>NC_064821.1:15237556-17637556 GCF_024166365.1 Elephas maximus indicus
CTTGGCATACCCCATTTTGAGAGAGTCTTAAGTACTACAAAACAACAAATTCACCAAACTCACAATAAATATTGAATTCAAGCTCAAAATGCAAAAGGAGTAGAGCTGGAGAGTCCGAGAGGGCTTACCAACGTGGCCTTCAGATGCTGCATGGAGACAGTAAGCTGAAACGGTTTTTATGGACATTACATCTGTGCTCAACGAGAGCTCTGGGGGAAGTTATTCAGGTGCTATGGATCCAACTTCTGGTGCCAGGAATTGTCAAGAAACCTAAATGCACAGACAAACACCAGACATTAGTGTAACAGAATATTTGTTTTGTGAGTGGATATGATTCCAATCAGGCAACAGTTGACTCAAAAATACGGGGAAGGCACTCCAAAGAGGGGACGGTGAAAACAGGTTATACAGGTCATTGTCATGTTAATTTCTCAGGAGATAGCATTGGAATACATTCAGGATTCCAGGATCAGTCAGCTGTAGGAGCAGAATCACTAAGAACATGCCATACATTTTCCAGTCAGACCCTGAGGTTCCTGCTTCTTGAAACTGACTACCAAACCTAACCAAACCAAAACAAACCCATTACTGTCTATTCAATTCCAACTCATAGTGACTCTGTAGGACAGAGTAAAATTGCCCCCATAGGGTTTCCAAGAAATGCCTGTGGATTTGAGCTGCCAACCTTTTCGTTAGCAGCTGTAACTCTTAACCACTATGACACCAGGGTTTCCTGAAACTGACTGCACCTTGATAATTCTTTAAAACAACCTAAGGCCTGAGGCAAAACAGTCTCCAATGAACTGCTCACTAGGATATTGTTTGACTTGAAGGTGGCTGCAGGAAAATCAGTTCCTTAAAGGGTCAAGGTACAAAAGGACACTTAAGGGTAAATGCTGTGGGTGAGTCACAACAACTCCATGAATCAGAAATCTGGATTCCAGGAGAATTAAAATGGTTTGTCAAAAACTGGTTGTCTATATGTGGGACTCTATCAAGAGAAATAACCTACAAGTGATTGGACTACCAGAACAGGGAGGGATAACAGAAAATACAGAGAGAATTGTTGAAGATTTGTTGGCAGAAAACTTCCCTGATATAGTGAAAGATGAGAAGATATCTATCCAAGATGCTTATCAAACTCCACATAAGGTAGATGCTAAAAGAAAGTCACCAAGACATATTACAATCAAACTTGCCAAAACCAAAGATAAAGAGAGAATTTTAAGAGCACTTAGGGATAAATGAAAAGTCACCTGCAAAGGAGAGCCAATAAGAATAAGCTCAGACTACTCAGCAGAAACCATGCAGGCAAGAAGGCAAAAAATTAAAGAAAAAAAATTGCCAGCCAAGGGTCATATATTCGGCAAAACTTCTCTTAAATATGAAGGTGAAATTACGACATTTACAGGTAAACGGAAGTTTAGGGAACTCTTAAAAAGCAAAAAAAAAAACTACAAGAAATACTAAAGGGAGTTCTTTGGTTAGAAAATCAATGACACCAGGTATCAACCCAAGACTAGAACACTGGGCAGACCAATCAGAAGTCAACCCAGACAGAGAAATCAAAAAAACAAAGTAAGATTAAAAGAAAAAAAAAAAACTCAAAACAAGGTAACAGCGATGTTATTACATAAAAGAAGACAATATTTATAACAATAAAGAAGAACTAAGAAATGTAATCATAGACCTTCCATATGGAGAGGAATATACAGCGATATAAAGAAATAAAAGGTTTAAATTTAGAAAAATACAGGTAAATAATAAAGTTACCACAAAGGAGACAAACTATCCTACTCATCAAAATAAAATACAAGAAAAAAATAGAGACTCAGCAGAAACAAAATCAATAACAACAAATATGAGGAAAGGACAAATATATAAAGTTAATCTACTCAGCACATAAAGTTAAGTGAGAAAAAGAAACTGTCAACAACACACAAAAAAAGACATCAAGATGATAGCACTAAATTCATACCTATCCATAATTACGCTGAATGTAAATGGGCTAAAAGCACCAATAAAGAGACAGAGAGTGGCAGAATGGATTAAAAAACATACTCCATCTGTATGTTGCCTACAAGAGACACACCTTAGACTTAGAGACACAAACAAACTAAAACTCAAAGGATGGAAAAAATATATCAAGCAAACAACAATCAAAGAAGAGCAGGAGTGGCAATATTAATTTCTGACAAAATAGACTTTGAAGTTAAATCCACCATAAAGGATGAGGAAGGACCCTACATAATGATTAAAGGGACAATGTACCAAGAAGATATAACCATATTAAATATTTATGCACCCAATGACAGGGCTGTAAGATACATAAAACAAACTATCAACATTGAAAAGTGAGATAGACAGCTCCACAATAATAGTAAGAGACTTCAACACTCCACTTTTGGTGAAGGACAGGACATTCAGAAAGAAGCTCAATAAAGACACGGAAGATCCAAATGCCACAATCAACCAACTTGACCTCGTAGACATATACAGAACACTCCACCCAACAGCAACCAACTACGCTTTCTTTTCTAGTGCACATGGAACATTCTCTAGAATAGACCACATAATAGGTCATAAAGCAAGCCTTAGCAGAATCCAAAAACATTGAAATATTACAAAGCAGCTTCTCTGACCATAAGGCCATAAAAGTAGAAATCAGTAATAGAAAAAGCAGGGCAAAGAAACTGAATACTTGGAAACTGAACAATATCCTGCTCAAAAAAGACTGGATTATAGAAGACATTAAGGATGGAATAAAGAAATTCATAGAATCCAGCGAGAATGAAAACACTTCCTATCAGAACCTTTGGGACACAGAGAAAGCAGTGCTCAGAGGCCAGTTTGTATCAATAAATGCACATATCCAAAAAGAAAGAAGGGGCCAAAATCAAAGAATTATCCCTACAACTTGAACAAATAGAAAGGGAGCAACAAAAGAAACACCCACACAGCAGAAGAAAACAAATTAAAAAAAAATTAGAGCAGAACTAAATAAAATAGAAAACAGAAAAACAATTGAAAGAATTAACAAGACCAAAAGCTGGTTCTTTGAGAAAATCAACAAAAGTGATAAACCATTGGCCAAACTGACAAAAGAAAAACAGGAGAGGAAGTAAATGCCCCTCATAAGAAATGAGATGGGCCATATTACAACAGACCCAACTGAAATTAAAAGAGTCATATCGGATTACTACAAAAAATTGTACTCTAACAAATTTGAAAACCTAGAAGTAATGGGTGATTTCCTAGAAACACACTGCCTACCTAAACTAACACAAACAGAGGTAGAACAAGTAAATGGACCCATAACAAAAGAAGAGATTAAAAAGGTAATCAAAACACTCCCAACAACAAAAAAAACTCTTGCCCAGAAGGCTTCACATCAGAGTTCTAACAAATTCTCAGAGAAAAGTTAACACCACTACTACTAAAAGTATTTCAGAGCATAGAAAAGGACAGAATACTACCAAACTCATTATATGAAACCACCATATCCCCGATACCAAAACCAGGTAAAGACACCACAAGAAAAGAAAATTATAGACCTATACCCCTCATGAACTTAGATGCAAAAATCCTCAACGAAATTCTAGCCAATAGAATTCAACAACATATCAAAAAAATAATTCACCATGACCAAGTGGGATTCATACCAGGTATTTTTTTTATGCAGGGATGGTTCAACATTAGAAAAACAATTAATGTAATCCATTACATAAATAAAACAAAACACAAGAATCATATGATTTTATCAATTGATGCAGAAAAGGCATTTGACAAAGTTCAACACCCATTCATGATACAAACTCTCAGCAAAATTGGAATAGAAGGAAAATTCTTCAACGTAATAAGGGCATTTATACAAAGTCAACAGCCAACATCACCCTAAATGGAGAGAGCCTGAAAGCATTCCCCTTGAGAATGGGAACAGACAAGGATGCCCTTTATCACCGCTCTCATTCAACATTGTGCTGGAGATCCTAGCCAGTGCAATTAGGCTAGACAAAGAAATAAAGGGCATCCAGATTGGCAAGGAAGAAGTAAAATTATCTCTATTTGCAGGTTACATGATTTTATACACAGAAAACCCTAAGGAACCCACCAGAAAACAACTGAAACTAATAGTTCAGCAGAGTATCGGGATACAAAATAAACATACAAAAATCAGTTGGATTCCTCTACACCAACAAAAAGAACATCAAAAAGGAAATCATTAAATCAATACCATTTACAGTAGCCCCCAAGAAGATAAAATATTTAGGAGTACATCTTATCAGAGATGTAAAAGACTTATACAAAGAAAACTATAAAACACTTCTGGAAGAAACCAAAAGAGACCTACATAAGTGGAAAAACATACCTTGCTGATGGATAGAAGACTTAACACTATGAAAATATCTATTCTACCAAAAGCAACCTATACATTTAATGCAATTCCAATCCAAATTCCAACGACATTCTTTAATGAGATGGAGAAACAAATGACCAACTTCATATGAAAGGGAAAGAGGCCCCAGATAAGTAAAGCATTACTGAAAAAGAAGAACAAAGTGGGAGGCCTTACTTTACCTGATTTTAGAACCTATTATACCACCACAGGAGTCAAAACAGCCTGGTACTGGTAAAACAACAGAAACATAGACCAAAGGAACAGAATTATAAATCCATCCACATATGAGCAGTTGATATTTGACAAAGACCTCAAAAGAGTTAAATGGGGGAAAAGACAGTCTTTTTAACAAATGCTGCTGGCATAACTGGATATTCATCTGCAAAAAAATGAAACAAGACCCATACCTCACTCCATGCACAAAAACTAACTCAAAATGAATCAAAGACCTAAATATAAAATGGTAAACATCGTGAAAGAAAATATAGAGACAATGTCAGGAGCCCTAATACATAGCATAAATAGTATACGAAGCATTACTAACAATGCAGAAGAAAAACTGGATAACTGGGAGCTCCTAAAAATCAAACACCTATGTTTATCCAAAGACTTTACCAAAAGAATAAAAAGATTACCTACAGACTGGGAAAAACTTTTTAGCTATGACATTTCCGGTCAGCGCCTGATCTCTAAAATCTATATGATAATGCAAAAACTCAACTATAAAAAGATTAACCCAATTAAAAAATGGGCAAAAGATATGACCAGACACTTCACTAAAGAAGACATTAAGGTAGCTAACAGATACATGAGGAAATACTCACGATCCTTACCCATTAGAGAAATGCAAATCAAAAGTACAATGAGATTTCATCTCACTCCAACAAGGCTGGCATTAATCCAAAGAACACAAAGCAGTAAATGTTGGAGAGGCTGTGGCGAGATTGGAACACTTAAACACTGCTTGTGGGAATGTAAAACGGTACAACCACTTTGGAAATCAATTGGGTGCTTCCTTAAAAAGCTAGACATAGAACTACCATACGATCCAGCAATCTTACTCCTTGGAATATATCCTAGAGAAATAAGAGCCTTCACACAAACAGATATATGCACACTCATGTTCATTGCAGCACTGTTTATGATAGCAAAAAGATGAAAGCAACCAAGGTGCCCATCAACACATGAATGGATAAATAAATTATGGTATATTCACACAATATACTAGGCATGGAAAAAGAACAGTGAGGAATCTGTGAAACATTTCATAACATGCAGGAATCTGGAAAGCGTTATGCTGAGTGAAATTAGTCAGTTGCAAAAGGACAAACATTGTATAAAAAAAAAAGACCACTAATATAAGAACTCAAGAAATAGTTTAAACAGAGAAGAAAATATTCTTTGATGGTTACGAGAGGGGAGAGGGAGGAAGGGTGGGAGAGGGGTATTCACTAATTAGACAGTAGATAAGAACTACTTAAGGTGATGAGAAAGACAACACACAATACAGGAGAAGTCAGCACAACCAGACTAAACGAAAAGCAAAGAAGTTTCTGGAATAAACTGAAAGTTTCGAAGGCCGTCGTAGCAGGGGTCGGGGTTTGGGGACCATGGTTTCAGGGGACATCTAAGTCAACTGGCATAATAAAATCTATTAAGAAAACATTCTGCATCCCACCTTGGAGAGAGGCGTCTGGGGTCTTAAACACTAGCAAGTGGCCATCTAAGATGCATCAATTGGTCTTAACCCACCTGGATAAAAGGAGAATGAAGAATACAAAGGACACAAGGTAACTATGAGCCCAAGAGACAGAAAGGGTCACATAAACCAGAGACTACATCAGCCTGAGACCAGAAGAGTTAGATGGTCCCAGACTACAACCAATGACTGCCCTGACAGGGAACACAACAGAGAACCCCTGAGGGAGCAGGACAGCAGTGGGATGTAGACCCCAAATTCTCATAAAAAGACCAGACTTAATGGTCTGACTGAGACTGGAAGGACCCCGGTGGTCATGGCCCCCAGACCTTCTGTTGGTCCAGGACAGGAACCATTCCCGAAGCCGACTCTTCACACAGGGATTGGACTGGACAATGGGTTGGAGAGGGATGCTGGTGAGGAGTGAGCTTCTTGGATCAGGTGGACACTTGAGACTATGTTGGCCTCTCCTCCCTGGAGGGGAGATGAGAGGGTAGAGAGGGTTAGAAGCTAGAGAAATGGTCACCAAAAGAGAGAGTGGAGGGAGGGAGCGGGATGTCTCATTAGAGGGAGACCAATTGGGAGTATGTAGCAAGGTGTATATAAGTTTTTGTGTGAGAGGCCGACTTGGTTTGTAAACTTTCACTTAAAGCACAATAAAAATTTAAAAAAAAAAAAAAGTTTCTCAAGGACCTTCTCCTCTGAAATGTAATTGCAAGGAATATCATATCCTTACCTTCCAGTTTCCTGGTAAGGGTTTAGCATGACTTTAGGTGTCTTGCCATAAAGACATTCGAAAATTAGTAATTTTATCCTGAAAAGATGAAAGTAATGAGTTGTATACTCCTGGCTATACAAAGGGTCAGTTACCTTGCTGACTTTGTAATCTCTTTAGTGGATTTCCTGTGATGCATCACATTCTGGTTTAATGCTTACTCAATAATAAACCTTATCTTTCTCTTAAAAGAGAGAGAGAGATGCAAATAATCAATACCACTGAACTACACATGTAAAAATTGTTGAATTGGCAAATGTTTTGTTGTGTATATTTTTACCACAGAGAGAGAGAGATGCAAAGAGAGAATTGACACGGACAGAATAGAAGTTAATGTGACTACAGAGGCAGAAATTGGCATAATATGGTCACAAACCAAGGAAAACCTGAAGCCACCAGAAGTTCGAAAAGGCAATGAATGGATTTACCCATAGAGTCTCCGGAGAGTGTGTGACTGTGCACACACCTTGATTTCTGCACTGTGAAACTGATTTCAGACTCATGGCCTTCAGAACTGTAAGAGAATACATTTCTGTTGTTTTGTGCCACCAAGTTGCTGGCCATGTAGTTAATACAGCAGCCAGAAGAAACTAATGTACTTCACTTTCAGTGTTATACATTATTGTAGTTTTTATCCTACTTCACTGGCCACTAGCCTCCTTTGATGTGTCCTCATCATCTTTCCAACCTCAAGCCATGGAGGGCCTTAAGGCTCACTCCTAATTCTCTTTGTTCCAGCTACCCTGACTCTTTTGCAATAGCATCCAGACCCATGGCCTTAAAAGTCATCTGCACTCCAACGACTCCAAATTTTTTGTTTCCAGAGAGGAACACTCCCCTAAATTTCAGACTGGAATACCCAGCTTCCTACTTGACTTCTCAAGTGGATGCCTCACAGGTACCTCAAACTCAACTCTCTCCAAACTACAACCCTGATATTAAACTTCCAAATATATTTGCCTCCAGTCTTTCCTATCACAGTTAATGGGAACTCCACTCTTTTAGATGCTGAGCAGTTTTCTCACACCAAGCATTGTCTTTGAATTCTCTTTTTTTATACCATGTGCCCATTCTTTCAAAAGAAAAACATATCTAGAATCCCACCAAATCTCACCACCTCCACTGTTATCACCATGGTCCTGTTGTTGTTGTTGTTAGGTGCCATCGAGTCGGTTCCGACTCATAGTGACCCTATGCACAACAGAACAAAACACTGCCTGGTCCTGCGCCATCCTTACAATCATTGTTATGGTTGAGCTCATTGTTGCAGCCACTGTGTCAATCCACCTTGTTGAGCCCCCTAGGTTGGAAGGTACTCAAAAGATGACTGAGGAAGAGCTGCTTCCTAAAGGAGAGTCTACCTTAATGACGTGGATGGAGTAAAGCTTTCAGGATCTTCATTTGCTGATGCGGCATGACTCAAAATGAGAAGAAACAGCTGCAAACATCCATTAGTAATCGGAACCTGGAATGTACAAAGTATGAAACTACGAAAATTGGAAACCGTCAAAAATGAAATGGAATGCATAAACATCGATATCCTAGGCATTAGTGAGCTGAAATGGACTGGTATTGGCCATTTTGAGTCGAACAGTCATATAGTCTACTATGCTGGGAATGACAACTCAAAGAGGAATGGTGTTGCATTCATCATCAAAAAGAATGTTTCAAGATCTATCCTGAAGTACAACGCCGCCAGTGATAGGATAATATCCATACACCTACAAGGAAGAAGAGTTAATACGACTATTATTCAAATTTGTGCACCAACCACTAGGGCCAAAGATGAAGAAATAAAAGAATTTTATCAGCTGCTGCAGTCTGAAATGGATCGAACATGCAATCAAGATGCATTTATAATTACTGGCGATTGGAATGAGAAAGGTAGAAACAAAGAAGAAGGATCAGTAGTTGGAAAATATGGCCTTGGTGATAGAAACAATGCCGGAGATGGAATGATAGAATTTTGCAAGTCCAACAACTTCTTCATTGCAAATACCTTCTTTCACCAACATAAACGACGACTATGCACGTGGACCTCACCAGATGGAACACACAGAAATCAAATTGACTACATCTGTGGAAAGAGACGATGGAAAAGCTCAATATCATCAGTCAGAACAAAGCCAGGGGCCAGCTGTGAAAAAGACCATCAATTACTCATATGCAAGTTCAAGCTGAAACTGAAGAAAATCAGAGCAAGTCCACCATAGTCCTAGCTACCATCACTTTAGGATTATTACAAAGTGACTAAACGTAGTACCCTGCATCTGCCCTTGCCATCAGGAGACTGTTCGAATAATCGGCCTGTCACTGCATCTTTGATCTCATCTTTTCTATTCTCCACGTTACTCATGACATTACAACCATCCTGGCCTCTGTGTGATCTGATTATTGATTTTTTTCTGGATTATTGTTTTCGTTGGTTATCATTTTAGCATTGCTTTTCTTCATAATTATTTAAATTAGAACATACAGATTCTATTTAAACGGGGAGATTCCCTGCCGTCTGTGTTTTCTCATCTGTATGCTCACTCTTTATTGTCAGACAGGTTCACAGAGGCCTCGCCAATCATCACTCTTCTAAGTCTGAATTTCATTCGTTGACTCCCCCCCAGCTCAATAATATTGAGGCTATCAAAAATCCAACCACCAGGCTAAAAGGTAGCTTGGATTATCTTCTCCTTGGAGGTTTTCTGAAACTTTCAGCTGGTCTAAGTCCATAGTCATGGGTCCAGTCAGTGTTCACAACTCTTGTTTTCATCTACATATTTCCAATAAAGACATTCTATCTCTGTCCTTAGCTTCAACGCCACATATTTTTCTAGAACATTTAGTCCTCATTAACTGAAAGAGTAAATTCCAGCTAAAGCTTCTTACTATGGACATAAATTCTTGGCTCAGCTTACTCATCATTTTATATTTGAGTTCCTTTTATGGTACCTGGAAAACTTAACTTGTATTTTTATATTTCAGGTCTTTCTGTGGTAATGGAAATTTTTCTTTTTTTTTGAGACCAGCTATATTTTCTTCTAGTTTATTATTTCATGTATTTGAAGTGAATAGCAAAGAATGACATCACAATATCATCTTCTCAACTTAGTTTTCATAAAAGATATGAAGAAAACTATATATTAAGAAAGTTTATATAGAAATAGCAAGATGTGGTAAAATAAATTAATAAACACAAAAATTTTGAGTTCATTAAAGGTAAAAGACTTTTAAGTAGACTCTAAATGGAGCACAATCACCTATTATATATTGGCAGTTATCTAACTAAATCTACCAAGAGTATGAATGCACCTGTATCCTAGTTCCTAGCCAATGACATTGTGATTTCTCACAACTCCATTAAAAATCAAGAGCCAAAATATCAAGCCAACCTCCACTAATATGAAGAAAAATGTACACTGAAACAATTGTGATGAAATTGGAAATACTGGTTATGGAAACATCAAAAGGGAGTCTATCTCCAGTGATCACAGTCAGAATTGACCACAGAGAAGAGCTTAGAACATGCTGTATATAAAATATACAAAATGATACAGTAAGGTTCAGGGAACAAAGACTCTCAGAAACAAACAAAAAAAACACTACTTGCATTTTACACTATCTTAACTCTGTTTATAAATATATTATGTTGTTATGCTGTTAGGTGCCATGGAATCAGTCCTGACTCACAGTGACAGTATGTGCTACAGGAGGGAGCACTGCCCAGGCATGTGGCATCCCCACAATCCTTGCTATGCTTGAGCCCATCATTGCAGCCACTGTGTCAGTTCGTCTTGTTGAGGGTCTTCCTCTGTTTTGCTGACCCTCTACTTTACTAAGCATGATGTCCTTCTCCAGGAACTGGTTACTCCAGATAACTTGTCCAATGTACATGATATTAAGTCACACCATCCTAGCTTCTAAGAAGCATTCTGGCTCTAATTCTTCCAAGACAGATTTGTTCATTCTTCTGGCAGTCCATGTTATATTCAATATTCTTTTCCTTACCATAATTCAAAGACATCAATTCTTCTTAGGTCTACCTTATTCATTGTCCAACTTTCACGTTCGTATGAGGTGATTGAAAATACCATGGCTTGGGTCAAGGACACTTAGTCCTCAACCTAACATCTTTGTTTTTCAGCAGTTTGAAGAGATCATTTGCAGCAGATTTGCCCAATGCAATTTGTCATTTGGTTTCTAGACTGCTGCTTTCATGGGTGTTGATAAATATATTATAACCATATACATAACTATATCTTCACACCTAAAATAGGAGTCAGGGTCCTAATGCAACTCGTAAGATACAGTTGCTGTCAAGTTGTGTTAAAAAAAAGAAAAAAGAAGACAACTGGAACCCAGTCGGAGAAGGCTTTTGTGTCCATGTGTGCATGTTGTTGACATGGAGGTTAGCAGAAACAGAGAGAAAAACGGCATGATCTTACAGGGGCAAGGAATCAGCCATCCTGAATTTCACATTCTAAAGCCTTGGTCTTTCAGGATTTTCACTGTCCTGGGATCAGAATGACAATAAAAGTGCTTACTTAATGAGGAGCTTTGGATATTGAGCCCCCAGGGATACAGAGACTGCAAATAGTCTGCCTGTGACCACCTCACTCAACATCCCTCCCCCAGGCAGGGAGCAGCACACCCAAGACTCCACCCACAGATAACCCTGAAGCCCAGGAGCCAGGTGTCCCACTCAATCTCTCTGCCTTTCCTCAGAACACATCCTCCACCTTCACCATCCAGGGGATTTATCAACATCATTCTACGGCGACATCAGCCAGGTAACTTAAAGTTGCTTAGTTATTGTTTGGAAATAAGGACAGGTGTTTTACCACAGGTTCATTCTGGGGAAACTGTGTTGAGAGTACATGCATGAAATGATTGAACTCAAGTTTCCCATGGACTCCTGCCTGTCTTCTCTCTTCCTGACATGTTTCCTTCTATCTTTGCACCAGTCCCAAGAAGCTCCAATTCTACCAGTCTCTAATTCTGTCTCTATAATGGTAAAGACCATTTTCCTCCTGAACAGAAATCGCCCCTTCTCCAACATGATGACTGTGATAAAATTCTGTGATATTTTCTTGCATTCTTATGGTGATGAAATAGGGTTATCAGGTTTGCCTTATCTTCCCACCCCTGGTTCTTAAAACACATTTGTATTATTACTATCACCTGGCTCTAATCTCGGAGGGGAGAAAAAACGTGAAGTCTGCAAGAGACACTTCAGAGTGCCTCCCTCTTTTGTTTTTCTCTGTAATATTACCAAATTTTTGAAGAAAATAATTTTACTGATGTTTCATGTCTGGGAGGATACATTTTTCTTTGTAAAGATGGAACTTTCCTTGGAGTAAGTGTGCCCATCCAGACTTGGTTAGAATATGCCCCTTGGGCTAGAAATCTAGGCCCACAATGAAGTTTGCAGGGGCCCTGTTGTTTTTGTTAGCTGCCAGTGAGTGGGCCCTTGACACATGGCAACTCCCGCTCAACAGAACCAAAAGCTGCCATGTCCTGTGCCATCCCCATACTTGGTTGTGAATTGAACCATTTTAATACACAGAGTTTTTATTGGCTAATCTTCAGAAATAGATCACCAGGCATTTCTTCCTATAAAATTACAAAATATTTAAAATGATCATAAGAACTCAGATAGTGTAAAAAAAAAAAAAATGAACACCTTATCAACACTTTGCAGAATAAATAAATGTTGATGCTCAGCTATTGACCAAATTCACATATTTTTTATTAAATAATCAAATAATATGCACACAGGTGACACCAACTTTCTATTCTTCTCAATTTCTCATGACCCTGCCCTAGGTGCTATTTACCTTTGGTGATGCAGCTACTGCTGGTATAGGGACCACGCACTTGATTGTCTTGTCACCTGATCTGTTCCATCAGATTCATCAACAATATGAAACCTAAAAACCAAACAAGTTTTTCTGGATTCCTTCTCCTGGCACTGACAGAGGATCTGGAACTGCAACCCCTTCTCTTTGCCCTGTTTCTGTTCATATATCTGGTCACTGTCCTGGGGAACCTGCTCATCATCCTGGCTGTCAGCTCTGACCCTCACCTCCACACCCCCATGTATTTCTTTCTTGCCAATCTGTCCTTCACTGACATGTGTTTCAGCACCACCACAATCCCAAAAATGCTGGTGAATCTCCAAACACAGAATCAGAGCATCACGTATGCAGGCTGCCTCACCCAGGTCTGCTTTGTCTTTGTTTTTGCTAGTTTGGAAAGTTTTCTCCTGGGAGTAATGGCCTATGACCACTAAGCGGCCATTTGTCACCCACTGACATACACAGCCATCATGAACCCCCGCCTCTGTGGTCTGCTGATTCTACTCTCCTTGTCCATTACCACTGTGGATGCCTTGATCCACAGTCTGATAGTGTTGAACCTGTCTTTCTGCACAGATCGGGCAATTCCCTACTTCTTCTGTGAAGTTGTTCAGATCATCAAGATTGCCTGTTCTGATACCCTCCTCAATATTGTCTTCTTATATTTGGCAGCTACCATACTAGGTGGTGTTCCTCTGTCTGGAATCATTTTCTCTTATACTCAAATTGTTTCTTCCATTTTGAGAATGCCTTCAGCAGGTGGAAAGTATAAAGCTTTCTCCACTTGTGGGTCCCACCTCTCAGTTGTTTCCTTGTTCTATGGAACTGGCTTAGGTACGTGTGTTAGTGCTGCATTTACACACTCTTCCAGGAAGACTGCAGTGGCTTCAATGATGTACACTATGGTAACTCCCATGATGAACCCCTTCGTCTACAGCCTGAGAAACAGGAACATGAAGGGAGCCTTGAAAAACATTTTCAAGTGCATACCTGCTTTTCAGTAATTAAATTATCTGCTTTGGGCCTGGATTTCTAGTTTGCATCAAAGCGAAAAAATACTTATGAGCTAGAATCCCCGACTCTCCTATAACCAGGTTATTCTAAAATGACAAAATAACATAATGGCTAAGCAGCTAAGAAATCAAATGACACATAAACATTCGGCAAATCTGCTGCAAAAGACCTCTTTAAAGTGTTGAAAAGCAAAGTTATTACCTTGACGACTAAGATGCACCTGACCAAAGCCATGGTGTTTTCAGTCCCCTTCTATGCATGTGAAAGCAGGAGGATGAATAAGGAAGACCAAAGAAGAATCAATGCCTTTGAATTGTGTTGTTGGAGAAGAATATTGAATATATCATGGACTACCAAAAGAAGGAACAAATCTGTCTTGGAAGAAGTACAATCAGAATGCTCCTTAGAAGCAAGGATAGCGAGACTACGTCTCACACACTTTGAACATGTTTTCAGGAGAGATCAGTCCCTCGGGAAGGACAGCATGCTTGGTAAAGTAGCGGGTCAACAAAAATGAGGAAGACCCTCAATGAGATGGATTGACACAGTGGCTATCACAATGGACTTAAGCATACCAAGGATTGTGAGGATGACTCAGGACCAGGCCATGTTTTGTTCTGCTGTATATAGGGTAGCTATGAGTCTGAACTACTCGATGGCACCTAACAACGACAATAACAAGTGCAATTCAACTTGGGATTGGACCCTGACTCTGCTCCTTGTGTAACCTCAGTTTCTTTCTTTCTTTTTTTTTTTTTGGTCAAGTTCTATAGAAGAAGTGCCTGAGGCAGGTGTTTTGTTATGTGACTTTGGGGGGCAGCAGAAGGGAAGTGGGTGGAGGTGAGGGGGGCCGGAAAAAGGAAAAAGTAAGGCTGTAGGAATAGCCAGAGACTAGCTTCAGTTTGATCCCATGGATAGAGCCATGTGAATGGAAACCTAGAGTTAGTCCCAATGTGAGGGATGGGAGCTTACTTTTCATGCCCTGATTAGTAGTTACTGAGACATGTCACTGGTAAACTGTATGTGTCCAGGGTAACATCAGCATTCACTGTATTCAGTTTCATTATGTATAAAATGATCAAATTAGATGGTCTCAGGACTTCAGAAGATTGTGAAATACCTGAACCTTTTCAGTAAGAAAGGCTTTGGTTCTAATAAGAAAATATAAACTCTACCCTAACATGCTTTCATTACAAGGACTTGAGAGTTAGAGAATGTACAAAAACAGGAGAGTAGGGCTTCATTCAGTCTCCTACAAGGTGGCTCCATCCTAGGATGGCTGCAACAGATCCAGGCATCATATCCACACATGATGCTCCGAGATGCAAAACTGACCTTCTCTGGGCCTATTGTTAATAGAGGTCTATTGTTAATAGACGTTTCCATGGAGTCATACAGAAGACATCTCCTCCTGTCTCATCACTTTGAATAGCATCATACATCCCTTCTTCATCAAATTTCTGGTATGGGGAAAAGCAAATACTATGACAGGCTCAGACTGACCATGCAGATTGTATTTCCTGTTGGGAAGTGAACCCCTGCAACCACTAATATCACTTAAACAACAGCTGGCACATAATTCTCAATACAATCCAACTGGGATCATTGTGTTCTACACGTTACGATTATTTATAAGGCTTGTTATTCCTTTCTCTCAAACACTTCTACCACTTGATTCAGCAGTTTTATTAGTTTACCTTTTACTGGTCTTAATAATATAATCAAATGAATAATTATTCAGTAGGCTGGGTAGGGTTGATAGTTGTCATGGATTGAATTGTGTCCCCTTAAAATATCTGTCAACTTGGCTAGGTCATGTTTCCCAGTATTGTATGATTATCTACCATTTTGTCATCTAAAGTGATTTTCCTATGTGTTGTAAATCCTATTAATATGATGTTCATGAGAGGGATTAGGAGCAGTTACATTAGATAGTGCCTTAATCCAATTTCTTTTGAGATATAAAAGATAGAAGTGAGCAGAGAGACATGGGGGACCTCTTACCACCAAGAAAGCAGCACTGGTAGCAGAGTACCTTCTTTGGACCGGGTTCCACTGTGCCTGAGAAGCTCCTTCACCAGGGCACCATTGATTACAAGGATCTTCCCCTAGAATCTATAGAGAGAAAACCTTCCCCTGGAGCTGATGCCCTGAATTAGGAATTGTAGCCCAACAGACTGTGAGAGAATAAATTTCTCTTTGTCAAAACCATCCACTTGTGGTATTTCTATTATACCAGTACTAGAAAACCAAGACAATAGGTCTTTTTGGAACCCTATGTCCTTGATCCTTTCTTACTGATTCATTGGTCAGAGTGTATATGAGATGTTTCTCTTCTCTTTAGTCACCTTATTTTGCAGTTTTTCTTTCTCATCTCTCGTGAGTCCACACAGAAGTTGAATAAAATTAATTAAATCACTAAAGTTTTAAAGGGCTTGCTCTACTCTTATGCATCTCATGTAAAAATTTTTAATGTGTATTTGTGAGGAAAACAGTTTCTGTGGCGGTGGACTTTATTATGAAGAAGACGTGTTGAGTGTACTGCAGGCAGCACAAGAGGGAGATGACTTTTCCCACAGGCACAAAGAAGTGGGATCATTAGTCAGAATCATCTCTGTAGCATGGGGATGACAACAATTCAGGGGTTGTAGGAGAATCAGTGGAGTATATAGAAAGCCTACTGTTCAAGTCATCATTGATGGTGGTGGTAGGATTGTGTTCAGCAGCACACTTGGAGGACACCTCACCTGGCACACCAGGTGTCTTCTAGCGCAAAGCTGGTCCATTTGTGTTCATACTGCAGGTTTACATACTTCACCAAAGAGTTACTGACTCTGATCTCTGGGGAGACAATCCAATGATTAGTATCCACTTTTTGATATTTTGATGCACACTAAAATCTGAGGAACATGACTTTAAAAAAAAAAGATCATGAGAGAATGTATTTAGAATCTGAAATATGATTGAATCAGGGAAAGACAGGAAAGAAAGAAAAGGCCAAGATAGATGTCAGAGGGGACTCTGAAACTTGCTTTTGAACTTCGAGTAGCTAAAGTAAAAGGAAAAAAATGATGAATTAAAAAAGCTGAACATAAGATTTCAATGGGTGGCTCGAGAAGACAAAGTATTATAATGACATGTGCAAAGACCTGGAGTTAGAAAACCAAAAGGTACGAACACGCTCATCATTTCTCTATCTGAAAGAACTGAAGAAAAAATTCAAGCATCAAGTTGTAATAGTGGAGGACTCTATGGAGGAAAATAT
This sequence comes from Elephas maximus indicus, assembly GCF_024166365.1. NCBI lineage: Eukaryota > Metazoa > Chordata > Mammalia > Proboscidea > Elephantidae > Elephas > Elephas maximus. Next base: position 15,254,558 of record NC_064821.1, read on the forward strand.
TAAACAATGCAGGAAACATCAAAAGAAGATGGAAGGAATATAGAGTCTCTATACCAAAAAGTATTATTCAACATTCACCATTTCAGGAGGTCACTTCTGATCAGGAATCAATGGTACTGAAGGAAGAAGTTCAAGCTGCACTGAAGCCTTTGAAGAAAAACAAGACTCCAGAAATTGACAGTATAACCACTGAGATGTTTCAACAAATGGATGCAGTGCTGGAATTGCCCACTTACCTATGCCAAGAAATTTGGAAGACAGCTACCTGGCCAACCAACTGGAAGAGATCAATATTTATGCCTATTCCAAAGAAAGATGATCAAACCAAATGTGGAAATTATTGAACAATATCATCAATATCACACAGAAGTAAAATTTTGCTGAAGATCGTTCAAAAGTGGCTGCAGGAGTATATCTACAGGAAACTGCCAGAAATTCAAGAGAGATTCTGAAGAGGACATGGAATGAGGGATATCATTGCTGATGTCAGGCGTCCCCTGGCTGAAAGCGGAGGATAGCAGCAAGATGTTTGTCTGTATTTATTGACTATGCAAAGACATTCGTTGTGTGGCTCATAATAAATTGTGGATAACATTGCAAATAATGGGAAATCTAGAACACTTAATTGTACTCATGAGGAACCTGTACATAGATCAAGAAGCAGTCATTTGAACAGAAAAGGAGATACTAAATGGTTTAAAGTCAGGAAAGGTGTACACCAGTGCTATATTTTTTCACCATACTTATTCAATCTGTATGCTGAGAAAATAATCTGAGTAGTTGGGCTATATGAACTAGGACAGGGCATCAGGATTAGAGGAAAGCTCATTAAAAACCTGAGTTATGCAGGTAACACAACCTTGCTTCCTGAAAGCGAAGGAGGCTTGAAACATTTACTGATGAAGTTCAAAAACCACAGCCTGAGAAATGCAGAGCTCATTCTTACCTTTTGATTTTTCTAACTCTAGGTCTTTACACATTTCATTATAATACTCTACTTTGTCTTCTTGAGTAGCCTTTTGAAATCTTCTGTTGAGCTCTTTTCTGCATCATTTCTTCCTTTTGCTTTAGCTACTCGACATTCAAGAGCAAGTTTCAGACTCTTCTGACATCCATTTTGGTCTTTTCTTTCTCTTCTGTCTTTTTCATGACCCTTGCTTTCCTCATGTATGATGTCCTTGATGTCATTCCACAAGTCGTATGATCTTCAGTCATTAGTGTTCAGTGCATCAAATCTATTCTTCAGATGGTCTCTAAATTCAGGTGGGGTATGTTCAAGGTCATACTTTGGCTCTTGTGGATTTGTTCTCATTTAGGGTCTCTATGTGTCGGAATTGACTCAACGGCATTGGCTTTGGGTTTTTTTTTTTTTTGATTTCGTCTAATTTTTGTCAGTTTTAACTTGAACTTGCATACGAGCAATTTATGGTCTGTTCCAGATAAGTGAGCATTTCCAGTGCTGCATCTGTACGCTGAATCATCTCAGCTGATATTCCATCAATTCCCAGAGCCTCGTTTTTCACCAGTGCCTTCAGCGCAGCTTGGACTTCTTCCTTCAGTGCCATTGGTTCCTGATCATATGCTACCTCTTGAAATGTTTGAATGATGAATCATTTTTTTGTTGTTGTAATGATTCTGTGTATTCCTTTCGTCTTCTTTTGATGCTTTCTGGGTCGTTTAATATTTTCCGTACAGAATTCTTGACTATTACAATTCGAGGCTTGAATTTTTTCTTCAGTTCTTTCAGCTTGAGAAATACCAAGCACATTCTTCCCTTTTGGTTTTCTATCTCCAGCTCTAGTGAATGGTGCTGCTCCCATTTCCACCCCTTGATTCCTGGACCCATGTATCTTGGCTATGGGAGAAACAGCACCATATATTGGATGCTAGTTTAGAGCCTATAAAGCCTACTGAAGAACATTGCCCCAGTCCTGCAAGGTACTGCTACTTAGCTGCAGCCATAATTGTGTCTTTAGAAGGCCATTCCATCATTCTATCAAACCAGCTGCTTCAGGATGATGGGAACATGGTAAAACCAGTGAATTCCATGGACATGGGCCCACTGCAGCACTTCATTTGCTGTGAAGTGAGTCCCTTGATCTGAGGTTGTATGGGATACCATGACTGTGAATAAGGCATTCTGTAAGTCCATGGATGGTAGTTTTGACAGAAGCATTGTGCTCAGGGAAACATTCATATTCAGAGTGTCTATTCCTGTAGGAACAAAATGCCACACTTTCCATGATGGAAGAGGCCCAATGTAATCAGCCTGCCACCATGTTGCTGGCTGATCACCTTGAGGAGTGGTGCCATATTGGAAATTCAGGGTTGGTCCCTACTGCTAGCAGATTGGGCACTCCTCTGTGGTGTAGCCAAGTTGGCCTTAAGAGTGTTTCTGAACGCATGCATAATCTCCATCCTTGTCATCATGACCACTTTGTTCATAATCCCATTGAGCAATGACAGGCGTAGCTGGAAAAGAGGATGACTGGTTTCCACAGAATGCATTGTCCTATCTACTTGATTGTTAAAAATCATCTGCTGATGTCACACTTTGTACTTCACCTTTTGGTGATCATTGGGATGTCAGCCAGGTCTGGAAGCCAAAATAGGTGGTGGGGTTGTGTGTTTGAGAACATTCAGTATTGCCTTATAAGACATCTGCCTCAGGGAACACTCCGGGCATAATGACTCAGACAAAGGCTTTTTAGGCACAGCTGCTTTAATCTCATCAGGTGGAGTGGAAGTGGGTTTTACCAGAAACGGTGGCTTATCAAACAAAAATGGGATAATTTCTTCAGATGGGAATGAGAAGGCAGGTTCTGTTGGGATGAGTGGCTTAATGGAATTTTGGGGGTCAGTGTCCCCAGCTTCCTGGTTACCTGCCTATATGCCCCCATATAGAACAAATTTGTCTTGGAAGAAGTGCAACCAGAATGCTCCTTGGAAGCAAGGATCGTTAGACTATGTTTCACATATTTTGGACATGTTATCAAAAGGGATCGATCCCTGGAGAAGGACATTGTGCTTGGTAAAGTAGAGGGTTAATGAAAAAGAGGAGGACCCTCAATGAGATGGATTGGCACAGTGGCTGCAACAATAAGCTCAAGCATAACAATGATTGTGAAGATGGTGTAGGATCAGGTAGTGTCTCGGTGTGTTGTACATAGGGTCACTATGAGTTGGGATCGATTTGACGGCACCTAGAAACATATCCCCATCCCAAGTTTCATGATCCCATGTCTTCCCAATTAATGCCCTCACTTTAACTGCAGACACCACTGAAGATTGGGAATTCAGTTGGGACTGCAATTCAGCCGGCACTGCAATTCAGCCATTCTTACGATAGGACTCTGGGTTTGCTTTTTGGCAATATCAGGTCTGTTACTACAAGAAATCAGGTTTTCTTTCAAGGCACAGGTGAAAATTTGACGTTTTTTATGTGGCACTTGAGTTGTGACTCTGAAGCTCTGAGCTCATCTCTTTCCTTCCTCACTTTGTCTAGGGAATGTAGAACCAAGCAACCAGCTTTCTTATACTTCCCATTATTACAAAACTTAGAAAAGCATCAAACATGTGATCACCCAGAGCCTCACCTTTACCAATAAAAAAAATAGCTGATCAAAATATTTCTATTGCCACCTTACACCACTGTGTTGCTTAAGATAGTGTGTCAACTTGGGTGGACCATGACTCTCAATGTTTTGGCAGTTGTGTAATGTTGTGATCCCTTTCCTGTTGCAAGTTGATATGTGATTAACCCCATGATAGAATCTGTTGAGTGGTAGCAGTGGAGGTGGGGCCTCTGGTAGCTCACCGCTCCCTCAGCCTTCATCTCTCTACCTTCTCCTGGCTACTTCCTTTTTCCTGCTCACCTTGCAAAAGTTGTTGGCTTGTTCTAGATCCAGCAGCTGTTTCTTGTCTGACTTCTAGCTCTTGGGACTTGAGCTAGCAGCTTACCCGCCCATCTTGGGATTTCCTTATCATCATGGCCTGCAAGCAAGAGTCCTGCTCCCTGACCTGTCTCTCGTGGTTTCTCCAGCCCCTGCAGCTGACTCAGGAGCAACTTATGGCCTTGCCTGCTGACATTGGGGATTCCTTGACCGTCACAACTTGTGAGCAGGATCCATGCTCTCCAACCTGCTCATCTTGGGTTCACCAGCTTCCGTGGCTCCATGAATTGGGAAAAGACTCTATCCTGATCCAAGGACTTGGGAGGTTCTAACCCCCGCAATCGTATGAGCTGTTTCCTTAATGTAAATCTCTCGGTCTATATTTATACACATTACTGGTTTTGCTTCTCTAGAGAACCCAGCCTAAAACAACCATGGATTGGCAGTGCCCACTTCATTACTGGAAGCAGTCATTAACATCTCTAATACTAATCAGACTTGAAAACCAATTTGGAAAACTCATCCTTACAGTTTTGTTTCTCTAGAACCACTCTCGGTACCAAATGTCTTAGGCTAGGTTCTCTAGAGAAGCAAGGCCAGTAAAGTGTATAAATATATATGTAGAGAGAGATTTATATTAAGGAAATGGCTCACGTGGTTGTAGAAGTGGAACACTGTCCCAAGCCGTGGATCAGATTGGAGGCTTCTTCTGATTCACATAGCTTCAGGGGATGGTGAATCCAAGATCAGCAAGTCAGACAACAGAGCTCTGGCTCACAGACTGATGAATTCCAAGATCAGCAGGCAAGACAACACATAAGACTCTAGCTCAAGTTCTAAGAACTGAAGGTCAGAGGAACAGGCACCAGCTGCAGAATCCGAAACAAGGAAAAGCCCACGAGCCTTGCCAAAAAGTCCACATATATTGGATGCAGGCCACACTACCAAAGAAACTCCCCCTTCAACTGATTGGCTACTCACAGCAGATCTTATCTTGGAGGCGGTCACATTATATCAAATCTCATCATGGAGATAATCACATCATTATAGAACTGCCAGACTACATTATAACTACCAAACCAATGAGAATTACGGCCCAACCAAGTTGACACACAATCTTAATGACCACAAGTGTCTTCCAATTTGAGAGGCTCATCTTCCAGCACTGTATCAATCTTCCACTACTATTCATAAGGGTTTTAGTGGTCAGTTTTTTTAGAAGTAGATCCCCAAGTTGTTCCTCTTATTCTGCCTTAGTCTGGAAGCTCTGCTGAAACCTGTCCAATATTGGTGACCCTGCTGGTATTTGAAATACTGGTGGCATAGCTTCCAGCATCACAATAACATACAAGCCACCACACTGTGACAAACTGACAGATGAGGGGTGGATTTTGAAGTCACTTCTGTAAAATTTGGAAATGATATTGAAATATTAAAAAGGAGGTTAAATGCCTGTTACGCGCTCAATTACGTTTGATTACAGGGACTAGATTAGAAACTGCTGGATATTAGATGCAGGAAAAGGATCCATGTGCCATCAAAGAACTAGCCCTTAAAATCTGCCTTTTTAGGGTACATCTATTATGTTGTTGCTCATATTTGTATAGAATACACATCCTCACACAATAAAGTATATATTTTTAGCCCAATTTTCCTAATCTTGTTGTTAGATTATGGGCACGTTTGAATATAAAGAGAGAAGAGTAATACAATTACAGATGGGAGGTATGTCCATGTGTACAGGGCATTTGAAATGAGTATGAGCAGAATGAGATGAGGCAAAGAGGATGGCATATGCCTGGGCTCTTAGGATACTGGAATCATTCAATATAAATATTTCCTTTAACATTGCTGCTTAAGGGTTTGTACTGCCCTAGGATCAGAATGACAGCAAAAGAGTTCGACTAATGAGGAGCTTTGGGTATTGAAACCCCAAGGGCTACAGAGACATCAAAGAGTCTGCCTGTGACCACCCACTCAATAACCTTGCCCAGGTCAGGAGGCAGCACACCTGAGCCTTGTCTCCATCACTTCCCATAGGATCCTGGTCTTTTGTTTTCTGTGCTCTGTGAGTCCAGAGCTTCCATTTTTATCATTCAGCCTTCAGGGGAGAATCGAATGTCATTTCTTAATGCTGACACTCAGGTAATCTGAAGTCCCCTAGTTTATCTTTTGCAAATAAGGAGATGTCTTTGTCTTCAAGTCCATCTGGCGCAGCTGTGAGGTGAGTACATGCAGAAGATGAGCAGAATGGAGTTACTTGTGCGATGCCTGCCTAATTGTCCATAATCTTCTTAACATGTTTCCTTGCACTTTTGCACCAATACTTGAGTTTCTCTCATTCTGCTAATCATCTACTCTGAATCTAAATTTCCAGGGAATTTTTCCATCCTATATAGAAATATGCCCTTGCTCAATTTTCTAGAATTCTTTAAACAATTTTTGTATTTCCTTGGCAGGCGGCAGGTGTGTTCAGTCAGCTTCTCCTTACCTGGTTCTTGATATGCCTTTTTAAGGGAGATCTTTGACCTGGGTGTGAGGACTAGCAGTGAGAAAGTGTAGAACCAGTCTGACTCACAGGTTACATACCTGTATCTACCGGTGTCTCTTTATTAACCTAGGAAATATTTTAAGACAGATTAGCTCAGGGTAGTAGGACAAATAGTCATATATCAATTATTTCAGAATTAATAAATGTTGACATTTTGCCATAACAGTTCTATTCTTAAAGTAACAAAATAGTAAACACTAAGATGATAAGCCCTTTTTATTCCACTCCCTTCCCATCCTTTATGTGTGTGTGTCTCACAATGAAAATGCCCATCGCCTGGAGAAGGGATAAATAAATTCTGGTGTAATAACAGAGTGAAATTCCTTAAAGTAGTTAAAGTTAATGAACCAGACCAAACTGTAATAAGACTGATAAGGTTAAATGCATTATTTTAAGAGACCAATTGTAAAACGACACCCACAGTACATAAAGGATTAAAATGTAAAACAATAGCATTGTTTATTGATTGAATTAGACTGAAAGTAATGAAAACACAGGAGAATAATACATACCAAGTTCATTGTTGTGGTTCAGGTGGAGAGAAAAAGGTAGATTTGTGAAAAAATAAAGGGGGAGGTATTCAAATAAATATGTATTTTTTTCTTAAAAAATACGAAATACATCACAAAAAATTTAAAAATAACTCATAGAATAAAGGATTTAAGCTCATACAAAAAGGGAAAGAATCATAATTTTAAAAAGCACATAATGCAAGTATGGTGATATATTTTAGTTTGATGGTGCTGAGTGGTGGGTAACTAGGCCTTTGATGTTTTCCCTGTGCTTTTCAGTGTGCTTAAAATATTTCACATTAAAAAATAAAAATTTATGTATGTGTAATTTTAAAACTTATTTTAATTTTCCCGTACTATAGATGTCAAAAGTTTTTTTTTTTTTTAATAGATGTCTAGTTAGAGAAATTAACTTTTGTTTTTTAAGTTTTCATTCTTTGTAATGGTACATCTAGGTCTAATTTATTCATTTCAATTGCTAGATATTTCATCCTATGTCCACGCCAAATGAACATTGATATCTCATTAACCTGTTGCCGTCGAGTTGATTCCAACTCATAGCAACCCTAGAGGACAGAGTAGAACTGCCCTAAAGTGTTTCCAAGGTTGAAATCTTTCCAGAAGCAGACTGCCTCATCTTTCTCCTGCAGGGTGGCTGGTGGGTTTGAACAGCCGACTTTTGATTAGCAGCCGAACACTTAAACACTGCCACCAGACCAGGGCTTCTTTTACGTTGATATCAGTGATGTTCATTTGGCTTGTTCTCTCCTCCTGCTTCTCTAGATGAGCAAGATTTCCTGTAGAGTTTTGGCACATTTTTCTTCCCTAAAGTTTGTAGTTTTCACATTAGGAATGTTCTAACTATGAGTTGGAATCGACTCGATGGCACTGGGTTTGGTTTTGGCTCTTTTAACTTTCATTGATCCTCTTTCATCTGGCCCCACCTGTCACTTCCCTTCTGTAATGAACAACTCCAAGTTGTGCCCATGCAGAACAAATCACAATAGGAAATATCGAGAGGGTGTAATATGTTGAACACTGTGCTTGATGATTTGTTCTATTCATTTCTCATTTTTACAATATCCCTATACTGTTCCATGATAGGTCCCATTATACAAAGGAGAAGTCTGAGGCTTCCTGAACAGTTATAAAAGTTTTCTCATTCACAAAACAAGTGCTAGAGTTGGGAATAAACTCAGGGTTGTTTGATTCCAAACCTTCCAGCAAATGATTGATTTTGTTAGGGTTGCTTGTTGTTATGACCCCATGCTTAGGGTCCCAGGTTTCCTTACTGGTGAAGCAGTATTTGTCAAGGGGCATTTACTCTGAACATAAACATCCTAATGAGCTGTTCACTCATGGGATTCCTTTAGCGGCCATTTCTAAATCATTGGTTCATGAGAATAAAGGGTAAATACATAAATGTGCCCAGGACTTATACAATCAATTCTTGCCTGTTTTTGAGAAGCCAGTGATCATATTCTCGGGGACCTCATCTTAACACAGGAAATGGGAGTGTTCTGGAGTTGATCCTGGTACACAACCTCGGGATTCCCGTAGAAGCAAGTTCCCAAGGCTGCCAGGCTCAGGCTTTGATGGGGCTTAACCAGAAACAAAAGAAAGGAGTATATGACTTTTCATGATTGATTCTCAAGATTTCTTTTTCTAACATTATCTGCTAATTGTACAATGGAGACAATGAGTCAAAACATGAAAGGAATAGGGAATGCATCAAGCTCCTAAGTAGAAAGGGATAAATTACTTCCATAATCTGCCACAAAAAGGTAGGAAGGAAGGGAGGGACAGATTTTAGTAAGATACCTAGGAAGTGAGTAAAGAAAAGGAAAAGTAATAATTTATTAATGAAGATTAGTTATGACTCTTCAAATCTAAAATTCTATGGTGTTTTTTTCTATTGCTTTTCATGCACAAATGTAAGAGGTAATTAAATAGAAAAGAGTATGTGTGTTTACTTCCTACTTTGCCTGTGTGTGGTATGTATAAGATAAGGAATTTTTAAAACTAAGGCTTTATTATCTTGTCCAATTGAAATGGTTATCTTAAATCACAAGTACTTCACACCTTAACTGATAAGTCTCTTAACACTCAGCAGATGCCAGGCTCCTTACTAGACAATTTGTTTTGATTAAATGTTTAGTTCCGAAACTATAAAGGCGTTTGAGGTGTCTAGATGTACTTTGCTCAAGTTCCTTTTTCCCTCCTAAGGCTGACTTGGCAAACTTCTACTCCCCCTCTATCTACTACTGTGGGGCCATGCCTGACAGAATGCCTGTATTGTTAGATTGTCTTTCCTACCTAAAATTCCATTTAGGATACACCAACAAATTATTTTTCTTTTCTTTAGTGATTTAAAGACCTTACGCATTTCATTCTTCCTCCCATTACTCTGTTTTAGGGGGAAAAAAAGTGCTACATGTAATTTCGAGTATTGTGAGAAAAGAGAATCTTATTGACCTAATAGCCATAACAGCTTGAGACTTTAGGGAGCGTACTCCAATACTGACCTCAAGTCTTGACTGTGGGTCCTGCTTTGATAATGTCACCTGCTAGATACTACCTTTGTGGTCACAGAGTAGGTGACTTTGAAGACTAGGGAAACACTTGGTTTTGTATTCACATGGAAGTTTTCAAGAGGCAAGCAATGGAATCTGTTGACCCTTCTAGTGCCTGATCCTGTCCTACTCAAAGGTCATATCACGTGGTGGTAAGAGGTCCACTCTGATCTGACATTCTAAGTTCAAATGCTTTCACCAGTTCTTACAAGAAGATCTTGTATCTTGTATCCATAACTTAACCTCATGTTACTACTTGAGATCATGGGTAAAATGAAGGATGATAGAAGCACCTAAGTCACAGATCCGTAGAGAGAATAAAAAGAGTTCATATAAATTATGAGAATTTTGTATGCTAATACTCAGAGCTCTGTGTTAGTGATATAGTTGTAGAAGTTTATAATAGATATTGTATTTGTTACTATGATATCTGTTAATCAAATCAAAAACCAAATCAGTTGCCATCGAATCAATTCCAACTTATGGCGACTCCACGTGTGTCAGAGTAGAACTGAGCTCCATAGGGTTTTCAATGGCTGCTTTTTCAGAAGTAGATCACCAGGCCTTTCTTCTGAGGTGTCACTGGGTAGACTTGAACCTCCAACATTTTCCTTAGCTGCCTAACCATTTGTGCCAACCAAGGACTCCTGCTAATACTATTATTAGTTAGAACAATTAGGCAAGTGTTTTGTGATGAGGATCCAAAGAATGCAATGTTGAAATGAAAGTGCAGAACTAAAAGGACAAATTGTGGAGACCCGTCAAAAAAGGGCTGAGTCATGGACTTGAGCTCCTGATCTACTTTGTAGTGCGTTGATGAGCCAGGTCATTACCTCCTCAGGAACTGCACCAGGTCTGCTCCAACTCTGTGCTCTAGAATATTGGTCCTCAATGTGTAGTTCCCAGGTGAGCAGCAGCAGCATTTGGAAATTTGTTATAGAGGCACACTTTGGAGGCCTAATGCCCAATCTTCTGGATCTGATACTCTGAAATTGATGCTCAGCAATCGGCATTTTGGCAACTCACCACCTCGCTCTGATGCAACGAAGTTTGAGAACCACTCCTGTAAAATACACATTTAATATCCTATGATTTTGATTTTCCTGCTAATTTTCGGAGTTCAGAAAACTCTTAAGAAAAAAATATGTACTGCTGATATTATATTCATCTTAGTTGGCAAATGTGTAAAAAGAGTAGGTACTTAAACATAATTGGAAAAGATGTGGTAGAGCAGGTGAAAGGAGGACAGAGAGAAATGAGAGTGTAGGAGGAAAGAGAACAGAGAAGGAGAGAGAAAAGGATAGAGAAAGAAGAGGAGGAGGAGAGAGAAACAAAGAGAGAACCACAGTAATGATTTATAATATTAATTTCATGTGACATTATAGATTACAGTGTTTCTGTAAAATAAGGGACCTTTGTACATCTGTTGTATATCTCGTCTCTATTCTTTCTACCAGAATCATCAACAAACATGGAATCAGAAAACCAAACAGGCTTAGCAGAATTCCTCCTCCTGGGCTTTTCAGAGAATCCAGAACTTCAGCCCCTTCTTTTTGGAATGTTCCTGACCTTATACCTGATCACTGTGGCTGGGAATCTACTCATCATCCTGGCCATCAGCTCAGACTCCCACCTTCACACCCCCATGTACTTCTTTCTCTCCAATCTGTCCTTCACTGACATCTGTTTCAGCACCACCATGACTCCCAAGATGCTGGTGAACATTCAGACCCAGAGCAAATCCATCAGTTACACAGGCTGCCTCACCCAGATCTGCTTTGTCCTGGTTTTTGCTTGTTTGGATAATTGTCTCCTTGCAGTAATGGCCTATGACCGTTATGTGGCCATTTGTCACCCTCTGAGGTATACAATCATCGTGAACCCCCACCTCTGTGGCCTGCTGATTCTACTCTCCTTGCTCATTAGCATCATGAGCACCCTGCTTCACAGTCTGATGGTGCTGCATCTGTCCTTCTGCATAGACCTGGAAATCCCCCAGTTTTTCTGTGAACTTCCTCAGGTCCTCAAGCTTGCCTGTTCTGATACCCTCTTTAATAACATCTTGCTATATTTTATGACTAGTATCTTGGGTGGTGGACTCTTCCTTGGGATTATTTTCTCCTACATACAAATTGTCTCTTCCCTCCTGAAAATGGATCAACAGGTGGAATGTACAAAGCTTTTTCTCCCTGTGGATCTCACCTCTCAGTTGTTTCCTTGTTCTATGGGACAGGTTTTGGGGTGTACCTTAGCTCTGCAGCTACTCTACCCTCTAGGAAGAGTGCAATTGCATCAGTGATGTACACCGTGGTCACACCCATGCTGAACGCCGTCATCTACAGTCTAAGGAACAAGGACATAATGGGCGCTTTGAGGAAACTCATCTCTAGAATATCTTCTTTTCATTAACGTTTCACCTGCTTTGGGCTTAAGCTGTTGGAATATGCTTGAGTGAAATAAATAATACTGATTCAGAAAACCTAAGTTCTTTGAATAGAAGGACTCCAGAGATTGTAATTGTTAAGGGTGAAAATTTGGAGTCAGAACACCTGGGTTTGGATTCTATCTCTTCTCTGTAATAGCTGTGTGGACTTTGAATATTTATTTCAGCTTTCTAAGTTTAGTTTAAAGGTTCTTTGGTGGCACAAATGGTTTGCACTCGACTGCTAAAGGCTGGTGGTTCAAATCTACTCAGAGATACCATAGAAGAAAAGTTCTGGCAATCTGCTTCTTTAAAGTTTAAAGCCAAGGAAACCTTATGGAGTGGCTCTACTCTGCAACACGTGGGGTTGCCATGAGTTAGAATCAACTCGAGGGCAGCTAACAGCAACAATAAGCTCAGTTTACTCATCTATAAATTTGGCATAATTCTATTCATTCACTTTTTTGCATTTAGATTTGAGATACTTCAAGTCTAAGAGTGAGGATACTTTCAGGTATACTGAGGGAAAAGTCTAAACTCACATAGCACCAAATATAAAAACAAAGATTTCAGAGGTAGGGTAGGTCCAGAGCCTACAGAACCACAGGGCTGCATTTCACAGCTCCATATGTTGGTTTTTTCCTAAAGCTGTTCCTGTGATGTCCATCAGTGGCTGCAGCAGCACAGTGGTCATTTAAGATGCAATAATCAGAGGTGGAAAACTGACTGCTCCTTATTCAGTCTCAGTATTTGAGAAATAACCTTTTCAAGGAGTCATCCAGAACACACTCTATGTTATCATCCTGAGTTGCGGCATATGCCCCTTCTAAAACTAATCACAGGTAAGAGGAATTTCATTACCTTGAAAGGATTAGATGAATGTTCTGATTAGAAGAGTCTGAGGTGGGATCAAGTGCTACAACAATTACAAGTGTTTAGTACAATGCCTGCCACCTAAAAAGTTTCTCAATGAATACACTAGATGAATGTGAGCCAGCAGAATTTATCTCCAAGGGTAGCACTCTCTCCTTTTCCAATTCCTTCTGCTGTCACACATTTGGGCACTTGCCTTAGTCATTATCCTAGCTTATTAATTTAAATATTTATCAGCAGTTAATATTTATGTTGTAGGCAAAGCCACATTTGGAAATACTTCACTGAATGTTTATCTGTCCTGCTGTCTTCTTTTTGTTACATCGAAAGAACAACTTTGGATTTTCATTCTCCAGTGACTTAATTTTAAATGGTTGGATTGATCTTTTCTTCCCTTTCGGACTGTGTGTGTTATACCTCATTGAAGAACTGATCAACTCCTCCAATCTAATAAAGATATTTTCTTATATGGTTCATAAACATTTAATTATTTTTCTTTTGTGTTTAAAAGACGTTGGAATGATTTTTGAATATGGTGTGATGGAGAATCCAATTTCGTTTTATTTCTATATGGATAAGCAATGATTTCAGCACAATTTTCTGGATGATACCATCCATGAAGCCATGGTGATGCAGTGGTTAAGAGCTCAGTTGCTAACCAAAAGGTTGGCAGTTCAAATCCACCAGCTGCTTCTTGAAAACGCTATGGGGTGGTTCTATTCTGTTGTGTAGTGTTGCTATGAGTCAAAATCGATGATGGCAATGGGTTCGGTTTTTTGTTTTTATTCCCTGAAATGCTACATTTTATAAATAAAGTGTCTGATTCCTCCTCTGTACTTAATAATTCTTCATATAAATGAAGATACTCTTAGTTCTATTTTCCTGTCCTATACTGGAACCATACCATTTTAGATATTATAGCTCCATGGTATATCCTGACAGTCAGTAAGGGAAATACTTTCCATTGCTTTCATTTGCCATCAGGGTAAATATTGTTTCTCCATTATTCTTGCATATAATTTTTAAACACTGGAATTTTTCTTTCTTGTGCTAACCTGGTCTGGTTTGGGCACTAAGTTTGTGCTGGCCTTATAAGATAAAGAATATCTCTTCACTTGTATTTTCTGAAATCCTTCCTTTAATCTTGAACTTAGCTCCATTGAGTGCTTGGAAGAACTTGCCTGTAAAACTGTGTATCTCAGGTTGTGTTTCATGACAAATTATGTTATTGAGGATTTTAATTTATTGAAAGTATCCATGGTTACTTGCTTTCTATTTCTTCTTGAGAGAAGTGTGGCCTCTCGGATTTAACCAAGACCAACACTTCCACTTGTGCATAGAACTCAATCTTTCCTGCCTATGTTAGGACATAACTCTGGTAATTCTCCCATCTCTCTCTTGCATCATCAGGTTCTCCCTTTGATTTGTTCATGTTCAATAGCATCCAATATATTTGAGTTCCTCAAATCTTAAAAAACAAACAAATGAAAAACCTCTATGGACCCCCTTATCTTGCTCTAGCAGTGTCTTCATTTATCTGCTTCCTTTACCATAAAATTCTTCAAAAGACATGTCTCCACTTGCTTTTTTCAATTTTTCTCCTTCCATTTACTCCTGAGGTCAATGCAATCAGGCCTTTTCCCTAACAATTCATGAAGGGTGCTCTTGAAGAGCCACCAGCATTATCTACCTTGTTAAGTCCAGTCCAGTCCAGGTCAGTTAATTTTCTGTCTTTCTCTTACTTGACTTGTCAACCACATTGACTTAGTTTATTACCTACAGAAACACTTTCTTCACTTGGATTTCAACACCACACATTATTTTGGTTTCACTCCTACCTCACTAGCTACTATTTCTCAGTCTCCTTTAATGTGCTTTTTAATCTTGAAACACTGGAGGGTCTCCCATTTCAGTCCTCAGACCTCTTCTTCTGCAGCTAACTTCACTCCTTTGTGAAAGCATCCAGACTCATTGATTTAAAAGTCATCTGAACACAAATGAGCCCCAAATTAGTATTTAGAGAGGAATTCTCCTTTGAATCCCGGACTTGTATATCCAACTTTCCACTTGCTATTCCTCAGTATACCTTGCCCCCAGCCTTCTTGTTGTTAATATTGTTGTTAGGTGCCGTATTTTTGGTTCTGACTCATAGTAACACTATGTACAACAAAACAAAACACTGCCCGGTCCTGGACCATCCTCACAATCATTGTTATGTTTGAGCCCATTTTTACGGCCATGCTGTCAATCCATCTTGTTGAGGGTCTTCTTTTTCACTGACCCTCTACTCTACCAAGCAGGATGTCTTTTTCTGGGAACTGACCCTCCTGATAGCATGTTCAAAGTGTGTGAGATGAAGTCTTGCCATCCTGGCTTCTAAGGAGCATCCTCTCTGTACTTCTTCCAAGACAGTTTTTTTGGCAATTGTTCTGTCAGTCTACGGTATAGTCAATATTCTTTGCCAACAGCAAAACTCAAAGGTTTCAGATCTTCTTAGGTCTTCCTCATTTGTTGTCCAACTTTCACACGCATATAAGGCAATTGAAAGCACCATGGCTTGGGTCCCATGCACCTTAGTCCTAAAAATGGCATCTTGCTTTTTTTTTTTTTGAACAATTTAAACATCTGTTTTGTAGAAAATGTGCTAATGCAATAACTCGTTTGATTTCTTGATTTTTGCTTCCATGGGCATTGATTGTGGATCCAAATAAAATGAAATCTTTGACAACTTCAATCCTATCTCCATTTATGACAATATTGCTTATTGATCAGTTGTGAGGATTTTTGTTTTCTTTATGTTGAGGCGTAATCCATACTGAAGGCCTTCGTCTATCAGTTTCATCAGTAAGTTCTTCAAATCCTCTTAGCTTTCAGCAAACAATGTTGTACCATCTGCATATTACAGGTTGTTAACGAGTCTTCCTCCAAACCTGATGCTGCATTCTTCTTCATATAATCTGGCTTTGGTAATTATTTGCTCATCATACAGCCTTACCTATCTCAAAAAAACAAAAACAAACAAAAAAACCAAAACCAAAGCAGAATCATTTACTGTCAAGTTGATTCCAATTCAGGGCAACCCTACATGTGAAGCAGAACTGTCTTTCATAGAGTTTTCAATACCAGTGACCTTTTGGAAGTACATCACCAGGCCATGAATCTAAGATTCCTCTGGGTGGATTTGAACCACCCAGCTTTTTGTTAGTAGCTGAGCATGTAACCTTTTGCACCACACAGTGACCTTACCTATCACAGTGAATGACAACTCTATTCTTTCAGGTGTTAAGTAGTTTTCTCTCATTGAGCACCCTCTTTGATTCTTCTATTCCTCTTATACCCTGTATCCAACCTTTCAGAAAACTCAGTTATCTATACCGATAAAATGTATCCAGAATTCAGGCAAATCTCACCACCTTCACTGTTATCACCATGACCCAAGCCACTATCATTTTAGGATTTTTACAAAAGTACTTTCCGTGGCCTCCCTGCATCTGCCATTGCCATCATCAGGAGGCTGTTTATATAATATACTCACACTACCTCTTTGATTTCATGTTTCTGTTTTCCCGAGCATTCATTCTATTATAGTCCTGCTGGTCTCTATATGTTGATCATTGATTTTGTTGGCTCCCTGTTTTTGTTTTACAATGATTTTCATTCCTGGCTGTTTAAATCATAATTTGCAGAATGATGATAAGGGTTTTGTAGTTGTTTTCTCTGTCTGTCTCTTTCCAAATGTGTGTGCACTCTCTCTTCTCTAAGATGCTCCCACTACACCTTGTTGTATTTTATCTATTATTTCATGTGTTTGAAGTGATAGTGTTAGGATGGCAAAGGGTGACTTTAAAATGCGATTTTTTTTCAAAAAGGCATGTCGAGAATACCATAGATTAACAAAGTTCATATGGAAACAGTTAACGTGTGGTAAAATAAATTGATAAATACATGAAAATATTGAATTCTTTTAAAGACGAAAGGTTTACAGACTTCCTGGCCTGACAGTGATTGGAGAAACTTGGAGAGTATGGCTCCCAGGCACCTTTTAGCTCAGTAATGAAGTCACTCCTGAGTTTCACCCTTCGGCCAAAGATTAGACAGGCCTATAAAACAGAATGAGACTAAAGGGGCACAACAGCCCATGAGCAAGGACTAGAAAAAAAAAAGTGTGCCACTAAATGCAGGTAGCTCACACCAAAGTGACTGACATGTTGATGGCGAATAGTAGTAAAGGGTCAACCTAAGGAGGTATGTCAGGATAGCACTGGGACATTATTTATAGAGTGCAAAATCATACAATATTAAAAAAAAAAGAATTTGAGATTTAAAAAAAAGACAAAATGTTTTTAAGTGAATATTAACTTGGAACACCATCTTCACCTATAAAATAATAGTTGTCATTTACCTAAATTTACTGAGTACAGATAAACCTGCAAACTGGTCCTAGCCAGTGACACTGTGATTTCTCACAACTCTATTAAAAAGGAAGAACCACACTTTCAATTCATAGCCCCTGAGTGAAAAGAGAGATACACATCGAAACAATTTTGACAAAATTGTAAAAGGTGGTTACGAAAATCAAAAGAGGAAGTAACAGTTCTGTCTATACTGTTTGCAGCCAGAATTGACCACAAAGAATAGATTAGAATCTGCTTTATGAAACATGCAGAATGAAGATTACGGTCCAGGAAACATTCAATGACACTAGATAAATTCCTAGGTATTTACATTTTTACATATTTTAGCTATTAGAAATATAATATGTTCACCTATATAAACTATATTTTTACACCTTAAATTGGAATCATACTTCCTAATATCATTGAGGAGATAGACACGCTTTCAGTTGTATGGAAAAAGGGAAGATTGATGTGCAAGGTGTGTGAACTGGAGATGAGCAGGAACAGGTGAAGAAAAGTAAATAGCAGTCACCTGGCCTCTAAGGGTCAGGAAATCAGCCTTCCTGAATTCCCATTTATTATTGTCTTGGTCAGGGAGCCCTGGTCATAAAGCGATTAAACACTCGGCTGCTAACCAAAAAGCTGGAGGTTCAAACCCATCATCCACTCTGCAGGAGGGAGACGTGGCAGTCTGCTTCCGTAAAGTTTCACAGCTTTGGAAATCTTATAGGGCAGTTCTACTCTGTACTAAAGGGTCACTAGGAGTCAGAATTGACTCGATGGCAGTGGATTTGGTTGGCTTGGATTGTCTTGGTCTATCAGAATTTGCACTGCCCTGGGATCAGAATGACAACAAAAGTGATTAACGGAGCTTTGGATATTGAGCCGCCAGGGATACAAAAAAAAGGTTGCAAATAGTCTTCCTGTGACAACGTCACTCAAAAGTCCTTCTCTAGTCAAGGAGCAGTGCACCTGAAACTCCGCCCACAGATGGTCTTCATGCCCAGGAGCCTGGTGCCTTCCTTGGTCCCTCTGCCTTCCCTGAGTACAGATCTTCTGGCTACAGCACCCAACATCCGGGGCAGATGTCAAGCATCATTCCTGGTGACGCCAGCCAGGTAACCTAAATCCCTTAGTTAATGTTTGGAAATTAGGACAGGTGTTTCCTTATAGCTTTATCCAGGGAAAACTGTGAAGTGAGTACATGCATGAAATGATTAGAGCCAACTCACCCATGGACTCCTGCTTAACTGTCTCCCATCTTTCTGACATATTTCCTCGTATCTTTGCAGCAATATCAAGCAGCATTTATTCAGCTAATCTCTTACTCTCTCTCTACAATGGCAAGGATCATTTTTTTCTGAAGCAGAAATTTGCCCTTCTCAAATGTGACCGCTAGAAAATTCCTTGTTGTTTACTTGTATTCTTGTGCTGCCGGTGGGAGGAGAGTTGGTGAGCTTCACTTTATCTTCCTATAACTGGTTATTGATATACCATCTTTGGGAAAGTTTTGGCATTATACTTTGAGGCTCCAGGGAAGCAATTGGAGACACAGACTTAGGTACCTCACTAGTTTGTCTGTTTCTCTTTATAAGATTACAAAATATTTAAAATTAGAGCAATACAGACAGTGTAAGAAAAAAAAGACCACCTCTTACACATTTCCAGAACTGACAATTGTTGACGTTCTGCTGTAGCAACTTCAAGTATTCTTTTTAAAGTGGCAAAATAATATGTATACAGGAAGCATACCTTTTGTAATTGTTTCTGTTGTTCTCTTTCCGTTCCAGAAGCAGCGTTCATAGTTTTATATTCTAAATGTACATGTCTATCTGTTTACATGTATGTACATGTTTTTGTTAGGTGCCATTGAGTCAGTTTCAACTCATAGCAATGCTATGTATGACAGAATGAAACACTGCCCAGTCCTGCACCATCTTCACAATCATTGTTATGCTTGAGCCCATTGTTGGAGCCACTGTGTCAATCCATCTCATTGAGGGTCTTTCTCTCTTTTGCTGACCCTCTACTCTACAAAGCCTGATGTCCTTCTCCAAGCCTGTTCTCCCCTGATAACATGGATGTGAACCAAGTCTCGCCATCCTTGCTTCTGAGGAGCACCCCAGTGGATAGACAGCTAGGAGGCAATAACTATAATAACTATCAGTTAGGAAATGAAGAAACCAATTGTGGTGTAATAACATAGTGAAATACCTACTCTATTGTACTTCAAAAAATTAAGCAGAATTAAATGTATCAGCATTAATTTAAAACAAAACATTAAGAGAACCAATTGTAAAAGGACATATTCAGTATGATTCCGTTTATAGGAAGCTTTTAAAAATGGAAAAAATACTATTTTGTGGTGAATAATATTAAATATAGTAAAAAGTGCAGAGGAACAATGCCAAGCAAGTTAATGTAGTGCTTAGCGCTGAGGAAGGAAAAGAATCAATATTGTGTAAAATACATGATGTGGAGAATCTCAAATATACATACATTACTTTCTTGCAATAAGAATATCTAAAGCAAGGGTGGTGAAGTGTGTGAATTGATAGTGTTGACTGGTGGGTACCCAACCCTTCATTGTTATTCCCTGTACTTTTCATTTTTCTTGAAGTATCCATAATACAAAAATACCTTCTTAGGTTTAAAAAAAAATCAAAGTTTTTTCATGTTGTAAGTAGAATTCTTCTCAATTTTTTTTCTCCGCTAGGTTGTCATTATTTGTGTTGATGCATCTAGACCTAATGTATTTGTTTTCATTGTTATATATTTCTGCAGCTGTCCATGCCAAATGAATATTGATATCGTTAATGTTCATTCAGAGTGTTTCCTTCTTCTGCTTCTCTACAGGAGCAAGATTCCCAGTAGGCATTTTCACAAATAAATTCTTCCCTGAAGTTTGCAGTTATTATGCCAGGAATGTTCTCTCTTTTTGTCTTCCCTCAACTGCCCTGTTCATCACTTCTGTCCTAGGAGTAACAGATGCCAGGTGCTAATATTCATCACACACACAATCATAATAGGACATACCTTTGTGACGGCCCCATATGCTGAGCCCTGTACCAGTTGCCTTGTGCCTGCTCATTTCTCATCACTGCAACATCTCCATAAGTTTTTGTTTTTTAATTTTTTATTGTGGTACAAATATACACAACAAAACACACAGGAATTCAGCAATTTCAGTGACACTGAAATTCAGTTCAGTGACACTGTTTACATCCTTCGAGTTGTGCAACCATTCTAGGTATCTTTTTCCAAATTATCTCACCAGCAGGAACATACATTTAATGCCTTCTAATCAAAAACTCTCTTGTCCCAGTCCTTCCACTCCTGGGAACCACTAATAAGCTTTGGTTTATCTATATTTGCTTACTTTATATAAATGACTTTATACAGTGTGTCCTTTTGTGACTGACTTATTTCCCCAGCATAATCTTTTCTAGGTTTATCCAGAAGGAACCCTGTTGGCACAGTGATTAAGCAAATGTCTGCTAACTCAAAAATCGATAGTTTGAATCCAACACCCACTCTATGGGAGAAAGTTGTGTCAATCTGCTTCTATAAAGATTATAGCCTCGGAAACTCTATGGGGCAGTCCTACTTCTTCTCGTAGGGTTGTTATGAGTTGGAATTAGGCTGGACACCAACAAAGTATTAATTGTGTATATATCATACTTTGTTTATCCATTCATCAGTTGACCATTTCAGTTATTTCCACCTTTGGCTATTGTGAAAAGTCCTGCAAGGAGCATCAGTGTACAGGTATCTGTTTGCATTTCTAACTTCACTTCTTCTGGGAATGTATTTGGATTGACTTGATAGCAATTGGTCTAGCATTGGGGTTGCTGGGTCATGTAGTTGTCCCATGTTCAACCTTTTGAAGGATGGCCAACCTGTTTTCCACAGCAACTATACCATTTTGCATTTCCACAGGAATAGATGAGGTTTCCAATTTCTCCACATCCTCTGCAATGTTTATTGTTTTCTTTTTTTTAACATTGTCATTGTAATAGGGGCGAAGGGATATCTCATTGTGGTTTTGATTTGCATCTCCCTAATGGATGACTTTGAGCATCCTTTCATGTGGTTGTTTGCCATTTGAATGTCCTCTTTGATGAAATAGGCTTTAAAGAGAATGATATGTCGCCTATCATGTCCAGGGAAGAATTTTTTAACACTTCCTATAATTGGGAGAACAGAGAATCTCATCTACTTAGTTGCCTAGCTTTTCTTGGATTCAGTCACTAATACAGAGAACTTATGTTTCCATGAGGAAGTCTTTCGAGGTTCAGGTTTATAGATAACATTTTCTAATCTTCACCCCAGATCCAAAGTGTGGACCTGGTTGGATGCCATCCCACTGGTTACATACTAACTTCGTAGGCAGAGGTGGAAATACCCTGAAGACTTTATTTGAAGGAGATACTAAAATTTTTTAAAGGGAATTATGAAATCTGAGTGACTAGGGGTATTAATTGTGTACTATTTGGAGACATTAACAGAGAGACAGCAAGAGAATCATCTCGGCAGTTAGGTAATCTGAGCTCAGACACAATCACTGCTACTCGCTGACTTTGCGTGTTGTGTCTATGACATAACACCACCTCTCCCAAGTGTACCCCAGGTTGATGGGGGTGACAGTATGAACTAATTCATCATTGACAAGCTCTTCAGGGGATTCTGAAGAATTCCAAAGTTTGACAACCATTGCTCTGTAAATGGATTTCATTGTTTTAATCCATTTGACGGCATGGAATAATTCTGAAGGGAAAAGGCCATGCCTTATTCTTTATTTCATCTTCATAACTTGGTACAATGTGTTGAAGTAGAGTGGGTGCTCAAATAAAATTTGAACCTTCAGAAGGATTAGAGGGAGACGAAGAAAGAGGAGTAAGTGGAAAGAAAGATTTGAATATTTCCTTAGGTTCATAATGTAGACAAGAACATTTCTTTCTGAAGTAGTGGTTTTCAAACTTCAGCATACATCAGAATCACGTGGAAGTCTTGTTAAAACATAAACTGCTAGTCCTCATCCCAGAGTTTATCATCAGTAAGTCTGGAGTGGGCCCAAGAACTTACATTTTTACAGGATTTCAGGTAATGATCTTGCTGGGTGTCGAGGAACCACACTTTTGATTATCTGTCACCGCATCTTCTCCATCAGATTCACCAACAATATGGAACCCAGAAATCAAAGAGGTGTTTTAAAATTCATTTTTCTGGGACTTACAGAGGATCCAGAATTGCAGCCCCTCCTCTTTAGCCTATTTCTGTCCATATACCTGGTTGCCCTCCTGGGAAACCTCCTCATCATCCTGGCTGTCAGCTCTGCCTCCCACCTCCACACCCCCATGTACTTCTTTCTCTCCAGTCTCTCCTTCACTGACATCTGTTTCAGCACAACCACGATCCCGAACATGCTGGTGAACATCCAAGCACAGAATCATAGCATCATTTACATAGGGTGCCTCACCCAGGTCTGCTTTGTCCTGGTATTTACTGGTTTGGAGAATTTTCTCCTTGCAGCAATGGGCTATGACCTCTATGTGGCCGTCTGCCACCCACTGATATACATCATCATCGTGAACACCCGCCTCTGTGCCTTGCTCTCCCTACTCTCCTTATTAATCAGCATTGCGAATGTCTTACCTCACAGTCTGATGGTGTTGCATCTGTCCTTCTGCACAGACCTGGAAATCCCTCGTTTCTTCTGTGAACTTGATCAGATTCTCAAGCTCGCCTGTTCTGATACCATTATCAATTACATCCTAGTATATTTTGTGGCTTCTTTTTTTTTTTTTTGTGGTGGTGTTCCTCTCTCTGGAATCATTTTCTCTTACACTCAGATTGTCTCCTCTACTATGAGAATGCCATCAGTGGGTGCAAAGTATAAAGCTTTTTCCACTCGTGGGTCTCACCTCTCAGTTGTTTCCTTATTCTTTGAGACAGGCTTTGGTGTGTACATCAGTTCTGCATTTACACACTCTTCCAGCAAGACAGCAGTAGCCTCAGTGATGTACAGTGTGTTCCCTCAAATGATGAACCCTTTTATCCACAGCCTGAGGAACAGGGACATGACAGGAGCCTTGAGGAAAATCATCAGTAGGATACCATCATTTAAATAACTGTGTCTTCTGTTTTGGGCTTGGGATAGGATGGGTCAATGCGGAAGGAATACTGCTGACATGGATTGAATTTTATCTCCTAAAAATATGTGTATGAATTTGGTTAGGCCATCATTCCCAGTATTGTGTGATTGCTCACCATTTTGTCATCTGATGTGATTTTCCTATGTGTTGTAAAATCTATGTCTATGATGCTGATGAGATGGGATTAGAGGCAGTTATGTTTATGAAGCAGGACTCAATTTACAAGATTAGATTTGCCTTGATCAAATCTCTTTTGAAATCTAAAAGAGGGAAGCTGGCAGAGAGGCAGGGGTACCTCATACCACCAGGAAAACAGTGCTGGGAGCAGAGGATGTCCTTTGGATTGGGGGTTCCTGAGCAGGGAAGCTCCTAGACCAAGGGAAGATTGACAAGAAGGACCTTCCTCCAGAACTTGTGGAGAGAGAAAGCCTTACTCTGCAGCCGATGCCCTGAATTTGGACTTCTAGCCTACTATACTGTGAGAAAATAAACTTTTGTTTGTTGAAGGCACCCACTTTTGGTATTTCTGTTATAGCAGCACTAGATAACTAAGGCAACTGGTTATCCAAGATGTCTGACTGTTCAATCAGGATATTCTTCTAAAACAACTGGGTAACATAACGGCTAGGTACATTTCAGTTAATTCATGATAAATGGAGAAAAATATTAAACTTGTCAAGACTTTCATTTTACTTGGATGCACAATCAACACCCGTGGAAGCAGCAGTCTGGAAATCAAATGACATACTGCATTGGGCAAATCTGATGCAAAAAATTCTTTAAAATGTTAAAAACAAAGATGTCACTTTGAAGACTAAGATGTACCTCACCGAAGCCAAGGTATTTTCAATTGGCTCATATGCATATGAAAGCTGTGGAATGAATGCAGAAGATGAAAGAAGAATTGATGCCTTTGAATTACGGTGTTGACAGAGTCTTGAACATACTATGGGCTGCCAGAAGAACAAGTTAATGTGTCTTGGAAGAAGTACAGCCAGAATGCTCCTTAGAAGCGAGGATGGAGAGACTGTGTCTCATGTACTTCGGACATGTTATTAGGAGGGATCAGTCCCTGGAGGACATCGTGCTCGGTAAAATAGAGGGTCAGGGAGAAATAGGTAGCCACTGAAAGAGATGGACTGACAGTGGCTGCATCAGTGAGCTTCAACACATAGCAATGATTGTGAAAATTGGACAGGACTGGGCAGTGTTTCATTCTGCTGAATTGACTTGATGACCCCTAACAGCAAGAGTAACAATAAAGAGATAATCTTTCCTAGGAATCATCAAGAGAACATCCTATATCATCAGCTTGAATTGGGGCATATGTCCCTTCTAAAAATAATTACTGTCAAGAGAAATTTCATTACCTTGGAAGGACTAAATGAGTGCTCTGATTAGAAAAGTGTGAAGTGGGGTTAAGTGCTACAATGATTACAAATGTTTAGAACAATGCCTGCCACGTAGAATTAAATGAATTTACCTAATGAATGTGAGTCAGCACAATTGATTTACAAGTGTAGCACTCTTTCTCCTTTTGTAATTCCTTCTGTTTCCTATATTTTAAGCACTTACTTCAGCCATTATCCTCGTTTACTAGTTTGAATATGTATTAGCAGTTGATACTTGTGGTGTAGGCAATGCTGTATTTGGAAATACTTCATTGGATGTTTATTTGTCCTGCTGTGTTCTCTTTCTTATCCTGAAAGAAAAACTTGAAATTTTCATTCTCAAGTGACTTGTTTTAGTGGCTTATTTTTGAGTTGGTTGGATTGATCAGTGTTTTCCCTTTTGGATTGTGCATGTTGTATCTTCATTTAAGAAGTGATTAACTCTTCCAATCTCATAAAAATGTCTGCCTATATTGTCTTGTAAACATTTAATCATTTTTACTTTCGTGTTTAAAAGGCATTGGAATTATCTTTGAATATGATGTGATGGAGAATCCAATTTCATTTGCTTTCCATATGGATAAAAACTGATCTCAGACTATTTCCTGAATGATACCATCCTTTCTCTGCAATGCCCTGTTGTCACAAATAAAATGTCTGATGCTTCTGTCTTTGATAAGTGTTCGTACAAATGAAGATCCTGTTAGTTCTATCTTTCAATAGTATACTAGAACCATCCTGTTTTAGTCATTATAGATCCATGATATATCTTGATAGTTGGTAAGGCAAATAGTCCCCATTGTTCTTATTTGCCATCAAGGTAGATGTTGTTTCTCCTTGTTCTTGTACAAAACTTTTGAACCCTGGGATTTTTCTTTCTTGTGCTAAGCTGGTCTGGTTTGGGCACTAAGGTTGTGCTGGCCTTATAAAGAGAGATAAAGAATATCCGGCCCCTAACATTTTCTGAAACCTTCCTTTAATCTTTAAATTAACTCCCTTGAGTGCTTTGAAGAATGTGCCTGTAAAACTGCATATCTCAGTTTGTGTTTTGGGACAAATTATATTAATGAGTACTTCATTTTTTTTTAATGTTTCCAAGGTTACTTGCTTTCTGTTTCTGCTTGAAAGAATTACAGTCAGGTGGATTTAACTAAGACCAACACTTCCACTTGTGCATAGAATTCAATCTCGTCTGCCTATGTTAGGACATAACTCTGGTAATTCTCCCATCTCTCTCTTGCATCATCAGGTTTCTCCCTTTGACTTGTTCATTTTCAATAGCATGCAAGATATTTGAATTCCTCAAATCTTACAAAAAAGAAAGAAAAAATAAAGTTCCCTGAACCCTTCATTTTGCTCTACCAGTAGATTCATTTCTCTGCCCTCTTCATATAGCAAAACTCCTCAAAAGAGATGTCTCCACTCACTCTCCCCAATTCTTCTCTCTCTATTTACTCTTGAGGTCTATGCAATCAGGCCTTTGCCCCAACACTTTACAGAGAGTGCTTTTGAGGAGCTGCCAGTGTTCTCTACCTTAACAAGTCCAACCCAGTCCAGGTCAGTTAATTCTCTGTCCTTCTCTTTTCAACCACATTGTCTCAGTTTATTACATATTGACACACTTCCGTCACTTGGCTTTCAGCACCATATATTGTTTTGACTTTATTCCTACCTGACCAGCTACTATTTCTCTTGATGTGCCTTCTCATCTTTCCAGTCTCTAAACACTGGAGGGCCTCCTGTTTCAGTCCTCAGACCTCTACTTCTCCAGCTACATTCAATCCTTTGCAACAGCATCCAGACTCATAGATTTAAAATTCATCTGCAGACAAATGAATCCTAAATTTATAGGTAGAAAGGAGCACTTCCCCGAATGCCAGACTTATATATCCAACTTCCAACTTGCTATCCCTCAATTAAAAAAAAAAAAAAAAAGATATTCCATCAGTTCCTGGTAGCTTGTTTTTCACCAATGCCTTCAGTGGAGCTCGGGCTTCTTCCTTCAATACCATCAGTTCTTGATCGTATGCTACCTCCTAAAATGGTTGAAAGTCTACCAATTACTCAACAATTAGTGACTGTGTATTCTTTCTATCTTCATTTGATGCTTCCTGCATCGTTTAATATTTTTCCCATAGAA
Source organism: Elephas maximus indicus (assembly GCF_024166365.1). Classification (NCBI taxonomy): domain Eukaryota; kingdom Metazoa; phylum Chordata; class Mammalia; order Proboscidea; family Elephantidae; genus Elephas; species Elephas maximus. Next base: position 15,281,465 of record NC_064821.1, read on the forward strand.
ACCAGCAATATTGCGATTGGAGGCTTGAATTTTTTCTCCAGTTCTTTCAGCCTGAGAAACACCAAGTGTATTCTTCCCTTTTGGTTTTCTATCTCCAGGTCTTTGCACATGTCATTCATTATAATACTTTACTTTGTCTTCTCAAGCTGCCCTTTGAGGTCTTCTGTTCTGCTCTTCTACTTCACCATTTCATCCTTTTGCTTTAGATACTCAACATTCAAGATCAAGTTTCAGAGTCTCTTTTGACATCCATTTTGGTCTTTTCTTTCTTTCCTGCCTTTTTAATGACTTTTTGCTTTCTTAGCATACGAAGTCCTTGATGTCATTCTACAGCTCATCTGGTCTTTGGTCATTAGTGTTCAATGCATCCAATCTATTCTTGAGGTGGTCTCTAAATTCAGGTGGGGTATACTCAAGTCATACTTTGGCTCTCATGGACTTGTTCTAATTTTCTTCAGTTTCGACTTGAGCTTGCATATGTGTAATTGGTGGTCTGTTCTGCAGTCGGCCCCTGGCCTTGTTCTGACTAATGATATAGAGCATTTACATCTTCTCTTCCCACAGGTGTAGTCAGTTTGATTCCTGTGTATTCCATCTGGCGAGGTCCACATGTATAGTCACCATTTATGCTGCTGAAAATGTTATTTTCGATGAAGAAGTTGGTCTTGCAAAATTATATCATGCAATCTCTGGCATTGTTTCTATCATCAAGGCCATGTTTTCCAACTACTGATTCTTCTTTGTTTTCAACTTTTGCATTCCAAGGGCCAGTAATTATCAATGCGTTCTGATTGCATGTTTGATCAATTTCAGACTGCAGAAGTTGGTAAAAATCTTCAATTTCCTCATCTTTGGCCTTAGTGGTTGGTGTGTAAATTTGAATAATAGTAGTAGTAACTGATCTTCCTTGTAAGTATATGGATATTACCTATCACTGACAGCATTGTCTTTCAGGATAGATCTGGAAATGTTCTTTTTTCACAATGAATGCAATGCCATTCCTCTTCAAGTCGTCATTCCCGGCGTAGTAAACCATATGAATATCCAATTCAAAATGGCCTATACCAGTCCATTCAGCTCACTAATGCCTAGGATATCTAAGTTTATATGTTCCATTTCATTTTTGATGATTTCCAATTTTCCTAGTTTCATACTTAATACATTCCATGTTCTTATTATAAATGAATGTTTGTAGTTGTTCTCATTTTGAGTTGTGCCACATCAGCAAATGAAGGTCCAGAAGCTTGGCTCCAACCAGATTGTTAAGGTCATCTCTACTTTGAAGAGGCAGCTTTTCCTAAGTTGTATTTTGAGAGCCTTCCAACTTGAGGGGCTCATCTTCTGGCACTATATCAAACATTGTTCTGCTGGTATTCAAAAGGTTTTCATTAGGTAATTCTTTTCAGAAGGAGACTGCTCAGTCCTTCTTCCTAGCCTATCTTAATATAGGAGCTCAGCTGAAACCCGTCCACCATGGGTGACCTTCTGGTATTTGAATACCAGTGGCATAGCTTCCAGTATCACAGCAATAGGCAAGCCCCACAGTACTACAAACTGACAGACATGTGGGGGTCTGTCAAATGGATACAGTTTTAGAAGTGCTTGCTTGTCTATGCCAAGGAATTTGGAAGACAGCTACCTGGCCAACTGACTGAAAGAGATCCATATTCATGCCTATTCCAAAGAAAGGTGATCCAAAAAAATGCAAAAATTATAGAAAAATATTGTTAATATCACACTCAAGTAATATTTTGCTAAAGATCCTTCGAAAGTGGTTGCAGCAGTATATCAACATAGAACTGCCAGAAATTCAAGCCAGATTCAGAAGATGACATGGAAGCAGGGATATCATGGCTGATGTCAGATGGATCCTGGCTGAAAGCAGAAAACACCAGGAAGATGTTTACCTGTGTTTTATTCACCATGCAAAGGCATTTGACTCTGTGAATCATAACAAATTATGGATAAGATTGTGAAGAATGGAAATCCTGGAATGGTTAATTGTTCTCATTTCAGAAAAGTTAATTTTCCTGTACATGGATCAAGATACAGTCATTCGAACAGAACAAGGGCATAATGTGTGCTTTAAAGTCAGGAAAGTTGTGCATCATGTTTGCATCCTTTCACCATATTTATTCAATCTGTATGCTGAGCAAATAATCCAAGTAACGGAACTATATGAAGAAGAACTGGGCATCAAAATTGGAGGAAGTCTCATCAACAAAGTGCGATATGCAGTGGGCAGCCTTGTTTAAAGTGTTGAAGAGCAAAGATATCACCTTGAAGACTAAGGTGCCCCTGACCCAAGCCATGGTGTTTTCAATTGCATTGTATGCCTGTGAAAGCTGGAAAATTAATCAAGGAAGACCAAAGAAGAATTGATGCCTTTGAATTGTGGTGTTGGCAAGGAATATTGACCATACCATGGGCTGCCAAAAGAATGAACAAATCTTTCTTAGAAGAAGTACAACCAGAATGCTCCTTAGGAGCAAGGAAGGGGAGACTGCGTCTTACATACTTTGGACATGTTGTCAGGAGGGATCAGTCCCTGGAGGAGGACATCATGCTTGGCAGAGTACAGGGTCAGTGGAAAAGAAGAAGACCCTCAATGAGTTGGATTGACACAGTGGCTGCAACAACAAGCTAAAGCATAACGACGATTATAAGGATGGCTCAGGACCGGGCAGTGTTTCGTTCTGTTTTGCATAGGGTCGCTGTGAGGTGGAACCAACTCGACAGCACCTAACAACATCTGCAACATTTTCTTGGTCAGGGAGCCCTGAGGGTTCAATGGTTAAGTGCTCAGCTGCTAACAGAAAAGTTGGTATTCACACCAACCAGCTGCTATACAGGAGAAAGATGTGGCGGTCTGCTCCCTTATAAAGATCACAGCCTTTGAATCCCTGTGGGGCAATTCTACTCTGTCCTACAGGGTTGCTATGAGTTGGAATTGACTTGTCAGCAGTAGATTCGCTTGGTTTGCATTGGCTTGGTCTTTCAGGATTTACACTACCCTGGGAATAGAATGATAATAAAAGGGTTTGGTTAATGAGGAGCTTTGGATATTGAGTCCCTAGAGACACAGAGGCTGTAAGTAGTCTACCTGTGACCACTTCACTCAAAAGTCCTTCTCCAGCCAAATAGCAATGCACCTGAGACTCCATTCAGAGATGGTTCTCATACCAGGAGCCTGGTGCCTCCCTTGGTACCTCTGCCTTTCCTGAGTACTGACCTTCTGGCTATATCATCCAACATCCAGGGCAGATGTCAAGCATCATTCCTCACTGATGCCAGCCAGGTAACCTAAATCCCTTAGTTAATGTTTGGAAATGAGGAGAAACGTTTCTCTGTAGCTTCATCCAGGGGAAGGTGTGAAGACAGTACATGCATGAAATGATTAGAACCAAGTCACCTATGGACTCCTACATTTCTCCCATCTTCCTGACATGTTTCCTTGTTTCTTTGTACCTGAATCAGGCAGCTCTTACTCAGCTAGTCTCTTACTGTGTCTCTACAATGGCAAGGATCAAATTCTTTCTGTGCAGAAAACTACCCCTTCTCAAACATTGAGTATTAGAAAATTCCCTGACATTTACTTGTATTCTTGTGCTGGTGGTGGTGAGGAGAGTTGTTGAGCTTCACTGTATCTTCCTATCCCTGTTACTTGATATACCATCTTTAGGAAAGTTTTGGTATTATCCCTGGTGCCAGGCTCTGAGAGCTCTGGGGGGAGAACCAAAGACCCAGGCAGACTTAGCAAGCTGCCTCGCTAGGTTATTTGTTTCTCTTTATAAAACTAACAAATATTTGCAATTAGAATACTACAGGCAGTATAATGAAACAACCAACCAAATAAAAACACCTGTTACACCTTCCAGAATTCACATTGTTGATGTTCTGCTGTAGCAGCTTGAAGTATTTTTTTTAAGTGACAAAATAATATGTATACAGAAAACATCTCCTTTGTAATCCTCTCTGTTGCTCTCTTTTCCTCCCGGAATCAGCAGCATCTTGGATGTTATGGTATCCCCCAGTCATGGGTTTATATTCTACATGTATATTTCTCTCTCTCTGTATATGTACGTACACACACACATACATATATATATATATATATATAAACCAAACCAAACCCAGTGCATCACTATGAGTCAGAATTGAATCGACTTCACTGGGTTTTATATATATATATATATATATACATAAGGCAGTAGATGGGTAGACAGAGAGTTGGAGAGCAATTAGTAAAATAGCTGTCAATTAGAGAATGAAGAAATATATTGTGGTGTAATAATATAGTGGAATACCCTATTGTAGTTAAAATTAATGAAGCACAATTAAAGGTATCAACATTCATTAAAAAAACATACCAAGAAAGCCAAATGTAAAATGACATATACAGTACAATTGTGTTTATATAAAGCTTTAAAAAACACAAACTGTGCAATTCTATGGAAGAATTATACTACATGTAGTAAAAAGTGCAGAGGAATAAGGTCAATCAAGTTAATGTAGTGTTTAGCCCTGGAGAAGGAAAAGAATCAATATTGTGCAAAATACATGATGTGGGGAGCCTCAAATATTCCTGCATTATTTTGTGCAATAAAAATATCTAAAGCAAGGGTGGTGACGTGTGGGAATTACCAGTGGACTGGTAGGTGCCCAACCCTTCATTGTTATTCTCTGTATTTTTCATTGTGCTTGAATTATCAATTAAAAAAAAAACTCACTAGGTGTCTCAGTCATCTAGTGCTGCTATAACAAATATAACAAGTGAATGCCTTAAACAAAGAGAAATTTATTCCTTCACAGTCTAGTAGGATACAAGTCCATATTCAGGGCACTAGCTCCACAGGAAGGCTTTCTCTCTCGGTCAGCTCTGGAGGAAGGTCCTTGTCGTTAATCTTCCCCTGATGGATGAGCATCTCAGACTCAGGGACCCTGGGTCCAAAGGATGCGCTTTGCTCCTGGTGCTGCTTTCTTGGTGATATGAGCTCCCCTTGTCTCTCTGCTTCCTTCTCTCTTTTATATCTCAAAAGAGATTGGCTTAACACATTATCTAATCGTGTAGATCTCATTGATATAACTGCCACTAATTCATTTCATTAACATCATAGTGATAGACATTATAACACATAAGGAAATCACATCAAATGACAATATGGTAGACAATCGTACAATACTGGGAATCATGGCCTAACCAAGTTGACACATAATTTTTGGGAACACAATTCAATCCGCGACACTCGAGTAGATTTTAAAAAATAATAAAAAAAATTTCATGCTGTAGACTTCTTGTCATACAATTTTTTTTTCCTCTGCAAGGATTTCATTATGTGTGTTGATTGATCTAGACCTAATTTATTCTTTTTCATTGTTATATATTTCATCATCCCATCCATACCAAATGAATATTGATATCACTGATATTCATTTAGGGTGTTTCTTCCTTCTGCTTCTCTACATGAGCAAGATTCCCATATAAATTCTTCCCTGAAGTTAGCATTTATAATGCTAGGAATGTTCTCTCATTTTGTCTTCCCTCAACTGCACTGTTCACCACTTCTGTCCTAGGAGTAAAAGATGCCTGGTACTATTGTTCATGACACACACACACACACACACACACACACATACAATCACAACAGGACATGTCATTGTGAGGGCCCCTTATGCTGAGCACTGTACCAGAAGTAAAAGATGCCAGGTGCTATTGTTCATGACACACACACTGTCTTCGTCATCTAGTGCTGCTATAACAGAAATACCACAAGTGGATGGCTTTAACAAAGAGAAATTTATTTCTTCACAGTAAAGTAGGCTAAAAGTTCAAATTCAGGGTGTCTGCTCCAGGGGAAGCCTTTCTCACTCTGTCAACTTCTCATCAATATTCCCCCAGACTAGGAGCTTCTTTGCCCAGGTACCCTGGGTCCAAAGGACACACTCTGCTCCCAGCACTGCTTTCTTGGTGGTGTGAGGTCCTCCTGTCTCTCTGCTTGCTTCTCTCTTTTATATCTCAAGAAATTACCTTAAGACACAATCTAGTCTTTAGGTTGAGTCCTGCCTCACTGACACAAGTGCCACCCACCCACCTTCATTACCATCATAGAGGCAGGATTTACAATATATAGGGAAATCACACAATACTGGAAATTATGGCCCAGCCAAATTGATACACACATTTTGGGGGGAATATGATTTAATCCATGACATACACACACACACACACAATCACAATAGGACATGTCATTGTGAGGCCCCATATGCTGAACACTGTACCAGGGGTGGTTTTCAAACTTTACCATACATCAAAATACATGGAAGTCTTGTTGAAACACAAACGGCTGAACTTCATCCCAGAGTTTATCATCAGTAAGTCCAGAGTGAGTTTGAAAAATTTATATTTCTAAAAAGATCCCAGGTGATGCTCTTGCTGGGCATCCAGGAGCCACATATTTGATTATCTGTCATCCCATCTTTTCCATCAGATTCACCAACAATATGGAACCTAGAAACCAAACAGATGTTTCAGAATTTCTTCTTCTGGGACTTACAGAGGATCCAGAACTGCAGCCTGTCTTATTCAGTTTGTTTGTATCTATGTACCTGGCCACCCTCCTGGGAAACCTACTCATTGTCCTCGTTGTCATCTCTGACTCCCACCTCCACAACCCCATGTACTTCTTTCTTTCCAATCTCTCCTTCGTTGATATCTGTTTCAGCACAACCACAATCCCGAACATGCTGGTGAACATCCAAGCACAGAATCAAATCATCACTTACGCAGGCTGCCTGACCCAGGTCTGTTTTGTAATGATATTTACTGGTTCGGAAAATTGTCTCCTTGCAGTAATGGCCTATGACCGCTATGTGGCCATCTGCCACCCACTGAGGTACACCATCATCACGAACATCCACTGCTGTGGCTTGCTCTCCCTACTCTCCTTACTAACTAGCATTGTGAACGCCCTACTTCACAGTCTGTCGGTGCTGCATTTGTCCTTCTGCATAGACCTGGAAATCCCTCATTTCTTCTGTGAACTTGCTCAGATTCTCAAGCTCGCCTGTTCTGATACCCGCATCAATTACATCCTAGTGTATTTTGTGGCTACTGTATGGGGTGGTGTTCCTCTCTCTGGAATCATTTTCTCTTACACTCAGATTTTCTCCTCTGTTTTGAGAATGCCATCAGTGGGTGCAAAATATAAAGCTTTTCCCACCTGCGGGTCTCACCTTTCAGTTGTCCTTATTATATGGAACAATCTTTGGCATGTACATCAGTTCTGCATTTACACATTCTCCCAGGAAGATAGCAGTAGCCTCAGTGGTGTACAGTGTGGTCCCTCAAATGATGAATCCTTTTATCTACAGCCTGAGGAACAGAGACATAAGGGGACCCTTGAGGACATTCATCAGTAGAATACTGTCATTTTAGTGATTGTGTCACCTGTTTTGGGCTCTAGGATGGGTCAAATTGGAAAGAATACTGCTGATCAAGGATGTCTTACTATTTCGTGAGCAAGTTCTTCTAAAATGATTAGATAACATAATGGCTATGTACATTTCAACTTATTCATGATGAGTGCGAAAATACTGAAGTTGTCAATAATTTCATTTTACTTGGATCCACAATCAACGCCTATGGAAGCAGCAGTCAAGAAATCAAATGACATATTGCATTGGGGAATTCTTCTGTAAAAGACTTCTTTAAAGTGTTAAAAAGCAAAGATGTCACTTTGAGGACTAAGGTATACCTGATCCAAGCTAGAGTATTTTCAATCACCTCATATGCATGCCAAAGCTGGACAATAAATAAGGAAGACTGAAAAAGAATTGATGCCTTTGAATTGTGGTGATGGTGAAGAATATTGAATACGCCATGGACTACCAGAAAATGAACAAATCTGTTTGGAAGAAGTGCAGCCATAGCACTTAACATCTATGCCACCAGGGTTTCCAGTAGGGTCTGTGAAAAAGAGGAACACCTTCAATGAGATGGATTTACACAGTGGCTATAACAGTGGGCTCAAACATAGCAATAATTGTGATGGTTGTGCAGGACCAGGCAGTATTTTATTTGTTGTGCATAACTGACCCGATGGCACCTAACAACAACAACACATTTCAACTTGAAGTTGAAACTTGGCTTTTCTCTTTATGTAGCTCTGTGCTGTTTGTTAAACTCTCTAAGCTCAGTTTTTTTTTTTTTTTTTGGTCAGGTGCCATAAAAGCAGAGCCTGAGGCAGGTGTTCTTATTACACGATTTTTGGGGCAGTGGTCTAGGAAAGAAGGAAAACAGGAGAACGTGGATAGGGCAGGGAAATTATGTAAACAGAGTTGTGGTCATAGCTAGACACTAGATTCAGCCTGATTCTATGAATAGAGAAATACGATTGGAAATCCAGACTTAGCCTGCCTGTGAGGCAAGAGAGCTCTTTTTTCATGTCCCAATTTAGTAATTACTGAGACATATCACTGGTAAGCCATATTTGTTCAAAGCAGCATCAGTATCCACAATACTTACATCTACAGAAATGGCTAATTAGGTTATCCCAATTGGCTTGAGATAATTTTGAGATATTTGAGCTTCCTAAGTGTGGAAGCTTTCAGTTCTAATAAGAAAATATAAACTCTGACTCTAATATGCTCAAACCATAAAGTTATTTTTCATTATAAGGAACAGACTTCAGAGGTAGAGAAGGCACAAGAACAGGACAGAAACACTTTATTTAGTCTCCCATAAGTGGCTTCATCCTAGAACTTTTTCCCCTTGTGGTCTCCTGATTACTACAACAAATGCAGGTGTCATATCCACACGTGACGCCCAGAGTGGGAATCCTTACTGTCCTTCCCTGGATCTTATATTAACGCACCTTTCCATGGAGTCATCAAGTGATGTTTCTTCCCATCTCATTATCGAGAATAGAATCATATGCCCCTACTTAATCTAATTCCTGGTGTGGGGAAAAAAAAAAAAGATTACCATGAGAACCTTAGACTGACGATTTGAAGTATAATTCCTGCTGGGATGTTAACCCCTATGACCAAAAGGAATACCTACCAAAAATGCCTGGCACAATGGTAAAAGTTCAATAAAGCTTTAAATGGTCATTGTAGTCCATGTCTTGTCTGTATTCATAAGTATTCTAATCATTTGGCTCTCACATATTTTTACCACTTGCTCCAGTGGTTGTATTTGTTTACCCTCATTGTAATAATTCTCAGCAGCTTTTATTCCTCCAATCTGAATAACCACCATTTCTTAATCAAGAATCGATGATACTGAAGGAAGAGTTCAAGCAGCACTGAAGGTACTGGTGAAAATCAAGGCTCCAGGAACTGACGGAATACCAGCTGAGATGTTTCAACACATGGATGCAGTGGTGGAAGTGCTCACTCGTCTACACCAAGAAATTTGGAGGACAGCTACCTGGCCAACCACCTGGAAGAGATCCATATTTATGCCTATTTCCAAGAAAGGTGATCCCACAGAATGCGGAAATTATTGAACAATGTCATTAATATAACACAGAAGTAAAATTTTGCTGAAGATCATTCAAAAGCAGCTGCACCAGTACATTGACAGGGAACTGCCAGAAATTCAGGCTGGATGCGGAAGAGGACATAGAACTGGGGATGTCATTGCTGATGTCAAATGGATCCTGGCTGAAAGCAGAGAATATCCTAAGGAGGTTTACCTGTGTTTTATGGACTAGGCAAAGGTGTTCTATTGTGTGGATCATCACACATTATTGATAGCATTGTGAAGAATTGGAATTTCAGGACACTTAATTGTGATGATGAGGAACCTGTACACGTATAAGAGGCAGTAATTCAAACATTACAAGGGGATACTTCAAGTTTTAAAATCAGGAAAGGTGGGCATCAGGGTTATATCTTTTCATTATACTTATTCGATCTGTATGCTCAGCAAATAATCCAGGAAGCTGGACTATATGAAGAACTGGGCATCAGGATTGGAGGAAGTCTCTTTAAGAGCCTGCGATATGCAGGGGTGACACAACCTTGTTTTTTTAAAGTGAAAAGGACTTGAAGCACTTACTGAGGGAGATCAAAGGCTACGGGCTTCAGTATGGATTACACCTCAACATAAAGAAAACAAAAATCCTCACAAATGTAACAATAAACAACATCATGACAAACGGAGAAAAGTTTGAGGTTGTCAAGGATTTCATTTTACTTGAATCCACAAGCAGTCAAGAAATCAACAGACATTTTGCATTGGGCAAATGTGCTGCAAAGGACCTCTTTAAACTGTCAAAAAGCAAAGATATCACTTTAAGGACTAAGGTGGACCTGACCCAAGCCATAGTGTTTTCAATCACCTCATAGACATGCAAAAGCTGAACAATGAATAAGGAAGACTGAAGAATTAATGCCTTTGAGTTATGGTGTTGGCGAGGAATGTTGAATATACTATGGACTGCCAAAAGAAGGAACAAATCTGTCTTGGAAGAAGTACAGCCAGAATGTTCCTTAGAATTGAGGATGGTGAGACTTCATCTCACATACTTTGTACACCTTATCGGCAAGGACATCATGGTTGGTAAAGTAGAGGGCCAGTGAAAGGGAGGAAGACCCTTAATGAGATGGATTGACACAGTGGCTGCAACAATGGCCTCAAGCATAACAATGATCTTGAGGATGGCTCAGGACTGGGCAGTGTTTTGTTCTGTTGAACAGAGGGTTGCTATGAGTCAGAACCAACTCGAAGGTACCTAACAGAAACAACAAAATCTGAGTAACATAATCAAGTGAGTAGGGTAGGCATTGTAAAGTTTGATAATCTTTCTCTTGTACTCTTTTGCTTCAATTCCTTCTAGCTGATTTATTGATAAGAATACATCTGAATTTTTTCTTTTCTACTTAGTCATCACATCTTGCTGTGTTCTTACTCATGTGGAAGCTACACACAGAAACATAGTTGAATAATAACACATCGCTGATGTCTTAGAGGGTTGGCTGTAGTCTTAGGTCTCTCAAGAAAACCTTTCAATGTTTCTTCGGGAAGAAAACAGTTTTTCTTTGAAGAAGAACTTTACTTTGAAAAGGAGTTGTGAATATGGTGGGAGAAAAGGGAAGTTGGCAGGGCTAGGGAGATCACATTTTCCACAAACACACACACACAAAAAGGGGGGCCATCAGTGAGAATCATCTCTAAGAGTGTGGGAGGAGAATAATGAAGGTCTCACAGGAGAATCAAGAAGCTCTTGAGAGCCTTCTATTCTGGTCATCACTGGGGCGAAAGAGGGAGATTGTTTTCAGCAAGCTGGAGGACTAATCCCTACCCTGACTCAAGGTATCTTCTAGTGTAGACCTTCCTCCATTGACATCCACAGAGCACCTTCAGGCATGCATCACCTGAGACCCTTGTTCATACTGCAGGGTCATGGACATTATCCAAAAAAATACTGACTTTGAATCTCTGGGGAGATGCCTGAAGGATGAGATGCTTAAATAAACACTTCTGGAAATTCTTATGAACTCTGAAGTCTGAGAAGGGAGGCACTAATATTAGAAGAACATGGGAGAATGTATTTGTAATATAGAATATAAAAGGACTTTCCTCAACTTTACTTGGTGTGATATCTATATAAACTGTACACCAAGGTTCATTGCAGCACTTTTTACGATAGCCGAAAGGTGGAAAAAACCAAAATGTCTATCAACAGATGAATGGATAAACCAAATGGGGTATACCCATAAAGTGGACTATGACTCAGCCATAAAGAGAAATGAAGTTTTGACGCATGCCATTACACGGATGAATCTTGAAAAAATCATGTTGAGCAGAATGAGTCAGTTGTAAAAAGACAAATACTGTATGATCTCATGTATATGAAATAAGCAAATATATAGAAGATGAAGAATTATTAGTTGATACCAGGCATGAAGGGGAAGGGGAAAGTTTTGCTTGCGGCCTGTTAAGTTTATGTTAAAGGTGGTGGAATAAACTGGAAAAGGATACGGAGAATGGTTGCACAACTTGAAAAATGTAATCAATGTCACTGAACTGTACATACAGAAATTATTGAGATGGTGTAAGTTTTGTTGTTTATTTTAATAAAAAAAACATTATATATAATGTAGTATATAAAATGTATCTGTAGTTCTTACAGTGTAGCAATCTAGTAAAAACACATATACTCATCACTAGGTTAAGAAAGAAAGCATTATCACCACGTAGATACCTTTAGAACAGCTAATCACATCACCCTTCCTATATCTAGTGATAACTACTATCCTAAATTCTGTATTTATCATTTTCTTTGATGTTTTTCTATTAGGTTGGATTCTATGAAATTTCGAAGTTGATCATTTCCACCTTATACTCTGGCATTCTCAAAGTATTCAACAGTATATTTTTATCACTGTTGTACCCCATTGTTCTTAAGTTCTGTAAAGTCATTTCTGACTCATGGCAACCCTATGTACAACAGAATGAAAAACTGCCCAGCCCTGCGCCATCCTCACAATTGTTGCTAGGCTTGAGCCCACGGTTGCGGTCACTGTGTCAATCCATCTCATTGAGGGTCTTCCTCTTTTTCACTGGCCCTCTACTTGATCAAGCATGATGCCCTTCTCCAGGGTTCAGTCCCTTCTGATAAAATGTCCAAAGAATGTGAGAGAAAGCCTCACCATCGTTGCTTCTAAGAAGCACTCTGGTTGTGCTTCCTCCAAGACAGATTTTTTTTTGTTGTTGTTCTTTTGGCAGTCCATGGTATATTCAATATTCTTCTCCAACACCACAATTCAAAACTGTCATTTCTTCAGTCTTCCATATTCATTGTCCAGCTTTTGTATGCATATGAGGCAGTTAAGAACACCATGGCTTGAGTCAGGTGCACCTTAGTCCTCGAGGTGACATCTTTGCTTTTTAACACTTTAAAGAGGTCTCTGGCAGTCGATTTGCCCCATGCAATGCATCTTTTGATTTCTCGACTGCTACTTCCATGGCTGTTAATTATGGATCCAAGTAAAATGAAATCATTGACAACCTCAATCTTTTATGCACTTATCATAATGTTGTTTATTGGTCCAGTTGTGAGGATTTTTGTTTTCTTTATATTGAGGTGTAATCCATATTGAAGGCTGTAGTCTTTAACCTTCCTCAGTAAGTGCTTCAAGTCCTCTTCACCTTCAGCAAGCAAGGTTGTGCTATCTGCATAACACAGGTTGTTAATGAGTCTTCCTCTGATCCTGATGCCCCCTTCTTCTTCATATAGCCCAGCTTCTCAGATTATTTGTTCAGCATACAGATTGAATAGGTATGATAAAAGGATACCCTGACACACACCTTTCCTGACTTTAAACCATGCAGTATTCCCTTGTTCTGTTTGAATGACTGCCTCTTGATCCATGTACAGATTCCTCATGAGCACAATTAAGTGTTCCAGAATTCTCATTCTCCACAATGTTATCCATAATTTATGATCCACATAGACAAATGCCTTAACATAGTCAATAAAACACAGGTAAACATCTATCTGGTATTCTCTGCTTTCGGCCAGGATTGAACTGACATCAGCAATGATATCCCTGGTTCCACATCCTCTTGTGAATTTGGCTTGAATTTCTGGCAGTACCCTGTCCATGTACTGCTCTAACTGCATTTGAATGAACTTCAGCAAAATTTTACTTGTGTGTTATATTAATGATATTGTTTGATAATGTCCACATTCTGTTGGATCATCCTTGTTGGGAAAGGGCACAAACATGCATCGCTTCCAGTCCATTGGTAGGGTAGCCGTCTTCCAAATTTCTTGACTTAGACGAGTGAGCACCTCTTGCACTATACCCCTTTGTTGAAACATTACTTGGTATTCCGTCAATTTCTGGAACCTGGTTTTTCACCAATGTCCTCAGTGCAGCTTGGACTTCTTCCTTCAGCACCATTGGTCCTCGATCATGCACTTCCTCCTGAAATGTTCGAATGTCAATTTGTTTTTTTTGGTTACACCGACTCTGTGTATTCCTTCCATCTTCTTTAGACACTTCCTGCGTCATTTAATATTTTCCCCATCGTTGTTGTTGTTAGGTGCTGTCAAGTCAGTTCTGACTCTTAGCGACCCTATGTACAATGGAACAAAACACTGCCCAGTTCTGCACCTTCTTCACAATTGTTGTTATGCTTGAGCGAATTGTTGCAGCTACTATTTCAAAACCATCTCATTGAGGATCTTGTCTTTTTCACTGACTCTCTACAAAGCATGATGTCCTTCTCCAGGGACTGATCTATCCTGATAACAAGTCCAAAGTATGTAAAACATAGTCTCCCATCGTTGCTTCTATTTTACCCATAGAATCCTTCAATATTGCAAGTCAAGACTTGGATTTTTTCTTCACTTCTTTCAGCTTGAGAAAAGTAGAGTGTATTCTTCCCTTTTGGTTTTCTAACTCCAGGTCTTTGCATTTTTCCTTATAATGCTTTACTTTGTCTTCTTGAGCCACCCTTTGAAATCTTCTGTTCAGCTCTTTTACTTCATCATTTCTTCCATTCATTTTAGCTATTCTACGCTCGAGAGTAAGTTCAGAGTGTCCTCTGTCATCTATTTTGGTCTTTTCTTTTTTTCCTGTCTTTTTAATGACCTCTTGCTTTGTTCATGTATAATGTTCTTGATGTCATTCCACAACTCATCTGGTCTTCAGTCATTAGTGTTCAATGGATCAAATCTTTTCTTGAGATGGTCTCTAATTTCAGGTGACATATACTCAAGGTCATAATTTGTCTCTCACTGACCTGTTCTAATTTTCTTCAGCTTCAACTTGAACTTGTATATGAGTAATTGATGATCTATTCTGCTCTCAGTCCCCTGACGTTGGTCTGACTGATGATATTAGCTTTTCCATAGTGCCTTTCTACAGACGTAGACGATTTGATTCCTGTGTATTCCATTAGATGAGGTCCATGTGAATAGTCACCATTTATGTTGTTGAAAAAGGGTATTTGCAATGAAGAAGTTATTGGTCTTCCAAAATTCTTTCACGCCTTCTCTGGCATCACTTTTACCACAAAGATCATATTTAGCAACTATGGATCTTTCTTTTTTGTTTCCAATTTTCACAGTCCATTAACAGTAATTATCAATGCATCTTGATTGCATGTTTGATCAATTTCAGACTGCAGAAATTGGTAAAAATCTTCAATTTCTCCAAGTTTGGCCTTAGAGATTGATGGGTAAAATTAATAATAGTCATATTAACTGGAATTCCTTGTAGACATATGGATATTATCCTATCACTACCAGAATTGCACCTCAACATAGATCTTGAAATGTTCTTTTTGATGATGAATGCAATGCCATTCCTCTTCAATTTGTCATTCCTGACATGGTAGACCATATTATTTTCTGATTCAAAATGGCCAGTACCAGTTGATTTCTGCCATCACGGTATGACAAAATTAACAGATGCATTGGGACATTATGTAGGATGATATATAAAAAAATAGTTCCCTCTCTGATGTAAATGAAACTTTTGGTAACTAACATTTTGCTATTGTGAATAAAGTTGAGAATTTTTGTACACGTTCCTGGTGCAAATGAGCTAGAGTTTTATACTGGGATGGCCTTGTTGGCTATAACATTGAGCCTATTCTCCATGTAATTTCAAAGAGTTTTCCTAAGTCAATGAGCTAGTTTAAGCCCCCATTAGAAGTCCGTGTTGCTTCATGTCGTCACCAACACATGTTCATTTATTATGGCAATTTAGAGGGAATAAATTGTTATTACATAATACTATTTATTATGAGGTTTAGAGTTCTTTTACACCCTATATTCCATTTATTTTCCCTTCTTTGGGAAGTATATGTTTATGGTATTTCTAATGAGGTCTTTATTTTTATTGAATATGGACCCATTCTCTGTAATACAACTTATTTATAAATAAAACTGTCCATGATTTGGGGGCCAAGAAGGTGGAGTAGTCAGAACCTTCTGGTGAACCTCTGACAACAAAGACCTGAAAAAGCAAGTGAAACAATTATATTTTTGACAAGCTAGGAGCCCTGAACATCAAAAGCAAAGTTAGAAAATGGACTGAGTGGCAGGAGGAGGGAGAGATGGTTCAGAAGCGGGAGGAGTTGCGAGACTTGAATTACTGGGAACCCACAGACACCATTCCCAGGAGTGACAGCACCAGGCTGGTGGTAGGGTACCAGCAGCAGTTTCCTCAGGAAGAAACAGCTAGCCTCAGAGCCTACTCGCATGTCCGCAACCAGAGAATAATGGTGTTCTCAGCAAAAGCTAAGTACTTGCATATATTTTACCATCCCCCCAGGCTCCAAGCCTCCTTCAGCGGCTGTTGATTTCCCTGGGCCTGAGATAGGCTCTGCTGAGTGACCTGAGCCATTCTCTCAGCCTTGGAAAAGGAATAAATTCCCACTTGGGAAAAAAGATAATCTGCCAGCTCCACTAACCTGGGGAACTCAGGACAGAAGCAGCTCCTGTCCAAGCATAAACGATCCATGGACTTTGAACACCTTTCCAGCCTGCATAGAGTTGTGTGGGGCTATTTCAGGAGAACAGGCCCTTGTTGGCAGGTTGCAACTGTTTCAGCTTTGTCGTGGAGAGGTGGGTGTTTGATGTTTGACACCACTTTGCCTATTAAACAGCCTCCTCACCTACCCACATCAGGGGCTTAAGGACAGGTGGCTCCACTCAGGAAATCCAGCCACCCATGACAGGGGTCCAAAGATAATTGGTACCTCCCAGTTCTTATAACCAAAAGCACTGGGTGCCCGTGGTCCTTCTGCAGAACCCACCCACATATGTGCTTTAGGGAACAGGGATGCACTTTCCTCACAGACCCTCAGGGGATGGTTGTCAGCCCTCTGCCTTATTTAGAGTGTCCCCCTGCTTCAACCAGATACTGGTAAATACACCAACCACCCCTTCCCCTGTAAGACTGTAGGACAGAGCCTGTACCACACACTTGATGATCAGCTGCCTGGACACATGAGCTGAATCCATACAAGAAGGGTGCATGGACTCCTAGACTGATACACCTGATAAAATCTCTAGCCATCTGGTGACAGGACATTAGAGCTTCAAAGGCAAAAACAATCAAGGTAGCTCACTCAAGCAACTTATTTGGGCACAACAAAACAAAACAAAGCAAGAAGCTAGGAGACAGTAAGCAAACATAAAAGAAACTAATACAATAACTTATAGAAGGCTCAGAGACAACAGTCAATACCAAATCACATAAAGAGGCAGACCGTGATTGCTTCAACAAGCTCTCAAAACAAAAAATCAAGGGATTTTGTGGATGAAGGGTGCCTTCCTGGAATTACCAGATGCAGAATACAAGTGATTCATATACAGAACTCTTCAAGATATCGGGAACGAGATCAGGAAGGAGATCAGGCAATATGCAGAACAAGCCACGGAACACACAGGTAAAACACTTGAAGAAATTAAAGAGGTTATTCAGGAAAATAATGAAAAATTTAATAAGCTGCAAGAATCCATAGAGAGACAGCAATCAGAAATTCAGAAGGTTAACAATAAAATTACAGAGTGAGACAACTCAATAGAAAGACGGAGGAGCAGAACTGAGCAACTGGAAGGCAGAATTGGTGAGATTGAAGATAAAGCACTTGGCACCAATATATTTGGAGGAAAATCAGATAAAAGAATTAAAAAAAAAAAAAAAAACGAAGAAACCCTAAGAATCATGTGGGACTCTATCAGGAGACATAGACTATGAGTGACTGCAGTACCAGGACAGAAAGGGATAACAGAAAAAACAGAGAGAATTGTTGAAGATTTTTTGGCAGAAAGCTTCCCCGATATCATGAAAGATTTCTGTCCAAGATGCTCATTGAACAGCACATAAGGCAGATCTCAAAAGAAGGTCACCAAGGCATACTATAACCAAACTTGCCAAAACCAAAGATAAAGAGAGAACTTTAAGAGCAGCTAGAGATAAACAAAAAGTCACCTACAAAGGAGAGTCCATAAGAATAAAATCGGACTCCTCGGCAGAAACCACGCAGGCAAGAGAGCACTGGGATGACTTGCAACTGCCAGCCAAAAATCATATACCCAGCAAAACTGTCTCTCAGGTATGAAGGTGAAATTAAGACATTTCCAGATAAACAGAAGTTTAGGGAATTTGTAAAAGCCAAACCGAAACTACAAGAAATACTAAAGGGACTTCTTTGGTTGGAAAATAATATCAGATCTCAACCAAAGACTAGAAAACTGGGCGGAGCAATCAGATGTCCATCCCGACAGGGAAAGGACAGGAGTAAATCAGGATTAAAGACAATGTTCAAAACAAGGAAACAGCGCTGTCATTGTGTAAAAGAGGACAACAATACAACAGTAAAGAGGGACTAAGAAATGTAGTCGTAGATCTTTCACATGGAGAGGAAGACAAGGCGATATAAGGAAAGAAAAGTCAGGTTTAAACTTTAAAAAATAGGGGTAAATATTAAGGTAACCACAAAGGTGACTAACTATCACATTCATCAAAATAAAATGCAAGAAAAAAATAGAGACTCAGCAGAAACAAAATCAACAACGAATAACAGGAAAAGACAATACATAAAGATAAACTACTCGGCACAAAAAAATAAGTGGAAAATAGAAACTGTCAACAACACACAAAAAAAGACGTCAAAATGACAGCACTAAACTCATACCTATCCATAATTATGCTGAATGTAAATGGACTAAATGCACCAATAAAGAGACAGAGAGTTGCAGACTGGATTAAAAAAAAATCTGTCTATATGTTGAGTACAAGAGACACACCTTAGACTTAGTGACACAGACAAACTAAAATTCAAAGGATGGAAAAGAATATATCAGTGTATCAAGCAAACAACAATCAAAAAAGAGCAGGGGTGGTAATATTAATTCCTGACAAAATAGAATTCAAAGTTAAATCCACAACAAAGGATAAGGAAGGACACTAAATAATGATTAAAGGGACAATATGCCAGGAGGATATAACCATATTAAATATTTATGCATCCAATGACAGGACTGCGAGATACATAAAACAGACTCTAACAGAATTGGAAAGTGAGATAGGCAGCTCCACAATTACAGAAGGAGACTTCAAAACACCACTTTTGGTGAAGAACAGGACATCCAGAAAGAAGCTCACTAGAGACATGGAAGATCTAAATGCCACAACAAAAAACTTGACATCATAGACATATATAGAATACTCCACCTAACAGCAGCCAAGTATACTTTCTTTTCTAGTGCACACAGAACATTCTCTAGAATAGACCACGTGTTAAGTCACAAAGCAAGCCTTAGCAGAATCCAAAACACTGAAATATTACAAAGTATCTTCTCTGACCATAGAGTCATAGAAGTAGAAATCAATAACAGAAAAAGCAGGGAAAAGAAATCAAATACTTGGAAACTGAATAATATCCTGCTCAAAAATGGCTGGGTCATAGAAGACATGAAGGATGGAATAAAGAAATTCATAGAATCCAATGAGAATGAAAACAGTGAAAGCAGTGGCCAGAGGTTACTTTATGTCAACAAATGCACATATACAAAAAGAAGAGAGGGTCAAAATCAAAGAATAATCCTTACAACTTGAACAAATAGAAAAAGAACAAAAAAAGAAACCCTCAGGCACTAGAAGAAAGGAAATAATAAAAATTAGAGCAGAATTAAATGAAATAGAAAACAGAAAAACAATCAAAAAAGTTAAGAAGACCAAAAGCTGTTTTTGTGAAAAAGCCAACAAAATTGATAAACCATTGGCCAAACTGACAAAAGAAAAACAGGAGAGGAAGCAAATAACACAAATAAGAAATGAGATGGCGAAATTAGAACAGACACAACTGAAATTAAAAGAATCATATCAGATTACCAGAAAAAATTGTACTCTAACAAATTTGAAAACCTAGAAGAAATGAATGAATTTCTAGAAACACACTACCTACCTAATCTAACACAAACAGAGGTAGAACAACTAAATAAACCCAAAACAAAAGAAGAGATTGAAAAGGTAATCAAAAAACTCCCAACAACAACAACAACAAAAAGCCCTAGGCTGGACAGCTTCTCTGCAGAGTTCTACCAAACTTTCAGAGAAGAGTTCACACCACTTCTGCTAAAGGTATTTCAGAGCATAGAAAAGGATGGAATACTCCCAAACTTATTCTATGCAGTCAGCATATCCCTGATACCAAAACCAGGTGAAGACACCACAAAAAAAGGAAATTACAAAAATATATCCCTCATGAACTTAGATGCAAAAATCCTCAAAAAACTTCTAGTCAATAGAATTCAACACATCAAAAATAATAATAATAACTCACCATGACCAAGTGGGATTCATACCAAGTATGCAGGAATGGTTCAACATTAGAAAAACAAATAATGTAATCCATCATATAAATAAAAAAAAGACAAGAACCACATGATCTTATCAACTGATACAGAAATGGCATTTGACAAAGTTCAACACCCATTCATGATAAGAACTCTCAGCAAAATAGGAACAGAAGGAGAATTCCTCAACATAATAGAGGGAATTTATACAAAGCCAACAGGCAACCGCCAACATCATCCTAAATGGAGAGAGTCTGAAAGCATTCCCCTTGAGATCAGGAACCAGACAAGGATGCCCTTTATTACCACTCTATTCAACATCGTGCTGGAGTTCCTAGCCCGAGCAATTAGGCTTGATAAAGAAATAAAGTGCATCCAGATTGGTAAGGAAGAAATAAAAGTACCTCTATTTGCAGATGACATGATCTTATACACAGAAAACCCTAAAGAATCCTCAAGAAAACTACTGAAACTAATAGAAGAGTTCAGCAGAGGATCAGGATACAAGATAAACATACAAAAATCAGATGGCTTCCTCTACACCAACAAAAAGAACATTGAAGAGGAAATCACCAAATCAATACGATTTACAGTAGCCCCCAAGAAGATAAAATACTTAGGAATAAATCCTACTGGAGATGTAAAAGACCTATACATAGAAAACTGCAAGACTACTGCAAGAAACCAAAACAGAACTATGTAAGTGGAGAAACATAGCTCGCTCATGGATAGGAAGATATAACATTGTAAAAATGTCTATTCTACCAAAACCTTTCTATAGATACAATGCAATTCTGATCCAAATACCAATGACAATTTTTTGATGAGATGGAGAAACAAATCACCAACTGCATATGGAAGGGAAAGAGGCCCTGGATAAGTAAAGCATTACTGAAAAAGGACAAGGTGGGAGGCCTCACTCTACCTGATTTTAGAACATATTATACCATCACAGTAGTAAAAACAGCCTGGTACTGGTACAACAACAGATACATAAACCAATGGAACAGAATTGAGAATCCAGACATAAATCCAACCACGTATGTGCAGCTGATAATTTGACAAAGGCTCAAAGTCAGTTAAACGGGGAAAAGACAGTGTTTTTAACAAATGCTGCTGGCATAACTGGGTATCAATCTGGGAAAAAAAAAAAAAAAAGAAACAAGATCCATACCTTACACCATTGAAAAAACTAACTCAAAAGGGATCAAAGACTTAAATATAAAATCTAAAACAATAGAGATCATGGAAGAAAAAATAGTAACAATGCTAGGAGCCCTAATACATGTCATAAACTGTATACAAAACATTATTAAAAATGGAGAAGAAAAACTAGATAACAGGGAGCTCCTAAAAATCAAACATCTATGCTCATTCTTTACGCACCTCAACATAAAGAAAACAAAAATCCTCACAACTGGACCAACAAGCAACATCATGAAAAACAGAGAAAAGATTGAACTTGTCAAGGATTTCATTTCACTTGGACCCACAATTAACAGCCATTCAAGCAGCAGTCAAGAAATCAAAAGATGCATTGCATTGGGTAAATCTGCTGCAAACGACCTCTTTAAAGTGTTGAAGAGTAAAGATGTCACCTTGAAGACCAAGGTGTGCCTGACCCAAGCCATGGTATTTTCAATCATATCATTTGCATGTGAAAGCAGGACAATGAATAAGGAAGACCGAAGAAGAATTGATGCCTTCGAATTGTGGTGTTGGTGAAGAATATTGAATATACCATCGACTGCCAAAAGAACGAACAAATCTGTCTTAGAAGTACAGCCAGAATGCTCCTTAGAAGCAAGGATGGTGAGACTGCATCTTACATACTTTGGAGGTGGAGAGACACAGTGGCTGCAACAATGAGCTTAAGCATAACAACAATTGTGAGGATGGTTCAGGACTGGGGAGTGTTTCATTCTGTTTTGCATAGGGCTTCTATGAGTTGGAACCAAATCGACAGCACCTAACAACAGCAACATGGTCATCCAAAGACTTCACCAAAAGAGTAAAAAGATTATCTACAGACCGGGAAAAAGTTTTTAGCTATGACATTTCTGATCAGTGTCTTATGTCTAAAATCTACAGGATACTGCAAAAAATCAACTATGAAAAAACCCAATTAAAAGATACGCAAAAGATATGAACAGACACTTCCCTGAAGAAGACATTCAGGTAGCTAACAGATACATAAGGAAATGGTCTTCTTCATTGGCCATTACAGAAATGCGAATCAAAACTACAATGAGATTCCATCTCACTCCAACAAGGCTGGCATTAATCCAAAAAACACAAAATAATAAATGTTGGAGAGGTTGTGGAGAGTTGGAAACACTTCTACACTGCTGGTGGGAATGTAAAATGGTACAACCACTTTGGAAATTGATTTGGCACTTCCTTAAAAAGCTAGAAATAGAACTACCATACGATCCAGCAATCCCACTCCTTGGAATATATCCTAGAGAAAAAAGAGCCTTTACACGGACAGATATATGCACACCCACGTTCATTGCAGTACTGTTTACAATAGCAAAAAGATGGAAGCAGTCAAGGTGCCCATCAGCGGATGAATGGATAAATTATGGTATATTTGCACAATGGAATACTATGCATCAATAAAGAAAAATGAGGAATCTGTGAAACCTTTCATAACATGGAGGAATCTGGATGGCATTATGCTGAGTGAAATTAGCCAGTTGCAAAAGGACAAATATTGTAAGAGACCACTATTATAAGAACTGAAAAAACAGTTTAAATAGAGAAGAAAATATTCTTTGATGGTTATGAGAAAGGGGAAGGAGGGAGGGAGAGGGGTTTTCACTAATTAGAAGATAAGAACTACTTTAGGTGAAGGGAACGATAACACATAATGCAGGTGAGGTCAACACAACTGGACTAAACCAAAGGAAAGAAGTTTCCTGAATGAACTGAATGCTTCAAAGTCCAGTGTGTTAAGGGCGGGGGTTTGGGGACCATGGTTTCAGGGGACATCTAAGTCCATTGGCATAATAAAATCTATTAAGAAAACATTTTGCATCCCACTTTGGAAAGTGGGATCTGGGGTCTTAAATGCTAGCAAGCAGCCATCCAATATGCATCAATTGATCATAACCCACCTGGACCAAAGGAGAATGAAGAACACCAAAGACAGAAGATAATTACTAGCCCAAAAGACAGAAAGGGCCACATAAACCAGAGGCTGCATCAGCCTGAGACGAGAAGAACTAGGTCTTGCCCGGCTGCTACTGATGACCACCCTTACAGGCAACACAACAAAAAAACACTGAGGTAGCAGGAAAAGCAGTGGGATGCGACCTCAAATTCTCATAAAAAGACCGGACTTAATGGTCTGACTGAGACTAGAAGGACCATTGATGTCATGGTCCCCAGACCATTTCTTGGCCCAAGATAGGAACCATACCCAAAGCCAACTCTTCAGACAGGGATTGTACTGGACTATGGGATAGGAAATGATATTGGTGAGGAGTGAGCTTCTTGGATCAAGTGGACACATGAGACTATGTGGGCAGCTCTTGTCCGGAGGGGAGAAGAGAGGGCAGAGGGGTCAGAAGGTAGCCAAGTGGACATGAAAATAGAGAGTGGAGGGAAGTAGTATGCTGTTTCATTAGGGGGAGAGCAACTAGCAGTATAGAAGTGAGGTGTACATAAATTTTTATACGAGAGACTGACTTGATTTGTAAACTTTCACTTAAAACACAATTAAAATTAAAAAGAAAATACACTGTCCATTCATGTTGATATTTTTGAGGGGCTCTGTTTTCAGATCAAGTGGTCTGTTGTATCTATTCCTGCATCAGGATCACAGGTCTTTATTATTATAGCAGCTCTCTCACCTAAAAATAAGTTTGCTGTCTTAAGGAACATACCCCAAGCAACAGTCAGTTATAACCACCAAGGTACATTACATGAGAGGTAGACTGATTATTTGATTCTTTGTAATCTACTTCAACAATATTGGTAACAAAGAGCCATGATCTCAAACTATAGTGGAAAACAAATGTATATTGAACCTACTAATTTGAAATTGAGAAAATTTGGTAGAAAAATTTTAAAAAGCATGTAAAATGTCTGTTACATGTTCAGTCCATATTGATTACAGAAAATGTATTAGAAAGGGCTAAATATAATATGTACAAACCTGATAAATGTCTAATGAGTAATGTATAGAAATAGTCGTTAGTGTGCATTTTTCAGGATACATTCGCTATATTTGTATTTGTATTGGGAATTCATACACCCATATAAACGCACTGTACTTTTGAGCCTGCATGTGGTATCATTCTTCCTGATGTTGTTAGGACAGCAGTTCTTTTCAACGTACCTAATGAAAGAAGACTAGAGTCAATTACAGAAGGTAGGTGTGTCCATGTGTGTAAGGTACTTGAAATGGATGTGAGCAGAAGGAGATAGAGAAAAGAGGAAGTGATGGGTATCAATGCGTATTCCTGGCCTCTCAGAATGAGGGAGTCAGCCAAAGTGAAGCTCTTCCTTCTCTGAGACTTACTCCGTAAGGATTTGCAAAAGAATTTGACTAATGAGGAGCTTTGGATATTGAACGCTCTAAGGTTGCAGAGACTGTAAATAGTCTGCCTGTGGCCATGCACTCAACAACCCTGACCAGGCCAATAGGTAGCACATTTGAGCCTTGTCCCAGGGACCATCACTTTCCACAGGAGGCTTCCTGGCCCATCCCCTCTCTTCTGTGCTCCATCAATACAGAGCTTCCATTTTTATCCTTCAACTTCCTGGGAGAACTGAATGTCATTCCTTAGTGCTGGCACCAAGGTAATTTGACACCTAGTTTATCCTTTGAAAATAGGGAGAGGTCTTTGTCTATCAGCCTATTTGGGGCAGCAGTGAGTTGTGTACTGGTAGAAGAGGAGCAGAGTGGAATCATAGGTGAGGTCCCTACCTAATTATTCATCACCTTATTGACATACTTCCTTGTACATTTGCAGCAATACTTGAGCAGGTCTCATTCTGCTAATCATCTACTCTGACCCTCAAGCTCCATGAATTTTTTTCCAACCTCAAAAGAAACCTGTCCTTGCTCAATTTTTATAAATGTTTTAGATTCTTTAAAATTTTCCTTTATTTCTTTGGCAGGGGGCTGGGGCATGTGGTCAGCTTCTCCTTATCTTTCAGTACTTGGGTCTTGACACCCTTTCGTGGGGGGGATCTTTGGCCTTGGCTCTAGTACTGGGCTCTGAGGACTCAGAGTGGAGTTGGAGAACCAGGTTGACTCCACAAGCTACATCCCAAGTGTACCAGTGTTCTATTAAATATTTTAAAGAAAATACAGCACAGAGTAATAGGATAAACACCTATGTACCAACACTTCCAGAATTAATGAATGTTGACATTTTGCCATTTTTTTTTGTTAAAGTAACAAAATGGTACACATAAAGAAGACATACTCTTTATAGTCCCCTCCATTTCCCTTCTTTGCTTCCTAAGAGGCAACCACAGTCTCGAATTTGGTTGGTCTCCAGTGCAGTTTAAAGTGTGTGTGTGTATAAAAAATATATAATTTTTTATATATACCCCAGTAAAAATGCCCATCACCTGGAAAAAACATAAGTTGTGATGTGATCGAGTGGAATATCTTAAGGTAGTTAGAGTTAATGAATCAAAACAAAGAATACCAAGACTGATAAATTATTAAATGTATTATTTTTAAGGAGTAATTAGAGTATATAAATGTATTAAAGCAAAACAAAAACACTGCTTATGGATAGCATCATAATAAATATATTGAATACACAGGGGACTAATGCATACAAGTTCTGTGTTGTTCACCTGGAGGAGGGAAAAATATTGAGATGTGAAAAATAAAGGAGGATTTCAAATAAACATGCATTATTTCATTTAAAAAAATAATGGAAACATGGCAACATATTTTTTAGATAATATTGTGTTTTTGATGAAGATTTACATAGCAGGTTAGGTTTCCATTCAATAATTTCTACACAAATTGTTCAGTGACATTGATTTTAATTCGATGGTGCAGAGTGGTGAAAAACCAGGATTTTATTATTTTTCTCTGTACTTCTCAGCATGCTTGAAATGTTTCGTGATAAAAAAAATGTAAATTTATATCTATGTTATTTTAAAACTTACTTAAAGTTTCCCTTCCTATACCTGTCATTTTAGACAAGGTACTTTTTTCTTCTGAGTTTTCATTATTTGTGTTGATACATCTAGATCTAATTTATTCAATTTAATTGCTATATATTTTATAATATATCATTAGAGATGAACATTGATATCATTCATATTCATTGGGGTTCTTTCTTCCCTTTGCTTTTTTACATGAGGAAGAGTCCCAGTGGACTTTTACCATATCTATTCCTCCGTAAAATTTGTAATTATCTTGCTAGGTATGTCCTTTCTCTGTCTACTCTTCCCTGATTTTTGTGCAACAATTACTCAGTTCTATAATAAGCCATCAGGTTATGCCCATGCAGAACAAATCAGAACAGGAAATATTGAGACGATGTCATTTGTTGAACACCATACTTGATGGTTTTGTCTACTCATTTTCATCCTTACAAAATTGCAATAAGATTTTATGATGGTTCCTATCATACAATGAGGTGATGGAAGATTCTCAAGGAGTTCTAAAAATATCTTTGTTGATAAATCAAGTGCTACAGACTCGATTAAAGTCAGAGTGTCTGTGACCAAATGTTAAACCAATTGATTGATGCTATTAAGGTTGCTGGAAACCCTGGTGGCATAGTGGTTAAGGGCTACGGCTGCTAACCAAAGGGTCGACAGTTCAAATCCACCAGGCGCTCCTTGGAAACTCTATGGGGCAGTTCCACTCTGTCCCATAGGGTTCCTATGAGGCAGAATTGACTTGACAGCTCTGGGTTTGGTGGTTTCTGGTTATTAAGGTTGCTTGTTGTCAGAACTTCATGCTTATGGCCAGAGCCTCTTTTCAGGCAGCCTGGATGTTTGTGTTGGGAGAGCAGAGTTTGTTTGCCTTGTGCCATTAAGCTAAAAAAACAAGGATCCTAATGAGTTGTTCATTTTTGAAATAGACACTTTCACAGACTTTTTCTACAGCATTGGTTTATAAGAATAAAGGGGAAATGTATCGAAGATGTAGTCGATCAACTGTTACCTGTTTTAGAGATCGAGATATCTTCAGGGGTCTCATCTTAATATCGGAAAAATGGGAGTGTCCTGGAGTTGATCTCAGTACACAGCCTCAGGATTCCCAGAAGAGCCAGTGCCCATGCTTCCTGACCCAGGTTTGATGGGGCCAAGCCAGGAACAGAAGGAAAGAAGATTCAAAGTATCACAATTGATTTTCATATTACCTTTTCTAACATATGCTAATTATACAGTGTAGACTATGAGTCAAAACATAAAACAGAGAGGGAATGGATGAAGCTATTGAGCAGGGAGGGGTTATTCGAATACTCTGTCATAAAAAGGGAACGAGGAAGGGAGGAACAGATCCAACGTGCTATCTGGAAAGAGAGGAAAGGAATGAAAAAATAAATCTGAAAGTAATAATCTATTAATAGAGATTAATTATGGGTTCTATTCCATTTGAAATTTGAAATTCTATGGTTTCTTTTTCCATTGATTTACATGTAAAAATGTGAGTGGCAGTCAAACAGAAAAGAGTTTATATGTGTTTATTTCATACATTGTTGCATTTGGGAAGGTCAGGAATTTCTA
Source organism: Elephas maximus indicus (assembly GCF_024166365.1). NCBI lineage: Eukaryota > Metazoa > Chordata > Mammalia > Proboscidea > Elephantidae > Elephas > Elephas maximus. The sequence goes on from NC_064821.1 coordinate 15,309,517, forward strand.
AAAATAAGTTCCATTATCTTATTGAGTCATCACCATAGCCTTAAATAGTACTTCACAACGACCAGATGTCAGGCTCCTTGCTGAGCAACTTGTATTGATTGAATTTTTTAAGTCCCACAACTACATAAATATTTGAGGTGTCCAGCTGTACTTTGCTCAGTGTCTTTTTTCTCCTTTAAGGCTGACTTGACAATCTTTCTTCTTTTTCTACTACCATTGAGATCCTCCGGTAAGCAGCCTAGATGTTTGTGTTGGTAGAGTGTGTCTTTCTTATTCTTGGCTCTGCTCGTTGTTGTTGTTCGGTGCTAACAAGTCAGTTCTGACTCCTAGTGACCCTATGTACAATAGAACAAGTCACTGTGCCATCCTCATGATTCTTGTTATGCTTGAACCCATTGTTTCAGCTGCTGTGTCAATCCATCTTGTTGAGGTTCTTCCTTGTTTTTACTGACCCTCTACATTACCAAGCATCATGTTCTTCTCCAGGGATTGGAGATAACATGTTCAGTGTAAGTGTGACAAATTTTCACCTACCTCACTTCTAAGGACAATTCTGGCTGTATTCCCTCCAAGACATATTTGTTCATTCTTCTGGAAGTCCATGGTATTATAAATATTCTTTGCCAACACTATAATTCAAATGCATCGATTCTTCTTCAGTCTTCCTTATTCACTGTCCATCTTTCCCATGCATATAAGATGATAGAAAATACCATGCTTTGAACCAGGTGAATCTTTGTCCTCAAAGTGACACTTTTCATTTTTAAGACTTTAAACACCAGTGACTGAAGACCAGAGGAGTTGTGGATGACATCAAGGACATCATGCATTAAGAAAGAAAAAGGTCATTAAAAAGACAGGAAATGAAGTAAAGACCAAAATGGATGAAGAAAAGACTCTGAATCTTGCTCTTGAACTTCAGTAGCTAAAGCAAATGGAAGAAATGTTGAAGTAAAAGAGATGAACAGAAGATTTCAAAGGTCAGCTAAAGAAGAAATATTAAAGTATTATAATGAAATGTGCAAAGACCAGGAAATATAAAACCAAAATGGAAGAACATGCTTGGCATTTTTCAGGCTGAAAGAACTGAGGAAGGAATTCAGACATAAAGTTGCAATTCTGAAGAATTCTATGGGCAAAATATTGAACAACACAGGAAGTATCAAAAGAAGATGGAAGGAATACAGAGTCACAACACCAAAAAACATTGATCAATGTTCAACCATCTCAGGAGGTAGCAGATGACGCAGAACCAGTTGTATTGAAGGAAGAAGTCCAGGCTGCGCTGAAGTCATAGGTTAAAAACAAGTCTCTGGAAATTGATAGAATACCAATTGAGATGTTTCAAATAACAGATTTAATGCTGAAAGCGGTTGCTCGTCTATGCCAAGAAATTTGGAAGACAAATTTCTGGACAACTGACTGGAAGAGATCCATATTTGTGCCCTTTGCAAAGAGAGTTGATTCAATGGAATACAGAAATTATTGAAAAATTTCATTAATATCACAAGTAAAATTTTGCTGAAGGTAATTAAAAAATGGTTGTAACATGTTCATCAATAGGGAACTGTCAGAAATTCAAACAGGATTCAGAAGAGGATGTGAAACGAAGAAGAGAATTTGAAATGAGGTACATCGTTGCAGATGTCAGGCTGATATTGGCTAAAAGCAGAAAATACCAGAAAGATGTTTACCTGTGTTTTATTTACTATGCAAAGACATTCAGTTGTGTGGGTCGTAACAAATTACGGATAACATTGTGAAAAATGGGAATTCCAGCACACTTAAGTGTGCTCATGCAGAACTTGTACATAGACTGAGAGGTAGTTGTACAAACAGAACAAGGACATACAGCATGGTTTAAAATCAAGAAAGGTGTGCATCAGGGTTTTATCTTTTCACCATGCTAATTCAATCTGTATTCTGAGGAAATAATCTTGGAAGCAGAACTTTATGAAGAAGAATGGGGCATCAGGATTGGAGGAAGACTCATCAACAAACTGCAATATGCAGATGATACACCCTTGCTTGCTGGAAGTGAAGAGGACTTGAAGCACTTACAGATGGAGATCAAAGACTACAGCCTTCAGTATGCATTAGACCTCAACAAAGAGAAGACAAAAATCCTCACAACTGGACCAATAAGCAGCATGATGAATAGAGAAACTGTTGAAGTTATCACGGATTTCATTTTACTTGTATCCACAATCAGTGCCCATGGAAGCAGCAGTCAGGAAATCAGATGACATTGCATTGGGCAAATCTGCTGCCAAAAACCTCTTTAAAGTGTTAAAAAGCAAAGATGTCAGGATTTTGCTTAGGACACACTAACAAATTGTTGCTTTTTTTATTTTCCAGTTTTTGAAGACTCATGCATTTCCTCTTTCCTCCCATTCTTCTGTTTTGGGAAAAAAGGATGTGCTACATATCACCTTGTTGCCCTGGTGGTGCAGTGATTAAGAGCTCTGTTGCTAAATGAAAGGTTGGCTGTCCAATCCACCAGCTTCTCCATGGGGGAATGATGTGGCAGTCTATTTTCCCAAAGATTTCAGCCTTGGAAACTATATAGCAGTGTCACTCTGTTCTATAGGGATGCTGTAATTTGGAATCAACTCTGTAACAATGGGTATATACCATTTATGAAGATAATGTTTCCATCTTCAAATAAATGGAAGAAAAGAGTCTCATTGACATAATAGGATAACAGCTTGAGATTTCAGGTAGCACATTCTGTCTTGACTTCAGTTCCTGAGTGTGGGTCCTGTTTTGATGCTGTCACTACCTATGTGGTCAGAGTTTAGATAACCCTGAATACCAGGGAAAGCACTTGGGTTTTAATTCAGTTGGAACTTTCCAAAAGGCAAGTGATGGAATCTGTTGACCCTTCAGGATACCTGGTCATCCCCTACACAGAGGTTGTATCATGTGGTGGTATGATGTATGCTCTAAGATCTCACAGCCTGAGTTCAAATCCTGTTAGTGCTGTTTTCCAGAGTACCATGTACTTTGTATCTGTAAATTCACCACACTTCTCCTTTACCTTCACTTGAGGTCATGGGTATAATGTAGGAAAATAGAAGTTCCTAATTCACATCTCTGTTGTGAGAATAACTACAGCAAATCCTGAAAACTTCCTGAAATAGTCAGGACGCAGTAAGTGTTAGTAGTAGTAATGGCAGCAGTTTTTGACAATTATGATATTTATTATTATACATTCTAATAATACTGCTATTAATTAGAACAATAATAACAAGGAATAAGAACTTAAATGATGGGACTTTAAATGGAAACAAAAAATTGAAAGGTATAATTTTGAGGAAGAACTGAAAATGGTTGAGTCAAGGGCTTGAACTCCTCCCCAAGTCCCTCTGCAGAGCCTGGTGAGCCAGGTCCCCATCTCCTCATGAAGTGCACCACATCTGTTCCTCCCTGCAGATGAGCTGATTGTACATGGGCCATAATGGTTGATGTTCTAGAAGAGTGGACCTCAAAGGGTGGTCCCAGGCCATCAGCAATAGCATTTGAGAATTTGTTAGAAAGAACAAATTTAGAGGCTTAGACTCCAAATTCTGAAGCCTATACTCTGTGGAGGCTCAAAAAACCCTTCAGCTAATTCTGATGAAAAGCAGTTTGAGAAACATTGCTCTAAAACGCAGATGTAGAATTTGTTTTTCTGCTAGTTTGAAGGCTTTGGAAAATTCCAAAGGTAAAAACCATGTACTTTTTTCTATTTCATTCCTATTACTGGGCACAATGTTGATAAACAGTATTCAATAAACACATAGATATTACCTACGTGGTCAGAGACTTCAAGACTTTTAAAGCAAAGAGCCCTGGTAGCATAGCGTTTAAGAGCTTGGCTGCTAACTAAAAGGTCAGCAGTTGAAATCCACCAGCTCCTTCTTGAAAAACCCTAGGGGCCAGTTCTACTCTGTCCTATAGGGCTGTTATCAGACTGATATCACTCAAGGCACACAACAAGAACAAAATCAAGGAGACCACTTGGGTATTTATTCAGATGGAATTTTTTTTGTTGATATGATAACAGAAGTGATAGAAAACAGAAGAAGGGAGGAAGATAGAGAGGATGGGACAGAGGCAGATGAAAGGAAAGAGTGGGAGAGGGAAGGAGACAGAAAAAATATTTGTAGTGTTCACTTCATTTCACAATACAAATGTGAGGATTTCTCTAAAATAAGCAATCTTTGTAGATCTGTTTCCTATCACTTCCATCATGAGACTAATCAACAACATGACGTCAGAAAACCAAACTGGTGTAGCAGCATTCTCCCTCCTGGGGCTCTCAGAGGATTCAGAACTGCAGCCCTTCCGCTTCGGACTATTCCTGACCATGTACCTCGTCACTGTGTTGGGGAACCTACTCATTATCCTGGCCATCAGCTCAGGCTCCCACCTCCACACCCCCATGTACTTTTTCCTCTCCAACCTGTCCTTCACTGACATCTGTTTCAGCACCACCACGGCCCCCAAGATGCTGATGAACATCCAGACACAGAGCAAAACCATCAGTTACACAGGCTGCCTCACCCAGGTTTGCTTTGTCATGATATTCGCAGGCATGGAAAATTTTCTCCTTGCGGCAATGGCCTATGACCGCTATGTGGCCATCTGCCAACCACTGAGGTACACAGTCATCATGAACTCTCACCTCTGTGGCCTGCTGATTCTGCTGTCCTTGCTTATTAGTTTGATGGATGCTCTGCTCCACAGTCTAAGGCTGTCCTTCTGCACAGACAGGGAAATCCCTCACTTCTTCTGTGAACTTGCTCAGGTCATCAAACTTGCCTGCTCCAATACTCTTGTCAATAACATCCTGACATATTTACTAAGTAGTATACTGGGTGGTGTTACTTTCCTAGGGATTATTTTCTCTTACATTGAAATTGTTTCTTCCATTCTGAGAATACCATCAGCTGGTGGAATGTATAAAGCTTTCTCCACCTGTGGGTCTCACCTGTCAGTGGTTCTCTTATTCTATGGGACAGCTTTTAGGGTGTACATTAGTTCTGCAGTTACTCATTTTTCCAAGAAGACAGCAGTAGCCTCAGTGATGTACACTGTGGTCCCTCCAATGATGAACCCATTTATCTACAGCCTGAGGAACAGGGACATGAAGGGAGCCTTGAAGAAACTCCTGTGGAGAACATCTTTTTCATGATTGTATTATCTGCCTTAGCCTTGGGCTTCTAGATGAGTCATAGTGAAATTGTACTGGGGGAATCAGAATGTTACATTTTTGTGGTAACAAGAGTCTTTTTTTTTTTTTCATTTTGATGATAAAAAGCTTTATATGTTTATCAATTCAAATGCATTTTTACTTATGAGTATATTTATTTATTTATACATGCTTCTGTCTTGTGACAATTTTTACCTTATTAGCAAGGCGTGTTAAAGCATTTATTTATTTATGTTTATTTTGGTAACTATATATGTAATGAAACATTTGTCATTTCAACATTTTTTACATGTGCCATTTAGTGACATTAATTACTTTCTTCATGTTGTGCAATCATCACCACTATTCATGTTTAAATTTTTCCATCACTCTTAGCCAATGTCCCTAAGCAATGAGTCTCCCTTTCTTTTTTCTTACTCACTGACCCTGATAAGCAGTAATAAACTTTGGTCTCTATACACTTGCTTATTCTAGGTATTTCATTTATGTGGGATCATATAGTATTTGTCCTTTTGTAACTGACATTTCATTCAGCATAATGTTTTCAAGGTTCATCTATGTTGTAGGATGTATCAGGACTATTTCTGTTTATGGCAAGTAGTACTCCATTGCATTATGACATTTTGCTTATCCATTCATCTGTTCACGGGCATTTAGCCTGTTTCTGCCCTATGGCTATTGTGAATATGCTGCAATGAACATTGGTGTACGAGTATCTGTGTTCTTGCCTTCAATTCTTTTGCTACAATGGCTATATACCATAGTGACTAACAGTAGTGCAAAATAGGTATGGGAAGCTGACTTTGCTCCTCTCTAGCTTTGTGATATTTGATTGATTGTGTGCTAGGACAGGTTTTCCTCCAGGTTACCAGATGGCTGCATCACTTACAGGCATTGTATACCGGAAAGCTGACTATGCCTTTTTTTCTTTTCTTTTTCTTTAATAAAGAGGTTACTTTTCCAATGACTCTTTTAGAAGACATCCTTTCACAGCTGATGTGCCTGAATTGGGACATACAAAACCCTTCATAAACCATTCTCTGGTTAAGGGAATGGAATTATTATGAGTGGATTTGACATATTGCCTACAGCAGTTGTTCTCCAGCGTTAATGTGTATGAGAACTGGAGAACTTGTTAATTCACAGATTCCTGGGCTCATCCTCAGGGATTTTGGTAGCCCTGGTGGTGCAGTAGTTAAGCATTTGCCTGCTAACCAAAAGGTAGTGAGTTTGAATCCAACAAATGCTCCTTGTAAACCCTATGGGTGCAGTTCTACGCTACCCTATGGAGCTGCTATGAGTCAGAATTGACTCAACAGCAATGGGTTTGGCTTTGGTTATTGTGAAGTGGGCCTGTGAATGTGCATGTCTGACAAGCTCATAGCTGATTTCACTGTGGATAGTCAAAGTATTACAGTTGGAGTGACACTGATCAAGAATGCAATTACCATTGGGAATGCAGTTGGCACCATGTCTGGCATACCGTAAGTACTCAATGAAATTTAGCTAATATTGTATTCCATATATAGCCATCTATTCTTGGACCTTGCAATCTTTTTGCTTTCGCACATTTTTTAACATTTGCTTTAGCAGTTAGTTTTCCTCATCTTTATTTAAATATGTGTCAGTGTTTTGAGTGAATCTAGTAATATAATCCAAGACACAATTATGGGTTTTGCAGGCTAAGATGAATTATGTTTCCCTGACAGTTAATTTCCTTTGATTCCTTCTCATTGATTACCTGCTAGCAATGAGTTTGACTTCTTTTTACCTCGTGTCACCCTTTCTGTTGTTTCTTATTCATTTCAGATGAAATCCACACATCAAATGTGCTTGAATAAAGCTAATAAGGCCACTGTAGTCTTTGAAGGACTCAACTGTATAGGGGAGGTGTTGGATGTGACACTATAGGGAAGCAAGGAGAAAGTTTGGTTTTATCGAGGATCTTTTTTGATCTAAGGAGATAATTCACGGTGAGAATGGATGACTCCCTGGAAAACTGAATGCCAGAGAGCCTTTTGTTCTCTTCCTCACTGACTTCCATTATTTTCACCACCACTTCTGGGGACAGCTCTCGGACTGGCCTCCACGGCATTTTCTAGGGCAGGATTTCACCCAGTTATGGCCTTAGCCACCTGCAGCATCTTGGGTCTTTGTTAAATCTGCAGCTATCTGCCCCTCATTTAAGGACCACTGACTCTGGACCCTGTGGATAGGCCCTTAGAGAAAACATGGTTAAAAAGACCCTTGTGAAATAGTGATGAGTTCTATATTCTGGAAACATATCTTTAATAGTAGAATGTATTTAAAATATGATACATGAAAGATTACTTTTTGTGAAACATAGCACACATATAAAATTTGTGTAATTTAACTATTTTTCTTATAGAATATTCATATAATATGAACATATATGTCCACCACTTAAATGGAAAAATAACATTTACAGTCATCTAGAATCCTCCTGTGAGACTCTCAGTCTAATCATCCTCCCTCTTGCCAAGAAATAACCACTATCCTGAATTTTGTATTTAACATTTTCTTAGCTATTCCTTATATTGGGATGAATTCTATGAAATTCCCAACGTTTCACTCTTTTTGACATATAAAAGTACTGTTTTCATGTATTTCAACATAATAGTCTTACTACCTCTACATATATCCCTTTCTTCCACTTCATAAATGGAATCTATGGAAAACCCGCAGCTAACATTGTACTTAATGGACTGCATACTTTCCTTTTGGATCAGGAACAAAAAAAGGGTGTCCACTCATTCTATATCTATTCAACTTGCGGTGGAGGTTGTAGATAGGGCAATTATGCAAAAAAGGAAGAATAAGAAGAGGAAGAAGAAGAAGTAAAAGGCACCAACTTGGAAAGGAAGAAATAAAACTCCCTCTATTTGCAGATGACATAGAGAAAATCCTAAAGAATCTGCTAAAATTCTATTTGGACTAATATACACTCTCAGCAAGGTTGCAGGATACAAGATCAATGTGCAAAAGCCAACTGAATTTTATATACTTGAAATAAACAATCCAAAAATTGAAACTAAGAGGAACGATTCACTTTGCAAAAGCATCAAGAAGAATACAATGAAATGCTTAGGGATAAATATAATAAAAGAAGTGTAAGACACATTTTTAAAAGTGCAAAATATTGTAGAAATAAATTTGAGAAGATCTAAATAATTAGAAAAAATACACAATATTCATGAATTGGAATGCTGCAAAAGGTCTCTTTAAAGCCCTGAAAAGCAAAGATGTCACTTTGAAGATTAAGGCATGCCTGTCCCAGACCATGGTGTTTTCAATTGCCTCATATGCATGGGAAAGCTGGACAATGAATGATGAAGACCAAAGAATTGACGCCTTTGAGTTACGGTGTTAGTGGAGAATATACCGTGGACCGCAAAAAAATGAACAAATCTGTCTTGGAAAAAGTACAACCAGAATGCTCCTTGGAAGCAAGGATAGCAAGATTATGTCTCATCTACTTTGGACATGTTATCAGGTGGTATCAGTCCCTGGAGAAGGATGTCATGCTTGGTAAAGTGGAGGGTCAGCAAAAACGAGGAAGACCCTCAACAAGATGAATTGACACAGTGGCTGCAACAATGAGTTCAAGCATAACAACGACTGTGAGGATGGTGCAGGACCATGCAGTGTTTAGTTCTGTAATTCATATGGTCACTATGAGTCGGAACTGACTTGATGGCACCTAACAACAACAACATGAAATACAGATGGCCTCTAGAGTGGGGACCCAGGATAGGGACTCCTTTTGTCTAGATCTAAGTGTATTACTGCCTCCAAATTATAAGATTAAATTTTAATGCCACCTAAAATATTCTTTAAAAAGTGTTTTTTTTTTATTAAAAAAAAAAAAAACCCTAGTGGCATAGTGGTTAAGTGCTATGGCTGCTAACCAAAAGGTCGGCAGTTTGAATCCACCAGGTGCTCCTTGGAAACTCTACGTGGCAAAGAAATAATAGGTACCCAAATTAGAAAGAAAAACGTAAAGCTATTTATATTTGCAGGTGACATGAGAGGTGATGTAGAGAAAATCTTAATCCGCTAAGACACTATTTGGACTAATAAATGCAAGGTTGTAAGATACAAGATCAATATACCAAAATCAATTCTATTTCTATATACTTGCAATGAATAATCTAAAAATGAAATTAAGCAAAAAATTCCATTTAGAAAAGCATCAAAAATTACAGAATAAACTACTTAGGAATAAGTTTTAGAAAAGAAGTGTAAGACACGTATTGAAAAGTAAAAGCCATTGTTGACATAACTTTAAGATCTAAATAATTAGAAAAAATACATCATGTTCATGAGTTGGAAAAATTAGCATTTTTAAGATGGCAATATTCTCCAAACTGATCTACTGATTACACAATCCCTATAAGAATTCCCCCCACGTGTCTGTCAGTTTGTCGTACTGTGGGGGCTTGTGTGTTGCTGTGATGCTGGAAGCTATGCCACTGGTATTCAGATGCCAGCAGGGTCACCAAAGAGGACAGGTTTCAGCTGAGCTTCCAGACTAAGAAAGACTAGGAAGAAGAACCCGGCAGTCTACTCCTGAAAAGCATTAGCCAGTGAAAACCTTATGAATAGCAGCAGAGCATTGTCTGATATAGTGCTGGAACATGAGCCTCCCAGGTTGGAAGGCACTCAAAAGATGACTGGGGAAGAGCTGCCTCCTCAAAGTAGAGTCGATCTTAATGATGTGGATGGAGTAAAACTTTCAGGACCTTCATTTGCTGATGTGGTACAATGCAAAATGAGAAGAAACAGCTGCAAACCTCCATTAATAATTGGAACCTGGAATGTACAAAGTATGAATCTAGGAAAATTGGAAATTGTCAAAAATGAAATGAAACACATAAACATCGATATTCTAGGCATTAGTGAGCTGAAATAGACTGGCATTGGCCATTTTCAATCGGACAATCATATAGTCTACTATGCCGGGAATGACAACTCGAAGAAGCATGGTGTTGCATTCATCGTCAAAAAGAACGTTTCAAGATCTATCCTGAAGTACAACGCTGTCAGTGATAGGATAATATTCATATGCCTACAAGGAATACCAGTTAATACAACTATTATTCAAATTTATACACCAACCACTAGGGCCAAAGATGAAGAAATAGAAGATTTTTATCAGCTGCTGCAGTCTGAAATCTATCAAACATGCAATCAAGATGCATTGCTAATTACTGGCAATTGGAATGAGAAAGTTGGAAACAAAGAAGAAGGATCAGTAGTTGGAAAATATGGCCTTGGTGATAGAAACAATGCCGGAGATCAAATGATAGAATTTTGCAAGACCAACGACTTCTTCATTGCAGATACCATCTTTCACCAACATAAACGGCGACTATACACATGGACTTCGCCAAATGGAACACGCAGAAATCAAATTGACAACATCTGTGGAAAGAGATGATGGAAAAGAGCAATATCATCAGTCAGAACAAGGCCAGGGGCCGACTGTGGAACAGACCATCAATAACTCATATGCAAGTTCAAGCTGAAACTGAAGAAAATCAGAGCAAGTCCATGAGAGCCAAAATATGACCTTGAGTGTATCCCACCTGAATTTAGAGACCATCTCAAGAATAGGTTTCACACGTTGAACACTAGTGACTGAAGACCAGATGAGTTGTGGAATGACATCAAGGACATCATCCATGAAGAAAGCAAGAGGTCACTGAAAAGACAGAAAAGAAAGAAAAGACCAAGGTGGATGTCAGAGGAGACTCTGAAACTTGCTCTTGAGCGTCGAGCAGCAAAAGCAAAAGGAAGAATTGATGAAGTAAAAGACCTGAACAGAAGATTTCAAAGGCTTCTCGAGAAGACAAAGTAAAGTATTATAATGACATGTGCAAAGAGCTGGAAGTAGAAAACCAAAAGGGAAGAACATGTTGGGTGTTTCTCAAGCTGAAAGAACTGAAGAAAAAAATTCAAGCCTCAAGTTGCAATAGTGAAGGATTCCATGGGGAAAATATTAAAAGACGCAGGAAGCATCAAAAGAAGATGGAAAGAATACACAGAGTCATTATACCAAAAAGAATTAGTTGATATTCAACCATTTGAAGAGGTGGCATATGATTAGGAACCGATGGTACTGAAGGAAGAAGTCCAGGCTGCTCTGAAGGCATTGGCGAAAAACAAAGCTTCAGGAATTGACGGAATATCAATTGAAATGTTTCAGCAAACAGATGCAGTGCTGGAGGTGCTCACTCATCTATGCCAGGAAATATGGAAGACAGCTTCCTGGCCAACTGACTGGAAGAGATCCATATCTATGCCTAGTCCCAAGAAAGGTGATCGAACTGAATGTGGAAATTATAGAACAATATCATTAATATCACATGCAAGCAAAATTTTGCTGAAGATCATTCAAAAACGGCTGCAGCAATATATCGACAGGAAACTGCTAGAAATTCAGACCAGTTTCAGAAGAGGACGTGGAACCAGGGATATCATTGCTGATGTCAGATGGATCCTGGCTGAAAGCAGAGAATACCAGAAGGATGTTTCCCTTTGTTTTATTGACTATGCAAAGGCATTCAACTATGTGGATCATAACAAACTATGGATAACGCTGTGAAGAGTGGGAATTCCAGAATACTTAATTGTGCTCACGAGGAACCTTTACATAGATCAAGAGGCAGTTGTTCAGACAGAACAAGGGGATACAGATTGGTTTAAAGTCAGGAAAGTTGTGTCTCAGGGTTGTATTCTTTCACCATACCTATTTAATCTATATGTTGAGCAAATAATCCGAGAAGCTGGACTATGTAAAGAAGAACAGGGCATCAGGATTGGAGGAAGACTCATTAACAACCTGCGTTATGCAAATGACACAACCTTGCTTGCTGAAAGTGAAGAGGACTTGAAGTACTTACTAATAGAAGATCAAAGACCACAGCCTTCAGTATGGATTACACCACAACATAAAGAAAACAAAAATCCTCACAACTGGACCAATGAGCAACATCATGATAAATGGAGAAAAGATTGAAGTTGCCAAGGATTTCATTTTACTTGGATCCACAATCAGCACCCATGGAAGCAGCAGTCAAGAAATCAAAAGATGCATTGCATTGGGCAAATCTGCTGCAACGGACCTCTTCAAAATGTTGAAGAGCAAAGATGTCACCTTGAAGACTAAGGTGTGACTGAACCAAGTCATGGTATTTTCAATCACATCATATGCATGGGAAAGCTGGACAATGAATAAGGAAGACCGAAGAAGAGTTGACGCCTTTGAATTGTGGCCTTGATGAAGAATATTGAATATACCATGCACTGCCAAAAGAAGGTACAAATCTGTCTTGAAAGAAGTGCGGCCAGTGTGCTCCTTAGAGGCAAGGATGGCGAGACTGCATTTTGTATACTTTGGACTTGTTGTCAGGAGGGATTAGTTTCTGGAGGACATCATGCTTGGCAGAGTACAGGGTCAGTGGAAAAGAGGAAGACCCTCAACGAGGTGGATTGACACAGTGGCTGCAACAATGCACTCAAACATAACAACGATTGTAAGGATGGCGCAGGACAGGGCAGTGTTTCGTTCTGTTGTGCATAGGGTCGATATGAGTCGGAACCGTCTCGACGGCACCTAACAACAATAACAACATAAGAATTCCAGATTATTTATTTACACAAATTGACAAACTGATTCTAAAATTCGTATGGAATTACTAGGGACACAGGATAACCAAAGCAATCTTGAAAAAGAAGGACAAAGTAGGAGAACTCACACTTCTTGATTTCAAACTTACTACAAAGCAACAGTAATCAAGATAATGTGCTACTAGTGCAAGAATAGACATATAGATCAATAGATTAGAATTGAAAGTTTAGAAATTAACCCATATATATACACACACACATGCACGTAGAACTCATCTCAACAAAGGTGCCAAGATCATCCAATGGGGAAAGAATAGTCTTTTTGATAAATGGTGCTAGGACAAATGGACAAAACCACATGCAAAATGATAAAATAGGATGATTACCTCAAATGAGATTTAAAAAAAAACTCAAAGTGAATCAAGGGCCTGAATGTAAGAACTAAAACTGTGAAATGCTTAGAAAACACACGGACAAATCTTGACCTTGGATTTGGCAAAAGATTCTTAAATGTAGACCAAAAGCACATGCAACCAAGGAAAAAAATAGATAAATTGAATTTGAAAACTTTGTGCTTCAAAGGATTGCATTGAAGAAGTGAAAACCCATAGAATTAGAGAAAATATTTGCAAATCAAATATATTTCATATAGTTTTATTCCAAAATAAACAAATAACCAATTAAAAAGAGAATAAAAGACTTGAATAGACAGTTCTACAAAGAAGAAATCCACAGGAAAAAAGATACTCAACATTATTAGTCATCGGGGAAATGCAAATCAAAACTTCAGTGAGATACCACTTCATTCCCACTAGGATAGCTCCTATTTAAAAAAAAAAAAAGAAAAAAAGCATGTGTTGGTGAAAATGTGGAGAAATTAAAAATTTTGTGTATTCCTCATGGGAATGTAAAATTGTTGCCAGCACCTCTTCACCTTTAATTAATTAATTTAATTAATTAAAAGGAGGTTCTTGACTTTCACGGATCAAGAATGAACAGGTGAGGCATGGAGAATTTTCCATATAAGCAAAGCTTTATTAAAAGAGGCTTGCAAGCGGAGATGAGGAGGGCCTAGGGAATGCTTACTGCCATCTCCCTGAACTAAGAACTTGCATAGGTTTTTAAAGGTCTTTGAGTGGGGAAAGGATTTATGTTTATTCGTGGGCATAGGCGGGGTTTTCCAGGAAGTAGCCCATTTGGGTGGGGATATGTTAATTAAGGTACACACGCAGAGGTTTTCTAAGATGGCTTCAAGACAGCTCCAGTCCCCCGGGCTTCTGGGGTTCATAGCAGGACTTATTATGGAGTGCTGCTTCCCCAGTTCAGTTCCCCGGATTCAGCTGTAGCTCTCTGTTGCCTCTGGTAGAAGATCACATAGCAGTCAGAGGTGGATGTTCTGCGCATGTCCATAGGGCTGGTTCCATCTGGCTGCTTTTGAAAAAAAAAGACAGCTTTGAGGAAATCTGTGAGCTCTATCATTAGGTTGCTTTGACTCATTGTTCCAGGATGCGTTTTGTCTGTTGTTGCTTGTCCCTTGTCTATTTGCAGCTTCGGTTACTACAAGGTTAGAGCTGACCTCAGGGGCCTCTGGATCCCCAGTCTTAAAATGGTACAGCCATTTGGGAAAATATTCTGGTAGTCCCTCAAATTATTAAACTTAGTTACCATATATGACCCTGTAATTTCATTCCTAGGTATATATCTAAAAAAAGAAAACATATATCCATGCAAAAATTGTAAACAAATGTTTACAGCAGCATCTCAAATAGCTATGAAGTAACAAATGGATAAAAAATTGTGACATATCTGTACAATGGAATGTTATTTGGCCATAAGAGTGAATGAAGTAATGCTACCTGCTACAATGTGGATGAACTCTGTAAATATTACGCTAAGTGAGAAGAGTCAATCACTAGAGACCGTATATTACATGATTCTATTTAAATGAAATGTCCAGAACTGGGGAATCTATAGTTTTCTCAGGGCTGGGAGTGGAAGCGGAATGAGATGATTGTTGTTGTTGTTAGGTGCCATTGAGTTGATTCCAACTCATAGCGACCCTATGCACAACAGAATGAAACACTGCCTGGTCCTGTGCCATGCTCACAATGGTTATGCTTTAGCCAATTGTTGCAGCCACTGTGTCAATCCATCTCATTGAGGGTTTTCCTCTTTTTCACTGACCCTCTCCTTTACCAAGCATGATGTCCCTCTCCAGGGACTGATCCCTGCTGATAACATGTCCAAAGTGTGTGAGACCTAGTCTCACCATTCTTGCTTCTAAGGAGCATTCTGGTTGTACTTCTCCCAAGACAGATTTGTTTGTTCTTTGGCACCCCATGGAATATTCAATATTCTTCAGTGACTTCACAATTCAAAGGCATCCATTCTGTTTTGGCCTTCCTTATTCATCAGCTTTCACATGTATATGAGGCGATTGAAAACACCAGTGTTTGGGTCAGGCACACTTTAGTCTTCAAGGTGACATATTTGCTTTTCAACACTTGAAAAGCTCTTTTGCAGCAGATTTACCCAATGCAATGCTGACAGCAGTTGTGGAATGCATCTTTCGATTTCTTGACTGCTGCTTCTGTGGGTTTTGATTGTGAATCCAAGTAAAATGAAATTCTCGACAACTTCAGTCTTTTCCCCATTTATCATGATGTGACTTACTGATCCAGTTGTGAGAATTTTTGTTTTCTTTATGTTGAGGTGTAATCCAAACTGAAGGCTGTGGTCTTCCATCTTCATCAGTAAGTGCTTCAAGTCCTCTTCACTTTCAACAAGCAAGGTTGAGTTATTTGCATATTAAAAAGCCCAGGTTGTTAACGAGTCTTCCTCCAATCCTGATGCCCATTCTTCTCCATATAGTCCAGCTTCTCGGATTATTTGCTCAACATACAGATTGAATAGGTATGGTGAAAGTATACAACCCTGACACACACCTTTCCTGACTTAAACCACACAGTCTCCCTTTTTTCTGTTCTAATGACTGCTTCTTGGTCTATATACAGGTTCTTCATGAGCACAGTTAAGTGTAAAAAGAGTACACGGTTTCTTTTTAAAATGATGAAAATGTTCTAAAATTGACTAAGGTGATGGTTACACATATCTGTGAATTTACTAAAAACCATTGAATTGTACACTTTAAATGAGTAAATTGTATGGCTTTGATTTATACCTTAATGAAGTTGTTGTCTGAGTTGTTTAGTGTTGCTATAAGAGAAATACCACAAGCAGATGACTTTAAAAAAGAGATATTTATTTCTTCACAGTAAAGTAGGCTAGAAGTCCAAATTCAGGGCATCAGTTCCACGGGAACTGTGGGCTCTGGAGGAAGGCCCTTCTCACCAGGTCTTCCCCTGGACTAGGAGCTTCTCCTCACAGGAACCCCGAGTCCAAAGGACACACTGTGCTCCAGCCACTGCTTTCTTGGTGATTTGAGGTCCCCCTGTGTCTCTGCTTGCTTCTCTGTTTTATATCCCAAAAGAAACATGCTCAAGACACAATCCAATCCGTAGATTTGAGTTCTGCCTCGTCAACGCAACTGCCACCCATCCTGCCTCGTTAACATCATAGAGGCAGGATTTACAACACATAAGAAAATCACATCAGATGTCAAAACTGTGGACAATCATATAATACCGGGAATCATGGCCCATCTAAATTGATACACACATTTTTGGGGGGACACAATTGAATCCATGACAGTTGTTAAAAAATTAGAATCTATTCAGAGGAAACTTTCTGCTCAGATAGTGGTATTTGAAATTACCAATGAGAAGTTTTAAATCCATTTTGTGACCCAGAAATTAGCTATGAATTGTGTATATTACGTGCAAACATTGTAATGGGATCGATTTAGGAAATACTATTGGAATCATTATTCCCTTTTCTTGAGCATGCAGAATATGACCCAGCTGGACCTGGACACACAAGAACTCACAAGGGCACATCAACTGGGCCCTGAGTTAAAAAGACAATAGTTAAGACAACGTTGGAAAATATCTTTTAGGGATCCTTTCACATAAACTAATCAAACAGAACACAAAAGACTTTCCACTCTTTTTTTTTCTATTAGCATTTAGTGAATAGAAAATTTGTTGGACCAATGAAGACCCTCTGACTGTCATTACTGAAACCTGTACCAATGATTGTAGGATCACATTTTCTAGCTAATTCCTGAAAAGAAGCTTTTCCAATGGTTTTGACCATTTGTAATGTTAATATATACTGATGACTCTGTAATGTTCCTTGGACTCTGGCAGACATAGCTCTAGCAGCATGCTTCCCCGTTTTCCCATTCTTGCCTATTCTGTAATATTTCCTTGGACTCAGATAGACATGAGTCTAGCAACATCCTTGTTTGTTTTCTCTTCTTTCCTATTCTGCAATATTTCCTTGGATCTGGGTAGACATGAGCTCTGGCAGCATGCTTGTCCACTTCCCGCTCTTGCCTTTTTGAATATATGCTGAATAAACCTTTCATTTTGCTTTATTAAACTTTGTGATGTTTTTACCCTACAACAGGTTATATATGGTTTTATTGCAGAAAAAAAAATATAAACACTTTTAATTTTATCATGCACCTTTTTTAAAGCACTGTATAGATTCTTAATGTAAACATAGTATCATGTTTCATGTATATTACATCCTGTACAGGCACAGATTTAAAAGTAATATAAATTGTAATATAAATATAATTTAATATATATTTTATGTTGAAATATAAATTTAAAAATGAATTGCAAAATGTGTAACAGTTGCAAGTATTGAGTTTGCTGTGATTACCACTGCAATGCCTTTTGGAACATGAAGAGACTACACAACAATACTGAGAAAAGAAACTTCATAAAAACTAAACATTAATGCTATCTGAGGAGAAGGATTTGATAAATTAGCTAATTTGTGTTTTCTCTGATGAAGTACTTCCTCCATTCAAATTCTACCTGCTTTCTGGAGCTTAATCTCTCACTGATGTCATCAGCATCACAAGCCATAGAGCTTCATGGAATTTAGATGTACTCACCTTTGTCTCAATGATTTAGGCCAAAAATGATGAAATATTCTTGCTGGGGCCCTGCATGGTATTGTAAATCTCAAGAGTGGAAGTTCAAGGTTATGAGTCATACAAGATTATAAGTGTTGGAAGTGCTCAAGGCTCATGTATTCTTTAATAAATCTATTTTTTTGAATCTTTATGAAATATACAGAGCTTCTAGAGTGGGGCCAGGGTAGGGATTCCTTTTGCTTAAATCTAAATTTATTGTTGTTGTTGCTGGGTGCCACTGAGTTGATTCCAACTCATAGCGACCCTATGCACAACAGAATGAAGCACTGCCCGGTTCTGAGCCATCCTTATAATCGTTGTTATGCTTGAGCTCATTGTTGCAGCCACTGCGTCAATCCACCTCGTTGAGGGTCTTCTTCATGTCCTCTGACTGTGTACTCTGCCAAACATGATGTCCTTCTCCAGGGACTGATCCCTTCTGACAACATTTCCAAAGTATATAAGACGCAGTCTCGCCATCCTTGCCTCTAAGGAGCATTTTGGCTGTTCTTCTAAGACAGATTTATTCATTCTTTTGGCAGTCCATGGTGTATTCAATATTCTTTGCCAACGCAATTCAAAGGCATGAATTCTTTTTCGGTCTTCCTTCTTCATTGTCCAGCTTTCACATGCATATGATGAGATTGAAAATACTATGGCTTGGGTCAGGCACACCTTAGTCTTCAAGGTGACATCTTTGCTCTTCAACACTTTAAAGAGGTCCTTTGCAGCAGATTTGTCCAATGCAACGCATCTTTTGATTTCTTGACTGCTGCTTCCATGGGTGTTGATTGTGGATCCAAGTAAAATGAAATCCTTGACAACTTCAATCTTTTCTCTGTTTATCATGATATTGCTCATTGGTCCAGTTGTGAGGATTTTTGTTTCCTTTCTGTTGAGGTGTAATCCATACTGAAGGCTGTAGTCTTTGATCTTCATTAGTAAGTACTTCAAGTCCTCTTCACTTTCAGCAAGCAAGGTTGTGTCATCTGCATAACGCAGGTTATTAATGAGTCTTCCTCCAATCCTGATGCCCGATTCTGACTGGAAGAGATCTACGTTTATACCTATTCCCAAGAAAGATGATCCAACAAATGTGGAAATTATTGAACAATATCATTAGTATCACACAAAAGCAAAATTTTGCTGAAGATCATTCAAAAATGGTTGCAGTAGTATATGCACAGGGAACTGCCAGAAATTCAGGCCAGTTTCAGAAGAGGACGTGGAACCAGGGATATCATTGCTGATGTCGGATGGACCCTGGCTAAAAGCAGAGAATACCAGAAGGATGTTTACCTGTGTTTTATTGACTATGCAAAGGCATTCGACTGTGTGGATCATAACAAATTATGGATAACATTGCATAGAATGGGAATTCCGGAACACTTAATAGTGGAGGAATCTTTCCATAGATCAAGAGGCAGTTGTTTGAACAGAACAAGGGGATACTGGTTGGTTTAAAGTCAGGAAAGGTGTGCACCAGGGTTGTATTCTTTCACCATAACTATTCAAAAAACTATTGTTACATAATTTTAATATATATTACGAGATTGAGAGCTCTTTCACATGCTAATATTTATTATGAGATTGAGAGCTCTTTTGGGAAGTATATGTTTATGGTATTTCTAGTGAGCTCTTTGTTTTTATTAAATAATGGATCCATTTTCTGTAACACCACTTCATATATTAACTCTCCATTTATATGTTGATCTTTTTGAGAGGGCTCTATTTTCAAACCAAGAGACCTGTTTTATCTATCCCTGTATCAGAATTGCTGGTCTTAATTATGGTAGCATACCAGTCAGAAAAAAATAAGTTTGCTGTCTTAAGGAACACACCCCAAATAACTGTTAGTTTACAACCACCAAGTTACACTGTATGACAGTGACTGGTTATCTGATCATCTGTAATCTACTTCAACATTATTGGTAACGAAATGTGCTAAACTCAACCCACTGTGGAAAAGAAACGTATATTGCAGCTACTACTTTGACATTGGGAAAAGTTGGTAGTAAAACTTTAAAAAAGGGAATAAAATATCTGTTACATGTTCAGTCCATATTGATTCCTCAAAGTATTTTAGAAAATGCTGAATATAATGTGTAGAAACCAGATAAAACTTCAATGAGCAATATATACAGAAATAGTTGTTAGTATTTGCATTTTTAGGATACATTTGATATATTATCACTTGTATTTCTATTAGGAATTCATATCACTACATAAATACACTATATTTTTTAGCCTAAATGTGGTGTCAGTCTTCCTGATGTTGTAGTTAGCATAGCGATTACTTTCAATGTACATAATGGAACAAGACTAGCATTAGTTACAAATGGAGGTGTGTCCATGTGTGTGAGGTACTTGAGATGGATGTGAAAAGAAGGAGGTGGAGGGAAGAGGAAGTGATGCATACCAGCGCATAGTCCTGGCCTCTCAGAATGAAGGAGTCAGCCAAAGTGATGCTCTTGCTCCTTTTAGACTTGCTCCATAAGGATTTGCAAGCAAGTTTGACTAATGAGGAGCTTTGGATATTGAACCCTCAAGGGCTACAGAGACTACAAATAGTCTGTCTGTGACCACCCACTCAGCAGCTGGCCCAGGTCAGTAGGCAGCACACCTCGACCTCGTCCCAGGGGCCATCACTTTCCACAGGATCCTACCTGGTCCTTCCCCTGTCTTCTGTGCTCCCTCAATACAGAACTTCCATTTTTATCCTTCAACCTTCAAGGGAGAACTGAATGTCATTCCTTAGTGATGACACCCAGGTAATCTGGTATCCTCTAGTTTATCTTTTGCAAATAGGGAAAGGTGGTTGTCTATGAGCCTATTTGGGGCAGCAGTGAGTTAAGTACAGGTAGAAGAGGAGCCGAATGGAATCATCTGTGAGGTCCCTGCCTAATTGTTCATCATCTTCTTGACATAATTACTTGTACTTTTGCACAAGTACTTCAGCAGCTCTCAGTCTCCTAATCACCTACTCTGACCCTGAAGTTGGAGAGATTTTTTTTTTCATCCTCAAAACAAAACTGTCCTTGCTCAATTTTTATGAATGTTTTAGAATTCTCTAAAATATTCTCTTATTTATTTGGCGGGGGCTGGGGCATATGGTCAGCTTCTCCAAATCTTTCAGTTCCTTGGCCTTGACACACTTTAGTAGGGGGGATCTTTGGTCTTGACCTGATTACAATGATATGAGGACTCAGAAAGTAGACGGAGAACCAGGGAGACTGCACTAGCTACATCCCAAGTGAACCAGTGTTCTCTTAAATATTTTAAATGTAGCACAGCACAGAGTAATAGGGCAAACACCCATGTATCAATGTTTCCAGAATTAAAAGATGCTGATATTTTGCCATTAAAGTTCTTCTTGTAAAGTAACAAAATAATGCGCATGAGTAAGACACATCCTTTATATTTCCTTTCATTTCTCTTCTTCCCTTCCTAAAAGACAACCATGGTCTTGAATTTCGTTGGTCTCCAGTGCATTTTAAACTGTGTATGTGTGTACCACAATAAAAATGCCCATCAGCTAGAGAAAGGATAAATTGTGATGTAAACAAAGAATGGAATATCTTAAGGTAGCTAGAGTTAATGAACCAAAACAAAGTATACCAAGACTGATAAATCATTAAATGTATCATTTTAAGAAGCAATTACTGTATATAAAAGTATCAAAGCAAAACTAAAATATTATTTATGGATAGAATCATAATAGAGGTATTGGAAACACAGGAGATTAACACATGCAAATTCTGTGTTAGTTTTTCTGAAAGAGGGAAAAATATTGAGAATGTGAGAAATAAGGGAGTATTTCAAGTAAGTACACATTATTTTATTAAAAAAAATGAAAGTGTGGCAACATATTTTTTAAAATAATATGTTATTGTGTTTTTGCTGAAGATTACACGGTGGTTTAGGTTCCCATTCAATAATTTCTACAGAAATTATACAGTAACGTTGGTTTTAATTTGATGGTGGAGCGTGGTGAAAAAACAGGCATTTAGTGTTTTTCTCCATACTGCTCAGATCCTTGAAATGTTTCAGAATAAAAAGTGTCAATTTATATGCACGTAATTTTAAAACTTATTTAAATTTTTCCTTACTATAGATGTCATTTTAGACAAGGTACTTTTCTCTTTTGGGTTTTCATTATTTGTGTTGATACATCTAAAAAGGTGTACTTTATTAATTTAATTTCTATACATTTTATATCATTAGAAATGAACACTGATATCATTCATATTCACTTGGATTCTTTCTTTCCCATGCTTTTTTACATGAGGAAGAGTCCCAGGAGAGTTTTAGCATATATATTCCTCCCTAAAATTTTTAATTACCTTGCTAGGGAAGTTTTTTCTCTCTTTATACTTCTTTTATTTTGGTGCACCAATTACTCACTTCTATAATGAACCATCAGGTTGTGCCCATGCAGAACAAAACACAACAGGAAATACTGAGAAGGTGTCATATGCTGAACATCTTGTTTGAGGGTTTTACCTGTTCATTTTTCATCCTTGTAAAATTCCTGTAAGGTTTTGTGATGGTTCCCACTATACACTGAGGTAATGGAAGATTCTCAAAGAGTTCTAGAAATATTCTTGTTGATAAAGCAAGTGCTAGAGACTGGATGAAAGTCGGGTCTGTCAGAGTCCAAATATTACACCAATTAATTGATGCTGTTAAGGTTGCTTGTTGTCCAGACCCCAAGCTTAAGGTCAGACCCTCCTGTCAAGCTGCCTGGATATTTGTGTTGAGGGGACAGAGTTTGTTCGCCTTGTACAATTAAGAGAAAAATGTAAGATTCCTAATGAGTTGTTCACCCTAGAAATAGGCACTTTCATGACTTTTTCTAAAGCATTGGTTCATCAGAAAAATGTGAAAATGCATCGAGGTTGTAGTCAATCAACTCTTACCTGGTTTTAGGGATCCAGGTATTTTCAGGAGGCTCATTTTAACATCAGAAATGGAAGTGTACTAGAGTTTAACTAGGTACACAACCTCAGGATTCTCATAAGAGCCAGTGCCCATGTTTCCTACCCAAGGTTTGATGTGGCCCAGCCAGAAACAGACGAAAAGAAGTGCCAAAATTCCACGACTGATTTTCAATATTTCTTTTCCTAACACCTGCTGCTTATACTATGGAGACTATGAGTCAAAACATAAAAGGAAGAGGGGATGAACGAAGCTACTGAGCAGTGAGGGATTATTCCAATCCTCTGGCATAAAATGGAAGAGAGGAAGAGAAGGACAGATCACAGTGGGCTATCTGAAAAGAGAGGAGAGGAAGAAGAAAATAAATTTAGAAGTAAAAACCTATTAATAAGAGATTAATTATTCCATATGAAATTTGAAATTCTGTGGTTTCTTTTTCCATTGATTTACATGTAAAAATGTGAGTGGCAGTTAAACGGAAAAGAGTGTATATTTCATACATTGCTGCATTTGAGAAGGTAAGGAATTACTAAAAAATAAGTTCCATTATTGTATTCTATTATCGTGATGGTCTTAAATAGTACTTCACACTCACCAGATGCCAGGCTCCTTGCTAAGCAACTTGTATTGATTAAATTTTTTAAGTCCTACAACTATATAAGTATTTAATGTGTCCTCTTATACTTTGCTCAGTGTCTTTTTTCTCCTTTAAGGTGACTTGGCAATCATTCTTCTTTTTCTACTACCATTGAGACCCTCTGTAAGAAGCCTAGATGGTTGTATTGATAGAGTATGTCTTTCTTATTCTCAATTCTGCTTGTTGTTCTTTTTGTTAGGTACTAGCGAGTCAGTTCTGGACTCATAGTGACCCTATGT
Organism: Elephas maximus indicus; assembly: GCF_024166365.1. NCBI lineage: Eukaryota > Metazoa > Chordata > Mammalia > Proboscidea > Elephantidae > Elephas > Elephas maximus. The sequence continues at coordinate 15,333,231 of NC_064821.1, forward strand.
ATAACAGAACAAAACACTGCCTGGTACTGCACCATCCTCATGATCCTTGTTATGCTTAAGCCCATTGTTGCAGCCACTGTGTCAATCCATCTTGTTGACAGTCTTCCTAGTTTTTGCTGACCCTCTACATTACCAAGCATCATGTTCTTCTCCAGGGACTGGAGATAACATGTTCAATGGATCTGAGACAAATTCTCACATACCTTGCTTCTAAGGACCATTCTGGCTCTACTCCCTCCAAGACAGATTTTTTCGTTCTTCTGTAAGTCCATGGTATTGTAAATATTCTTTGCTGACACCATAATTCAAATGCATCAATTCTTCTTTAATCTTCCTTATTTTTTGTCCATCTTTCCCATGTGTATGAGACCATTGAAAATACCATAGCTTGAATCAGGTGCATCTTAATCCTCAAAGTGACATCTTTCATTTTTGACTTTAAACACCAGTGACTGAAGACCAGACGAGTTGTGGATGACATCAAAACATCATACATTACAAAAGCACAGGGCCGTTAAAAAGATAGGAAAGAAATAAAAGATCAAAATGGATGTCAGAAGAGACTCTGAATCTTGCCCTTGAACACGGAGTAGCTAAAGCAAATGGAAGAAATGTTGAATTAAAAGAGCTGAACAGAAGATTTCAAAGGTGAGCTTAAAGTATTATAATGTATTATAATGAAATTATAAAGTATTATAAAAATTAAAGTATTGTAACGAAATGTACAAAGACCTGGAAATATAAAACCAAAAGGGAAGAACATGCTTGGCATTTTTCAAGCTGAAAGGACTGAAGAAAGAATTCAAATCTTGAGTTGGAGTTCTGAAGAAGTCTATGGGCAAAATATTGAACAATACAGGAAGCATCAAAAGAAGATGGAAGGAATACACAGAGTTACCACACCAAAAAAAAAAAAAAGATCTGTGTTCAACCATTTCAGGAGGTATATGATGACAACCAGTTGTATTGAAGGAAGAAGTCCAGGCTGCATGGAAGTCATTGGTGAAAAACAAGTCTTCAGAAATTGATGGAATACCAATTGAGATATTTCAACTAACAGATTTAATGCAGAAAGTGGTCGCTCGTCTATGCCAAGAAATTTGGAAGACAGCTACCTGGACAAGTGACTGGAAGAGATCCATATTTTTGCCCATTGCGAAGAAAGGTGATTCAACGGAATACAGAAATCATTGAACAATTTCATTAATATCACAAGTAAGTAAAATTTTGCTGAAGATAATTCAGAAAAGGATGCGGAACAAAGGAGAGGATGTGATATGAGGGATATCATTGCAGATGTCAGATGGGTATTGGCTAAAAGCAGAGAATACCAGAAAGATGTTTACCTGTGTTTGATTTACTATGCAAAGACATTCAATTGTGTGTATCATAACAAATTATGGATAACACTGAGAAAGATTAAAATTCCAGAACAGTCAAGTGTGCTCATGCAGAGCCTGTACATAGGCTGAGAGGCAGTTGTTCAAACAGAACAAGGGGACACAGCATAGTTTAAAATCAGGAATAGTGTGTGTCAGAGTTGTATCTTTTCACCATGCTAATTCAACATGTATGCTGAGGCAATAATCTTAGAGGCTGGACTTTATGAAGAAGAACAGGGTATCAGGACTGGAGGAAGATTCATTAACAACCTGCAATGTGCAGATGACACAGGTTTGCTTCCTGAAAATTAAAAGAGCTTGAAGCATTTGCAGATGAAGATCAAAGATTACAGCCTTCATCACCATGGATTACACCTAAATATAAAGAAAATGGAAATCTCACAACTCAGACATTAAGCAACATCATGATAAAGGGAGAAAATATTGAAGTTGTCAAGGATTTCATTTTACTGAGATCTACAATCAACACCCACGGAAGCAGCAGGCAGGAAATCAGATGGCATATTGCATTGGGCAAATCTGCTGCCAAAGACCTCTTTAAAGTGTTAAAAAGCAAAGAGATCAGAATTCTGCTTAGGACACACTAACAAATTGTTGCTTTTTTTTTCTCCAGTTTTTGAAAAGCATGTATTTTCTTTTTCCCCCCTTTCCTCTGTTTTGGGGGAAAAAAAGATGTGCTACATATCACCTTGGTGCCCTTATGGTACAGTGATTAAGAGCTCTGTTGCTAACTGAAAGGTTGACAGTTCCAATCTGCCAGCTCCTCCATCGGGGAATGATGTAGCAGTCTGTTTTTGCAAAGATTTCAGCCTTGGAAACTCTATACAGCACTGTAACTCTGTTCTATAGGGATGCTATGAGTTGGAATCACCTAGTGGCAATGGGTATATATCATTTATGGGAATAAAGTTTCCATCTTCAAATAATTAGAAGAAAAGAGTCTCATTGCCATAATTGGATAACAGCATGAACTTTCATATAGCACACTCTATCTTGACCTCAGCTCCTGACTGTGGGTCTTGTTTTGATGCTGTCACTACCTACGTGGTCAAAGTTTAGGTGACTTTGAATACCACGGAAAGCAACTGGGTTTTAATTCAGTTGGAACTTTTCAAGTGGCAAGTGATGGAATCTGTAGCAAATCCTAAAAATGGCTTGGAATTGCTAGAGCTCAGTAAGTGTTAGTAGTGGTAATGGCAGCAGTTTTTGACAATTTTGACATTTATTATTATCAATTCTGATAATACAACTATTAATTAGAGCAATAACAACAAGGGATAAGAACCTAAATGATGGGACATTCCAATGGCAATAGAAAATTGAAAGGACAAATTTTGAGGAAAAAATGAAAATGAAGAAGCTTGATTGAGTCGAGGGCTTGAACTCCTCCCCAAGTCCCTCTGCAGAGCCTGGTGAGCCAGGTCCCCATCTCCTCATGAAGTGCACCACATCTTTTCCTCCCTGCAGATGAGTTGATTGTACATGAACCACAACGGTTGATTTTCTAGAAGAGTGGACCTCAAAGTATAGTCCCAGGCCATCAGCAATAGCATTTGAGAATTTGTTAGAAAGAACAATTTTAGAGCCTTAGATCCCAAATTCTGAAGCCAATAGTCTGAGTGTGGGGGCTCAACAAGTCCTTCAACTGATTCTGACAAAAAGCAGTTTGAGAACCATTGTTCTAAAACACGGATGTAGAGTTTGTTTTTCTGCTAGCTCGAAGGCTTGGGAAAATTCCCAAGGAAAAAGCTATGTATTTTTTCTCTTTTATTCCTATTACTTGGCACAATGTGGATAAAGAATAGATATTCAATAAACACATAAATACTACCTATGTGGTCAGAGAGTTGAAGACTTTTAAAGCAAGGAGCACTAGGGTCATAGTGTCTAAGAGTTTGGCTGCTTAACAAAAGACCAGCAGTTCAAATCTACCAGCTGCTCATTGGAAACCCTAGGGGGCAGTTCTACTTTGTCTTACAGGGTTGCTATGAGTCTGATTTGACTCAAGGCACAGAACAACAACAAGAAAAAAAAAATCGAGGAGGCTATTTTGGTCTTTATTCAGGTGGAAATTTTGGGGGAGATATGGTGCAGTGGTACGGTAATGGATAAGAGAGAAAACAGAAGTAGGGGGGAAGGGAGGGTGGGAAAAAGACAGATGAAGGAATAGACAGAGGGGGAGGGAGAAGGAGTCAGAGAGTAGAAAGATTTGTAGTATTCACTTCATTTCACAATACAGATGCGAGAATTTCTCTGAAATAAGCAACCCTTTTAGATCTCTTTCCTATCACTTCCATCCTCAGACTCATCAACAACATGACATCAGAAAACCAAACTGGTGTAGCAGCATTCTTCCTCCTGGGGCTCTCAGAGGATTCAGAACTGCAGCCCTTCCTCTTCGGACTATTCCTGACCATGTACCTCGTCACTGTGTTGGGGAACCTACTCATCATCCTGGCCATCAGCTCAGACTCCCACCTCCACACACCCATGTACTTTTTCCTCTCCAACCTGTCCTTCACTGACATCTGTTTCAGCACCACCACGGTCCCCAAGATGCTGATGAACATCCAGACACAGAGCAAATCCATCAGTTACACAGGCTGCCTCACCCAGGTTTGCTTTGTCATGATATTTGCAGGCATGGAAAATTTTCTCCTTGCGGCAATGGCCTATGACCGCTATGTGGCCATCTGCCAACCACTGAGGTACACAGTCATCATGAACTCTCACCTCTGTGGCCTGCTGATTCTGCTCTCCTTGTTCATTAGTTTGGTGGATGCTCTGCTCCACAGGCTGATGATACTAAGGCTGTCCTTCTGCACAGACAGGGAAATCCCTCACTTCTTCTGTGAACTTGCTCAGGTCATCAAACTTGCCTGCTCCAATACTCTTGTCAATAACATCCTGGTATATTTACTAACTAGTATACTGGGTGGTGTTCCTCTCCTTAGGATTATTTGCTCTTATATTAAAATTATTTCTTCCATTCTGAGAATACCATCAGCTGGTGGAATGTATAAAGCTTTCTCCACCTGTGGGTCTCACCTGTCAGTGGTTTTCTTATTCTATGGGACAGTTTTGGGGGTGTACATTAGTTCTGCAGTTACTCATTCTTCCAAGAAGACAGCAGTAGCCTCAGTGATGTACACTGTGGTCCCTCCAATGATGAACCCATTTATCTACAGCCTGAGGAACAGGGACATGAAGGGAGCCTTGAAGAAACTCCTGTGGAGAACATTTTCTTTTTCATGATTGTGTTATCTGCTTTAGGTTTGGGCTTCTAGAATGAGTCATAGTGAAAGAATACTGGGTGAATCAGAATGTTAGAACCTTCTAGTAGCAAGTTTTTGTTTTTTACATTTTAATAATAAAAGTCGTTTTATCTTTATATTAATTCATATGCATTTTTACCTATGTGTATATTTACTTACACATGCTTCTCTCTTGTGACAATTTTTACCTTGTTAGCAAGACATGTTAAAGCATTTATTTTTTTATGTTTAATTTGGTCAATATGTATGTAACAAAACATTTGTCATGTCCACATTTTGTACTTGTACTATTCAGTGACATAAATTACGTTCTTCATGTTCAACTGCCATTACTACCCATTTTCAAATTTTGCATCACTCTTAGCTTAGTAACTCCTACACAATGAGTCTTCCTTTCTTTTTTCCTCCTCACCCCCCTGATAACCACTAATAGAGTTTGGTCTCTATACACTTGCCTATTCTAGATATTTCATGCAATTGGGATCATAAAATATTTATTCTTTTCTAACTGACATTTCACTTGGCATAAGGTTTTCAAGGTTCATCTATGCTGTAGCATGTGTCAGGGCTTTATTTATCTTTATGTCCAGCAGTATTCCATTGTATGGATGATATTTTGTTTATCCATTCATCTGTTGGTGGGCATTTAGCCTGTTTCCACCTTATGGTTATTGTGAATAATGCTGCAAGGAACATTGGTGTACAAGTATCTGTGTTTCTGCTTTCAATTCTTTTGCTACAATTATTATATACCATAATGACTAACAGCAGTGCAAAATAGGTATGGAAACTGATTTTGCTCTTCTCTAGCTTTGTGATATTTGATTGATTGCATACTAGGACAGGTTTTTCTGAAGGTCGCCAGTTGGCTGTATCACTTGCATGCATTATATCCCAGAAAGCTGACTATGATTTCTTCTTCTTTTTTTTTTTTTTAATAATGAGGTGACTTTTCCAGTGAGTCACTCAGAAGACATCCTTTCACAACTTATAAGCCTGAACTGGGACGTACAGACCCCTTCTTTATTCTCTGATGAGGGGAATGGAATTATTATGAGTTGATTTTACATATCGTCTAAAACAGTTGTTCTCCATCCTTAATGTGTATGAGAACTGGAGAACTTGTTAATACACAGATTCTTGTGTCCTTCCTCTGCGATTTCAGCACCCTGGAGCCATAGGGGATAAGCATTTGATAGATTCAGCAGCTGCTCCTTGTAAACCCTATGGGGGCAGTTCTATTCTGTCCTATAGGGTCGCTATGAGTAGGAATTGCATCAACAGCAATGGGTTTGGTTTGGGTTTTGGTTAGTGTGAGGTGGGCCCATGAATGTGCACTTCTAACAAGCTCATATGTGATGCCTGTGTGCATAGTCCAAGTATTACACTTTGTGTGACATCGATCTAAAATGTAATTACTGTTGGAACTCAATAGGCACAATATCTGGCACACAGTAAGTACTCATTGAAATTTAGCTAGTATCATTGTATTCCATATCTAGTCCCCTATCCTTGGTCCTTTCAATTCTTTTGCTTTCACACATTTTTTAACATTTGCTTTAGCACTTAGCTTTGCTTACCTTAATTTAAGTATATATCAGCATTTCAGGTGAACCTAGTAATATAAACAAAGACATAATTATTGGGTTTGCAGGCTAAGGTGAATTATATTTTCCTGACAGTTGATTTGTTTGATTCCTTCTCATTGGTTACTTGCTAGCAATGACTTTCATTTTTTCATTTATTTCTTGTATTACCATTTTGACTGCTTCTTTTTCATTTCAGATAAAATCCACACATCAAATGTGTTTTAATAAAGCTAATAGAATCACTGTGGTCTTAGAAGGACTCTGCCATGTAGGAGAGATGTTGTGTGTGGTGCTATTGGCAACCAAGTAGAAAGTTTGCTTTTACTGGGGATCACTTTTCAACTAAGGAGATAATTCCTGGTGAGAATGGATGACTCCTTGGAGAACTGAGTGCCCAGAGAGCCTTCTGTTCTGGTCTTAACTGAGTTCCATTGTTTTCAGCACCACTTCTGGGGACAGCTCCCAGACTAGCACCAAAGACCTTTGCTATGGCAGTGGTTCACCCAATGATGGTCTTAAATCTCCTGCAGCATCTTGGGCCTTGGTTAAAGCTGCAGATTCCTGGACCTCATTCAAGGACCAAAGATTTTGGACCCTGGGGATTGGTCCCTAGGGAAAGTATGGTTAACAAGACCCTTGTGAAATAGTGATGAGCTTTATGTTCTGGAAACGTAGTTTTAATACTAGAATATATTTAGAACCTGGTGTATGAAAGACTTTTTTCAATTTTATTTGTGAAATATGTCATACATAGAAAGTGTGTGCAATGTACCTGTAGTTCTTGTAGAATCTTCATATAATAAAAGCACATAACCATCACCTAAATTGAAAAGTAGATAATTACAGTCATCTTAGAATCCCCCTGTGATGCCCTCCCTATCTCCCAGAAGTAAGTACTATCCTGAATTTGTATTTATCTTTTTTTTTGCTGTTCCTTATTTTGAGATGAACCCTATGAAATTGCCAGCATTTCAATTTTTGATCTGCTGAACTGCCAATTCCATGCATTTGAACAAAATAGTTTTGCCACTTCTACATACATCCCTTTCCTCCATCTCATAAATGACATCTGTGAAAAACTCACAGCTAACATTGCACTTAATGGGCTGGGTGCCTCCCCCTAGGATCAGGAAAAAAAAAATGTCCATTCTTTCTACTTCTACCTGTGGTGGCAGTTCTAGCTAGGGGAATTATGCAAAAAATAAAAAAGTAAAAGAAAATAAATAATTAATAGGTACCCAAATTGAAAAAGAAAAAGCAAAGCTATCTGTATTTGCAGATGATATGAGAGATGATGTAGTGAAAATCCTAAAGAGTCCACTAAATCACTATTTGGACTAATAAACACACTCAGCAGAGTTGCAGAATACAAGATCAATATGCAAAAATCAATTGTAGTTCTACATACTTGCAATTAATAAACCAAAAATATAATTAAGAAAGAATTCCATTTACAAAAGCATCAAAAAGAATAAAATACTTAGGAATAAATGTAAACAAAGAAGTATAAGACATATATTGAAAAGTACAAAACATTGTTTAAATAAACTTAACAAGATCTAAATAATTGGAAAAAATACACCATGTACATGAATTGTTAAGATGGCAATATTTTCCAAGCTGATCTACAGATTAAACACAGTCCCTATCAGAATTCCAGATTTTTTCTTTATACAAGTGGATGAACTGATTCTAAAATTCATATGGAATTGCAAGGACACAGAATAACCAAAACAATCTTGAAAAGAAGAACAGAATAGGAAAACTTACACTTGTTGATTTCAAACTTACCACAAAGCAACAGTAATCAAGATAGTGTGGTACTGGTGCAAAGATAGACATATAAATAGATTAGAACTGAGAGTCTTGAAATATATATATATATATATATATATATATATATATATATATATATATAAAACTCTTCTCAACAAAGGTGCCAAGATCATCCAAAGGGGCAAGACTAGCCTGTCTGACAAATGGTACTAGGACAAATGGATAGCCACAAGCAAAAGTATAAAGTAGAACTCTTACCTCAAATGAGATTAAAAAGAAAAAACTCTAAGTGAATCAAAGACCTAAATGAAAGTACTAAAACTGTAAAATGTTTAGAAAACCTAGGGGCAAATCTTGACCTTGGGCTTGGCAAAGGATTCTTAGATATGGCACCAAAAGCACATGCAAAAAACAAGAAACAGATAAATTAAATTTGAAAACATTGTGCTTCAAAGGATACCATGAAAGAGATAAAAAGACAATCCATAGAATTAGAGAAAATATTTGCAAACCATATATATTACATTTTTAATCAAACATGAAAAGACAACCAATTCAAAAAAAAAAAGGACTTGAGTAGATGTTTCTTCAAAGAAGAAATGCATAAGAAAAAATACTCAACATCATTAATCTTCAGGAAAATGCAAAGCAGAACTTCAGTGAGATACCACTTCACATCCACTAGGATAAAAAAAACAGCACCTATTAAAAATTAAAAGAAAAAAAACAAACATTGGCAAAGATGTGGAGAAATTGGAACTTTTATACATTGTTGAAGGGAATGTGAAATGGTACAGCCATTTTGGAAAATATTCTGGTAGTTCCTCAAATAATTAAACATAGTTACCATATGACCCAGTAATCTCATCCTAGGAATCTAAAAAAGAAAACTTAAGTCCGTTCAAAAAATTGTATGCAAATGTTTATCACAGCATCTCAGATGACTGTCAAGTAATGGATGGATAAACAAAATGTGATATGTATGTACATTGGAATATTATTTGGCCATAAAAATGTATGAAGTAGTGCTACATGCTGCAACATGGATGAAGTCTGAAACATTATACTAAGTGAAAGGAGCCAGTCACAAAAGACCACATATTACATACTACTATTTAAATAAATTACCCAGAACATGGAAATCTATAGAGAAAGAGAACAGAGGGCTAGGGCTAGGGGTGGGTGTGGAATGAAAGGATAGGGAGTGATAACTAAAGAGTACACAGATTCTTTTCCAAGTGATGAAAATGTTCTAAAATTGACTGTGGTGATGGCTGCATGTATCTGTGAATAGACTAAAAACCATTGAATTGTGCACTTTGAATTAGTAAATTGTATGACATTTGATTTATATCTCAATAAAGTTAAAAAAATTAAAATCAATTTGGAGGAACTTTGCTCAGATGGCAGTAATTGAAACTATCAATGAGAAGTTTTAAATCCATATTGTGAGCCAGAAATCAGGTATGAATTTATATATCACATGTGCACATTGTAATGGATTATAAATGGTAAGTTATTATTGCAGAAAAAAATTCTAAATGTTTTTAATTTTATCATATACCTTTTTAAAAGCATTATCTAGACTATTACAGTAAACAAATAGTACCAAGTTTCATGTATATTACATCCTGTATATGTACAGATTTAGAAGTAAAATAGTATTGCAGAATGTGCAATGGTTGCAAATGTTAAGATTGATGTGAGTACCCCTGCAACATCTATTGAAACATGAAGAGGATACTCAGCACTACTGGGAAAAGAAACTTTACAAAAACTAAACATTAATGCCATTTGAGAGGAAGGATTTGACAAACTAATTTGTGTTTGTTTTTACTTAACTATTTCCACCATTCAAATTCTCCCTGGTTTCTGGAACATAATCTCTCACTGCTGTCATCAGCATCACAACCCATAGAGCAGTGTGGCATTTAGGTACAGTCACCGTTGTCTCAACGACAGGCCAAAATTGATGAAAAATTCTTGCGAGGGGCCTGAGTGTTATTATAAATCTCAAGAGTGGAACTGTAAGATTACGAGTCATTCAAGGTTACAAGTGTTCAAAGTGCTCAAGGCTCCCATATTTTTTAATAAATTTATTTTTTTGAACATTTATGAAATCCAGAGGGCCTTTAGAGCTGGGTCCCAGCATAGGGACTCCTTTTGCCTAGATCTAAGTGTGTTACCGCCTCCACATTTTAAGCTTAAATTTTAATACTACCTAACCGATTTAAAATCCTAGTTTACAACATAATTGGATTGTATTAATAACATCAAGCATTTCTTAACATTATGCTCATAACAAATTATCAATTTAATGTGAGTGTTGTGAAGACAAGAATTCACAGAGAGAGGGCACTTGGGCTCAATGATAAGCTGTTCTTTGATGTTAGATGTCGTCGAGTCCATTCCAACTCATAGTAAGCTTATGCACAACAGAATGAAACACTGCCCAGTTCTGTGACATTCTCACAATCCTTTCTATGTATGAACCCATTGTTGTAGCCACTGTGTCAATCCATCTCGTCTAGGGTCTTCCTCTTTTATGCTGACCCTCTGTCATACCAAGCATGATATCCTTCTCCAGGGACTGGTCCCTCCTGATAACATGTCCAAAGTATGTGAGATGAAGTCTTGGCATGCTGGCTTCGAAGGAACGCTCTGTACTTCTTCCAGGACACACTTGTCCCTTCTTATGGTAGTCCATGGTATATTCAATATTCTTTGCCCAAACCATAATTCAAATGTGTCAATTCTTTTTTGGTCTTCCTTATTCATTGTCCCGGTTTTGCTTTCATACGAGACAATTGAAAATATGATGGGTTGTTTCAGGTGCACCTTAACGTTCAAAGCAACATCTTTGCTTTCCAATGCTTGAAAGAGGTCTTTGCAGCAGATTTGCCCAATACAATGTCATTTGATTTCTTGACTGCCGCTTCCAAGGGTATTGATTGTGGATTCAAGTAAAATGAAATCCTTGACAACTTCAGTGTTTTTTTTCATTTATTGGGATGTTACTTTTAGTCTGGTTGTGAGGATTTTGTTTGTTTGTTTTGTTTATGTGGAGGTGCAGTCCATATTGAAGGCTGTAGCCTATGAACTTCATTAGTAAGTGCTTTAAGTCCTCTTCACTTTCAAGCAAACAAGGCTGTCATCTGCATGTAGCAGGTTGTTAAATCAGTCTTCCTTCCATCCTGATGTTGTGTTCTTTGTATACTCCAATTCTCAGATTATTTGCTCAACATACAGATTGAATAAGAATTGTGAAAGGATATAACCCTGACACACACTTTTCCTTATTTTCAACCATGCAGTATTCCCTTGTTCTGTTCTTATGAGTGCTTCTCGGTCTATGTATAGGTTCCACATGAGACAATTATTTATTCTGTAATTTCCATTCTTCAAAATGTTATTTGTATTATTTTATGATCCACACAGTAGAATGCCTTTGCATTGTCAATGAAACAAAGGTATTTCTGGAATTCTCTGCTTTCATCCGAGATCCATCTGATACCTTGTTCCACTTTCTCTTCTGAATCCAGCTTGAAAAAAGTTTTGATATCTTAACAAAATTTTACTTATGTGTGATAATAAAGATATTGTTCAATAATTTCCACATTCTGTTGGGTCACCTTTCTTTGAAATGGGCACAAATAAGAATCTCTTCCACTCTGTTGGCCTAGTAGCTGTCTTCCAAATTTCTTGGCATAGACAAGTGAGCACCTCCAGCACTGCATCCATTTGTTGAAACATCACAATTGGTATTCTGTCAATTCCTGGAGCCTTGTTTTCATCAATACCTTCAGTGCTGGTTGAACTTCCTCCTTCAATACCATCAGTTCTTGAGCATATGCTACCTCGTGAAGTCAATGAACATGGACAATTCTTTTTGGTACAATGAATCTGTGTATTTCTTCCATCCTCTTATAATGCTTCCTACGTCTTTCAATATTTTGCCCATAGAATACTTCAAAACTGAAACTCAAGTCGTGAATCTTTTCTCCAGTCCTTTCAGCTTGATAAATGCCAATCCTGTTCTTCTATTTTGGTTTTCTAACTCCAGGTCTTTGCATATTTCTTTATAATACTTTGTCTTCTCAGGCTGCCCTTGGAAATCTTTTGTTCAATCCTTTTATGTGATTATTTCTCCCATTTGCTTTAGCTACTCTAAGTTCAAGAGCTAGTTTCAGAGCCTCTTCTAACATCCATTTTGGTCTTTTCTGTATTTTTGATAACTGTTTTCTTCATGAATGATGTTTTTGATGTCATCCTGCAACTTGTCTGATCTTGGGTCTTTAGTGTTCAATGTGTCAAATGTATTCTTGAAATAGTTTCCAAATCCAGGTGTAAGATACTTAGGGTTGTTCTTTGGCTCCCACTGACTTGTTTTAATTTTCTTCAGCTTCATCTTGAACTCCATATGAGCAATGGATGGTCTGTTCTGCAGTAGTCTTCTGGTCTTGTTCTGGCAGATGATATTGAGCTTTCTATTGTCTCTTCCCACAGATGTACTCAATTTTATTCTTGTGTTTTCCACATTGTGATGTTCACATGTATAATCACCATTTATGTTGTTGAAAAAAGATATTTTCAACGAATAAATCATTGGTCTTGCATAAATCTCTCATGCAAGCTCCAGTATAGTTTCTATCATCAAGGCCATATTTCCAATTATGGATCCATCTTCTTTGTTTCTAAATTTCACATTTCATTCAGCTCTAATTATCAGTGTATCTTGATTGCATGTTTGATCAATTTCAGACTGCAGAAGTTGGTAAAAAATCTTCAATTTCCTCATCTTTGCATTAGTGGTTGGTGCATAAATTTGAATAATAGTCATATGAACTGATCTTCCTTGTAAGTGTATGGATATTATGTTCTCACTGACAGCGCTGTACTTCAGAATAGGTCTTGGAATGTTTTATTTGATGATGAATGTGATGCCATTCCTCTTCAATTTGTCATTCCCGGCATAGAAGACCATGTGATTGTTGAATTCAAAATGGCCAATACTAGTCCATTTCAGCTCACTAATGCACAGGATATCAATCCTCATGCTTTCCTTTTCATTTTTGATGACTCCAATTTTCCTTGATTAATACCTTGTACATTCCATTTTCTGATTATTAATGGATGTTTGCAACTGTTTCTTCTCATTTTGAGTAGTGGCACATCAGCAAATGAAGGTCTCGAAAGCTTGACTCCATTCAAGTCATTAAGGTCAACTCTACTTTGAGGAGGCAGCTCTTCCCCAGTTGTATTTTGAGAGTCTTCTAACCTGAGGGGCTCATCTCCCAGCACTATATCAGACAATGTCCCACTGCTTTTCATGAGGTTTCACTGGCTATTTGTTTTTCAGAAGTAGATCACCAGGTCCTTCTTCCTAATCTGTATTAGTCTGGAAGCTCTGCTGAAACCTGTCAATCATGGGTGACCCTGCTGATATTTGAAATATTAGTTGCATAGCTTCAAGCATCACAGCAACACACAAGCCACCACAGCACAACAAACTGACTGATGTGTGGTGGGCATCATCTATAGAATTGGCTAATTAGGTGATCTCAATTGGCTTGAGATGATTTTGAGATATTTGAGCTTCCCGTATGTGGAAGTCTTCAATTCTAGTAAAACAAAAACTATACCAAACCTGTTGCTGTCAAGTCAATTCCTACTCATGTCGACCCTATAGGACAGACCAGAACTGCCCCATAAGGATGCCAAGGAGTGGCTGGTGGATTTGAACTGCTGACCTTTTCTTTAGCAGCCAAGCTCTTAACCACTGCCTCACCAGATCCAATTAGGATATATAAATCCTGACTCTAATGTGCTCGAACTATACAAAGAGTTAATTTTCATGAAAAGGAAAAGACTTCACAGATAGAGAATGCACAAGAACAGGACACAAGCACTGTATTTAGTCTCCCATGAAGTGGTTCCATCCTAGAACTTGTTCCCCTCGTCATCTGATTGCTGCAGAAGATGCAGGTGTTATACCCACACATGTTGCCCAGAGAGAAAACTTACTGGGCTTTACTGGGTGTATTGTAATAGGCCTTCCCATGGAATTATCTAGAAATATTCCTTCCCATCTCATGACTGAGAGTAGGATCATATGCCCCTTCTCAGTCTAATACCCGGTGTGGGGAAAAATGGTTAGTATGAAAATCTTAGACTGACCATCTGAAGCATAATTCCTGTTGGGACATTAATCCCCATAACCATAACGAGTACTTACAAAAAATGTCTGGCACAATAGTAAATATTCAATAAAACTTAAATAGTATTATTGTGTTCCAGGTATGGCCTATATTCGTAAGTCTTCTAATAATTTGGGTCTCACATATTTTTAACACTTGCTTCAGTGGTTATATTTGTTTATCCTCATTGTAATAATTATCAGTAGTTTTTAATCAAGCTGGAGGACAGCTCCCCACCATGTACTCAAGGTATTTTCTAGTGCAGACCTTCGTACACTGATGTCCACAGAACACTTGAAGACCCTAGTCACCTGAGACACTTGTCCATACTGCAGAGTCCTCGACCTTATCCAAAAATTACTGACTTTGAATCTCTGGGGAGACACCTAAAGGAAGAGACTCCTGAAGCACTTTTTGAAAATTCTTATGTACCATGAAATCTGACAATCAGGCATTAATATTAGAAGAACATGGGAGAATATATTTATAATCTGGAATATAAAAGGCCTTTCCTCAACTTGTTAAAATGTCTATATAACCTATACATCAATGTTTGTTGAGCACTTCTCACAATAGCCAAAGGGTGGAAATGTCCATCAACAGATAAATAGATAAATGAAATGTGGTATATGCATAAAATGGAAAATGACTCAGCCATAAAGACAAATGAAGTCTTGATGCATGCTGCTATATGGATAAACCTTGAAAACATCATATTGAGTGAAATGGGTCAGTGACAAAAGGAAAAATAATGTATGATCTCACTTATATGAAATAAGCAAATATATAGAAAGGAAAGATTATTAGTTGTTACCAGGGGAAGGGGAAGTTTTTGCTTAGGGGGCATTGAGGTTATGTTAAAAGTGGTGGAATGTATTGGAAAATGGTCATGATAATGGTTGTACAACTTGAAAAAAGTAATCAGTGTCACTGAACTGTACACATAGAAATAGTTGAGATGGTGAATTTTATGTTTATTTTCACCACAATAAAAAAATATCATATCCAAAGTAATGTATAAAATGTATCTGTAGTTCTTACAGAATAGTAGTATAATGAAAACACATATACCCATCACTGAATTAAGAAAAAAAAATTACTACCCCCATAGATTCCACTTGCAGTCACCTAATCACATCACCCTCCCAATTCCCAATGATAACTATTATCCTGAATTCTGTTTTTATATTTTTGTGTGTGTGTGTGATTTTTTCTATCAGGTTGTATTTTATGAAATTTCCAGTATTTAATCATTTTTTGATTTCCAATCTCACATTTTCAAAGTATTCAATAGCATCTTTATATCACTGCTGTATGAATCTGTAGATGATTTATTAAATAAACGTGCCTCTTATAAAACTTATTAAAAATTTAATCATAATAGATAAATATGGGGTCTTGATAGTCTGTCTCGCCATTGTGCTTCTGAAGTTCAACCCTATTGTCGGGTGTAGCACTAATTCATTTATTTCCAATACTGTATATTTTTACATTATGCATGGTGATTTAAAAAAAAATAGCCTCCTTCTGATGTCAATGGAACTGCTGGTAGCTAGTTTTTTGCTATTATGAATGAAGTTGTTTGAATATTTTCGTACATGTCCTTGTGCAAATGAGCAAGAGTTTTATACTTGGGGTAATGTTGTTGGGTATAGTGAAGGTCTGTTTGCCTCCATGTAGTTCCAAAGGGTTTTCCTAAGTGATTGAATCAATTTAAACTCCCTTTAGAAGAAGTCCCAGAAACCCTGGTGGCGTAGTGGTTAAGTGCTATGGCTGCTAACCAAACGGTTGACAGTTTGAATCCGCCAGGCGCTCCTTGGAAATTTTATGGGGCAGTTCTACTCTGTCCTATAGGGTCGCTATGAGTAGGAAACGACTCCACTGCACTGGGTTTGTTTTTTTTTTTTTTTGGTTTTAGAAGTCCCTGGTGTTTGACTTCTTCAACAATACATTTTCATTTATCGTGATGATTTAGTGGGTATAAAATATTATTAAAATATTATTACATAATATTAAATAATAATATTTATTATGAGGTTGAGACTCTTTCACATGCTATAGCCCATTATTTTTCTTCTTTTGGGAAGTATATATTTATGATATATCTGGAGAGCCCTTTGTTTTTGTTAAAGAATGGAGCCATTCTTTGTAATACCATTTTAGACATAAACTGCCCATTTATGTGTTGGTCTTTTTTGAGGGGCTCTCTTTTCAGATCAAGAGCTCTGTTTTATCTACCCCTGCATCAGAATTGCAGGTTTTAATTATGGTAGCATAGCAGTCAGCAAAAAACAAGTTTACTGTCTTAAGGAACGCACCCCAAACAACAGTTAGTTACAATCACCAAGGTACACTGTATGTCATGTTGACTGGTATCTGATCATTCATAATCTACTTCAACATTGTTGATAACAAAGAGCAATAGTCTCAACCCATAGTGGAAAATAAATGTATATTGAAGTTACTAATTTGAAATTGAAAACATTGGTAGTAAAACTTTCAAAAGGTAATAAAATGTCTGTTACATGTTCAGCTGATTTTGATTACAGAAAATAGAAAGTGCTGAAATAATATGTAGAAATTGGATAAACCTCCAATGAGCAATATACATAGAAATAGTTGTTGGTGCTTTCATTTTTTAGGATACATTTACTATATTATCACTTGTATGTATATCAGGAATTCATATCACTTTATAAATAAAAAAATATATATATAAATACACTAATTTTTTTTAGCCTAAATGAGGTGTTAGTCTTCCTGACATTGTAGTTAGGGTAGCAGTTTCTTTCAACATATATTGTGGAAGAAGACTAGCATCAATTACAGAATAGAGGTGTGCCCATGTTTGTAAGTTATCTGAAGTGGATGTGAGAAGAAGGAGGTGGAGGGAAGAAAAAGTAATGCATACCAATGCATATTCCTGACCTCTCAGAATGAGGAAGTCAGCCATCATGAAGCTCTTCCCTCTCTGAGACTTGCTCCGTAAGGATTTGCAAGAGTTTGACTAATGAGATGCTTTGAATATTGAACCCTCAAGGGCGGCAGAGACTATAAATAGTCTACCTGTGACCACCCACTCTACAGCCCTGCCCTGGTAAGTAGCAGCACACCTGAGCCTTGTCCCAAGGACCAACACTTTCCACAGGAGCCTGCCTGGCCCTTCTCTTTGCCTCTTGTGCTTCCTCAATACAGAGCTTCCATTTTTATCCTTCAACCTCCAGAGGCGAACTGAATGTCATTCTTTAGTTCTGGCACCAAGGTAATCTAACATCCCCTAGTTTATCTTTTGCAAATAGGGAGAGGTCTTTTTCTATCAGCCTATTTTGGACAGCAGTGAGTTGAGTACAGATAGAAGAGGAGCAGAATGGAATCATCTGTGAGGTCCCTGCCTAATTGTTCATCATATTCTTGACATGCTTCCTTGTACCTTTGCTCCAGTACTTGATCAGCTCTCATTCTGCTAACGATCTACTCTGACCCTGAAGTTCCAGGGATTTTTTTCTTCCTCAAGAGAAACCTGTCCTTGCTCAGTTTTTATGAATGCTTTAGAATTCTCTAAAATTTTCTTTTAGTTCTTTGGTAGGGGGCAAGAGCATGTGGTCAGCTTCTCCTTATGTTTCGGTATCTGAGTCTTAACACCCTTTAGTAGGGAAAACCTTTGGTCTTGACCCAATTCCTGAGCTATGAGGACTCAGATAGGATGTGGAGAATGAGGGTGACCCCACAAGCTATATTCCAAGTCTACTAGTGTTCTACTAAATATTTTAAGGACAACGCAGCACAGAATGACAGGACAAATACCCATGTATCAATGTTTCCAAAATTAATAAATGTTGACTTTTGCTATTAGAGGTTTTTTTTTTTTGAAGTAACTAAGTAGAATGCACAAAGACATGCCCTTTATATCACCCTCCATTTCCCTTCTTCCATTCCTAACAGGCAACCACAGTCTTGAATTTGGTTGGTCTCTGGTATATTTTAACTGTACATGTGCATGTATACCACAGTGACAATGCCCATCAGCCGGAAAAAGGTTAAGTTGTGATGTAATCAAAGAGTGGAGTATCTGAAGGTAGCTGGGGTTAATGAACCAAAGCAATACTGACACATCATCACAAGTATTATTTTAAAGAAACAATCATATTGTAAAAAGTTATCAAAGGTGAAACAAAAACATTCTTTATGGATAGAATCATAATGTATGTACTGAAAACACAGGCGACTAATGCATCCCAAGTTCTGTGTAGCAGTTTCCCTGGGGGAGGTAAAAATATTGAGAATGTGTAAAAATAAAAGAGGATTTCAAATAAGTATGCATTATTTTATTTTAAAAAATTCTCAATGGAAGCATCATATTTTTAAAATAATATTTTATTGTATTTTTTGTAAAGATTTAAACAGCAATTTAGGTTTCCTGTCAACAATTTCTACGTGAATTGTTCGGTGAAGTTGGCTTTAATTAGATGGTGCAAACTGGTGCAAAAATAGGCTTTTATTATTTTTCTCTGTGCTTCTCGGTATGCTCAAAATGTTTCATAATTAAAAGTGTAAATTTACGTATATGTAATTTTAAAACTTGTTTAAATTTTCCATTACTATAGATGTCATTTTATACGAGGTGCTTTTCTCTTCTGAGTTTTTATTATTTGGGTTGGTGTATCTAATTTATTCATTTTAATTGCTATATATTTTATAATATGTCCATTACAAATGAACGTTGATATCATTCATATTCATTTGGGCCCTTTCTTTTCCATGCTTTTTTACACGAGGAGGAGTCCCAGTGAAGTTTTAGCATGTCTGTTCCCCCTAAAATTTGCAGTTATCTTGGTAGGGATGTTCTTTCTCTACTCTTCCCCGATTTTGATGCACCAATTACTCCCTTCTGTAATGAACCATCATGTTGTGCCCATGCAGAACAAATCACAATGGGAAATACTGAGTGGTTGTTATATTTTGAACACTGTGCTTGACGCTTTTGTCTATTCGTTTTTCATCCTTGCCAACTGCTATAAGGTTTTATGATGGTTCCCATTATACAATGAGGTGATGGGAGATTCTCAGAGTTCTAAAAAATCCTTTTTGACAGAAAAAAAAAAAAACACTGGATTAAAAAAAGATACTGGATTAAAATTAGTTGTGTGTGAGTCCAAACCTTACTCCAATTAATTGATGCTATTATGTTTTTTTATTTTCATTCTCAGGGCCCAGAACTTCCTGTCAAACAGCCTGGATGTTTGTGTTGGGGGAGAATTTTTTGCCTTGCTCAGTTAAGCTAAAAAAAAAAGAATCTTAATGAGTTGTTCACCCTTGAAATAGACACTTTCTCAGACTTTTTCTTTTTTTAATGTTCCCCTTTATTACTATGTTAACAATGTTTCGTTTTTTCTTATGGCAAGTGATGCTGGTTTTCTACTTTATCAACATTTAACATACATACAGAACAGTATGCAAATTACAAATATATTAATGATTTTTGCAAAATAAACATGGTCATGTAACTACCACCTAGATCAAAAAATTCAACATTGACACTGCTTCAAAAGTCTTCTCGGTTTCCCTTCCCAGTCATTTCTTTCAAAAAGATAATGACTATTGAACTTCATCCTCATTGATTAATGAAAGCTTGGAGTGTTTACTAGAGTCCCTGCCTGTGAAGGCTGAGAAAGCTCAGGGTTTATTTTTAGCCTTTGTGTGTCCTTTTCAACTTGGGTGTCTTAACTCTGTGCAGCTAGGAAATAAAACACATTCCTGAAAGAAAACAGCAGCACGTAACGGAGGCTCAATTCTCTGTGTTCCCTTTTTTCTAGGATTTTGGGCTCTTAAGTCCTGACTGCCTTGGTAGCCCTGAACTCTGATTGTGTCTCCCTCACTCTGTCAGTCAGCTGATAGGTCTGACTTGTCACTTTTTTTTGTTGTTGTACTTTAGATGAGGGTTTACAGAACAAAGTAGTTTCTCATTAAACAGTTAGTACACATATTGTTTTATGACATTAACAACCCCACGACATGTCAACACTCTCCCTTCTCAAAATTGGATTTCCTATTACCAGCTTTCCTGTTCCCTCCTGCCTTCTAGTCCTTGCCCCTGGGCTACTGTGCCCCTTTAGTCTCATTTTGTTTTAGGGACTGTCTAATCTTTGGCTGAAGGGAGAACCTCAGGAATGACTTTATTACTGAGCTGAAAGTGTGTCGGGGAGCCATACTCTCAGGGTTTCTCCATTCTCTGTCAGGCCAGCAAGTCTGGTCTTTCTTTTTGAGTTAGAATTTTGTTCTACATTTTCCTCCAGCTTTGTCTGGGACTGTCTATTGTGATCCTTTTCATAACAGTCAGTGGTGGTAGCCGGGCACCATCTAGTTTTACGGGCCTCAGTCTGGTGGAGGCCATGGTAGATGTGGTCCATTAGTCCTTTGGACTAATCTTTCCCTTGTATCTTTAGTTTTCTTCATTCTTTCTTGCTCCCGAAGGGGTGAGGCCAGTGGAGTATCCTAGATGACTGCTCACAGGCTTTTAAGACTCCAGACACTACTCACCAAAGTAGGATGTAGAAGATTTTCTTTATAAACTATGTTATGCCAACTGAGCTACATGTTCCCCAAGACCATGGTCCCCACAGCCTTCAGCCCAGCAATTCGACACCTCAGGGAGTTTGGATGTGTCTATGGAGCTTGATGATCTTGCCTTGTACAAGCTGTGCTGGCTTCCCCAGTATTTTGTACTGACTTAGCCTTCACCAAAGTTGCTGCTCATCTATTGCCTATTTAGTGTTTTTCCATCCCCATTCCTCCCCTCCCTCATAACCATCAAAGATTGTTTTTTGTGTGTGTGTAAACCTTTTCATGAGTTTTTATACTAGTGGTCGCACACAGTATTTGTCCTTTTGTGATTGACTTATTTCACTCAGCATAATGTCCTTTAGATTCATCCATTTTATGAGATGCTTCATAGATTCATCATTGTTCTTTACTGTTGTGTAATATTCCATTGTGTGTATGTACCACAGTTTGATTATCCGTTCATCTATTGATGGGCATCTAGGTTGTTTCCATCTTTTTGCTGTTATGAACAATGCTGCAATGAACATGGGTGTGCATATGTCTACTCATGTGACAACTCTTATTTCTCTAGAATATATTCCTGGGAGTAGGATTGCTGGATCATATGGTATTTCTATTTCTAGCTTTCTAAGGAAGAGCCATACTGTTTTTCAAAATGGTTGCATCACTTTGCATTCCCACCAGTACTACATAAGAGTTCCGATCTCCCCACCACCTCTCCAACTTTTGTTATTTCCAGTTTGTTTTTTTTTTTTAATTCATGCCAGTAATGCCAGGGTGAGATGGTATTTCATTGTGGTTTTGATTTGCATTTCTCTAATGGCTAGTGATCACGAGCATTTCCTCATGTGCCTGTTGGCCGCTTGAATGTCTTCTTTGGTGAAGTGTCTGTTCATTTCCTTTGCCCATTTTTTAATGGACAATTTTGTCTTTTTGTTTTAGAGGTGTTGGATTTTCTTGTAAATTTTAGAGATTAAAATTTTGTCTGATTTGTAATAGCCACATTTTTCCCCCCAGTTTGTAGACTCTCTTTTTACACTTTTGGAGGATTATTTTGATGAGCATAAGTATTTAATTTTTAGAAGATCCCAGTTATCTAGCTTATCTTCTGGAGTTTGTGTGTTGTTGGTTGTGGTTTGTATCTTGTTAAGGCCATGTATTAGGGCCTCTAGTGTTGATCTTTTTTTTTTTTATGAACTTCATAGTTTTAGGCTCTTTATTTAGGTCTTTGATCCATTTTGAGTTAGTTTTTATATATGGTGTGAGGTGTGAGTCCTGTTTCACTTTTTTGCAGATGGACATCCACCAATTTTGCCTGCACCATTGGTTAAAAAGACTGTCTTTTCCCCATTTGATGGGCTTTAGGCCCTTGTCAAAGATCAGGTGACCATAGGTGGATGAATTTACATCTGGGTACTCAATTCTGTTCCATTGGTCAGTGCATCTGTCATTGTACCAGTACCAGTACCAGGCTGTTTTGACAACCAGTACCTAGCTGGTTGCGCTTTATGGGGTTTCTTCCCTTTCCATATGAAGTTAATGATAAGTTTTTTCCATCTCTTTAAAGAATGTTGTTGGTATTTGGATTGGTATTGTATTGTATTTGTAAATAACTTTGGGTAGAATTGTCCTTTTCAGAATGTTGAGTGTACCTATCCATGAGCATGATATATCTTTCCATTTATGTAGGTCTCCTTTGGTTTCTTGCAGTAGTGTTTTGTAGTTTTCCTTCACAGAATTTTTCTAAAGCGTTGGTTCATAAGAATAATTGGCAAATGCATCAAGGACATAGTCAGTTAACTCTTACCTGGTTTTAGGGATCCAGATATTCTTGAGAGTCTCATCTTAACATAGGAAATGGAAGTGTCCTAGAGTTGATCTCAGTACACAACCTTGAGATTCCCACACAAGGCAGTGGCCAATATTTCCTGACTCAGGCTTTGATAGGACCCAACCAGCTACAGAAGGAAAGAAGATCCAAAATTCCATGATTGATTTTCAATATTTCTTTTTCTAACATCTACTAATTTTACAATGGAGATGCTGAGTCAAAACATAAAAGGAATAGGGAATCAATGAAGCTACTGAGCAGCATGGGATTTTTTCCACCGTCTGCCATAAAAAGGGAGAGAGGAAGGGAGGAAGAGATCACTGTGGGCTATATGGGAAGGGAGTAAAGAAATGAGAAAATAAATTTAGGAGTAATAACCTATTAATAGATATTAATTGTGACATTACTTTTGAAATTGAATGGTTCCCTTTTCCACTGATTTATGTGTAAAAATGTGAGCGGCAGTTAAACAGAAAAGAGTATATATGTGTTTATTTCATACATTGTTGTGTGTGACAAGGTAAGAAATTTCTAAAACAATAAAGTTACATTATCTTATTCAATTATCATGATAATCTTAATACTTCACACTCACCAGGTTCCAGGCTTCCTGCTAAGCAATTTGTATTGATTACATTTTTAAGTACCACAATTATACAAGTATTTGAAGTGTCCAGGTGTACTTTGCTCTGTGTTTTTTTCTCCTTTAAGGCTGACTTGACAATGTTCCTCAATTTTCTACTACTGTTGGGACCCTCCTGTCAAGCAGCCTAGATGTTTGTGTTGTTAGATTGTATCTTTCTCATTTTAGGATTCTGCTTGCTGTTGTTATTAGGTGCCATGGGCTCAGTTCTGGCTCAGCAATCCTGTGTACTACACAGAACAAAACACTGTCCACTCCCACACATTTCTCAAGATTGTTGCTATTGTTTGAGCCCATTGTTGCAGTCACCGTGTCAATCCATCTCACTGAGTGTCTTCCACTTTTTAGCTGATCTTCTACTTTACCAAGCATTATATACTTCTGCAGGGACTGGTCCCTCCTGATAACATGTCCAAAGTACTTGAGACAAAGTCTTCCCATCCTTGCTTCTAAGGAGCATTCTGGCTGTATGTCTTTCAAGATAGATTTGTTCTTCTTCTGGCAGTCCATGGTATATTCAATACTATTTCCTAAGACTATAATTTAAACACACCAATTCTTCTTTGGCCTTCTGTTTTCATTGTCCAGCTTTCTCATGCACATGAGGCCATTGAAAATAACATGGCTTGAGTCAGGCACACCTTAGTCCTCCAAGTGGCACCTTTCCTTTTTAAGATTTCAAACACTAATAACTGAAGACCAGATGAGTTGTGGAAGGGCATCATAATTGAAGAGAGCAAAAGGTCATTAAAAAAGACAGGAATGAAAGAAAAGACCAAAACTTGCTCTTGACTCTTAAACTTGCTCTTGAACTTAGAGTAGCTAATCAAATGGAAGAAACAATAAAGTAAAAGAGCTGGACAAAACATTCCAAAGGGAAGCTTGAGACAACAAAGTATAATATTATAATGAAATGTGCACAGACCTGGAGTTAGAAAACCAAAAGGGAAGAACAGGATTGACATTTTTCAGGCTGAAAGAACTAAAGAAAAAATTCAGTCCTCAAGTTGCAATATCGAAGAATTCTATGGGCATAATATTGAACAATGCAGGAACCATAAGAAGAAGATGGAAGATATACACAGAGTCACTGTACAAAAAGAATTGGTTGATGTTGAACTATTTCAAGAGGTAGCATATAATCAAGAACTGATGGTATTAAAGGAAGAAGTCCAAGGTACACTGAGGCATTGGTGAAAAACAAGGCTCTAGGAATTGAGGGAATACCAACTGAGATGTTTCAACAAATGTATCCAATGCTGGAAGTACTCATCTTTGCCAAGAAATTTGGAAGACAGCTACCTGACCAATCAAGTGGAAGATATCCATATTTGTGCCCATTCCAAAGAAAGGTGACATAACAATGTGGAAATTATCAAATAATATGATTAACATCACACACAAGTAAAATTTTGCTGAAGATAATTAAAAAAAAAAAAACCATTACAGGAGTACATCGACAAGGAATTGCCAGAAATTCAAGCTGGATACAGAAGAGAATGTGGAACCAGGGATATCGTTGTCGATGCCGCATAGATCTTGACTGAAAGCAAAGAAAACGAGAAAGATGTTTACCATCTTTTATTATTATTATTGACAATGCAAACACATTCAAATAAACATGTGGATCATAAGAAATCACGGATAACACTGGGAAGAATGGGAATTCCAGAACACTTAATTGTGCTTTTGTGGAACTGTACATAGACCAAGAGACTTTTGTTCGGATACAATGAGGGAATACTTGATGGTTTAAAATCTGAAAAGGTGTATGTCAGAATCGTATCCTTTCACCATATCTGTTCAATCTGTATGCTGACCATTTAATCTGAGAAGGTGACTTTATGAAGACGAACGCAGCATCAGGTTTGGAGGAAGACGAATTAATAATCAGCAATGTACAGATGACACAACCTTGCTTGCTGGAAGTGAAGAGGGCTGAAACACCTGCAGATGAAGACCAAAGACTACAGCACTCAGTATGGATTACACCTCAACATAAAGAAAACAAAAATTTTCACATTGGGTCGAAAAGCAACATCATGATAAGTGGAGAAAAGATTGAAGTTGTCAAGGATTTCATTTTACTTGGAACCACAATCAACATCCACGGAAGCAGCAGTCAAGAAATCAAATGATGTATTTCTTTGGAGAAATCTGCTGCAAAAGATCTTTTAAAATTGTTAAAAAGTAGAGATGTCAAGATTCTGCTTTGAACACACTAAAAAAATTGTTGCTTTTTTTCTCCAGTTTTTTCAAGGCTCATGCATTTCCTCCTTCCTCCCATTCTTGAGCTTTGGGCAAAAAAAGATATGCTGCATATCACCTGGGTGCCCTGTTAGCGCAGTGATTAAGCACTCAGCTCCTAACCAAAAGTTGGCAGTTTGAACACACCAGCTTCCCCACAGGAGAAAGACATGGCAGTCAGCTTCTATTAAGTTTTCAGCCTTGGAAATTCTATGTGGCAGTTCTGTCATATAGGGTCACAATGAGTGGAAATCAACTCACCTGCAATGGGTATATATCAGCTTATGAGAATAATATTTCAATCTTCAAATAACTGGAAGAAAAGGAAATCTCATTTCATAATAGCTGTTAAGCTTAAGGTTTCAGCTAGTACATTGTAGGTTGACATCACATCCTGAGTTTGTGTCCTGTTTTGATTCTGTCACCTGTTGGATACTACCTATGTGGTCAGAGAGCAAGTGACCTCAAATACCAGGGAAAGCACTTGGTTTTAATTCAGGTGAAAGGTTTCAAGAGGCAAGTAATAGAATTTGCTGACCCTTCAGGATGCCTTGTCCTGCCCTACTCAGAGATTATATCACCCCAAAACAGTGGTCATATAAGGTCAGCTACAAGTTCTGGCAGCCGGAATTCAAATCCTGTTTTTACCTCTTTGCAGAGTACCATGTACTTTGTATCTGCAACTTCACTTTTCTTTTACCTTTACACGAGGTCATGGATAAAATGTGAGATAATAGGAGCACCTTATTCATATGTCCATTGTGACAATAAAAACAGGTAGTATAGTAAATCCTGAAAACTATGCCTGCCAATAATCAGAGATCAGTAAGTGTTAGTGTTGGTAATGAGAGCGGTTTATAATAATTATGATGTTTATTACTATGCTTTCTGATAATACTATTAATTAAAACAATAATAACAAGGGACGTCCTAGTCATCTAGTGCTGTTATAACAGAAATAGCACACGTGGATGGCTTCAGCAGACAGAAGTTTATTCTCTCACAGTCTAGTAGGCTAGAAGTCCAAATTCGGGGTGTCAGCTCCAGCGTAAGGTTTTCTCTTACTGTTGGCTCTGGAGGGAGGCCCTTGTCATCAATCTTATTCTGGACTAGGAGCTTCTCAGTGCAGAAACCCCAGATACAAAGGATGTGCTATTCTCCTGGCTCTTGCTTCTTGGTAGTATGAGGTCCCCACATCTCTCTCTTCATTTCTCTCTTTTATATCTCAAAAGAGACTGGCTTAAGACAATCTAATCTTGTAGATCTCATCAACATAACTGCTGCTGATCCATCTCATTAACATCATAATGATAGGATATTTGCAATACATGGGAAAATCACATCAGATAACAAAATGGTGGACATTCACATAATACTGGGAATCATGGCATAGCCAAATTGATACATATTTTGGGGAGACACAACTGAATCCATGACAAGGAATAAGAACCTAAATGATGGAACATTTAAATGGAAATAAGAATATAAAGGACAGATTTTGAGGAACAACTGAAAATGAAAAAGCTTAGTTGAGTCATGAGAATGAAATCCTGGCCAGCTCCCTCAGCAGAGCATGGTGAGCCAGGTCCCCATCTCCTCTTGAGGTACATCAAATCTGTTCTTCCCTGAATATAAATTTATTATACATGGGCCACAATGGTTGATGCTCTAGAACAGTGAACCTCAAAGTGTGATCCCCAGACCAGCAACAGTAGCATTTGAGAAATGGTTAAAAAGAAAAATTTTAGAGCCTTAGACCCCAAATTCTGAATTCAATACTCTGAGGGTGGGGCTTAACAAGTTCTTCAGCTGATTCTGATGAAAAGAGGAGTTTGAGAACCACTGCTCTAAAAACATAGGTGTAGAGTTTGTGTTTATGCTAGTTTGAAGGCTTAGGAAAATTCCCAAGGAAAAAGCCATGTATTCTTTTCTACTTTATTCCTGTTAGTTGGCACAATGTGAAAAAATAGTAGATATACAATAAACACAAAGCTACTACCTATTTGCTCAGAGAGTAAAGGATCTTTAAAACCAGGGAGAGCACTTGTGTCTTTATTCAGGTGAAAGATTTTTGGAAGATGTGGTGATGGAAGAGAGAGAAGAATAGAGAGAAAACAGGAGGGAGGAAGGGAGAGAGGATGGGACAGAGACAGGTGAAGGGAGAGAAAGACAAAGAGGGAAAGGGAAAAGGAAAAGAAAAGGGAAGAGAGGGACAGAGAGAGGAAAAATCTGTAGTATTCACTTAGTTTCACAATATAGATGCTAGAATTTCTCTGAAATACACAATTCTTGCAAATCTGTTATATGTTCTATCATTTCTATCATCAGACTCATCAACAGCATGGCATCAGAAAACCAAACTGGTGTAGCAGCATTCTTCCTCCTGGGGCTCTCAGAGGATTCAGAACTGCAGCCCTTCCTCTTCGGACTATTCCTGACCATGTACCTAGTCACTGTGTTGGGGAACCTACTCATTATCCTGGCCATCAGCTCAGACTCCCACCTCCACACCCCCATGTACTTCTTCCTCTCCAACTTGTCCTTCACTGACATCTGTTTCAGCACCACCACGGTCCCCAAGATGCTGGTGAACATCCAGACTCAAAGCAAGTCCATCAGTTACACAGGCTGCCTCACCCAGGTTTGCTTTGTTCTGATGTTTGCAGGTGTAGAACATTTTCTCCTTGCAGCAATGGCCTATGACCGCTATGTGGCCATCTGCCATCCACTGAGGTACACAGTCATCATGAACTCTCACCTCTGTGGCCTGCTGATTCTCCTCTCCTTGTTTATTAGTTTGGTGGATGCCCTGCTTCACAGTCTGATGGTGCTGCATCTGTCCTTCTGTGCAGACCTGGAAATCCCTCACTTCTTCTGCGAACTTGATCAGGTCATCAAACTTGCCTGCTCCAATACCCTCATCAATGACATCCTGGTATATTTAATAACTAGCGTATTGGGTAGTGTTCCTCTCCTTGGGATTATTTTCTCTTACATTAAAATTGTCTCTTCCATTCTGAGCATGCCATCAGCTGGGGGAATGTATAAAGCTTTCTCCACCTGTGGGTCTCACCTGTCAGTGGTTTTCTTATGCTATGGGACAGTTTTTGGAGTCTACATTAGTTCTGCAGTTACTCATTCTTCCAAGAACTTAGCAGTAGCCTCAGTGATGTACGCTGTGGTCCCTCCAATGATGAACCCCTTTATCTACAGCCTGAGGAACAGAGACATGAAGGGGGCCTTGCAGAAACTCTTCTGGAGAATATCTTCTTTTTCTTAGTTGTGTCATCTGCCTTAGGCTTGTGCTTCTAAAATGAGTCAAAGTGAAAGAATACTTGGTGAATCAGAATGTTAGAATCTTCCAGTAACAAGTTTTTTTTACATTGTGATAATTTTTTTGTTTATTATTAATTTAAAATAGTTTTTACTTATGTGTGTGCATATTTACTTGCACACTTCTGTCCTCACAGTTTTTACTTTGATAATTCAGTACGTTAAAATGTTGATTTATTGTTTTTATTTTTGGTAGATATATATTTATCAAAACATTTGCCATTTATACATTTTTTTATTGTACCTTTCAGTGACATTTATCACATTCTTCATGTTATTCAACCATCACCACTATCCATTTTCACAGTTTTTTCAACACCCTTAATTCAGTGTCCCCTAAGCAATGAGTCTCCCTTTCTTTTTTCATCCTTAATGGCCCTGGTAACCACTAATAAACTTTTCACTATATACACTTGCTTATTCTAGGTATTTCATATAAGTGGGGCTGACATTTCACTCAGCATAATGTTTTCAAGGCTTCTATGTTGTAGTATGTATTAGGACTTTATTTCTCTTTATGGCTGAGTAGTATTTCATAGTATGTATGATATTTTGTGTATCCATTCATCAGTTGATGGACATTTAGCCTGTTTCCACCTTATAGCTATAATGCATAGTAAAGCAACGAACATTGATATACAAGTATCTGTCTTTCTGCTTTCAAATCTTTTGCTACAACCATCGTATACCATAGTGAATAACAGTATTTCAACATGGAATCTAAATTTGCTCTCCTCTAGCTTTGTGATGTTTGATTGGTTGCATACTATGACTGGTTTCCCTCAAGGTCACCAGATGGCTTCATCAGTTACAGGCATCATATCTCAGAAAGCTGACTATGATTTTGTGTTTTTTGTTTTTTAATGAAGAGGTGATGCTTCCAATGAGTCATTAAGAATACATCATTTCATAGCTTATACACCTGAATTAGGATGTACAAGCCCCTTATTAAACTCTTCTTTTGTGAGGAGAATGGGATTATTATGGGTGCATTTGACCAATCATCTAGAAAAGCTGTCCTCCAACCTTAATGAGTATAAGAACTGGAGATCTTGTTAAATAACAGATTCCTTAGCCTATTCTCAGAGATTTGGGCTCAGTAGTGTGAGAGGAGCCCATTGGGTTCAGGAAGTACTCAATGAAATTAGGCTAGTATCATTGTATTCCTTATCTTGCCCTATATTCTTTGCTATTAAAACCTTTTGCTTTCACACATTTCATAAGACTTGCTTTAGCAGTTATCATTGCTTACCTTAATTTAAGTATGTATCAGCATTTTAAGTGAATCTAGCAATATAATGTAATACATAATTATTGGACATTCAAGCTAAGGTGAATTATCTTTTCCTCACAGTTGATTTGCTATGATTCCTTCTCACTAATTACTTGCTAGCAATGACTTTGACTTTTTCCTTTTTACCTTGAGTCACCCTTTCTGTTTCTGATTCTTTTTCAGGTGAAATCCACACATTAAATGTGTTTGAATAAAACGAATAGAATCACTGCAGTCTTAGAAGGGGTCTGCCATGTATCGGAGGAGTCAATTGTGATACAATAGAGAAGCTAGGAGAAAGTTTGCTTTTATTGGGGATCATTATTACACGAAGGAGATAATTCATGTTGAGAATGGATGACTTCCTGGAAAATTAAGTGAATGCCCGGAGAGCCCCCTGCTCTGCTCATCACTGAGTTCCATTATGTTCAGCACCACTTCTAGGGACAGCTCCCAAACTGGCATCCAAGGCCTCTGCTAGTTAGTGGTTCACCCAATGATGTCCTTAAATTACCTGCAGCATTTTGGGCCTTTGTTAAAGCTGCAGGTTCCTGGACCTCATTCAAGGACTACTATCTCTGAACTGTGGGGATAGGTCCCTAGGAAAAGTATCGTTAACAAGATCTTGGTGAAATAATGATGAGCTCTACATTTTGAAACCATACTTTTAATGCTAGAAGGTATTTAAAATATGGCGTATGAAATATATTCTTTCAATTTGATTTTTGAAATATATATTTTTTACGTAAAAATGTGTGTAATGTATCTGAAGTTCTTATAGAATATTCATACAATAAAAACACGTATACTCAGCACCTAAGTTGGAAAATGGACGTTTACAATCATCTTAGAATCCCCCTGTAGGCCCTCCCAGTCTAGTCACCCTCTCTCTGTCCCAGAAGTAACCAGTATCTTGAATTTCACATTTATTATTTTCTTTGCTGTTCCTTATATTGGTTTGGACTCTACGAAATTGCCAGCATTTCACTGTTTTTGATCTACATAACTGTCATTTTCATGTGTTTCAACATATTAGTTTTACTGCCTCTATATGTATCCCTTTCTTGAACCTCATAAATGGCATCTATGAAAAACTCACAGCTAACATTGTACTTAATGGACTGGGTGCTTTCCTCTAGGATCAGGAACAAAAAAGGATGTTCACTCTTTCTACTTCTATTCCATTTGTTTGAGCTAGTGCAAATATGGAAAAAATAATAATAATAAAAGAAAATAAATACAAGTTACCCAAACCGGAAAGGAAGAACTAAAACTATGTTTGCAGATGACATGAGAGATGACCTACAGAAAATTCTAAAGAATCCATCAAAAAAACTATTTGGACTAGTAAACATGCTCAGCAAGATTGCAGGATACACAATCACTATGTAAAAATCAGTTGTATTTCTATATCCTTGAAATGAACAACCCAGAAACAAAATTAAGGGGAAAATTCAATTTATAAAAGTGTCAAAAAGAATAAAATACTTAGAAATAAATTAATAAAAGAAGTGGAAGACATATATTGAAAAGTGAAAACATTGTTGAAATGAATCTAAGATGATCTAAATAATTAGAAAAAAATCTATGCTCCTGAGTTGGAAAACGTAACATTATAAAGATGGCAATATTCTCCAAAGTGATCTACAGATTAAACAAATCCCTATCAGAATACCAGATTATTTCTTTATACAAAATTGACAAACTGATTCTAAATTCATACGGAATTACAGGGGACA
Source organism: Elephas maximus indicus (assembly GCF_024166365.1). Taxonomy (NCBI): domain Eukaryota; kingdom Metazoa; phylum Chordata; class Mammalia; order Proboscidea; family Elephantidae; genus Elephas; species Elephas maximus. The sequence goes on from NC_064821.1 coordinate 15,365,098, forward strand.
TAAAACAGCCAAAAGAATCTTGAAAAAGAAGAACAAAGTAGGAAAACTCACATTTTGAACACAAAATTTACCACAAATGCAACAGTAATTAAGACAGTGTGGTACTGGCACAAAGATAGACGTATAGATCAATGGGTGAAAATTGGGAGACTAGAAAAAAATCCATATATACCTGGTCAGTTCATTTCAACAAATGTGCCAAGATCATCCAACGGGGATATAATAACCTTTTTGAGAAATGGTACTAGGACAAATGGGTAGCCACATGCAAAAGCATAAAGTAGGATTCTTACCTCAAATGACATTAAAAAGAAAAAGAACCCAAAGTGGATCGAAGTCCTAAATGTAAGAACTAAAACTATAAAATGCTTAGAAAACATAGGGGTAAATCTTGACCTAGGATTTGGCAAAGGATTCTTAGATATGACACCAAAAGTACATGCACCAAAAGAAAAAAAAAAAAGATAAATTGGACTTAAAATGTTTTACTTCAAAGGATACCATCAAAGAAGTGAAAAGACAACACATAGAATTAGAGAAAAAATTTGCAAATCGTATGTGTTCATATATTTTTATTCAAGCTAAAAAGACAAATGACTAATTAAAAAATGAACAATGCACTTGAATAGACACTTCTACAAAGAAGAAATGCACAGGAAAAGATGCTCAGCATCATTAGTCATCAGGGAAATGCAAACCAAAACTTCGATGTGATACCACTTCAAATCCACTAAGATATAGTCTATTCGGAAACCCTAGTAGCATAGTGGTTAAGAGCTACAACTGCTAACCAAAAGGTTGGCAGTTTGAATCCACCAGGTGCTCCTTGGAAACTGTATGGGGCAGTTCTACTCTGTCCTATAGGGTCGCTATGAGTCGGAATCAACTCGATGGCAACGGGTTTTTTTTTTTACAGTCTATTTAAAAAAAAATATGTGCAACAGTTGGCAAAGATGTAGAGAAATCAGAACTCTTGTACATTGTGGATGGGAAAGTGAAATGGTGCAGCAATTTTGGAAAATATTCTGGAAGTTCCTCAAATCATTAAACATAGAATTACCACATGACCAGTAATTTCACTCCTAGGTATTTGTGGGCCAAGATTTTCAGGGGTTTGGCAGTCGTAAGATGTTGTGATCACCTCCGTGGTGGGATCTGCTGTGAGTAGCCAACCACTTGGAAGGGAGTTTCCTTGGGTGTGTGGCCTGCATTGAATAATTGGACATTCTGGCAAGGCTCATGAGATTTTTGCTCCTGCTGGATCCTTCAGCTGCTCCTGTTCATCTGACCTCTGGTTCTTGGGACTTGAGCTAGCAGCTTACCTGTAGCCTTGCCTGCTGATCTTGGAATTCGTTGCTATTTGCAGCCTGTCAACAATAACTCTGGCCCCTGACCTACTGATCTTAGGTTCGCCAGGCCCTGTGGCTACGTGAATCAGGAGAAAGCTCTATCCTGACCCAAGGACTTGGGATGTTCCAGCCTCTACAGCTGTGTGAGCCATTTCCTTGATATAAGTCTCTCTGTGAATAGATAGAGTTGCAGCAACGGCACAGGACCAGCAGCAGCAGAGAACTTGCAGTGGCGTATTGGGGTGCCTCTGGGCACTTATTGGTGGAGCTAGGCTTGCTGACCCATGGAGCAAGAAAGCTGAGTGCCTGTGTGCAGGAGGCTTCCTGGCAGAGTGGGGAGCCTCCAGGAACTTAACGGTGGAGCTACTGAGCTTTGGAACACTTGCTCCAGCAGGGCAGATGCAGATGTGAGGCCTGAGGCGCCAAGAGGCCAAGAAACCAGGGAACAGAAGCTGAAGAGACAAAAAACACAAGAAACTGAGCTGCCTCAGTCTCAAAATGTATGGCCATGACCTCAGGGGTTTCAAAGGATGGAGCCATGGCCTCTGGTGTTTCTAAGGGTGGAGTCAGCACTCATATGGACTAGGAGAACGGTGTGTCTAAAGCCGAGGGAGCAGAGTTTCGGTCCCAGTGAGCCAGGAAGGTGGAGCTGAAGCCCAGGGCCAAGGGGCCTCCACGCAGAATCTGGAGAGCTAATGTAATGTGTTCTGTTGACTTGCTTATGCCTTTTTTACCTTCAGTTTCTCCCATTTGTAACGGAAATGTCTACCTTATGCCTGTTCTGCCATTGTACCATTGGAAGCAGGTAACTTGTATTCTAGATTTCACAGATGAAGAGGAATTTTGGGATTTTGGACTTAACTCTAAGACTTTTGCTATGATATAATGGGATGTTTTGCATGTTGCAAGGATGTGATTTTGGGGGTGGGCAAAAGATGGAATGTCATGGATTGAATTATGCTCCTCCAAAAATGTGTTTATCAACTTGGTTAGGCCACAATTCCCAGTATTGTGTGGTTGGCCTCCATTTTGTGATTGTAATTTTATGTTGAGAGAATTAGAGTGGGATTGTAGCACCAACCTTACTCAGGTCGCCTCCCTGATCCAAGGTAAAGGGAGTTTCCCTGGGGTGTGACTTGTACCACCTTTAATCTCTCAACAGATAAAAGGAAATGGAAGCAAGCAGAGAGTGAGGAGCTCATACCACCAAGAAAGCAGCACCAGGAGCAAAGCACATCCTTTGGACGCAGGGTCCCTGTGCTTGAGAAGCTCCTCGGCCAGGGGAAGATTGAGGACAAGGACCTTCCTCCAGAAATGACAGAGAAAGAAAGCCTTCCCCTGGAAGCAACACCCTGAATTTGGACTTGTAACCTATGAGACTATAAGAGAATAAATTTCTCTTTGTTAAAGCCATCCACCTGTATTTGTGTTCTAGCACCCACCCACTGCCGTCGAGTCGATTCCGCCTCATAGTGACCCTATAGGACAGAGTAGAACTGCCCGATAGAGTTTCCAAGGAGCACCTGGCGGATTCGAACTGCCAATCTCTTGGTTAGCAGCCGTAGTACTTAACCACTATGCCACCAGGGTTTCCTCTGTTATAACAGCACTAGTAACTAAAACAATAGATTGTTTTTTTGTGGTTTTTTTTTGTTTGTTTGTTTTTTTGGCAGGGAGGCTCCCAAGGAGAGTAGGTCCCTCTGTAAATGGATAGCAATCACCCACAAACCAGTCATGTCCCAGAGTTTATTGCTCTAGTGTGCCTGCACCCACATTTCAAATACCACTTGCATATGCAGAACATTGTAGTCACATTATAGGTCTTGCCCCAGCACAGAGCAGATGAACCATTTGCATGGGAAAACACAGCTCTCCCCCACATTATATCTGACTCATAATTGTGTCTAATGGAATCTCTTTCTCTTCCAAGGAAAAGAAAGAGGCACAGGTACTCAGAATGAGATAAGTTTAGGCAAGTCAAGACCTCAGTCAAGAAAAAGGAAATCAGTTTTCCCTTCATGGAATAGGAGGGTAACACTAAGCCATTGAGCCTGGGAATTTCTTATTAAACAAAAATGATATCTGATTATTTACCCCATGAGACCGTGCTTCCCCACTGCCTTTTTCACTCTTTATTTTTAAATAATTTATTCACACATAGAAGTTGCAAAAATAGTACCAAGATTGTCTGGGTACCCTTTACCCAGCGTCCTCCAATGGTGACACAATCTCTCACAATAAACTCTTTGCCTCTGAGTTGATTTGGACTCAGAGTGACCTTTTAGGACAAAGTAGAATTGCCCCAAAGGGTTTTTCAGGAGTGGCTGGTGGATTCAAACTGCCAACCTTTTAGTTAGCAGCTGAGCTCTAAACCAGTGGGCTACCAAGGCTCTTAATCTTTCATAATCATAGTATATATTGGAGCAATACTATCAACTAAACTGCAGACTTTATTGGGATTTAACCTGAGTTCTCTTTTGAGGAAGGACAGGCACCAGCCTTCCTGTTTGCCTCGTTTGTTGTCTGGGAAAGCCCTCCTATGAAGTGGCATTATTCCTCAGTGGACACAGAAAAGACAAAGTTCGCCCATTCACACTGAATCAGATGAGTCTCTTAGTCTGATGAAACCCTCAATGCATTAAAAAGGGAACTAACAGCTGCTGCGGCAGCGGCCAGGCCCCTCCTCTGCAGCAGCCGCGCCTCACGCAGTGCCTCAGCGGACTGCCGTTTAGGTGGCTGAGCCGCTGGGCAGCAGGCCCGCTTTGCGGCCCTCTCGCGCTGCTGGCGGTAGCTGTAGCTGGCCGGCCTTGTGCCAGCATTCTTGCAGCTTGGGCGCTGAGCGGGTTGCACAAGCTAAGGGCGGCCAGGGTGCAACGAGATAACCTGCGCACGATGAAGGAGTGGTGGGTCCAGGTGGGGTTGCTGGCCGTGCTCCTGCTGGCGGCCTACCTGCACATCCCGCCCCCTCAGCTTTCCCCTGCTCTTCACTCATGAAAGTTCTTAGGCAAATTTTTCACCTACCAGGGACTGCGCATCTTTTCCAAGACTCCGTGGGTGTGGTTGGAAGTCCAGAAATAGTTGTACTCCTATATGGCTTTCCAACATCCAGCTACGATTGGTACAAGATTTGGGAAGGTCTGACCCTGAGGTTTCATGAATAATTGCTCTAGATTTCTTAGGCTTTGGCTTCAGTGACAAACGGAGACCACACCACTACTCCATATTTGAACAGGCCAGCATGTGGAGGCATGCTCGAGAGGCTTCTTGTTCTCCAGAACTGTAGGATCAACCACCTGTCTCATGACTATGGAGACATGTGGCTCAGGAGCTGCTCCATAGGTACAAGCAGAATCCGTGGGGACAGCTTACCATAAAAAGTCTCTGCCTGTCAAATGGAGGTATCTTTCCCAAGACTCATCATCCTCTCCTTCTCCAGAAGCTTCTTAAAGATGGAGGCATGCTGTCAACCATCCTCACACATTGGATGAACTTTTTTGTATTCTCTTGAGGTCTCACCCCGGTCTTTGGGCCCTACACTTGGCCTCTGAGAGTGCGCCGTGGGACATGTGGGCAGGGATAGCAACAATGAAAGAGACTTAGTCATTGATAGTCTTCTATGGTATGTTAATCAGAGGAAGAAGTTTAGAAGACACTGGGTAGGAGCCCTTGCCTCTGTATCTATTCCCATTCATTTTATTTGTGGGCCATTGGATCCCATAAATCTGTACCTGGAGTTTTTAGAGCTGTATAGGAAAATGCTGCGAAGGTAAAAAAAAAAAAAAATTTTTTTTTTTTTTTTTACAGTGTCAATTCTGGATGACCACATTAGCCACTACCCTCAGCTACAGGATCCCATGGGCTTCTTGAATGCATATATGGGCTTCATCAACTCCTTCTGAGCTGGAAAGTGTAGCTGCGCTTTATTACCTTCTCTACTCCCTATCTGTTGTGTATTCCACTTAGGAAGAAATTCCTAAAAGAGGTCCTGGTCACTAAACACTATTCTCTCTCTCACAAAAGTCCACTTTACTCACATCGGGGAACACAGTATAGTAAAAAATCAGCAGAAACTCCAACTAAGAGTTGACCTAACAGTTCACTTCCCCTTCCTTTGACAACTGATCAAGTGTACGAATTTGCCTTTGTCTTTTGTGTTATTAGGAAATTCTGATGAGCACCACTACTCCCTGATGCAGTAGGAGAGGCACGCATTCCTTTTCGTGAAAGACTTTTTAACACATCTGTGGGCTTTTCTGAAATATTTAGAAATGCTGATTTCTGGTCCAACCAGAACTGGAATCAGAGAGTAAAGGATGAGGAAGGGGACTTACCTTTCCTTGAACAGCTTTAAGGGTATGCGCTTTTAAGTTCTCTAAGCCATACCACTTCAGTAAGAGTGATTCTCCCTTGTCATAACTTTGAATTCAGTTTCATCAGCTGCTTCTAATTACAGACATTTTGTTAAAAAAAGATTTCGGTTTCAATAATGTAGTATTCTAAGTATGCTTTAAGACTATGATTTATCTACATGGGTACATATATTTTATAAGGACACTGAACCAGCAAATACTCTGGTAGAATACAACCAAAAACCAAACCTGTTGCCATTCAGTCAATTCTGACTCATAGCACCGTATAGGACAGAGTAGAACTGCCCCATAGAGTTAGTGAACTTCATTAAATATGTTTAATTTCTAAATAAATTAAAAGAAATCTGAGCTAAATTCGAACTCTTTTCAGAATTTCCTAAAATCACATTAATGACTAACAGCATCTGTGCCAGAGATTTACTGTTATTACCTGGAAAGACTAATTTTAACTGCAAATAACCCTGACTATTCATACCTCAGTGCTTAGAAGGCTGTCCCCTCTGTGAGCTACAGTGAAGGGGAGGGATCATGGTGTGTCCCAGTTACCATGCTGAGTGTACATTGACTCCTTTTATTATGATTGTTTAATGTCTCATTGGTTGTCCCAGAGAGGCTTTCTCATGTAGCTCAGCAATTCATGTGCTTTACAGACAGGAAAGTTCCAGAACTTTTTAAGAACAAATTTGGAAATACCTATGAGCAAATGGTGCTGAATACTTTTTTTTAAGCCACAATTTTATTGTCTTAGTCAAACAACATTAAGTGATTATTTAAAATTTTTTTTTATTAGAAGCTCCAGGTATAACAATGAAAGCAGAATAAGTGTTTATTTTCTATTAATAAAACTGAATTTTGACCAAAAAAGAGGAAATAACTACATTAAGACAAGTGAACAATTGATCTCTTCCCAATGTCAATGTGCAGCATCCAACATTCCTTAAAAAAAAGAAAAGAAAAGAAATCACTCCAGGACACCACTTTCTATGTCTTTCAAAGACATTCCAATGCAGGCATTTCTCTTCTTCCCTAATTTAATAGTACAGCTTTTAGAACCACCTGGGGGTACTTGGGAAAATCCCAATGCTAGAGCCTGACACCAGATCGATTGAATTAAAACCTTGGGTGGCTTTTGTATATTTATGATCCCAGTACAAATACTTTTTAAAAATTCCCCCAGTGATCCCATGTGGGCAGACAAGGTTGAGAATCCCTCTAAAAGATTCTGCAGTGAAAAGACTCAAGTTGATGTGATCTGAAGCTAATAATGAGCTGCAGAGGGATTCAGACTTCCCACTGAGACTCAAATCCAGGTTAATCTTTCTTTGTGAGACTCAAGGCAGAAGGGGCCTGCTCTCTTCTTGCAGCTGCCCTCCAAGGTTGTTCTGACTAGTTCCCTTCCCTTGTCAAAGAACTGGACAAAGAAAAGGAGGGGACAATGACAGTGTACTTGTCACTTAACATCAAGTGGCACTGATTGTTAGAGAAAAGTTTGACATTCATATCATTTTAAAAATAACAAGAAGTCTTTCCATTATACCCCTGGCCTCTACCTGTCTAGTCACAGTCCTTGTCACATTGTAATCAGACCTGAAAGAAGCACGCACAGGAGAAAACCCAATAAAGGAACTTAAACTCCTTATCTACAAGTGTAATTATGAGACAGTAGATTTGAGTGTGGGTTTCTATAACATCCAATAGGAATACATGTGAAAACTGAAAAGAATATACTGAGAAGAAGTGAAAGTAACTTAGATACTTCTAGGAAATATTTGCTCCTAGAAACTAAGACTGTGAACCAACAAAATATTGTTATCAAGACTAATAGCTGACTTACTAAGATTCACTTCAAGACACTTGCTTTGTTGTGCCAATCAACCCATAACTATTATGTCATAAACTCTGCTGCATTCCAAATACTCCCTGCCTTTTGGGTCCCACATTAAAATCAGCCAGCCCCAGCACTAACAAAACCAGTTACCAGGGAGTTGAATCTGACTTATGGCAACCCCATGTGTTTCAGAGTAGAACTGTGCTCCATAGAGTTTTCATGGCTGTGAGCTTTCAGAAGGGGATCTTCAGGCCCTTCTTCCAAGGCACCTCTGAGTAGGTTCAAACTGCCAACCTTTTGGTTAGGAGCCCAGTTGTCCTAGTTATCTAGTGCTGCTGTAACAGAAATACCACTAGCAGTTGGCTTTAGCAAGCACAAGTTTATTCTCTCACATTTTAGGAAGCTAGAAGTCCCAATTTAGGGCACCAGCTCCCAAGGAATGTTTTCTCTCCCTGTCGGCTCTGAGGAAATGTCCTTGTCATCAATCTTCTCCTGGCCTAGGAGCTTCTCAGTGCAGGGACCCTGGGTCCAAAGGATCCACTCATCTTCCACCGCCACTTTCTTGATGGTATGAGGACCCTCTCCTCTCTGCTCACTTCTCTTTTATATCTCAAAAGAGATTGAGTCAAGATACAGCCTAATCCTGTAGACTGAGTACTGCCTCATTAACATAACTACCTCTAATCTTGTCTCATTAACATCATAACCAAAAAAAACCTTGTTCATGTGAAGTTGATCCCGACTCACAGTGACCCTACAGGACAGAGTAGAACTGCCCCAGTGGGCTTCCATGGAGCTGCTGGTGATTCTAGCTGCCAACTTTTTGGTTAGCAGCTGAGCACTTAACCACTGCACCATCAGGGCTCCCATTAACATTATAGAGGTTAGGATTTACAACACATAGGATAATCACTTCAGATCACAAAATGGAAGACAACCACACAATACTGAGAATCCTGGCTCAGCCAAATTGATACATATTTTGGGGGACACAATTCAATCCATAACATTCCACCCTTTGGCCTCCAAAATTTCATGTCTTTGCCACACACATGTAAAACATTTTCAGCCCATCATGTTGCTGTTGTTGTTGTTGTTAAGTGCCATCGACTCAGTTCTGACTCATAGCGACCCTATGTACCACACAACGAAACACTGCCAGGTCTTGCGCCATCCTTACAATTCTTGTTATGCTTGAGCCCATTGTTGCAGCCACTGTGTCAAGCCATCTTGTTGAGGGTCTTCCTCTGTTTCACTCACCCTTTACTTTACCAAGCATGATGTTCTTCTCCAGGGACCGATCCCTCCTGATAACATGTCCAAAGTATGTAAGATGCAGTCTTGCCATCCTTGCTCTAAGGAACATTCTGGTTGTACTTTTTCCAGGACAGATTTGTTCATGCTTTTGGCAGTCCATGGTATATTCAATATTCTTCACCAACACCACAATTCGAAGGCATCAATTCTTCTTTGGCCTTCCTTATTTATTGTCCAGCTTTCACATGCATATAATGCAATTGAAAATACCATAGCTTGGGTCAGGCCCATCATACCATCTCAAAAATCGTAAATTTAAATCAACTCCAATTCCATCCCGTGGCAAAATTCTCTTCATCTGTGAAATCTAGAATATAAGTTATCTGCTTCCAAAGTACAATGGTGGAACACGCACAAGGTAGACATTTCTGTTACAAATTGGAGAAATTGGAGGGAAAGAAGGGATGGGCACCAAGCAACTCAGCAGAACACATTACCTCTCAAGACTTGAAAACAGTTCTCTGTTCTCTGAGACTATTTAGGCAATGGCCCTGCCCTCCAAACTTTTGGTGTTGCTCACACTCTCTACATTCTGGATAGAGATCCCCAGCTCTGGGCCTTAGCTCTGCCTTCCAGATCCACTGGGACAGCAACTCTACTCCCTTGGATTTGAGCAGCCCCATTCTCCTAGTCTGTCTGAAATAAAAGACTGAAGACACTGAAATAAAAACATGTGCCATCAAAAGAAGATATGCAAAACTCAAAGGATGGAAAAAAGTATATCAAGCAAACAATAAGCAAAAAAGAAGAGGAGTAGCAATATTAATTTCTGACAAAATAGACTTTAGACTTAAATCCACCACAAAGGATAAAGAAGGACACTATATAATGATAAAAGGGACAATTGATCAGGAAGACATAACCATATTAAATATTTATGCACCTAATGACAGGGCTGCAAGATACATAAATCAAATTTTAACAGAATTGAAAAGTGAGATAGACACCTCCACATTTATAGTAGGAGACTTCAACACACCACTTTCGGAGAAGGACAGGACATCCAGTAAGAAGCTCAATAGAGACACGGAAGACCTACTTACAACAATCAACCAACTTGACCTCATTGACTTATACAGAACTCTCCACCCAACTGCTGCAAAATATACTTTTTTTTCTAGTGCACATGGAACATTCTCTAGAATAGACCACATATTAGGTCATAAAACAAATCTTTGCAGAATCCAAAACATCGAAATATTACAAAGCATCTTCTCAGACCACAAGGCAATGAAGCTAGAAATCAATAACAGAAAAACTAGGGAAAAGAAATCAAATACTTGGAAAATGAACAATACCCTCCTGAAAAAAGACTGGGTTATAGAAGACATCAAGGAGGGAATAAGGAAATTCTTAGAAAGCAACGAGAATGAAAATACTTCCTATCAAAACCTCTGGGACACAGCAAAAGCAGTGCTCAGAGGCCAATTTATATCGATAAATGCACACATACAAAAAGAAGAAAGAGCCAAAATCAGAGAACTGTCCCTACAACTTGAACAAATAGAAAGTGAGCAACAAAAGAACCCATCAGGCACCAGAAGAAAACAAATAATAAAAATTAGAGCTGAACTAAATGAATTAGAGAACAGAAAAACAATTGAAAGAATTAACAAAGCCAAAAGCTGGTTCTTTGAAAAAATTAACAAAATTGATAAACCATTGGCTAGACTCACTAAAGAAAAACAGGAAAGGAAACAAATAACCCGAATAAGAAACGAGAAGGACCACATCACAACAGAACCAAATGAAATCAAAAGAATCTTATCAGATTACTACATAAAATTGTACTCTAACAAATTTGCAAACCTAGAAGAAATGGATAAATTCTTGGAACAATACTACCTACCTAAACTAACACATTCAGAAGTAGAACAACTAAATAGACCCATAACAAAAAAAGAGATTGAAACGGTAATCAAAAAACTTCCAACAAAAAAAAGTCCTGGCCCAGACGGCTTCACTGCAGAGTTCTACCAAACCTTCAGAGAAGACTTAACACCATTACTATTGAAGGTATTTCAAAGCATAGAAAAAGACGGAATACTACCCAACTCATTCTATGAAGCTACCATCTCCCTGATACCAAAACCAGGTAAAGACATTACAAAAAAAAGAAAATTTTAGACCTATATCCCTCATGAACATAGATGCAAAAATCCTCAACAAAATTCTAGCCAATAGAATCCAACAACACATCAAAAAAATAACACACCCTGATCAAGTGGGATTTATACCAGGTATGCAAGGCTGGTTTAATATTAGAAAAACCATTAATGTAATCCACCACATAAATAAAACAAAAGATAAAAACCACATGATCTTATCAATAGATGCAGAAAAGGCATTTGACAAAGTTCAACACCCATTTATGATAAAAACTCTTACCAAAATAGGAATTGAAGGAAAATTCCTCAACATAATAAAGGGCATCTATACAAAGCCAACAGCCAATATTACTCTAAATGGACAGAAACTGAAAGCATTTCTCTTGAGAACGGGAACCAGACAAGGATGCCATTTATCACCGCTCTTATTCAACATCGTACTTGAAGTCCTAGCCAGGGCAATTAGGCTAGACAAAGAAATAAAGGGTATCCAGATTGGTAAGAAGGAAGTAAAGCTATCACTATTTGCAGATGACATGATCGTATACATGGAAAACCCTAAGGAATCCTCCAGAAAACTACTGAAACTAATAGAAGAGTTTGGAAGAGTCTCAGGATATAAAATAAACCTACAAAAATCACTTGGATTCCTCTACATCAACAAAAAGAACACCGAAGAGGAAATAACCAAATCAATACCATTCACAGTAGCCCCCAAGAAGATAAAATACTTAGGAATAAATCTTACCAAGGATGTAAAAGACCTATACAAAGAAAACTATAAAACTCTGCTACAAGAAATTCAAAAGGACATACTTAAGTGGAAAAACATACCCTGCTCATGGATAGGAAGACTTAACATACTAAAAATATCTATTCTACCAAAAGCCATTTATACATATAACGCACTTCCAATCCAAATACCAATGTCATACTTTAAGGGGATAGAGAAACAAATCACTAATTTCATATGGAAAGGAAAGAACCCCCGGATAAGCAAAACATTACTGAAAAAGAAGAAGAAAGTGGGAGGCCTCACCCTACCTGATTTCAGAACCTATTATATAGCTACAGTAGTCAAAACAGCCTGGTCCTGGTACAACAACAGGCACATAGACCAATGGAACAGAATTGAGAACCCAGATATAAATCCATCCACGTATGAGCAGCTGATATTTGACAAAGGACCAGTGTCAGTCAATTGGGGAAATAATAGTCTTTTTAACAAATGGTGCTGGCATACCTGGATATCCATTTGCAAAAGAATGAAACAGGACCCATACCTCACACCATGCACAAAAACTAACTCCAAGTGGATCAAAGACCTAAACATAAAGACTAAAACGATAAAGATCATGGAAGAAAAAATAGGATCTACCCTAGGAGCCCTAATACAGGGCATAAACAGAATACAAAACATTACCAAAAATGATGAAGAGAAACCAGATAACTGGGAGCTCCTAAAAATCAAACACCTATGCTCATCTAAAGACTTCACCAAAAGAGTAAAAAGACCACCTACAGACTGGGAAAGAATATTCAGCTGTGACATCTCAGACCAGCGCCTGATCTCTAAAATCTACATGATTCTGTCAAAACTCAACCACAAAAAGACAAACAACCCAATCAAGAAGTGGGCAAAGGATATGAACACACATTTCACTAAGGAAGATATTCAGGCAGCCAACAGATACATGAGAAAATGCTCTCGATCATTAGCCATTAGAGAAATGCAAATTAAAACTACGATGAGATTCCATCTCACACCAACTAGACTGGCATTAATCCAAAAAACACAAAATAATAAATGTTGGAGAGGCTGCAGAGAGATTGGAACTCTCATACACTGCTGGTGGGAATGTAAAATGGTACAACCACTTTGGAAATCCATCTGGCGTTATCTTAAACAGTTAGAAATAGAACTACCATACAACGCAGAAATCCCACTCCTCGGAATATACCCTAGAGATACAAGAGCCTTCACACAAACAGATATATGCACACCCATGTTTACTGCAGCTCTGTTTACAATAGCAAAAAGCTGGAAGCAACCAAGATGTCCGTCAATGGACGAATGGGTAAATAAATTGTGGTATATTCACACAATGGAATACTATGCATCGATAAAGAACAGTGATGAATCTCTGAAACATTTCATAACATGGAGGAATCTGGAAGCCATTATGCTGAGCGAAATGAGTCAGTTGCAAAAGGACAAATATTGTATAAGACCACTATTATAAGATCTTGAGAAATAGAAAAAACGGAGAAGAACACATACTTATGTGGTTACAAAGGGGGGAGGGAGGGAGGGAGGGAGAGGGCTTTTTATTGATCAATCAGTAGATAAGAACTGCTTTGGGTGAAGCGAAAGACAACACTCAATACAAGGAAGGTCAGCCTAATTGGACTGGATTAAAAGCAAAGAGGTTTCCGGGATAAAATGAAAGCTTCAAAGGTCAGCGGAGCAGGGGCTGAGGTCTAGGGAACTTGGTTTGAGGGGACTTCGAAGTCAATGGGCAAAATAATTCTATTATGAAAACATTCTGCATCCCACTTTGAATTGTGGCACCTGGGATCCTAAATGCCAACAAGCGGCCATCTAAGATACATCAATTGGTCTCAACCCACCTGGCGCAAAGGCAAAGGAAGAACACCAAGGTCACACGACAACTAAGAACCCAAGAGACAGAAAGGGCCACATGAACCAGAGACCTACATTATCCTGAGACCAGAAGAACTAGTTGGTGCCCAGCCACAATCGATGTCTGCCCTGTCAGGGAACACAACAGACAACTCCTGAGGGAGCAGGAGACCAATGGGATACAGACCCCAAATTCTCATTAAAAGACCACACCTAATGGTATGATTGCGACGAGAGAAATCCCAGAGACAATGCTCCCCAGAACTTCTGATGGCACAGGACAGGAACCAACCCCGAAGACAAATCATCAGGCATGAAAAGGACTGGTCAGTGAGGGGGAGAGAGATGCTGATGAAGAGTGAGCTAATTAAATCAGGTGGACATGGGAGAGTGTGTTGGCAACTCTTGACTGGAGGGGGGATGGGAAGATAGAGAGAGAGGGAAGATGGCAAAATTGGCACAAAATGAGAGACTGTAGGGGCTGACTCAATAGGGGGAGAGCAAGTGGGAGAAGGGAGTAAGATGTATGTAAACCTACATGTGACAGACTGATTAGAATGGTAAATGTTCACTTGAAGCTTAATAAAAATTAATAAAAAAAAAAAAAAAGAAGATATGCCTGGAGATTGGCCTAAGAATACACAAATAAATCAATGGACTAGAATGGAAAGTCCAGAAACAGATCTCAGTATGCATGTGAATTCAAAATGCAATCAAAGTAGCTTGTCAAGGTGCTAGTGTCCATCTCGGGGTCCCTGGGTGGTACATACCATTAATGCACTCAGCTGCTAGATGAAAGTTTGGAGGTTCAAGGAACCAAGAGGCAGCTTAGAAGAAAGGCCTAGTGACCTCATTTCAAAAAATCAGCCATTAAAAGCACAGTTCTACTCTGATGCACATGAGATGGACTGAATATTTACATAGGCTTACAAAATTTATTCTAAAATCTGTATCATACTATTTTTATTATTAAATAATTAATCTATTGGAAATTTATCTTTGAACTTGCTATTGGTATGGGTCCAAATTAATTTTCTTCCAGAGAGATACCAGTTCCAGTTTTCACCGAGTCAACACCAACTCACAGTGATCTCATGTGTGTCAGAGTAGAACTGTGCTACATTCAGTTTTCAATGGCTGATTTTTTTTTAACTATTCAAAAGGTTTTCACCGGCCAATTTTTTTTCAGAAGTAAACTGCCAGGTCTTTCTTCCTTTTCTGTCTTAGTCTGGAAGCTCCACTGAAACCTGTCCACCAATTTAGAAAACTCAGAGACCATCTCAAGAATAGATTGGATGGATTGAACACTAATGACAAAAGACCAGATGAGTTGCAGAATGGCATTATACATGAGGAAAGCAAGAGATCATTAAAAACAGGAAAGAAAGAAAAAATCCGGATGGATGTCAGAAGAGACTCTGAAACTTGCTCTTGAATGTCGAGTAGCTAAAGCAAATGGAAGAAATGATGAAATAAAAGAGATGAACAGAAGATTTCAAAGGGCAGTTAGAGAAGACAATATAAAGTATTACAATGAAATGTGCAAAGAAAAAAAATTCAAGCTTTGAGCTGCAATACTGAAGGATTCTTCGAAGAAAATGTTAAATGACACGGCAAGCATCAAAAGAAGACAGAAGGAATACACAGACTCACTGTGCCAGAAGGAATTGTTCAATGTTCAACCATTTCTGGAGGTAGCATATGATCAAGAGCCAATGGTACTGAAGGAAGAAGTTCAAACTGCACTGAAGACATTAGCAAAAAAACAAAGCTCCAGGAACTGAGAGAATATCAACTGAGATATGTCAACAAACGGATGCAGCGCTGGAAGTGCTCACTCATTTATGCCAAGAAATTTGGAAGACAGCTACCTGGCCAACTGACTGGCAGAATTCTATATTTGTACCCATTCCAGAGAAAGGTGACCTAACAGAATGTGGAAATTATAGATCAATATCATTAATATTTGCTGAAGATAGTGCAAAAGCACTTGCAACAGTACATCGACAGGAAATTGCCAAAAATTCAAGCCAAATTCAGAAGAGGACATGGAACCAGGGATATCACTGCTGATATCAGATGGATCCTGGCTGAAAGCAGAGAGTATCAGAAAGATGTTTAGCTACATTTTGTTGACTATGCAAAGACATTCGACTGTGTGGATCATAACAAATTATGAATAATATTGCAGAAATGGGAATTCCAGAATACTTAATTGTGCTCCTGCAGAACGTGTACATGAATCAAAAGGCAGTCATTAAAACAGAAAAAGCGGGAGCTGTTTAAAATCAGGAAAGGTGTACATCGGTGTTGTATCCTTTCACTGTACTTATTCAATCTGTATGCTGAACAAATAATCAGAGAAGCTGGACTATGTGAAGAAGTACAGGGCATCAGGATGGGAAGAAGACTCATGAACAACCTGCATTATACAGATGACGCAACCTTACTTGCTGAAAGTGAAGAGGACTTGAAACACTGATGAAGATCAGAGACCACAGCCTTCAGTATGTATTACACTTCAACATAAAGAAAATAAAAATCCTCACAACTGGACCAATACGCAACATCATTATGAATGGACAAAAGATTGAGGTTGTCGAGGATTTCATTTTACTTGGATCCACAATCAACGCCCACTGAAGCAGCAGTCGAGAAATCAAAAGAACCATTGCATTGGGTAAATCAGCTGCAAAAGACCTCTTTACAGTGTTGAAAAGCAAAGATGTCACCCTGAAGACTAAGGTGCGCCTGATCCAACCCATGGTGTTTTCAATTGCCTCATTATGCATGTGAAAACTGGACAGTGAATAAGGAAGACCAAAGAAGAATTGATGCCTTTGAATTGTGATGTTGGTGAAGAATATTGAACGTACCATGGAGTGCCAAAAGAACGAACAAATCTGTCTTGGAAGAAGTACAACTAGAATGCTCCTTTGAAGCAAGGATGGCAAGACTGCATCTTACATACTTTGGACACGTTATCAGGAGGGATCAGTCCCTGGAGAAGGACATCATGCTTGGTAACGTAGAGGGTCAGTGAAAAAGAGGATGGCCCTCAATGAGATGGATTGACACAGTGACTGCAAGAATGCACTCAAGCACAAGCAACAATTGTGAGATGGCCCAGGACCAGGCAGTGTTTTGTTCTGTTGTGCATAGGGCCACTATGAGTCGGAACTGACTCGACAGCGCCTAACAACAACAACAATATTCAATCTGCATGCTGAACAAATAATCCAAGAAGCTGGACTTTGTGAAGAAGAACAGGGCAACAGGATTGGAAGAAGACTTAACAACAATTTGCATATGCAGATGACACAACCTTGCTTGCTGAAAGTGAAGAGGACTTGCAGCACTTACTGATGAAGATGAAAGACCACAGCCTTCAGTATGGATTACGCCTCAACATAATGAAAACAAAAATCCTCATAACTGAACCAATGAGCAACACCATGATAGATGGAGAATAGTTTGAAGTTGTCAAGGATTTCATCTTACTTGGATCCACAGTCAACACACATGGAAGCAGCACTCAAGAAATCAAAAGACACATGGCATTGGACAAATCTGCTGCAAAAGACCTCTTTAAAGTGTTAAAAAGCAAAGATGTTTCTTTAAGGACTAAGGTGCCCTGACCCAAACCAAGGTGTTTTCTGTTGCCTCATATGCATTCGAAAGCTGGATGATGAATAAAGAAGACCGAAGAAGAATTGCTGCCTTTCAGTTATGGTGTTGGTGAATATTGGGTATACCATGAACTGGCAGAAGAATGAACAAGTCTGTCTTGAAGATGTGCAGCCAGAATGCTCCTTGGAAGGGAGGATGGTGAGACTTTGTCAGATGTACTTTGGACATGTTATCAGGAGGGGCCAGACCCTGGAGAAGACATCATGCTTGGTAAGGTAAAGGGCCAGTGAAAAAGAGCAAGACCCTCAATGAAATGGATTGACATAATGGTTGCAACAATAGGCTCAAATATAGCAATGCTTGTGAGGATGGCACAGGACTGGTCAGTGTTTCATTCTGCTGTACATAGGATGACTATGAGTCAGAATTGACTACATGGCATCTAAGAACAACAACACTTGGTATTATGCAATAATATTGGGCTTTTTAAAATTATTATTACCTTTTCAATCTCTTCTCTCATTATGGGTCTGTTCAGATTTTCATCATTTTGTGTTAGTTTGAGTAGGTAGTGTGTTTCTAGAAATTTGTACACTTTCTCTAGGTTTTTTAGTTTGTTGAAGTATGGTTTTTCATAATACACTGTTATGATCTTTCTTATTTCAGTTGAGTCTGTTGTAATGCCTCCCATTTCATTTCTTATTTTGGTTATTTGCATACTTTTCTGTTTTTCTTTTGTCAATTTGGCCAGAGGTTTGTCTATTTTGGTTTTGTTGGTTCTTTCTATTGTTTTTCTATTCTCTATTTCATTTTTTCTGCTCTGATCTTTATTACTTCCTTTCTCTTGGTGGCGGTGGGCTTTTTTTTTTTTTTTTTTTTTGCTGTTCTCTTTCTATTTGTTCATGTTGTGTAGCTAATGTTTTGACTTTGTCCCTTTCTTCTTTTTTGATGTGTGCATCTATTGCTGTAAATTGATCTCTGACCACTGCCTTTGCTGTGTCCCAAACGTTTTGGTATGGTGTGTTTTCATTCTCGTTTGATTCTAGGAATTTTTTGATTCCATCTCTGATTTCTTCTATTATCCAGTGGTTTTTAAGCAGGGTGTTATTCGGTTTTCACATATTTGATTCTTTCCCTTGCTCTTCCTGTTATTAATTTTTACTTTGATGGTGGTGTGTTCAGAGAAGATGCCTTGTATTATCTCAATCTTTTGGATTTTCTTGAGGGCTGCTTTGCGACCTAAGATGTGGTCAGTTCTGGAGCACATTTCATGTTCATCGGAAAAGAACATGTACTTTGCACCTGTTAGGTGGAATGTTCGATATATCTCCATGAGTTCAAGTTGGCTGATTGTGGTCTTTAGATCTTCTGTATCTTTGTGGAGTTACTTTCTAGATGTTCTATCCTTTACTGAGAGCGGTGTGTTGAAGTCTCCTACTATTATTGTGGAACTGTCAATTTCTCTTCTCAGTGTTGTTAGAATTTGTTTTATGTATTTTGGAACACTGTCATTGGGTTTGTAGATATTTATTATGGTTATGTCTTTAGATGGGTCATCCCTTTAATCATTATATGTTCCCCCCCATGTGATTTTTCATTTTTCTTGAGTTACTCTCAGGATTCTTCCTTTGTCTTTGGTTTTAGAGAGTGTGATTATGATAGGCCCTGGTGATTTTCTTCTGGGGCCTGTCCTACCTGGGGTTCGTTGAGCTTCTTGAATGGTCAGCTTTTCATCATTCATGATATTAGGGATGTTTTCTGCCAGCAATTCTTCAATGATCCTTCCTGTGTTTTCCATTTTCTCCCTTGTTCTGGAACTCCTATCACTCAAAAATTTATGCTTTTGATTGTATCCCACACAATTATCAGGGTTTCTTCACTTTTCTTCTCTCTTTTTTCTGATTTTTCCTCAAATAGAGTTGTATCCAAGTGCTTTTCTTCAATTTCACTGATCATGACTTCCATCATTTCAAACCTGCTCCTCAGCCCTTCTATGACACTGTCTGTTTCTGAAATCTTGTTTATCTTTTGAATCTCTAATTGTTGTTTTGTATGATTTCTAGTTGTGAATTTATTTTGATATTTTGTTCTTGTATTATTTTCCTGAAATTTTTTATTGTTTTTCCTGTATTTTCCATGAATTGGTCTGCCTTTTCAATGAATCTGTGTATTTTTTCCTCATCTTTGTCAGCTTTTTGCTTCAATTCTTGGATAGCTCTGAATAATGGAGATTTGAATTCCCTATCCCATAGTTCTAGTGTCTTTTCTTCTACTGGAAAGTCATCTGGTGTTTTATTTTGGAAGCCTATTGGAACCATGCTGTCCTGTTTTTTGTAATATGTTGATTTAATATTTTTATTTATTGGAACCATGCTGTCCTGTTTTTTTGTAATATGTTTTGATATTGTATACTGTCTTCTGGACATTAAGTAGTTATTTTATTCATTTGTTGAATATAGATTTATTTGTTTCCACCTGCTTTTTGTTTTATTTGGTTATGTCTGAACAGGTGGGCTGTGCATTCTTTGTCGTTTGCTCACATTTGAACATGATAATTTTCACATCCTTGTCCAATGGGCAGGGCCAGTTGCTCAGCTATGGTGTAGTGGGGCAGGTCCAGCTGAAGCGCAGGGGCTGGGATGGGTTGTTTGTGGCATGTACTGGGGCCGACAGGGTGGGCTGGGGATCAGCACAGAGTAGGTTCTTGTAGGCCATGTCTGTGCAGCAATGTTCAGTGCATTATGCAGGTAGGCAGATGGGAGAGAGACGGTTGTGAGCTAAGATGGGTATTGGAAAGAAGAGAGAGAAGAGAGAAACAGGAGCCAAAAAAAAAAAAAGTTTCGAGGGAGGCTTCTGTTGGAGTGGAGAGAGGGGAAACTGAGAAATAAAGAAAAACAAAAAGGAAAAAAGAAGAGAAAAATGATAAAAAGAAATGTCCCCAGGTATCCCATCTATGAGCCTGCACAGACAAGGAAAGTGGCTCCTGAGCTGACCGGCACAACCTGGCTAGAAGGGGTGAATATGGCGCACAGTGCCAGGTATCCAGGAGACAGGAAAAGAAGATCCATAAAGACAGGCTTGAAACTGAGAAATGAAGAAAAAGAAAGAAAAAATGCCCCCAGGGATCCCACCAGCAACTGGGAAATTGACTCCCAGTCCTCAGGGCACAGACTGTCTAGGAGGGGCAGAGATGGCACATAGCAGCAGGTATTCAGGAAACAGGAAAAGAAGGAAAGTGGAGAGAGATGAGAAACTGAGAAATGAGGAACAAGAGAAAAGAAAATAAATTTAAAAAAAGGCCTCCAGGGATCCCACCAGCAAAGCTTCACAGACTGGGGAAGTGGCTTTTAAGCTGAGCAGTACAGCCTAGTTAGAAGGGGTCCATAGTGCCAGGTATGTGGGAAACAGGAAAAGAAGGAAATAGAGAGAGATGAGAAATGAAGGGGAAAAAAAGGGAAAGGGAAAAAAATGCCCCGAGGGATCCCACCAGTGACCAGGGAAGTGGCTCCCAGGCCTTGGGGCACAGCCCATCTAGAAGGGGCAGAGATGGCACACAGCACCAGGTATTCACAAGACAGGAAAAGAAGGAAAATAGAGAGAGATGAGAAATGGAGAAAAAGATAAAAGAATAAATAAACAAAAAGAAAGGCACCTAGGGACCCCAACAACATGGCTGTTCAGACTGGGGAAGTGGCCCCCAAGTCCTGCATTATAGCCCATTTAGAAGGGATGGAGATGGCACACAGCACCAAGTATTCAGGAGACAGGAAAAGAAGGTAAGTAGAGAGAGATGAGAAACCCAGAAATGAAGAAAAAAAAAGAGAGAGAGAGAGGCCCCAGGGTCCCACCAGCTTGGAGGCGTCAACCAGGGAAGCAGTTCCCCAGGCGAGTGGATTCACAGCCTGTCAGGAAGAAGCAAAGATGGCACATGGAGCCAGGTGTTTAAGAGAAAGGAAGGGGTAGAGGTGAGAGGCAGGGAAGAAACCAAAAGAAGCCAAAAAAAGCAACATCAGCAACACAGAAA
The DNA here is from genome assembly GCF_024166365.1 of Elephas maximus indicus. Taxonomy (NCBI): domain Eukaryota; kingdom Metazoa; phylum Chordata; class Mammalia; order Proboscidea; family Elephantidae; genus Elephas; species Elephas maximus. Next base: position 15,386,368 of record NC_064821.1, read on the forward strand.
TGGCACCAGTGTGGGTGGGGCCAATAGGGGGAAGAAGGATGGAGGGTGGGAAAGTGAGTATCACTGGTTACTGGGTGCTCTGTCTCCTACTGGGAGCTCTGTGAAGCTCCTTTCCCATATTCCCTATCCACTGATCTCCAACAAGAGTTCACGATGGTGAATCCTTGCTGCGTTAGCTGATAGGGGGCCTCCCCTCATCTGTTTCCTTGCTTTCTGTTCTCTGCTGGTTTTTTATTCCATTTGGTGCTTGGTTGAGTTCTCTATCTCTTCATTTGATGTTTAGGGTTCCAGAATTGACAATTGTCTCTGTTTTTCTTGGTTTTTGGGTCTGTTCTCTGGAGGTACAGCATGGTGCTTTTGTCTATAGTGCCATATTGGCTCCCATTATGCAGTAATTATTAATGTTTTAAAGTGAGCGAATGGTATTGTGGCCACATTTTTAATAAAGAGGTATTACTTTTAGAGACAAGATGAAATCATATGCTATATGGAATTTTCTTTGAAATAATCCCAGGGAAATAGTGAAGTAGGTAGGGTATAGATAAAACAAGACCATGGGTTGATAATTGTTGAAGCTGGGTGATAAGTACAAGGATTTTAGTTACATAAAGCTGATGCATACAGAAAATTGCCAGATTTGCTGGTCAAAATTATTCTTTCTACATTTCTCTGCGTTTTAATTAACTAAAGATTTTTACCCCCACACATCTGTCAGTTTGTGGTACTGTGGGGGCTTTTGTGTTGCTGTGATGCTGGAAGCTATGCCACTGGTCTTCAAATACCAGCAGTGTCATCCATGGAGGACAGGTTTCAGCTGAGCTTCCAGCCTAAGACAGATTAGGAAGGACTCGGCAGTCTACTTCTGAAAAGGATTAGCCAGTGAAAACCTTATGAATAGCAGCAGAAGATTGTCTGATATAGTGTTGGAAGATGAGCACCTCAGGTTGGAAGGTACTCAGAATACAACTGGGGAAGAGCTGCCTCCTCAAAGTAGAGTCTACCTTAATGACTTAGATGGAGTCAAGCTTTCAGGACCTTCATTTGCTGATATGGCACAACACAAAATGAGAAGAAACAGCTGCAAATGTCCATTAAATCTAAAACTCACTGCACTGGACAAATTGACTGAAAGAAATCTCTTTAAAGTGTTAAAAAGCAAAGATGTCACCTTGAGGACTAAGATGTGCCTGACCCAAGCCATGGTGTTTTCAGTCACCTCATATGCATGCAAAAGCTGGACAATGAATAAGGAAGACCAAAGAAGAATTGATGCCTTTGAATTGTGGTGTTGGCAAAGAATACTAAATATACTATGAATTGCCAAAAGAACAACTAAATCTGTCTTGGAAGAAGCACAACCAGAATGCTCCTTAGAAACAAGGATGGTGAGACGACATCTCACATACTTTAGACATGTTATCAGGATGGATCAGTCCCTGGATAAGGACATTATGCTTGGTAAAGTAGAAGGTCATCGAAAAAGAGCAAGACTCTCAAGGAGATGGATTGACACAGTGTTTGCAAAAATGGGCTCAGGCATAGCAACAATTGTGAGGATGGCACAGGACCAGGCAAAGTGTCATTCTGTTGTGGATAGGGTCACAACAGTTGGAACTGACTCAGTGGCACCTAACTACAACAACAACAAAGATTTTTTAAAAAACTGCCATTTAATGAGTCAATCATTTTGCATGGGTGTTTATTGAATGGACACCTGACTCCATCATTTGTGGATGACCTCACAAAACTAAATTCTTAAAAATGCAATAGAGGAGACTTCCAGTGACACCACCCTGGTACCAATACTCAGGGAGAATCTGGCTTCATTCTTAGTCACCCAGCCTCTCTCTTTGTGTTTGCCCATCGGGTGAATTTTACTTTCCCCCTTAGCAGAACTGGAAGGAAGATACTGTGACTTTACAGAGAATTGCCCTATTGAGGTGAAGTGAAGTTGAAAGCAGTTTTATTTATTGGTGTTAGAGTCCTGGGTGACTCTAGGGGTCTGTTTGGATTGTCTCTTGGTTCTCTGAGTGTTGAGAAACATGGGTTCAAAGAAGAATAGAATCTTCCTCTATGAGAAACCGTGGATGTTGGGAAGACATGAGTTAGGAGACTAGGAGAGTTTGTTCCAAGAGGAAGGGTGCCAAAAAAGTTGAAAAACATATCTTGCTCTCTAGTTGCCTTCTGAAGACTAGAAATTGTCAATACAGACTCCTCACTGCTATGTTCCAGCTCCTATAGGAAACTAAACTATTTAGGGAATAGAGTGGAAAGTGGACAATTTGTCTAACAAGTAGCCTTGGGAATTGACTTCTTATTGTCTCAGAAGTTGTAAATATTCCCTCAGTTCCTACAATTTATCCCCCACCTCGGCTTTTCTTCTTTGGACCAGTAAGATGTCTACCAGTGCCTCTAAGGCATCCTTCTGGCCCAAAGGTGTAACTTCATCCTCTTGTTTTCTTCTGGAACCAGAGCTCCCTAGAAAGAAAACTAAGTCAATTTAACTCAGCCCTGAGTGATGATGTCAAGAAGAGGAAAGATAGCCCAGTAAGTGCTTTGGGGGAAGAAAGAGAGCGAGAATAGAATGTAGAAGGTGTAAGAGGGCAGTCTCTGTGTTCTCAGAGACGCTGAGAGATTCAGCACCCAGTTACATGACTCAATTCAGCACTCAGTTACCAGCCCAGAATCCAAAAGCCACTCTTATTCACACTTCTGAACCTACTCTAGCTCTAATGCCAGCCAGCCCTTTCCAAGGCCCATGATATATAACACAGTTATTAGTATCTGATTCACTTGAGCTCCTCAAAGGACAGAGATTCACACCTTATTTCTGTAGGCTATGACAGGCCCTGGGCATCAAGTTGTGGGGGTACAGCTGGGATAGGGGTGATGCTTCCTTATGTAGAGCCTTATCAATAAGATGAAGTAAACAACTAAATCTGCCAGTTCCTGACACCTAAAAGCTTTCTTAAGAGCTGTGAAAGGACATGAAGTGCCAAAGTAAGTAGGTGAAAGCTTAGGTGTGCAAGGAAGGAAGATGCTTGGGATTAGCTCATTGAATCAGTAATTACATCAATAGCGCACACACCAGCCCCTCTTGGGTGGAAGGAAGCCTCAGTCTTTAGGTGAATTATGATACCATGCAACAGAATGCTGTCAGTGTCACAGAGTGCCATAAACCACTTATCTGATCTCAGGACATAGAAAAAGAAACTACCTTTGACTTGGGCTCAGGAACTCCAGGGAGTGAGAATGCAGAGAGGCAGCTGTCTCAGAGGAAATGCTGTTAGCTTTGAACTCAGGCAGACATGCTTTTGGAACCAAGTTCAGCTACTTGATAGCTTTGGGAACTTGTGTACAACCTTCCCCCTCTTAGAACCTTAGCCCTCTCATCTGTCTCATTGTTCTTTGGTAGTGTGGTAAGTCATATACGTGAGGTGTCCATTACAAAGCTTGGTACATTTTAGGAATTCATTAGATAAATCTGGGTTCTATTAACTAAGAGATATGAAGAAGCGTAGAGGCAGGAAATGGCTGGAAATGATGAGCTGTGATGGGAATCAGTAAATTGCAGGTATAAAAGATACTTGTAGAAGGATAGTAGTGGATAAAGCAAAAAGTATAGATTTAAAGTGGATCCAGGTGTTTAAAATTTTTTTTTAATTTGAAGGTACAACTTTGGACTTTGTTTAGTGCGCAGTTGTGAGCAATTTAAGGACATTGTGTAGATACTGTATGTGGACTGCCATGAGTTAGAACTGACTCAACGACAACTCATTTGATTTGGGTTTTTTTTGTGTGTGTAGGTACCAGGTTTTCCAAAAATCACTGTCTTATTCACTATGTTTCTTGAATGTTCCTTTAATTTTCTATTAAGGGTATTTTTTCATAGCTCGATAATTGCCTCTTGAGTCTTCTTCTTTACTGAACTCTGAATTCAATCATTAATTTATAGAGATTAAGAGTATTGGCTCTGGAGTCAGGCCACTTGGCTTAACTCTGCCACCTACTGTCTGTGAAACCTTGGATGATTTTATTAATCTCTTCGTGGCTCCATTTCCTCTTTTGTGAAACAGTACATACCTCATTTGGTTGTTGTGAGTAACGAATTAGCAAAGCACTTACAACGGTGCCTGGCACAATAGGGGCACTAAATAAACATAAGGATGGCAAGACTTTGTCTCATAAATGTGAGAATCGTTACCGATTCATGCCTGTGGTGAACAATTATGTTTATGTGTTCTATGTCTTACTATGAGTTGGAATTGATTCGATGGCATTGGCTTTTTTTTTTTTTTTTTTGGTATGTCTCAGACATGCAGTTGGCCACAAAAAGAAATGGAAACACAATCCCTCCTCTCAAGTATCTTGAGGATAGGGTCTTTGTCTTTTTCAGTACTTAGTCCTCACCACTCAGCCCAGGTTCTGGTACATAATAATCATCAATAATTTTTTATTGAATAAGTGAGTGGATGAATTAATAAATAAGTGAACAAAAGTGACATGTTTAGAGCTATACTTCAGGAAGATTAATCTGGCATTATTTCAGGACGGGTTGAGGAAGAAGAATGGGTGACCTATTAACCCTACTTTGGAGGAATTAAAAAAGCTGTCAGACAATATTGACTTTGACCTGACCTTGAATCTCCTGAGCTGATGATCCTGCAATCTAATCAAGGTGGGGTATGAAGAAAGGGTCTGGATTCCTTGGCCCAACCCCTGGCCAAGAACCCAAGGCCATATGCATGAGTTGGTAAAATGGTCAGAGTGTGGAGAAGAGACATTTCTGGGACTTCTTGACATGGAGTCCCCATGCACTGTGGTTGAAAATCCTGTTGGGGAAGTCCTAACAGGGGCTATAGTTATATTGGGAGGATATGAGAATGCAGTGGTTGGTGGGATCAAGGTGACAGTTTGAATGAAAACTGGAATGTTTCAATGGACTTTATGTGAAGTAGTTGCATCTCCTTTACCTGAATGTTTTATGGAAATAGATACTATGTCTTACTGGAGGAATGCTTCCCTTACTTAGTATTGTAAAACAGAGGACAAACCAAACCCACCCTTAGACAATATTTATTAAACATGCTAAATGAAAACCAAGAAGATTGACTGAGCCCACAGAGGTTGTTAATTTGGAACAGTATGGGGTAACTAGGAGACAAAATATGTAATACGTCCAGTGTCTGGTCAGTTTATTTGATTTAGAAGGATGCATATTCCACATCTGGGAATATTGCTAATTCTTATCTGGGAAAGTCTGGTACAAAAATAACATCTTTAAAGTGTTAGAAAAAAAAAAAAGCAAAGATGTCACTCTGAGGACTGAGGTGTGCCTGACCCAAGCCATGGTATTTTCAGTTGCCTCATATGCATGCAAAAGCTGAACAATGAATAAGGAAAACTGAAGAATTGATGCCTTTGAGGTATGGTGTTGGCAAAGAATATCAAATATACCATGGACTGCCAGAAGAATGAACAAATCTGTCTCGGAAGAAGTACAGTCAGAATGCTCTTTAGAAGCAGGGATGGCAAGATTTTGTCTCAAGTGCTTTGGACATGTTATCAGGAGGGACCAGTCCCAGGAGAATGACATCATACTTGGTAAAGCAGAGGGTCAGTGAAAGAGAGGAAGACCCTCAAGGAGATGTATTTACACCAAAAACAAAAAAACATTGCCATCCAGTTGATTCTGACTCATAGCAACCCTATAGGACAGAGTAGAACTGCCCCACATGGTTTCCAAGGAGTGCCTGGGGGATTCGAACTACCGACCTTTTGGTTTGCAGCTGTAGCTGTTAACCACTATGCCACCAGGGTTTGACACAGTGGCTGCAAAAATGGGCTCAAGCATAGCAACAATTGTGAGGATGGCGCAGACCTGGGCAGTGTTTTGTTCTGTTGTACATAGAGTCTCTATGAGTTGGAACTGACTCAACAGCACCTAACAACAATAACAATCCGTAAAACTACTTGAAAGGAGTCTTAGAGTCCTTATGTGGACTGCAGCTTATGGTAAAAGCATGGGAGCACTACCCAGCAATGACTGCTAAAATTTTGGATTAGAAAATTTCCATTTGAGAAATAATTACTAGCTTGCTTGTGGATATTAACTGAAAATGCCCCATAACTAAAGGACATAAAATAACCTCGAATCTTGAAATAGCCATAATATCTTGGGTGATATTGGAGAAACACTCTAATGGCATGCCCAGAAGAATTCTATAATAAATTGGAAATTGTTTGCACTGGAACATGCTACTGAGAGAATGCAAAGAGGTACTCATTATATTCACAATCAGATAACCTCTTTTTCCCTGGGACTGACTTTAGAACCACCAAAGAAGCTTCCCAATCCTATTGCCACTTGGGCATTATCCTATGAACAGCTTTCGAATGGCCAACAAATAGCTGCTTTGTTTACAAGTAGCAGTTTAGAGGTGGATAACATCCTATCTGATTAAATAAGATAAAAAGAAATCAATGTAGTGGGCTGAATTGCATGTTATTTGCCCCCATGTTTGGGTTTTTACTAACAGGCAGTGGCCAATGGCCTGGCCGTAGAATCAGGTGGATGTGTAATAGAAAACTGACCTTTTATAGAGATGCCTATATGGGGCATAACTTTAAGGAAATAACTATTGGAACTTAAGGGGTGCATTAAAGTAGAACATGTTGATGCCCAAAAGAAGGACCCATTTTCAGGAACAGAAGTGGATTAGAACTGGCAGTGTGCTCCCTTGAGATGTTCCATAGAATGGGTGGGCATAGGAGAGCTGCAGCAATGCAGAAATTGACTAAATTTAGAAATATTTCTCCTCCACTCTCAGAGGCACAAAATCCCAATGAGAACGGTTCTGTCTGCCAACCAGTGAGACAGGAACTGCAGATGGCTATAGGGCAGATTCACCAGGGGAAAGGCCCTGTGCATAGCTGCAAATCAACCTGATGCTGGTAGCCCAAGGAGACTACAAATGGGTCCTGAGAGAAACAGATGCTTACTCTGGACTGGGATTTACATACTCGAAGGTATATTCAAATACTCAAAACACTATTTTAAAAAAAAAAAAAAACTCATTGCTGTCAAGTTGATTCCAACTCATAGCAACCCCCTAGGGCAGAGGAGAACTGTCCCACAGGGTTTCCAAGGCTGTAATCTCTACAGAAGCAGACTGCAACATCTTTCTTCTGTGGAGTGTCTGGTGGGTTTGAATCTCCGGCCTTTTGGTTAGCAGCCAAGTGCTTTAACCACTGTGGCACTAGGACTCCTCAAAATATTACAAAAGAGCTGAAACAGAATACAGTATATCAATGTGCCATTGTCACATCACATAAGACTGAGGAGTGCACTTTCACCCTCAGAGTTATGGTGTAATTGAAAATTGGAATGAGAACTGAAACACTGTATTGTCTAAAATGGGGAGATGTGAAGGTGTATATATCAAGAATAGATTTAACACATTTAATACCAATGTCCGAGGACCAGTCAAAATGTGAATGACATCAAGGACATGAGAAAAGCAAGAGGTCGTTTCAAAGACAGGAAAGAAAGAAAAGACCTAAATGAATGTCGGAAGAGACTCAAGCTTGCTCTTGAATATGTTGTTGTCGTTGTTAGGTGCTGACTCATAGCCATCCTACGTACAACAGAACGAAACCCTGCCCGGTCCTGAGCCACCCTCACAATTGTTGCTATGCTTGAGCCCATTGTTGCAGCCACTGTGTCAATCCATCTCCTTGAGGATCTTCCTCTTTTTACCTGACCCTCTACCCGACCAAGCATGATGTCCTTCTCCAGGGACTGAACCCTCCTGATAACATAACCAAGGTACGTGAGACAAAGTCACCATCCTTGCTTCTAATGAGCATTCTGATTGTACTTCTCCCAAGACAGATTTGTTTGTTCTTCTGGCAGTCCATGGTATATTCAATATTCTTTGTCAACACCACAATTCAAAGGCATCAATTCTTCTTGGGTCTTCCTTATTCGTTGTCCAGCTTTCACATGCATATGACAAGATTGAAAACACCACGGTTTGGGTCAGGTACACCTTAGTCCTTAAAGTGATATCTTTGCTTTTCAACACTTTAATGAGGTCTTTTGCAGCAGATTTGTCCAATACAGTGAGTAATTTGATTTCTTTTTTTCCTTTTTTTATTGCACTTTAGATGAAGGTTTACAAAACAAACTAGTTTCACGTTAAACAGCTAGTACACATATTATTTTATGACATTGGCTAACAACCCCACAACATGTCAACACTCTCCCTTCTCAACCTTTGGTTTCCAATTACCAAGTTTCCCGTCCCCTTCTGCCTTCTAGTCTTTGCCCCTGGGCTGTTGTGCCCCTTTACTCTCATTTTGTTTTATGGGCCAGTCTCATCTTTGGTTGAAGGGTGAATCTCAGGAGTGACTTCATTACTGAGCTAAAAGGGTGGCCAGGGGTCATGCTCTCGGGGTTTCTCCAGTCTCTGTCAGGCCAATAAGTATGGTATTTTTTTGTGAGTTAGAATTTTGTTCTATATTTTTCTCCAGCTCTATCCAGGACCATGTATTGTGATCCCTGTCAGAGCAGTCAGTGGTGGTAGCTGGGCATCATCTAGCTGTGCTGGACTCAGTCTTGTGGGGGCCATGATAGACGTGGTTCATTAGTCTTTTGGACTAATCTTTCCCTTGTGTGTTTAGTTTTCTTCATTCTTCCTTGCTTCCAAAGGTGTGAGACTAATGCAGTATCTTAGGTGGCTGCTCACGGGCTTTTAAGACCCCAGACACTACTCACCAAAGTAGAATGTAGAACATTTCTTTATAAACTATGTTATGCCAATTGAGCTAGATGTTCCCCAGTACCACGGTCACCACAGCACTCAGCCCAGCAATTTGATCCCTCAGGAAGTTTGGATGTGTCTATGGAGCTTCCATGACCTTGCTTTGTACAAGTTGTGCTGGCTTATTCGATTTCTTGACTGCTGCTTCCATGAGTATTGATTGTGGATCCAAGGAAAATAAAATCCTTGACACTATTTCAGACAATGTTCTGCTGCTATTCATAAGGTTACTACTGGCCAATTTTTTTCAGAGGTAGACTGCCATGTCCTTCTTCCTAGTCTTTCTTAGCCTGGAAGCTCCACTGAAACTTGTCCACCAAGAATGCCCTGCTGGTATTTCAAAAACCAGAAGCAAAGCTTCAAGTATCAGAGAAACACACAAGCCACAACAGTACTACAAGCTGATAGATACGTGGTGGGCTCTTGAAAGTACAATAGCTAAAGTGAAAGGAAGAAATGATGAAGTAAGAGAGCTGAACAGAAGATTTTAAAAAGTGGCTTGAGAAGACAAAGTAAAGTATTATGATGCAATGTGCAAAGAGCTGGAGTTGAAAAACCAAAAGGGAAGAATACGGTTGTCATTCTCAAGCTGAAAGAACTGAAGAAAAAGTCCAAGCCTAGAGTTACAATATTTAAGAATTCTATAGGGAAAAATTAAGCAACAACACAGGAAACATCAAAAGAAGGTGGAAGGAATACACAGAGTCACTGTGCCAAAAATAATTTGTTGATGTTCAACCATTTCAGGAGGTAACATATGATGAAGAACTGATGGTACCGAAGGAAGACATCCAAGCTACACTGATGGCATTGGTGAAAAACAAGGCTCCAGGAACTGATGAATACCAATAGAGATGTTTCAGCAAATGGATGCAGTGCTGGAGGCTCTCACTTGTCTATGCCAAGAAATTTGGAAGACACCTACCTGGCCCCAATTGGAAGAGATTTGTGTTTGTGCTCATTCCAAAGAAAGGTGATCCAACGGAATGCAGTAATTACCAAGCAATATCATTAATATCACACACAAGTAAAATTTTGCTGAAGATCATTCAGAAGGGGTTGCAACAGTACATCAACAGGGAACTGCCAGATATTCAAGCTGGATTCAGAAGGGGACAGGGATGCTGATGTCAAATGCGTCTTGGTTGAAAGAAGAGAGTATCAGAAAGATGCTTACCTGTGTTTTATTGACTAGGCAAAGGCATTTGACTGTGTAGTTCATAACGAATTATAGATAACATTGAGAAGAATGGGAATTCCAGAACACTTAATTGTGCTCCTGAGGAACCTGTACATAGGCCAAGAGGCAGTTGTTCAAACAGAATGAGGGGATACTGAGAGGTTCAAAATCAAGAAAGGTATGCATCAGGATTGTATCCTTTCACCACACTTATTCAATATGTGTGCTGAGCAAATAATCTGAGAAGCTGCACTCTATGAAGAAGAACGGGGCATCGGGATTGGAGGAAAACTCATTAACAACCTGAATTATGTGGATAACACAACCTTGCTTGCTGAAAGTGAAGAGCACTTACTGATGAAGATCAAAGACTACATCCTTCAGTTTGTATTGTGCCTCAGTGTAAAGAAAACAAAAATCCTCAAAACTGTACCAATAAGCAACATCATAATAAACAGGGAAAAGATTGAAGTTGTCAAGGATTTCATTTTTCTTAGATCCACAATGTCCATGGAAGCAGCAGTCAAGATATCAAATGACATATTGCATTGGGCAAATCTGCAAAAGGCCTCTTTAAAGTGTTGAAAAGCAAAAATGTCACTTTAAGGATTAAAGTATGCCTGACCCAAGCCATGGTGTTTTCAGTTGCCTCATATGCATGTGTAAGCTGGGCAATGAATAAGGAAGACCGAAGAAGAATTGATGCCTTTGAATTATGGCACTGCTGAAGAGTATTGAATATAATGTCGACTTCCAGAAGCATGAACAAATCAGTCTTGGAGAAAATGCAGCCAGAATGCTCCTTGGAAGCAAGGATGGCGAGACTTCATCTCAAGTACATTGGACATGTTATCAGGAGGGATCAGTCCCTGGAGAAGGGCATTAAAAGCAAAAAAAACCAAAGCCATTGCTGTCAAGTCGATTCCAACTCATAGCAACCCTATAGGACAGAGTAGAACTGCCCCATAGAGTTTCCAAGGAGCAGCTGGTGGAGTCGAACGGCTCACCTTATGGTTAACTCTTAAGCACTACACCACCAGGGCTCCAGACAAGGACATTATGCTTGGTGAAGTAGAGAGTCAGCAAAAAAGAAGACCCTCAATGAGATGGATTGTCACAGTGGTTGCAACAATGGGCTTCAGCATAATAATGATTATGAAGATGGCACAGGACTGGGCAGTGTTTCATTTTCTTATTATGGGCTCACTATGGGTCAGAACCTACTTGACAGCACCTAACAAAAACAACAATAAAGGCATATAGGGCTGGCTTACCTTCATGAGTATGTGCTCACACTTAAGATGAAGGGGGCCAAGGGAGCAATCCAACCTGATAAATTCCTCTACTTTCCTGGGGCATCATAGGAAGGGAGGTTAGAAGAGGATGCTGGCATGACTCTACAATTCTTTCCCACAACACCTCAACTTTCTTTTTTTTCCCCCCTACCTGATACAATTAATTGGTGCCAGGATCAGTGCTGCAACTGTGGATGACTCCTAAGCAAGAAACTGAAACTATATGTTTAAATCTTTGTGTTAGAACTCTCAAGAATCTGATCGGGTGGACTGTGCCTTCAAAACATTAAGCAAAATTGGGGTTAGCAATGAATGCAGCTACATTGTATAGCGGTCGAGATAGCTCAGTAGTTCCTTATCTATACAATCCTGTGTTATATGAATGGGAATGGAGTGAGAAGAAGGCTCTTGCTAGGCTAGTATTGCTGCCAGCAATCTGGACCAACACAGTGACAGACCTAACTTCCCTTCCAAAAGTGGTAAATTTTGGGTAAAAATTAACTACATATGGAAAGAAAGAGGAATAATACATTGGTATAAAATAATGAATAAATGGGTTATTCAGTGAGGAAAATCCAGTACTACATTGGTGCCCAAAAAGAGGTTCAAAGCAAGCAATAATATTGTCTCTTAGCTCATTTACACATCATGCTTGAAAGGGTAAAGCCACATGTTGCCGTATGAAGCCTCCCCTGCTTCTGGAACCTGACAAAGTCAAACGGAATCCTGAAAACCTGAGTGGCAATGCTCTGGGAAACATTTTGGTAATACGATGTGATGATAGACTGATCTAATTGATAATGACTGAATGGGGCTTTAGTAGAGTGCCAGTAACTTTTGACTCTTATTTTTCAGGTTACATCTACTAACGATAGTGCATTAAAGGTGTAACATTGGCATCGTTGGTAAGATTATAACGTTGATACTGATTGTCAAACGCATTGGGAAGTTTAAAGTCTTCTTATGATGTAATACTGATGGGAATGATTGGTTTACTGAATAACTGGATTTACCTAACCATCAGCAAATTTCTCTGCTAAATAGTTCTCCACAACTTTATCATAAGGCACAAATAGTGGTAGATCAAGAGACAAAAATATTAAAACGTATGCAATAGCTTTGTAGGGTAGTCGAGTTTTTCCTTTAAATATACCCCTATGCCACAGTGGCTCCTTCAAATGTTGGGGATATGATCATTTTGCTGTAAGAGAGTCTTGGCCAAAGACCAGGGGATGGCCTGTGCAGTAAATAATTTAACCTTGCCCCCCAAAAATGTCTGGACTTTACCCTTGGCTTCTGTGAGGTAATCTCTAAGCCCTTGGAATGTCATGCCTGCCACCAAGACTTCAAATTTACAAGGCTTATATATTCCTTGCTCTCACATATTTTCACTACTTTCTTCAGCAGTTTTATTAGTTTACCAGTATTGTAATATCTATTAACAGGTTTGAAAATCAAAGGAATAATTACCGAGTAGGCAGGGTAGAGCTGGCAATCTTTTTTGGAGCCATATTTGCTTTGATCCTTATTCATTGATTTTTTTTCTTTTTTTTTTTTTTAATTTTCATTGTGCTTTAAGTGAAAGTTTACAAATCAAGTCAGTCTCACACAAAAACTTGTATACGCCTTGCTACATACTCCCAATTGCTCTCCTGCAAATGAGACAGTCTGCTCCCTCCCTCCAATCCCCTTTTTCGTGTCCATTTTCCCAACTTCTAACTCCTTCTACCCCCTCATCTCCCCTCCAGGCAGGAGATGCCAACGTAGTGTCCACCTGATCCAAGAAGCTCACTCCTCACTAGCATCCCTCTCCAACACATTGTCCAGTCTAATCTCTGTCTGAAGAGTTGGCTTTGGGAATGGTTCCTGTCCTGAGCCAAAAGAAGGTCTGGGGTCCATGACCACTGGGGTCCTTCTAGTCTCAGTCAGACCATTAAGTCTGGTCTTATGAGAATTTGAGATCTGCATTCCACTGCTCTCCTGCTCCATCAGGGGTTCTCTGTTGAGTTCCCTGTCAGGGCAGTCATTGGTTGTAGCTGGGCACCATCTAGTTCTTCTGGTCTCAGGGAAAGATTTTGATTCTTTAGTTTGGGGAGTTGTAGAAGCATACAACCCAGCAATCCCAATTCCAGAAGAAGTGAGGGTAGGGAGGCAAACAGAAATCTGTACAACAATATTCACTGTAGCACTTTTCACAATAGGCAAAAGATGGAAACCAAAATGTCCACCAAGAGATGAACACACAAAATCTTCTACATACACACAATGGAGTAGAACTGCTCCATAGGGTTTTCAAGGCTGTGACTTTTCAGAAGCAGATCGCTGCGCCTGTCTTGTGAGAAGCCTCTGGGTGGGTTTGAACCTGAAACCTTGTAGATGAGCACTTAACTGCTGCTGCAAGCCAGGGACTCCCAATAGAATATCACAGACCCCCCGCCCCGCCCCGCAAAAAATGAAGTCCTGATGTATACAAAAACATGAAGCCTGAAAACACCAACCTGAGCAAAATAATTCAGGACATGAGCAAATATACACAAGACAAAGGTTATTAGTGGTTACCAGGGGCGACAAGGAGGGGAAAAGGAAGAGTTTTTGATTAGGGGCACTGAGTTTCTGTTAAAGGTAGTGGAATGATTTGGAAAATAACAGCGAGAATGCTTGCACAACTTGAAGAATATAATCAATTAACTGAAATGTACAGGTAGAAATTGTTGAAATGGCATGTTTTGTTATGTATATTTTCAACACAATAAAAAATATGAAAATCAATAAAAAAAAGAAAGAAAAGCTCTGTGGAATTCTCTCCCTATATACAATACACACACACACACATTTTTCTTTTTGAAAAAATGGGTATTTTTGAGACCAAAAAGTGAAGGCACAGTGAATTATCCCCAGTCTTGACTGGTCCATTTCTTGCGGCAACCTCATAAAGAGTCAATTGTTTGGAGCTCCAAGCCCGTGTATAAGTCCCTGGACACCTAAATTTGTGGTCCTTCTAGCTCAGGAAACTGTTTCAGCGACCTGAGAGACTGTGATCGAACTTAGCTTGTATTCTCTTCAAATTGTGGGGTTTGTGTCTATTTCATTATTAGCTTTTCTTATTTTGTCCTTACTCTTTTCTGTTTCTACTTTTCCTTGTTTTCCTTCATTCCTTTGTTATTTTTTCATTTATTTTCCTTTCCCTTTATTTCCTCAATTTTTCATTTTACTTTTTCTATGTACTTATTTTTTCTTTATCATTTTACTATTATTTTACTTTTGTCATTTTATATCTGCTCTTATCCTTTTTTAATTGTTTATTGCCTTTTTCTTGACCCTTTATTTATTGTTTTGTGTTTATATATAGCATTTATCTTGCTTACAATTTTTTACCTTTTGCCATTTTAATCTTAATTTTCCATTTCCTCCTTTTGCTGTTCTCATTTACCTTTTTCATTTATATCTTATGTTTTTATCTTTTTTCTTTATCCTTTTCTTTATTGCTTTATTTTCCATTTACCATTTTTTCTCATTTCTGTATTCTTTGATATTCACATTTAATCTTTTTCTTTATTTTTTAGTTTTGTCATATTATTCCTTTTTAATTTATTCTTTTCATTTCTATATTTTTCTCTTGTATATCCTTTTGCATTCAGTTCTTTTGTTTTCCTATCTTTTCAATATGTTTTTAAATTTCCCATTTTATTAATTTTCCTTACCTCTTTTGTTTTACATCACTTCAAACTTGTAGATTATTATTTTTCTGATTACTGAGTTTTCATTTTACTTTTATTCTTTTATTTTGGTCACTTTCATTCGATGTATTTCATTTTTTCCAGTTATGTTTTTAGCTTTCACAAGTTTTTTCTTTTAAAGTTTTAATTTTTTCTCCTTTTATCTTTTCTATTACATTTTAACTTATTTTTCTCATTTTTTCCATATTTCATTAGGTTTTTAGTCATCACTTTTCCATTTTTAATACTACCACAAGGGCATCTCTTATCCCAAAGCCCACTACGCCTTGACTGCACATCCAACATGCTATGGAGCCACTTAGCCTTCTCTGCTGAGAAGGAAACCCATGTGGGACATTACCACCTCCTCAGAACCATTGGCAACGGGACATTTGCCAGGGCCAAGTTGGCCCAGCACATCAACACTGGCAAAGAGGTACTGATTAAAACAGCTGACAAGATCCAACAGACGTCCTCCAACCTCGAGACTATACCAAAAAATAAAAATTATGAAGGCTCTCCATCATCCAAATATTGTAAAGCTGTTTCAAGTGATGGAGTATGAGAACACCCTCAATATAGTGACGGAATATGCAAGTGGAGGGGACATGTTTTATCACCTAGTGATTCATGCTTTGATGAGTGAAAAAGAGGCCCAAAGAAAATTTCACTAAATAGTGTTGGTGATGTAGTATTGTCACAACAAGGGTATTGTTCATAGGGATCTGAGAACAGCAAGCCTGCTATTGGATGAGGAAATGAACATCAAACTTGCAGACTTTGGCTTTGGAACTGAATTCACCACGGGAAACAAGCTGGATATCTTCTGTGGCAGTCCTCCTTATTCCCTTACAAGAGTATAAGTTCCCCTTATACTCTTTCAGGGAGAAAAGTATGACAGACCCCCAGTGGATGTGTGGAGCCTGGGAGTCATCCTGTACTTCATGGTAAGTGCATCTCTGCCTTTTGGTGGAAAGACCTTATTGAAGCTGTGAGAGCAGGTACTGGAAGGACAATATGATATTCCTTTCCACATGTCTACACAGTGTTAATAACTGCTGAGCAAAATTTTCATTCGTGACCCAAAAAAGAGAGCCACATTAGAGGAGATCCCAGGACATCTATGGATGAAGGTGGGCCATAAAGAAAAACAGGCTATATGTCCAGCCACTCCCAGACTATGATGACCCCTGGTGCATTGAGGTGATGGTGAACATGGGTTACGCACAGGAAGAGATTCATGACTTCCTGTTGAACCAAAAGTACAATGACGTGATGGCCACCTATCTGCTTCTGGGTCACAACACATCTGAGATGGAGAGCCACAGCAGCACCCTGGAACCCCAAGCTGCAGCCCATTGCACCAATAGCCACACTTCTTCCTCACCCCATGAGGTGCATCCTACCACCTGTGCTAAACCCAAACAGTGTAGTTCCACCAAGCCTGCCATTCCCACGTATGATTACTACATCCACAATTCTTTGAACGGTCTATCTAATGGCCATGTCCCACCTGCACCAGGAATCCAGGACAGCCTAAGCACAGCCCAACCAGACCTCTGGACTGTGTGCCAAGGTGAGAAACAGTGAGGTGCCACAGCCCAGTACAGCCCCCCAATGTCTTTCTGTGGCTCCTCCTCAGCCCACACCATCGACAAGAGTAGTGGAGCCCCAGAGGGAACCAGTTTCTCCCAGGGAGTGTTAAAATTAAGCTCATTAAATGATGAGCGGGTGCAGGAGGTACCTGACCAGCCGAAAATGCCCCAGGCTTTGACCCCAGCCTCTCCCTTCGTAAGCAGCCAGGGCAAGCAGGGGGCCACTGGGAGGTTCTTTAAGATCAGGAGAAGGTATCTTCGTTTTATGTGTGTCAAAAAGGACCCGAAGGTATCTGAAAGCAAAGCTGTAGAGACGATGCTCAAACCCTGAGAGGCCAAGCCTCACTCTCTCAAGTTTACGTGGAAGATGAAGATCATCAGCTCCATGGAACCCAAGGAGATGAGGCAGGAGATCTGCCGAGTGCTGGATGCCAATGGCTGTGAGTGGGATCTCACCCACAAATACACGCTGCTATGTTTGAATGGCACACCAGGACAGGAAGACTTCATTCAGTGGAGGATGGAGGTGTGCACACTGCCTCAGCAGACTCTCAATGGGGTGAAACTGAAGAGAATTTCAGGCACGTCTGAAGCCTTCGATAGCATTGCCTCAAAACTTTCCAGGGAACTTGTACTTTAACATGGTGCCAGCAGCTGCCTAGGAGAACAGAGAAGTTCATAGGTTAAGCTCCTTGGTAATTTTGGGAGGCAAAGTTCTTAAAGGCCACAGAGGTGCCTGAAATTCTCTTCACTCGAATCTTGTTGAAAAATCACCAACCAGTGGCTCCACCACTCTTGTGCACACCTTCAACCTCCACTGCACAAAGTCCTCTTGGCCTGTGTGCCATGTGTGCACAGCAGCACGTATGTCTGGGTGAGATTCCACTCACAGCTACTGGCATCCCGCACTTGGCAGGTCATCCACATCATCTCATCAGGGTTCATGGAGCTAGTTCTTCCCTGTAAACTTCACTGAGAATGGCTTGGCCTTTCCAGGTTTGAGCATCTCCACCACATCTTTTCTCTCAGGTTCATGCAGGTCCCTTCTACCACACGTGAAGAAAACATTCCTTCAAACCACAACAGACACTCCCAGAGGAGTGCAGCCAAGATGATGGAATAGTCAGACACTGCCTGTTGTTCCTCTTAGAACAAAGACCCGAAAAAACAAGTGAATCAATTATATACGACAATCTAGGAACCCTAATCATCAAAGACAAAGCTGAAGAATCGAACTGAGCAGCAGGAGGGAGGTTAGACAATCCAAAAGCAGCAGAGAAGTACCGATAGCAAGATTGCCAGTGCCCTGTTAGCTAAGTCAGTGTAGCTCACACAGGCTGAGACAAGGAACAACATTTAAAGACAAGCGTCATCACATCGGGTGTAGCCAAGCAGCAGCTAATCTGCAAATGCCTCTAGAGCCAAGTAGGAATGACACCAGACCTATAACAGTTAAGTGCAAACTTCTAACCTAGTGCACTGGGGCAAAACAACCCCTCCCCCTCCCAGAGTTTCACAGAGAAGAAGTGATTCCTTCCCCTTATTCACCCCCAACTCCACTCTTCTCTGACACCAATCCCACAATACTAAAAAATGCCACACCCCCTATGCTGGGAACTTAGGGTTCTCTGCTCCCACACCAGTCTCACAGCCACTTCGCCCAGCCACTGGCATAGGGGGTCCACGGATTTACAGCACCCTTCACACTTGCCCATAACTATGTTGGCCGGTTCAACACCACATGCCCTCATCACCATAAAACAGCAGGGCATACGCCTGAAGCACATTTTAAACAATGGCAGCCAAGGTGGAGCTGCAAATATGTGACATTTCATACCACCCTACCCCCTAAGCAGGTGCTTCAACCACCCACACCAGGGGTCTGAGGGCTGGTGGTACCACCACTCTATCTAACTTCCCACAACAGGGGTCTGAGAATAAGAGGTGCCTCCCAGTCCCTCCAGCCAGAAGCCCTGGGTACCCAAGGACGAGCTGCAATACCCTCCCCTCCACACTATGCACTCGAGGGGACAAGGACATGCCCTCCACCTAGGCACCCAAGAGGAGCCATCAGCACCCTGTCTTGCTCTGCACATAGCCCCCTCCTGCAGTCAGAAACCTGTGCTTGCACCGAACACCCCTATGCAGTCCTGCCCATCTAGGACTGTAGGTGAGAGTCTGCACCACAGACTTGATGAACAACAGCCTGGACACCTATGCCCACTCCCACAAGAAAAGTGAACAGACTCCTGGGCTTACATACCTAGTAGCTGCTCTGACCACCTGGAGACGTGATGTGAGACCTTCAAAGACGCCAACAAAGTAGCTCACACACCCAGCCTACCTGGGAAAATCAAAACAAAACAAAAAGGACATGGTAAACAAACACAAAATAAATAAATATAATAACTTAATAACAATCACATAAAGAAGTAGGTCAAGATGGCTCCAGCAAGCGTCCAAAATAAAGAACCAGGAAACCTTCTGGAGGAACATAAGGAAATGAAATCACCTGAGAAAGAATTAAAAAGGCTAATATACAGAGCTCTCCAAGAGAATGAGATCAACCAAAACTCAGATCAAGCCAAGGAGCACACAGACAAAGCAACAGAGGAATTCAGGAAGACAATATAAGAACAGGAGAACAAAATTAACAGGATGATAGAAATCACAGAGACAGCAACTAGAAATCCAAAAAATTAACAATAAAATTTCAGAATTAGACAACTCAATAGAACATCATAGGAACAGAATTGAGACAATGAAAGTCAGAATTAGTGAGACTGAGGATAAATTTATCTTGACATCAATTTATTTAAGGAAAAATCAGAAAAAAAGAATTAAAAAAAAATGAAGAAAGCCTAAGAAGTATGTGGGGCACTATCAAGAGGAAAAACTTACAAGTGATCATAGTACCAGAATGGGGGATAACAGAAAATACAGAATTGTTCAAGATTTGCTGGCAGACAACTTCCCTGATATCATAAAAGATGAGAAAATATCTATCCAAGAAGCTCAGTGAACCCCATATAGAGTAGACCCCAAAAGAAAGTCACCAACACATATCATAATCAAACTTGCCAAAACCAAAGACAAAGAATGTTGCGGGTGGCTACGGATAAACCAAAAGTCACCTACAAATGAGAACCAGTAATAATAAACTCTGACTACTCAGCAGAAACCATGCAGGCAACAAGGCAATGGGGTGACATATATAAAGCCTTGAAGGAAGAACACTGCCAGGCACAAATTACATATAGAGCAAATCTGTCTTTCAAATACGATGGCAAATTAGGTCATTTCCAGATAAACAGAACTTAAGGGAATTTGTAAAAACCAAATCAAAATTGTAAGAAATGTTAAAGAGAGTCCAAGACTAGAACACAGAATAGTTCTATCAGTTATCAACCCAGACAGTCCTCTTGGCCTGCATGCCATGTGTGCACCGCAACATGTATATCTGGGTGAGATCCCACTTAGCAGATCTTCTACAACATCCTCGTCAGGCTCCATGAAGCTGGTTCCCCCACTGAAATGTCACTGAGCAGGGCTTGGCCTCTCAGGGTTTTAGCATCTCTACCACATCTCTGCTCTCAGGTTCACTCAGGTCCCCCTAGCACATGTGAAGCAAACATTTCTTCAAAACAAAACAGACACTCCCAACTTTATCTGTTCAGGGTCAGAGGAGGGGAAGCTTGTGATAGGGGAAGCAATTTGATTCACTAACAGGGCCATCAAGCTCCTTCTGGTGTCCCTTGGGATGCAAACAGTCAATGAGCTCAACAGCAAACGAAAAAGTTGCTGGTTCAACTCCACCCACAGATGCCTTAAAAGAAAGGCCTGTAGTCTATTTCTGAAACATCTCGAAGCTGAAGAAAATTAGAACAAGTCCACAAGAGCCAAAGTACGACCTTGAGTATATCCCACCTGAATTTAGAGACCATTTCAGGAATAGATTTGATGCATTGAACACTAATGACCGAAGACCAGACGAGTTGTGGGATGACATCAAGGACATTATACAGGAAGAAAGCAAAAGGTCATTAAAAAAGACAGGAAAGAACGAAAAGACCAAAATGGATGTCAGAAGAAACCATTAAACTTGTTCTTGAATGTTGAGTAGCTAAAGCAAAAGGAAGAAATGATGAAGTCAAAGAGCTGAACAGAAGATTTCATAGGGCATCTCCAGAAGACAAAGTATTATAATGAAATGTGAGAAGAACTGGAGATAGAAAACCAAAAGGGAAGAACATGCTCAGCATTTCTCAAGTTGAAAGAACTGAAGAAAAAATTCGAGCCTCGAGTTGCAATATTGAAGGATTATAGGGGGAAAATATTAAAACAATGCAGGAAGCATCAAAAGAAGATGGAAGGAAAACAGAGTCACTGTACCAAAAAGAATTCCTTGACGTTCAACCATTTCAGGAGGTAGCATATGATCAAGAACCGATGGTTCCCAAGAGGTCCAAGGTGCACTAAAGGCACTGGCAAAAAACAAGGCTCCAGGAACTGATGGAATACCAGTTGAGATGTTTCAACAAATGGATGCAGCACTGGAAGTGCTCTCTCATCTATACCAAAAAATTTGGAAGACAGCTACCTGGCCAACTGACTGGAAGAGATCCTTATTTATGCCCATTCCAAAAAAAGGTGATCCAACAGAATGCAGAAATTATTGACCAATAATCATTAATATCACACACAAGTAAAATTCTGCTGAAGGTCATTCAGAAGCGGTTACAGCAGTACATTGACAAAGAGCTGCCAGAAATTCAAGCCAGATTCAGAAGAGGACGTGGAACAAGGGATATCACTGCTGATGTTGTACGGATCTTGGCTGAAAGCAGAGAATATGATAAAGATGTTTACCTGTGTTTTATTGACTATGCAAAGGCATTCGACTCTGTGCATCACAACAAATTATGGATAACAGTTCAAAGACTGGGAATTCCAGAATACTTGATTGTGCTCATAAGGAATCTATACATAGATCAAGAGGCAGTCATTGGAACAGAACGAGGGGATACTGCATGGTTTAAAGTCACGAAAGGTGTGTGTCAGAGTTGTATTCTTTCACCATACTTATTCAATCTGTATGCTAAGGAAATAATCCAAGAAGCTGGACTATATGAAGAACAGTGCATCAGGACTGGTGAAAGGCTCATTAACAACCTGTGATATGCGGATGACACAACCCTACTTGCTGAAAGTGAAGAGGACTTGAAGCACTTGCTGACGAAGATCAAACACTACAGCCTTCAGTATGGATTATACCTCAACATAAAGAAAACAAAAATCTTCACAAATGGACCAATAAGCGACATTATGATAAATGGAGAAAATAACGAAGTTGTCAAGGATTTCATTTTACTGAATCCACAATCAATGCCCATGGAAGCAGCAGTCAAGGAAACAAATGTGCATTGCATTGGGCAAATCTACTGCAAAAGACCTCTTTAAAGTGTTAAAAAAAAAAGCAAAGATGTCACTTTGAGGACTAAGGTGTGCCTGACCCAAGCCACTGTGTTTTCAATCGCCTCATATGCATGTGAGAGCTGGACAATGAATAAGGAAGACCGAAGAGGAATTCATGCCTTAGAATTATGGCGTTGGCCATGAATATTGAATATACCATGGACTGCCAGAAGAACAAACAAATCATTCTTGGAAGAAGTACAACCAAAATGCTCCTTAGAATCAAAGATGGCGAGACTTCTCTCACATACTTTGGACATGTTATCAGAAGGGACCATCCTTGAAAAAGGGCATTATGCTTGGTAGAGCTTCAGCAAAAAAGAGGAAGGCCCTCGAGGAGATACACTGACACAGTGGCTGCAAAAATGGGCTCAAGCATAACAACCATTACGAGGTTGGCACAGGACCAAGCAGTGTTTCATTCTGTTGAACACAGGGTCCGTATTAGTGGGAACTGACCTGATGGCACCTAACAACAGCAATAACAAATTTCGATGTTGAACGTGACTTTTATGCAAGTGATTTTAAGGAAGGTCTCCCTACCCAGTTGTGTATTCAGGGGGCTGAACATTGTCTTCTAAAATACTTTCCACTGCATTGGTCTTTCTTGCTCCAATAGACCACTCAGGAGCGTCCAGGCATAGTGGCTACTGTTCTCACATTGCACCTGGCTTACTGAGTTGCATGTTTTCATTTCCCCCTTTACACTGGGCAAAGTATTTAGTCTTTGATCATTAAGTATGAAGGTAGATGTAGGCTTTGTGGATATGCAAACCCAAACCCAACTAAACCTGTTGCCATTGACTCAATTTCTACTCACCGGGACCCTATAGGACAAAGTAGAACTGCCCTGTAGGGTTTCCAAAGATCAGTGGGTGATTACCGGCAGAGCTCTTAACCATTTTGGCACCAGGGCACTATATGCAAACAAACCTTGGGAAAAACAAAATTTTTTTAAATTTTCTGTAATGCTGCAGTAATGAAGAAAGTGTTGTATTGATGTAAGGATAATCAAGTAGATCAAGGAATGAACAAGAGTCCAGAAATTGATGGACACTAACGTTGTTGTTGGGTGCCTTAGAATCCATTCTGGCTCATAGTGACTCTATATGTAACAGAATGAAGCACACTTCCCAGTCCTGCGCCATCCTCACAATCCTTGTTATGTTTGAGCCCACTGTTGCAGCCCCTGTCAATCCATCTCATGGTGTGTCTTTCCCTTTTTCGCTGACTCTCTACCTACCCAAGCATGACGTCCTTCTCCAATGACTGGTCCCTTCTGGTAACATGTCCAAAGTACATGTGAGGAACTCTCGCCATCCTGCTTTCCAAGTCTGACATCACTTATCCCAGCAGAACCTCACCCGGGCCAGCTTTGAGGTCCTGACTTGGGTGCCAGGGCAAAAGCAGAGGGAGGAGAAAGGGGCGCGAGCGTCTGTAGTCACCCTCTTCCCAGGCCTAGGGGATTCCCGCTGACCACTCAGCAAAGCCTGGAGTCTGGTGCTTTGAGGAGCCCGCCAGCCCCGCAGGCCTCCAGCTTCAGTGAACTATGGGTGGGGCGGCCAAAACCTCCAAGGTCAGCTGGAGGGTCATGAGTCAAAAGGCCGGGTCGCGAGCCCGGAGGCTGAGAGGAGGTCCTGGAGTCCAGGCCACGCCCGCCCTCCGGACGCGGGCCTCTCCTCCCTGCTCAGGGCAGCCGGGAAAGGCTAGAGCCACGGCCAGAGAGGCCCGACGCCCAGCGCCTGTTCCCCGCCCTCTGCTCGCTTTCCGGACCAATTGCAACGGCAGACCCACCGCCCCCCTCCCCGCGCCCGCGCCCGCGCCCGCGCCCGCGCCCGCGCCCGCGCCCGCGCCCGCGCCCGCGCCCGCGCCCGCGCCCGCGCCCGCGCCCGCGCCCGCGCCCGCGCCCGCGCCCACCTCAGGGTTTCGTGGCGGGGGAGGCTCTGCGGGGGCCGTTGGGGGAGGGGGCGGCGCCTGTGGGCGGGCGGGGAGAGGAGCAGTGACTCCTGGGGCCAGGATCACAGCAAGTCAGGTGGGTGTGGGAGGAGGAGAGGGGTGTGAAGTGGGAGGATCTGGGAACCAGAGCTCTCTGCCCATTTTGAAATTGTCCTTTTTGTTGGTCACTTTGAGGAGCTCTTTAGATATTTTATGTATTTTGGATATTGAACCCTTATCCCCCAAATAGTTGCCAAATACTTTCTCCCGTTCTGTCTGTTGTCTTTTCACTTTCTTGATAATGTTCTTTGATGCACAAGCGTTTTTCATTTTGTCAAAGTCCAACTTACCTTTACCTTTCTTTTGTTGCTCATCCTTTGGTGTCATATCAAAGACTCTGCTTAAGAATAAGCCGTTGAAATCCCCCCGGAGCACAGTTGTACTCCAACACACATAGGATCGCCATGGTCAGAATACCCTGGATGGCAACTGATATTTTCTAGGCTGACTCTACTGCCTATGTTTTCTGTCTCCCTATAAAGGTAAGTTTGTGTGGCTTACTACAATTCCAGGTGGTGGTAGTAGGAGTATATAATGTTATAGCCAAAAAAGCTGTAAATTCTCAGCCTTGTTTTCAGTATCTGGGTCAACGAATTGGTCATGGGTTCAGCCCATCATTGTGCATTTATTAATGTGAGACTAGCCTCTTGAAAGATGTAAATGGTTAAGGAACTACGGTCATATGTGAGATTTATGGAGGAGGCTGGCCAGGAGAGGGAAGTTATAGTCTGTGTACTAAAATTACATTGCCAGAGCAAGCTAAACAGAGATTGATCATCTCATGCAGCGCTGTGGCTAATGTCATAGGCAAATTTGGGCTGGTTAGTGATAGTATGTTCCTCCCTGTTCTGATTGGTGTGCAGTG
Organism: Elephas maximus indicus; assembly: GCF_024166365.1. NCBI lineage: Eukaryota > Metazoa > Chordata > Mammalia > Proboscidea > Elephantidae > Elephas > Elephas maximus. The sequence goes on from NC_064821.1 coordinate 15,411,314, forward strand.
GTGGCTGAGTTTCTTGCCAGTTGTCAATATTAAATGGCATTGATGTGTTTCCATAGGATTTTCAGGTGTTCTGTGTGGTTTGTGAAAACCTGTGCTAGTTTAGTCCTCAAATTAGATCCTGGACTACGGGGAACTCAGCATGGGATCATTTCAGATGGACCTGGGTATTTTGAGAATAGACAGCAATTGCATTATGCATTTGATCCTTTTCTGTCCCTGCTTATTGTTTTCAGTGGGGACCACCTGCTCTATCATCTCCATCCTTGGAGAAATTTTTCTAGCACAGCCATTGATTTAACTTTAACAGCCTTGGAGGTGGCATGCCAATATATTTTGCCCAAGTTGACTTTGGTTCTCAGCTTTTCATGGTTGGCTCTAGCTCCTGTATGGTGTGGTATCTATATTTTTTAAGGATGCCCCAGAAGAGTAACATTGGGCATCAATTTCCAACAAATATCTCCATTTCCATATTAATGGTTTTGGTAGGCCCAACAAATATTGTAAGCAAGCATTTGTCAATTTTGGTTAGACTCTCCTGTACAAAGAGTGCTTGAGTAACTCCAGAGATTAAGTATATTTTTCATGAGAAGCTTCTTTGCTGTAACCCCCAGGAGCCATGATTAATTACTGTGGGCATAGCCAGAAGAACAATTTATAGAAGCTGTAAATATTGAGTGTTATTAAAAAAAAAAAAAAAAATCTTGTATTTTGACAGTGTGAGGTTAGGTTAGGGAAGAACTTCCGAGCTAGTTGTAGTTCCTGTTTTTTAGACATGCTTTTGGCCCACCTAATATTATGCTGTATTCATTGCCTTCCTTGACTGTGTTGATTAGTGAACATTACCCTTGGCCACTTGGTTAGTGAGATTTATCTGTGCCTCAATAAAAGGGGCTTGTACTGGAGGGGGAGAGAGATCATTATAATTAGTAGAAAAATAGGCCAGTAGTTGTAAGGCATACATTGTTGGCAGGATTTACATTGTGAAAAATATAGGCTGCAGATCAACAAAGAGCAAGGACTTTCGAAAGTGATGCGGAGGCATTCTAAATATTGAGTTCTAGTCACTTAAGGCTATCCAGAGTCATTTTCCCAATCGACTGACTGTCCTACTGAATGTGTGGGCCCCCATATCGAGTTCCTGATCACTCCCCAAATCTCCCCCTTTTCCTTCTTGCCACTTGTAGTGAGTTAGAAACATTTGGGGCTGAAGTGGCAAACCAAAACGTGTATTTCTGTAAGTAAAGTTGAAGAACATCTCAGTGGCCCCCTGCCATCCCTGGCTGCTGACAGAGGCAGAGGCTGGGGTCCCAATCTGAGGCAAACTCGGCTGGTCAGGCATCTCTTGCAGCTTCTCCACATGCAAGGAGCATAGTTTTGACATTCCCTGGAGGAAGCTGGTTTCCTCTGGGCTCCATCACTGCTGCTGATGGTGTGGGATGAGGAGGAAGTCTCAGAGACGTCCTGGGAACTGCAGCACGTCACTGTTGCTTACCTTGGAGCACATTCCAGAGTCCTGGTTAGCCTCCACCGAGTCTGTCCTGGATTCGTGGTGCATATGGGACTGGGGTGGGGACACTGAGGTAGAAGCAGATGCCATGGAGGCCCCTGATCCTGAATCAGATAGACCGTCCAAACCATTGTGGATATTGCCCTGGGCAAGGGTAGTCTTCACTAAAGGTGTGGAATTGCCACTTCCCTGTTTGCTGGTGAAGACGTTGCTGTTCACAGAGGGCAAGAGGGGTGGTGTTCTTCCTCTCCAGCATGGGTAGAGAGCTGACAGATGTGTCGTTGTGCTGCTTCTCTTCTGCCCTGACTCCTGGTCCTCCTCAGACCACTTATTTTTGGCATAATTGCAGGAGGAATCACAAGTGGGAATGGCAGGCTTGTCGTAACTCCTCTGCTTGGGTTAGCACTGAGGGTACAGTGCACCTCATGGGTTGAAGATCAACTGAAGGCTGATGTCCCAGAGTGCTGGTATGCCCTCTGTCTCAGATGTTTTGTGACCCAGGAGCAGATACGTGGCCGTCACATCACTGTACTTTGGGATCAGCAATGAGTATTCAATTTCTTCCCATGTGTAATACATGTGGACCATCACCTTAATGCGCTGGGGGTCACTGTAATCTGGGAGTGGCTCCATGTACAGCATTTATTTTTAATCTTCATGGCCCACCATCACCCATGGATGTCTCAGAATCTCCTCTAATGTGCCTTTCTTGCTGGGGTCATGAATGAAAATTTTGTTCACCAGATGCTCACATTGCACAAACATACCTGAAGGCGTTTCTACCAAAAGGCAGGGATCCACTCACCACCAAATACAAGATGACTCCCAGGCTCCACACATCCACTGGAGGTCCGTCATACTTTTCTCCCTGAAAGAGTTCTAGGGCAGAATAAAGGAAGGTAGATTGCCACAGAAGGTCTACAGCTCGTTGGCCAGGATGAATTCATTTCCAAAATGAAAGTCTGCAAGTTTGTTGTTCATTTCCATATCCAATAGCAGGTTTTCTCTTTTCAGGTCTCTCTAAACCATACCGCTGTTGTGACACTACTACACTGCTGATACTATCTGGTGGAATTTGATGGCTTGAGCCTCTTTTTCCCTCATCCTGCCAGGAGCTGTTGTGTAATGAAACACCTCCCCTGCACACGCATACTCCATCACTATATCGAGTGTTTTCTCATTCCTGATGATTTCAAACAATTTTACAGTACACACTCTCACAGCTCCATGAAGGTTGTTTCCACCAAAAGGCAGGGATCCACTTACCAACAAATACAAGACGACTTCCAGGCTCCACACATCCAATTGGGGATTCGTCGTAGTTTTTCACTGGAAGAGTTCTAGGGCAGAATAAAGAAAGAGAAGGCATGAAAGCCTTCATAATTTTTACCTCTTGGGATCGTCTGTGAATGCTGGAGGAGGTTCCTGGATCTTCCTAATGACCTTACCACTACCTTATCCTCAGTGAGGATGGGCCTAGCCAATTTCACCTTGGTGAGGGTAACCTTACAGAGGGTTTTGAGGATCTGGTAGCCTCCCACATGGGTCTCCTCCTCAGAAGAGAAGGCTGAGAGGGCCTTGCATCATCTTGGACTTGGGTTAAGTCTTGCTAAGCTTAGGGTTAACTAGTCCCAGGACAGGATTCCAAGTGGTAAAAACTATGACTAAATAAAAACTAGGTCCCTGGGTGGCACAAATTGTTAAGCCCTGGACTACTAGCTGAAAGGTTAGCAGTTCAGACTCACCCAGTGACATCTCGAAAGTAAGGCCTGGTTGCTGCTTCTAAAAGGTCACAACCTTGAAAACCCTATGGAGCAGTTCTACTTTGCACATTGGGATTGCTGTGAGTTGTGATCTACTCAACAGCAACTAGCAACAAGCAAATAAAAAATTAAATGAGAATAAGAATATATAAACTAGAAAAAATAAGTACCAAAAAAAGAAAAAGAAATGACAAAGTGACAAAAACATAAATGATTTTTAGTTTGGGGGATAGTCTGTGGAGGTTGGATGAGCTCTGCTGGGTCTTGTCAGTGATCCTAGCTGTGAAGGTGGGCACGTTTGGATTCTGGTCTGCTGAGTTCCCATCTCTCATTCAGAGCCCTATCAAAGGACAAAGTTAAAATGCATCAAGTGGGAAAGTTCAGTAAGGTGGTGAGATAGACTGTTTCAAGCTCTTGTCCCATCATAGAAAAAAAAACCTAGAAACTGTTACTGCCTTGTGAGAACCTTGGAAAACAGCACCAGTTTGCATCAACCCAGCAAATGCTGAATCAAGGAAAAGACGACTTCAGAAAGGTAAGAAATCTTTGTGGCATCTTTACTTGCCCTTGCCCCATTCCCTCCCCAGCTAAGCGGTGGTCTTATAGCAGCAGTAGCAGTTGCTTGTGATTCCAGTGTGGGACCCTGGTTCCTGGCCCCAGTTGGAGTAGAGAAGATTATTGTGTATGTCTCTTCTAATCTTTCTGGAGGATACCTGAAGTACTGGTGCAAGGACTTTGTCTCTGTTTTACCTAACTCACAACTCAGGCTGGTAGGGTGGCAGGCATTTGTAAAGAAGGATGGCAAGAGAAACTAACAACCCATAGACGGCTGCAGCTAAATGTTACGGTCAAAACATACAGTAGATTGCCTAAGGCCTGGAATCCAAAACTGGGAAGTATTTCTTTGGAAAATCAGGAATTCAAAAGCAACTATGTGTTTGGGAAAATTTAGCAGGCTACACACATCCAGAGCAAAAGTTATATTCAGAAACGACCTGAGACAGACCTGTGCTTTCACCTCACTCTTTAAGTGTTTAAGGAGTGCCCCAGCATAGAGTCAATCTGCACAGATTGGGAGAGGTGGCTGTGGGTTTTATTTTGATTTGTTTGTATTTTCTGTGTATTTTTTAGCTCCTGGCATTTAATAAAATCACTGTAAAAACACTAGTTGGAGATTTCCAGCTTCCATTCTACTATAAGATCAGCTTGGATGTCTCTTGCAGCTTCAAAACAAGAGAAAAGCTGAAAAGCAACAACAGTTCTTAAATCTACCAGAGAACTGAGGTTACAGAGCAAACTGCTGCCCCAGATGTTGGAGATACAGATGGACTACTACAAAGAATTATCGCTTACCAGGAACAGAAAATGCCACTTTATATATTAAAATGTCCAGTTAAAAAAAAAAATCATAACACATACGAGAAAAACAAAATTTGTTCTATTCTAAGGAACAAAATAAATTGACAAAATGTTCAAGTCCACACATCAGACTTACTAGAGAAAGACTTCGAAAAAACTGTCTTAAATATGCCTATAGAGCCAAAGGAAAACATGGCGAAATAAACAAAGGACATATGGAAAGCAATGTATGAAAGAAAATGAGAATATTAATCAAGAGAAAGTATAAAAAGAAACCAAACAAAAATTCAGGAGCTCAAAAATACAGACACTGAAACAAAAACTCACTAGAGGATGCAAAGATTTCATCCTCTTTCAGAAGAAACAATCAGCAAAGTTGAAAAAAGGGCAGTTGAAACTGCTGAGTCTCAAGAGCAAAATGAAAAAAGAAGAAAAGTAAACAAAGCCTATGAGACCTGCTAGACACACTCAAGATGACCAGTACTGGTACCCCAGAAGGAGAAAAGGGAGAGAAAGTGACAAAAATCATACTTGAAGAAATAAGGACTGAAAAGTTCCAAAATTTGATTATAGATGTAAATCTACAAATGTAAGAAGCTAAACAAATTTCAGGGAAAATAAACTCAAGCACACACAACAATCAAAAAAGAAACATTCTTTTTCCCATAGCATCTAAAAAAGGGAATCCTTAAGACTAAATTTAACTTAGGAGGCAAAACTACAAAATATTGCTGAAACAAATTCAAGAAGACCTAAATAAATGGAAAGACCGTGTTTATGGAATGGAAGACTTAATATTCTCAAAACGACAATCCTACTAAATTAATCTACAGATTCAGTGTAATCCCAATGAAAATTCCAAAAGCCATTTTTATAGAAATTGAAAAGCCACAACTTAAGCTCATCTTGAATTGCTAGGGATCCTGAATAGCCAAAATAATCTTCAAACACAGGGATCAAAGTCATACTACCCAATTTCAAAACAACTGCAAAGCTGCAGTAATCAAAGTGTGCGATATTGGCATATGAATAGACATATAGAACAACTGAATGGAATGGAAACTCTACAAATAAACCCATTCATATATGGTCAGGTCAATTCATTTTCAATAAGGATGCCAAATCCATTCAGTGGTGGGAAGAAGAGTCTCTTTAACGAACGGTACAAAGATAACTGGAATTCCACATGGAAGAGAATGAAGTTTGACTTGTTCTTCCCACTATCCAAAAATAACTCAAAGTGATTCATGAATGAAATATGACAGCTAATGTCATAACATTCTTAGAAGAAACTATAAGGATTTGGCAATATGTATTTACATGTGACACAAAAAATATAAACAACAAAATAAAAAATTGAAAAATTGGATTACATTGAAATTACAAATTTTGTCCATCATTGTTTAGGAAGCACTAAGTTTCTGTTTATGGTGATAGAAAATTTGGCAGTAGATACTGGTGACAGTTGCACAATATGATTGATGTAATTGGTATCAATGAATTGTATGTGTGAAGATGCTGAATTGATAAATGATTTGTTCTGTATATTTTTACAAACAAAAAGGTTAAAAAAGTTGTTTTAAAAGAAAGAAAAAAAAAGACATCAAGAAATCATAAAAACACAACCTATAAAATTTTTTTATAAAATAGGAGAAAATATTTGCAAGTCATATAACTCATACGGATATAAGATCCTGAATATGTAAAGAATTCTAAAAACTCAAGAACAAGAAGACCAACCACCAATTTAAAAATGAGCAAAGGACTTGAATAGATATTTCTCTAAAGAAGGTATACAAATAACCAAGAATCGTAAGACATGGTGATAAACATGATTAGTCCTTAGCAAAATACAAATCAAAACCAAAATGAGATACTACTTCATACCTAATAGGCTGGATATAACAATCATTTTCAAAAATGAAAAATAATGTGGAGAATGTAGCTAAGTTTGAACACTCGTACATTGCTGGGGGAAATGTAAAACGGTGCAGCTGCTATGGAAAACACACTGGTGCTTAATCAGAAAGGTAAACAATTATCACGAGACCCACCGCTTCTACTCCTATGTGTATATACCAAAGGAATTGAAAACAGCAACTCAAGAGTAACTTGTAAACCAATATTCATTATTCACAATAGCCAAAAGGTATAAACTCAAGTGTCCATTAACAGATGAATGGGTACACAAAATGTGGGATATACATACAATGGCGTGTTATTCAGCCAAAAAAGGTATGAAATTCTGATCCATAATATTGATAGATTCTGAAAACATAGCAAGTAAAGTAAGCGTATATGAAGTATCTAAACCCACAAACTAGAATAGGCCAATTCATAGAGACAGAAAATAGATTACAGGATACCAGTACTGGGGAAAAGAATAAGGGGAAGTTATTCTGAATGAGTACAGAGTTTCTAATTTGGGTGATAAAAAAATTTTGCCAACAATAAGTGGTAATGCTTCTACAACATTGAATCTATTTAATGCCACTGAATAGTACACTTAAAACTGATTAAAATGGAAAATTAGATATATCGTATAATATTAAAAAAGAATACATTTTTAATTTACAAAAAAAAAAAAGGAAAAGAAAGTGTTGGGGCAGATCCTGACATTGGACCAAGCTTGGATTCTGTCCGGTCTGAGCTACAGCCGCTATCCTAATAATCCTATCAAAGGAGAGTTTAAAATGAGAGAAAAAGCAAGTTTCAGAAAGGGTCCTGACACTGGGTCAAGCTTGCATTATGGAAGACCAAGCTATAGCCACTAGCATCAGAGCCATTTCCAAAAGAAAGATTTATGCTGAAGATAGCAAAGAAGTTTAGAACTGGAACAACAGAGGGGAAAGGGAAAGGGAGGAGTCAAGGGATTCTATTCAGCAGGGTGGAGAACTTCAATAGGTTATTAAGAAATTGAGGACTAAAACAAACACTGATGGGGTTAAAAAAAAAATATGAAGGCACACTCTGAAGCTGGGTGGACTGACAGGAGACCTGCTAGTAATCCAATACTGAAGATCCCTAGATAAATCTATTTTGTTGACCCTCATTTAGAGGAATTGAGAACCCTGCAAGACAAAGGTGAGAATGAGAAGCCTGACCTACAACTGCCAGGGTCAGTGGTGCAGAATCTAATCAGGATAAGGATCTTTGAGAAGGTCTGATGTTCTTGGTCCAAGCCTTGGCTGGAGACTCAAGGTCATATGAACATGAGTGGGCAAAATGACCAGTAGACCTTCTGAACTCCTTGAGACAGGAGCTCTAGGCACTGCTTCCAAAATTCGTTGGTGAATCTTAATGGGAGCTACAGTTAGATAGGGAGGATACAATATTTGAGACCATTAAGGTGGAAGTTTGGATGAACAGGGTTTATTGGACGTGATTAAATTCCTTTTACTTGAATGTATTATGGGATTGGAAATGATGTCTATTGGGGAATGTATATCTGACTGGGGAAAATTTCCTCTCCCTACCATTGCAAAATCAAAACTTGATGATGGAGTTTGAAGACATTATGCTGAGTGAAATTAGTTAATCACAGAAGGACAGATATTGTACAAGCTCACTTGAAAAAAAGCAAGAAAAGGCAAATGTGTAGAAACCAAAGTCTTTTAGTGGTTACTAGGGGCAGAAACTCTATGGGGGAGTTCTACTCCGTCCTATAGGGTCGCTATGAGTCGGAATCGACTCGACGGCACTGGGAGGGGCAGTAGGGAGGAGGAAGAAAGGGTGGTTAACGGTGATGGAAAATTGAATTAAGGCTAGAGTTACACAGCGTATTATTGTAACTGCTGTCAGTAAGTTATACACCTATAAAAAGTTGAACTGGGAAAAGTTGTGTGATAATGTCTTAGTATCTCTTGCTGCTGTAACAAGAATATCGCAAATGCATAGCTTTAACAAACAAATTTATTTTCTTACAGATTAGGAGGCTGAATTCTGGATGCTGGCTCTAGGGGAAGGCTTTCTTCTTATGTAGGCTCTGGTGGAAGGTCCTTGTGTCTTTGAGCTTCTGCTCTGGGAGATCTCTTCCCCCATCTCTGCTTCCTTGTTTGCTTGTTTAATCTCTTTTACATCTCAAAGAGATTGGCTCACAACACACCCTACACTAATCCTGCCTCATTAACATAACAAAGACAGTCCCTTCACAAATGGGATTATAACCACAGACATAGAGGTTAGGATGTACAACACATATACTGGGGGGACATAATTCAATGTGTAACAAATATATTTACAACAACAAGAAATAAAGGGTAATTGCTGACCCTGCTTAAGCACAACCAAAAACCTTACGGGATTTGGTTCCTTGGTTTGAAGGTTAAGGGTCACGATTTCATGGGACATCCCAGTTAACTGGTCTACTAATGTGTTTAACGTTTCTGTGCTACCTCCTAGTTAGTAGTGCAATGCCTGGGGTCTTAAAACTTGCAAGCACCTAGCCATGGAACCAAAATTGGTCTCTATTGGGCTGGAACAACAAAAGAAGAGAGTTAGGAAGAGGAGGGGGATATGCAATGTGTGGTTAATTGCCTCCATGAAAAACTGCTTTCTTTGCCATGAGACCAGAAGAACTGGATGGTGTCTAGCTACCTCCTGAACATTTTGATCAAGGATCCTGTAGAAGAATCCTGATCAAAAAGGGAAAAATGCAGAACAGAATTTGAGATTTTCATGGACTCCAGACTTTCTGGAGCCAAGAGTGCTGGACGAACCCCTGAAACTACTGTCCGGAGATATCTTTAATACCTAAAGCAAAAATAACCCCTGAAAAAAAAAAAGTCTTCCTAAAACCAAGCAACAGTTTAGCTTAACTAATAAATATCCGCCCAGGCGCTGGGTTTTTTTTTTTTTTTGAGCATTATGCTCTTTTAAGGAATTATCTCTATGGAACCACACAGGGAAAACAGCAACTCCAAAGATTTGATAGGAACCTTAAGAAGCAGTTTATATTAATTAGGGAGGAACAAATCAAAAAAGGAACATGAGAATGGTTGCACAACTCAAAATGTAATCAGTGTCACTGGCTTATACATGTAGAAATGGCTGGTATATGTTTTGCTGTGTATATTCTCAACAACAAGAAAAACCAAAAGCCTGTTGGCTGTATCCTAAGAGTGAGTACAGGCAGATTGGAAGGATATAGAAATGGAACGGGTAATGGGATAAGGATGAAACTTTGGATGATAAATTGGAATGCTTGAACAGCCTTTATGGAAAGTGGTTGTCTCCTTTACCTGAACATATTATGGGGATGGATATTGTGTCTGACTGGGGAACACTTCCCCTATCTAGTATCGGAAAAGAGAAAGTATGTAATTCCGTCTTTCTGCCCATATTGATTGGAGATGCCAAATGGGAACCAATAAGACTGCCTAAGTCCACACAAGTCACTACTTTCAAACGCTATGGGATAGAAGCTGGATTGATGGTATGAACAAATTCTCTGCACAACAGCTCTATTGTTGTCAGGTGCCGTCAAGTCACTTCCAACTCATAGCCACCCTATGTACAACAGAAGGAAACAATGCCCAGTCCTGTGCCATGCTCACAACTGTTGTTATGCTTGAGCCCATTGTTGCAACCACCGTGTCAATCCATCGCACTGAGGGTCTTCCTTTTCGCTGACTCTCTACTTTGCCAAGCATGATGTCTTTCTCCAGGGACTGGTCCTTCCTGATAACATGTCCAAACTATGTGAGATGAAGTCTTTCCATCCTTGCTTCTAAGGAACATTCTGGCTGTACTTTTTCCAAGACAGATGTATTTGTTCTTCTGGCAGTCCACGGTATATTCAGTATTCTTTGCCAACACCATAACTGAAATGCATCAATTCTTCTTTGGTCTTCTTTATTCACTGTTCAGCTTTCACAAGCAACAATAGCTCTAGGTGGAATGAAAACAGGGGCTTAAGGCTAAAGACTGTGAACAACTGCCTCCTTTGCCACTAGACCAGAACTGGACGGTACCTGGCTACCATTATTGAACATTTTGATCAAAGACTGTATAGAAGAATCCTGATCAAAAGTGAGGAAATATGCAACAGAATATGAAACTCTTATGGAATCCAAACTGTTGAGCCTGGATGACCTCCCTAAAACCATTGCCCTGAGGTCATCTTTAAACTTTAACCTGAAATGATCTCCTGAAGTCATCTTTAAAACAAAAAAATAGTTGAGCTTAACTAGTAAAAAATGTTTGCATTGTGTTCTTTAAAGAACCGTCTATATGTGGTCAACTCTTCTTTGGTCTTCCTTATTCATTGTCCAGCTTTCATATGCATGTGATGCGATTTTAAAATACCATGGCTTGGGTCAGGCACACCTTAGTCTTCAGGGTGACATCTTTGCTCTTCAACAGTTTGAAGAGGTCCTTTGCAGCAGATTTGCCCAATGCAATGCATCTTTTGATTTCTTGACTGCTGCTTCCATGGCTGTTGATTGTGGATCCAAGTAAAATGAAATCCTTGAAACTTCAATCTTTTCTCCGTTTATGATGATGTTGCTCAGTGGTCCAGTTCTGAGGATTTTGTTTTCTTTATGTTGAGGTGTAATCCATACTGAAGGCTGTGGTCTTTGATCTTCATTAGTAAGTGCTTCAAGTCCTCTTCACATTCAGCAAGCAGGGTTGTGTCATCTACATAATGCAGGTTGTTAATGAATCTTCCTCCAGTCCCCATGCCCCGTTCTTCTTCATATAGTCCAGCTTCTCGGATTATTTGCTCATTATACAGATTGAATAGGTATGGTGAAAGAATACAACCCTGACACACACCTTTTCTGACTTTAAACTACGCAGTATCCCCTTGTTCTGTCTGAACAACCGCTTTTTGATCTGTGTACATGTTCCTCATGAGCATAGTTAAGTGTTCTGGAATTCCCATTCTTCGCAATGTTATCCATAGTTTGTTACGATCCACACAGTTGAATGCCTTTCCATAGTCAATAAAAAACAGGTAAACATCCTTCTGGTATTCTCTGTTTTCAGCCAGGATCCCTCTGACATCAGCAATGATATCCCTGGTTCCACATCCTCTTCTGAAACTGGCCTGAATTTCTGGCAGTTCCCTTTTAATATACTGCTGCAGCTGTTTTTGAATGATCTTCAGCAAAATTTTGCTTGCGTGTGATATTAGTGATATTGTTGTATAATTTCCACATTCGGTTGGATCACCTTTCTTGGGAGTAGGCATAAATATGGATCTCTTCCAGTCAGTTGGCCAGGAAGCTGGCCATAGGCAAGTGAGCACCTCCAGTGCTGCATCTGTTTGTTGAAACATCTCAACTGATATTCCATCAATTCCTGGAGCCTTGTTTTTTTGCCAGTGCCTTCAGAGCGGCTTGGACTTCTTCCTTCAGTACCATCGGTTCCTGATCATATGCCACCTCCTGAAATGGTTGAACATCGGCCAGTTCTTTTTGGTATAATGACTCTGTGTATTCCTTCCATCTTCTTTTGATGCTTCCTGCGTCATTTAATGTTTTCCCCGTGGGATCCTTCACTATTGCAACTCGAGGCTTGAGTTTTTTCTTCAGTTCTTTCAGCTTGAGAAACGCCGAGTGTGTTCTTCCCTTTTGGTTTTCCATCTGCAGCTCTTTGCACATGTCATTATAATACTTTGTCTTCTGGAGAGGCGCTTTGAAATCTTCTGTTCAGTTCTTTTACTTCATCAATTCTTCCTTTTGCTTTAGCTGCTTGAAGTTCAAGAGCAAGTTTCAGAGTCTCCTTTGACATCCATCTTGGTCTTTTCTTTCTTTCCTGTCTTTTCAATGACCTCTTGCTTTCTTCATGGATGATGTCCTTGATGTCATTCCACAACTTGTCTGGTCTTCGGTCACTAGTGTTCAGTGCATCAAATCTATTCTTGACATGGTCTCTAAATTCAGGTGGGATATACTTAAGGTCATATTTTGGCTTTTGTGGACTTGCTCTGATTTTCTTCAGTTTCAGCTTGAATTAGCATATGAGCAATTGATGGTCTGTTCCATAGTCAGCCCTTGGCCTTGTTCTGACTGGTGATACTGAGCTTTTCCGTCGTCTTTTTCCACAGATGTAGTCAATTTGATTTCTGTGTGTTCCATCTGGCGAGGTCCATGTGTATAGTAGCCGTTTATGTTGGTGAAAGAACGTACTTGCAATAAGGAAGTCGTTGGTCTTGCAAAATTCTATCATTCAGTCTCTGGCATTTTTTCTGTCACCAAGGTCATACTTCCAACTACTGATCCTTCTTCTTTGTTTCCAACTTTCATCTTCCAATCGCCAGTAATTATCAATGCATCTTGATTGCATGTTCAATCAATTTCAGAGTGTAGCAGCTGATAAAAATCTTCTATTTCTTCATCTTTGGCCCTAGTGGTTGGTGTATAAAATTGAATAATAGTCATATTAACTGGTCTTCCTTGTAGTCGTATGGATATTATCCTATCACTGACAGCATTGTACTTCAGGATAGATCTTGAAATGTTCTCTTTGATGATGAATGCAACACCATTCCTCTTCGAGTTGTCATTTCCAGCATAGTAGACTATATGGTTGTCCGCTTCAAAATGGCCAATACCAGTCCATTTCAGCTCACTAATGCCTAGGATATTGATGTTTATGTATTCCATTTCATTTTTGATGATTTCTAATTTTCCTAGATTCATACTTCGTACATTCCAGGTTCCGATTATTAATGGATGTTTGCAGCTGTTTCTTCTCATTTTGAGTCATGCCACATCAGTAAATGAAGGTCCTGAAAGCTTGACTCCATCCATGTCATTAAGATCGACTCTACTTTGAGGAGGCAGCTCTTCCCCAGTCATCTTTTGAGTGCCTTCCAACTTGGGGGGCTCATCTTCCAGCACTATATCAGACAGTGTTCCACTGCTATTCATAAGGTTTTCACTGGCTAATGCTTTTCAGAAGTAGACTGCCGGGTCCTTCTTCCTAGTCTATTTTAGTCTGGAAGCTCAGCTGAAACCTGTCCTCCATGGGTGACCCTGCTGTTATCTGAATACCAGTGGCATAGTTTCCAGCATCAGAGCAACACGCAAGCCCCCACAATATGACAAACTGACAGACACGTGGCTTTCATATACTGTTTTGACCAGAAGCCACAGTAAAAATGCATTCTGTGCTGAAATCCAATATACACATATAGATGCACACACCCATACACACACACAACTGAAACTTGAGATGAACAGGACTTAGCCTTACTATGTGCAGCACTTTAGTTTCCATTACACTTCACTCCACATCCCTCTAACCTATTTCACTTGATTCTATTTCTTGCTAGCTTTATTCACTAAATTAATTTTTCTACCTACAAAGGAGTGGCCTGAAGTTCAAAATATACTGTGTTTAGGAGATGGAGCATGGAATCACAGAGGGAAATGGGATGGGAGTTAATAGGTGATAGCAGTAGTTTATTTACAAAGAAATTCATTCATTCATTCACTCACTTTTATGAAATATCTACTATGTACCAGGCATGGAGATTCAAAGATATCTGAAACCCAGTCGTGGCCTTGAAGTGGTCATGGCCGGTGGTAGAAATAGGTAGCCAATTCAGTGTGGCAAGTGTTTTAATCAAGAGTTGAGAAAAGTATCCTAGAATGGTCTAACTACCTGAGGAAAATAGGGGATGTTTTACAAAGAAAATAGTGTCTTTGTTGGCCCTTGAAGGGTGATTTTGTCCAAGAGGGGGCACTCTAAGTGAAAGGAAAAGGGTGACAAGGTCAAGGGAGCATTGACAGCACAGAGTGTGGTCTGGGTAGGGTTGGCAAACTCAGCAAATAAAAAATAAGAGGCACTCAGTTAAATTTGAATTTCAGATAAACAATACTTTTTCATACACGTCTGTCCTATAAATCTGGAAAGGGCAAGCCATTGTTTGTAGCCGCAACATTGGTGGGCATGGGGAAGTGGCAGAGATGAGTCTGTGTGTTTGTTCATATCAGGCTGTGAGATCTGAAGAGAGAATAAGAACTTGCCATGTAGACACCTGCTCACAGGAATGTTAATTTGAGAATAGTTATGGAATAACCGATAAAGGTGGAATCCTAGTGGGTGCATGGAATGATCATTATTTATTAAGGATTGTTAATTCCATTTCAGTACTTCTTTCTCACCTTCTATGCTGCTGTTAATTATTCCTAAGATGTCTTTTTCAGTGTTTAGTTGAGAAAAAGGAAAAAGCACATTTTGTAGTCTCTACCAATTCTGGTCCAGCCTGAAGCCACATTTAGGTTGTTAATGTAATGGAATCAACAGCATGTGTGTGATTAACCAAGGGTTGTCTTTGCTTTGTTTGAGCAATTTGCCAGATGTAGTAGACACAGGTTGTCTATTTTCCCTTTCCCTCTTTGTGGTAATGGCTTCCCTGCCCTGTCCTCTGTTCATGTTCATCACCTTTCAGGGATGGTTCCTGACAGGCTGGGGTAGGGAGGAGCAGGGAACTGACAGAAGGTGGATCAATCAGAGTTCAGTGTCTTGTCATGGTTGAACTTGTAACCTGAAACTCAGGAGCTGTTATAGCCGTGTTTTTTCGGCCATATTGACTGAGAATCAGAAGAAGACAGTGAAGGGGTGGGGGAATCATTGATGAAGGGGGAGAGAGTGAGAGAGGCACAGCGGTCCAGTCCCTGGATTTACTGCATTCCATAAATTTGGGTTGCATTCCTATCCCTGGGTTTGGTGAGGTGCCTCTTTATCTTCTGATGAATTTTAATTTATGCTTAAGATCACTAGAATAGGTTATTATACTTGAAAGAAGGATGCTAGTTAATAAACCAAATCAGTAAAGTTGTATTAAAACCACTGTGGTTATCATTGGTAAAAGATATTTTCTTCCAGTTGTGATTCAGAGTTGGGTATTTAACATCTAGGTAGACGTTTACCATAGAACTCCCACATGCAAATGGGAAGAAGCAATATTTTTATTAAACTGAGTGTGCTCATTACTACACATGAAATACACTTCCAGGCACATGGTTTTTCTTTTGTGCCTAGCGTTCATTCTTGGTTTGTTTGAGAAAAAGCTTATCGGCTTAATTTGTGGCAGGTTTATTTTGATTGGTTGGGGAGTTGTTCTGTGGAACTTTAAACAATATTCAGCTTTATGTAAAGTATGTCTATAAACATACTAGTTAGGCCATGAAAAATAGGGGAGTTGTGGATGTCCCCAGATTATTTGGTTTCAGTAAACCATTCTGCAATTCCTCTCAGAGCCTTTAAGATGCTAATATGTATTGTAAATTTCCCAAAGGTAGACAGCTCCTGAAAACTTTAAAGTGCTCGAAAAATAAAGGACATTAAAAAATATATGCATATATATATGTGTATACTTAGATATATGTATAAGTATGTATATTCATGTGCACAGAAGTACATGTACATGTGTGAAAATATATGTGTGTGTATTTTTTTAAAACTGTGCAATATTTCAACATTCAGATGAAATGCTGATCTCTAAATTTGGATGTTGAGCGTGACTCTAAGGAAGTGACGTTTAAGGAAGGCCTCCCTACCTGGTCATGTGTTCAATGTGCTGAACGCTGTCTTCTAAAATACCTTCCACCGCACTGGTCTTTCCTGCTCCCGTAGACCACTCAGGAGTGTCCAGGCAGCGGCCGCCGTTCTCACATTGCACTGGGCTTACTGAGTTGCATGTTTTCATTTCCTCCTTTACACTGGGGAAAGTATTCAGTCTTTCGTCATTAAGTATGAAGGCAGATGTAGAATTTGTGGATATGCAAACCAATCTTGGGGAAAAAAATTGTTTGAAAAGTTGCTGTAATGCTGCAGTAATGAAGAAAGTGTAACGGTGTAAGGATAATGAAGTAGATCAACCAATGAAACAGAGTCGAGAAATTGACCACATTAATGTTGTTGTTGTTGTCAGGTGCCGTGGATTAGGTTCCAGCTCACAGCGACTGTATGTACAACAGAACAAACTACCCGGTCCTGCAGCATCGTCACAATGCTTGCTATGTTTGAGTCCATTGTTGCAGCCACTGTGTCAGTCCATCTCATCAAGGCTCTAAGTATTTTTTTGATCCTCTACATAACCAAGCATGATGTCCTTCTACAGGGACTGGTGCCTGCTAATAACATGTCCAAAGTACGAGGCATGAAGTCTTACCATTCTCAATTCCAAGGACCATCTGGCTGTACTTCTTCCAAGACAGGTTTGTTCGTTATCCTGGTAGTCCGTGGTATACTTCAGTAAGCTTTGCCAATACCATAACTCAGAGGTATCTGTTCTTCTTCGATCTTTCTTGTTCGTTGTCCAGCTTTAGCATGCATATGAGGTGACTGAAAATATCATGGCTTGGCTCAAGTGCACCTTAGTCCTCAAAGTGACATCTTTGCTTTTCAACACTTTCAAGAGGTCTTTTGCAGCAGATTTGCCCAATGCAATAGGTCATTTTATTACTTGACTGCTGTTTCCATGGGTGTTGATTGTAGATCCAAGTCCTTAAAGTCCTTGACAACTTCAGTCTTTTCTCCGTTCATCTTGATGTTGCTTATTGGTCCAGTTCTGAGGAATTTTTGTCCTCTTTAGTTTGAGGTGCAATCCATATTGAAGCCTGTAGTCTTTGATCTTCGTCAGTAAGTGCTGCAAGTCCTCTTCACTTTCAGCAAGCAAGGTTGTGTTATCTGCATAACGCAGGTTGTTAATGAATCTTCCTCTAATCCTGACACCCTGTTCTTCTTAATATAGTCCAGCTCCTCGAATTATTTCCTCAGCATACAGATTTAGTATGGTAAAAGGATACAACCCCAATGTACACCCTTCCTGATTTTGAACCACGCAGTATCCCCTTGTTCCGTTCAACAGCTGCCTCTTAGTCTATGTACAGGTTCTGCATAAGCAGAATTAAGTGTTCCGGAATTTCCATTCTTTGCAATGTTATCCATAATTTGTTATGATCTACACAGTCAACTGCCTTTCTGTAGTCAATAAAACACAAGTAAACATCTTTCTGACATTTTCTGCTTTCAGCCATGATCCATCTGACATCAGCAATGATATCCATTGTTCCATGTCCTCTTTTAAATCTGACTTGAATTTCTGGCAGTTCCCTGTGGATGTACTGCTGTGGCCATTTTTGAATGATATTGAGCAAGATTTCACTCGTGTGTGATATTAATGATATTATTTGGTAATTTCTGCATTCTGCTGGATCACCTTTCTTTGGCCGGGGCACAAATATGGACCACTTACATTCAGGTGGCTGGGCAGCTATCTTTCAAATTTCTTGGCATCAGTGACTGAGCATCTCCAGTGCTGCATGCATTTGTTGAAACATCTCAACTGGTATTGTCAATTCCTGGAGCCTAGTTTTTTGCCAGTGCCTTCAGTGCTGCTTAAACCTCTTCCTTCAAAACCAAGGGTTCTTGATCATATTCTACCTCCTGAAATGGTTAAACTTCAATTATTTTTGGTACAGTGACTCTGTATATCCCTTCCATCTTCTTTTGATGCTTCCTGATCCATTCAATATTTTGCCCACAGAATTCTTCAATATTGCATTTGAAGATCTGAATTTTTTCTTTAGTTCTTTCAGCTTGAGAAATGCTGACCGCATTCCTCTCTTTTGGTTTTCTAACTCCAAGTCTTTGCACATTTCATTATACTACTTTACTGTGCCTTCTCGAGCCACCCTTTGAAATCCTCTGTTCAACTCTTTTACTTCATCATTTCTTCTATTCACTTCAGCTGCTCTACATTCAAGAGGAAGTTTCAGAGTCTTTTCTGACATCCATTTTGGTCTTTTCTTTCTTTCCTGTCTTTTTAATGATCTTTTGCTTTCTTCGTGTATGATGTCCTTGATGTCATCCCACAATTCATCTGGTCTTTGTTCATTAGTGTTTTCAGTGTGTCAAATATATTCTTGAGGTAGTCTTCAGATTCAGGTGAGATATATTCAAGGTCATATTTTGCCTCTTGAAGATTTCTTGTAATTTCCTTCGAGCTTCCACTTGGACTCGAATATGAGCAATTGATGGTCTGTTCCACAGACAGACCCTGGACCTGTTTTGACTGACAATATTAAGCGTTTCCATCCACTTTCTCCACAGATGTAGTCGATTTGATTCCTGCTATTTCCACCCCATGAGGTCTACGTGTTTAGTTGCTGTTTATGTTGAAAAAATTTATTTGCAATGAATAAGTTGTTGGTCTTGCAAAATTCTGTCATGCAATCTCCACTGTTGTTTCTATCACCAAGGCCATATTTTCGAACTACTGATCCTTCTTGTTTCCAACTTTCACATTCTCATCTCCAGTAATTATCAGTGTATCCTGTTGGCATGTTTGATCAATTTTGGATTGCAGAAGTTGGTAAAAATCTTCAATTTCCTTGTCTTTGCATTAGTGGTTCTTGTGTAAATTTGAATAATAGTCATATTCATTTGGTGCTCCTTGCAGGCATATGGATATCATCCTATCACCGACAACATTGTACTTCAGGATAGATGTTGAAACGATCTTTTTGATGATCAGTGAGATACCATTCCTTTTCAATTTGTCATTCCAGCATAGTAGACCATATGATTGTTTAATTCAAAATGGCCAATACCAGTCCATTTCAGCTCACTAATGCCTAGGATATCGATCTTTATACAGTCCTTTTTTGACAACTTCCAAGTTTCCTAGATTCATACTTCGTACATTCCCCTTTATTAATGGATGTTTGAAGCTGTTTCTTCTTACTTTGAGTCGTGCCACATCAGCAGATGAAGGTTCCAAAAGCTTGACTCCATCCATGTCATTAAGATCATCTCTACTTGAGGAGGCAGCTCTTCCTCAATTGTATTTTCAGTGCCTTCAACCTAAGGGTCTCATCTTCTGTCACTATATCAGACAATGTTCACTGCTATTCTTACGTTTTTCACTGGCCAATTTTTTCAGAAGTAGGCCACCAGGTCCTTCTTCCTAGCCTGTCTTACTCTGGAAGCAGCACTGAAACCCGTCCCCTATGGGTGACTCTACTGGTATTTGAAATACTGTTAGAATAGCTTCCAGCCTCACACATGTCACCACAGTATGACAAACTGACAGATGCACGGAGGCACATTAACACAGCCACGTAAATTCCCACAAAGTTTCCAAAGGAATTAAATCAAAGAAATAGTGCTAGAGTAACAATATCCACACAGAATAAATAAATAAATAAATAAATAAATAAATAAATAAATAAATAAATAAACCTTGCCTCCCTACGTTCACACGTATACATACAAAAATTGATTTGTGTTGGGTCATAGACCTAAATTTAAAATTTAAAAGCTGCATCAGGGTTGTATCCTTTCAACATGTTTATTCAATATGTATGCTAAGCAAATAATTCGAGAAGCTGTACTGTATGAAGAAGAATGTGGCATCAAGACTGGAGGAGGGAGGACTCATTAAAAACCTGTGATATGTAGGTGACACAACCTTGCTTGCTGAAGGTGAACTGGACTTCAAGCACATAACTGATGAAGATTAAAGAGGACAGCCTTCAGTATGGATTGCACTTCAACGTAAAGAAAACAAAAATCCTCACAACTTGACCAATAAGCAATATCATGATAAACAGAGAAAAGACTGAAGTTGTCAAGGATTTCATTTTACTTGGATCCACAATCAATGCCCACGGAAGCATCAGTCAAGAAATCAAATGACATATTACCTTGGGCAAATCTGCTGCAAAAGACTTCTTTAAAGTGTTAAAAAGCAAAATGTTACTTCAAGGACCAAGGTGTGCCTGACTCAAGGCATGGTATTTTCAATTGCCTCATATGCATACAAAAGCTGGACAGCAAATAAGAAAAACCGAAGATGACTTTCAGTTATGGTGGTGAAGAATACTGAATATACTATGGACTTGCCAGAACGAACACATGTGTCTTGTAACAAGTACAGCCAGAATGCTCCTTAGAAGCAAGGATGGTGACTTCCTGTGTCATAATTTGAACACGTTATCAGGAGGGACCAGTCCCTGGAGAAGGACATCATGCTTGGTAAAGTAGAGGGTCAGCAACGTAAAAAAGCAAAAAAGCAGAAGACCCTGGATGAGATAGACTGACACAGGGGCTGCAACAATGTGCTCAAACATAGCAATGATTGTGAGGATAGTGCAAGACCGGGTAGTGTTTGTTTCTTTTCTGTTGTACATATGGTAGTTATGAACCAAATTGAGGGTGCCTAACAACAACAACTACTCCTCTGACATCCTCCCCATTTCACCATTCCATCAACCTCCCTGCTGCTGGCGGTTCCTGAAGGGTTTCATACTCCCTCCTCTGAGCACAGGGCATGCAGATGATTTGAAGTGGATTCTCTCAGCAGAACCCCACCCAGTCCAGCTTTGAGGTCCTGACTTAGCTGCCAGGACAAAAGCAGAGGGAGGAGAAAGGGGCACAGAGTGTCTGTAGTCACCCCCTTCCCAAGCCAAAGGGATTCCCGCTGACCCTTCAGCAAAGACTGGGGTATGGAGCTGTGAAGGGCCCGCCTGCCAGGCAGGCCTCCAGCCCCCGTGAAGTGGGTGTGGAGCAGCCAAGACCTCCAGGGTCACGGGAAGGGCCAGGGGTCAAAGAGCAAGGAGCGCAGGGGCCCTGTCCGCGTCAAGTCACTGCAGTTCTTCCAGCTGAGGCGGGGTCCCGACCCCGGGGAAGAGCTCTTGGAGGAGGTGGTGGCCAGGCGGCGTGGGCGCGGGGCGGGATGTCGGGCAGCGCGGGCCCCGGTGCCGGTGCCGGGTAGGTGGAGAAGAGGCCCGGTACCTCGCCCTCCGCGCGTTTCCCAGACGAGTCCCCAGTCCCAGGGCAGACCCACCTCCTCCTCCAGGGCCGCAGGACCTGCGCCCGGGCCGCCGTGTTGCTGCTCTGCCTGCCCTTCAGGGTGGTAGTGGTGGGGATGGGTCCGCGGGGGCCGCTGGGAGGGGGCGGGGCTCGGTGGGCGGGGCCCGTGGGAGGGGCGGGGTCCACGGAAGAGGCGGGGCCCGCGGGAGGGGCAGGTGACAGCGGGTTAAGTGGGTGTGGGAGGAGAGGAGTGATTCAAAGTGGGAGGATCTTGGAACCAGAGCTTTCTGCTCGGGTTTTAACTGGGTTGTTTGTCTTTTTTGTTGGTGAGTTTCAGGAGTTCTTTAGATATTTTATGTATTTTGGGTATTGAACCCTTATCGCACATTGTTGTTGTTAGGTGCCGTCGAGTCAGTTCCGACTCATAGCGACCCTATGCACAACAGAATGAAACACTGCCGGGTCCTGCGCCATCCTTATAATCGTTATGCTTGAGCTGATTGTTGCGGCCACTGTGTCAATCCACCTTGTTGAGGGTCTTCCTCTTTTCCGCTGAGCCTGTACTCTGCCAAGCATGATGTCCTTCTCCAGGGACTGATCCCTCCTGACAACGTGTCCAAGGTATGTAAGACGCAGTCTGGCCATCCTTGCTTCTAAGGAGCTTTCTGGTTGTACTTCTTCTAAGACAGATTTGTTCATTCTTTTGGCAGTCCATGGTATATTCAGTATTCTTTGCCAGCACCACAATTCAAAGACGTCAACTCTTCTTTGGTCTTCCTTTTTCATTGTCCAGCTTTCACATGCATTATCCCACATATGGTTTCAAAATATTTTCTCCCATTTCTGTGGGTCGTCTTTTAACTTTCTTGATAATGGTGTTCATTTTCTTGATGATGTTCTCTGATGCGCAAATGTTTTTCATTTTGTTGAAGTCCAACTTAACTATTTTTTTCTTTTATTGCTCATCTTTTGGTGTCATGTCTAAGAAACTAGGACCAAAACAGGGTCCCGAATGTTCACCTTGTATTTTCATTTACGTGTTTTATGTTTTAGCTCTTATATTTACCTCACTGATGAATTTTGAGTTCTTTTTTGTATATAGTACAAGGTATAGGTGCAAAAAAAAATTTTTTTTTCTTTTTTTTAATACGTCCAGCTTAATTTTTTTCTGCATACCAAGATAGAGTTGTCTAAGGACCATTTGTAGAAGAGACTATCCTTTTCCCATCCCGTAGAACTGACACTTTTATTGAAAATGAATTAGCCATAGACGTAAGAGTTTATTTCTGGACTCCATGAGAATATTTTTAAACTAATAGCAAAAAGAAATAGGGTCATAAAAATGAAATTATTGTAGATAATTTTTATAATGTTCTATCTGTGAGAGTTGTAGCGAAGCATTGGTTTTTACATTCTGTTGGAAGTGAAAGCAAAGCATTTTATTGTGAGGTAGAGAGAGAGATTTGTGAATCTGGGAAACGCACTAGCACCAGGCAGGATGTTGTAGTGTTCCAAGTTGCAGAAGGATGGTGAGGTTTTCACTGGGGGGAGAAAAACAAAGGGCTACGTGCTTTCAGGCAGAGAGGAGATAAATGGCAAGAAATTACAAGGGAGATCATTAATCTACAAACTTTATTACATTATCAGTTCTATTCACTAACCTCCTGGAACATGTTGACTGAGACATTCTTCTTAGACCAAGCTGTGTAAACATCCTTAGCAAACATCTTTTAAGAAACAATTCCTAATAGAAGCTAAAGCCTTAACCCTTGCTCCTTTCTGTGTTGCAAAGAGTTAAACTTTTACAAGAAGCTGAACTGTCTTTTTAGGGCAGCAGAAGCAGAGAATTTTAGGCCAAGACTCAGTTTAATTCAAAATGGAGTTTAATTTAGATCTGGGCCAGCCATTTTAGTTATACCAAGCACCTGGGTTCTGGGGTCCACATACAGGGAGTTATGATTAATTTTATATTATTAATTTTTTTCTTTAGATTTTCCTAATGTGGGTAGGTGGGCCATCAGCATGTATAATAAGAAAGAGGTCCTGCTATATTTTGAAAAATTATTTTTATGTTCCAGGCAAGGCAGTTTCTAGTCATTCCTGGAAAGGAACTTCTTTTGGCATAGATTTCATATCAATCTGTAAAAGAAAAAAGGAGATTTTAAAACTTAAGCTACTTATAAAATATGTGATGAAAAGTAGTAAAAAAGAACCAATTGTGATTAAATATATTAATAGCATAAAATTACAGCTCAGTTAACCTGAGTCTAATACTGATGCCCTCTTATCTGCATACACACGCACATACACATAAAACAGTTATTTAGCTCTAAGACAGTAGGACATGGGATTAAACTTAAATAGTGTGTAAAAATGCATCTAAGAATTTTATTAGATGATTCCTTATAATCATCAAAAAATGAACATAAACATTTGCCTCCACTTTTCCATAAGTCCACTTCAGTGATAGTGAACAAAAGGAATGTCTGGTCCTGCACCATGCTCACACTCGTTGTTACGCTTGAGCCCATTGTTGCAGCCACTGTGTCAATCCATCTCATTGAGGGTCATCCTCTTTTTCGCTGACTCTCTCTCTACTTTACCAAGCATAATGTCCTTCTCCAGGGACTGATCCCTCCTGACAACATGTCCAAAGTATGTAATCACAAGAATAAATAGAAGTGTCAAGGAGGCATGAATGTAGATGCGTGAGTAGGAGCATTTTAGCAAGCATGACAAAGCTAAAACTTAAGCTACAGTATCAGCAGTATAAGCAAGGTGATTCATGCTGCAAATTGCTCAGAAGCTCTGAACTGGAGGATTCAGGTATCCTGTAGTGGAACAGATGGGTGAAAAGTAGGATTAAGTGGAAGTCTGAATACAGGATGCTTAAGAGCCCGTATGCCTCCCACTGGAAGTTTGCTCTTTGGAAACATTGAGTCCAAGAGCCCAGAGGCTGATGCAGAAAAGGGTCAGAGAGAAGGGACCCTGACAGCATTTACTGAGGTTACTCAAGAGCCAATCCAGCTCAGCCCAGAGCTGAGAGATCACAGTGTTTGTTTCCTTGCTTGACCAATTAATTTATGTAATATGTTAAAAAGAAAAGTGTCCGTAGGACTCAGTAGTGCAGGGGTCATTGTTGACAATTGTTGTTAAGTACTGTCGAGTCCGTTCCAACTCACAGTGACCCTATGTACCAGAGAAGGAAACACTGTCCATTCCTGCACCATGCTCACAATCATTGTTATGCTTGAGCCCGTTGTTGCAGCCGTTGTGTCAATCATCTCATTGAGGGTCATCCTCTTTTTTGCTGACCCTCTACTTTACCAAGCATGAAGTCCTTCTCAAGGGACTGATCCCTCCTGACAACATGTCCAAAGTATTTAAGATGCAGTCTCGCCATCCTTCCTTCTAAGGGGCATTCTGGTTGTACTTCTTCCAAGACAGATTTGTTTGTTCTTTTGACAGTCCTAGGTATATTCAATATTCTTTTCAAACATCACAATTCAAAGATGTCAGTTCTTCTTCGATCTTTCTTATTCATTGTCCAGCTTTCACATGCATATAATGTGATCGAAAATACTGTGGCTTGGGTTAGGCGCACCTTATACTTCAAGGTGACATCCTTGCTTTTCAACACTTTAAAGGGTTCCTTTGCAACTGATTTTCCCAATGCAATGAATCTTTTGATTTCTTGACTGCTGCTTCCATGGGCATTGATTGTGAATCCAAGTAAAATGAAGTCCTTGACAACGTCAGTCCTTTCTCTGTTTATCATGATGTTGCTTATTGGTCCAGTAGTGAGGATTTTTGTTTTCTTTATGTTCAGGTGTAATCCATACTGAAGACTGTAGTCTTTGATCTTCTTCAGTAAGTGCTTCAAGTTCTCTTCACAAAAATCCTCACAAATGGACCAATAAGCAACATCATGATAAACAGAGAAAAGATTGAAGTTGTCAAGGATTTCGTTTTACTTGGATCCACAATCAACACCCATGGAAACGGCAGTCAGGAAATCAAAAGATGCATTGCGTTGGGCAAATCTGCTGCAAAAGACCTCTTAAAGTGTTGAAAAGCAAAGATGTCACCGTGAAGACTAATGTGTGCCTGACCTAAGTAATGATATTTTCAGTCATGTCCCATGCATATGAAAGCTGGATGATGAATAAGGAGGATCAAAGAAGAATTGGTGCCTTTGAATTGTGGTGTTGAAAAAGATATTGAGTATACCATGGACTGCCAAAAGAATGAAAAAATCTGTCTTAGAAGAAGTACAACCAGAATGTACCTTAGAAGCAAGCATGGTGAAATTACGTCTCACATGCTTCGGATGTGTTGTCAGGAGGGATCAGTCCCTGGAGAAGGACATCATACTTGGTAAAGTAGAGGGTCAGAAAAGACCCTCAGTGATATAGGTTGGCACAATGAGCAACAATGTGATGGTGAGGAGGGGAGACGACGGAAGGGAATGTCCACTCTGGCTTCTGCTCCTGGCCTCCTCACATCCCTTCGCTTCAGATAGAAATGTATTCAAGCCCTATTTATATTCAAGCCGTATTTATAAGCAGATACTCTTCCTGCCTCCACCAATCCCCCACAGAACACTACTGGGATTGCCAATCCCACTTGGGGCTGGCGCTGTTGGACAGCTACCCTGTGGGAGAAGCCCATACTCTGGGTGGCTCCCTTGGGCTGCACCTTTTCTTTCTTTCCTCAATGTCTGAAGAAGGGTGGAGTTGTTTTGGATGATTTTATTTGCCTTCTATTTTTCTTATTTTGGGCTCAAGCATAACAACAATTTTGAGGGTGGTACAGAACCAGACGGTGTTTCCTTCTATTGTATGTAGGGTCTATGAGTTGGAACCGACTCGAAGGCACCTAACAACAACAACAACTACCTAACCGAGCATGATGTCCTTCTCCA
This sequence comes from Elephas maximus indicus, assembly GCF_024166365.1. Classification (NCBI taxonomy): domain Eukaryota; kingdom Metazoa; phylum Chordata; class Mammalia; order Proboscidea; family Elephantidae; genus Elephas; species Elephas maximus. The sequence goes on from NC_064821.1 coordinate 15,437,643, forward strand.
GGGACTCGTCTCTCCCGATAACATGTCTGAAGTGTGTAGCCTCACCATCCTCGCTTCCAAGGAGCACTCTGGCTGTATTTCTTCCAAGACAGATTTGTTTGTTCTTCCGGCAGTCCAGAGTATATTCAATGTTCTTCACCAACAACATAATTTAAAGGCATCAATTCTTCTTCATTCGTCCTTATTCACGCCCGGCTTTCCCATGCATATGGAGCTATTGAAAATGCTATGGCTTGGATCAGGTGCACACTAGTCCTTAAAGTGACATCTTTGCTTTTCAATGTTTTAAAGAGGTCTTTTGCAGCAGATTTGCCCAATGCAATGCATCATTTGATTTTTTGATTGCTGCTTCCATGGGCATTGATTGTCAATCCAAGTAAAATGAAGTCCTTGACAACTTCAGTCCTTTCTCTGTTTATCATGATGTTGCTTATTGGTCCAGTAGTGAGGATTTTTGTTTTCTGTATGTTGCATAATCCATACTGCAGACTGTAGTCTTTGGTCTTCCTCAGTAAGTGTTTCAAGTTCTCTTCACTTTCAGCAAGCAAGATTGGGTCATATTGTAGGTTTTTAATGAGTCTTCAACCAATCCTGATGTCATGTTCTTCTTTATATAGTCCAGTTTCTCAGATTATTTCCTCAGCATACAGATATGAATAAGTATGTTGAAAGAATACAACTCTGATGCCAACCTTTCCTGATTTTAAGCCACGCAATATCCCTTCGTTCTTTTCTGATGACTGCCTCTTGATATATGCACGGGCTCCAACTGAGCATAATTAACTGTTCTGGAGTTCCCATTCTTCGCAATGTTATCCACAGCTTGTTAGGATTCACATAGTTGAATACCTCTGCATAGTCAATAAAACACAGGTAAATATCATTCTGGTATTCTCTGCTTTCAGAGATCCATCTGACATCCACCCTTCCACACCCTCTTCTGAATCTGGCTTGAATTTCTGGCAGTTTCCTATCAATATACTGCTGCAACTGTTTTTGAACGAACTTCAACAAAATTTTACCTCTGTGTGATATTAATGATACTGTTCAATAATTTCCACATTCTGTTGTATCACCTTTTTTTGGAATGGGCAGAAATATGGTTCTCTTCCATTTTGTTAGCCAGGTAGCTGTCTTCGAAATTTCTTGTCATAGATGAGTGAGCACTTCCAGCACTGCATCCATTTGTTGAAACATCTCGAATGGAATTCTGTCAATGTTCTAGTTTTTCACCAATGCCTCCGGTGTTGCTTGGACTTCTTCCTTCAATAACATCAATACTTGGTCATATGCTACCTCCTGAAGTGATTGAACATTGACCAATTTTTTTTGGTACAGTGACTCTGTGTAATCCTTCCCTCTTTTTTTTGGTGCTTTCTGTGTCATTCAATATTTTGCCTGTAGAATCCTTCAGAATTGCAACTCAAGGCTTGAAATTTTTCTTCAGTTCTTTCAGCTTGAGTAATGGCAAGTGTGTTCTTCCCTTTTGCTTTTCTAACTCCAGGTCTTTGCACAGTTCATCATAATACTTTACTTTGTCTTCTAGAACCACCCTTTGAAATCTTCTGTTTAGCTCTGTTACTGCGTCATTTCTTCCTTTTGTTTTAGTAGCTCTATGTTCAATAGCAAGTTTCAGAGTCTCTTCTGACATCCATTTTGGTATTTTCTTTCTTTCCTGTCTTTTTAACGACCTGTTGTTGTCTTCATATATGGTGTCCTTGATGCCATTTCATAATTTGTCTGGTCTTCAGTCGTTAGTGTTCAGTGTGTCAAATCTGTTCTTGAGATGGCCTCCAAATTCAGGTAGAGTATACTCAAGGCCATATTTTGGTTCTTGTGGACTTATTTTAATTTTCTTCAGCTTGAACTTAAATTTGCTTATGAGCAATTGGTGGTCTGTTCTGCATCCAGCCACTGGCCTTGTTCTTGCTGATAATATTGAGCTTTTCCATCTGTCTTTCTATAGATGCAGTTGATTCCATTCCTGTGTTTTCTATCTGGTGAGGTCCACATATATAGTCACTGTTTCTGTTGTTGAAAAAGGTATTTGCAGTGAATATTTTGTTGGTTTTGTAAAATTCTATCATGCAATCTCCATTATCATTTCTATCATCAAGACCATGTTTTCCAACTACAGGTCCTTCTTTTTTCCAACTTGTGGATTCCAATCACCAGTAATTATCAGTGCATCTTGATTGCATGTTTAATAAATTTCATACTGCAAATGTTGGTAAAAACCTTCAATTTCTTCATCTTTGGCTTTAGTGGTTGGTTTGTAAATTTGAATAATAGTTGTACTCACTAACCTTGCTTGTAGCTTATGCATATTGTTACATCACTGACAGCTTTGTACTTCAGCATAGATCTTGAATGTTCTTTTTGATGATGAATGCAACACCATTTCTCTTCAATTTGTCATTCCTGGCATAGTAGAATGTATGATTTTGTCTGATTCAGCATGGCCAGTAGCAGTCCATTTGGGCTTTCAGATGCCTAGGATATTGATCTTCATGCACTCCATTTCATTTTTGATGATTTCTAATTTTCCTAGATTTATACATTTACATTCGACGTTCTGATTATGAACGGATTTTTGCAGCCGTTTCTTCTCATTTTGAGTCATGCCACATCAGCAAATGGAAGTCCGGAAAACTTTACTCCTTCCATGTCATTAAGGTCAAGTTTACTTTGAGGGAGTAGCTCTTCCCCAATTGCAATTTGAGCGCGTTCCAACGTGACGGGCTCATTTTCCAGCACTAAATCAGACAGTGTTCTGCTGCTATTCGTAAGGTTTTCACTGGCCAATTTTTTCAGAAGGAGGCCGACAGGTCCTTCTTCCTAGTCTGTCTTAGTCTGGAAGCTCTGCTGAACCTGGCCACCATGGGTGATCCTGCTGGCATTCGAAATACCAGTGGCATAGCTTCCAGCATCACAGCAACTTGCAAGCCATCACGGTATGACAAGCTGACAGACAGGTGGTAGATTAATCTTTTTATGATTTATAATTTGGAATTTATATATTAAATGTAAAAACTTTTATCAGTCAAATAGATTTTTTTTTGCCTTTTAGTTTTCTGCAGGACACCTTTTCTTATTCAGAGTTTTTCCATTTTTGGTCTAATTATCCATCTTTTTCTCTCTTATTTTTAACACAAACTGCATATTCAGAAAGAGCTTCTCCTTTCTTACATTATATCTGTATTTAAATTTATATTATCTATACATTTTTCCGTGTTTTCTTCTGATAGCTAGCATGGTCACTTCTTCCACATATAATATTGAAAATATATTGGCGATTATGGAGTGAGGATTTAACATTATTTTTTCTAAATAATTCATCAATCACTAGACAGTTATTCACAACTTAAAAAAAAAAAACTCTCTAATTATAGAGCCCTGGTGGTGTAACGGTTAAGAGTTCAGCTGCTAACCAAAAGGTTGGCAGTTGAAAATCACAGGCTGCTACTTGGAAACCCTGTGGGGCAGTACTACTCTGTCCTATAGGGTTTCTATAAGTTAGGACCAACTCAATGGCACCTAACAACGACAACAATAAGATAATTTCAGGTGAACTAGTGCTAGGAGCAGAACCCTCATTTGGACGCTGTAGGGAGTGGGCTGAGTGTGGTTAGACACATGTAGTTGGATAAGGATGAGAATTTGCAAGAAAGAGCATGTTCCATGTGAGTACAGGAACATTTTGTCTGAATTGCTGGTAGTTCTCCTATTCCTGGAGCATCTGTAACATCACAGACTGCCCAACGTCCAGAGTAATGAAGATCATGGGACACATCCACGAAGGAGCCATTGCCCGTAATTTTTGAATGGTGTGTTTCTTTTTCTTGGTTGTAGAGTGTTCACAGACTAAGCACTTGGACAATCAGGGATGTGGAGAGGGTGCCACTTGGGGTCATTGACCTCTGGAAGAGGCATTTTGGGGCCCTGCTAGGAGGTCTGTGATGGCCCCTGTAGGAGGATTGGGGCCCTGAATGGTGAGGAAGGCAGAGGTCGAAGTGCAGAGCTGGATAAAGACCCCAGAGCACGGAGGTCCAAGCTGAAGTTGACCAGCCACGAACGCCTCTCTGGACTAGGTGTGGCGGCAGGGGATAAGGTTGAGGGGAAATAGTAGTGTGGGATGAAGAAGAAGTTTCATAGGACAGAGGGACTGATCCCTTCTGGGGGATCCCACTGGCGCCTGGCAGCATTCGGGAGTCCTCTCTTCCTCTTGTGCATACGGGAGACCCACTTTCCGAGCTCCCTTGTCTGAATCAGATTCATCTTTAATTTGATCTCCCAGGTGGTATCGTCAGTGGTGGAAAGGAGCCACTTCGCCTGGACAGGAAACTGAAGACCTTCTGATGTCCTCAGGGCATGCTCAGAGCCACCTGGTTTTGATTCTTTGTCTCTGGTTTTGGCTCTTCCCTAACAAACAAAAGAAACCATTGCCATCAAGTCAATTTCAACTCATAGCAACCCTATAGGACAGAGTAGAACTGCCCCATAGAGTTCCCAAGGAGCATCTGGTGGATTAGAACTGCCGACCTTTTGGTTAGCAGCCATAGCTCTTAACCACTATACCACCAGGGTTTCCATTCCCAGACCAGCAAATTATCTCAATACCTGGCTTCTCTCTTAAGATCATCCAGTTAGAACTATATAGGACTGCAACTTCATGGCATTTGAGAAATAGTAATGGAAATGTGAGATGATGTTTGATTGGTTTTGTAGCATGTGTATTTGTGTGTGTGTTGGTGTGTTTATGAATGTTTGTATGTATTTGTGTGTTTGTGTATGTTGTGTGAATGGTTGCTGTGTCTTGATGTGGGAGTAGGGAGGAAGACATCTTTCCTTGGGATTTTTTTCCCCTGACCACTTTCTACGGGCTTAGTTTTCATTCATGTGTTAAAAATAATCAAAACTTAAAATTTGAACATAAGACTTATTCTGAGCAGTTATTCTATATGCATATCCACCCACCACCCATAGCTGTTGAGTAGACCCTTGAGTTGTCCTTTAGTGACTCTAAAGGACAGGGGTTTCCAATGCTGCAATCTTTGTGGAAGCAGACTGCCACACCTTTCTCCTGCAGAGTCACTGGGGGGTTTGAAGCACCAACCTTTGGGTGAGCAGTCAAGCACTTAACTGTTGCACCACCTGGGCTCTACTGCATGCATACAGGGATATGGGAGACTGTTTTGATTCCAGACAAAGAAAATGGCTTGAAGAAGCTAGGTACAATGAAGATTATAAAGAGAAGAGGAGGGAGAAATATAGAACAATTACTGGTTAATATTAACATGATTGATAGAATCCTGTCCTTTTTTACTGAAATCAGTTGATATCAGGTCACAAGATGGTCTCTGCCCCTCCATTCAGCCATATCTTTTGAAATTCAAATTTAGTAAGCCTAGCTTCCCAAAAGAAAGAAAAGATTTGCAACTCTGGGTGAAAGAAAGCCGCTGGCAGGATTAATTTTGGTCAGGAATTTCTTTATAGTGAATATTTGGTTTTGTGGGTAAGAAAACCTTAAAATCAAAGTAAAATGTCTGCTACTAATTTTTCTCTTCAACAAGTGTCTTGGACCAGGGCTGCCTAATAGTGGTATTTTGCACTGTACATTCTGTAAGTTTAAATTTTCTAGTAATCACACTAAAAGAAAGTTCAAAAAAGGTGAAACTAATTTTAATAGTATATTTTATTTAACACATTGTGTCCAAAACTATTACCATTTGTACATGCAATCACCATAAAAATTAGTAATGAGATACTTTATATTTGTGTGTGTGTGTGTGTGTGTGCTGACTTCCAGAAATTCAGTTTGTCCTTTCCACTTACAGCATATCTCAATTTGTTAGCTGACTTATCAGATATACCTGCTCTGTAAGTAGATTTTATAAGATTTACAGCAGTGAAAGAAGATTCACACATCGAAGTTGTTCCAAATATACATACTTCAAAGTTTTCCACCTAAAGCTCATGCCAGATAAAGAATGAAAAGCTCCCATTGGATCTAGTAACAATGGGGTCATAGAATGGTGAAGGCAGAAGAAAGTTTGGAGTGGTCTGAGGAGTTGGTTGGAGGTGAGTGGACAGAGACATATGATATAGATGACCCTTTGTCAGTGGTTCACAGCTAAAAGGAAGGAGTAGGAACAGCAGTGATTTAGGAGGGTCCCAAGAAGGCTAGGTGAGAGAATTTTGTGTAGTTGGGAGAGATTTGAATGTATATAAATGTTGAAGGAAGGATTCAGTAGAAAAAGAGAGATCAAAGATACAGGTGCTACCTGGGAATATTGGGGGCATAAGGTTACTAAGAAGGAAAAAGGGCTGAGGCCCAGACTACCTTTGGAGGATAAAAGAAATCTGTTTGAATATAATTAGAGGAAATTTGGAAACAATGGAAGCCTATCAGAGATATTTGCAGATTTGGCAACCAGACAGTAAAATTTAAACCTAGTAGTTTACAATTTCTCAGTGAAATATCAGGCAAGTTAAGGGAAATTATGTGTGTATGAGAAGAATGGAGAAATTTTGAAACAGGCTTTGGGAGAAAATCAAGAAGTTGTGGAAATAGACCAAAAAACAAAACAAGCAACAAAATAAAACAAACCAATAAAAAATAGCCACGTAATAACAAACAAAGTCTGTGTATTCAGAGCTTGCTATATATAGCAAGAGAGTCAGACAGCATCCCTTTAGTCTGGCAGAGTCTCAAAGGCAGACAGGAAAGTAGGAAAGCTATAAAGTGGAAACAAGGGAAGGCTTCAGGTATGCCCTGTCTGAGAGTTGTTGGCATGGGGAAACTGGAAGTAGGCTAACTACAAGCAGTGCATTTTATATATATATATATATTTTTTTAATAAATTTTATTAAGCTTCAAGTGAACATTTACAAATCCAATCAGTCTGTCACATATAAGTTTACATACATCTCACTCCCTACTCCCACTTGCTCTCCCCCTCTTGAGTCAGCCCTTTCAGTCTCTCCTTTCTTGACAATTTTGCCGGCTTCCCTCTCTCTCTATCCTCCCATCCCCCCTCCAGACAAGAGTTGCCAACACACTCTCAAGTGTTCACCTGATATAATTAGCTCACTCTTCATCAGCGTCTCCCTCCCACCCGCTGACCAGTCCCTTTCATTTCTGATGAGTTGTCTTCGGGGATGGTTCCTGTCCTGTGTCAACTGAAGGTCTGGGGAGCATGGCCGCCGGGATTCCTCCAGTCTCAGTCAGACCATTAAGTTTGGTCTTTTTATGAGAATTTGGGGTCTGCATCCCACTGATCTCCTGTTCCCTCAGGGGTCCTCTGCTGTGCTCCCTGTCAGGGCAGTCATCGATTGTGGCCGGGCACCAACTAGTTCTTCTGGTCTCAGGATGATGTAGGTCTCTGGTTCATGTGGCCCTTTCTGTCTGTTGGGCTCTTAGTTGTCGTGTGGCCTTGGTGTTCTTCATTTTCCTTTGCTCCAGGTGGGTTGAGACCAATTGCTGCATCTTAGATGGCCGCTTGTTAGTATTTAAGACCCCAGACGCCACATTTCAAAGTGGGATGCAGAATGATTTCATAATAGAATTATTTTGCCAATTGACTTAGAAGTCCCCGCAAACCATGTTCCCCAGACCCCCGCACTTGCTCTGCTGACCTCTGAAGCATTCATTTTATCCCGGAAACTTCTTTGCTTTTGGTCCAGTCCAATTGAGCTGACCTTCCATGTATTGAGTGTTGTCTTTCCCTTCACCTAAAGCAGTTCTTATCTACTGATTAATCAATAAAAAACCCTCTCCCACCCTCCCTCCCTCCCCCCCTCGTAACCACAAAAGTATGTGTTCTTCTCAGGTTTACTATTTCTCAAGATCTTATAATAGTGGTCTTATGCAATATTTGTCCTTTTGCCTGTGACTCATTTCGCTCAGCATAATGCCTTCCAGGTTCCTCCATGTTATGAAATGTTTCAGAGATTCGTCACTGTTCTTTATCGATGCGTAGTATTCCATTGTGTGAATATACCACAATTTATTTACCCATTCATCCGTTGATGGACACCTTGGTTGCTTCCAACTTTTTGCTATTGTAAACAGAGCTGCAATAAACATGGGTGTGCATGTATCTGTTTGTATGAAGGCTCTTGTATTTCTAGGGTATATTCCTAGGAGTGGGATTTCTGGGTTGTATGGTAGTTCTATTTCTAACTGTTTAAGATAACGCCAGATAGATTTCCAAAGTGGTTGTACCATTTTACATTCCCACCAGCAGTGTATGAGAGTTCCAATCTCTCCGCAGCTACTCCAACATTTATTATTTTGTGTTTTTTGGATTAATGCCAGCCTTGCTGGTGTGAGATGGAATCTCATCGTAGTTTTAATTTGCATTTCTCTAATGGCTAATGATCAAGAGCATTTTCTCATGTATCTGTTGGCTGCCTGAATATCTTCTTTAGTGAAATGTGTGTTCATATCCTTTGCCCACTTCTTGATTGGGTTGTTTGTCTTTTTGTGGTTGAGTTTTGACAGAATCATGTAGATTTTAGAGATCAGGCGCTGGTCGGAGATGTCATAACTGAAAATTCTTTCCCAGTCTGTAGGTGGTCGTTTTACTCTTTTGGTGAAGTCTTTACATGAGCATAGGTGTTTGATTTTTAGGAGCTCCCAGTTATCTGGTTTCTCTTCATCATTTTTGGTAATGTTTTGTATTCTGTTTATGCCTTGTATTAGGGCTCCTAAGGTTGTCCCAATTTTTTCTTCCATGATGTTTATCGTTTTAGTCTTTATGTTTAGGTCTTTGATCCACTTGGAGTTAGTTTTTGTGCATGGTGTGAGGTATGGGTCCTGTCTCATTTTTTTGCAAATCATATCCAGTTATGCCAGCACCATTTGTTAAAAAGGCTATCTTTTCCCCAGTTAATTGACACTGGTCCTTTGTCAAATATCAGCTGCTCATACGTGGATGGATGTATGTCTGGGTTCTCAATTCTGTTCCATTGGTCTATGTGTCTGTTGTTGTACCAATACCAGGCTGTTTTGACTACTGTGGCTGTATAGTAGGTTCTGAAGTCAGGTAAGGTGAGGCCTCCCACTTTCTTCTTCTTTTTCAGTAGTGCTTTGCTTATCCGGGGCTTCTTTCCCTTCCATATGAAATTGGTGATTTGTTTCTCTATCCCCTTAAAATATGACACTGGAATTTGGATCAGAAGTGCGTTAAATGTATAGATGGCTTTTGGTAGAATAGACATTTTTACTATGTTAAGTCTTCCTATCCATGAGCAGGGTATGTTTTTCCACTTAAGTATGTCCTTTTGAATTTCTTGTAGTAGAGGTTTGTAGTTTTCTTTGTATAGGTCTTTTACATCCTTGGTAAGATTTCTTCCTAAGTATCTTATCTTCTTGGGGGCTACTGTGAATGGTATTGATTTGGTTATTTCCTCTTCGGTGTTCTTTTTGTTGATGCAGAGGAATCCAAGTGATTTTTGTATGTTTATTTTATAACCTGAGACTCTGCCAGACTCTTCTATTAGTTTCAGTAGTTTTCTGGAGGATTCCTTAGGGTTTTCTGTGTATATAATCATGTCATCTGCAAATAGTGATAACTTTACTTCTTCCTTGCCAATCTGGATACCTTTTATTTCTTTGTCTAGCCTAATTGCCCTGGCTAAGACTTCCAACACGATGTTGAATAAGAGCGGTGATAAAGGGCATCCTTGTCTGGTTCCCGTTCTCAAGGGAAATGCTTTCAGGTTCTCTCCATTTAGAGTGATATTGGCTGTTGGCTTTGCATAGATGCCCTTTATTATGTTGAGGAATTTTCCTTCAATTCCTATTTTGGTAAGAGTTTTTATCATGAATGGGTGTTGGACTTTGTCAAATGCCTTTTCGGCATCAATTGATAAGATCATGTGGTTTTTGTCTTTTGTTTGATTTATGTGATGGATTACATTAATGGTTTTTCTGATATTAAACCAGCCTTGCATACGTGGTATAAATCCCACTTGGTCAGGGTGAATTATTTTTTTGATGTGTTGTTGGATTCTATTGGCTAGAATTTTGTTGAGGATTTTTGCATCAATGTTCATGAGGGATATAGGTCTATAATTTTCTTTTTTTGTAATGTCTTTACCTGGTTTTGGTATCAGGGAGATGGTGGCTTCATAGAATGAGTTGGGTAGTATTCCGTCATTTTCTATGCTTTGGAATACCTTTAGTAGTAGTGGTGTTAACTCTTCTCTGAAAGTTTGGTAGAACTCTGCAGTGAAGCCGTCCGGGCCAGGGCATTTTTTTGTTGGGAGTTTTTTGATTACCGTTTCAATCTCTTTTTTTGTTATGGGTCTATTTAATTGTTCTACTTCTGAATGTGTTAGTTTAGGTAGGTAGTGTTTTTCCAGGAATTCATCCATTTCTTCTAGGTTTTCAAATTTGTTAGAGTACAATTTTTCATAATAATCTGAAATGATTCTTTTAATTTCATTTGGTTCTGTTGTGATGTGGTCCTTCTCATTTCTTATTCGGGTTATTTGTTTCCTTTCCTGTATTTCTTTAGTCAGTCTAGGCAATGGTTTATCAATTTTGTTAATTTTTTCAAAGAACCAGCTTTTGGCTTTGTTAATTCTTTCAATTGTTTTTCTGTTCTCTAATTCATTTAGTTCAGCTCTAATTTTTATTATTTGTTTTCTTCTGGTGCCTGGTGGATTCTTTTGTTGCTCAGTTTCTATTTGTTCAAGTTGTAGGGACAGTTCTCTGCTTTTGGCTCTTTCTTCTTTTTGTTTGTGTGCATTTATTGATATAAATTGGCCTCTGAGCACTGCTTTTGCTGTGTCCCAGAGGTTTTGATAGGAAGTATTTTCATTCTCGTTGCTTTCTATGAATTTCCTTATTCCCTCCTTGATGTCTTCTATAACCCAGTCTTTTTTCAGGAGGGTATTGTTCAGTTTCCAATTATTTGATTTCTTTTCCCTAGTTTTTCTGTTATTGATCTCTAGTTTTATTGCCTTGTGGTCTGAGAAGATGCTTTGTAATACTTCGATGTTTTGGACTCTGCAAAGGTTTGTTTTATGACCTAATATGCGGTCTATTCTAGAGAATGTTCCATGTGCGCTAGAAAAAAAAGTATATTTTGCAGCAGTTGGGTGGAGAGTTCTGTATAAGTCAATGAGGTCCAGTTGGTTGATTGTTGTAATTAGATCTTCCGTGTCTCTATTGAGCTTCTTACTGGATGTCCTGTCCTTCTCCGAAAGTGGTGTGTTGAAGTCTCCTACTATAATTGTGGAGGTATCTATCTCGCTTTTCAATTCTGTTAAAATTTGATTTATGTATCTTGCAGCCCTGTCATTGGGTGCATAAATATTTAATATGGTTATGTCTTCCTGATCAATTGTCCCTTTTATCATTATATAGTGTCCTTCTTTATCCTTTGTGGTGGATTTAAGTCTAAAGTCTATTTTGTCAGAAATTAATATTGCTACTCCTCTTCTTTTTTGCTTATTGTTTGCTTGATATACTTTTTTCCATCCTTTGAGTTTTAGTTTGTTTGTCTCTCTAAGTCTAAGGTGTGTCTCTTGTAGGCAGCATATAGATGGATCGTGTTTCTTTATCCAGTCTGTGACTCTCTGTCTCTTTATTGGTGCATTTAGTCCATTTACATTCAGGGTAATTATAGATGAATAAGTTTTTAGTGCTGTCATTTTGATGCCTTTTTATGTGTGTTGTTGACAATTTCATTTTTCCACATACTTTTTTGTGCTGAGGCGTTTTTCTTAGTAAATTGTGAGATCCTCATTTTCATAGTGCTTGACTTTATGTTAGTTGAGTCGTTACGTTTTTCTTGGTTTTTATCTTGAGTTATAGAGTTGTTATACCTTTTTGTGGTTATCTTATTATTTACCCCTATTTTTCTAAGTAAAAACCTAACTTGTATTGGTCTATATCGCCTTGTATCACTCTCCATATGGCAGTTCAATGCCTCCTGTATTTAGTCCCTCTTTTTGATTATTGTGATCTTTTACCTATTGACTTCCATGATTCCCTGTTATGTGTGTTATGTGTATTTTTTTTTAATTAATCTTAATTTGTTTGTTTTTGTGATTTCCGTATTTGAGTTGATATCAGGACGTTCTGTTTTGTGACCTTGTGTTGTGCTGATATCTGATATTATTGGTTCTCTGACCAAACAATATCCTTTAGTATTTCTTGTAGCTTTGGTTTGGTTTTTGCAAATTCTCTAAACTTGTGTTTGTCTGTAAATATCTTAATTTCACCTTCATATTTCAGAGAGAGTTTTGCTGGATATATGATCCTTGGTTGGCAGTTTTTCTCCTTCAGTGTTCTGTATATGTCGTCCCATTCCCTTCTTGCCTGCATGGTTTCTGCTGAGTAGTCAGAACATATTGATTCTCCCTTGAAGGAAACCTTTCTTTTCTCCCTGGCTGCTTTTAAAATTTTCTGTTTATCTTTGGTTTTGGTGAGTTTGATGATAATATGTCTTGGTGTTTTTCTTTTTGGATCAATCTTAAATGGGGTTCGATGAGCGTCTTGGATAGATATGCTTTCGTCTTTCATGATGTCAGGGAAGTTTTCTGTCAGGAGTTCTTCAACTATTTTCTCTGTGTTTTCTGTCCCCCCTCCCTGTTCTGGGACTCCAATCACCCGCAGGTTATCCTTCTTGATAGAGTCCCACATAATTCTTAGGGTTTCTTCATTTTTTTAAATTCTTTTATCTGATTTTTTTTCAGCTATGTTGGTGTTAATTCCCTGGTCTTCCAGATGTCCCAGTCTGCATTCTAATTGCTCGAGTCTGCTCCTCTGACTTCCTAGTGCGTTGTCTAATTCTGTTATTTTATTGTTAATCTTTTGGATTTCTACATGTTGTCTCTGTATGGATTCTTGCAACTTATTAATTTTTCCACTATGTTCTTGAATAATCTTTTTGAGTTCTTCAACAGTTCTATCAGTGTGTTCCTTGGCTTTTTCTGCAGTTATCCTAATTTCATTTGTGATATCATTAAGCATTCTGTAAATTAGTTTTTTATATTCTGTATCTGATAATTCCAAGATTGTATCTTCATTTGGGAAAGATTTTGATTCTTTTGTTTGGGGGGTTGGAGAAGCTGTCATGGTCTGCTTCTTTAAGTGGTTTGATATGGATTGTTGTCTCCGAGCCATCACTGGGAAACTAGTTTTTCCAGAAAATCCGCTAAAAAAAAATGCAGTCAGATCCCTATCAGAGTTCTCCCTCTGGCTCAGGCTATTCAGATGTTAATGAAGCCGCCTGGGGAGGGTGGGGGAGGGAACAGAGAGATAGGAGAGTAGCACCTCAGAATATAGCCAGAGTTGGTTGTCTTGTTTGGAATGACCATTATATCTGAGATTCCCGCGGGCGCGTCGCCTATGTGTGCTGGCTGTGTGGAGATTGCCCCCGGGGGGTCTGGCCTGCTGGAGTCACGGTCAGATCCTCCGCTTCCAGCCCCACGCCCAGCGTCAAGGCTCCCCTACTGGGACGGTGCACTCTTGACTCCAAAATCAGTCGCTGCCTCCCGGGGACTTCTCGTCCCTCCAACCACGTGGCCGTGCCGTCTCCGAGAACCAGTTGGGCCTCCTCCCGGGGTTAGTTCAGATGGGTGGAGCAGGTCCCCGTGCTTGTGCCGTGACCGAGTGTCCTGGCTGGGACGCTGTTCTCCCCGCTCCAATACCAGTCGCTGCCTCCCAGGGACTTCTCCTACCGGCTGCGTCCCATGCCGCCAGCGCGACCCGGCTGGGCCCCTTCCCGGGGTTAGTTCAGGGGGGTGGAGCAACTCTCCGTGTTTATGCCGTACCTGCGTCCAGTCCAAATCCCTGCGGGACGGTTGCCCGGCTCGGACGCTGCTCTTTCTGCTCCAAGACCAGTCACTGCCTCCCGGGGACTTCTCCTACCGGCTGCGTCCCACGCCGCCCGTGGAACCGGCTGGTCCCCCTCCCGGGGTTAGTTCAGGGGGGTGGAGCAGCTCTCTGTGCTTGTGCCGTACCTGACTGGTACGCTGGCTCCAGGCTCTGGAAACAATCGCTGCTTCCCCGTATTAGTTCGTTCTCCGTCTCTAAATCTGTGTTTGTTGTTCAGGGTTCGTAGATTGTTATGTATGTGATCGATTCACTTGTTTTTCCATGTCTTTGTTGTAAGAGGGATCCGAGGTAGCGTCTGCCTAGTCCGCCATCTTGGCTCCGCCCCCCCAGTGCATTTTATATTGATTTTTTAGGAGGGTACATTTGGCTTTCTCTGATTGGTTCCAAGTTGGAAGCAGGGTCCAAAATTAAGGTAGCTGAAAATTACTCATCAAGCTCTGGCCATTTTGGCCCCATTGTTACAGGGATTGTTGTTTGGCTTCCTGGACTGATAGCTGCAGATAGTGGCTTGACATCCTAGGCTGGTTGAGCAGATAGTAGGTCAGAGTTCTGTTTTTATATGGTCTGGCCATTGTCCATTTGTTCATTTAGTCTCTCAAATAAATACGCCAACAAATAAAGTGAAAGTAAAATTTCCGAGCGTCATAAATGGTTCCCAGTTGATGCGGATGATTTTGTGCTTATGTTGTTGTTGTTAAGTGCCCTTGAATCGGTTCCAACTCCTAGTGACACTATGTACAACAGAAGGGAACACTGCCCAGTCCTGCTCCATCCTCACAATCATTATTCTTGAACTCGTTGTTGCAGGCACTGTGTCAGTCTGTCTTGTTGAGGGTCTTCCTCTTTTTTGATGACCCTCCACTTTTGTTTATGGTAGTACCAAAATATTATGTTGTGTGCTTTTTCTTCAGTAGTTATCGTAAGACCAGCAGTAACCATGGCATGGCAGATAACTGGAATCTTCCAGGTTTGAGGTTTTATAAGGCAGATATGACAAAAGATAAGGAATTTGGGGCTATTCCAAGGAATTGATTGAGTTCATGGACCATGGTATCCAGTATGGATAGAAATTGGGAGAAGAAGGAAGAAATTAAGCCAAGGATATCACGGGCTGCTTTAACTTTGAGCTTGAGGAACAGGTATCTATGGTGTGGGTTAAGAAAGCTGTAACTCAGAAATTTGTCTTGAGTTAAGTTTTCTGAATTATTCTTGAGCATGAGCACTTGGGTTGAATGAAAACATCTGGGGTATGGGTGTGAATCACTAAGGATAGGGCAACTGATAATTTCACCATTTAATATTTAGGCTCTAAAGGAGCTATGAAAACAAAGTGGTGAATGGGTTCACCAAATGACTAGTAAAATAGCACAGAAGAATGGCATGATTAGGACTTAGATAAAGACAGGGGACCTTGTGTCACAAGTAGAAATATCAGGACTTGTACAGGTGAGAGTGACAAGGACAAAAAGGAAGAAAAAAATCATACTCAAGCAAGAAGGGAGATTTACAAAATGGTGTAGGAGAAACGGTCTGGATAAGGCCCAGAATATTGATTTTGAGCTTTCTGTTCTTGACTCATTCCCTTGATTGCTTGATGATGCCCCAGCATGTAGGTCATACGTATCCTCAGGAGAGAAGAAGGGTATTCCCTCTACGCATATGTTAGACCTTTTGCAATTGTCCCACCTTTCTTATTCTCTTTCACTCTTTTTTGGTTTCAATTTGAGAAGTTTCCACTGACAAATGTTCAACCTTACTGATTCTTTCCTTGAACATGTGTAACCTACTAATAAGCCAGTCAGTGCCATTTTTCATTTCTGTTACTGTGTTTTTCATTTCTCATATTTTTATGAATATTTCTTAGAGTTTCAGTGTGTTCACTTTCATTACCATTTTATTGTTGCATGTTGTCCACTTTTTACCCAGAGCCCTTATCATATTATCATACAATAAATATCATACAATAGCTATTTTAATTTCCTGGTCCAATAATTCGAACATGGGTGCCATATCTGAGCCTTGTCCTGTTGTTTACCCAGTCTCTTCAGTCTGTGTGTGTTTCCACGTTTTTGTCAAGCCTATGCTTGATGAGGAAACCCTGGTGGTGTAGTGGTTAAGTGCTACGGGTGCTAACTAATGGGTCGGCAGTTCAAATCCGCCAGGTGCTTCTTGGAAACTCTATGGGGCAGTTCTACTCTGTCTTATAGGGCACTATGTGTCGGAATCAACTCGACAGCACTGGGTTTTGTTTTTTTTTGTGGTATGTTTGATGAAGACTGAAGGTAGGCAGTTTTCCCCCTATGTGGCGGGTTAGATGGTGTTTGGTATTTCCCCTTCCTCAAGTCTATTAGGCTCTAAAAACTGGAAGTTGATTAGGTTGGTTTAAAGGGTAGTAGAACCATTTCCCTTGAGGGTAGACCGTTGTCAAGAACACAGTAGTGTTTCCAGTTGGTTACTTTTTTTTTTTCCAACTGGAATTATGAGAGACTTTTACTTATAGTTTGACAGTGAAAACCCAGTGGGTCTCCTTTATGAGAAATTCCCCGAAGTGTGAAGGTACCATAAGGCTAGGCTCTGTGAAATATATATCTCTCAGTCTCCAGGGATTAGTCAATTAGCATTGAAGTAAGGAGCCCTAGTGGCATAATAGTTAAGCGCTTGGCTGCGAACCCACAGGTTCGGGATTAAAAACCACCCAGTTACTCCGTAGAAGAAATACGTGGCTATTTGCTTCCATGAAGTTTAGAGCCTGAAAAATCCTATGGGGCTGTTCTACTCTGTCATATTGCGCTGCTGTGAGTGAGAATCAACTCATCAGCGCCCAGTAACATGATTCTAGGTCAGGAGGTGGAAGGAATGGTGGTGGCATTCTCTGTTCCCAGTAAGCAGTGATTCTTTGTAGTAGTCCATCTGTATCTCCAGCTTCTGGGTCAGCAGTTTGCTCTGTGACTTCAGATCTCTGATAGAGCTAAGAAGAGTTGTTGCTTTTCAGGTTTTTCTTGTTCTGAGCATAGAAGGGACATCCAAGCTCCTTTTATACTAGAATGGAAACTGGAAATTCCCATCTGGTGTTTTTACAGTGATTTTGAAATGAGAGGAGCTAAAAATACATAGAAAAAAGAAACAAGCAAAATAAATCAAAACAAAACCCACAAATACCTCTCCCAGCCTGTGTAGATTGGCTGTGTGCTGGGTCACTCCTGAAACACTGAAAGAGTGGGAAAACAGTGTAGGTCTTTCTCAGGTAGGTTCTGAAGATAAATTTTGCTCTAGGTATGTGTAGTCTGGTAACTTTCCCCAAACAGGCTGTTGGTTTTTAATGTCCTTGTTTTCCAAAGAAGTACTTCCCAGTTTTGGCTCCCAGGCCGTAGGCAATCTATTGTATGTTTTTGAGAATAATGTTTAGCCTCAACCCTCTATGAGCTGTTAGTGGCTCTTGCAATCTTTCCTTATAAGTGCCTGGCACCCTACTGGCCTGGGTCATAAGTTAGGTAAAAGAGACAAGCTCTTTGCATTAGTCCTTCAGGCATCCCCCAAAGAGATTAGAACAGACACACACAATGATTTCCTGTACTCTAACTGGAGCCAGGAACAGGGTCGCACCCTGGGATTAGAAGCAAGTGCTGCTGCTATAAGATGACCACTGAGTCGGGGAGGAGATGGGGCAAGGGCAAGCACAGAGACCACAAAGATTCTTTACCTTTTTGAAGTCATCTTTTCCTTGATTCAGCATTTGCTGTGTTGATGTCAACTGCTGACTGTTTTCAAGATATTCACAGGGTAGCAATACTTTCTAGGTTTTTCTTCCCCCCTTTGGAGGGATAAGAGCGTCATATACCTATCTCACCGTCTTTCTGAACTTTCCCACTAGATTCATTGTAACTTTGCCCTTTGATAGGGCTCTGAATGAGAGACTGGAACTCAGCAGATCAGAATCCAAACATTCCCACCTTCACAGCCAGGATCACTGAGAAGACCCAGCAGAGCTCATCCAACCTCCACAGACTAACCCCCAAGATAAAAGTGACTTTTGTCACTTTTTCATTTTCTTTTTTTGTATTTATTTTTTTCTAGTTAGTGTATGTTTTTTCTCATCTTTTTCTCCTTTAATTCCGTTTTTATTTGCATGTTACTAGTTGCTGTTGAGTAGATAACAACTTGCAGCAACCCCAAACGGGTTTTCAATGTTGTGACCTTTCAGAAGCAGTTACGAGGACTTACTTTGGAGATGCCACTAGGTACGTTTGAACTACTAACATTTTGGCTAATCTTTCATGGCTTAACAATTTGTGTCACCCAGGGGCCTAGTTTTTTTTTTAATCATCAGTTTTTACCACTTTGAATCCTGTGTTTGGACCCATTGGCCCTAAGCTACGTAAGACTTGACCCAAGTCCAAGATGGTGCAGGGACCTCTTGGCCATTTCTTCTGAGGACCGGACCCATGTGTGAGACTACGAAATGCCTGAATACCTCTGCAAAGGTACCTTCACCAAGGTGAAGTTGGCCAAACCTATCCTCACTGGGAATAAGGTAAGATCATTAGGGAGACCCTGCAACCTCCTCCAGCATTCATGGACTATCCTGAGAGGTAAAAATTATGAAGGCTTTCAATTATACCTTTTCTTTATTCTGCCCTAGAACTCTTCCAGGGAGAAGAGTACGATGGACTTCCCAGTGGATGTGTGGAGCCTAGGAGTCATCTTGTATTTGTTGGTGAGTGGATCCCTGCCTTTTGGTGGAAATACTTTCATGGAGCTGTGGGAGTGTTTTCTGTGAAATTGCTTGAAGTCATCAAGAATGAGAACACACTCCACATAGTGATGGATTAAGTGAGCGTAGGGGAGGTGTTTCATCATGCAAGGGCTCATGGCAGGATGAGGGAAAAAGGGGCTGAAGCCACCAAATTCTCCCAGATAGTGTCAGCGGTGTAGGACTGTCATAACAAGCGTATGGTTCAGAGGGACCTGAAAACAGGAAACCTGGTATTGGATAAGAAAATGAGCAGCAAACTTTTAGGTCTTGATCTTGGAAATGAATTCAGCCTGGGCAACAAGCTGTATACCTCCTGTGGCAGTCTCCCTTCCTTTATTCTGCCCTAGAACTTTTCAGGGAGAAAAGCATGACAGACCCCGCACTGGATGTGTTGAGCCTGGGAGTCATCTTGTATTTGTTGGTAGGTGGATCTTTGCCTTTTGTTGGAAATACCTTCATGATGCAATGGCAGGAGGTAGTGAAGGGACTTTCCCTTCCATATGTCTATGCAGTATGAACACCTGTTGAGCAAAATTTTCATTCATGACCCCAATGAGAGAGGTACTTCAGAGGCAATTCTGACATATCCGTGGGTGATGGTGGGTCATGAAGAACAAAAGCTTTATGTGGAGCCACCCCCAGATTTCAGTGACCCCCAGTGGGTTGAGGTGATGTGTGACACATGGCGAGAGATTCACTGCTTATTGATGATGCCAAAGTATAGTGTTGTGATAGTCACCTCTCTGCTCCTGGGTCATAAAACACCTGAGACAGAGGGCCATAGCAGCCTGCAGTGGATCTTCATCCCATGGTGTACAGTGTACCCTCTTGTGCTAACCCAAGCAGAGGAGGTAGAGCGAGCCTGCCATTCCAACTCTCTTAGTCATCTAGCACTGCTGTTATAGAAATACCACAAGTGGATGGCTTTAACAAACAGAAATTAATTTCTTCACAATATAGTAGGCTGAAAGTCCAAATTCAGGGTGTCAGCTCCAGGGGAAGGCTTTCTTTCTCTGTCGGTCTTCTCATCAATTTTCCCCTGGTAGAGGAGCATCTCAGGTGCAGGATCACCGGGTCCAAAGGATGCACTTTGCTCCTGTTGCTGCTTTATTGATGGTGTGAGGTCCCCAACTCTCTGCTTGCTTCCCTTTCCTTTTTATCTCTTGAGACATAAGAGGTGGTACAGACCACACCCCAGGGTAACTGCTTTTACACTGGATCAGGGATGTGCCCTGGGTATGGGTGGCGTTACCATCCCATCCTAATCCTCTTTACCAGAATATTACAATCCCAGAATGGAGGACGATCACAGAATACAGGAAATCATAACCCAGCTAAAGTGATACACACATTTTGGGGGGGATTTTTTTTTTTATATAATTTAGTCCATGAGGCCTACCTAAGATTCCTCATGCTATTATGCCAAAAAATAAGTGGCCTGAGTAGGACCAGGAGTCAGGGCAGAAGAGGAGCGGCACAACAACACACCTGTCAGCTCTGTATCCATCCTGGAGAGAAAGAAGACCACTCCTGTACCCTGTGTGAACAGGAACGTCTTCACCAGCAAGCAGGAAAGTGGCAATTCCACACCTTCAGTGAAGAACAGGAAATCATAACCCAGCTAAAGTGATACACACATTTTGGGGGGGATTTTTTTTTTTCTTATAATTTAGTCCATGAGGCCTACCTAAGATTCCTCATGCTATTATGCCAAAAAATAAGTGGCCTGAGTAGGACCAGGAGTCAG
This sequence comes from Elephas maximus indicus, assembly GCF_024166365.1. Lineage (NCBI taxonomy): Eukaryota > Metazoa > Chordata > Mammalia > Proboscidea > Elephantidae > Elephas > Elephas maximus. Next base: position 15,458,001 of record NC_064821.1, read on the forward strand.
GGCAGAAGAGGAGCGGCACAACAACACACCTGTCAGCTCTGTATCCATCCTGGAGAGAAAGAAGACCACTCCTATGCCCTGTGTGAACAGGAACGTCTTCACCAGCAAGCAGGAAAGTGGCAATTCCACACCTTCAGTGAAGACCAGCCTTGGCCAGGGCAACATCCACAATGCTTTGGATAGTCTCTCTGATTCAGGATCAGGGGCCTCCATGGCATCTGCTTGTACCTCAGTCTCACTAGCCCAGTCCTACCTGCAACAGGAATCCAGGACAGACTCGGTGCAGCCCAACCAGGACTGTGGAGTGTGCTCCAGGGTGAGCAACAGTGATGTGCTGCAGTTTAGAACATCTTCCCAGTGTGTCTGCGAGGCTTCCTCCTCATCCCACACCATCAGCAGCAGCAGTGGAGCCCAGAGGGAACTGGTTTCCTCCAGGGAGTGTCAAAACTAAGCTCCTTGCATGTGGAGAAGCTGCAAGAGATTGCTGACCAGCCGAGTTTGCCTCAGATTGTGAGCCCAGCCTCTCCCTCTGTCAGCAGCCAGGGATGGCAGGGTTCCACTGAGATTTATTCAGTTTTATTTGCAGAAATATATGTCCTGGTTTGCCAGCTCAGCCTCACATTTTCTACATGAGTATAAGTGGCTAGAAGGAAAAGGAGGAGGTATTGGGAATGATGTAGAAATTGATAATGGGAGTCCATTGATTGAGCTGGAGAATAAATTGGGAAAATGACTCTGGACAGCCTTAAGTGATTGGAACTCAATATTTGAAACGCCCCCCCATCACTTTGTCAAGCTCTTGCTCTTTCTGAAGCTGCACTATATATTTTTCACAATGTAAATCTTGTCAACAATGTCTGCCCTTAGGAGTACTGGCCTATTTTCCTACTAATTATAATGCTCTCTCTCCCCGACCAGTACAAGCCCTTTTACTCAGGCAAAAATGAATCCCACTAACTGAGTGATCAAGGGCAGTGTTCACTAATCAGTGTATGCAAGGAAGACAATGTATGTGGTATAAATTAGGTGGACCAAAGCATCTCTGAAAAAATCAGGAACTACAACTAGCTTGAAAGCTCTTCCCTAATCTAATCTTCTCATACTGTCAAAACGCAAGGTTTTTTTTTTTTTTTTTGATAACAGTCAATATCTGTATGTAATTCTGGCCGTGCCCACAGTAGTCAGTCATGGCTGCTGGGGGGTTATAGCAAAGAAATTTCTTATGGAAAATGGATTTAATCCCATGGAGCTATCTAAGCACTCTTCATATGGGAGATTGTAACCAAATTGACAACTGCCTGCATCCAGTGTGTGCTAGGCCTACGAAATCCATTAATACAGAAATATTTGTTGGAAATGTGATGCCTGATGTTACTCTCCTGGGGAATTCTTAAAAAATATAGATATCCTACTGTAGAGGAGACAGAGCTAACCATAAGAATCTGAGAAGCAGAGTCAACTTGGGCAAAATTTATTGGCATGCTACCTCCAAGGCTACTAAAGTTATATAAATGGGTGTGCTAGAAAAATCTCTCCTAGGGTGGAGATGACAGGGCAGGCGGTCTTCCACTGAAAACAATAAACAGGTACAGAAAAGGATCCAATGTATAATAGAATTGATGCCTGTTCTTGAAATAGTTAGGCCCGGTTGAAAGTATTCCATGTTGAGTTTCACATGGTCCGGGATCTAATTTCATGGCTAAACTACAGATTTTTTCACAAGGAAGAATATATGGTTGCTACAAAAAAAAAAAAAAATTTTTTTTTTTTTTTAATCAGCCCAAGTTTGCCTATGACGTTAGCCAGAGCACTGCATAAGATGATCAGTCTAACTCTGTTTAGCTTGCTGTGGTAACCTAATTTTAGTACAGAGTCCATAACTGCCCTCTCCTGGCTGGCCTTTTCCTGAAACTTCACATGTGACTCTAGTTCCTTAACCACTGACATCTATTAGCAATATCCAGAAGCTAGTCTCACATTAATATGTGCACAATGATGGGCTGAACCCATGACCTATCTATTGACCCAGGTACTGAAAACAAGGCAGAGAATTCCCAGCTTTTTTGGCGATAAGCCTAATGGGCTCCTGTGCTCCTACTAGGACCCCTGGAATTGTGGTAAGTTACAGAAAGTCACCTGTAGAGGGAGATAGAAAACACAGGCAGTAGAAAGAGCCTAGAGAAAAACCAGTTGCCATCCAGGGTATTCAGACCATGGCAACCCTAAGCGTGTCGGAGTACAACTGTGTTCCGGAGGGTTTTCAATGGCTGATTCTCAGGGAGATTCTTAGATGTGACACCAAAATGTGAGCAACAAAAGAAAATATAGGTCCGTTGGAATTCAACAAAATGAAAACCGTTTGTGCATCAAAGAGTATTATCAAGAAAGTGAAAACCTACAGAATGGAAGAAAATTTTGGAAACTATCTGGGAAATAAGGGTACAATATCCAAAATATGTATAATATCTATACAGCTCATGACAGTGACCAACAAAAAGGACAAACAACCCAATTTAAAAATGGGCAGAGCTCTTGTTCCCAGATTCTCCCATTTCAATTCCCTTGCCTCCTCCCAGAGGCACCTAAGGTGCTGTGACCCTGGCCCCAGGAGTCACTGCTCTTCTCCTTGCCCACCCTTCGGCCCCGCCCACTGTGCCCCGCCCCACCCCATCCCCTTCGGCCTCCGTGGCCCCTCCCCCCGGGACACACTTAGGCAGCTTCTCAGGAGGAGGTGAGTGTGCCCCGGGACTTGCTCTGGAAGCGGAGCTGCCACTGCCTAGCCGCTCTGCTCCAGGAATGGTGCCTGAGGGCTCCCCGCGATTCAGCTCCGGTAACTCCTGTCTGCTTCTGAACGGTCTCTTCCTTCCCCTGCCCCTCAGTTCCTGTCTAAGGTTGCCTTTTATGCTCAGGGCTCGGAGCTTGTCACAAATATACTGGTTTCATTGTTTTTCAGGTCTTTGTTGTAAAGAGGGCTGGATAGAAGCATCTTCCTATTCTGCCATCTTGGCTCCACCCCCTAAGGTTTCTTTTTAATTTCTTGATAATGTCTGTTTTTGCCTTAGAACGTGTTTACTTCTTAAAGATTATTTTTACCTGTTTTATTGTTGTGAAATTATACAAACCATTTGCAATTCAGCATCTTCACGTACACAGTTCAGTGACACCAATTACATCAATCATGTTGTGCAACTGTCACCAATATCCATTGCCAAATTTTCTGTCCTATAAACACAAACTCAATGCTTCCTAAACAGTGATGGACAAAATTTGTAACTTGCACATAATCCAATTTTTATCTTGTTGTTTATGCTTTTTCTGTCATATGTCAATACCCATTGCCAAATCCCTGTAATCTCTTCTATTTAAGAATGTTATGACTTTAGTTGTTATCTTTAGTTAGTTCAGTGATCATTTTGAGTTATTTGTATGACGTGAGGTAGAAGTTGAGCTTCCTTCTCTTGCATGTGGAATTCCAGTTTTCTTTGTGCCATTTGTTGAAGAGTGTCTTCTTTTCCCCTTGAATGTATTTGGCGTCCTTGTTGAAAATGAATTGACCAGATATGATTGGGTTTATTTGTAGAGTTTGAATTCCATTCTGTTGGTCTGTATGTCTATTCACATGCCGATAGCACACAGATTGGATTACTGCAGCTTTACAATTGTTTTGAAGTTGAGAAGTGTGAGTCATGTGACTTTGATCCGTGTGTTTGAAGATTATTTTGGCTATTCAGGGCCTCTAGCAATTCAAGGTGAACTTGAGGTTTGGCTTTTCCGTTAATGTAAAAAAATGCTTTTAGAATTTTCATCGGGCTTACACTGAATCTGTAGATGGATTTGGTAGAATTGCCATTTTGACAATATTAAGTCCTCCATTGCATGAAAACGGTATTCCTTTCCGTTTATTTAGGTCTTCTTGAATTTCTTTCAGCAGTAGTTTGTAGTTTTCAGTGTATAAGCTTTTGACTGTTAAGTTCAATTTATTCGTCAGTATTTTCTTTTTTAGATGCTATTGGAAAAAGAGTGATGTTCTAGATTTCCGTTTTAATACGATTGTTTTGTTTTTTTGAGTGTATTTTCCTTGAAATTTGTTCCTTAGTTTTGTAGATTCACATCTATCATCAAATTTTGAAACTTTTCAGTTATCATTTCTTCAGGTATGATTTTTGTCACTTTCTCCCCCTCTTCTCCTTTGTGGGTAGCAGTGCTGGTCATGTGGATTGTGTCTAGATCTCATAGGCTTTGTTTACTTGTTTTTAGTTTTTTTTGCTCTTGAGACTCAGTAATTTCAATACCCCTGTCTTCAAATTTGTTGATAGTTTCTTCTTCTTTCTGAAATGTTTGCATTCTCTAGTAAATTTTTATTTCAGTGGTTGCACTATTGAGCTGCTGAATTTTTGTTGGTTTCTTTGTATACTTTCTATCTCTTTATTAATAGCCTCGTTTTCTTTTATAGTTTTCCTGATTTCCTTTAGATATTTCTCCATGTTTGGTTTTGGCTCTTTAGGCATATTTAAGACAGTCGTTTTGAAGTCTTTGTCTAGTAAGTGTGATGTGTGGACTGGAATGTTTTCTGTCAGTTTATTTTGTTCCTTTGAATGGAACAAATTTTCTTTTTCTTGTATGCGTTGTGATATTTTTTTTAAAGTGGACATTTTAATATTATAAAGTGGTAACCTGGAAATCAGATTATGCACCTTTCCCTTTTAATGTTTTTAAATTAAATTCTTGAAGGTTATTTTACTGTATTTGTTTAGTGACTTTTTGGAATGAATGTATTCTTGTTTATAGGTGGTCACTGAAACATCTGTTGTTTAGCTTGTGTTCAGCTAGAGTTTTCTTTTCACACTTTACGTTAATCACTGCACACTCTTCTTGCTTGCGTGGTTTCTGGGGAGGTCTGATGAATTCTAATCCTTGTTCCTTTATAGGTATACTGTTTTTGTTTCCTCTTGTTTATGTAAGTTTTTCCTCTTTGTGTAATTATCTGCACTTTCAATATCCTATTCCCAGATTTAGATGTTTTAGTATTTATCCTGCTTGGTGTTCTATGGGCTCCTCGATCTGTGATTTGGTGTCTGGCAACAATTTTAGATAATACTGTGCCATTAAAACTTCAAATATTTCCTGTATTCCTTTTTCTCTTCTGCTTCTGGTATTCTCTCTATGCATATGTTAGACTTTTTGGGATTGTCCCCCATTTCTTATTCTCTTTCACTCTTTTTTCTTTTCAATTTGACAAGTTTCCACTGACAAATGTTCAACCTTACTGATTCTTTGCTTAAACATGTGCAACCTACTGATAAGCCAATCAGTGCCGTTTTTCATTTGTGTTACTGTGTTTTTCATTTCTGATATTTTTTTGAGTATTTCTTTGAGTTTCAGTCTGTTCATTTTCATTACCCTTTTATTGTTGCATGTTGTCCACTTTTTACCCAGAGCCCTTATCATATTATCATAGCTATTTTAATTTCCTGGTCTAATATTTCTAACAAAGGTGCCATATCTGAGCCTTGTCCTGTTGTTTACCCAGTCTGTTCAGTCTGTGTGTGTTTCCACGTTTTTGTCAAGGCTATGCTTGATGAGGACTTCCTGGTGGCATAGTGGTTAAGTGCTACGGGTGCTAATTGGTTGGCTATTCGAATCCGCTAAGCGCTCCTTGAAATCGCTATTGGGCAGATCTACTCTGTCCCATAGGGTACTATGTGTCGGAATCGACTCGACGGCACTGGGTTTTGTTTTTTTTTTTTGGTATGTTTGATGAGGACTGAAGTTAGGCAGTTTTCCCCCTACGTGGCATGTTAGATGGTGTTTGGTATTTCCCCTTCCTCAAGTCTATTAGGCTCTAAAAATTGGAAGTTGGTTAGGTTGGTTGAAAGGGTGGTAGAACCGTTTCCCTTAAGGGTAGACCGTTGTCAAGAACAAAGTAGTGTTTGCAGTTGGTTACTTTTTTTTTCCAACTGGAATTATGAGAGACTTTTTCTTACAGTTTGACAGTGAAAACCTAGTGAGTCTCCTTTATGAGAAATTCACCGAAGTGTGAAGGAACCATAAGGGTAGGCCCTGTGAAATTTCTCTCTCTCAGTTTCCAGGGATTAGTCAATTAGCATTGAAGTAAGGAGCCCTAGTGGCATAATAGTTAAGCACATGGCTGCTAACCAACAGGGTGTTGATTAAAACCAGCCAGCAACTCCATAGAAGAAAATACTTGGCTGTTTGCTTCCATAACGTTTCCAGCCTAGAGAATCCTATGGCGGTGTTCTACTCCGTCACATTGTGCTGCTATGAGTTGGAATCAACTCATCGGCACCTAATAACATATGATTCTAGGTCAGGAGGTGGAAGTAACGGTGGTGGCATTCTCTGTTCCCAGTAAGCAGGGATTCTTTGTAGTAGTGCATGTGTATCTCCAGCTTCTGGGATAGCAGATTGCTCTGTGAGTTCAGATCTGTGACAGAGCTAAGAAGAGTTGTTTCTTTTCAGGTTTTTCTTATTGTGAGCATGCAAGGGACATCCAAGTTCCTTTTATAGTGGAATGGAAAATGGAAATTCCCATCTAGTGTTTTTAGAGTGATTTTGAAATGAGAGGAGCTAAAAATACATAGAAAAAAGAAAGAAACAAAAAATCAAAACAAAACCCACAAATACTTCTCCTAGTCTGTGCAGATTGGCTCTGTGCTGGGGCACTCCTGAAACACTTATAGAGTGAGAAAAAGTGTAGGTCTTTCTCGGGTAGTTTCTGAACAGAAATTTTGCTCTAGGTATTTGTAGCCTGCTCAATTTCCCCAAACACACAGTTGCTTTTGAATATCCTGATTTTCCAAAGAAGTACTTCCCATTTTTGGCTTTTAGGCCTTAGGCTATATATCGTATGTTTTGAGCATACTGTTTAGCCTGAGCCCTCTATGGGCTGTTAGTTCCCCTTGCAATCTTTCCTTATAAATGCCTGCCACCTTAGCAGCCTGGGTCGTAAGTTAGGTCAAAGAGACAAGGTCCTTGCATTAGTCCTTCAGGCATCCCCCAGAAAGATTAGAAGAGACACACACAATGATTTTCTGTACTCTAACTGGAGCCAGGAACAGGGTCCCACCCTGGGATCAGAAGCAAGTGCTGCTACTATAAGATGACCACTGAGTTGGGGAGGAGATGGGGCAAGGGCAAGAAAAGAGACCACAAAGTTGCCTTACCTTTTTAAAGCCATCTTTTCCTTGATTCAGTATTTGCTGTGTTTTTGTCAACTGTTGACTCTTTTCAGGATACTCACAGGGTAGCAACACCTTCTAGGTTTCTTTTCCCCCTTTGGTGGGGTGAGAGCTTCATATAACATATCTCAGTGTCTTGCTGAACTTACCCACTTGATTGATTTTAACATTGCCCTTTGGTAGGGCTCTGAATGAGAGACTGGAACTCAGTAGGCCAGAATCCAAACGTGGCCACTTTCAGAGCCAGGATCACTGACAAGATCCAGCAGAGCTCTTCCAACCTCCACAGACTAACCCCCAAAATAAAACTGATTTTTGTCACTTTTTCATTTTCTTATTTTGTATTTTTTTTCTAGTTTTTATATGCTTTTTCTCATCTTTTATTAAGTTTTTATTTGCATGTTACTAGTTGCTGTTGAGTAGATAACAGTTCGCAGCAACACCAAACGTGCAAAGTAGAACTGTTTCACAGGGTTTTGAAGGTTGTGACCTTTCAGAGTCAGTTACGAGGCCTTACTTTGGAGATGCCACTGGGTGGGTTTGAACTACTAACCTTTTGGCTTGTCATCCAGGGCTTAACAATTTGTGCCACCCAGGGGCCTAGTTTTTATTTAGTCATCAGTTTTTACCACTGAATCCTGTATTGGGACCCATTGGCCCTAAGCTAAGTAAGACTTGACCCAAGTCCGAGATGATGCAGAGGCCTCTCGGCCATTTCTTCTGAGGAGGAGACCCATGTGTAAGACTACCAAATGCTCGAAAACCTCTGCAAAGGTACCTTCACCAAGGTGAAGTTGGCTAAAGCTCTTCTCACTGGGAATAAGGTGAGATCGTTAGGGAGACCCAGCAACCTCCTGCAGCATCCATAGACTATCCTGAGAGGTTAAAATTATGAAGGCTTTCATTCATACCTTTTCTTTATTCTGCCCTAGAACTCTTCCAGGGAGAAGAGTACGACGGACTTCCCAGTGGATAGGTGGAGCCTGGGAGTCATCTTGTATTTGTTGGTGAGTGAATCCCTGCCTTTTGGTGGAAATGCCTTCATGGAGCTGTGGGAGTGTTTACTGTGAAATTGTTTGAAGTCATCAGGAATGAGAACACACTCCACATAGTGATGGAATAAGTAAGTGGAGGGGAGGTGTTTCATCATGCAAGGGCTCATGGCAGGATGAGGGACAAAGGGGCTCAAGCCACCAAATTCTGCCAGATAGTGCCTGCGGTGCAGGATTGTCATAACAAGTGTATGGTTCAGAGGGGCCTGAAAAGAGAAAACCTACTATTAGATAAGAAAAGGAGCAGCAAACTTTCAGGTCTTGACCTTGGAAATGAATTCAGCCTGGGCAACAAGCTGTATACCTCCTGTGGCAGTTTCCCTTCCTTTATTCTGCCATAGAACTCTTCAGGGAGAAAAGTATGACAGGCCCCCCCCTAGTGGATGTGTTGAGCCTGGGAGTCATTTTGTATTTGTTGGTAGGTGGATCCCTGCCTTTTGTTGGAAATACCTTCATGATACTATGGCAGGAGGTAGTGAAGGGACTTTCCCTTCCATATGACTATGCAGTATGAATACCTGCTGAGCAAAATTTTCATTCATGACCCTAGTGAGAGAGGTATTTCAGAGGCAATTCTGACACATCCGTGAATGATGGTGGGTCATGAAGAACAAAAGCTGTATGTGGAGCCACACCCAGATTACAGTGACCGTCAGTGGATTGAGGTGATGTGTTACACATGGTGAGAGATTCAGTGCTTATTGATGATGCCAAAGTACAGTGTTGTGATAGTCATCTATTTGCTCCTGGTCGTAAAACACCTGAGACAGAGGGCCATAGCAGCCTGCAGTGGATCTTCATCCCATGGTGTACAGTGTACCCTCTTGTGCTAACCCAAGCAGAGGAGGTAGAGCGAGGCTGCCATTCTAGCTCTCTTAGTCTTCTAGCGCTGCTGTAATAGAAATACCACAAGTGGATGGCTTTAACAAAGAGAAATTAATTTCTTCACAATATAGTAGGCTGAAAGTCCAAATTCAGGGTGTCAGCTCCAGGGGAAGGCTTTCTTTCTCTGTCGGTCTTCTCATCAATTTTCCCCTGATAGAGGAGCATCTCAGGTGCAGGGACACCAGGTCCAAAGCATGAGCTTCGCTCCTGTTGCTGCTTTATTAGGGGTGTGAGGTCCCCAACTCTCTGCTTGCTTCCCTTTCCTTTTCATCTCTTGAGACATAAGGGGTGGTACAGACCACACCCCAGGGTAACTGCTTTTACATTGGATGAGGGGTGTGACCTGGGTAAGGATAGCGTTACCATCCCATCCTAATCCTCTTTAACATAAGATTACAATCTCAGAATGGAGGACAGTCACAAGATACAGGGAATCATAACCCAGCTAAAGTGATGCACACTTTTTGGGGGGGACATAATTTAGTCCATGAGGCGTACCTAAAATTCCTCTTGCAATTATGCCAAAAAATATGCGGCCTGAGGAGGACCAGGGGTCAGGGCAGAAGAGCAGAAGCATAAGAACAACCCACCCTGGAGAGAAAGAAGGCCAGTCCTGTGCCCTCTGTGAACAGCAACGTTTTCACAAACAAACACGGAATTGACCATTCCACAAATTAAGTGAAGACCACCTTGGCCAGGGCAACATCCACAATGCTTTGGATAGTCTATCTGATTCAGGATCAGGGGCCTCCATGGCATCTACCTGTACCTCAGTCTCTCCACCCCAGTCCTACATATACCACGAATCCAGGACAGACTTGGTGCAGCCCAACCAGGACTCTGGAGTGTGCTCCAGGGTGAGCAACAGTGACGTGCTGCAGTTTAGAACATCTTCCCAGTGTGTCTGTGAGGCTTCCTCCTCATCCCACACCATGAGCAGCAGTGGTGGAGCTCAGAAGGAACTGGTTTCCTCCAGGGAGTGTGAAAACTAAGCTCTTTGCATGCTGAGAAGCTGCAAGAGATTCCTGACCAGCCGAGTTTGCCTCAGATTGTGAGCCCAGCCTCTCCCTCTGTCAGCAGCGAGGGATGGCAGGGGGCCACTGAGATTTGTTCAGTGTTATTTGCAGGATTACATGTCTTGGTTTGCCAGCTCAGCGCCACATATTTCTAACTCAGTACAAATAGTAAGAAGGAAAAGGAGGAGATATTGGGAATGATGTAGAATTTGGTAATGGGGGTCCATCCATTTAGCAGGACAATAAATTGAGAAATGACTCTGGACAGGCTTAAGTGATTGGAACTCAGTATTTGGAGCGCCCCCGCATCACTTTGGCAAGCTCTTGCTCTTTCTTAAGCTGCACTACATATTTTTCACGATGTAAATCCTGTCAACCATAGGCCCTGAGAAGTATTGACCTATTTTCCTACTAATTATAATGCTCTCTCTCCCCCACCAGTACAAGCCCTTTTCCTGAGGCAGAAATGAATCCCACTAACTAAGTGATCAAGGGCAGTGGTCACTCATCAGTACATGCAAGGAAGGTAAAGTATATGGTATAAATTAGGTGGACCAAAGCATGTCTCAAAAAATCAGGAACTACAACTAGCTTGGAAGTTCTTCCCTAATGTAACCTTCTCACACTGTCAAAACACAAGTTTCTTTTTTTTTTTTTTAAATAACACTCAGTATTTTGTATGTCCTATAGGAATTGTAATTGTGGCTGTGCCCCCAGTAATCAGGCATGGCTGCTGGGGGGTTATAGCAAAGCAATTTCTTATGGAAAATGGATTTAATCCCATGGAGCTATCTAAGCACTCTTCACGTGGGAGAGTCTAACCAAATTGACAACTACCTGCTTCCAGTGTGTGCTAGGCCTACCAAAACCATTAATACGGAAATATTTGTTGGAAACTGATACCCAGTGTTAAAAAATATAGACATGTCACTGTACAGGAGACAGAGCCAACCATGAAAAGCTGAGAAGCAAGGTCAATTTGGGCAAAATTTATTGGCATGCCACCTCCAAGGCTACTAAAGTTCTATAAATGGGTGTGCTAGAAAAATTTCTCCTAGGGTGGAGACGATAGGGCAGGTGGTCTCCCTCTGAAAACAATAAACAGGTTCAGAAAAGGATCCAATGTATAATAGAATTGATGCCTATTCTTGAAATACTTAGGCCCACTTGAAAGTCTTCCATGTTGAGTTTCGCATGGCCCAGGATCTAATTTGATGGCTAAACTCCAGATTTTTTCACAAGGAAGAACATGTGATGTCATTCCACAACTCGCCTGGTCTTCGGTCATTAGTGTTCAGTCAGTGAATGTATTCTTGAGATGGTCTCTAAATTCAGGTGGGACAAGCTCAAGGTCATACTTTGGCTCTTGTGGACTTGGTCTGATTTTCTTCAGCTTCAAGATGTTTCAGAAATAGACTGGAGGCCTTTCTTTCAAGTCATCTGTGTGTGGAGTTAAACCGACAACTTTCTGGTTTGCTGTTCAGTGCATCCCAAGGGACTCCAGAGAGATCTCGATGGCCGTGTTAGTGAATCAAGTGGCTTTCCCTATTACAAGCTTTCCTTTGTCTGTCTGAACGGATGAATTTGGGAGTGTTTGTTTTGTTTTCATGAATTCTTTGCTTCATGTTTGCTGCAGCGGATCTGTAGGAATCTGAGAGCAAAGACGAGGTGGAAGTGCTTAAACCTGGAGAGGCCAAGCTGTTGTCGCTGAAGTTTACGTGGAGGAACCAGCTCCATGGAGCCCAACGAGATGATGTGGAAGATCTGCCAAGTGTGCGATGCCAACAGCTGCGAGTGGGATGTCTCCCGGGCATATGTGTTGCTGTGCACACGTGACGTGCAGGCCAAGAGGACTTTGTGCAGTGGAGGATGAAGGTATGCACACTGCCTTGATGATTGCTCAACAGGGTTCAAGTGAAGTGAATTTCGGGCACCTTTTTTAGGTGGGTTTTCCGAACATTGCCTTCAAAATTACAGAGGAGCTTAAACCTTGGAACTCCTGTTTTCTCTCAGGCAGCTGCTGCCCCCATTTTAAAGTGCAAGGTCACTGGTGATTTTTGAGACAATGTTATTGAAGGCCTCAGAGGTCCCTGAAATTCTCTTCACTTTTACCCCATTGAGAGTCCTCCGAGGCAGGGTGCACACCTCCATCCTCCACTGAGTGAAGTCCTGTTGTCCTGGTGTGCCATTCATACACAGCAGTGTGTATTTGTGTGTGAGATCCCAGTCACAGCCATTGGCATCCAACACTTGACAGATCTCCTGCAGCATCTCGTCGGGCTCCAAGGAACTGGTGATCTTCATCCTCCAGGTAAATTTGAGAGAGCGTGGTTTGGCCTGTTGAGGTTTGATCATTTGTGCAGCTTTGCTGTCCGATGCTTTGTGGTCCTTTTTGTCATATGTAAAACAAAGGCATCTTCTCATGAGCTTAAAGAACCTCCCAGTGGCCCGCTTCCAGCCCTGGCTGCTGACAGAGGAAGAGGCTGGACTCACAGTCTGGGGCAAACTCGGCTGGTCAGGTAACTCATGCACCTGCTCCTCAGAGGAAGAGGCTAGACTCACAGTCTGGGGCAAACTCGGCTGGTCAGGTAACTCAAGCACGTGCTCCTCATTTGCGGAGCTTAGATTTGACATTCCCTGGGTAAAACTGGTTTTCTCCGGGGCCCCGGCACTCTCGTTGATGGTGTAGGCTGAGGAGGAAGGCACAGAAACACACTGGGGTGGTGTGATGGGCTGTGGCACCTCACTGTTTCTCCCCTTGGCATACAGGTCAGAGTCCTGGTTGGGCTGTGCCCAGGCTGTGGTAGATTGCTGCCGCAGGTGGGCCAGGGCCAGGGAGAATGATGGAGAAGTAGACACCATGGAGGTCCCCATCCCTCCCTCAGAGAGAGTGTTCAAAGCATCGCGGATGTAGTAACCAAAGGTGGGAATGGTGGGCTCGGTGTAACTACGCTGTTTGGGTTTAGGACAGACGGTAGGAGGCACTTCGTGGGATGAGGAAGGAGTGTGGCTATCGGTGCAATGGGCTTCAGCCTGGGGTTCCAGGGTGCTGGTGTGGCTGTCAATCTCATATGTGTCGTGACGCAGGATCAGATAGGTGGCGTTCGCATCACTGTAATTGTGGTTCAACAGTGAGTCATGAATGTCTTCCTGCACGTAACCCGTGTTCACCGTCACCTCAGTGTGCCAGTGGTTATCGTAGTCTGGGAGTGGCTGCACATAGAGCTTTTGTTTTTCTTCATGGCTCACCTTCATCCATGGATGTGCTAGGATGTCCTCTAACGTGGCTCTCTTTCTTGGGTCACGAATGAAAATTTTACTGAGCAGGTGTTGACACTGGCTAGACATGTGGAAGGGAACGTGATATTGTCCCTGCAGCACCTGCTCTCGCAGCTTCGTCAAGGTCTTCCCACGAAAAGGCAGAGATCCAGTTACCATGAAGTATAGGATGACTCCCAGGCTCCACACATCCACTGGGGGTCCGTCATACTTTTCTCCCTGAAGGAGTTCTGGGGCAGAATAAGGGGGAGTGCCACAGAAGGTATCCAGCTTGCTCCCTGGGGTGAATTCAGTTCCTAAACCAAAGTCTGCAAGTTTGATGTTCATTCGCTTGTCCAATAGTAGGTTTTCTGTTTTCAGATCCCTATGAACAATACTCTTGTCGTGGCAGTACTTCACCGCTGACACTATTTGTTGGAATTTCGTTTGGGCCTCTTTTTCGCTCATGAAGCCATGATTCACTAGGTGGTAAAAGAGGTCCCTTCCACTTGCATACTCCATCACTATATAGAGGGCGTGCTCATTCTCTATGACTTCAAACAGCTTTACAATATTTGGATGATGGAGATCCTTCATAATTTCTATCTCTCTGTATAGTCTGTGGAGGTCGGAGGACGTGTGCTGGATCTTGTCAATTATTTTAATGGCTACCTCTTGGCCGGTGATGATGTGCTGGGCCAGCTTGACCTTGGCAGATGCCCCCTTGCCGATGGTTCTGAGGAGGTGGTAGCGTCCCACATGAGTTTCCTCCACAGCAGAGAAGGCTAAGTGGCTCTGCAGCATGTTGGCTATGGTGCGAAGGCGTAGCGGGCTTTGGGATAAGAGGTGCCCTGGTGGTAGGATTAAAAACTTAAAAACCCAAAACCCTAAAAAGTGGTGACTAAAAACTTAATGAAATATGGAAAAAATGAGAAAAAGTTAAAATATAATCAAAAAGGTAAAATGAGAAAAGAGGAAGTAAAATTTTAAAAACTGATAAAAATAAGATAAATTGTATATATAAACAAAACAAGAAATCAATGAGAAAGATTCAAAAAAGGAATAAATAACATGAGGATAAGAAAAAATACAAAATAAAACAATAATGGTAAGATGATAAAAAAATTAACAAGTACATAGAAAAAAAGAAAAATTGAGGATGTAAAGGAAGAATAAAATGAAAAACGAATGAATGCAAATGAGGAAAAACAAAGAGAAAATAAGAATAGCTGGCGAGGAAATAGAAAAACCACAATTTAAAGAGAAAATAAGCCAAGTTTGGTCACGATGTCTCAGGTCACTGAAGGAGCTTCCTGAGCCAGAAAGACCACAAACCTAGGTTTCCAGGGACTTATATAGGGGCTTGGAGTTCCAAAGAATTGGCTCCTTATGAGGTCACCACAAGAAATGGACCAATAAAAATGGGGGGTAATTGACTGTGCTTTTTGCTCTCAGGGATTCTTTACTCATTTTTTTTAGAAGAAAAATGTGTGTCTGTGTGTGTGTGTGTGTGTAGAGCGAGAATTCCACAGAGCTTTTCTTTCCTTTTTATTGATCTTCATGTTATTTTTTTTATTGTGTTGCAAATATACATAATAAAACACGCCATTTCAACAATTTCTACATGTGCATTTGTTACATTGCTTATATTCAAGCTGTGCAAGCATTTCACGGTTTATGTTCGAAATCATTCCACTACCTTTCACATAAACTCAATGATCCTAATCAAAAACTCTTCCTTCCCCCTCCCTGTCACCCCTGGTAACCACTAATAAGCTTTGCTTTGTGTATATTTGCTTCTGCCCTATAAGTGAGATCAGAATGCATCTCTCCTTTTCTGACTGACTGACTTTTCTCAGCTTGGTGTTTTCAGGCTTCATCCATGTTGTCGTATGCATCAAGACTTCATTTTTGGGAGTGTGTGTAATATTCCATTGGAAGTCCCTGGCTTGCACCAACAGTTAATTGCTCATCTACTAGTTTGGGGGTTCAAACCCACCCAGAGACTTCTCAGAAGACATTCCCGGTGATCTCCTTCTGAAAGGTCAGAGCCTTGAAAACCCTGTGGAGTTGTGTGTACGTACCAAAGTTTGTGTATCCATTCACCTGCTGATGGACATATTGGCTGTGTTCATCTTTTGCTTCTTGTGAAAAGTGCTGCAGTGAAAAGTTGTATATAGATTTCCGCTTGCGTTCCTGCCTTGCATAGTGGCTGTTGTTGTTATTAGATGCTGTCGAGTTGATTCTGACTCATAGTGACCCTAGGTACAACACAACAAAACACTTCCTGGTTCTGCCCCATCATCAAAATTGTTGCTGTGTTTGAGCCCATTGTTGCAGCCACTGTGTCAGTCTGTCTTGTCAAGGTCTTCCTCTTTCTCCCTAACCCTCTACTTCACTAAGTGTCTTAGTTATCTAGTGCTGCTATAAGTGCAATACCACAAGTGGATGGCTTTAACAAAGAAATTTATTCTCTCCCAGTCTACGAGGCTAGAAGTCTGAATTCAGGGTGCCAACTCCCAGGCAATGCTTTCTATCTTTGTTGTTTCTGGGAGAAGGTCCTTGTCATCAATTATTTTCTCCCTAGGAGCTTCTCAGCACAGTGACCCTGGGTCCAAAGAACGTGCTCTGCTCCTGGCAGTTCTTTCGTGGTGTCATGAGGTCCCTATATCTCTCTAATTTCATTTCTCTCCTTTTATCTCTTGGAAGATAAAAGGTGATAGAGGTCACACCCCAGGGAACCTCCCCCTCCATCGGATCTGGGCTGTGACTTTCGTAAACGCGTTTCATCCCTTTCTATTCAATCCATGACATTCCACCTTGTTGTTGTTGTTGTTAGGTGCCGTCGAGTCGGTTGTGACGCATAGCGACCCTACGCAGAACAGAACGAAACACTTCCCGGCCCTGCGCCATCCTTAGAATCGTTGTTACGCTGGAGCTCATTGTTGCAGCCACTGTGTCAGTCCAGCTCCTTGAGGGTCTTCCTCTTTTCCGGTGACCCTGTACTCTGCCAAGCATGATATCCCTCTCCAGGGACTGATCCTCCCTGACAATGTGTCCAAATTACGTAAGACGCATTCTCGCCATCCTTGCCTCAAAGGAGCATTCTGTCCGCACTTCTTCCAGGACAGATTTGTTCATTCTTTTGGCAGTCCCTGGTATATTCAATATTCTTCACCAACACCAGAATTCAAAGGCGTCAATTCTTCTTTGGTCTTCCTTATTCATTGTCCAGCTTTCACACCCGTATAATGTCATTGAAAATACCATGGTCTGAGCCAGGTGCACCTTAGTCTTCAGGGTGACATCTTCATCTTCAGCACTTCGAAGGGGTCCTTAGCAGCAGATTTGCCCAATGCAATGTGTCTTTTGATTTCTTGACTGCTGCTTGAATGGCTGTTAATTGTGGATCCAAGTAAAATGAAATCCTTGACAACTTCAATCTTTTCTCCGTTTATCACGATGTTGCTCATTGGTCCAGTTGTGAGGATTTTTGTTTTCTTTATGTTGAGGTGTAATCCATACTGAAGGCTGTGGTCTTTGATCTTCATCAGTAAGTGCTTCAAGTCCTCTTCACTTTCAGCAAGCAAGGTTGTGTCATCTGCATCACGCAGGTTGTTAATGAGCCTTCCTCCAATCCTGGTGCCCTGTTTTTGTTCATATAGTCCAGCTTCTTGTATTATTTGCTCAACATAGAGATTGAATAGGTATGGTGAAAGAATAGAACCCTGACGCACACTTTTCTTGACTTTAAACCAATCAGTATCCCCTTGTTCCATCTTAACAACTGCTTCTTGATCTATGTAAAGGTTCCTCAAGAGCACAATTAAGCGTTCTGGAATTCCCATTCTTTGCAGTGTTATCCATAGTTTGTTATGATCCACACAGTCGAATGCCTTTGCATAGTCTATAAAACACAGGTAAACATCCTTCTGGTGTTCTCTGCTTTCAGCCAGGATCCATCTGACATCAGCAATGATATTCCTGGTTCCATGTCCTCTTCTGAAACCGGCCTGAATTTCTGGCAGTTCCCTGTTGATATACTGCTGCAGCCGTTTTTGAATGATCTTCGGCAAAATTTAGCTTCCTTGTGATATCGATACTGTTCTATAATTTCCACATTCAGTTGGATCACCTTTTTTGGGAATAGGCATAAATATGGATCTCTCTTTTTTTTGTTTTTCCAGTCAGTTGGCCAGGAAGCTGTCTTCCCTATTTCTTGGCATAAACGAGTGAGCACGTCCAGCGCTGCATCTGTTTGTTGAAACATCTCAATTGATATTCCATCAATTCCTGGAGCCTCGTTTTTTGCCAATGCCTTCAGAGCAGCTTGGACTTCTTCCTTCAGTACCGTCGGTTCCTGATCATATGCCACCTCTTGAAATGGTTGAATATCAACTAATTCTTTTTGGTATAATGACTCTGTGTATTCCTTCCATCTTCTTTTGATGCTTCCTGCATCGTTTAATATTTTCCCCATGGAATCCTTCGCTATTGCAACTCGAGGTTTGAAATTTTTCTTCAGTTCTTTCACCTTGAGAAACGCCGAGTGTGTTCTTCCCTTTTGGTTTTCCATCTGCAGCTCTTTGCACGTGTCATTATAATACTTTGTCTTCTGAAGAGGCGCTTTGAAATCTTCTGTTCAGTTCTTTTCCTTCATCAATTCTTCCTTTTGCTTTAGCTGCTCGAAGTTCAAGAGCAAGTTTCAGAGTCTCCTCTGACATCCATCTTGGTCTTTTCTTTCTTTCCTGTCTTTTCAATGACCTCTTGCTTTCTTCATGGATGATGTCCTTGATGTCATTCCACAACTCGTCTGGTCTGCAGTTAGCAGTGTTCAATGCGTCAAATCTATTTTTGAGATGGTCTCTAAATTCAGGTAGGATATAGTCAAGGTCATATTTTGGCTCTCGTGGACTTGCTCTGAGTTTCTTCAGTTTTAGCATAAACTTGCATATGAGCAATTGATGGTCTATTCCACACTTGGCCCCTGGCCTTGTTCCGACTGATGAGATAGAGCTTTTCCATCGTGTCTTTTCACAGATGTAGTGAATTTGATTTCTGTGTTTTCCATCTGGTGAGGTCCGTGTGTATAGTTGCCGTTTATGTTGGTGAAAGAAGGTATTTGCAATGAAGAAGTCATTGGTCTTGCAAAATTCTATCATTCGATCTCTGGCATTGTTTCTATCACCAAGGCCATATTTTCCAACTGCTGATCCTTCTTCTTTGTTTCCAACTTTCGCATTCCAATTGCCAGTAATTCTCAATGCATCTTGACTGCATTTTCGATCAATTTCATACTGTAGCAGCTGATAAAAATCTTCTCTTTCTTCATCTTTGGCCCTAGTGGTTGGTGCGTACATTTGAATAATAGTCATATTAACTGATCTTGCTTGTGGACGTATGAACGTTATCCTATCAGTGACAGTGTTGTACTTCAGGATAGGTCTTGAAACGTTCTTTTTGATGATGAATGCAACACCATTCCTCTTCGAGTTGTCATTCCCAGCATAGTAGAGTATATGATTGTCCGATTCAAAATGGCCACTGCTAGTCTATTTCAGCTCACTAATGCCTAGGATGTCGATGTTTATGCGTTCCATTTCATTTTTGATGATTTCCAATTGTCCTAGATTCATAGGTCATACATTCCAGGTTCCGATTATTCATGGATGTTTGCAGGTGTTTCTTCTCATTTTGAGTTGTGCCACATCAGCAAATGAAGGTCCCGAAAGCTTTACTCCATCCACATCGTTAAGGTCGACTGTACTTTGAGGAGGCAGCTCTTCCCCAGTCATCTTTTGAGTGCCTTCCAACCTGAGGGGCTCATTTTCAGGCAGTATATCAGACAGTGTTCCAGTGCTATTCCTAAGGTTTTCACTGGCTCATGTTTTTCAGAAGTAGACTCTGGGGTCCTTGTTCCTAGTCTGTCTTAGTCTGGAAGCTCAGCTGAAACCTGTCCTCCATGGGCAACCCTGCTGGTATCTGAATCCCGGTGGCATAGCTTCCAGCATCACAGCAACACACAAGCACCCACAGTACGACAAACTGAGAGACACGGGGGGTTCCAGCTGTAGACCCCCAAAATTCGTGTCCTTGCCACATGTAAAACACTTTCACCCCATTATATCATCCCAAAAGTCTTAACTCCACGTCCAGATTCTTTCCTGGGGCAGAATTTCTCTTCATCTGTGAAATCTAGAAGTTTTTTGCTTCCAAAGTACAAGAATCGAACAGGCACAAGGTAGACCTTTCCATTAGAAATGGTAGAAATTGGAGGGAATGAGGGGATAGGGGTCATCACCAGCAATTTACATTACCTCTCAAGGGTTGAAAATAGCCCTCTGTTCTGAGAGACCATCGGGGCAATGGCCCTGCCCTCCAGATGCTAAGTGCTGGCTACAATCTCTGGATTCTGGCTGAAGGCCCTTAGGACTTGAACTTCAGTTCTTCCTCCCAGGCCCACTGGAACAGCAACTCTGTTCCATCAGCTTCGGGCAGCCCCATTCTCCTAGCCCATCTGAGTGGCGACTCTATCCATTCGGCCTTAGCTGGGCCCATTCTTCTGCCTGTTGAGCGTGGCAGCCCTGCCCCCTCAGCTTTGGTCAGTGTATGTGGCCCAATCCTTTAGCAAAATATTACTGTCATGTGATGTTAATGACACTGTTTGATAATTTCCACATTCTGTTGGATCACCATTCTTTGGGATGGGCGCATATATCTCTTCCAGTTGGTTGGGCAGTTAGCTTACATCCAAATTTCTTGCCATAGATGCATGAGTACCTCCATTGCTGCATCCATTTGTTGAAACATCTCAACTAGTGTTTAATTCCTAGAGCCTTGTTTTTCACCAATGTCTTCAGTGTAGCCTATGTTTGAGGCCATTGTTGATGCCACTGTGTCAGTCCATCTTGTTGAGGCTCTTCCTCTGTTTTGCTGACCTTGTCCTTTACCAAACGTAATGTCCAGGAGGATTGGTCTCTCTTGGTAACATGTCTAAAGTAAGTGAGGTGAAGTTTTCCCATCCGCCCTCCAAGGAGCATTCTGGCCATACTTCTTGTAAGACCTATTGGTTTATTTCGGCAGTCTGTGGTATATTATTCAATATTCTTTGCCAACACTATCATTTAGGTGTTTGGAAAGACTCTAAGGATCCCTGGTGATGCAGTAGTGAAGCACTGAGCTGCTACGGAAAAGGTCGGTGGTTTGAAGCCACCAGCCCCTCCATGGAATAAAGACGTGGCAGTTTGCTTTCATAAAGATGAAAGCCTCAGAAACCCTGTGGGGCAGTTTTCTGTCCTGTAATGTCACTATGAGTTGGAATTGATAGCTATGGGTAAAGACTTTTACTCTGTGAGATTAAGGTGAGAGTAAGAGATGAGCCAAGCTCAGATTTCAGCCAGTCCAAATTGGAGTCCAAAGCCAAGCCACCCCTGCCAAAGCAGTGTGTGGGAAAGGAACCCAAGACTGTGTCGGGTTTGGATTTGGGCGAGGATGTGGAGTCTGACCTGCAATTAGATTCTGCAGGTGTGGAGGCACAAGGACTAGTTAGAGTGAGGGCATATAGAGGTCAATTTATTAATGGAGTGTTAGCTCATGCCCGTCTCACAGTGGGTCTAGTGGGTCCCCAAACCCGTACTGTAGTGATTTCCCCAGATCCAGAATGTGTAATTGGAGTAGTCATACTCAGCAAGTGGCAGAACCCACACGTTGGCTCCCTGACATGTGGAGCAAAGGATATTATGGTAGGAAAGGCTAAGCAGAAGGCATTAGAACTGCCCCTACCTAGGAAAATAGGAAACCAAAAGCAATACTGCATTCCTGGAGGGATTGGAGAGATTATTGCCACCATCATGGACTTGAAGGATCCAGGGGTGTTGATTCCCACCACATCTGTATTCAACTTGCGTATGTGGCCCATGAAAAAACGGGTGGATCTTGGAGAATGACAGTGGATTATTGAAAACTTAACCAGGTGGTGACTGCTATTGCAGCTGCTGTTCCAGATGTGGTTTCATTGCTTTAGCAAATTAAATATATCTCCTGGTACCTCGTATGGACCTGTTGATGTGTGTAATGCCTTTTTCTCCATACCTGTTTCAAAGGACCTCCAGAAGCCATTTGCCTTAAGCTGGCAAGGTCAGCAGTACACCTTTACTCTTCTGCCTCGGGGGTGTATCAACTGTCCAGCCTTATGTCATAATTTAGTCTGAAGGGATCTCTTTACCACCAAGGAAGAAGAAACAGAAGAGGAGCGCCTACTTTGGACCCAGGGTCCCTCCACTGAGAAGCTCCTGGACCCAGGGTAAGATTGATGACAAGGACTTTCCCGTAGACCCTTCCCTTGGAGCTAGTCCCTGAATTTAGCCTTCTAGCCTTTTCAACTGTGAGAGAATAAATTTCTTTTTGTTAAAGACATCTTCTTGTGGTATTTTTGTAGTAGCAGTGGTAGATATCTATGGCAGAATTCTAAAGCCAAGCTTCTTTGAGTAGACTATTTACACAGCTACAGGTCTCCTGTTGCTGTATTTATCATCTTTGGTTGTTAAAAATTTGCAGTGCTATTAAATCTTACTGCTAAGTTTTCTAAACACAAGTTAAAATGTTAATGTTGGAAATTTTTTATAATTCCATTGGCATATATATTTTATTACCACGGCAATTCTGAGACTCAAAATATTTTTTATCGTACTAGCTTTATGTGTAGTATTCGGGGGAAGAATTAAGAGAACTGAGAATTTCGAAATGAGTAGTCCAAAGCATGAGATCGCAAACGCTGTCATGAACTGGGGTTTGAGCCATAAGACAGAAAAAGAAACAGTGAATGAATATTCACGTTCTCTTCTCCTCCTGCAGGAAGTCTGACATTGGCCTGCATCTTGCCACATCCATCTTGACCTCTCTGTGTGTTCACTTCTTCACACTCTAACCAGAATATCCTTGCAAAAATAAATCAAATGACTCCCGTGTTTACAATCCTTTCATGAATTCCCATTAGTTTTAGGAGAAGTTCCAAATTCTGAATGCAGCCTATTCAGTCTTCCATTATCTGGCGCCTAAAACTTCAGTTATTACTTTCCCTGTTTCACTCTCTGGACTGCAATCATAAGGAAACTGCAAATACCCTGTCGTCTCTACTGTTCCATTCATCCTAAATTGTCCCTCTCCAGCCCCGACTGCTAACTAGATTTTACCAATCTTTCAGGTCTCTGATCAAATGTAACTTCTTCAGAAAGTATACTTCGGGGCCATTACTGTTCTTCCTCACGGCATCTGGGATTCTCTTTATACTCCGTATCTCATGTCATATAATTATTTGTGCAACGATGTAGAGGTTTCCTGTGGTGTATAGGGCTACCGCGCCTACAGATGCATTGTCATAGGCCCGTTTGTGATCTACGCAGCTTGTTGCCCCAGCATTCATTAATCCCTTCTAGCTACCCTCCCGCCCAGCTCCTCACATGGCCATTCCTATCTTGTCACTTGGTCTGTCGACAGTTGTAGTGTCCACCCTCCCTGAGGACTCCAAAATGCATATCTCTAGACAGGATCACTCCAGATTGTTAGATTCTCCACATGGAAGTTTAATAGATACATCAAGTTTGGCATGTTCAAAATCCTAATCCTTTTCTTTATTGTTAGATCTCATTGAGTCAATTGTGACTCATAACGATCCTGTGTACAACAGTGT
Organism: Elephas maximus indicus; assembly: GCF_024166365.1. NCBI lineage: Eukaryota > Metazoa > Chordata > Mammalia > Proboscidea > Elephantidae > Elephas > Elephas maximus. The sequence continues at coordinate 15,481,099 of NC_064821.1, forward strand.
GAAACACTGCCTGGTCCTGCACCATCCTCACAATCATTGTTATGCCGGAGCCCATTGTTGCAGCCACTGCGTCAATCCATCTCGTTGGGGGTCTTCCACTTTTTCGATGACCCTCTTGTTGACCAAGCTTGATATCCTTCTCCAGGGACTGATCCCTCATGATAACATGTCAAAAGAACATGAGACCAAACCTGGACATTATTTCTTGTAATGGGCATTCTGGCTGTACTTCTTCCAAGACAGATTTGTTTGTTCCACCAGCAATCAGTATATTCAATATTCTTTTCCAATACCATAATTCAAAGTTATCAGTTCGTCGGTCTTCCGTGTGCGTTGTCCAGCTCTCTCATGCGTATGAGGTGCCTGAAAACAGCATGGCTTGGTAAGGTGCACCTTAGTCGTTAAAGTGATAGCTTTGCCTTTTAGCACTTTAAAGAGGTCTTTTGCAGCAGGTTTGCCCGGTGCAATACATCATTTGATTTCTTTTTTTTTTAATATTTTTTGTGTTTCAAGTGAAAGTTTAGAAAGCAAGTCAGTGTCTTATACAAAAATTTATACATACGTTGCTAAAAACTCCTAATTGCTCTCCTCCTAATGAAAAAACACACTCCTTCCCTCCATTCTCTCTTTTCGTGTCCATTCGGCCAGCTTCTGACCCCCTCTGCCCTCTCATCTCCCCTTCATACAGGAGATGCCAACATAGTCTCATGTGTCCCCTCGATCCAAGAAGTTCCTTCTTCACCAGTATCATTTTCCATCCCATATTCCAGTCTAATCCCTGTCTGAAGAGTTGGCTTTGGGAATGGTTCCTATTTTGGGCTAACAGAAGGTCTGGGGACTGTAGCCTCTGGGGTCTTTCTAGTCCCATTCTGACAATTAAGTCTGGTCTTATTATGAGAATTAGGGGTCTGCATCCCACTGCTCTCCTGATCTCTCAGAGCTTCTCTGTTGTGTTCCCTGTCAAGGGAGACATCAGTTGTGGCCAGGCACTGTCTAGCTCTTCTGGTCTCAGGTTGGTGTAGTCTCTGGTTTGTGTGGTCCTTTCTGTCTCTTAGGCTCATAATTACCTTGTGTCTTTGGTGTTCTTCATTCTTCCTTGCTCCAGGTGGATTGAGACCAGTTGATGCATCTTAGATGGCTATTTGCTAGCGTTTAAGACCCCAGAGGCCACTCTCCAAAGTGGGATGCAGAATGTTTTCTTAATAGATTTATTATGCCAGTTGACTTAGATGTCTCCTGAAACCATGGTGTCCAAACTCCCGCCTGTGCTACGCTGGCCTTCTAGTCATTCAGTTTAATCGGGAAACTTCTTTGCTCTTGGTTTAGTGCAGTTGTGTTGACCTCTCCTGTATTGTGTGTTGTCTTTCCCTTCACCTAAAAGAAAAACTTATCTACTATCTAATTAGTGAAAACCCCTCTCCCTCCCTCCCTCCCTCCACCCTCTTAGAACTATCAAAGAACATTTTCTTCTCTGTTTAAACTATTTCTCCAGGTCTTATAATAGTGGCCTTACACAATATTTGTACTTTTGCATCTGACTAATTTCAGTCAGCATAATGTCTTCCAGATTTCTCCGTGTTATAAGAAGTTTCATGGATTCATCATTGTTCTTTATTGATGTGTAGTATTCCATTGTGTGAGTATATCATAATTGATTTATCCATTTATCCGTTGATGGCCACCTTGGTTGCATCCAAGTTTTTGCTATTGTAAAGAGAGCTGCGGTGAACATGGGTGTGCATATATCTGTTCGTGTAAAGTCTCTTATTTCTCGAGGATATATTGCAAGGAGTGGGATTGCTGGATCGTATGGTAGTTCGATTTCTAGTTTTTTTAGGAATCGCCAAATCGATTTCCAAAGTGGTTGTACCATTTTACATTCTCACCAGCAGTGTGTAAGTGTTCCAGTCATTCCACAAGCTCTCCAACATTTATTATTATGTGTTTTTGGATTAAAGCCAGCCTTGTTGGAGTGAGATGGAATCCCATTGTTGGTTTGATTTGCGTTTCTCTAGTGGCTAAAGATCATGAGCATTTTCTCATGTATCTGTTAGCTACCTGAATGTCTTCTTTAGTGATGTGCTTCTTCATATCCTTTGCCCATTTTTTAATTGGGTTATTTGTCTTTTTGTTGTTGAGTTTTTGGAATATCACATAGATTTTACAGATCAGGCGCTGATCGGAAATGTCATAGCTAAAAACTTTTTCCCATTCCGTAGGTAATCTTTTTACTCTTTTGGTGAAGTCTTTGGATGAGTGTAGGTGTTTGGTTTTTAGGAGCTCCCAGTTATCTAGTTTTTCTCGTGCAGTGTTAGTAATGTTTTGTATACTGTTTATGCCATGTATTAGGGCTCCTGACTTTGTCCCTATCTTTTCTTCCATGATCTTCATGGTTTTGTATTTCATGTTTAGGTCTTTGATCCATTTTAAGCGTATTTTTTTGCATGGAGTGAGGTATGGGTCTTGTTTCATTGTTTTGCAGATGGATATCCAGTTATGCCAAAGCACCGTTTGTTAAAAAGACTTTCTGTTTCCCATTTAACTGTTCTGAGGCCTTTGTCAAATATCAAATGCTCTATTCTGTCCCATTGATCTGTGGATCTTTTGTTGTACCAGTACCAGGCAGTTTTGACTCTCGTGGCGGTGTAATAGGTTGTAAAATCAGGTAGAGTAAGGCCTTCCACTTTGTTCTTGTTTTTCAGTAATGGTTTACTTATCCAGGGCCTCTTTCACTTTCGTATGAAGTTGTTGATTTTTTTCTCTATCTCATTTAAAAATGTTGTTGGAATTTGGATCAGAATTGCAATAAATCTATAGAAGACTTTTGGTAGAATAGACCTTTTGATAATGTATAGTCTTCCTATCCATGAGCAAGGTATGTTTTCCCAGTTCTTTAGGTCTCTTTTGGTTTTTTGCAGAAGCGTTTTGTAGATCTCTTTGTATGAGTCTTTTACGTCTGTTGTAAGATTTATTCCTAAGTAGTTTATCTTCTTGGGGACTATTGTAAATGGTATCGATTTGGTGATTTCCTGTTCGATGTTCTTTTTTAATCATTTCTAAACGTACGATGGAGTAGTATTAAACGTATTCACAGAGTTGTATAATCATTACCAGTTTCTATTTGCAAAATTTTTTGTCACCCACAATAGAAACTCTATACCCATTCAGAAATAACTCCCAATTATTCTGTTCTTCAGCCCTGGTATCCTCTTATCTACTTTCTGTTTGTATGAATTTGTGTATCCTAAGTAGTTCATATAAGCTGATTTTACTTGGCATAGTTTTTTCAGAGTATATCTACATTGTATTGTGTATCAGAATTTCATACCTTTTTGGCTGAATAATATTCCATTGTATGCCTATACTAAACATTGTTTATCCATTCGGCTGTTAATGGACACTTGGGTTTATACCTTTTGGCTATTGTGAATAATACTGCAATGAATATTGGTTTACAAGTCACTTTTGGAGTCTCTGTTTTCCATTCCTGTGGTATATACCTAGGAGTGGAAGTGGTGGGTCCCATGATAATTGTTTACCTTTTGGAGTAAGCACCAATGTGTTTTCCACAGCAGCTGCACCATTTTACATTTCCAACAGCAATGTATGAGCATGGAAACTTCTCCACAGCACTTGTTATTTTTCCTTTTTAATTATTATTATACCCATCCTATTAGGTATGAAGTGGTATCTCATTTTGGTTTTGATTTGCATTTCTCTAAGGGCTAATGACATTTAGCACTGTTTCTTATGCTTCTTAATGATTTATATACCTTCTTTACAGAACTATCTATTCAAGTCCTTTGCTCAGTTTTAAATTGGTATATTGGTCTTTTTGTTCTTGAGTTTTAGGAATTGTATACATATTTTGAATCTTATACTCTTATAAGTTATATGACTTGCAGACATTTTCTGCTATAGGGTTTCTTTTTTTTTTTTGTAATGATTTTTTATTGTGCTTTAAGTGAAAGTTTACAAATCAAGTCAGTCTGTCACACAAAAACCTATATACACCTTGCTACACACTCCCAATTACTCTCCCCTTAATGAGACTGCCAGCTCTCTCCCTCCACTCTCTTTTCATGTCCTTTTCGCCAGCTTCTAACCCCCTCCATCCTCTCATCACCCCTCCAGGCAGGAGATGCCAACATAGTCTCAAGTGTCCACCTGATCCAAGAAGCTCACTCCTCACCAGCATCCATCTCCAACCCATTGTCCAGTCCAATCCATGTCTGAAGAGTTGGCTTCGGGAATGGTTCCTGTCCTGGGGCAAGAGAAGGTCTGGGGGCCATAACCACCGGGGTCCTTCCAGTCTCAGGCAGACCATTAAGTCTGGTCTTATGAGAATTTGGGGTCTGCATCCCACTGCTCTCCTGCTCCCTCAGGGGTTCCGTGTTGTGTTCCCTGTCAGGGCAGTCATCGGCTGTAGCTGGGCACCATCTAGTTCTTCTGGTCTCAGGATGATATAGTTGCTGGTTCATGTGGCCCTTTCTGTCTCTTGGGCTCCTAATCACCTTGAGTCCTTGCTATTCTTCATTCTCCTTTGATCCTGGTGGTTTGAGACCAATTGATGCATCTTAGATGGCAGCTTGCTAGCGTTTAAGACCCCAGATGCCACTCTTCAAAGTGAGATGCAGAATATTTTGATAATAGATTTTATTGTGCCAATTGACTTAGATGTCCCCTGAAACCATCGTCTCCACACCCCTACTCCTGCTACGCTGGCCTTCAAAGTATTCAGTTTATTCAGGAAAGTTCTTTGCTTTTGGTTTAGTCCAATTGTGCTGACTTCGCCTGCATTGTGTGCTGTCTTTCCCTTCACCTAAAGTAGTTCTTATCTACTACTTAATTAGTAAACACCCCTCTCCCACCCTCTCTCCTTCCCCTTTCTCATAACCTCAAAAGAATGTTTTCTTCTCAGTTTAAACTGTTTCTCAAATTCTTATAATAAGGGTCTTATACAATATTTGTCCTTTTGCAACTGAGAAATTTCACTCAGCATAGTGCCTTCCAGGTTCCTCCATGTTATGAAATGTTTCACAGATTCCTTACTGTTCTTTATCGATACGTAGTATTCCATTGTGTGAATATACTATAGTTTATTTATCCATTCATCCGTTGATGGGCACTTTGGTTGCTTCTATGTTTTTGCTATTGTAAACAGTGCTGCAGTAAACATGGGTGTGCATATATCTCTTCCTGTAAATTCTCTTATTTCTCTAGGATATATTCCAAGGAGTGAGATTGCTGGATCGTATGGTAGTTGTTATTTTTTTTTTTTCATGGCAGTTCTGTTTCTAACTTTTCAAGGAAGCGCCAAATCAGTTTCCAAAGTGGTTATACCATTTGACATTCCCACCAGCAGTGTAGAAGTGTTCCAGTCTCTCCAGAGCCTCTCCAACATTTCTTATTTTGTGTTTTTTGGATTAATGCCAGCCTTGTTGGAGTGAGATGAAATCTCATTGTGGTTTTGATCTGCATTTCTCTAATGGCTAATGAGGGTGAACATTTCCTCATGTATCTATTAGCTACCTGAATGTCTTCTCTAGTGAAGTGTCTATTCACATCTTTTGCCCATTTTTTAATTGGGTTAGTTGTCTTTTTGCAGTGGAGTTTTTGCAGTATCATGTAGGTTTTAGAGATCAGGTGCTGATCAGAAATGTCCTAGCTAAAAACTTTTTCGCAGTCTGTAGGTAGACTTTTTACTCTTTTGGTGAAGTCTTTGGATGAGCATAAGTGTTTGATTTTTAGGAGCTCCCGGTTATCTAGTTTTTCTTCTACGTTCTTTATAATGTTTTGTATAAAAAAAAAAATTTTTTTTATACTGTTTATGCCATGTATTAGGGCTCCTAATGTTGTCCCTATTTTTTCTTCCATGATCTTTACCGTTTTATATTTTATGTTTAGTTCTTTGATCCATTTTGAGTTAGTTTTTGTGCATGGAGTGAGGTATGGGTGTGGTTTCATTTTTTTGCAGATGGATATCCAGTTCTGCCAGCACCATTTGTTAAAAAGATTGTCTTTTCCCCATTTAACCGTTTTGGGGCCTTTGTCAAATATCAACTGCTTATATGTGGATGGATTTATGTCTGGATTCTCAATTCTGTTCCTTTGGTCCATGTATCTGTTGTTGTAACAATACCAGGCTGTTTTGACTACTGTGGTGGTATAGTAGGTTCTAAAATCAGGTCAAGTAAGGCCTCCCACTTTGTTCTTCTTTTTCAGTAATGCCTTATTTGTTTCTCCATGCCATTAAAGAATGCCCGTGGGATTTGGATCAGAATTGCATTAAATGTATAGATCCCTTTTGGTAGAATAGACATTTTTATATGTTAAGCCTTCCTATCCATGAGCAAGGTATGTTCTTCCACTTATGTAAGTCTCTTTTGGTTTCTTGCAGAAGCGTACTGTAGTTTTCTTTGTGTAAGCCTTTTACATTTCCGGTAAGATTTATTATTTTATCTTTTGGGGGCTACCGTAAATGGCATTGATTTGGTGATTTCCTCTTTGATGTTCTTTTTGTTGGTGTAGAGGAGTCCAACTGAGTTTTGTATGTTTATCGTGTGTCCCGATACTCTGCTGAACTCTTGTATTAGTTTCAGTAGTTTTCTGGAGGATTCCTTAGGGTTTTCTGTGTATGAGATCATGTCATCTGCAAATAGAGATACTTTAATTTCTTCCTTGCCAATCTGGATGCCCTTTATTTCTTTTTCTAACCTAATTGCTCTGTCTAGGACTTCCAACACAATGTTGAATACGAGTGGTGATAAAGGGCATCCTTGTCTAGTTCCCGATCTCAATGGGAATGTTTTCAGGCTCTTTCCATTTAGGGTGATGTTGGATGTTGGCTTTGTATAAATGCCCTTTATTATGTTGAGAAATTTTCCTTCTATTCCTATTTTGCTGAGAGTTTTTATCATGAATGAGTGTTGAACTTTTTCAAGTGCCTTTTCTGCATCAGTTGGTAAAATCATGTGATTGTTGTCTTTCGTTTATGTGGTGGATTACATTAATTGTTTTTCTAATGTTGAACCGTCCGTGGTATGAATCCCACTTGGTCATGGTGAATTATTTTTTTGATATGTTGTTGAATTCTATTGGCTAGAATTTTGTTGAGGATTTTTGCATCTACATTCATGAGGGATATAGGTCTATAATTTTCTTTTCTTGTGGTGTCTTTACCTCGCTTTGGTATCAGGGATATGGTGGCTTCACAGAATGAGTTTGGTAATATTCCATCCTTTTCTATGCTCTGAAATACCTTTAGTAGTTGTGGTGTTAACTCTTCTCTGAAAGTTTGGTAGAACTCTGTAGTGAAGCCGTTCGGACCAGGGCTTTTTTTTTTGTTGGGGTTTTTTTGATTACCTTTTCAATCTCTTCTTTCGTTATGGGTCTATTTAGTTGTTCTACCTCTGTGTTGGTTTAGGTAGGTAGTACGTTTCTAGGAATTCATCCATTTCTTCTAGGTTTTCAAATTTGTTTTAGTTTTTCATAGTAATCTGATATGATTTTTTTTAATTTCTGTTGTGTCTGTTGTAATATTGCCCATCTCATTTCTTAATCGGGTTATTTTGCTTCCTCTCCTGTTTTTCTTTTGTCAGTTTGGCCAATGGTTTATCACTTTTGTTGATTTTTTTCAAGGAACCAGCCTTTGGTCTTGTTAATTCTTTCAATTGGTTTTCTGTTTTCTATTTCATTTAGTTCAGCTCTAATTTTTATTTTTTGTTTTCTTCTGGTGCCTGTGGGTTTCTTTTGTTGCTGTCTTTCTCTTTGTTCAAGTTGTAGGGATAGTTCTTTGATTTTGGCTCTTTCTTCTTTTTGGATGTGTGCATTTATTGATATAAATTGGCCTCCGAGCACCACTTTTGCTGTGTCCCAAAGGTTCTGATAGGAAGTGTTTTCATTCTCATTGGATTGTCAGAATTTCTTTATTCCACCCTGAATGTCTTCTAAAATCCAGTCTTTTCTGAGCAGGGTATTGTTCAGTTTCCAAGTGTTTGATTTCTTTTCCCTGCTTTTCCTGGTCTTGATTTCCACTTTTATGGCCTTATGGTCAGAGAAGATGCTTTGTAATATTTCAGTGATTTGGATTTTGCTAAGGCTTGCTTTATGACCTAATATGTGGTCTATTGTACAGAATATTCCATGTGCACTAGAAAAGAAAGTATAGTTGGTTGGCGTGGTGTGGAGTGTTCTGCATATGTCTACCAGGTCAGGTTGGTTGGTTGTGGCATTTAGATCTTCCATGTCTTTACTGAGCTTCTTTCTGGATGTCCTGTCCTTCACCGAAAGTGGTGTGTTGAAGTCTCCTAGTATTATTGTGGAGCTATCTCACTTTTCAATGCTGATAGAGTTTGTTTTATGTATCTTGAAGCCCTGTCATTGGGTGCATAAATATTTATTATGGTTATATCTTCTTGGTGTATTGTCCCTTTAATCGTTATATAGCGTCCTTCCTTCTTTCTGATGGATTTAACTTTAAAGTCTATTTTGTCAGAAATTAATTTTGCCACTCCTCCTCTTTTTTGATTGTTGTTTGCTTGATCTATTTTTTTCCATCCTTTGAGTTTTGGTTTGTTTGTGTCTCTAAGTCTAAGGTGTGTCTCTTGTAGGCAGCAGATAGACGGATCTTGTTTTTTAATCCATTCTGCCACTCTCTGTCTCTTTATTGGTGCATTTAGTCCATTTAGTTTCAGGGTAATTATGGATAGGTATGACTTCAGTGCTATCATTTTGATGTCTTTTTTTGTGTTTTGACAGCTTTTTTTTCCCACTTGATTTCATGTGCTGAGTAGATTTTCTTTGTATATTGTCCTTTCCTCATATTTGTTGTTGCTGATTTTGTTTCTGCTGAGCCTGTATTTTTCCCTTGTATTTTATTTTGATGAGTGGGATAGTTTGTCTCCTTTATTGTTACCTCATTATTTACCCCTGTTTTTCTCAATTTAAACCTAACTTTTATTTCTTTGTATCGCCGTATCTTCTTCTCCATATGGAAGGTGTATGGTTACATTTCTTAACTCCCTCTTTATTATTTTAATGTTGTCTTCTTTTATATAATAACATCGCCGTTACCCTGTGTTGGGCTTTTTTTTTTTTGAATCTTGCTTTTTTTTTTTTTTGGATTTCCCTGTCTGGGTTGACTTCTGGTCGCTCTGCCCCGTGTTCTAGTCTTGGGTCGATACCTGATGTTATTGATTTTCTAACCAAAGAACTCCCTTTAGTATTTATTATAGTTTTGGTTTGGTTTTTATGAATTCCCTCAAGTTGTGTTTATCTGGAAATGTCTTAATTTCACCTTCATTTAAGAGGCAGTTTTGATGGGTATATGATTTTCGGCAGGCAATTTTTTTCCTTCAGTTTTTTAAATATGTCATTCCATTGCCTTCTTGCCTGCATGGTTTCTGCCGAGTAGTCTGAGAATTTTCCTATTGGCTCTCCCTTGTAGGTGACTTTTCTTTTATCCCTTGCTGCTCTTATAATTGTCTCTTTATCTTTGTTTTTGGCAAGCTAGGCGACTTTCTTTTAAGATCTACCTTATGTGGAGTTTCATGAGAATCTCGGATAGATATCTTCTCATCTTTCACACTATCGGGGAAGTTTTCTGGCAACAAATCCTCAACAATTTTCTCTGCATTTTCTGTTCTCCCTCCCTGTTCTGGTACTCCAATCAGTCGTAGGTCATTTCTCTTGATAGAGTCCCCCATGATTCTTAAGGTTTCTTCATTTTTAAAAATTCTTTTATCTGATTTTTCTTCAAATATATTAGTGCCAAGTGATTTATCTTCAAGTTCAGGAATTCTAGCTTCTACTTGCTCACTTGTGCTCCTGTGACTTTCGATTGAGTTATCTAATTCTGTAATTTTATTGTTAATCTTCTGAATTTCTGATTGCTGTCTGTCTACGGATTTTTCCAGCTTATTAAACTTTTCATTATATTCCTGAATAATCTTTCTGATTTCTTCTGTTGCTTTTTTTGTGTGTTCCTTGGCTTGTTCTGCATATTGCCTCATTTCCTTCCTGATGCCTTGAAAGGTTCTTTTGTGTGCTGCATCTGGTAATTCCAGGGATGCACTTTCATCTAAAAGATCCCTGGATTCTTTGTTTTGAGAGCCTGTTGAGGTGATCATGGCCTGTTTCTTTATGTGACTTGATATTGACTGTTGTCTCCGAGCTATGTATAAGTTATTGTATTAGTTTATGGTTGCTTACTGTGTCGTAGCTGCTTGCTTTGTTTTGTTTTGTTTTGGTATACCCCTATGGGTTGCCTGAGTGAGTAGCTGGATTATTTTCTCCTTTGCAGCTCTGGTGTCCTGTCCTTAGCTGGGTAGAGGTGTTATCAGGTATATCAGTCTAGTAGTCCATTCAGTTTTCTTGTATGAATTCAGCTCAGGTTTCCAGGTAGCTGATATCAAGTGTGTGGTACAGGCTCTGTCCTACAGTCTGAGAGGGGCAGGGGTGATTGGCGTATATACCGGTATCTGATTGTAGCAGAGGGTCATGCTCTGAACAAGGCAGGGGACTGAAAACTGACCCCCAAGTGTCCCTGAGGAAAATGCGTCTCTGTTCCCTAGAGCGCGGTGGTGGATGGGCTCTGCAGAGGGACCACGGGCACCCGAAGTTTTTGGTGTAAGGACTGGTAGGTAGCAGTTTTCCCTGGACGAGTGTCCCGCGTGGCTGGGCAACCCAAGTGGAGCCAGCAGTCATCAGGACCCTGTTCTGGGTAGGTGAGGATTTTGTTTCATAGGCAAAGCAATATCAAACGTCAAATACCCAGCTGTCCACCGCACCGCTAAAATGGTTGGAGTTTGCCTACAAGGGCCTTTTCTCCTGAAATAAGCCCAAACAGGTCCATGCAGAAGGGAAAGGTGCTCAGGGTCCACGGATGGTTTATACCTGGACAGGAGCCGCTTCTGTCCTGAACTTCCCCAGTTAATGGAGGTAGCAAATTATCTTTTCCCCCCAGATACAAATTTTTTCCTTCCATAAGGCCAGGAGGACGACTCCAGGTGCTCACCAGGGTCTATCTCAGGCCCCGGAATTCGGCTGCTGAAGCTGGGTTGGGGGTGGGGGTGGGGTGGTAAAATATACTCAAGTAGTTACCTTTTGCCGAGAGTGCCCTTCTCCGTAGGTTCCGGAGGTGTGAGCAGGCTGTGTGGCCCGCTGCTTCTCTCTGAAGGAACTGCATCTGAATGCTGGGTCCAGCCGTCCACCGCCGCTGCCACCGCCGTAGCCGCTCTGGGAATGTTGCCTGAGGGCTCCCCGTGATTCACGTCCGGTAACTCCTCTGCGCTTCTGAATGGTCTCTTCCTTCCCCTACCCCTGAGTTCATTGTCTAAGCTTGCCTTTGACGCTCAGGGCTCCCAGCTTGTCACACATATATTCGTTTCACTTGTTTTTTCGGGTCTTTGTTGTAAAGAGGGCTCAACAGAAGCGTCTGTCTATTCTGCCATCTTCACTCCACCCCCAGTGTTTCTTTTTAATTTCTTGATAATGTCTTTTTTTCCCTTAGAACGTGTTTACTTCTTAAAGATTATTTTTACCTTTTTTATTGTTGTAAAACTATATAAAGAAAGCATTTGCCAGTTCAGCATCTTCACGTACACAGTTCAGTGACACCAATTACATCAATCATGTTGTGCAACTGTCACCAATATCCATTGCCAAATTTTCTGTCCTATAAACAGAAACTCAATGCTTCCTAAACAGTGATGGACAAGATTTGTAATTTCTACGTAATCCAATTTGTTATCTTGTCGTTTATGCTTTTTGTGTCATATGTAAATACCCATTGCCAAATCCCCATAATTTCTTCTATTTATTATCTTTAGTTAGTTCGCTGATCATTTTGAGTTATTTGTCTGGTGTGAGGTAAAAGTTGAGCTTCATTCTCTTGCATGTGGAAATCCAGTTTTCTTTGTACCATTTGTTGAAGAGACTCTTCTTTTCCCATTGAATGGATTTGGCATCCTTGTTGAAAATGAATTGACCAGATATGATTGGGTTTATTTGTAGAGTTTCAGTTCCATTCTGTTGGTCTGTATGTCCATTCATGTGCCAAAGCACACAGTTTGGATTACTGAAGCTTTGCAATTGTTTTGAAGTTGAGAAGTGTGAGTCATCTGACTTTGATCCGTGTGTTTGAAGATTATTTTAGCTATTCAGGGCCCCTAGCAATTCAAGGTGAACTTGAGGTTTGGCTTTTCCGTTAATGTACAAAAATGGCTTTTAGAATTTTCGTCAGGATTACACTGAATCTGTAGATGAATTTGGTAGAATTGCCATTTTGACAATATTAAGTCTTGCACTGCATGAAAACGGTATTCCTTTCCATTTATTTAGGTCTTCTTGAATTTCTTTCAGCAGTATTTTGTAGTTTTCAGTGTATAAGCTTTTGCCTCCTAAGTTCAATTTATTCCTAAGTATTTTCTTTTCCAGATGCTATTTGAAAAAGAGTGATGTTCTAGATTTCGCTTTTAATATGAGTGTTTTGTTTTTTTTTGAGTGCATTTTCTTTAAAAATTTTTTTTTTTTGGTTTTGTAGATTCACATCTATCATCAAATATTGGAACTTTTTAGTTATCATTTCTTCAAGTATGATTTTTGTCACTTTCTCCCCCTCCTCTCCTTTGGGGGTAGCAGTGCTGGTCATCTTGATTGTGTCTAGCTGATCTCATAGGCTTTGTTTACTTGTTTTCATTTTTTTTTCCTCTTGAAACTCAGTAATTTCGATTTGCCTTTTTTCAAATTTGTTGAGAGTTTCTTCTTCTTGCTGAAATGTTTGCATTCTTTTGTAAATTTTTATTTCAGTGGTTGCACTATTGAGCTGCTGAATTTTTTTTTTTGTTTCTTTTTATACTTTCTATCTCTTTATTAATAGTCTCATTTTCTTTCATAGTTTTCCTGATTTCCTTTAGTTATTTCTCCATGTTTTCCTTTGTCTCTTTAGGCATGTTTAAGACAGTCATTTTGAAGTCTTTGTCTAGTAAGTGTGATGTGTGGACTGGAACCTTTTCTGCCAGTTTATTTTGTTTCTTTGAATGGAACAAATTTTCTTTTTGTTGTATGTGTTGTGATTTTTTTTTTGAAAGTGGACATTTTAAAATTATAAAGTGGTAACCTGGAAATCAGATTATGCACCTTTCCCTTTTAATTTTTTTTTTAATTAAATTCTTGAAGGTTATATTATTGTATTTGTTTAGTGACTTTTTGGAAAGAATGTATTCTTGTTTACATGTGGTCACTGAAATATCTGTTGTTTAGCTTGTGTTCAGCTAGAGTTTTCTTTTCACACTTTACGTTTATCACTGCACACTCTTCTTGCTTGCATGGTTTCTGGGAAGGTCTGATGAATTCTAATCCTTGTTCCTTTACAGGTGTAGTGTTTTTGTTTCCTCTTGTTGATGTAAGTTTTTCCTCTTTGTGTAATTATCTGCACTTTAAATATGCTATTCCTAGGTTGAGGTGTTTTGGTATTTATCCTGCTTGGCGTTCTCTGGGTACCTCGATCTGTGATTTGGTGTCTGGCAACAATTTTGGATAATACTCTGCCATGAAAACTTCAAATATTTCCTCTGTTCCTTTCTCTCTTCTCCTTCTGGTATTCCCTCTATGCATATATTAGACCTTTTGCAATTGTCCCAGGTTTCTTATTCTCTTTCACTCTTTTTTCTTTTCAATTTGACAAGTTTCCACTGATAAATCTTCAACCTTACTGATTCTTTCCTTGAACATGTGCAACCTACTAATAAGTCAATCAGTGCCATTTTTTCATTTCTGTTACTGTTTTTCATTTCTCATATTTTTTGAATATTTCTTAGAGTTTCAGTCTGTTCACTTTGTTTACCATTCTATTCTTGCATGTTGTCCACTTTTTATACACAGCCCTTATGATGTTGTGATTTTAATTTCCTGGTCTAATAATTCTAACATGGGTGCCATATCTGACCCTTCTCCTGTTGTTTACCCAGTCTCTTCCATCTGTGTGTGTTTCCACATTTTTGTCAAGCCTATGCTTGATGAGGAATCCCTGGTGGTGTAGTGGTTAAGTGCTACGGGTGCTAACTAATGGGTCAGCAGTTCGAATCTGCCAGGCGCTCCTTGGAAACTCTACGGGGCAGTTCTACTATGTCTTATAGGGTACAATGTGTCAGAATCGACTCGACAGCACTGGGTTTTTTTTTTTTTTTTGGTATGTTCGATGAGGAGTGAGGTTAGGCAGTTTTCCCCGTATGTGGCAGGTTAGATGGTGTTTGTTATTTCCCCTTCCTCAAGTCTATTAGGCTCTAAAACCTGGAAGTTGATTAAGTTGGTTAAAAGGGTAGTAGAACCGTTTCCCTTGAGGGTAGACCATTGTCAAGAACACAGTACTGTTTCCAGTTGTTTACTTTTTTTTTTTAACACCTGGAATTAAGAGAGACTTTTACTTACAGCTTGACAGTGAAAACCTAGTGGGTCTCCTTTATGAGAAATTCACCGAAGTGTGAAGGTACCATAAGGCTAGGCCCTGTGAAATTTCTATCTCTCGGTCTCCAGGGATTAGTCAATTAGCATTGAAGTAAGGAGCCCTAGTGGCATAATAGTTAAGCGCTTGGCTGCTAACCAACAGGTTGGTGATTTAAATCCAGCCAGCGACTCCGTAGAAGAAAACACTTGCCTATTTGCCTCCATAAAATATACAGGCTAGAAAATCCTATGGGGATGTTCTTCTCTATCACATTGCACTGCTATCAGTTGGAATCAAGACATCTTCAGGTAATAACATATGATTCTAGGTCAGGAGGTGGAAGGAATTGTGGTGACATTCTCCGTTTCCAGTAAGCAGTGATTCTTTGTAGTAGTCCATCTGTATCTCCAGCTTCTGGGATAGCAGTTTCTTGTGTAAGTTCAGATCTCTGAGAGAGCTAATAAGAGTTGTTGCTTTTCAGGTTTTTCTTATTGTGAGCGTGCAGGGGACATCTGAGCTCGTTTTATAGTGGAATGGAAAATGCAAATTCCCATCTAGTGTTTTTACAGCGAATTTGAAATGAGAGCAGCTGAAAATACATAGAAAAAGCAAACAAAGAAAATAAATCAAAACAAACCCCACAGATACCTCTCCCAGTCTGTGCAGATTGGCTGTGTGCTGGGGCACTCCTGAAATACTGAAAGAGTGAGAAAGAAGTGTAGATCTTTCTCAGGTAGTTTCTGAATATAAATTTTGCTCTAGGTATGTGTAGCCTGCTAAATTTCCCCAAACACACAGTTGCTTTTGAATGTCCTGATTTTCCAAAGAAATACTTCCCAGTTTTGGCTGCCAGGCCGTAGGCAATCTATCGTATGTTTTGAGCATAATTTTTAGCCTCAGCTCTCTATGGGCTGTTAGTTCCTCTTGCAATCTTTCTTATAAATGCCTGCCATCCTACCAGCCTTTGTCATAAGTTAGGTAAAAGAGACGAGCTCCTTGCATTTGTCCTTCAGGCATCCCCCACAAAGATTAGAACCGACACACACAATGATTTTCTGTACTCTAACTGGAGCCAGGAACAGGGTCCCACCCTGGGATCAGAAGCAAGTTCTGCTGCTGTAAGATGACCACTGAGTTGGGGAGGAGATGGGGCAAAGGCAAGAAAAGAGACCACAAAGATTCCTTACCTTTTTGAAGCCATCTTTTCCTTGATTCAGCATTTGCTGTGTTGATGTCAACTGTTGACTCTTTTCAGGATACTCACAGGCTAGCAATACCTTCTAGGTTATTTCCCCCCTTTGGTGGGATAAGAGCTTCATATAACTATCTCACCATCTTGCTGAACTTTCCCACTTGATTCATTTTATCTTTGCCCTTTGATAGGGCTCTGAATGAGAGACTGGAACTCAGTAGACCAGAATCCAAACATGGCCACCTTCACAGGCAGGATCACTGACAAGGCCCAGCAGAGCTCATCCAACGGCCACAGACTAACCGCCAAAATAAAAGTGATTTTTATCACTTTTTCATTTTCTTTTTTTTGTATTAATTTTTTCTTGTTTATATATGTTTTTTCTCAACTTTTTCTTCTTTAAGTATGTTTTTATTTGCATTTTACTACTTCCTGTTGAGTAGATAACAACTTGCAGCAACCCCAAACGGGTTTTCAAGGTTGTGACGTTTCAGAAGTGGTTACAGGGCCTTACTTTGGAGATGCCACTGGGTGGGTTTGAACTACCAACCTTTTATCTACTAATACAGGGCTTAACAATTTGTGCCACCCAGGGGCCCAGTTTTTATTTAGTCATCCTTTTTTACCACTTTGAATCCTATGTTGGGACCCGATTGCCCTAAGCTAAGTAAGATTTAAAAAAAAAAAAAAAAAATTTTTAAGTAAGACTTGCCCCAAGTCCAAGATGATGCAGGGCCCTCTCAGCCATTTCTTATGAGGTGGACATCCATGTGTGAGACTACCAGATGCTCAAAAACCTCTGCAAAGGTACCTTCACCAAGGTGAAGTTGGCCAAAGCTCCTCACTGGGAATAAGGTATGATCATTAAGGGAGACCCAGCAACCTCTTGCAGCATCCACAGACTATGCTGAGAGGTAAATATTATGAAGGCTTTCACTTATACCTTTTCTTTATTCTGCCTTAGAACTCTTCAAGGGAGAAGAGTACGATGGACTTCCCAGTGGATATGTGGAGCCTGGGAGTCATCTTGTATTTGTTGGTGAGTGGATCCCTGCCTTTTGGTGGAAATGCCTTCATGGAGCTGTGGGAGTGTTTACTGTGAAATTGTTTGAAGTCATCAAGAATGAGAACACACTCCACATAGTGATGGATTAAGTGAGCGTAGGGGAGGTGTTTCATCATGCAAGGGCTCATGGCAGGATGAGGGAAAAAGGGGCTCAAGCCACCAAATTCTGCCAGATAGTGTCAGCGGTGCAGGATTGTCATAAAAAGGGTATGGTTCAGAGGGGCCTGAAAACAGACAACCTATTATTGGATAAGAAAAGGCACAGCAAACTTTCAGGTCTTGACCTTGGAAATGAATTCAGCCTGGGCAACAAGCTGTATACCTCCTGTGGCAGTCTCCCTTCCTTTATTCTGCCCTAGAACTCTTCAGGGAGAAAAGTATGACAGACCCCCCAGTGGACGTGTTGAGCCTGGGAGTCATCTTGTATTTGTTGGTAGGTGGATCCCTGCCTCTTGTTGGAAATGCCTTCATGATGCTATGGCAGGAGGTAGTGAAGGGTCTTTCCCTTGCATATGTCTCTGCAGTATGAACACCTGCTGAGCAAAATTTTCATTCATGACCCTAGTGAGAGAGGTACTTCAGAGGCAATTCTGACACATCCGTGGATGATGGTGGGTCATGAAGAACAAAAGCTTTATGTGGAGCACTCCCAGATTATAGTGACCCCCAGTCGGTTGAGGTGATGTGTTACACATGGCAAGAGATTCAGTGCTTATTGATGATGCCAAAGTATAGTGTTGTGATAGTCACCTATCTGTTCCTGGGTCATAAAACACCTGAGACAGAGGGCCATAGCAGCCTGCAGTGGATCTTCATCCCATGGTGTACAGTGTACCCTCTTGTGCTAATCCAAGCAGAGGAGGTAGAGCGAGCCTGCCATTCCGACTGTCTTAGTCATCTAGCACTGCTGTAATAGAAATACCACAAGTGGATGGCTTTAACAAAGAGAAATTTATTTTTTCACAGTACAGTAGGAGAAACGTCCAAATTCAGGGTGTCAGCTCCAGGGGAAGACTTTCTTTCTCTGTCGGTCTTCTCATCAATTTTCCCCTGATAGAGGAGCATCTCAGGTGCAGGGACACCGGGTCCAAAGGATGCATTTCGCTCCTGGTGCTGCTTTATTGGTGGTATCAGGTCCCCAACTCTCTGCTTGCTTCCCTTCCCTTTTTATCTCTTGAGACAGTAGAGGTGGTACAGACCACACCCCAGGGTAACTGCTTTTACATTGGATCAGGGATGTGACCTGGGTAAGAGTGGTGGTACCATCCCATCCTAATCCTCTTTAACATAAAATTACAATCCCGGAATGGAGGACAATCACAGAATAGAGGGAATCATGACCCAGCTAAGGTGATAACATGCATTTTGGGGGGGACATAATTTAGTCCATGAGGCCTACCTAAGATTCCTCCTGCAATTATGCCAAAAAATAAGTGGCCTGAGGAGGACCAGGAGTCAGGGCAGAAGAGGAGCAGCACAACAGCACACCTGTCAGCTCTCTACCCATCCTGGAGAGAAAGAAGACTACTCCTGTCCCCTGTGTGAATAGCAACGTCTTCACCAGCAAACAGGGAAGTGGCAATTCCACACCTTTAGTGAAGACTAGACTTGGCCAGGGCAACATCCACAATGCTTTGGATAGTCTCTCTGATTCAGGATCAGGGGCCTCCATGGCATCTGCTTGTACCTCAGTCTCCCTAGCCCAGTCCTACCTGCAACACGAATCCAGGATAGACTCGGTGCAGCCCAACCAGGACTCTGAACTGTGCTCCAGGGTGAGCAACAGTGACGTGCTGCAGTTTAGAACATTTCTCCAGTGTGTCTGTGAGGCTTCTTCCTCATCCCACACCATCAGCAGCAGTGGTGGAGCCCAGAGGGAACCGGTTTCCTCCAGGGAGTGTCAAAACTAAGCTTCTTGAATGTGGAGAAGCTGCAAGAGATTGCTGACCAGCCGAGTTTGCCTCAGATTGGGACCCCAGCCTCTCCCTCTGTCAGCAGCCAGGAATGGCAGGGGGCCACTGAGATTTATTCAGTTTTATTTGCAGAAATACATGTCTTGTTTTGCCAGCTCAGCGTCACATTTTGTATATCAGTACAAGTGGCTAGTAGGAAAAGGAGGAGGTATTGGGAATGATGTAGAAATTGATAATGGGGGTCCATCGATTCAGCTGGAGAATAAATTCGGAGAATGACTCTGGACAGCCTTAAGTGATTGGAACTCAATATTTGAAACGCCCCCGCATCACTTTGGCAAGCTCTTGCTCTTTCTTAAGCTGCACTATATATTTTTCACAATGTAAATCCTGTCAACAATGTCTGCCCTTAGAAGTATTGGCCTATTTTCCTACTAATTATAATGCTCTCTCTCCCCCACCAGTACAAGCCCTTTTCCTGAGGCAGAAATGAATCCCACTAACCAAGTGATCAAGGGCAGTGTTCACTAATCAGTGTATGCAAGGAAGACAATGTATGTGGTATAAATTAGGTAGAGCAAAGCATCTCTCAAAAAATCAAGAACTGCAACTAGCTTGGAAGTTCTTCCCTAGTTTAATCTTGTCATACTGTCAAAACAGAAGTTTTTTTTTTTTTTATAACAGTCAATATTTGTATGTTCTATAGCAACTGTAATTCTGGCCGCACCCACAGTAATCAGTCATGGCTGCTGGGGGGTTATAGCAAAGAAATTTCTTATGGAAAATGGATTTAATCCCATGGAGCTATCTAAGCACTCTTCATATGGGAGATTGTAACCAAATTGACAACTGCCTGCATCCAGTGTGTGCTAGGCCTATGAAATCCATTAATATAGAAATATTTGTTGGAAATTCATGCCTGATGTTACTCTCCTGGGGAATTCTTAAAAAATATGGATATCCCACTGTACAGGAGACAGAGCCAAACATGAAAATCTGAGAAGCAGAGTCAACTTGGGCAAAATTTATTGGCATGCTACCTCCAAGGCTACTAACGTTATATAAATGGGTGTGCTAGAAAAATTTCTTCTAGGGTGGAGATGATAGGGCAGGTGCTCTCCCACGGAAAACAATAAACAGGTACAGAAAAGAATCAAATGTATAATAGAATTGATGCCTATTCTTGAAATACTTAGGCCCACTTGAAAGTATTCCATGTTGAGTTTCACATGGTCCAGGATCTAATTTGATGGCTGAACTACAGATTTTTTCACAAGGAAGAATATATGGTTGCTAATCAGCCCAAATTTGTCTATGACGTTAGCCAGCATTTGTCTATGACGTTAGCCAGCATTTGTCTATGACGTTAGCCAGAGCACTGCACAAGATAAGCAGTCTAACTCTGTTTAGCTTGCTGTGGTAACCTAATTTTAGTAGAAAGTCCATAACTGCCCTCTCCTGGCTGGCCTTTTCCTGAAACCTCACATGTGACCCTAGTTCCTTAACCACTGACATCTATTAGCAATATCCAGAGGCTAGTCTCACATTAATATGTGCACAATGATGGGCTGAACCCATGACCTATCTGTTGACCCAGGTACTGAAAACAGGGCAGAGAATTCCCAGCTTTTTTGGCTATAAGACTATGTGCTCCTACTACCACCACCTGGAATTGTGGTAAGCTATAGAAAGTCACCTGTAGAGGGAGACAGAAAAAGTCACCTGTAGAGGGAGACAGAAAACACAGGCAGTAGAAAGAGCCTAGAGAAAAACCAGTTGCCATCCAGGGTATTCAGACCATGGCAACCCTAAGTGTGTCGGAGTATAACTGTGTTCCGGCGGGTTTTCAATGGCTGATTCTCAGGGAGATTCTTAGATGTGACACCAAAATTTGAGCAACAAAATAGAGGTCAATTGGAATTCAACAAAATGAAAACCGTTTGTGCATCAAAGAGCATTATCAAGAAAGTGAAAACCTACAGAATGGAAGAAAATTTTGGAAACTATCTGGGAAATAAGGGTTCAATATCCAAAATATGTATAATATCTAAACAGCTCATGACAGTCACCAACAAAAAGGACAAACAACCCAATTTAAAAATGGGCAGAGAGCTCTTGGTCCCAGATCCTCCCATTTCAATTCCCTTGCCTCCTCCCAGAGGCACCTAAGGTGCTGTGACCCTGGCCCCAGGAGTCACTGTTCTTCTTCTCGCCCACCCTTCGGCCCCGTCCACTGTGCCCCGCCCCATCCCATCCCCTTCAGCCTCCGTGGCCCCTCTTCCCAGGACACACTTAGGCGGCTTCTCAGGAGGAGGTGAGTGTGCCCCGAGACTTGCTCCAGAAGCGGAAGTGCATGAAGTACTGGCAGCGGGTGCTCAGCGGCCATGGTTCCAGTCGTGGCTCTAGCCCTTCCCACCGGCCCTGAGTCGGACCGTCCATGCCTGGCAGGCATGTGCCTCCTGGACTCCCTGTCGCGTTTCATCTCCACCTCCCCAGCTCAGGACCCTGCCTTTCACTCCTGACCCTCCCAGTGACCTTAGAGGTTTTGGCCGCCCTACCCCTAGTTCACAGGAGCTGGAGGCCTTCGGGACAGGCGGGCTCCTCACAGCCCCAGACCCTGGGCTTTGCTGAGCGGTCAGCGGGAATCCTTAGGCTTGGGAAGCAGGTGACTACAACCTCTCAAGTCCCTTTCTCCTCCCACAGGTTTTTTCCCTGGCAGCCAAGTCAGGACCGCAGAGGCTGGCCTGGGTGTGGTTCTGCTGGGCGGAGTGGTGTCAACTTGTCTCATGTAGTTAGGACATGGTATCAAGAGGGACCAGTCCTTGGAGAAGTACATCATGCTTGGTGAGGTAGAGAGTCTCTGAGAAAAGTAAGGACCCTCCACGAGAATTATTGACACAGGGGCTTTAACACTGGGCTCAAACATAGCAAAAATTGTGAGGTTGTCACAGGGGACTTGGCAGTGCTTCCTTGTGTTGTATGTGGAAGGTCATTTTGAGCAGAATCGACTCTAAGGCACGTAAGAACAGCAAAGTTAATGTGAGCCAAATTCTGGACTCGGTTTCATTCCTTGATCTACTTGATTGTCCTTAAATCAATACAACACTTCCTTCATTACTGCAGCAGTATACCAAATTTTGAAAGAATTTTATTTTTCTCAAGGTTGGTTTGCATATGGGCCCCTGGTGCAGAAGCGGTTAAGAGCTCCACTGCTTTTGGCAGTTCGAATCCAACAACTGATCTTTGGAAACCCTACGGTTCAGGTCTACTCTGTCCTATCGAGTCCCTATGCGTCGGAATGGACAGCAACAGGTTTGGTTGGATTTGAATTTGCATATCCACATACCTATGTCTGCCTTTCTACTTAATGATGAAAGACTGAATACTTTCCCTAGTGTAAACCGGGAAATGAAAACATGTAACTCAATACGCCCATTGCAATATGAGAACAAGCGGCCACTCTGCATGGACACTCCCAAATGGTCTTTTTGAGCAGGAAAGACAGTACAGTGGAAGGTATTTTTGAAGACATATTTGAGCTCCCTGCACACATGACCAGATAGGTCTTCCTTAAAAGTCACTTTTAAAGAGCCATGCTCGACATCAAAATTTGTTGTTTTTGTTAGGTGCCATTGAGTGGGTTCTGAATCATAGTGACGGTATGAACAGCGGAACAGTCCTGCACCCAGTCCTTTGCCATTCCCATAATCGTTATACAAAAATTTTATACCAGAGCCCATATTTGCAGCCACTGTGTCAATCCATCTCACTGAGGTGGTTCCTCTTTTTCCGTGACCCTCTACCATACCAAGGATGATGTCCTACTTCAGAGAGTAGTCTCGTCTGATTACATTACCAAAGTATGTGGTGAGATGAAGTCTTGCCACCTTTCTTGTAATGAGCATTCTGGCTGTACTGCTACCAAGACAGATTTTTTCATTCTTCTGCTAGTCCAAGAATATTCAAAATTCAATAATCGTGGCCAAGCCCAAAATTCAAAGTCATCAGTTCTCCTTCGGTCTTCCCTATTCATTGTCCAGTTTTCACATGAATATCTGGTGACTGGAAACACCATGTCTTGGGTCAGGCACACCTTAGTACTTAAGGTGACATCTGTGCTTTTAACACTTTAAAGAGGTCTTTTGCCGCAGATTTACTCAAGGCAGTGCGTCCTTTGGTTTCTTGACTGCTGCTTCTGTGGGCGTTGATTGTGGATCCAAGTAAAATGAAATTCTTCATAACTTCAATATTTTCTCCATTTATCATAATTTTCTAATTAGTCCAGTTGGAAGGGATTTTGTTGTCTTTATGTTGAGGTGTGATCCATACTGAAGGCTGTAATCTTTGATCTTCATCTGTAAGTGCTTCAAGTCTTCTTCACTCTCAGCAAGCAAGGGTGTATCATTTGCATATCACAGGTTGTTAACGAGTGTCTTAGTTATCTAGTGCTGCTTTAACAGAAATATCACAAGTGGATGGCTTTAACAAAGAGAAATTTATTTTCTCCCAGTCTAGTAGGTTTTTTTTTTTTTTTTTTTAGTAGGTTACAAGTCCAAACTCAGGGCTTCAGCTCCAGCGGAAGGCTTTTTCTCTTGTGGGCTCTGGAGGAAGGTCTTTGTCCTCAATGTTCCCTGGTCGGGGGAGCTTCTCAGGTGCAGGGACCCCATGTCCAAAGGACGCACTCTGCTCCTGGTGCTGCTTTCTTGGTGGTATGAGGTCCCGAACTTTCTGCTAACTTCCCTTTCCTTTCATCTCTTAAGAGAGAAAATGTGGTGCAGGCTACATCCCAGGGAGACTCCCTTTACCTTGGATCAGGGAGGTGACCTGAGTGAGGGTGGTGTTACAATCCCACCCTAATCCTCTCGACATAAAATTACAATCACAAAATGGAGGACAATCATAGCATACTGGGAATCATGACCTAACCAAGTTGATATACACATTTTTGGGGGGACATAATTTAATCCATGACAATGAGCCTTCCTCTAATCCTGATGCTGTGTTCTTCATCATATTGTCCAGCTTCTTGGATTATTTTCTCAGCATACAGATTAAATAAGTATAGTGAAATGATACAATCCTGACACACACCTTTCTTGGCTTTAAACCAGCAGTATCTCCTTGTTGTGTTTGAATGACTGCCTCTAGGTCTATTTACAGGTTCCTCAGGAGCACAATTAAGTATTCTGGAATTCCCATTCTTCATGGTGTTATCCATGATTTGTTATGATCCACACAGTTGAATGCCTTTCCATTGTCAATAAAACACAGGTAAACATGTTTCTGTCATTCTCTGCTTTCAGCCAGGATCCATGTAACATCCGCAATGGTATCCTTTGTTCCACATCCTCTTCTGAATCTGACTTGAATTTCTGGCAGTTCCCCATCGATGTACTGCTGCAGCCACTTTTTTGAACGATTGTGAAAGTGGCGTGGGAGCTGTTTCTGACCTCCACAACTTAACAAGGGGAAGGAGAATCAAGATCAGCTGATTCCTATGAGGCAGGAGTCAGACATGCCTCCTCTGTCTGCCCTCTTTACTAATTCTGACACCAACCGTACGTCCCATAGCACTGTCCGCTGGGTTCGATAGTTCATGTAATGGGCACACAGAACTCAGAGACCATGCTCCCAATTTTGAGGTTAGCAGGGAAGTAACAGTTATAGTTCCGGCTCAAGAACACTCTGGATACAGTTCTTCCATCTGGGTAGCCTTTTCGCAGCTGTGCTCACAGGCATGCCTCTCCCTGACCCTCAGTCTCTGCCCAAAGATAATCAGCTTTCTCTCTTTATGGGCCAGGGAGGCCACTGTGCTGTCTCCTGCTTCCAGCTCTCTCCCGCCATCACTTCTCACCGTCTTCAGTGTTAGAGCTTGCTTTCTCTCTGTCTCCTGTCTCCCAGAGTTTCTCAGCATGGGAATCCTGGATACAAAGTAAATGCTGTCTGCTCATGGCTGTTCTTCCTTGGTGGTGGTAGGATCCTCTCTGGTCTGGAAATGGCTCTCTTTTAAGGAAAAACTGACCAGTCCCCTCAATAGGCCACAACTACCCTATCACACAGTCCTGCTCAGTCACCTGGGTGGAGCTACAAGACCATGGCTAGCAAGACCTCACATAAAATTAATTGCACTGCAGTGATCTTCAGCAGAATTTTACTCGTGTGTGGTATTAATGATCTTTTTTTGATAATCTCTGCATTTTGTTGGATCACCTTTCTTTGGAATGGCTACAAGTAAGGGTCTCTTCGAGTTGGCTGGCCAGCTAGCTGTTTTCCAGATTTCTTGGTATAGGCGAGTGAGGGCTTCCAGCACTGCATCCATTTATTGAAACATCTCAATTGGTAGTCCGTCAGTTCTTGGTGCCTCGTGTTTTGCCAGTGCTTTCAGTGCAGCTTAGACCTCTTCCTTCAGGGCCATTGTTTCCTGAGGATATGCTTCCACCTGAAATGGTTGAACGTCGTTCTGTTCTTTTTGGTACAGTGACTCTGTATTCCTTCCATCTTCTTTTGATGCTTCCGGCATCATTTAGCATATTCCCATAAAATCCTTCAATATTGCCACTCGATGCTTGAATTTTTCGTCAGTTCTTTGAGCTTGAGAAATGCCGAGCGCATTCTACTGTTTGGTTTTCCGTCTCCAGGTCTTTGGACATTTTATTGTAATACTTTACTTTGTCTTCTCAGGACACTCTTCAAATCTTCTGTTCAGTTCTTTTACTTCATCATTTCTTCCTTTCACCTTAGCTACTCAGCTTTCAAGAGCAAGCTTCAGAGTCATCCATTTTTGCCTTTTTTTCCTGTCTTTTTAATGCGTTCTTCCTTTCTTCATGTACGATGTCCTTGATGTCATTCCACAATGCATCTGGTCTTTGGTCATTAGTGTTCAATCAGTGAATCTGTTCTTGATATGGTCTGTAAATTCAGGTGGGACAATCTCAAGGTCGTGCTTTGGCTCTTGTGGACTTATTCTGATTTTTTCAGCTTCAAGATGTTTCAGAACTAGATGGCAGACCTTTCTTTCAAGTCATCTCTGTGGAGTTAAACCGGCAACTTTCTGGTTTGCTGTTCAGTGTACTTTTGGTTTTTATGAATTCCCTCAAGTTGTGTTTATCTGGAAATGTCTTAATTTCACTTTCATATTTAAGAGACAGTTTTGATGGATATATGATTCTTTGTAGGTAATTTTTTTTCCTGGAATTCTTTAAATATGTAATCCCATTGCCTTCTTGTCTGCATGGTTTGTGCTGTGAGGTCCGAGCTTATTCTTATTGGCTCTCCCTTGTAGGTGACTTTTCTCTTATCCCTCGCTGCTCTTATACTTGTCTCTTTATCTTTGGTTTTGGCAAGCTGGATTATAATATGTCTTGGTGACTTTCTTTTAAGATCTACCTTTTTTTTATGTGGAGTTCGATGAGCATCTTGGATAGATATCTTCTCATCTTTCACAGTATCAGGGAAGTTTTCTGGCAAGAAATCCTCAACAATTTTCTCTGTATTTTCTGTTATCCCTCCTTGTTCTGGCACTCCAACCAGTCGTAGGCCATTTCTCTTGATAGAGTCCCCCATGATTCTTAAGGTTTCTTCATTTTTAAAAATTCTTTTATCTGATTTTTCTTCAAATATATTAGTGCCAAGTGATTTATCTTCGAGTTCAGAAATTCTAGCTTCTACTTGCTCACTTGTGCTCCTGTGTCTTTCGATTGAGTTATCTAATTCTGTAATTTTATTGTTAATCTTCTGAATTTCTGATTGCTGTCTGTCTATGGATTTTTCCAGCTTATTAAACTTTTCTTTATGTTCCTGAATAATCTTTCTGATTTCTTCAGTTCCTTTTTCTATGTGTTCCTTGGCTTGTTCTGCATATTGCATCATTTCCTTCCTGATGTCTTGAAGCGTTCTGTATATTAACCTTTTGTATTCTGCATCTGGTAATTCCAGGAATGCACTTTCATCTAAAAGATCCCTGGATTCTTTGTATTGAGAGCATGTTGAGGTGATCATGGCCTGTTTCTTTATGTGATTTGATATTGACTGTTGTGTCCAAGCCATCTATCAGTTATTGTATTAGTTTATGCTTGCTTACTGTGTTATAGGTGCTTGCCTTTTTTTGTTTTGGTATACCCCTATGGATTGCTTGAATGAGCTAGCTTGATTATTTTTGCCTTTGCAACTCTGGTGTCCTGTCCTTAGCTGAGTAGAGGTGTTATCAGGTATATCAGTCTAGGAGTCCATTCAGTTTTCTTGTATAAATTGAGCTCAGTTTTCCAGTTAACTGATACGAAGTGTGTGGTACAGGCTCTGTCCTACAGTCTTAGAGGGGCAGGGGTGATTGCCGTATATACCGGTATCTGATCGCAGCAAGGGGTCAAGCTCTGAACAAGGCAGGGGGCTGAGAACTGATCCCCCAGTATCTCTGAGGATAATGCTTCTCTGTTCCCTAGATCTTGGTGGTGGGTGAGCTCTGCAAAGGGTCCATGGGCACCCAAAATTTTTGTTGTAAGGACTAGTAGGTAGCAGTTTTCCCTGGACCACTTTCGCACATGGCTGGGCAACCCAAATGGAGCCACCAGTCCTTAGGAGCCTGTTTTAGGTAGGTGAGGACCTTGTTTAATAGGCAAAGCAATGTCAAACGTCAAATACCCACCTGTCCACCACACCGCTAAAATTGTTGTAGTTTGCCAACAAGGGCCCATTCTTCCGAAATAGGCCCATACAGGTCCATGCAGAAGGGAAAGGTGCTCAGGGTCCACGGACGGTTTATGCCTGGACAGGAGCTACTTCTGTCCTGACCTCCCCCAGTTAATGGAGGTAGCAAATTATCTATTCCCCGCACTTACAAATTTTTTCCTTCCATAAGGCCAGGAGGAGGAGTCCAGGTGCTCACTAGGGTCTATCTCAGGCCCAGGGATTTGGCCGCTGAAGCTGGGTTGGGGGTGGGGGAGGCGGTAAAATATACTCAAGTACTTAGCTTTTGCCGAGAGCGCCCTTCTCCTCAGGTTCCGGAGATGTGAGCAGGCTGTGTGGCCCGCTGCTTCTCTCTGCGGAAACTGCAGGTGAAAGCTAGGTCCAGCTGTCCACCGCCATTGCCACCACCGCAGTCGCTCTGGGAATGGTGCCTGAGGGCTCCCCGCGATTCACGTCCGGTAATTCCTCTACGCTTCTTAACTGTCTCTTCCTTCCCCTGCACCACAGTTCATTGTCTAAGGTTGCCTTTGATGCTCAGGGCTCCAAGCTTCTCACAAATATACTGGTTTCGCTTGTTTTTTCAGGTCTTTGTTGTAAAGAGGGCTGGACAGAAGCGGCTCTATATTCTGCCATCTTGGCTCCACCCCCTAGTGTTTGTTTTTAATTTCTTGATAATGTCTGTTTTTCCCTTAGAACGTGTTTAGTTCTTAAAGACTATTTTTACCTTTTTTATTGTTGAAAAACTGTACAAAGAAACCATTTGCCAATTCAGCATCTTCAAGAACACAGTTCAGTGACACCACTTAAATCAATAATGTTGAGCAACTGTCACCAATATCCATTGCTGAATTTTCTGTCCTATAAACAGAAACTCAATGCTTCCTAAACAGTGATGGACAAAATTTGTAATTTCCATGTAATCCAGTTTTTTATCTTGTTGTTTATGCTTTTTGTGTCATATGTAAATATCGTTTGTCAAATCTCTATAATTTCCCATATTTAAGAATGTTATGACTTTAGTTGTTATCTTTAGTTAGTTGACTGATCATTTTCAGTTATTTGTATGGTGTGAGGTAGAAGTTGAGCTTCATTCTCTTGCATGTGGAATTCCAGTTTTCTTTGTGCCATTTGTTGAAAGGACTCTTCTTTTCCCATTGAATGGATTTGGCATCCGTGTTGAAAATGAATTGACCAGATATGATTGGGTTTATTTGTAGAGTTTGAATTCCATTCTGTTGGTCTGTATGTCTATTCACAGGGCAATAGCACACAGTTTGGATTACTGCAGCTTTGCAATTGTTTTGAAGTTGAGAAGTGTGAGTCATGTGACTTTGATCCGTGTGTTTGAAGATTATTTTAGCCATTCAGGGCACCTAGCAATTCAAGATGAACTTGAGGTTTGGTTTTTTCATTTCTGTTAAAAATGGCTTTTAGAATTTTCATTGGAATTACACAGAATCTGTAGATTGATTTGGTAAAATTGCCATTTTGACAATATTAAGTCCTCCATTGCATGAAAACGGTATTCTTTTCCATTTATTTAGGTCTTCTTGAATTTCTTTCAGCAGTATTTTGTAGTTTTCAGTGTATAAGCTTTTGCCTCCTAAGTTGAATTTATTCCTAAATATTTTCTTTTTTTGGAAAAAGAGTGATGTTCTAGATTTCCCTTTAATAGGAGTGTTCTGCTTTTTTTAAGTGTATTTTCCTTGAAAAAAATTTTTTTTTGGTTTTGTAGATTCACATCTATCATCAAACTTTTAAACTTTTCAGTTATCATTTTTTCAAGTATGATTTTTGTCACTTTCTCCCCCTCTTCTCCTTCAGGAGTCCCAGAGCTGGTCATCTTGATTGTGTCTAGCTGATCTCATAGGCTTTGTTTACTTTCTTTCATTTTTTTTGGTGCTCTTGAGAATCAGTAATTTCGGTTTCCCTTTTTCCAAATTTGTTGATAGTTTCTTCTTCCCACTGAAATGTTTGCATTCTCTTGTAAATTTTTATTTCAGTAGTTGCACTACTGAGCTGCTGAATTTTTGTTGGTTTCTTTTTATGCTTTCTATCTATTTATTTGTAGTCTCAATTTCTTTCATAAATTTCCTGATTTCCTTTAGTTATTTCTCCATGTTTTCCTTTGTCTCTTTAGGCATGTTTAAGACAGTCATTTTGAAGTCTTCTTCTAGTCAGTCTGACGTGTGGACTGGAACATTTTCTGTCAGTTTATTTTGTTCCTTTGAATGGAACAAATTTTCTTTTTCTTGTATGTGTTGTGATTATTTTTTTTTAAAGTGGACATTTTAATATTATAAAGTGGTAACCTGGAAATCAGATTATGCACCCTTCCTTTTAATTTTTTTTTTTATATTAAATTCTTGAAGGTTATATTATTTGTTTAGTGACTTTTTGGAAAGAACGTATTCTTGTTTACATGTGGTCACTGAAATATCTGTTGTTTAGCTTGTGTTCAGCTAGAGTTTTCTTTTCACACTTTACGTTTATCACTGCACACTCTTCTTGCTTGCATGGTTTCTGGGAAGGTCTGATGAATTCTAATCCTTGTTCCTTTACAGGTGTAGTGTTTTTGTTTCCTCTTGTTGATGTAAGTTTTTCCTCTTTGTGTAATTATCTGCACTTTCAATGTGATATTCCTACGTTTAGATGTTTTGGTATTTATCCTGCTTGGTGTTGTTTGTGTTCCTCGGTCTGCGATTTGGTGTCTGGCAACAGTTTTGGATAATACTCTGCCATGAAAACTTCACATATTTCCTCTGTTCCTTTCTCTCTTCTCCTTCTGGTATTCCCTCTATGCATATGTTAGACCTTTTGCAATTGTCCCAGGTTCCTATTCTCTTTCACTCTTTTTTCTTTTCAATTTGACAAGTTTCCACTGACAAATCTTCAACCTTACTGATTCTTTCCTTGAACATGTGCAACCTACTAATAAGCGAGTCAGTGCCATTTTTCCTTTCTGTTACTGTTTTTCATTTCTCATATTTTTTAGAATATTTCCTAGAGTTTCAGTCTGTTGACTATCATTACCGTTTTACTGTTGCATGTTGTCCACTTTTTACCCAGAGCCCTTATCATATTATCATAGCTATTTTAATTTCCTGGTCTAATAATTCGAACATGAGTGCCATATCTGAGCCTTCTCCTGTTGTTTACCCAGTCTTTTCAGTCTGTGTGTGTTTCTACGTTTTTGTCAAGCCTGTGGTTGATGAGGAAACCGTGGTGTCGTAGTGGTTAAGTGTTACGGGTGCTAACTAATGGGTCGGCAGTTCGAATCTGCCAGGCACGCCTTGGAAACTCTATGGGGCAGTTCTGCTCTGTCCTATAGGGTACTGTGTGTCGGAATCGACTTGACAGCACTGGTTTTTTTTTTTTTTTGGTATGTTTGATGAGGACTGAAGTGAGGCAATTTTCCCTCTATGTGGCAGGTTAGATGGTGTTTGGTATTTCCCCTTCCTCAAGTCTATTAGTCTGTGAAAACTGGAAGTTGATTAGGTTGGTTAAAAGGGTAGTAGAGAGGCGGGGCCAAGTTGGCGGACTAGGAGGACGCTACCGCGGATCCCTCTTGCAACAAAGACTCGGAAAAACAAGTGAATCGATCACATACATAACAATCTACGAACTCTGAACGACAAACACAGACTTAGAGACGGAAAAACGAACAAATATGGGCAGACAGCGACCGTTTTCAGAAATAGGAGCCAGCATACCAGGCAGGTGACCTTCGGAGCCCGATCTGGGGCAGAGCCCAGGGGGGCAGACGGCACAGACAAGGGGCACAGCCCTACCCCCCCGAACCCATCCCGGGAGGAAGTCTAGCTGGTTGGCCTGGGTGGCGTAGCGGCGCAGTCGTTGGGAGAAGCACCCCGGAGGCAGTGACGGATCTTGGAGCGGGGAGAGCAGCGTCCCAGCCAGGGAGCCGTCCCGCCGGGAGTTTGACGGGAAGCGGGCGTGGCGCGAGCAACGGGATCAGCTATATTTCCCTAAAGCGACCCCGGGGCGGGGCCCACACGTTCGTACAGGGGACGCCCACCCAGTTCGCGCGAGCGGTGCGGCGCACCGGAGGGAGAAGTGCCCGGGAGGAAGTGACTGGTCTTGGAGTGGGGAGAGTAGCATCCCAGCCGGGGAGCCGTCCCGCTGGGATTTTGGCGGACGGGGGCGGAGCGTGAACGCGGGGATCAGCTCTATATTCTGTGGTGCTACACTCCTAGCTCTCTGATCCCTCCCCCACCCTCCCCAGGTGGATCCATTAACATCCGAATACCCTGAGCCAGAGGGCAAATTCAGATAGGGATCTGACTGCATTTTTTTTTTAGCTGATTACCTGGAAAATCTAGTTCCCCAGAGATGGCTCGGAGACAGCAGTCCATATCAAACCACATAAAGAAACAGACCATGACAGCTTCTCCAACCCCCCAAACAAAAGAATCAAAATCTTTCCCAAATGAAGATACAATCCTGGAATTATCAGATACAGAATATAAAAAACTAATTTACAGAATGCTTAAAGATATCACAAATGAAATTAGGATAACTGCAGAAAAAGCCAAGGAACACACTGATAAAACTGCTGAAGAACTCAAAAAGATTATTCAAGAACATAGTGGAAAAATTAATAAGTTGCAAGAATCCATAGAGAGACAGCATGTAGAAATCCAAAAGATTAACAATAAAATTACAGAATTAGCCAACGCAATAGAAAGTCAGAGGAGCAGACTCGAGCAATTAGAATGTAGACTGGGACTTCTGGAGGACCAGGGAATCAACACCAACATAGCTGAAAAAAAATCAGAGAAAAGAATTAAAAAAATGAAGAAACCCTAAGAATCATGTGGGACTCTATCAAGAAGGATAACTTGTGAGTGATTGGAGTCCCAGAACAGGGAGGGGGGACAGAAAACACAGAGAAAATAGTTGAAGAACTCCTGACAGAAAACTTCCCTGACATCATGAAAGACGAAAGGATATCTATCCAAGATGCTCATCGAACCCCATTTAAGATTGATCCAAAAAGAAAAACACCAAGACATATTATCATCAAACTTGCCAAAACCAAAGACAAACAGAAAATTTTAAAAGCAGCCAGGGAGAAAAGAAAGGTTTCCTTCAAGGGAGAATCAATAAGAATAAGTTCAGACTACTCAGCAGAAACCATGCAGGCAAGAAGGGAATGGGACGATGTATACAGAGCACTGAAGGAGAAAAACTGCCAACCAAGGATCATATATCCAGCAAAACTCTCTCTGAAATATGAAGGAGAAATTAAGATATTTACAGACAAACACAAGTTTAGAGAATTTGCAAAAACTAAACCAAGACTGCAAGAAATGCTAAAGGAGATTGTTTGGCCTGATGACCAATAATATCAGGTACCAGCATGATACAAGGTCACAAAACAGACCGTCCTGATATGAACGCAACTCAAATAGGGAAAGCACAAAAACAGACAAAGATTAATTCTAAAAAATAAATAAATAAACAAAATAATTCACATAACAGGAAATCATGGAAATCAATAGATAAACGATCACAATAATGAAAAAGAGGGACTAAATATAGGAGGCATTGAACTGCCAGATGGAGAGTGATACAAGGCGATATAGAACGATACAAGTTAGGTTTTTACTTAGAGAAACAGGTAAATAATAAGGTAACCACAAAAAGGAATATCAATTTCATAACTCAAGAGAAAAGCCAAGAAAAACGTAATGACTCAACAAACATAAAGTTAAACATTATGAAAATGAGGACCTCACAAGCTACTAAGAAAAACGTCTCAGCACAAAAAAGCATGTGGAAAAATGAAATGGCCAACAACACACATGAAAAGGCATCAAAATGACAGCACTAAAAACTTATTTATCTATAATTACGCTGAATGTAAATGGACTAAATGCACCAATAAAGAGACAGAGAGTCACAGACTGGATAAAGAAACACGATCCATCTATATGCTGCCTACAAGAGACACACCTTAGACTTAGAGACACAAACAAACTAAAACTCAAAGGGTGGAAAAAATATATCAAGCAAACAATAAGCAAAAAAGGAGTAGCAATATTAATCTCTGACAAAATAGACTTTAGACTTAAATCCACCACAAAGGATAAAGAAGGGCACTATATAATGATAAAAGGGACAATTGATCAGGAAGACATAACCATATTAAATATTTATGCACCCAGTGACAGGGCTGCAAGATACATTAATCAAATTTTAACAGAATTGAAATGTGAGATAGACACCTCCACAATTATAGTAGGAGACTTCAACACACCACTTTTGGAGAAGGACAGGACATCCAGTAAGAAGCTCAATAGAGACACGGAAGACCTACCTACAACAATCAACCAACTTGACCTCATTGACTTATACAGAACTCTCCACCCAACTGCAGCAAAGTATACTTTTTTTTCTAGCGCACATGGAACATTCTCTAGAATAGACCACGTATTAGGTCATAAAACAAACCTCTGCAAATTCCAAAACATCGAAATATTACAAAGCATCTTCTCAGACCACAAGGCAATGAAGCTAGAAATCAATAACAGAAAAACTAGGGAAAAGAAATCAAATACTTGGAAAATGAACAATACCCTCCTGAGAAAAGACTGGGTTATAGAGGACATCAAGGAGGGAATAAGGAAATTCTTAGGAAGCAACGAGAATGAAAATACTTCCTATCAAAACCTCTGGGACACAGCAAAAGCAGTGGTCAGAGGCCAATTTATATCGATAAATGCACACATACAAAAAGAAGAAAGAGCCAAAATCAGAGAACTGTCCCTACAACTTGAACAAATAGAAAGTGAGCAACAAAAGAATCCATCAGACACCAGAAGAAAACAAATAATAAAAATTAGAGCTGAACTAAATGAATTAGGAACAGAAAAACAATTGAAAGAATTAACAAAGCCAAAACCTGGTTCTTTGAAAAAATTAACAAAATTGATAAACCGTTGGCTAGACTGACTAAAGAAAAACAGGAAAGGAAACAAATAACCCGAATAAGAAACGAGAAGGACCACATCACAACAGAGCCAAATGAAATTAAAAGAATCATTTCAGATTACTACGTAAAATTGTACTCTAACAAATTTGAAAACCTAGAAGAAATGGGTAAATTCTTGGAAAAATACTACCTACCTAAACTAACACATTCAGAAGTAGAACAACTAAATAGACCCATAACAAAAAAAGAGATTGAAACGGTAATCAAAAAACTTCCAACAAAAAAAAGTCCTGGCCCAGACGGCTTCACTGCAGAGTTCTACCAAACCTTCAGAGAAGACTTAACACCATTACTACTGAAGGTATTTCAAAGCATAGAAAAAGACGGAATACTACCCAACTCATTCTATGAAGCTACCATCTCCCTGATACCAAAACCAGGTAAAGACATTACAAAAAAAGAAAATTATAGACCTATATCCCTCATGAACATAGATGGAAAAATCCTCAACAAAATTCTAGCCAATAGAATCCAACAACACATCAAAAAAATAATTCACCCTGATCAAGTGGGATTTATACCAGGTATGCAAGGCTGGTTTAATATCAGAAAAACCATTAATGTAATCCATCACATAAATAAAACAAAAGATAAAAACCACATGATCTTATCAATAGATGCAGAAAAGGCATTTGACAAAGTTCAACACCCATTTATGATAAAAACTCTTACCAAAATAGGAATTGAAGGAAAATTCCTCAACATAATAAAGGGCATCTATGCAAAGCCAACAGCCAATATCACTCTAAATGGAGAGAACCTGAAAGCATTTCCCCTGAGAACGGGAACCAGACAAGGATGCCCTTTATCATCACTCTTATTCACCATCGTACTTGAAGTCCTAGCCAGGGCAATTAGGCTAGACAAAGAAATAAAGGTTATCCAGATTGGCAAGGAGGAAGTAAAGCTATCACTATTTGCAGATGACATGATCGTATACATGGAAAACCCTAAGGAATCCTCCAGAAAAGTACTGAAACTAATAGAAGAGTTTGGAAGAGTCTCAGGTTATAAAATAAACATACAAAAATCCCTTGGATTCCTCTACATCAACAAAAAGAACACCAAAGAGGAAATAACCAAATCAATACCATTCACAGTAGCCCCCAAGAAGATAAAATACTTAGGAATAAATCTTACCAAGGATGTAAAAGACCTATACAAAGAAAACTATAAAACTCTGCTACAAGAAATTCAAAATGACATACTTAATTGGAAGAACATACCCTGCTCATGGATAGGAAGACTTAACATAGTAAAAATGTCTATTCTACCAAAAGCCATCTATACATATAACGCACTTCCAATCCAAATACCAATGTCATATTTTAAGGGGATAGAGAAACAAATCACTAATTTCATATGGAAGGGAAAGAACCCCCAGATAAGCAAAGCATTACTGAAAAAGAAGAAGAAAGTGGGAGGCCTCACTCTACCTGATTTCAGAACCTATTATACAGCTACAGTAGTCGAAACAGCCTGGTACTGGTACAACAACAGGCACATAGACCAATGGAACAGAATTGAGAACCCAGATATAAATCCATCCACGTATGAGCAGCTGATATTTGACAAAGGACCAGTGTCAGTCAATTGGGGAAATGATAGTCTTTTTAACAAATGGTGCTGGCATAACTGGATATCCATTTGCAAAAGAATGAAACAGGACCCATACCTCACACCATGCACAAAAACTAACTCCAGGTGGATCAAAGACCTAAACATAAAGACTAAAACGATAAAGATCATGGAAGAAAAAATAGGGATAACCCTAGGAGCCCTAATACAGGGCATAAACAGAATACAAAACATTACCAAAAATGATGAAGAGAAACCCGATAACTGGGAGCTCCTAAAAATCAAACACCTATGCTCATCTAAAGACTTCACCAAAAGAGTAAAAAGACCACCTACAGATTGGGAAAGAATATTCAGCTATGACATCTCCGAGCAGCGCCTGATCTCTAAAATCTACATGATTCTGTCAAAACTCAACCACAAAAAGACAAACAACCCAATCAAGAAGTGGGCAAAGGATATGAACACACATTTCACTAAAGAAGATATTCAGGCAGCCAACAGATACATGAGAAAATGCTCCCGATCATTAGCCATTAGAGAAATGCAAATTAAAAGTGCGATGAGATTCCATCT
The DNA here is from genome assembly GCF_024166365.1 of Elephas maximus indicus. Taxonomy (NCBI): domain Eukaryota; kingdom Metazoa; phylum Chordata; class Mammalia; order Proboscidea; family Elephantidae; genus Elephas; species Elephas maximus. Next base: position 15,517,567 of record NC_064821.1, read on the forward strand.
CACACCAACTAGACTGGCATTAATTCAAAAAACACAAAATAATAAATGTTGGAGAGGCTGCGGAGAGATTGGAACTCTCATACACTGCTGGTGGGATTGTAAAATGGTACAATCACTTTGGAAATCCATCTGGCGTTATCTTAAACAGTTAGAAATAGAACTACCATACAACCCAGAAATCCCACTCCTAGGAATATACCCTAGAGATACAAGAGCCTTCACAGAAACAGATACATGCACACCCATGTTTATTGCAGCTCTGTTTACAATAGCAAAAAGCTGGAAGCAACCAAGATGTCCGTCAACAGATGAATGGGTAAATAAATTGTGGTATATTCACGCAATGGAATACTACGCATCGATAAAGAACAGTGACGAATCTCTGAAACATTACATAACATGGAGGAATCTGGAAGTCATTATGCTGAGCGAAATGAGTCAGAGGCAAAAGGACAAATATTATATAAGACCACTATTATAAGATCTTGAGAAATAGAAAAAACGGAGAACACATACTTTTGTGGTTACAAAGAGGGGGAGGGAGGGAGGGAAGGAGAGGGCTTTTTATTGATCAATCAGTAGATAAGAACTGCTTTGGTTGAAGGGAAAGACAACACTCAATACAAGGAAGGTCAGCCTAATTGGACTGGACTAAAAGCAAAGAGGTTTCTGGGATAAAATGAAAGCTTCAAAGGTCAGCGGAGCAGGGGCTGGGGTCTGGGGAACTTGGTTTGAGGGGACTTCTAAGTCAATGGGCAAAATAATTCTATTATGAAAACATTCTGCATCCCACTTTGAATTGTGGCGCCTGAGGTCCTAAATGCCAACAAGCGGCCATCTAAGATACATCGATTGGTCTCAACCCACCTGGAGCAAAGGCAAAGGAAAAACACCAAGGTCACACGACAACTAAGAACTCAAGAGACAGAAAGGGCCACATGAACCAGAGACCTACATTATCCTGAGACCAGAAGAACTAGTTGGTACCCGGCCACAATCGATGTCTGCCCTGTCAGGGAGCACAACAGACCACTCCTGAGGGAGCAGGAGACCAATGGGATACAGACCCCAAATTCTCGTAAAAAGACCATAGCTAATTTAATAGTATGACTGCGACTAGAGGAATCCCAGAGACAATGCTCCCCAGAACTTCTGATGGCACAGGACAGGAACCATCTCCGAAGACAACTCATCAGGCATGAAAAGGACTGGTCAGTGGGGGGGAGAGAGATGCTGATGAAGAGTGAGCTAATTAAATCAGGTGGACACTGGAGAGTGTGTAGGCAACTCTTGACTGGAGGGGGGATGGGAAGATAGAGAGAGAGGGAAGATGGCAAAATTGGCACGAAAGGAGAGACTGAAAGGGCTGACTCAATAGGGGGAGAGCAAGTGGGAGAAGGGAGTAAGATGTATGTAAACCTACATGTGACAGACTGATTGGAATGGTAAATGTTCACTTGAAGCTTAATAAAAATTAATTAAAAATTAAAAAAAAAAAAAGAAAGAAAATTGAGACCAAAAAAAAAGAAAGGTTAGTAGAACCGTTTCCCTTGAGGGTAGACAGTTGTCAAGAACAGAGTAGTGCTTCTAGTAGGTTACTTTTTTTTTTCCAACTGGAATTATCAGAGACTTTTACTTACAGTTTGACAGTGAAAACCTGGTAGGTCTCCTTTATGAGAAATTCACCGAAGTGTGAAGGTACCTTAAGGCTAGGCCCTGTGAAATTTCTATCTCAGTCTCCAGGGATTAGTCAATTAGCATTGAAGCAAGGAACCCTAGTGGCATAATAGTTAAGCGCTTGGCTGCTAACCAACAGGTTGGGGATTAAAACCCAGCCAGTGACTCCGTAGAAGAAAATACTTGGCTGTTTGCTTCCTTAATGTTTCCAGCCTAGAGAATCCTATGGGGGTGTTGTACTCTGTCACATTGCACTGCTATGAGCTGGAATCAACTCATTGGCACCTAATAACATATGATTCTAGGTCAGGAGGTGGAAGGAATGGTGGTGGAATTCTCTGTTCCCAGTAAGCAGGGATTCTTTGTAGTAGTGCATGTGTATCTCCAGCTTCTGGGATAGCACGTTGCTCTGTGAGTTCAGATCTCTGATAGAGCTAAGAAGAGTTGTTTCTCTTCAGGTTTTTTTTTTATTGTGAGCGTGCAAGGGACATCCGATTTCCTTCTATACTGGAATGGAAAATGCAAATTCCCGTCTAGTGTTTTCACAGTGATTTTGAAATGAGAGGAGCTAATGAAAAAACAAAGAAACAACATAAATCAAAGCAAAACCCACAGATACCTCTCCCGGCCTGTGCAGATTGGCTGTGTGCTGGGGCACTCCTGAAACACTGAACGAGTGAGAAAAAAGTATAGGTCTTTCTCAGGTAGTTTGTGAACATAAATTTTGTTCTAGGTATGTATAGCTTGCTAAATGTCCCCAAACACACAGTTGCTTTTGAATGTCCTGATTTTCCAAAGAAGTACTTCCCTATTTTGGCTCCCAACCCTTAGGCAATCTTTTGTATGTTTTGAGCATAATGTTTAGCCTCAGCCCTCTATGGACTGTTAGTTCCTCTTGCAATCTTTCTTACAAATGCCTGCCACCGTACCAGCCTGGGTCGTAAGTTAGGTAAAAGAGACAATCTCCTTTCATTAGTCCTTCAGGCATCCCCCAGAAAGATTAGAAGAGACACACACAATGATTTTCTGTACTCTAACTGGAGCCAGGAACAGGGTCCCACCCTGGGATCAGAAGCAAGTGCTGCTGCTGTAAGATGACCACTGAGTTGGGGAGGAGATGGGGCAAAGGGCAAGAAAAGAGACCACAAAGTTGCCTTACCTTTGTGAAGTTACCTTTTCCCTGATTCAGCATTTGCTGTGTTGATGTCAACTGCTGACTGTTTTCAAGATATTCACAGGGTAACAACAGCTTGTAGGTTTTTCTTCCCCCCTTTGGTGGGATAAGAGCGTCATATAGCCTATCTCACCCTCTTGCTGAACTTTCCCACTTGATACATTTTAACCTTGCCCTTTGATACGGCTCTGAATGGGAGACTGGAACTCAGCAGAGCAGAATCCAAACATTCCCATCTTCACAGCCAGGATCACTGAGAAGACCCAGCAGAGCTCATCCAACCTCCTCACAGTAGCCCCCAAAATAAAAATGATTTTTGTTACTTTATCGTTTTCTTTTTTCCCTATTTATTTTTTCTAGTTTATATATGCTTTTTCTCCTTTAATTAAGTTTTTATTTGCGTGTTTCTAGTTGCCGTTGAGTAGATAACAACTCACAGCAACCCCAAAAGTGCAAAGTAGAACTGCTTCACAGGGTTTTCAAGGTTGTGACCTTTCAGAAGCAGTTACGAGGACTTACTTTGGAGATGCCACTAGGTGCGTTTGAACTACTAACCTTTTGGCTAGTCTTTCATGGCTTAACAATTTGTGCCACCCAGGGGCCTAGTTTTTATTTAGTCATCAGTTTTTACCACTTTGAATCCTGTGTTGGGACCCATTGGCCCTAAGCTAAGTAAGACATGACCCACGTCCAAGATGATGCAGAGGCCTCTCGGCCATTTCTTCTGAGGAGGAGGCCCATGTGTGAGACTACCAAATGCTCGAAAACCTCTGCAAAGGTACCTTCACCAAGGTGAAGTTGGCCAAACCTATCCTCACTGGGAATAAGGTAAGATCATTAGGGAGCCCCCGCAACCTCCTGCAGCATCCACAGACTATCCTGAGAGGTAAAAATTATGAAGTCTTTCAATGATACCTTTTCTTTATTCTGCCCTAGAACTGTTCCAGGGAAAAGAGTACGACGGACGTCCAAGTGGATATGTGGAGCCTGGGAGTCATGTTGTATTTGTTGGTGAGTGGATCGCTGCCTTTTGTTGGAAATACCTTCACGGAGCTGTGGGAGTGTTTTCTGTGAAATTGTTTGAAGTCATCAAGAATGAGAACACACTCCATATACTGATGGAATAAGTAAGTGGAAGGGAGGTTTCTCATCATGCAAGGGCTCATGGCAGGATGAGGGAAAAAGGGGCTCAAGCCACCAAATTCTGCCAGATAGTGTCCGTGGTGTAGGACTGTCATAACAAGTGTATGGTTCAGAGGGACCTGAAAACAGGAAACCTGGTATTGGATAAGAAAATGAACAGCAAACTTTCAGGTCTTGATCTTGGAAATGAATTCAGCCCGGGCAACAAGCTGTAAACATCCTCTGGCAGTCTCCCTTCCTTTATTCTGCCATAGAACTCTTCAGGGAGAAAAGTATGACAGACCCCCCAGTGGATGTGTTGAGCCTGGGAGTCATCTTGTATTTGTGGGTGGGTGGATCTTTGCCTCTTGTTGGAAATACCTTCATGATGCTATGGCAGGATGTAGTGAAGGGACTTTCCCCCACATATATCTCTGTAGTATGAACACCTGCTGAGCAAAATTTTCATTCATGACCCCAGTGAGAGAGGTACTTTAGAGGCAATTCTGACACATCCGTGGATGATGGTGGGTCATGAAGAACAAAAGCTGTATGTGGAGCCACTCCCAGATTTCAGTGACGCCCAGTGGATTGAGGTTATTTGCTACACATGGCAAGAGATTCAGTGCTTATGGATGTTGCCAAAGTACAGTGTTGTGATAGTCAGCTATCTGCTCCTGGGTCATAAGACACCTGAGACAGAGGGCCATAGCAGCCTGCAGTGGATCTTCATCCCATGGTGTACAGTGTACCCTCTTGTGTTAACCCAAGCAGAGGAGGTACAGCGAGCCTACCATTCCGACACATCTAGTGCTGCTATAATTTCCAGAAGTGGATGGCTTTAACAAAGAGAAATTTTTTTTTTCATGGTATAGTAGACTAAAAGTCCAAATTCAGGGTGTCAGCTCCAGGAGAAGGCTTTCTTTCTCTGTCAGTCATCTCATCAATTTTCCCCTGATAGAGGAGCATCTCAGGTGCAGGGACACTGGGTCCAAAGGATGCGCTTCGCTCCTGTTGCTGCTTTATTGGTGGCGTGAGGTCCCCAAATCTCTGCTTGCTTCCCTTTCCTTTTTATCTCTTGAGACATAAGAGGTGGTACAGACCACACCCCAGGGTAACTTCTTTTACATTGGATCTGGGACGTGACCTGGGTAAGGGTGGCGTTACCATCCTATCCTAATCTTGTTTAACATAAAATTACAATCCCAGAATAGAGGAGGAGCACAGGATACGGGGAATCATGACCCAGCTAATGCGATACACACATTTTGCGGGGAGGATATAATTTATTCCATGAGGCCTACCTAAGATTCCTCCTGCAATTATGCCAAAAAATAAGTGGCCTGAGGAGGACCAGGAGTCAGGGCAGAAGAGGAGTAGCACAACAACACACCTGTCAGCTCTCTACCCATCCTGGAGAGAAAGAAGGCCAGTCCTGTGCCCTGTGTGGACAGCAACGTCTCCACCAACAAACAGGAAAGTGGGAATTCGACACCTTTAGTGAAGACCAGCCTTGGGCAGGGCAACATCCACAATGCTTTGGATAGTCTATCTGACTCAGTTTCAGGGGCCTCCATGGCATCTGCTTGTACCTCAGTCTCCCTAGCCCAGTCCTACCTGCAACACGAATCCAGGACAGACTCGGTGCAGCCCAACCAGGACTCTGGAGTGTGCTCCAGGGTGAGCAACAGTGACGTGGTACAGTTTAGAACATCTTCCCAGTGTGTCTGTGAGGCTTCCTCTTCATCCCACACCATCAGCAGCAGCGGTGGAGCCCAGAGGGAACTGGTTTCCTCCAGGGAGTGTCAAAACTAAGCTCCTTGCATGTGGACAAGCTGCAAGAGATTGTTGACCAGCCGAGTTTGCCTCAGATTGTGAGCCCAGCCTCTCCCTGTGTCAGCAGCCAGGGATGGCAGGGTTCCACTGAGATTTATTCAGTTTTATTTGCAGAAATACATGTCTTGTTTTGCCAGCTCAGCCTCACATTTTCTAACTCACTGTAAGTGGCTAGAAGGAAAAGGAAGAGGTATTGGGAATGATGTAGAAATTGATAATGGGGATCCATTGATTCAGCTGGAGAATAAATTGGGAAAATGACTTTGGACAGCCTTAAGTGATTGGAACTCAATATATGAAACGCCCCCGCATCACTTTGGCAAGCTCTTGCTCTTTCTTAAGCTGCACTATATATTTTTCACAATGTAAATCCTGTCAGCAATGTCTGCCCTTAGAAGTATTGGCCTATTTTCCTACTAATTATAATGCTCTCTCTCCCCCACCAGTACAAGCCCTTTTACTGAGGCAAAAATGAATCCCACTAAGTGATCAAGGGCAGTGTTCACTAATCAGTGTATGCAAGGAAGACAATGTACATGGTATAAATTAGGTGGCCCAAAGCATGTCTGAAAAAATCAGGAACTGCAACTAGCTTTGAAGTTCTTCCCTAATCTAATCTTCTCATACTGTCAAAACACAAGGTTTTTTTTATTTTTGATAATAGTCAATATTTGTATGTTGTATGGCAATTGTAAATCTGGCCATGCCCACAGTAGTCAGTCATGGCTGCTGGGGGGTTATAGCAAAGAAATTTCATATGGAAAATGGATTTAATCCCATGGAGCTATCTAAGCACTCTTCATATGCGAGATTGTAACCAAATTGACAACTGCCTGCATCCAGTGTGTGCTAAGCCTACAAAATCCATTAATACAGAAATATTTGTTGGAAATTGATGCCAGATGTTACTCTCCTGGGGAATTCTTAAAAAAATATAGATATCCCAACGTACAGGAGACAGAGTCAACCATGAAAATCTGAGAAGCAGAGTCAACTTGGGCAAAATTTATTGGCATGCTACCTCCAAGGCTACTAAAGTTATATAAATGAGTGTGCTAGAAAAATTTCTCCTCGGGTGGAGACGATAGGGCAGGTGGTCTCCCACTGAAAACATTAAACAGGTACAGAAAAGGATCCAATGTATAATAGAATTGATGCCTATTCTTGAAATACTTAGGCCCGCTTGAAAGTATTCCGTGTTGAGTTTCACATGGTCCAGGATCTAATTTGATGGCTAAACTACAGATTTTTTCACAAGGAAGAATATATATATATATATATATATATATATTTTTTTAATCAGCCCAAATTTGCCTATGACGTTAGCCAGAGCACTGCACAAGATGATCAGTCTAACTCTGTTTAGCTTGCTGTGCTAACCTAATTTTAGTACAGAGTCCATAACTGCCCTCTCCTGGCTGACCTTTTCCTGAAACCACACATGTGACCCTAGTTCCTTAACCACTGACATCTATTAGCAATATCCAGAGGCTAGTCTCACATTAATATGTGCACAATGATGGGCTGAACCCATGACCTATCTGTTGACCCAGGTACTGAAAACACGGCAGAGAATTCCCAGCTTTTTTTGGCTATAAGATTAATGTGCTCCTACAAAAAAAAAAAAAAAAATTTTTTTTTTTTTTTTTTTTTTTTTTGCTAAGACCACCTGGAATTTTGGTAAGCTACAGAAAGTCTTCTGTAGAGGGAGATAGAAAACACAGGCACTAGAAAGAGCCTAGAGAAAAACCAGTTGCCATCCAGGGTATTCAGACCATGGCAACCCTAAGTGTGTCAGAGTACAACTGTGTTCCGGAGGGTTTTCAATGGCTGATTCTTAGGGAGATTCTTAGATATGACACCAAAATGTGAGCAACAAAAGAAAATATAGGTCAGTTGGAATTCAACAAAATGAAAACCGTTTGTGCATCAAAGAGCATGATCAAGAAAGTGAAAACCTACAGAATGGAAGAAAATTTTGGAAACTATCTGGGAAATAAGGGTACAATATCCAAAATACGTATAATATCTATACAGCTCATGACAGTCTCCAACAAAAAGGACAAACAACCCAATTTAAAAATGGGCAGAGAGCTCTTGTTCCCAGATCCTCCCATTTCAATTCCCTTGCCTCCTCCCAGAGGCACCTAAGGTGCTGTGACCCTGGCCCCAGGAGTCACTGCTCTTCTCCTTGCCCACCCTTCGGCCCCGCCCACTGTGCCCCGCCCCACCCCATCCCCTTCGGCCTCCGTGGCCCCTCCCCCCGGGACACACTTAGGCAGCTTCTCAGGAGGAGGTGAGTGTGCCCCAGGACTTGCTCTGGAAGCGGAGCTGCCACTGCCTAGCCGCTCTGCTCCAGGAATGGTGCCTGAGGGCTCCCTGCGATTCAGGTCCGGTAACTCCTGTCTGCTTCTGAACGGTCTCTTCCTTCCCCTGCCCCTCAGTTCCTGTCTAAGGTTGCCTTTTATGCTCAGGGCTCGGAGCTTGTGGCAAATATACTGGTTTCACTTGTTTTTCAGGTCTTTGTTGTAAAGAGGGCTGGATAGAAGCATCTTCCTAGTCTGCCCTCTTAGCTCCACCCCCTAAGGTTTCTTTTTAATTTCTTGATAATGTCTGTTTTTGCCTTAGAACGTGTTTACTTCTTAAAGATTATGTTTACCTTTTTTATTGTTGTGAAATTATACATACCATTTGCAATTCAGCATCTTCACGTACACAGTTCAGTAACACCAGTTATATCAATCATGTTGTGCAACTGTCACTAATATCCCTTGCCAAATTTTCTGTCCTATAAACACAAACTCAATGCTTCCTAAACAGTGATGGACAAAATTTGTAACTTGCACATAATCCAATTTTTATCTTGTTGTTTATGCTTTTTCTGTCATATGTCAATACCCATTGCCAAATCCCTCTAATTTCTTCTATTTAAGAATCTTATGACTTTAGTTGTTATCTTTAGTTAGTTGACTGATCATTTTGAGTTATTTGTATGATGTGAGGTAGAAGTTGAGCTTCCTTTTCTTGCATGTGGAAATCCAGTTTTCTTTGTGCCATTTGTTGAAGAGACTCTTTTCTCATTGAATGGATTTGGCGTCCTTGTTGAAAATGAATTGACCAGATATGCTTGGGTTTATTCGTAGAGTTTGAATTCCATTCTGTTGGTCTGTATGTCTATTCACATGCCGATAGCACACAGTTTGGATTACTGCAGCTTTGCAATTGTTTTGAAGTTGAGAAGTGTGAGTCATGTGACTTTGATCCGTGTGTTTGAAGATTATTTTGGATTCAGGGCCTCTAGCAAATCAAGGTGAACTTGAGGTTTGGCTTTTCCATTGGTGTAAAAATGGGTTTTAGAATTTTCATCGGGATTACACGGACTCTGCAGATAGATTTGGTAGAATTGCCGTTTTGACAATATTAAGTCCTCCATTGCATGAAACCGGTATTCCTTTCCGTTTATTTAGGTCTTCTTGAATTTCTTTCAGCAGTATTTTGTAGTTTTCAGTGTATAAGCTTTTGACTGTTAAGTTCAATTTATTCGTCAGTATTTTCTTTTTTAGATGCTATTGGAAAAAGAGTGATGTTCTAGATTTCCGTTTTAATACGATTGTTTTGTTTTTTTGAGTGTATTTCCCTTGAAATTTGTTTCTTAGTTTTGTAGATACACATCTCTCATGAAGTTTTGAAACTTTTCAGTTATCCTTTCTTAAGGTATGATTTTTGTCACTTTCTCCCCCTCTTCTCCTTTGGGGGTAGCAATGCTGGTTGTGTGGATTGTGTCTAGCAGATCTCATAGGCTTTGTTTACTTGTTTTTATTTTTTTTTTTTGCTCTTGAGACTCAGTAATTTCAATATCCCTTTTTTCAAATTTATTGATAGTTTCTTCTTCTTTCTGAAATGTTTGCATTCTCTAGTAAATTTTTATTTCAGTGGTTGCACTATTGAGCTGCTGAATTTTTGTTGGTTTCTTTTTATATTATCTCTTTATTAATGGCTTTCTTTCTTTATTAATAGCCTCATTTTCTTTCATAGTTTTCCTGATTTCCTTTAGATATTTCTCCATGTTTGGTTTTGGCTCTTTAGGCATATTTAAGACAGTCGTTTTGAAGTCTTTGTCTAGTAAGTCTGATGTGTGGACTGGAACGTTTTCTGTCAGTTTATTTTGTTCCTTTCAATGGAACAAATTTTCTTTTTCTTGTATGCGTTGTAATATTTTTTTTTTAAGTGGACATTTTAATATTATAAAGTGGTAACCTGGAAATCAGATTATGCACCTTTCCCTTTTAATGTTTTTAAATTAAATTCTTGAAGGTTATTTTACTGTATTTGTTTAGTGACTTTTTGGAATGAATGTATTCCTGTTTATAGGTGGTCACTGAAACATCTGTTGTTTAGCTTGTGTTCAGCTAGAGTTTTCTTTTCACACTTTACGTTTATCACTGCACACTCTTCTTGCTTGCGTGGTTTCTGGGGAGGTCTGGTGAATTCTAATCCTCGTTCCTTTATAGCTATAGTGTTTTTGTTTCCTCTTGTTTATGTAAGTTTTTCCTCTTTGTGTAATTATCTGCACTTTCAATATCCTATTCCCAGATTTAGATGTTTTGGTATTTATCCTGCTTAGTGTTCTATGGGCTCCTCGATCTGTGATTTGGTGTCTGGCAACAGTTTTAGATAATACTGTGCCATTAAAACTTTAAATATTTCCTGTGTTCCTTTTTCTCTTCTGCTTCTGGTATTCCCTCTATGCATCTGTTAGACTTTTTGGGATTGTCCCCCATTTCTTATTCTCTTTCACTCTTTTTTCTTTTCAATTTGACAAGTTTCCACTGACAAATGTTCAACCTTACTGATTCTTTGCTTAAACATGTGCAACCTACTGATAAGCCAATCGGTGCCGTTTTTCATTTGTGTTACTGTGTTTTTCATTTCTGATTTTTTTTGAGTATTTCTTTGAGTTTCAGTCTGTTCATTTTCATTACCCTTTTATTGTTGCATGTTGTCCACTTTTTACCCAGAGCCCTTATCATATTATCATAGCTATTTTAATTTCCTGGTCTAATATTTCTAACAAAGGTGCCATATCTGAGCCTTGTCCTGTTGTTTACCCAGTCTGTTCAGTCTGTGTGTGTTTCCACGTTTTTGTCAAGCCTATGCTTGATGAGGACTTCCTGGTGGCATAGTGGTTAAGTGCTACGGGTGCTAACTAATGGGTTGGCTATTCGAATCCGCCAAGCTCTCCTTGAAATCTCTATTGGGCAGTTCTGCTCTGTCCTATAGGGTACTATGTGTCGGAATCAACTCGACGGCACTGGGTTTTCTTTTTTTTTTTTTTTTGTGTATGTTCGATGAGGACTGAAGGTAGGCAGTTTTCCCCCTATGTGGCATGTTAGATGCTGTTTGGTATTTCCCCTTCCTCAAGTCTATTAGGCTCTAAAAATTGGAAGTTGGTTAGGTTGGTTGAACGGGTGGTAGAACCATTTCCTTTAAGGGTAGACGGTTGTCAAGAACAAAGTAGTGTTTGCAGTTGGTTACTTTTTTTTTCCAACTGGAATTATGAGAGACTTTTTCTTACAGTTTGACAGTGAAAACCTAGTGAGTCTCCTTTATGAGAAATTCCCCGAAGTGTGAAGGTACTATAAGGCTAGGCCCTGTGAAATTTCTATCTCTCAGTTTCCAGGGATTAGTCAGTTAGCAATGAAGTAAGGAGCCCTAGTGGCATAATAGTTAAGCACATGGCTGCTAACCAACAGGGTGTTGATTAAAACCAGCCAGCAACTCCATAGAAGAAAATACTTGGCTGTTTGCTTCCATAACGTTTCCAGCCTAGAGAATCCTATGGGGGTGTTCTACTCTGTCACATTGCACTGCTATGAGTTGGAATCAACTCATCGGCACCTAATAACATATGATTCTAGGTCAGGAGGTGGAAGTAACGGTGGTGGCATTCTCTGTTCCCAGTAAGCAGGGATTCATTGTAGTAGTGCATGTGTATCTCCAGCTTCTGGGATAGCAGATTGCTCTGTGAGTTCAGATCTGTGACAGAGCTAAGAAGAGTTGTTTCTTTTCAGGTTTTTCTTATTGTGAGCATGCAAGGGACATCCAAGTTCCTTTTATAGTGGAATGGAAAATGGAAATTCCCCTAGTGTTTTTAGAGTGATTTTGAAATGAGAGGAGCTAAAAATACATAGAAAAAAGAAAGAAACAAAAAATCAAAACAAAACCCACAAATACTTCTCCCAGTCTGTGCAGATTGGCTGTGTGCTGGGGCGCTCCTGAAACACTTATAGAGTGAGAAAAAGTATAGGTCTTTCTCAGGTAGTTTCTGAACAGAAATTTTGCTCTAGGTATTTGTAGCCTGCTAAATTTCCCCAAACACACAGTTGCTTTTGAATATCCTGATTTTCCAAAGAAGTACTTCCCATTTTTGGCTTTTAGGCCTTAGGCTATCTATCGTATGTTTTGAGCATACTGTTTAGCCTGAGCCCTCTATGGGCTGTTAGTTCCTCTTGCAATCTTTCCTTATAAATGCCTGCCACCTTAGCAGCCTGGGTCGTAAGTTAGGTCAAAGAGACAAGGTCCTTGCATTAGTCCTTCAGGCATCCCCCAGAAAGATTAGAAGAGACACACACAATGATTTTCTGTACTCTAACTGGAGCCAGGAACAGGGTCCCACCCTGGGATCAGAAGCAAGTGCTGCTACTATAAGATGACCACTGAGTTGGGGAAGAGATGGGGCAAGGGCAAGAAAAGAGACCACAAAGTTGCCTTACCTTTTTGAAGCCATCTTTTCCTTGATTCAGCATTTGCTGTGTTGATGTCAACTGTTGACTCTTTTCAGGATACTCACAGGGTAGCAACACCTTCTAGGTTTCTTTTCCCCCTTTGGTGGGGTGAGAGCTTCATATAACCTATCTCAGCGTCTTGCTGAACTTACCCACTTGATTCATTTTAACATTGCCCTTTGGTAGGGCTCTGAATGAGGGACTGGAACTCAGTAGGCCAGAATCCAAACGTGGCCACTTTCAGAACCAGGATCACTGACAAGATCCAGCAGAGCTCTTCCAACCTCCACAGACTAACCCCCAAAATAAAACTGATTTTTGTCACTTTTTCATTTTCTTATTTTGTATTTTTTTCTAGTTTTTATATGCTTTTTCTCATCTTTTTCTCCTTTAATTAAGTTTTTATTTGCATGTTACTAGTTGCTGTTGAGTAGATAACAGTTCGCAGCAACACCAAACGTGCAAAGTAGAACTGTTTCACAGGGTTTTGAAGGTTGTGACCTTTCAGAGTCAGTTACGAGGCCTTACTTTGGAGATGCCACTGGGTGGGTTTGAACTACTAACCTTTTGGCTTGTCATCCAGGGCTTAACAATTTGTGCCACCCAGGGGCCTAGTTTTTATTTAGTCATCAGTTTTTACCACTTTGAATCCTGTGTTGGGACCCATTGGCCCTAAGCTAAGTAAGACTTGACCCAAGTCCGAGATGATGCAGAGGCCTCTCGGCCATTTCTTCTGAGGAGGAGACCCATGTGTAAGACTACCAAAGGCTCGAAAACCTCTGCAAAGGTACCTTCACCAACGTGAAGTTGGCTAAAGCTCTCCTCACTGGGAATAAGGTAAGATCATTAGGGAGCCCCCGCAACCTCCTGCAGCATCCACAGACTATCCTGAGAGGTTAAAATTATGAAGGCTTTCAATCATACCTTTTCTTTATTCTGCCCTAGAACTCTTCCAGGGAGAAGAGTACGACGGACTTCCCAGTGGATGTGTGGAGCCTGGGAGTCATCTTGTATTTGTTGGTGAGTGAATCCCTGCCTTTTGGTGGAAATGCCTTCATGGAGCTGTGGGAGTGTTTACTGTGAAATTGTTTGAAGTCATCAAGAATGAGAACACACTCCACATAGTGATGGAATAAGTAAGTGGAGGGGAGGTGTTTCATCATGCAAGGGCTCATGGCAGGATGAGGGACAAAGGGGCTCAAGCCACCAAATTCTGCCAGATAGTGCCTGCGGTGCAGGATTGTCATAACAAGTGTATGGTTCAGAGGGGCCTGAAAAGAGAAAACCTACTATTAGATAAGAAAAGGAGCAGCAAACTTTCAGGTCTTGACCTTGGAAATGAATTCAGCCTGGGCAACAAGCTGTATACCTCCTGTGGCAGTTTCCCTTCCTTTATTCTGCCATAGAACTCTTCAGGGAGAAAAGTATGACAGACCCCCCCCTAGTGGATGTGTTGAGCCTGGGAGTCATTTTGTATTTGTTGGTAGGTGGATCCCTGCCTTTTGTTGGAAATACCTTCATGATACTATGGCAGGAGGTAGTGAAGGGACTTTCCCTTCCATATGACTATGCAGTATGAATACCTGCTGAGCAAAATTTTCATTCATGACCCTAGTGAGAGAGGTATTTCAGAGGCAATTCTGACACATCCGTGAATGATGGTGGGTCATGAAGAACAAAAGCTGTATGTGGAGCCACACCCAGATTACAGTGACCGTCAGTGGATTGAGGTGATGTGTTACACATGGTGAGAGATTCAGTGCTTATTGATGATGCCAAAGTACAGTGTTGTGATAGTCATCTATTTGCTCCTGGTCGTAAAACACCTGAGACAGAGGGCCATAGCAGCCTGCAGTGGATCTTCATCCCATGGTGTACAGTGTACCCTCTTGTGCTAACCCAAGCAGAGGAGGTAGAGCGAGGCTGCCATTCTAGCTCTCTTAGTCTTCTAGCGCTGCTGTAATAGAAATACCACAAGTGGATGGCTTTAACAAAGAGAAATTAATTTCTTCACAATATAGTAGGCTGAAAGTCCAAATTCAGGGTGTCAGCTCCAGGGGAAGGCTTTCTTTCTCTGTCGGTCTTCTCATCAATTTTCCCCTGATAGAGGAGCATCTCAGGTGCAGGGACACCAGGTCCAAAGCATGAGCTTCGCTCCTGTTGCTGCTTTATTAGGGGTGTGAGGTCCCCAACTCTCTGCTTGCTTCCCTTTCCTTTTCATCTCTTGAGACATAAGGGGTGGTACAGACCACACCCCAGGGTAACTGCTTTTACATTGGATGAGGGGTGTGACCTGGGTAAGGATAGCGTTACCATCCCATCCTAATCCTCTTTAACATAAGATTACAATCTCAGAATGGAGGACAGTCACAAGATACAGGGAATCATAACCCAGCTAAAGTGATGCACACTTTTTGGGGGGGACATAATTTAGTCCATGAGGCGTACCTAAAATTCCTCTTGCAATTATGCCAAAAAATATGCGGCCTGAGGAGGACCAGGGGTCAGGGCAGAAGAGCAGAAGCATAAGAACAACCCACCCTGGAGAGAAAGAAGGCCAGTCCTGTGCCCTCTGTGAACAGCAACGTTTTCACAAACAAACACGGAATTGACCATTCCACAAATTAAGTGAAGACCACCTTGGCCAGGGCAACATCCACAATGCTTTGGATAGTCTATCTGATTCAGGATCAGGGGCCTCCATGGCATCTACCTGTACCTCAGTCTCTCCACCCCAGTCCTACATATACCACGAATCCAGGACAGACTTGGTGCAGCCCAACCAGGACTCTGGAGTGTGCTCCAGGGTGAGCAACAGTGACGTGCTGCAGTTTAGAACATCTTCCCAGTGTGTCTGTGAGGCTTCCTCCTCATCCCACACCATGAGCAGCAGTGGTGGAGCTCAGAAGGAACTGGTTTCCTCCAGGGAGTGTGAAAACTAAGCTCTTTGCATGCTGAGAAGCTGCAAGAGATTCCTGACCAGCCGAGTTTGCCTCAGATTGTGAGCCCAGCCTCTCCCTCTGTCAGCAGCGAGGGATGGCAGGGGGCCACTGAGATTTGTTCAGTGTTATTTGCAGGATTACATGTCTTGGTTTGCCAGCTCAGCGCCACATATTTCTAACTCAGTACAAATAGTAAGAAGGAAAAGGAGGAGATATTGGGAATGATGTAGAATTTGGTAATGGGGGTCCATCCATTTAGCAGGACAATAAATTGAGAAATGACTCTGGACAGGCTTAAGTGATTGGAACTCAGTATTTGGAGCGCCCCCGCATCACTTTGGCAAGCTCTTGCTCTTTCTTAAGCTGCACTACATATTTTTCACGATGTAAATCCTGTCAACCATAGGCCCTGAGAAGTATTGACCTATTTTCCTACTAATTATAATGCTCTCTCTCCCCCACCAGTACAAGCCCTTTTCCTGAGGCAGAAATGAATCCCACTAACTAAGTGATCAAGGGCAGTGGTCACTCATCAGTACATGCAAGGAAGGTAAAGTATATGGTATAAATTAGGTGGACCAAAGCATGTCTCAAAAAATCAGGAACTACAACTAGCTTGGAAGTTCTTCCCTAATGTAACCTTCTCACACTGTCAAAACACAAGTTTCTTTTTTTTTTTTTTAAATAACACTCAGTATTTTGTATGTCCTATAGGAATTGTAATTGTGGCTGTGCCCCCAGTAATCAGGCATGGCTGCTGGGGGGTTATAGCAAAGCAATTTCTTATGGAAAATGGATTTAATCCCATGGAGCTATCTAAGCACTCTTCACGTGGGAGAGTCTAACCAAATTGACAACTACCTGCTTCCAGTGTGTGCTAGGCCTACCAAAACCATTAATACGGAAATATTTGTTGGAAACTGATACCCAGTGTTAAAAAATATAGACATGTCACTGTACAGGAGACAGAGCCAACCATGAAAAGCTGAGAAGCAAGGTCAATTTGGGCAAAATTTATTGGCATGCCACCTCCAAGGCTACTAAAGTTCTATAAATGGGTGTGCTAGAAAAATTTCTCCTAGGGTGGAGACGATAGGGCAGGTGGTCTCCCTCTGAAAACAATAAACAGGTTCAGAAAAGGATCCAATGTATAATAGAATTGATGCCTATTCTTGAAATACTTAGGCCCACTTGAAAGTCTTCCATGTTGAGTTTCGCATGGCCCAGGATCTAATTTGATGGCTAAACTCCAGATTTTTTCACAAGGAAGAACATGTGATGTCATTCCACAACTCGCCTGGTCTTCGGTCATTAGTGTTCAGTCAGTGAATGTATTCTTGAGATGGTCTCTAAATTCAGGTGGGACAAGCTCAAGGTCATACTTTGGCTCTTGTGGACTTGGTCTGATTTTCTTCAGCTTCAAGATGTTTCAGAAATAGACTGGAGGCCTTTCTTTCAAGTCATCTGTGTGTGGAGTTAAACCGACAACTTTCTGGTTTGCTGTTCAGTGCATCCCAAGGGACTCCAGAGAGATCTCGATGGCCGTGTTAGTGAATCAAGTGGCTTTCCCTATTACAAGCTTTCCTTTGTCTGTCTGAACGGATGAATTTGGGAGTGTTTGTTTTGTTTTCATGAATTCTTTGCTTCATGTTTGCTGCAGCGGATCTGTAGGAATCTGAGAGCAAAGACGAGGTGGAAGTGCTTAAACCTGGAGAGGCCAAGCTGTTGTCGCTGAAGTTTACGTGGAGGAACCAGCTCCATGGAGCCCAACGAGATGATGTGGAAGATCTGCCAAGTGTGCGATGCCAACAGCTGCGAGTGGGATGTCTCCCGGGCATATGTGTTGCTGTGCACACGTGACGTGCAGGCCAAGAGGACTTTGTGCAGTGGAGGATGAAGGTATGCACACTGCCTTGATGATTGCTCAACAGGGTTCAAGTGAAGTGAATTTCGGGCACCTTTTTTAGGTGGGTTTTCCGAACATTGCCTTCAAAATTACAGAGGAGCTTAAACCTTGGAACTCCTGTTTTCTCTCAGGCAGCTGCTGCCCCCATTTTAAAGTGCAAGGTCACTGGTGATTTTTGAGACAATGTTATTGAAGGCCTCAGAGGTCCCTGAAATTCTCTTCACTTTTACCCCATTGAGAGTCCTCCGAGGCAGGGTGCACACCTCCATCCTCCACTGAGTGAAGTCCTGTTGTCCTGGTGTGCCATTCATACACAGCAGTGTGTATTTGTGTGTGAGATCCCAGTCACAGCCATTGGCATCCAACACTTGACAGATCTCCTGCAGCATCTCGTCGGGCTCCAAGGAACTGGTGATCTTCATCCTCCAGGTAAATTTGAGAGAGCGTGGTTTGGCCTGTTGAGGTTTGATCATTTGTGCAGCTTTGCTGTCCGATGCTTTGTGGTCCTTTTTGTCATATGTAAAACAAAGGCATCTTCTCATGAGCTTAAAGAACCTCCCAGTGGCCCGCTTCCAGCCCTGGCTGCTGACAGAGGAAGAGGCTGGACTCACAGTCTGGGGCAAACTCGGCTGGTCAGGTAACTCATGCACCTGCTCCTCAGAGGAAGAGGCTAGACTCACAGTCTGGGGCAAACTCGGCTGGTCAGGTAACTCAAGCACGTGCTCCTCATTTGCGGAGCTTAGATTTGACATTCCCTGGGTAAAACTGGTTTTCTCCGGGGCCCCGGCACTCTCGTTGATGGTGTAGGCTGAGGAGGAAGGCACAGAAACACACTGGGGTGGTGTGATGGGCTGTGGCACCTCACTGTTTCTCCCCTTGGCATACAGGTCAGAGTCCTGGTTGGGCTGTGCCCAGGCTGTGGTAGATTGCTGCCGCAGGTGGGCCAGGGCCAGGGAGAATGATGGAGAAGTAGACACCATGGAGGTCCCCATCCCTCCCTCAGAGAGAGTGTTCAAAGCATCGCGGATGTAGTAACCAAAGGTGGGAATGGTGGGCTCGGTGTAACTACGCTGTTTGGGTTTAGGACAGACGGTAGGAGGCACTTCGTGGGATGAGGAAGGAGTGTGGCTATCGGTGCAATGGGCTTCAGCCTGGGGTTCCAGGGTGCTGGTGTGGCTGTCAATCTCATATGTGTCGTGACGCAGGATCAGATAGGTGGCGTTCGCATCATTGTAATTGTGGTTCAACAGTGAGTCATGAATGTCTTCCTGCACGTAACCCGTGTTCACCGTCACCTCAGTGTGCCAGTGGTTATCGTAGTCTGGGAGTGGCTGCACATAGAGCTTTTGTTTTTCTTCATGGCTCACCTTCATCCATGGATGTGCTAGGATGTCCTCTAACGTGGCTCTCTTTCTTGGGTCACGAATGAAAATTTTACTGAGCAGGTGTTGACACTGGCTAGACATGTGGAAGGGAACGTGATATTGTCCCTGCAGCACCTGCTCTCGCAGCTTCGTCAAGGTCTTCCCACGAAAAGGCAGAGATCCAGTTACCATGAAGTATAGGATGACTCCCAGGCTCCACACATCCACTGGGGGTCCGTCATACTTTTCTCCCTGAAGGAGTTCTGGGGCAGAATAAGGGGGAGTGCCACAGAAGGTATCCAGCTTGCTCCCTGGGGTGAATTCAGTTCCTAAACCAAAGTCTGCAAGTTTGATGTTCATTCGCTTGTCCAATAGTAGGTTTTCTGTTTTCAGATCCCTATGAACAATACTCTTGTCGTGGCAGTACTTCACCGCTGACACTATTTGTTGGAATTTCGTTTGGGCCTCTTTTTCGCTCATGAAGCCATGATTCACTAGGTGGTAAAAGAGGTCCCTTCCACTTGCATACTCCATCACTATATAGAGGGCGTGCTCATTCTCTATGACTTCAAACAGCTTTACAATATTTGGATGATGGAGATCCTTCATAATTTCTATCTCTCTGTATAGTCTGTGGAGGTCGGAGGACGTGTGCTGGATCTTGTCAATTATTTTAATGGCTACCTCTTGGCCGGTGATGATGTGCTGGGCCAGCTTGACCTTGGCAGATGCCCCCTTGCCGATGGTTCTGAGGAGGTGGTAGCGTCCCACATGAGTTTCCTCCACAGCAGAGAAGGCTAAGTGGCTCTGCAGCATGTTGGCTATGGTGCGAAGGCGTAGCGGGCTTTGGGATAAGAGGTGCCCTGGTGGTAGGATTAAAAACTTAAAAACCCAAAACCCTAAAAAGTGGTGACTAAAAACTTAATGAAATATGGAAAAAATGAGAAAAAGTTAAAATATAATCAAAAAGGTAAAATGAGAAAAGAGGAAGTAAAATTTTAAAAACTGATAAAAATAAGATAAATTGTATATATAAACAAAACAAGAAATCAATGAGAAAGATTCAAAAAAGGAATAAATAACATGAGGATAAGAAAAAATACAAAATAAAACAATAATGGTAAGATGATAAAAAAATTAACAAGTACATAGAAAAAAAGAAAAATTGAGGATGTAAAGGAAGAATAAAATGAAAAACGAATGAATGCAAATGAGGAAAAACAAAGAGAAAATAAGAATAGCTGGCGAGGAAATAGAAAAACCACAATTTAAAGAGAAAATAAGCCAAGTTTGGTCACGATGTCTCAGGTCACTGAAGGAGCTTCCTGAGCCAGAAAGACCACAAACCTAGGTTTCCAGGGACTTATATAGGGGCTTGGAGTTCCAAAGAATTGGCTCCTTATGAGGTCACCACAAGAAATGGACCAATAAAAACGGGGGGTAATTGACTGTGCTTTTTGCTCTCAGGGATTCTTTACTCATTTTTTTTAGAAGAAAAATGTGTGTCTGTGTGTGTGTGTGTGTGTGTAGAGCGAGAATTCCACAGAGCTTTTCTTTCCTTTTTATTGATCTTCATGTTATTTTTTTTATTGTGTTGCAAATATACATAATAAAACACGCCATTTCAACAATTTCTACATGTGCATTTGTTACATTGCTTATATTCAAGCTGTGCAAGCATTTCACGGTTTATGTTCGAAATCATTCCACTACCTTTCACATAAACTCAATGATCCTAATCAAAAACTCTTCCTTCCCCCTCCCTGTCACCCCTGGTAACCACTAATAAGCTTTGCTTTGTGTATATTTGCTTCTGCCCTATAAGTGAGATCAGAATGCATCTCTCCTTTTCTGACTGACTGACTTTTCTCAGCTTGGTGTTTTCAGGCTTCATCCATGTTGTCGTATGCATCAAGACTTCATTTTTGGGAGTGTGTGTAATATTCCATTGGAAGTCCCTGGCTTGCACCAACAGTTAATTGCTCATCTACTAGTTTGGGGGTTCAAACCCACCCAGAGACTTCTCAGAAGATATTCCCGGTGATCTCCTTCTGAAAGGTCAGAGCCTTGAAAACCCTGTAGAGTTGTGTGTACGTACCAAAGTTTGTGTATCCATTCACCTGCTGATGGACATATTGGCTGTGTTCATCTTTTGCTTCTTGTGAAAAGTGCTGCAGTGAAAAGTTGTATATAGATTTCCGCTTGCGTTCCTGCCTTGCATAGTGGCTGTTGTTGTTATTAGATGCTGTCGAGTTGATTCTGACTCATAGTGACCCTAGGTACAACACAACAAAACACTTCCTGGTTCTGCCCCATCATCAAAATTGTTGCTGTGTTTGAGCCCATTGTTGCAGCCACTGTGTCAGTCTGTCTTGTCAAGGTCTTCCTCTTTCTCCCTAACCCTCTACTTCACTAAGTGTCTTAGTTATCTAGTGCTGCTATAAGTGCAATACCACAAGTGGATGGCTTTAACAAAGAAATTTATTCTCTCCCAGTCTACGAGGCTAGAAGTCTGAATTCAGGGTGCCAACTCCCTGGCAATGCTTTCTATCTTTGTTGTTTCTGGGAGAAGGTCCTTGTCATGAATCATTTTCTCCTGGCCTAGGAGCTTCTCAGCACAGTGACCGTAGGTCCAAAGAATGTGCTCTGCTCCTGGCACATCTTTCTTGGTGGCATGAGGTACTTATATCTCTCTGATTACATTTCTCTCCTTTTATCTCTTGGAAGATAAAAGGTGATAGAGGTCACACCCCAGGGAACCTTCCCTTCCATCGGATCTGGGCTGTGACTTTCGTAAACGCGTTTCATCCCTTTCTATTCAATCCATGACATTCCACCTTGTTGTTGTTGTTGCTAGGTGCCATCGAGTCGGTTCTGACTCATAGTGACCCTATGCACAACAGAGCGAAACACTGCCCGGTCCTGTGCTATCCTTACAATCGTAGTTATACTGGAGCTTATTGTTGCAGCCACTGTGTCAATCCACCTCATTGAGGGTCTTCCTCTTTTCCGGTAACCCTGTACTCTGCCAAGCATGATGTCCTTCTGCAGGGACTGATTGCTCCTGACAACGTGTCCAAAGTATGTAAGATGCAGTCTCACCATCCTTGCCTCTAAGGAGCATTCTGCTGCACTTCTTCCAAGACAGATTTGTTCGTTCTTTTGGAGGTCCATGGTATATTCAGTATTCTTCGCCAACACCACAATTCAAAGGTGTCAGTTCTACTTTGGTCTTCCTTATTCATTGTCCAGCTTTCACACGCGTATGATGTGATTGAAAATACCATGGCTTGGGTCAGGCACATCTTAGTCTTCAGGTGACATCTTTGCTCTTCAACACTTTGAAGAGGTCCTTTGCAGCAGATTTGCCCAATGCAACGCGTCTTATGATTTCTTGACTGCTGCTTCCATGGGTGTTGATTGTGGATCCAAGTAAAATGAAATCCTTGACAACTTCACTCTTTTCTTCGTTTGTCATGATGTTGCTCATCAGTCCAGTTGTGAGAATTTTTGTTTTCTTTATGTTGAGGTGTAATCCATACTGAAGGCTGTGGTCTTTGATCTTCATCTGTAAGTGCTTCAAGTCCTCTTCACTTCCAGCAAGCAAGGTTGTGTCATCTGCATAACGCTAGTTGTTAATGAGTCTTTCTCCAATCCTGATGCCCCATTCTTCTTCATATAGTCCAGCTTCTCGTATTATTTGCTCAGCATGCAGATTGAATAGGTATGGTGAAAGAATACAACCCTGATGCACACCTTTCTTTACTTTAAACCAATTAGTATCCCCTTGTTCTGTCCAAAGAACTGCCTGTTGATCTATGTAAAGGTTCCTCAAGAGCACAATTAAGCGTTCTGGAATTCCCATTCTTTGTCTTATCCATAGTTTGTTATGATCCACACAGTCGAATGCCTTTGCATAGTCAATAAAACACAGGTACACATCCTTCAGGTATTCTCTGCTTTCAGCCAGGATCCCTCTGACAGCAGCAATGATATCCCTGATTCCACATCCTCTTCTGAAACCTGCCTGAATTTCTGGCAGTTCCCTGTCGACATACTGCTGTAGCCGTTTTTGAATGATCTTCAGCAAAATTTTCCTTGTATGTGATATTAACGATATTCTATAACTTCCACATTCGGTTGGATCACCTTTCTTTGGAATAGGCATAAATATGGATCTCTTCCAGTCAGTTGGCCAGGAAGCTGTCTTCCATATTTCTTGGCATAGACGAGTGAGCACGTCCAGCGCTACATCTGTTTGTTGAAACATCTCAACTGATATTCCATCAATTCCTGGAGCCTCGTTTTTCGCCAGTGCTTTCAGAGCAGCTTGGACTTCTTCCTTCAGTACCATCGGTTCCTGATCATATGCCACCTCTTGAAATGGTTGAATATCAACTAACTCTTTTTGGTATAATGACTCTGTGTATTCCTTCCATCTTCTTTTGATGCTTCCTGCATCGTTTAATATTTTCCCCATGGAATCCTTCACTATTGCAACTCGAGGTTTGAATTTTTTCTTCAATCCTTTCAGCTTGAGAAATGCCAAGCGTGTTCTTCCCTTTTGGTTTTCCATCTGCAGCTCCTTGTACATGTCATTATAATACTTTGTCTTCTCAGCTGCCCTTTGAAATCTTCAGGTCAGTTCTTTTACTTCATCAACTCTTCCTTTTGCTTTAGCTGTTCGACGCTCAAGAGCAAGGTTCAGAGTCTCCTCTGACATCCATCTTGGTCTTTGTTTCCTGTCTTTTCAATGACGTCTTGCTTTCTTCATGGATGATGTCCTTGATGTCATTCCACAACTCATCTGGTCTGCGGTCACTAGTGTTCAATGCATCAAACCTATTCTTGAGATGGTCTCTAAATTCAGGTGGGGTATATTCAAAGTCATATTTTGGGTCTTGTGGACTTGCTCTGATTTTCTTCAGTTTCAGCTTGAACTTGCATATGAGCAATGGATGGTCTGTTCCCCAGTCGGCCCCTGGCCTTGTTCTGGCTGATGATATTGAGCTTTTCCATCATCTCTTTCCACAGATGTAGTCAGTTTGATTTCTGTGTGTTCCATCTGGTGAGGTCCATGTGTGTAGTCACTGTATATGTTGGTGAAAGAAGGTATTTGTAATGAAGAAGTCATTGGTCTTGCAAAATTCTGTCATTTGATCTCCAGCACTGTTTCTATCACCAAGGCCATATTTTCCAACTACTGATCCTTCTTCTTTGTTTCCAGCTTTCGCATTCCAACCGGCAGTAATTTTCAATGCATCTTGATTGCGTGTTAGATCAATTTCAGACTGTAGCAGCTGATAAAAATCTTCTCTTTCTTCATCTTTGGCCCTAGTGTTTGGTGCGTAAATTTGAATAATAGTCGTATTAACTGGTCTTCCTTGTAGGCGTATGGATATTATCCTATCACTGACAGCGTTGTGCTTCAGGATAAATCTTGAAATATCCTTTTTGTTGATGAATGCAACACCATTTCTCTTCGAGTTGTCATTCCCAACATAGTAGACTATATGATTGTCCGATTCAAAATGGCCAATACCAGTGCATTTCAGCTCACTAATGCCTAGGATATCAATGTTTATGCGTTCCATTTCATTTTTGCCAATTTCCAATTTTCCTAGATTCATACTTCATACATTCCAGGTTCCAATTATTAATGGATGTTTGCAGGTGTTTCTTCTCATTTTGAGTCGTGCCACATCAGCAGATGAAGGTCCCAAAAGCTTTATTCCATCCACGTCATTAAGGTCGACTCTACTTTGAGGAGGCAGCTCTTCCCCAGTCATCTTTTGAGTGCCTTCCAACCTGAGGGGCTCATTTTCAGGCAGTATATCAGACAGTGTTCCAGTGCTATTCCTAAGGTTTTCACTAGCTAATGCTTTTCAGAAGTAGACTCTGGGGTCCTTGTTCCTAGTCTGTCTTAGTCTGGAAGCTCAGCTGAAACCTGTCCTCCATGGGCAACCCTGCTGGTATCTGAATACCAGTGGCATAGCTTCCAGCATCACAACAACACAAAAGCCCCTACAGTATGACAAACTGCCAGACACGTGGGGGTTCCAGCTGTAGACCCCCAAAATTCATGTCCTTGCCACATGTAAAACACTTTCACCCCCTTATATCATCCCAAAAGCCTTAACTCCAAGTCCAAATTCTTTCCTGTTGCATAATTTCTCTTCATCTGTGAAATCTAGAAGTTTTTTTGCTTTCAAAGTAGAATAATGGAACAGGCACAAGGTAAACCTTTCTATTAGAAATGGTAGAAATTGGAGGGAACGAGGAGATGGGGTCATTACCAACAATTTACATTACCTCTCAAGGGTCGAAAATAACCCTCTGTTCTGAGAGACCATCTGGGTAATGGCCCTGCCCTCCAGATACGAAGTGTTGGCTACAATCTCTGAATTCTGGCTGGAGTCCCCTAGGGCTTGAACTTCAGCTCTACCTCCCAGGCCCACGGGAACGGCAACTCTGTTCCATCAGCTTTGGGCAGCCCCATTCTCCTAGTCCATCTGAGTGGCGACTCTATCCACTCGGCCTTAGCAAACCCCATTCTTCTGCCCTTTGAGCATGGCAGCCCTGCCCCCTCAGCTTTGGTCAGTGAATCTGGCCCAATCCTTTAGCAAAATATTACTTTCATGTGATGTTAGTGACACTGTTGGATAAATTCCACATTCTGTTGGATGACCATTCTTTAGAATGGGCACATATATCTCTTCCAGTTTGTTGGCCAGTTAGCCAACATCCAAATTTCTTGCCATAGATGCGTGAGTACCTCCATTGCTGCATGCATTTGGTGAAACATCTCAACTGGTGCTTAATTCCTAGAGCCGTGTTTTTCACCAATGTCTTCAGTGTAGCCTATGTTTGAGGCCATTGTTGATGCCACTGTGTCAATCCATCTTGTTGAGGCTCTTCCTCTGTTCTGCTGACCTTGTCCTTTAGCAAACATAATATCCAGGAGGATTGGTCCCTCTTGGTAACCCGTCCAAAGTAAGTGAGGCGAAATTTTCCCATCCACCGTCTAAGGAGCATTCTGGCCATACTTCTTGTAAGATCTATTTGTTTATTTCAGCAGTCGATGGTATATTATTCAATATTCTTTGCCAACACTATCATTTAGGTGTCTGTAAAGACTCTAACGATCCCTGGTGGTGCAGTAGTTAAGCACTCAGCTGCTAAGGAAAAGGTCAGTGGTTTGAACCCACCAGCCCCTCCGTGGAATAAAGACGTGGCAGTGTGTTTCCATAAAGATGAAAGCCTCAGAAACCCTGTGGGGGCAGTTTTCTGTCTGTAATGTCACTATGAGTTGGAATTGATAGCTATGGGTAAAGACTTTTACTCTGTGAGATTAAGGTGAGAGTAAGAGATGAAGCAAGCTCAGATTTTGGCCAGTCCAAATGGAAGTCCAAAGCCAAGCCACCCCTGCCAAAGCAATGTGTGGGAAAGGAACCCAAGACTGTGTCGAGTTTGGATTTGGGTGAGGATCTGGAGTCTGACCTGAAATTAGATTCTGCAGGCATGGAGGCACAACTACTAGAGTGAGGGCATGTGGAGTTCAATTTATTAATGGAGTATTAGCTCATGCCTGTCTCACAGTGGGTGTAGTGGGTCCCCGAACCCATACTGTAGTGATTTCCCCAGATCCAGAATGCGTAATTGGAATAGTCATGCTCAGCAACTGGCAGAAGCCACATGCTGGCTCCCTGACACATGGAGCGAGGGATATTATGGTACGAAAGTCTAAGTAGAAGCCATTAGAACTGCCCCTACCTAGGAATATAGGAAAGCAAAAGCAATGCTGCATTCCTGGAGGGATTGGAGAGATTACTGCCACCATCAAGGATTTGAAGAATGCATGGATATTGATTCCCACCACATCCGTATTGAACTGGCCTGTTTGTCTCGTGAAAAAACAAATGGATCTTAGAGAATGACAGTGGATTATTGAAAACTTAACCAGCTGGAGACTGCAATTGCAGCTGCTGTTCCAGATGTGGTTTCATTGCCTTAGCAAATGAATATATCTCCTGGTACCTCGTATGGACCTGTTGATGTGTGTAATGCCTTTTTCTCCATACCTGTTTCAAAGGACCTCCAGAAGCCATAAGCCTTCAGCTGGCAAGGCCAGCAGTACACCTTTACTCTTCTGCCTCGGTGGTGTATCAACTCTCCAGTCTCATGTCATTTCAGCCTGAAGGGATCTCATTACCACCAAGCAAGAAGAGAGAGAAGAGGACTGCCTACTTTGGACACAGGGTCCCTGCACTGAGAAGCTCCTGGACCCAGGGTAAGACTGATGACAAGGACTTTCCTGAAGAGCCTTCCCTTGGAGCTTGTGCCTGAATTTAGCCTTCTAGCCTCCTAAACTGTGAGAGAATAAATTTCTTTTTGTTAAAGACATTTTCTTGTGGCATTTTTGTTGTAGCAGTGCTAGATATCTATGGCAAAATTCAAAGCCAACCTTCTTTGAGTAGAATATTTACACAGCTACAGGTCTCCTGTTGCTGTATTTATCATCTATCCTTGTTAAAAAGTTGCGGTGCTATTAAATTTTTTTGCTAAATTTTTAAACACAAATAAAAATGTTAATCTTGGAAATTTGCTGTAATTCCATTGGCATGTATATTTTATTACCACAGCAATTCTGAGACTCAAAATATTTTTTATCGTACTAGCTTTATGTGTAGTATTTGGGGGAAGAATTAAGAGAACAGAGAATTTAGAAATGGGTAATCCAAAGCATGAGATCGCAAACACTGTCATGAACTGGGGTTTGAGTCATAAGACAGAAAAAGAAACAGTGAATGAATATTCACGTTCTCTTCTCCTCCTGCAGGAAGTCTGACATTGGCCTGCATCTTGCCACATCCATCTTGACCTGTCTGTGTGTTCAGTACTTCACATTCTAACCAGAATATCCTTGCAAAAATAAATCAAATGACTCCCGTGTTTACAATCCTTTCATGAATTCTCATTAGTTTTAGGAGAAGTTTCAAATTCTGAATGCAGCCTATTCAGTCTTCCATTATCTGGCGCCTAAAACTTCAGTTATTACTTTCCCTGTTTCACTCTCTGGACTGCAATCATAAGGAAACTGCAAATACCCTGTCATGTCTACTGTTCCATTCATCCTAAATTCTCCCTCTCCAGCCCCGACTGCTAACTAGATTTTACCAATCTTTCAGGTCTCTGATCAAATGTAACTTCTTCAGAAAGTATACTTCCGGGCCATTACTGTTCTTCCTCACGACATCTGGGATTCTCTTTATACTCCTTCTCACATGTCAATTATTTGTGCAACAATATAGAGGTTTTCAGTGGTATATAGGGCTAACGTGTCTACAGATGCATTGTCATAGGCCCGTTTGTGATCTACACACAGCTTGTTGCCTCAGCATTCATTAATCCCTCCTAGCTACCTGCCCTCCCAAGTTCTCACATGGCCATTCTTATCTTGTCACATGGTCTCTCGACAGTTGTAGCCTCCACCCTCCCTGAGGACTCCAAATGCATATCTCTAGACAGGATCACTCCAGATTGTTAGATTCTCCACATGGAAGTTTAATAGATACATCAAGTTTGACATGTTCAAAATCCTAATCCTTGTTTTTATTGTTAGATCTCATTGAGTCAATTGTGACTCATAGCGATCCTGTGTACAACAGAGTGAAACACTGCCTGGTCCTGCACCATCCTCACAATCATTGTTATGCCGGAGCCCATTGTTGCAGCCACTGCGTCAATCCATCTCGTTGGGGGTCTTCCACTTTTTCGATGACCCTCTTGTTGACCAAGGTTGATATCTTTCTCCAGGGACTGATCCCTCATGATAACATGTCAAAAGAAAGTGAGACCAAACCTGGACATTATTTCTTGGAATGAGCATTCTGGCTGTACTTGTTCCAAGACAGATTTGTTTGTTCCACCAGTACTCATGGCATATTCAATATTCTTTGCTGATACCGTAATTCAAAGTTATCAATTCTTTGGTCTTCCGTAGGCATTGTCCAGCTCTCTCATGCATGTGAGGTACTTGAAAACAGCATGGCTTGGTAAGGTGCACCTTAGTTGTTAAAGTGATAGCTTTGCCTTTTAGCACTTTAAAGAGGTCTTTTGCAGTAGGTTTGCCCGATGCAATACGTCATCTGATTTTTTTTAATTTTTTTTTGTGCTTTAAGTGAAAGTTTAGAAATCAAGTCAGTGTCTCATACAAAAATTTATACATACTTTGCTATATACTCCTAATTGCTCTCCTACTAATAAAACAACACACTCCTTCCCTCCATTCTCTCTTTTCGTGTCCATTCAGCCAGCTTCTGACCCCCTCTGCCCTCCCATCTCCCCTGCATACAGGAGATGCCAACATAGTCTCATGTGTCCTCTTGATCCGAGAAGCTTCTTCACCAGTATCATTTTCCATCCCATATTCCAGTCTAATCCCTGTCTGAAGAGTTGGCTTTGAGAATGGTTCCTGTTTTGGGCTAATAGAAGGTCTGGGGACTGTAGCCTCTGGGGTCCTTCTAGTCCCATTCTGACAATTAAGTCTGGTCTTTTTATGAGAATTAGGGGTCTGCATCCCACTGCTCTCCTGATCTCTCAGGGCTTCTTTGTTGTGTTCCCTGTCAGAGGAGTCATTGGTTGTGGGCAGGCACCATCTAGTTCTTCTGGTCTCAGGCTGGTGTAGTCTCTGGTTTGTGTGGTCTTTTCTGTCTCTTAGGCTCATAGTTACCTTGTGTCTTTGGTGTTCTTCATTCTTCCTTGCTCCAGGTGGATTGAGACCAGTTGATGCATCTTAGATGGCTACTTGCCAGCGTTTAAGACCCCAGAGGCCACTCTCCAAAGTGGGATGCAGAATGCTTTCTTAATAGGTTTATTATGGCAATTGACTTCGATGTCTCCTGAAACCATTGTGTCCAAACCCCTGCCCGTGCTACACTGGCCTTTGAAGCATTCAGTTTAATCAGGAAACTAATTTGCTTTTGGATTAGTCCAGTTGTGTTGACCTTTCCTGTATTGTGTGTTGTCTTTCCCTTCACCAAAAAAAAAAAAAAAAAACTTATCTACTATCTAATTAGTGAAAACCCCTTTCCCTCCCGCCCTCCATCCACCCTCTTATAACCATCAAAGAATATTTTCTCCTCTGTTTAAACTATTTCTCCAGCTCTTATACTAGTGGTCTTACACAATATTTGTACTTTTGCATCTAACTAATTTCACTCAGCATAATGTCTTTCAGATTTTTCCATGTTATAAAAAGTTTCATGGATTCATCATTGTTCTTTATTGATGTGTTGTGTTCCATTGCGCAAATATACCATAATTTATTTATCCATTTACCCTTTGATGGCCACCTTGGTTGCGTCCAACTTTTTGCTGTTGTAAACAGAGCTGCA
This sequence comes from Elephas maximus indicus, assembly GCF_024166365.1. NCBI lineage: Eukaryota > Metazoa > Chordata > Mammalia > Proboscidea > Elephantidae > Elephas > Elephas maximus. Next base: position 15,547,769 of record NC_064821.1, read on the forward strand.
GTGAACATGGGTGTGCATATATATGTCGTGTAAAGGCTCTTATTTCTCAAGGATGTATTCCAAGGAGTGGGATTGCTGGATCGTATGGTAGTTCGATTTCTAGTTTTTTAAGGAAGCACGAAATCAATTTCCAAAGTGGTTGTACCATTTTACATTCCCACCAGCAGTGTATAGGTGTTCCATTCATTCCACAACCTCTCCAATATTTATTCCTATGTGTTTTTTGGATTAAAGCCTGCCTTGCTGGAGTGAGATGCAATCGCGTTGTAGTTTTGATTTGCATTTCTCTGATGGCTAATGATCATGAGTATTTCCTCATGTGTCTGTTAGCTACCTGAGCCTTCTTTAGTGAAGTGCCTGTTCATATCCTTTGCCCATTTTTAATTGGATTATTTGTCTTTTTGTAGTTGAGTTTTTGTAGTATCATGTAGATTTTACAGATGAGGCGCTGATCGGAAATGCCATAGCTAAAAACTTTTTCCCAGTCTGTAGGTAATCTTTTTACTCTTTGGTGAAGTCTTTGGATGAGCATAGGTTTTTGTTTTTTAAGAGCTTCCACCAATCTAGTTTTTCTCCTGCATTGTTAGTAATGTTTAGTATACTGTTTATGCTATGTATTAGGGCTCCTAGTGTTGTCCCTGTTTTTTCTTCCATGATCTTTATCGTTTTAGATTTTATATTTAGTTCTTTGGTCCATTTTGAGCTTGTTTTTGTGCATGGTGTGAGGCATGGGCCTTGTTTCATTGCTTTGCAGATGGATATCCAGTTATGCCAGCACCGTGTGTTAAAAAGATTGTCTTTTCCCATTGAACTGACTTTGGGCCTTCGTCAAATATCAGGTGCTCATACGTGGATGGATTTATGTCTAGATTCTCAATTCTGTTCTGCTTGTCTATGTATGTGTTTTTGTACCAGTACCAGGCTGTTTTGACTACTGTGGCGGTATAATAGGTTCTAAAATCGGGTAGAGTGAGGTCTCCCACTTTGTTCTTGTTTTTCAGTAATGCCTTACTTATCCGGGGTCTCTTTCCCTTCCTTATGAAGTTGGTGATTTGTTTCTCCATCTCATTAAAAAATATCATTGGAATTTGGATCGGAATTGCATTGTATCTATGGATGACTTTTGGTAGAATAGACATTTTCACAATGTTAAGTCTTCCTATCTGTGAGCAAGGTATGTTTTTCCACTTATGTAGGTGTCTTTTGGTTTCTTGCAGTAGTGTCTTGTAGTTTTCTTTGTATAGGTTTTTGCATTCTGGTAAGATTTATTCCTAAGTTATTTTATCTTCAGGGGGGCTGATGTAAATGGTATTGATTTGGTGATTTCATCTTCAGTGTTCTTTTTTTTTTTGGTGTAGAGGATTCCAACTGATTTTTGTATCTTTATCTTGTGTCTTGATACTCTGCTGAACTCTTCTATTAGTTTCAGTAGTTTTTTTGAGGATTCTTTAGCTTTTTCTGTATATAAGGTCATGTCATCTGCAAATAGAGGTACTTTTACTTCTTTACCAACCTGGATGCACTTTATTTTTTTATCTAGCCTAACTGCTCTGGCTAGGACCTCCAGCACAATGTTGAATAGGATTGGTGATAAGGGGCATCCTTGTCTGGTTCCCTTTCTCAAGGGGAATGGTTTCAGAATCTCTCTGTTTAGGATGATGTTGGCTATTGGCTTTGTATAAGTGCCCTTTATTGTTTTGAGGAATTTTCCTTCTATTCCTATTTTGCTGAGTGATTTTATTATGAATGAGTGTTGAACTTTGTCAAATGCCTTTTCTGCATCGATTGATAAAATCATGTAGTTCATTTATTTTGTTTTATTTATATGAGGAATTATATTAATTGTTTTTCTAATGTTGAACCATCCCTGCGTAAGTGTTATGAATCCCACTTGGTCATGGTGAATTATTTTTTTGATATGTGTTGTTGAATTCTGTTGGCGAGAATTTTGTTGAGGATTTTTGCATCTAAGTTCATGAGGGATATAAGTCTGTAATTTTCTTTTTTTGTGGTGTCTTTACCTGGTTTTGGTGTCAGGGATATGTTGGCTTCATAGACTGAGTTTGGGAGTATTCTTTCTTTTTCTATGCTCTGAAATACCTTCAGTAGTAGTGGTGTTACTCCTTCTCTGAAAATCTGGTAGAACTCTGTAGTGAAGCCGTGAAGGTCAGGGTTTTTTTTTTTGTTGGGATTTTGATTTCCTTTTCAGTATCTTCTTTTGTTATGAGTCTATTTAGTTGTTCTAGTTCTGTTTGTGGTAGTTTAGGTAGGTAGTGTGTTTCTAGGAATTCCCAGATTTCCTCTAGGTTTTCAAATTTGTTAGAGTACAATTTTTCATAGTAATCTGATAATGATTCCTTTAATTTCTCTTGGGTCTGTTATGATATCGCCCATCTCATTTCTTACTTGGGTTATTTGTTTCCTTTCCTGTTTTTCTTTTGTCAGTCTGGCCAATGATTTCTCAATTTTTTAAATTTTTTTCAGAGAACCAGCTTTTGGTCTTGTTAGCTCTTTCAATTGTTTTTCTGTTCTCTAATTCATTTAATTTTGCTCTACTTTTTATTATTTGCTTTCTTCTGGTGCCTGAGGGTTTGCTTCTTTCTATTTGTTCAAGTTGTAGGAATAATTCTTTGATTTTGGCCGTTTCTTCTGTTTGGATACATGCATTTCTTGATATAAATTGACCTCTGAGTACTGGTTGCCCTGTGTCCCAACGGTTCTGATAGGAAGTATTTTCACTGTGATTGGATTCTATGAATTTCTTTATTGCCTCCTTAATGTCTCCTATAACGCAGTCTTTTTTGAGCCTGGTATTGTTCAGTTTCCAAGTATTTGATTTTTTTTATCCTGGTTTTTCTGTTACTGATTTCTACTTTTTTGGTCTTATGGTTAGAGAAGATGTTTTGTAATATTTTGATGTTTTGGATTCTGCAAAGGCTTGCTTTATGACCTAATATGTGGTCTCTTCTAGAAAATGTTCCATGTGCACTAGGAAAAAAAGTATACTTGGTTGCTCGTGGGTAGAGTGTTCTGTATATGTCTATGAGGTTGAGTTGGTTGTTTGTGGCATTTATTGTCTTTATTGAGCTTCTTACTGGATGTCCTGTCCATCACCGAAAATGGTGTGTTGAAGTCTCGTACTACAATTGTGGAGCTGTCTATCTCACTTTTCAATACTGTTAGGGCTTTTTTTTATGTATCTTGCAGCCCTGTCATTGGGTGCATAAATATTTAATATGTTTATATCTTCCTGGTATATTGTCCCTTTAATCATTATATAGTGTCTTTCTTTATCCTTTGTGGTGAATTTAACTTTAAAGTCTATTTTGTCAGAAATTAGTATTGCCACTCCTTCTCATTTTTGCTTGTTTTTCACTTGATATATTTTTTTCCATCCTTTGAGCTTGAGCTTGTGTCTCTAAGTCTAAGGTGTGTCTCTTGTAGGCAGCACATAGCTGCATTATGTTTTTTTGAATCAAATTTGTAACTCTTTGTCTCTTTATTGGTGCATTTAGTCCATTTACATTCAGTGTAATTATAGATAGGTGTGAGTTTACTGTTGTCATTTTGATGCCTTTTTTTGTGTGTTGTTAACAATTTCATATATCCACTTTCTTTTTTGTGCTGAGAAGTTTTTCTTTGTAAATTGTGTGTTCTGTTTTTCAGTGTAGTTGATTTTGTTTTTGCTGAGTCTTTATGTTTATCTTGGTTTTTATTTTGAAATATGGGATTGTTAGTCTTCTTTGTGGTTACCTTAATATTTACCCCTGTTTTTCTAAGTATAAACCTAACTCATATCTCCATGTATTGCCTTGATTTCCTTTCCATGTAGGAGATCTGTGCCTACTTTATTTAGTCTCCCTTTATTGATTATTGTCATCTTTCATGTAATGACATCAGCGATTCCTTGTTTTGAGCTTTTTTTTAATCTTATTTTTGTGATTTCCCTATCTGAGTTGATATTGCAATTCTCTGTTCTGTGTCCTAGTGTTGTGTTGATTTCTGATATTATTGATTTTCTAAGCAGAGAATTCCCTTTAGTATTTCTTGTAGTTTTGGTTTGGTTTTTGCAAATTCCCTAAGCTTGTGTTTATCTGTAAATGACTTAATTTTGCCTTCCTATTTCAGAGTCAGTTTTGCTGGATATGTGATTCTTAACTGGCAGTTTATCTCCTTCAATGCTCAATATATGTCATCCCATTGCCTTCTTGCCTTCATGGTTTCTGCCACGTAATCTGAACTTATTGATTCTCCTTTGTAGGTGACTTTTTGCATATCCCTGGCTGCTCTTAAAATTTTCTCTTTATCTTTGGTTTGGCAAGTTTGAGGATAATATGTCTTGGTGACTTTCTTTTGAGGTCTACATTGTATGGGGTTTGATGAATATCTTGAATAGATATCCTTTCTCCTTTCATGATGTCAGCGACATTTTCTACCAACAAATCTTCAGCTATTCTATCTGTATATTCAGTTATCGATCCCTGTTCTGGTATTCCAATCACTAGCAAGTTATTCTTCTTGATAGAGTCCCACATGATTCTTAGGGTTTCTTCATTTTTTTTAATTCTTTTATCTGATTTTTCTTCAAATATCTTGGTGCCCAGTGACTTATCATCCATCTCCACAATTCTGCCTTCCAGTTCCTCAATTCTGCTGGTCTGACTTCCTATTGAGTTGTCTAATTCTGTAATTTTATTGTTAATCTTTTGGATTTCTGAATGCTGTCTCGCTGTGGATTCTTGCAGCTTATTAGATTTTTCATTATGTTCTTGAAGAATTTTTTTAATTTCTTCAACTGCCTTATCTGTGTGTTTCTTTGCTTTTTCTGTACATTGCCTGATTTCATTCCAGATGTCATTCCTGATGTCTTGAAGTGTTCAGTTTATTAATCTTTTGTATTCTATATCTTGCAATTCCAGAAATACGTCTTCTTCTAGGAGAGACCTTTATTCTGTGTTTTAGGAGCTGTAGAAGTAATCATGGTCTGCTTCTTTATGTGATCTGATATCAACTGCTGTCACAAGCCATCTATAAGTTACTGTAATAATTGATATTATGTTTGCTCACTGTGTCCTATCTTTTTTTTGTTTTGTTTTAATATACCCAGGTAGGCTACTAGAGTGTGCCAACTTGATTATTGGAGCCTTTAAAGCACTAATGTCCTGTTACCAGATGGTTAGAGCTGTTACCAGGTATAAGAGCCTATGAATCCATTCGCTATTCTTGGATAGAATCAGTTCAGGTGTCCTGATAGTCGGTCACCTACTGTGTGGTATAGGCTCTCACCTACTATCTTAGAGGAGTAGTGGTGATGGTTGTATGCACTGGCTTCTGGTAGCGGCAGGGGGTCACACTCTGAGGTGGGCAGGGTGGTGACAGCCTTCCCCCAAGTGTCATTTAACAAGGAGCCTCTCTGTTCTCTAGAGTGCTGTGGTGCATGGGCTCTGCAGGTGTACCTTAGGCACCCAGTGCTTATACCTGTAAAGACTCGTAGGCACCACTATCCTCAGAGCCCTTTCACGGGTGGCTAGGTGGCGTGGGTAGAACCTTAGCCCTCAGGTTCCTGCCATGGGTAGGTTAGGGCTCTGTTTAATAGGTAGAGTGGTGTCAGACCTCCAAAACCTGCCTCTCCACTGTGTTGCTGAAACAATTACAGTGAGACCTCCAACAGATTGGCCTTTGCATTATAATAGCCACCTGGTTCCATGCAGAGGTGAAAGCCAAAGTCTATGGATCGCTTATGCCTGGACTGGAGCCACTTCTGCTCTGGGCTTCCAGTTTAGGGGAGTCAGGTAAGTATTTTTCCCCTGTTTGTGAATTTGCTCCTTCTCCCAGGCCAGAAGAATGGGTCAGAGAGAGTGTGCTGCAAGTTCTGTCTCAGGCCCAGGGAATTCAAATGTTATTGAAGCTGGCTGGGGCAGGGGGATGAGGGAACAGATAGATAGGATAGAGAACTTTCAGAAGAAGGAGCTATTAGATCCATGTGGTAAATTAAACAAAATCACATATCTAGTGTTAGAGCTCTGTTTTATCTCAGATTCTAGAGGCGTGTGGAGCCTGTGTGCATTGGCTGGGTCTCTGCCGAGATTACCCTGGGGGTTAGGGCTGCGTCCTGTGTTTGCCTTCTTTCTGTGAAGCAGCTTTGTCCCAAACCCCACCACCAGATCTGTGGCCGTCACACAAGGGGCTTGGGGTGCTGGCACTTTGCCTTTTTTTCCACTGAAGTAGCCACTTCCTAAACTCCACAGGTAGGTCCGCTGAAGGCACACCACAGGGTCAGGAATGCGCCTCTTTTGTTTGCCTTCGTTTGGTGATTTTTCCACGTCTCAGGAAGCTACCATCAGCCCCACTGCCTTCGCACCAAAGAATAGCACCAAGGAATCGGAGCTGAGGTGCTGAGCGGGCTCAGCAACTTGTCGCTGCTTCTGCATGGCCTCTAGCTCCACTGTGACTCAGGTCGATTCCTTAGTTCCGTGTTTGATGCTCAGGGTTTGTAGATTGTCACATATGTAATGGATTCACCTGGTTTTTCAGGTCTTTGTTGCAAGAGGGTTCAGTGGAAACTTCTGACTAGTTAGCCATCTTCGCCCTTTCCTTTTCATTTTTGACCATTTCCAGTTTTCCTGGATTCATACGTGGTACATTTCACATTCTGGTTATTAATGGATATTTGCAGCCCCATGTGTCTGTCAGTTTGTTGTATTGTGGGGCTTGTGTGTTGCTGTGATTCTGGAAGCTATGCCACTGGTATTTGGATGTGAGCAGTGTCACCCATAGTGGATAGGTTTCAGCTGATCTTCCAGGCTAAGACAGACTAGGAAGAAGGACCAGGCGGTCTACTTCTGAAAAGACCTCCCCAGTGAAAACCTTATGAATAGCAGTGAAACCTTGTCTGATACAGTGCCGGAAGATGAGCCCCCCAAGTTTGAAGGCAGTCAAAAGTCATTCCAGGGGTTCGGTAGTATATTTGAGAGGGCAGAAGAAAGAATCAGCAAACTTAAAGAAAGGTCAATTGAGATTATCCAGTCAGAGAAGCAGAAGATGAAAAGAATGGGGGGAAAAAAATCAAAGAACAAAACCAAAAAAAAAAAAAAAAACAGCCTAAAAGACCTGTGGGATAACATCAAGTGTACCAATATACACATAATGGGAATACCAGAGGGAAAGGAGAGAAAGGGGCCAGAAGAATATTTGAAGGAATAATGGTTGAAAAGTTTCCAGATTGGATGTTGTTGTTGTTAGGTGCCGTCAAGTCTGTTCCGACTCATAGCGACCCTATGCGCTGCCTGGTCCTGCGCCATCCTTACAATCGTTGTTGTGCTTGAGCCCATTGTTGCAGCCAGCGTGTCAATCCACCTCGTTGAGGGTCTTCCTCTTTTCCGCTGACCCTGTACTTTGCCAAGCATGACGTCCTTCCCCAGAGACTGATCCCTCTTGACAACATGTCCAAAGTATATAAGACGCAGTCTCACCATCCTTGCTTCCAAGGAGCATTCTGGCTGTACTTTGTCCAAGACAGATTTTTTCGTTTTTGTGGCAGTCCATGGTATATTCAATATTCTTCGCCAACACCACAATTCAAAGGCATCAGTTCTTCTTTGAAGAAGAATTGCATGTGAAAGCTGAAAAATGATTTAATGAAAGACATAAATCTACATCCAAGAAGCTCAATGAACTGTAAGCAGGATAAACTCAAAGAGATCCACGTAGAGACATGTTACAGACAAATCTGTTGAAAGAAAAAGACAAACGGAATTTTGAAAACAACAAGAGAAGAGGGTGTCATCACATAGATGGGCTTCTCAATCAGATAACAGTCACTTTCTCATTAGAAACTGTGGAGGCCAAAAGTCAGTGGGATAGAGTCCATAAAGTATTGAAAGTAAAAAAAAAGAAGTGAGATAAGAAAAACTATTTCTTTAAAAATGAAGAAGTTAAGAAATTTTCAGATTAATGGAAACTGAGGGAGTTAATCACCAGTACAACTAACCTACAAGAAATGCTAAAGGGGGTCTCCCAAGATAAACTGAAAAGACATTAGACAGTAACTAGAAGCCATTTGAAGAAATAAAGAAAAATGTTAAAGTAGCTACATAGGTAAATATTAAAGGTATTATTGCATATTTGATTTTTAAGTACTCTTTTTTCTTAGATTTTTTTTCCATATATAATATAAAGAACAAATGCATAAGTCAATAATTGTAAAGGTAAGTTCATAGGCACACAATGTAAAAAGACCTAGTTTGTGACTATAACAACATAATGGGGGGCAGTATGGCACTGAAAAGGAGTAGAGTTTTTTTTACGCTATTGAAATTAAGTCAGTATTAATTCAAACTTGATTTCTATAAAGTTAATATGTTAATTGAAATTCCTAGGTTAATGACTAAGGGAAAACTAAGATATATACAGAATAAGAAATGAGATGGGAATCAAATTGGTACACTGGGGAAAAAATGATGAAACAGAACTGAAAGCAGTACTGGAGGAACTGAGGAACAAAAAAGATTTAAGATGTAGAAAATAGATAGTAAGATGACTGATAAGTCCTTTCTTATCAGTTAATTATTTTAAATATAATTTGAATAAACTCTATAACAAAAACACATATTACTGAATCTTTAAAAACATCTTGATCCAGCTGGATGCTCTTTACAAGAAACTCACATGAGAGGGGGTATTGCATGGTTTAAAATTAGTTAAGGTGTGCGTCAGGGTTGTATCCTTTCACTACACTTACTTAATCTGTATAAAACATTTGTCTTCTGGTTTTATAAGTATTCTTTTAGCAATGAACATAAATGCTAAGTGTCTTAGGCTGGGTTCTCTAGAGAAGCAAAACCAGTGGAGTGTCTAAATATATATAGCTAGAGAGAGAGAGAGGTTTATATGAAGGAAATGGCTCACGCATTGTAGAGGCTGGAAACTCCCAAGTAAGGCTGAAGGCTTCTTCTGACTCACAGAGTTGGCAAATCCAAGATCCAGACCACAGAGACTGATGAACTCAAGGTCAGCAAGTGTCATGGATTGAATTGTATCCCTCCAAAATATCTGTCAACTTGGCTAGGTCATGATTCCCAGTATTGTACGATTTTCCACCATTTGGTCATCTGATGTGATATCCCTATGTGTTGGCAATCCTATCTCTCTGATGCTGATGAGATGGAATTAACAGCCTTTATGTAAACTCAATCTAGAAGATGAGATTGTGTCTTAAGCCAATCTATTTTGAGACATAAAAAAGAAAAGCCAGCAGAGAGACAGGGGGACCTCACACTACCAAGAAAGCAGTGCCGAGAGCAGAGCCTATCCTTTGGACCTGAGGTTCCTGTGCAGAGAAACTCCTAGAGCAAGGGAAGATTAATGACAAGGACCTCCCTCCAGAGCTGACTGACAGAGAAAGCCTTTCCCTGGAGCGGACGCCCTAAATTTGGACTTGTAGCCTACTAAACTGTGAGAGAATAAATTTCCTTAAAGCCATGCACTTGTGATATTTTTGTTAGAGCAGTACTGAATAACTAAGACAGCAGGCAAGCTGCTAGCTCAAGTCCCAAGAAAGAACTGGAGGTCAGATGAACAGAAGCCAGCTGCAATATCCAGAGCAAGCAAACTAGTGAGCCTTACTAGAAAGCCCACCTATATTGGATGCAGGCACAACCCCAAGGAAATTTCCTTTCAGCTGATTGGCTACTCATAGCAGATCCCATCATGGAGGTGATCACATTATAGCAGGTCTCATCATGAAGATGATTTCATCATTATACAACTGCCAGATTACATCATAACTGATAATCCACTGAGAATCATGGCCCAGCCAAGTTGACACACAGTCTTAATAATCACACTAAGTAACCCACTTTGTCATAAATGCTAGGGTGGTCAATACCAGAAAATAATTGATTTCAGAGGCTTTGACAAAGATGATGTGCCGTAAATATATAGCATTATTTATTTTGACACGTATTTATATACTGCTTCTTTCTCCAAAAGTCTGTGAACTGGTTTTTGAAAAAAAAGCAATTGTTTGTCTTTTCTGTGGCTTATTGGCATTGGTCGTTGAGCACTGGGGCTAGGATTTTGAGAAAGATGTCATTAATATGAATGTGAGACAAAACCACAGACAATTAAAATAATTTTTATGTTGCCGTTGGTCTCATAGCCTTCCTGTGAATCAATCACATGTGATTTAAGACTGTGTTTGAACCAACTTCTCACTTTGTGCATTGTAAACAACACTCATCACAAAATTCAGATAAAAGGTAAAAAGGAATTATGTGGTAGTACAAGAATCTCAGTGCTATTTTTACAGCAAACATTATATGTACTTACCATGAGCCAAGTGTCAATACCTTCTAGCTGAAGACCGTCAGGAACACACCTGTAGCTAAATCATCGAAGACAGAGCCCATTAGGAGTGGCAGGGGTGGTGGAGTGAAAGTGAGAGAGGGTAAGCAAAAGTTACAAAGCAAAGACTATGTCTTGTACATTTAGCAGGGTGGGAGAGGCAAGGAGCAGAGCATTTGTATAGGCTTGATGTTTTGTAATGGCGCTGGTTGTGGGAAGAAAGCAATATGCAATAGGTTGGGGGCAGATTATGTAAGGTCTTGAATGTGAAGCTAAGGCATTAATCTTGTAGGAAGAGACATCGAACATTACTGAAGGGAGTTAGAAAAAATTGCAAGAACTAGTAACAGAATCGCATCTAATTCTGACTTGCCTAACAGGGCATGAAGTGCACAAAGCTAAGGTTTAGTACGGTGCCTTTCATATCATTTTGGTCAGAAGCCACAGTAAGAATACATCCTATGCCGAAACCCAGTATACAGTACTGATGCACACATACACACACAACTGAAACTTAAGATAAACAAGACTTTGCCTTATCATGTGTGCAACATTATTTTCTACTCCACCCCACTCCACCTGCTTCTGCTTTACTTCACTTGATTGTACTTCATGCTTGTGTATCCTCATTATTTTTTTCTATCTACAAAGGAATGGCCAAAAGTTTGAAAAATAGTGTTTTACAAAGATAAATTAGTGAGGAAGGTGAACCGCAGGGTACAAAATAGGGATAGGATGGTACTTATTAGGTGATAGCATTGTTCATTTACTAATAAACTCCTTAATTCTTTCCTTCAACCAAATTTGATGAAGTATGTATTACGTACCAGGCATGGAGATACAAAGATTCCCAAGATTCAGTCATGCCCTCGGAAGGTTTGTGGCTAGTGGTAGAGACAGGTAGCCAATTCAGTGTGGCAAGTGCTTTAATAGAGATTTGAGAAAAAGTTCCCCGTACAGATCTCGCAACCTCAGGAAAATGTTGTTAGGCGCCATCCAGTCAGGTCCTACTTATAGCAATGCTATGTACAACTGTATGAAACACTGCCTGGTCCTGCCTTGTCCTCACAAATGTTGTGTTTGAGACCGTTGTTGCTGCCACAGTGTCAATCCGCTTCATCGAGTGTCTTCCTCTTTTTCACTGACCCTCTATTTTACCAGGTTCAAGTAATCAAAAGTTTCATTTTACTTTGATCCACAATTAACACCAATGGAAACAGTAGTCTGGAAAACAAATGATGCATTGCCCTGGGCAAGCTGGCTGCAGGAGACCTCTTTAAAGTGTTAAAAAGCAAAGATGTCACCTTGAAGACTAAGGTAGAGGGTCAGTGAAAAAGAGGAAGACTCTCAACAACATGGATGGACACATTGGCTGCAACAACGGGCTTGAGCATAACAATGATTATGAGAATGGCGAGGGACAGGGCAGTATCTCATGCTGTTGTACATAGAGTCCTTATGACTCAGTGGCACCTAACAACAACAACAACAACAACAACTCTACCAAGCATGATATCCTTTTCCAGAATCTGATCCCTCCAAAGTATGTGAGATGAAATTTTGCCATCCCGGCATCCTAGGAGCTTTCTGATTGTATTTCTTCCAAGACAGACTTGTTCATTCTTCTGGAAGGCCATGGTGTATAGTCAGCGCTCTTCACCAACACCGTAATTCAAAGGCATCAATTCTTCTTCGATCTTCTTTATTCCTTGTCCAGCTTTCACAGGCAGGTGCGTCTATTGAAAATACCATGGCTTAGGTCAGACGCACTTCAGTTTTCAAAGTGACATCTTTGCTTTTTAACAGTTTCAAGAATACTTTTGCAGCAGATTTACCCAATGCAATATGTTCTTTGATTTCCTAACTGCTGCTTCCATGGTTGTTTATTGAGGATCCAAATAAAATGAAATCCTTGACAACTTCAATATTTTCTCCATTTGTGATGATATTGCATATTGGTCCAGTTGTGAGGAGTTCCATGTTTTTCATGTTGAAGTGCAATCCATACCGAAGGCTGTGGTCTTTGATCTTTATCAGTAAGTGCTTCAAGTCCTCTTCACTTTCGGCAAGCAAGGCTGTGTCATCTGTGTAATGCAGGTTGTTCAGGAGTCTTCCTCCGATGCTGATACCATATTTTTCTTCATATAGTTCAGCTTCTCGGGTTATATAGATTGATTGAGTATGATGAAAGGCTACAACGCAGATTCGCACAATAATGAAACACTGCCCTGTCCTGCATCACCCTCAGAATCCTTGCATGCTTGAGCCCACGTTTGCAGGCACTGTATCAGTCCATCTCATTGAGGATCTTCCTCTCTTTGTTTCTTATGTCTCATTAATTCTCAGGTCAATTAATCTGACGTTGACTGTGAGACAAAGTAGAAGTCAACCTCTGAGTAGAATATTTACATTTGTAAGCCCCCTGCAAGTCTATTTATCATTTTTTTTGCATGTTAAAATTTTTTTGATGGTATTGCTTTTTAGTATTAAGGGTTCTAAGTACTGGTAAAAAAATGATGTTTGAAGTTTTGTATAATTCCATTGTCACATGTATTTTATTGCTACAGTAACTCTAGAGTGCAGACTTATTTTTTATTGTAGTAGCATTGTGTGTAGAAATGGAGGGAACGTGCTGAACGAAATGAGAATTCCAAAACGAATAATCCATAGAAGTGATATCAAACTTTGCCATGAAGCTGGGGTTTCAATAAGTTATGTAACAGAAAAAGTAAAAAAGGAATCTATATCCACACTCCCTTTCCCTCGTGCAATCATTCTCACAGTGGCTGCATTTCTTCCCAGCCAAATCCTATACTTCTGTGCTTTTTTGTACAGATGGTGGAGATGCTGAGCAATCAGCAGGGAAGCCTATATTATATGGAAAATGGGAAGAATAATTAAGAGAGAGTCTAAAAGAGTCAGAGAAGAGAGAGAGAATGAATCTGGGTTTGGAAGAGACTATTTGGAGTTGGAAGTCAAGATAAGATGGAAGCTTCTGGTAGCAGCTTTGGTACATGAGGATTTCGAGAAGGCTAAAGGTAAGAAAAAATATTTTAAGAAGTTCTGCTCTTCATATGGAATGTTCTTCCACTTTGGGCATTAATCTATAGTTTCTTCTAGAAATCTTATGCTATTTGAAATATTTCTTCCAACTTTATCACTTTAAGACAGAATTTTTTTTTTTTTGCTTCCAGCAATTAACTTAGTAAGTCTCATTTATATCCAAATCTTTTCTTTTCTCACTGATTTTGATGCTGCTTTTACAATATAATTATTATTGTTGTTGTTAGGTGCCCACGAGTCCATTCAGACTCATACTGACCCTCTGTAGGACAGAATGAATATAATAGCATCTGACTGTACTGGATTTGCTTGTGATCATTCTGCTGCATGGATATATCTATTTAGATTGAGCCAGTTTCACACTGGCTAAGCAAAGCTTCATGGTGCATGTAATAAAGAGGAGACCAAACCTTTTCTCTTCATTCTTGTTTGTAAAAAAAAAAAAAAAAAAAAAAACCCAGTGCCCTCGAGTCGATTCCAACTCATAGCGACCCTATAGGATTATCTTGCCCAGTTATTCTTGTGGCAAACATGGCTAAGTTGCCTTTCCAATATCTATTCTCAACTTTTTTTTTTTTTTAATACTAGAACACTGGTTTAGTTTGGGATTGCAATATACCCAGCTAAAAACCTCAGTCTAGGGGTTGCCATGCCTATTAGTTTCCTATTGCTGCTATAAAAAATTACCATAAACTAGTGACCTAAACCAACATAAATTTATTATCTTTAAGTTCTGGAAGACAGATGTCCAAAATGAGTCCCACTGAGCTAAAAATCAAGACGTCTGCCTTCCTTTCTGGAGGTTCTAAGGAAAAATCTGTTTTTAGGTTTTCATCAGTGGTCCTTATGATGTGCCGTACATGAGATGTCATATTCTTGGGTAGGGAAATTCTCTTTCAGGACAGCTGGGTCCATTGGCAGTGAGGGAATCTGCATCTGGTGCCAAAGCTGAACCCATGGGACCGAACTGGCAGTAAAGTTTTCTTTCTTTATGGTGCCATGGCCTCCAAGGAGTGGAGTCCTGGAGAATGGAGTAACAATTAAACAATGTATTTTTTGAGAACTTCTGAGAAATCTGCCTCTGAGCCCCCAAAGCTTTAAATTCTCCCTCTGCTGCTGAACTGCAACACACCGGCCACAGGCTAAGATCCCCCTCATTTGTAGTCCTCTGCTGAAAGGTCCATCCACTCCTGAGACCCAGCACTGGAAACCACCTCCCTGCCTAGCCTGTACCCGTTGTTCAAAGGAGAAAGGGCCAGTGTAGCCCGGTCTGTGGGGTGATGCCATGGAGAAGCCAGAGAACTCCAGGGAGTTCTGTGGGCATGGGTTCTGTGGGAATGGATTTCAGGGGAAGGAAAGCTTTTATGAACCATGTCTTCTGGGGAACAGTCAGGGTGATGACATAGTGAAATGGTATTGATTCAAATTCTATACCGTCCAGGTCCCTACTCTGAAGGGGCTTCTCAGAGCCCATTCTCTCTGGTTCCCTTTCCTTCTTGCTTCCATCTCAGAGACCAATCTGCTCTTTGAGCAGAAATATTTACTCTCCCCTCAGGCTGTTCAGCTCTCAGGATTCTGCTCTGGTTCAACCTTAGCACCTCCTCTTATTTGTCAAGCACTGACTACAGGAGGCAGCGCTGCTGAGTGAGGAAGGCCCTGACTTGGAATCAGACAAGGGTGAGTTCTAATTCAGCCCTTTCCACATAGTAGCTGATGGACTGTATAAATATTCTTTACATACTAGGAACCTGCTTCTTCATCAGCACAACAGTGAGTACAAGGACCTCAGAGGAAGCTCGTGGTATGACAGATACAATGTGTCAATGTCTAGAATCTATTGTCTAGTGTCATTTGAAAAACACCATTTATTTATCATTCACATGATACGTTCCAACAAGAATTTTTAGAAAGTCTACACAATTACATAAGACAAAGGAAAATGTTTTAAACGTATAGAAGAAGAGAAACATTGGGTCAAAAGAAAAGAAAGGAAACATAAAATGAAGGGAGAAATGACAAAGTAAACAAAATTCATATCATAATATCTCACACAGGTGCCAACATTAGGCGCCTGATTTGGCTGTGTATATTCCAGTGAAGACAAAAGACTGTGTTTGTAGTGTTAGCATAAGATTTGGCTATATAAATGGAAAAACTCAATTAAAAGTGCTTTAAACACAATAGGAGTTTATTTTCTCTTCCATAAAAGAAGGGTCCAACATAATAGCTCCAGGTTAACATGAGTGCAAGCACTAGTCTATATTTCTGCTCTGCCATTCACAATGTGTGGTTTTTGTATATATGATGGCTTCTAGATTCCAGTTGTCATGTACAAACTGGGGGTAAGAAGAAGACGGAAAAGGGGAAATGTTTCTAAAGAGCATTCCAATATTCCCATCCCAAACCTTCCCTTCTATACCACTGACTACCCATAATTACAAGTGGAAGTGTGGTACTTCAGCAAGGCATATGTAACCAGTTGTCACCTGTTCAATTATCTTTGCTCTTAGGGTTTTCAATGGTTGTGACCTTTCAGATGTAGATGGACAGCCTTTCTTCTGAAGAGAATCCGAGTGGATTCAAACTGCCAACTTTTTGTTTAGTAGCCTAGGTCTCAACTGTTTGTACCACCCAAGGCATATCTAACCAACTCCCTATAAAATTGGGTTTCTGTTAGTAAAAAAGAGAATATGTATGTTGGGTAGGGAATCTATGCTACAACCATCAGTTATAAGATTCACAGTATCCATAACATTAAAACATACTAATTCTGTAATGGAAGCATGACCCTGCCTCCTTAAAAAAAAAAGTGTCCCTGATTCTCATAGAAACATTACACTGTATAATATAATATAATGAGCAATGTCTTCAGCCAATTCCCTACAAGTAATCCAATCATGAATTTGAATATTCTTGAAATGATTCCTAGTGGAGGCTAAAGGCATCACACACAGTAAGTGTCACTCTAGGGAAAAAGGGAGGAGACAGGGACATTATATCCTGGCCCAGGTAGTCACGTGTTCTGAAGCAGGAACCTTGATGGGGCTAAACAGCAATATCCAGATGACGGGCAAGAATATCCTGACTCCCTAGGAGTGCAGACTGAGAGATGCCCTGCAGTCACTCTATTATTACTCTGAGTTTCATGGCTTTAATTAACCAGTTGTTATGCATCCTTTGATCTCCAAACCAAATGATTGCAATGGCCAGTACTTTGTATTTCCTGGGGAGTTTTGAATATTTTATGTACTAGTCTTATATGAATTGGATAAGAAAAAAATAATCTCTATCCCCCACTTTTATAATGACAACAGATCATTGATGGGTGGCCACATGTGGAAGTGGGAGATGCCCCAAGAGATCTGCAGTGAAACCCATCAGTTAGCTTTCTGTTTGTCTCTCCACCTGCAGTGATTCCCCTGTTTCTTGGATCTACCCTCAGTGGCTAGAAGAGATGTCGTAGGGATGCTAATGGGATGTCCCAGGGGAGCCTGGATATGCTCGGGTGGAACCTCCATGTCTCTGAGTGAAGGCAACAGGATTTCAATGAGTCTTGAACCAATGCATGCCTCCTTCCCTTTGAGTGTGGAGAAACTCCAGCTAAGATGTTCAGGCGGCGTTTCTCAGGGGCATTCTGCAGAGTAGAGGTCCAAACTTAAAGAAATGTTCTTTCTAAGGTAAAGACTCCCTGTGGTTGTGGATTCAAATGTTGGCCCAGATTTATACCATGGGAACTAAATGACAAGCAAAATTCCTATCTGTTTAGGTTCTTTTCCTCCCTGTAAGCTAAATCCGTCTGAGACGTTAGGAACACTAGAAAAATACTATTTGATGAGCAGGAATAGTATTTCGAGTGCTGAAGCCCTAGAAACAGCGGATACTAGCCTGTTCCCTTTGTCTGCGGCTCGCCACTCCCAGGTTGGAAATGAACTCACTTGTGCCTCCCATAGACATCACTCTGGTCCAGATAACCATGCCTGGTCCACGTCATACCCTTCTGTTCTCACCAAAAGCAGCCAGGGAGGAAAGTAACCTTGTAGGATGCAATCCAGAAAAGCTTAAAGAGACAAATAACTGCTGTGCCTAGACCATGTATTCTCAAGGGGGGTGATACCACCACCTAGGTGATAGAAATAGGTTCTTGGGAGTGTGAAAACATATGAGACATTACAATGGTTTGTGGCCTTCTAAAGGGCCACAGTACCTAAACAGGCATACACTATATTTGTGGAATTAAAATTGCAAGAGTTTGTAGGTTGGTGATTAAGAGGGAAAATGCCTCTAAAGGCTCATTAGGGGGCAAGAATGAAAGAAAATTTGTGAAATGCTGGACCAAAAGTATGGAGGGAGGTATTTGTTGAGCAGTAGCTCCCAAAAAGGTCCTTGGGTGGTACAAAAGGTTTGCACTCGCCTACATCCAATGGATCCTGGCTGAAACCGTAGAATACCAGATAGATGTTTACTTGTGTTTTATTGACTATGCTAAGGCATTCGACTGTGTGGATCATAATAAATTATGGATGACTTTGCAGAGAGTAGGAATTCCTGAACACTTAATTTTGCTCATGAGGAATCTATACATGGAAAGGGAGGCAGTTGTTTGAACAGAATAAGGGGATACTGAATGGTTTAAAGTCAGGAAAGGTATGCGTCAGGGTTGTATCCCTTCACTATATCTATACAATGTGTGTGCTGAGCATATAATCTGAAAAACTGGACTCGATGAAGAGGAATGGGGCATCAGGATTGGAGGAGGACTCATGAACAACCTGCATTATACGGATGACACAACCTTGCTTGCTAAAAGTGAAGAGGACTTGAAGCACTTATTAATGAAGATCAAAGACCACAGCCTTCAGTAGGATTACACGTCAACATAAAAAAAACAAAAATCCTCAAAACTGAAGCAATGAGCAACATCATACCAAATGGAGAAAAGACTGAGTTTGTCAAGGATTTCACTTTACTTGGGTGCATAATCAACACCCATGGAAGCAGCAGTGAAGAAATCAAGAGACACATTGCATTGGAAAATCTGCTGCAAAACACGTCTTTAAAGTGTTGAAAAATGAAGATGTCACCTTGAGGGCTAACGTGCGCCTGACCCAAGCCATGTTGTTTTCAACTGCCTCATGTGCATGGGAAAGCTGGACAAGGAATAAGGAAGACAGAAGAATTGAGGCCTTCGAATTGTGGTTTTGGTGAAGAATATTGAATATACCATGGACTGCTGAAAGAATGAACAAATCTGTCTTGGAAGAATTACAACCAGAATGCTCTTTAGAAGCAAGGATGCCGAGACTACATCTCATATACTTTGGACTTGTCATCAGGCGGGATCAGTGTCTGGAGAAGGACATCATGCTTGGTAGAGCAGAAGGTCATCAAAAAAGAGGAAGACCCTCAACGAGATGGAGTGACACGGTGGCTGCAACAATGAGCTCAAGCATAGTAACTATTTTGAGGATAGCACAGGGTCGGGCACTGTTTCGTTCTTTTACGCATAGGGTCACTATGAGTTGAATCCAACTTGATGGCACGTAACAACGATAACAACTAACCTAAAGTTTGATGGTTTGAACCCTCCTAGCACACCATGGAAGAAAGGCCTGGTGATCTGCTTTCATAATAGAAAACTCTATGGAGGAATTCTACTCTATAAGAAACACATAGGGTCACCATAAGTGAGAATCAGCTCATGGCAGAGGGCTTTGGTTTAACTCTCAGAAGACAAGAAGAATGCAAGAGAGAGGAAAGCCCATTCTTTTAGGGTGGGGTTGTTCCATTCATGCATTTCATGTTTTCTTAACTCCTATTCTGTGTTTTTCTCATCCACAATTTCAGTGAAGGGCTTTGTGTCCTGATCAGCTGGAACCACAGTGTTTTTTTTTTTTTTAATTTTGTTAGCAAGAGCTAGCTTCTCCTCTTTATTTTATTCCCTCATTTTTCATAAGTGCGATCTCGTGTGTTCATGACTTCATTTATGAGTCCATTTCTTCATTCAACAAATATTCACTGTAAGCAAATACTATCTGTACATGAAGTATAATAAAACTTCCTATTTCATAGGTTTGTGGGGAAGATGAAATGACATAATGCATGAAAAGATGCAATGTCTTTCATACCAGGAACATAGCTCTCAATGAGTAGAATAGAGTTGTCAGATACTGAGTATCCCTAATATGCCAGACCCCGTTTCTATTTTTTTAGTATTCTGATTCAAATGTCCTTTCCTACCTGATCAGTGCAGCACATATGAAATCTAATGATTTTAGTTCATTTAATTGCTATCCAAACACACAACTAAAAAATAAGTCATTACTTTAAATAACTTTTCAGTTGATATCCACCATCTTTCAATTATAAATCATCATCTGCAAGAGATCATTTTGCCTTTCCAACATTAAGACTCTAATTTATTTTTCTTGCGTTATTGCATAGTATGAAACTCCAGACTACTGTACTGGATAGTGGCCATATCATGCATCCTTATATTCTTTACAATTTTAGTGGGAATTTCTATGTCATGTGCCACAGAGACTCCCAGCAAGGACCTTGTTTGGAGGTAAGTCTTTGTTGATTAGTCAGTTATTTCCTAGACTATGGATGTGCTCTACTTTTCTTTAAGTCAACTGTGGTTAGTTATATTTCCCTAAAAGAAAAGAACTATCTTGAGGTTTTCAGAATTTTTCCCATCGAGACAGACATGATTACATGTTCTCCACGTGCATAATCACAGCCACTATCTCAAAACTAATTCCCTGCATTCTGATTTCTCATATTAGTTTTTAGATTACACTTGTCCGAAGTTTGCTTTTGCCAAAGAATGCCTCTTGGAGTTATCAAATCTATAGCTTTCTTGTTTTAATTTCATTAGTTATCCTTTTATCTTTATTATTTACTATTTCCTGATTTTGGAAGTTTATTTTGATATATTTCATTGTACTTTTTCTAACTAGTTTTTAGTTACTTTTTAAAGTTTGTGTTTATGTGCCTGTACAAAAATTCAGATCTTAAACAAAATACCCTAAAACAAGATAGGAAGTCCTGGTGGTGCAGTGGTTATAGTGCTTGACTGTTAATCAAAAGGTTGGCAATTTGAACCAACCAGCCACTCCATGGGAGAAAGATGCAGAAATCTGCTTCTATAAAGATTTACAACCTTGAAAACCCTATAGGAGGGTTCTACACTCTACAGCAGGGTCAGTATGAGTCCAATTCAATTTGACAGCAATAGGTATATTTTTCAGTTAAATTTCTTGAAATATTTTCTCATAATTAACTTCAGTAGAATTACTTAAAGTTTGTCTAAAAATTGATATAAAACAAACAACCAAACCCATTGTCATCGAGTGGATTCTGACTCATACTTGACAGTATAGGTCAGAGTAGAACTTCCCCATAGGGTTTCCAAAGCCGTAACCTTTAGAGGACTAGACTGCTATATTTTTCTGCTGCACAGCAAACAGCCAAAATTTTGTGTAGCAGCGAAGTGCAGTGTGATACCTACCGAAAGATTGTTGTTGTTGTTAGATGCCTTTAGTCGATTTCAGCTCATACCGACCCTGTGTACAACCGAAGGAAACACTGATCCTTCGCCATCCTCACAATCATTGCTATATTTGAGCCTATTGTTAATGTACTGTTGTAACCGCTTTTGAATAATCTACAGGAAAATTTTACCTGTGTGTCATATTTATGATATTGTTGGATAATTTCTGCATTTTATCCGGCCTCCTTTCTTTGGAATGGGTGCAAATGTGGACCTCTTCCCATAGGTTGGTCAGGTTGCTGCCTTCCAAATTTCTTCGCATAGATGAGCGAGCACTTCCAGTGCTACATCCATTTGTTGAAATATCTCAATTGGTATTGCATAAATCTCTGAAGCCTTCTTTCTGGCCAATGCCTTCAGTGTGGTTCGAACCTCTTCTTTCAGTGCCATGGGTTCTTGATCACATGCTACCTCCTGAATGGTTGAAGGTCGACCAATTCTTTTTGGTACAGTGACTGTGTATTCCCTCCGTCTTCTTTTGATGCTTCCTGCATTGCTCAATATTTTCTCCTTCAAATCCTTCAATATTGCAACTTGAGGCTTGACTTTTTTCTTCAGTTCTTTGAGCTTGAGAAATGGCAAGCATGTTCTTCTGTTTTGATTTTCTAAATGCAGGTCTTTGCACATTTCATTATAATATTTTACTGTGTCTTCTCAAGCTGCTGTCTGAAATATTCTCTTCAACTCTTTTACTTAATCATTTCTGTCTTTCGCTTTAGCTACACTACATTCAAGAGCAACTTTTAGAGTCTCTTCTGACATCCACTTTGGTCTTTTCTTTCCTGTCTATTTAATGATCTCTTGCTTTCTTCATGTATGATGTCTTTGAAGTCATTCCAGAATTCATCTAGTCTCTGGTCATTAGTGTTCAATGCATCAAATCTATTCTTGAGTTGATCTCTAAATTTAGGCGAGATATCAAGGTTGTACTTTAGCTCTTATGGACTTGTGGAAATTTTCTTCAACTTCAACTTGAGCTTGTATCTGAGCAATTGATTGTTGCAGAGTAGGTCCCTGACCTTGTTCTGACTGAGGATACTGAGTTTTTCTGTTGCACTGGGTTTTGAGTTCTTCCCACAGATGTAGTCAATTTGATTCCTGTGTGTTCCATCCAGTGAGGTCCACGTGTTTAGCCACCATTTATGTGGTTGAGGAAAGGTATTTGCAATGAATAATTCCTTGGTCTTTCAAAATCCTATTGTTTGAACTCTGGAATCATTTTTATCACCAAGCCGTATTTTCCAACTACCAATCCTTCTTTGTTTCCAACTTCTGCATTCCAATTGCCAGTAACTATCAATGCATTTTGATTGCATGTTCAATCAGTTTCAAACTCAGAAGTTGGAAAAAATCTTCAATTTCTTCATCTTTGGCCTTTGTGGTTGGTGTGTAAATCTGCATAATAGTTGTGTATTAGCTAGCCTTTCTTGTAGGCGTATGGAAAATATCCTATCACTGGCAGCATTGTACTTCAAGGTAGTTCCTGAGATATTCTTTTTGATGATGAACGCTACACCATTCCTCTTCAATTTGTCATTTTCAGCATCGTGGACCATATGATTATCTGATTCAAAATGGCCAATACCAATCCATTTCAGCTCATTATATCTAGGATATTGATATTTATGAGTTCCATTTCCTTTTTGACAACTTGCAATTTTCCTAGATTCATACTTCACGCATTCCACTTTCAGATTATTAATGGGTATTTTCAGCTGTTTCTTCTCATTTTGAGTCCTGCCGCATCAGCAAATGAAGATCCCAAAAGCTTGTTAAAAATGCAGTTTCTGATTCTGCAAGTCTGGGTGGGTCTGGGCTACAGCATTCTTAAGAAGTTCCCAGGTGATACTGATCCTGCTTGTCCTTGAGAGGGTACATTTTGAGTCTGTGTTTAGGTTTGGAGATAGAAGAGGCAGGAAATGATACAATGTTACTGTGTAGAACTCACTCCCCAACTGAATTGAAGTAGACAAAGGTAGTACTTTATTAATTCCTCCACTTCCAATGAAAGACAACATTTCTGTGTTGTTGGTTTGCTGAAAATTGAATGGTTCCTTGCTTCTGTCCTGGTAGGTGTTTCATCCACATGGAATCAGTAAATCAAACATGTGTTTAGAATTTATTCTTTTCAGATTTTTAGCCAAGTTAGAGATTCAGCTCATTCTCTTTCAGCTGTTTTCTGTCCTCATGCCCGGTTACCTTCACTGGGAACCTGCTCATCATCCTGGCCATCAGCTCTAACTCCCATATTACCATTTGTTGATTTTGACCATTTTTTAAAGACACTCTTTCATCAGTACTACCTTCAAAATGCACATTATAGTTGGAGCACCTAACCTGGCCCTTTACCTGTTTTGGTAAATAAAATTTTATTGGAACTCAGCCATGCACATTGGTGTATGTGTTATCTATGGCTGCTTTCCTGCTGGAAAAGCAGAGCTGTGTCATTGTCACAGAGAACACCTGTCCTGCAGAGCATGACATATTTACCACCTGGCCCTTGACTAGAAAATGTTTCCAAATCTTTGAATTAAAGAATTCTCATCTCTTGTATTCTAAACTTACTTTGTCAGGCATCTCGGGACACCATCAAAATTCTATACTAGTAACATGAAATTCTATACTAACCATTGCTGTCTAGTTGATTCCAATTCAGAGTAGAACTGCCCCATAGAATTTCCAAGGAACACTTGGTGGATTCAAGCTGCCGACATTTTGCCTACCAGCCATAGGTCTGAACCACTGTGCAACCAAGGTTTCCAAAACGAGCAAGATGAAATTCTATAGTAGTAACCGGGCAGTGTTTTGTTCTGTTGTACATAAAGTCACTGTGAGTCAGAATAGTCTCGATGCCACCTAACAACATCAACAATAACATGAAATTCCATACAATACTGCATTCTCACAATTACTACATGAGATTAGAGTTTGTACTTTTTTTTCTGTATGTTTTTGTTGTTGTTAGGTGCCATCAGGTTGGTTCTGACTCACAGCGACCCTATGTACAACTGAAGAAATCAATGCCAGATCCTGCACTATCCTCACAATCATTGTTATGCTTGAGCCCGTTGTTGTAGCCACTGTGTCAATCTATGTCACTGAGGTCTTCCTCTTTTTTGCTGACCTTCTACTTTACTGAGCATGATGTCCTTCTCCTGGGACTGATCCCACCTGATAACATGTCCAAAGTATGTGACACGTTTTCTCACCATCCTTGCTTCTAAGGAGCATTCTGGTTGTACTTCTTCCAAGACAGCTTTGTTCATTCTTTTAGCAATCCATGGTATATTCAATGTACTTCACCAACACCTCAGTTCAAAGATATCAATTCTTGATGGTAAATCAAACAAGAAATTGTACTTTTCCAAAAGACCTAAATAGAAAATACCATGGAGGCTGCTGCCTTGTCTTCTTAAATCTTAATATCTCCTCTGCCTAAAAAAATCTCTGAAACAGAAGAAAAGTGAAAGAAATTTTTGTTGAATGAATAAATTTAAATTAGCTTAAATCTTAGGTGATGTTATATTGTCTCAAGGATTTAAAATTATATGTCTAGCCTAAAAAAAAAAAAAAATTTTCTTTTTTTTTTAGTCTAGCCTGGAGTTTCCATAATGCATGTCTCCAAACAAGATCACTCCAAATTCATAGATTCTCCACATGAAAGTTTAATAGATATATCAAGTTTGACATGTCAAAAATCCTAATCTCTGTTGTTGTTGTTGTTAGGTGTCATTGAGTCGGCTGTGACTCATGGCAATCTGATGTACAACAGAAGAAAACACTGCCCAGTGCTGTATAATCCTCACAGTCATTGCTATGCTGGATCCCATTGTTGCATCCACTGTGTTAATCCATTTTATTGAGCAACTTCCTCTTTTTTGAAAACCCTCTAGTTTTCCAAGCATGACTGCCTTCACCAGGGACTGATCCCTCCTGATAACGTGTCAAAAGTACCAATGCAAAGTCTTGGTATTATCTCTTCTAATGAGCATTCTGGCTGCACTTCTTCCAAGACAGAATTGTTCATTCCACTGAAAATCATGGTACATTCAATATTATTTGCCAATCCCATAATTCAAAGGCATCAGTTCTTCAGTCTTATGTGTTTTCCAGCCCTCACATGCCTATGAGGTGACTAAAAACAGCATGACTCGGTAAGGTGCACCTTAGTCCTTAAACTGGCATCTTTGCTTTTTAGCACTTTATAGAAGATTTTTATCAGCTGCTGCAGTCTGAAATTGATCGAACATGTAATCAAGATGCATTGATAATTACTGGTGATTGGAATGCAAAAGTTGGAAACAAAGAAAAAGGATCAGTAGTTGGATAATATGGCCTTGGTGATAGAAACAGTGCCAGAGATCGAATGATAGAATTTTCAAGACCAATGACTTCTTCATTGCACATACCTTCTTTCACCAATATAAACAGCAACTATACACATGGACCTCACCAGATGGAACACACAGAAATCAAATTGGCTACATCTATGGAAAGAAATGTCGGAAGAGCTCAATATCATCAGTCAGAACAAGGCCAGGGGCCGACTGTGGAACAGACCATCAACTGCTCATCTGCAAGTTCAAGCTGAAACTGAAGAAAATCTGAGCAAGTCCCAGAGAGCCAAAATATGCCCTTGAGTATATCTCACCTGAATTTAGAGACCATCTGAAGGATAGATTTGATGCCTTGAACACTGGTGACTGAAGACCAGACAAGTTGTGGAATGATATCAAGGACATCATCCATGAAAAAAGCAAGAGGTCATAGGAAAGAAAGAAAAGACCAAGATGGAACTCAGAGGCAGCTCTGAAACTTGCTCTCAGATGTCAAGGAGCTAAATCAAAAGGAAGAATTGATGAAGTAAAAGAACTGAACAGAAGATTTCAAAGGTTGTCTCAAGAAGACAAAGTAAAGTATTATAATGACATGTGCAAAGAGCTGGAGATGGAAAACCAAAAGGGAAAAACACGCTCGGCATTTCTCAAGCCAAAAGAACTCAAGAAAAAATTGAAGACTCGAGTTGCAATAGTGAAGGATTCCATGGGGAAAATACTAAATGATTCAGGAAGCATCAAAAGATGATGGAAGAAATACAGAGAGTCATTATACCAAAAAGAATTAGTCGATGTTCAACCATTTCGAGAGGTAGCCTATGATCAGGAACCGATGGTACTGAAGGAAGGAGTCCAAGCTGCTCTGAAGGCATTGGTGAAAAACGAGGCTCCAGGAATTGGTGCAACATCGATTGAGATATTTCAACAAATGGATGGAGTGCTGGCAGTGCTCACTCGTCTATGCCAAGAAATATGGAAGACAGCTTCCTGGCCAACTGACTGGAAGAGATCCATATTTACGCCTATTCCCAAGAAAGGTGATCCAACTGAATGTGGAAATTATACAACAGTATCATTAATATCACACACGAGCAAAATTTTGCTGAAGCTCATTCAAAAACGGCTGCAGCAGTATATCGGCAGGGAACTGCCAGAAATTCAGGCTGGTTTCAGAAGAGGACGTGGAACTAGGGATATCACTGCTGATGTCAGATGGATCTTGGCTGAAAGCAGAGAATACCAGAAGGATGTTTACCCGTTTTATTGACTATGCAAAGGCATTAGACTGTGTGGATCATAACAAATTGTGGACAACATTGAGAAGAATGGGAATCCCAGAACACTTGATTGTGCTCATGAAGAAACTTTACATAGATCAAGAGGTAGTTCTTCAGACAGAACAAGGGGTTACTGATTGGTTTAAAGGCAGGAAAGGTGCGTGTCAGGGTTGTATTCTTTCACCATACCTATTCAGTCTGTATGCTGAGCACATAGTCTGAGAAGCTAGACTATATGAAGAAGAACAGGACATCAGGATTGGAGGAAGACTCATTAACAACCTGTGTTATGCCGATGACACAACCTTGCTTGCCAAAAGTGAAAAGGACTTGAAGCACTTACTAATGAAAATCAGAGACCACAGCCTTCAGTATGGATTACACCTCAACATAAAGAAAACAAAAATCCTCACAACTGGACCAATGAGCAACACCATGATAAGCGGAGAAAAGCTTGAAGCTGTCAAGGATTTCATTTTACTTGGCTTCACAATCAACAACCATGGAAGCAGCAGTCAAGAAATCAAAAGACTCATTGCATTGGGTAAATCTGATGTAAAGGACCTCTTGAAAGTTTTGAAGAACAAAGATGTCACCTTGAAAACTAAGGTGTGCCTGACCCAAGCCATGGTATTTTCAATCACATCATATGCTTGTAAAAGCTGTACAATGAATAAGGAAGACTGAATAAGAATTAACACCTTTGAATTGTGGTGTTGGCGAAGAATAGTGAATATACCATGGACTGCCAAAAGAATGAACAAATCTGTCTTGGAAGAAGTACAACCAGAATGCTCCCTAGAAGCAAGGATTTCAAGACTGCATCTTACATACTTTGAACATGTTGTCAGGAGGTATCAGTCCCTGGAGAAGGACATCATGCTTGGTAAAGTACAGGGTCAGCGGAAAAGAGGAAGACCCTCAATAAGGTGGATTGACACAGTGGCTACAACAATGAGCTCAAGCATAACAACATTTGTAAGGGTGCTGCAGGACTGGGCAGTTTTTTGTTCTGTTGTGTATAAGGTCACTATGAATTGGAACCAACTTGAGGGCACCTAACAAAAACAACAACAACAAGGGTTTAGAAAAAAAAAAAGACGTGCTTACTATTTGACTTCCAGCTCCCTTAAAAAGTAGATCATGTTTTGTGATACACACACACCTCTCCAAAATGGTTTCTAAAGATGAGTGTGCACTGCTTACTTGGGTCCCTAGGAGAGAACATCTTACATTTTTCGATGCATTGATGCACCTCCCACTTATGTCGTTGTTCTTAGGTGCCATCGAGTATGTTCCCACCCAAAACGACCATATGCAAAACAGAATGAAACACTGCCCAGTCCTTGCTATGCTTGGGCCCATTGTTGCAGCCACTCTGTCAATCCACTTCTTTCTTGGGCTTCCTCTTTTTTTTTTTTTGCTTACCCTCTACTTTACCAAGCATGCTGTCCTTCTCTAGGGACTGGTACCTCATGATAATATGGCCAAAGTAGGTGAGATGTACTCTCGCCATCCTTGCTTTTAAGGAGCATTCTGGCTGTAGTTCTTCTGAGACAGATTTGTTCCTTCTTTTGGCAGTCCATGGTATATATATTTAGTATTCTTTGCCAAGGCCACAATTCACAGGTATCAGTTCTTCCTCAGTCGTCCTTATTCATCGTCCACCTTTTGCATGCATATGAGGAAACTGAAAACACCATGGCTTGGGTCGGGCACGCCTAAGTCCCTAAAGTGGTATCTTTGCTTTTAACACTTTAAAGAGGTCTTTTGCAGCCCATTTTCCCAATGCAATGAGTCTTGATTTCTTGACTGCTGCTTCCGTGGGTGTTGATTGTGGATCCAAGTAAAATGAAATCCTTGACAACCTCAACCTTTTCTCCATTTACCATGATGTTGTTTATTGGTCCAGCTGTGAGGATTTTGTTTTCTTTCCGTTGAGGTGTAATCCATATTGAAGGCTGTGGTCTTTGATCTTCATCAGTAGGGGTTTCAAGTCCTGTTCACTTTCAGCAAGCAAGGTTGTGTCATCTGGATTATGCAGGTTGTTAATGAGACTTCCTCCAATCCTAATGCTCTATTCTTCTTCCTGTAGTCCAGCTTCTGGTATTATTTGCTCAGCATAGAGATTGAATAGGTATGGTGAAAGGATACAACCCTGTCACACACCTTTTCTGACTTTAAACCATGAAGTATCCCCTTGTCCTGTTTGAATGACTGCCTCTTGATCTAATACAGGCTCTTCATAAGCAGTTAAGTGTTCTGGAATTCCCATTCTTCCAAATATTAGCCATAATTTGTTATGGTCCACACAGTTGAATGCCTTTGTGCAGTCTATAAAACACAGGTAGAAGTCTTTCTGGTATTCTCTGCTTTCAGGGAGGACCCATCTGACATCAGCAATAATATCCCATTTATAGGATCTCAGAGACAGAATCTGTCTAGATGAAAGTTATACCATTGAGGTAAATCCCACCTTGATTCAGTTCCAAAGTTCTGCAGACCTCAGTTGGTTGCTTGAATCATTATTGATTTGATGCCACCTAATAAGAACAAAACAAGGCTTTTGAAATAAAATTTTTATAAATGCTGAGGATAATTATTTAGGTCTTGATAATAAGGTGTCAATTTAATTTTTCATAATGGTAGTTATGGATCTTAAATATCTTCTTTGTTGTTGTTACCTGTATGGTGAATTGCATGTGAAATTGTTCACTACAGATTGGTAAACAAACACAGTTAAGCCCATGAGTACCTTGGTTACCGTAAGTCTGTGCATGCTGTGCTTACTAGTTATACTGTATATATTTATATATACTGGATATATGGTATATCTATGGTATTAAAACTTAATATTTGATATTGATTTGATATTGACTGTTGTCTCCAAGCTATTAATAAGTTATTCTATTATTTTATGGTTGCTTACTGTGTCCTAGCTTTTTGCTTTGTTTTTGATATACCAAAATAGGCTGGTCATGTGAGCTAATTTGATTATTGGCACCTTTGAAGGTCACATCGTGGCACCAGGTGGTTAGAACTATTATTAGGTATAAGAGCCCAGGAGTTAATTTACCTTTCCTGTATGGATTCAGCTCAGGTGTCCAGGTAGTCAGTCACGAAGTGTGTGGTTCATGCTCTCACGTACAGACCTAGATGGGCAGATTTTATTGGAGTAGGCACAGGCACCTGGCTGCAGTGTGGGGTCATGCACTAAGCAAGATAGGGGGCTGACAGCTGCCTCTGAGTGTGTGGGAGGAAAGCGTGTCCCTCTTCCCTAGAGCACGTAGGTGGGCAGGTTTTGTAGCTGGACTGTGGGTACCCAATGCTGTTGGCATTAGAACTGGAAGGCACAACTTATTCCTGGACCGTTGTCACAGGAGGCTAGCTGGTGTGTGTAGAGCCACTAGTCCTCAGGCCCCTGATGTGGGTAGGTGAGGACCATTCTTTTTTTTTAAAAATAATTTTTATGGTGCTTTAAGTGAAAATTTACAAATCAAGTCAGTCTCTCACACAAAAACCCATATACACCTTGCTACACACTCCCAGTTACTCTCCCCCTACTAAGACAGCCTGCTCTCTCCCTCCACTCTCTCTTTTCGTGTCCTTTTCACCAGCTTCTAACCCCCTCCACCCTCTCTTCTCCCCTCCAGGCAGGAGATGCCAACATAGTCTCAAGTGGAGGACCATTCTTAATGTCACAGATCTGCCATCCCACTTTATAGCTGATACAGCTGAAAATAGGCTTCAGGTATATATCCTGTTGTACTGTGGTAATGAGGGCCTATGCTGTTAAAATAGCTCATACAAGACTGCAGGAGTGAAAGGAATTCAAAGTCTGTGTACCCCTTATGCCTGTGCCTAGGCAAAGGGACCATGCTTTCCTTGAGTTCCGGGCTTAGGGGAGCTGGCAGATTATTTTTTTCATGTTAATTTGTTTCCTTTCCATAGATGGGAGAATGGCTCAGGGCGCACGATGGGTCCTACTTCTGGCCCAGGGGAGTTGGCAATCACCAGCAGAGCATGGAGGGTACAGGTAAATGGGAGAGAGGTTGTTCCCAAAGGGGGTGTTTTTTGAACCATGTGGTACGTTGGACTCATATACTTATCTTTTGCCTATTGGGTATCGCTTTTCACTGGCTCTGAAGGCTTGAGTAAACTCTCCACTGCTCAGTCTCTCCCGATGTGGAAAATGTGTCCCGAGGACCACTGCTTGCCTCACTGCACATGCCAGGTGATCCAGCCTGCAGGGTGCCAGTTCTGACCAGGTCAGGTCTGGCAACTCCTCATTGCTTCTGAGATGTCTCTCCCACCGCCTGCCACTCAGTCCAGTTCCTCAAGTTTACCTTTGACGTTCAGGGCTTCCGTTGTTGTTGTTAGGTGCCGTTGAGTTGGTTCCGACTCATAGCGACCCTGTGCACAACAGAACGAAACACTGCCCGGTCCTGCGCCATCCTTACAATCGTTGTTATGCTGGAGTTCGTTGCAGCCACTGTGTCAGTCCACCTTGTTGAGGGTCTTCCTCTTTCCTCTGACCCTGTACTCTGCCAAGCATGATGTCCTTCTCCAGGGACTGATACCTCCTGACAACATGTCCAAAGTATGTAAGACGCAGTCTCGCCATCCTTGCCTCTAAGGAGCATTCTGGCTGTACTTCCTCCAAGACAGATATGTTCGTACTTTTGGCGGTCCATGGTATATTCACTATCCTTCACCAACACCACAATTCAAAGGTGTTAATTCTTATTCAGTCTTCCTTATTCATTGTCTAGCTTTCACATGCATATGATGTGATTGAAAATACCATGGCTTGGGTCAGGCGCACCTTAGTCTTCAGGGTGACATCTTTGCTCTTCAACACTTTGAAGAGGTCCTTTGCATCAGATTTACCCACTGCAATGCATCTTTTGATTTCTTGACTGCTGCTTCCGTGGGTGTTGATTGTGGATCCAAGTAAAATGAAATCCTGGACAACTTCAATCTTTTCTCTGTTTATCATGATGTTGCTCATTGGTCCAGTTGTGAGGATTTTTGTTTTCTTTATGTTGAGGTGTAATCCATACTGAAGGCTGTGGTCTCTGCTCTTCATTAGTAAGTGCTTCAAGTCCTCTTCACTTTCAGCAAGCAAGGTTGTGTCATCTGCATAACGCAGGTTGTTAATGAGTCTTTCTCCAATCCTGATGTCCTGTTCTTCTTCATATAGTCCAGCTTCTTGGATTATTTGTTCAGCATACAGATTAAATAGGTATGGTGAAAGGATACAACCCTGACGCACACCTTTCCTGATTTTAAAGCGGTCAGTATCTCCTTGTTCTGTCCGAACAACTGCCTCTTGATCTATATAAAGGTTCCTCATGAGCACAATTAAATGTTCTGGGATCCCCATTCTTTGCAGTGTTATCCATAGTTTGTTATGATCCACACAGTCGAATGTCTTTGCATAGTCAGTAAAACACAGGTAAACATCCTTCTGGTATTCTCTGCTTTCAGCCAGGATCCATCTGACATCAATAATGATATCCCTGGTTCCACATCCTCTTCTGAAACCGGCCTGAATTTCTGGCAGTTCCCTGTCGACATACTGCTGTAGCCGTTTTTGAATGATCTTCAGCAAAATTTTGCTTGTATGTGATATTAACGATATTGTTCTATAACTTCCACATTCGGTTGGATCACCTTTCTTGGGAATAGGCATAAATATGGATCTTTCCAGTCAGTTGGCCAGGAAAAATGTCTTCCATATTTCTTGGCATAGACAAGTAAGCACGTCCAGCGCTGCATCTGTTTGTTGAAACATCTCAATTAATATTCCATCAATTCCCACAGTATGACAAACTGACAGACACATGGGGGCAGGGCTTCTAGATTGTCATATATAATCAACTCACTTGTTTTTGTTGGGTCTTTGGTGTAAGAGGGACCACAGGAAGTGTCTAACTACTCTGCCGTCTTGGCCCCATCTCTAGATCGTGTCTTAAGCCAATCTCTTTTGAAATATAAAAGAGAGAATGTAGCAGATAGACAGGGGGACCTCATACCACCAAGAAAGCAGTGCCAGGAACAGAGCGCATACTTTAGATCTGGGGCTCTGTGCGGAGAAGCTTCTTGACCATAGAATGATTGATGGCAAGGGCCTTCCTCCAGAGCAGACAGAGACAAAAAGCCTTCCCCTGGAGCTGATGCCCTAGATTTGTACCTGTAGCCTACTAAGCTGTGAGAAAATAACGTTCTCTTTGTTAAAACCACCCACTTGTGGTATTTCTGTCAGAGCAGCACTAGATGACTAAGGAAAACCCTGGTGGCCTAGTGGGGAAAAGCTGTGGCTGCTAACCAAAAGGTTGGCAGTTCAAATCCACTAGGGGCTCCTTGGAAACTCTATGGGGCAGCTCTACTGTATTCTAAAGGGTCGTTATGAGCCAGAATCAACTCAACAACAGTGGGTTTTGGTTTTAGTTAGATGACTAAGACAATTTCCCATAGGAAGAATCGGGTTCATATATGCTATAGTTATGTGTGTGTGTCTGTGTGTGTTTTAATCTGGGTTTAATTATTCATGAAACATTAGAGTGAGTACACTGAATGATTTAATGGATTGACTTTTTAAGTTTATATTTGATTATCCTCCATAAACCCAAAAAAAAAAAAACCAAAACAAACAAACCCATTGCCATCGATTCCCATTCATAGCAGCCCTACAGGACAGAGTAGAACTAACCCATAGAGTTTTCAAGGAGCACCTGGTGGATTTGAATTGCCGACCTTTTGGTTAGCAGGTGTAGCTCTTAACCACTACACCATCAAGGCTTCCCCCATAGACCATAAAAAATCTTAATTATTAATGGTCTAAGTCCTTATTATGCTTAGATACAATGTAAACACAAGAGGTTACAGATTTCAGCCATCTCTTTATAGATAGCATTCCCTTTCCCTCTTTTTTCTTCTCTCTTTTTTTTTTTTCCGGTAATTTGTCTTTCAAGAAATCATCATTGTTTTGTTTAGCTTCTGAAAGCAATAACAATGATTTCATCTAATCTTTCCACAGTTCATCAATTCTGGGCAATTCTACAGATAATTCTTCAAGAAATTATACTTTGTTCCTTTAAGATTTGAATAATAGTTGTATTAATTGATCTTATTCGAGCTAGGAACGTGAAGATGTTATTGTTGTTGTTGTTAGCTGCTACTTCATTGGCTCCAGGTCATCGCAACTTAATCTATAGCAGAACAAAATCTTCTCTAGTGCTATACGATATACATGATCTTTGATATGTTTGAGACCGTTGTTGAGAGTAATGTGTCAGTCCATCTCAGGGAGGCTTATCCTTGTTTTTACTGACCCTCTACTTTACCAACTGTGATGTTCTTTTCTAGCAATTGGTCTTTCCTAATGGCATGCCTAAAGTAATTGAGCCTAAGTCTCACCCTCCTCCCTTCTAAGGAACATTCTGGTTGTATTTCTTCTAAGATGGATTTGTTTGGTTTTCAGGCAGTCTGTGATATATTCAATGTTCTTTGCCAAAACCACAATTAAAAAACAAAAATGAAAATAGCCCCAGCAAAATATCACTATACTCCCCAAACTGGGCATCGTGGGGTTCAGGTGGAGGTGGGATCCCAAACAGGCCACAGAGTCACGAAGGAGACTTTTCCCAGAAGAAATGTAAGAGGTGATGGGGCTGAAGCAGCAAGCCATGGCAGAAAACACAAAGATATGATTGTTCTCAAATGTCTAGACAACAATTTGGTATATGACACAATCTAGAGGATCTGCATAGGTTAAAAAAAAAAGGGGGGTCTTGATGAGTACCCAAGTAGCCTAAACTATAGAGCAGCACTTGGTTGGTAGCACACTGGAGTCAAACTCTGTAGGGAGAAAATGGTGGTCCATTACACAGCTTTCACTGGAGGCTTAGTTGCATGAGTTGGAATAGAGTGGCCTGTGGGTAGCCTTTCCCCAGTTGAAGGGCAGGGGTAAGGCATTCTGCTTAGCTCATTTTCAGTCTCTAAAAATATTGGTGAAGTGCAGGAGGTGAACAAGGAGGATGACCTAAAGACCAGGAGGAGGAATACACTTCACTCAGGAATAAATTATTTCCACCTCTGCAATGCCACATCACTCAGACAAACCTAGAATGTTTTGAGTTATTATGTAGTTCACAGCATTGCTACCAAAGCAGTGTCCATCACCACTTCAAGTAATTAGAGAAGCTACCATTTAAGGACATGCGGGTCAACTTTGGTGGACTCAGTAATGCCCTTGATGGGAAATGTCCCACTGAAAGTAAGCCTTGTTGAGACATGGCCAGGCTGGCATGCTTAGGACAAGGAGATAAAGATGAGACTTAGAGGAGGATATCTTTTGATCTCTTTGACCTGATTAATCCAGAAACTTGGTCAGGTTTTTTCTGTTGCCCAACAACTGTCTCTCTCTCTCTGCTTGTTTCTCCTGAATAATTCCTTCCTGTACAACCTGTTTTCTCTCAGTAATGGCTCGTAATCCATCGACTACTCCCATCTTAGATTTGCCATCACATCAAGGCTTTCATGAACGAGTCCCAGTCCATCATTCATTCATTCAACAATGTTTGTTGATCACTGTTTTGGACACTAAGAGCCCTCATAGGGCAGTGATTAAGCAGTCAGCTTCCACAGGAAAGGTAGGTGGTTCAAAGCCAGCAGCCGCTCCATAGGGGAAAGATGTGGCAGCCTGCTTCCGTAAAGATTTATGGTTTTGGAAACCCTGTGGGGCATTTCTACTCTGTCCTACAGGGTCACTAGGAGTTGAAATCTACTTAAATGTGGTAGGGTTTTGTGTGTGTGTGTGTGTGTGTGTGTGTGTGTGTGTGTGTGTGTGTGTGTGTGTGTGTGTGTGTGTGTTGGACACCATGGTTATAGTGGTGATCTGGACACAGAACTGGTTCTAGCTTTTTTCGGAAACCAGAGTTCAGTGGAAGAGACTAATAATGAATGAAGTAAGATCCTCTTCTGTAGAAACAGGCACTATGGTGGTAAGAAACAGCATCCACTGGCATTTGCCAAAGACAACCTGTGATGTAAGACCATATTTATAAAGATAACTTGGTCTGATCATGAAAGAACTTAGTTTCATGGGGAAAATAAGTAGATAATCAAATCAATTCAGTACAGTATGATCGGTGATGTAATATCTGATGTTTTGAATAACGAGATGATAGAGCGCATGATTTTGCCTGGAATGGTGGTGTAGTTTCCTAGTGCTGCTTTAATGGAAATGCCACCAGTGAATGTTCTCAAAGAACAGAAACTTATTTTCTCACAGTTTAGGATGCTAGAAGTCTGAACTTAGGGCGTGAGCTCTAGAGGAAGGCTCTCTCTCTGTTGGTTCTAGGGGAAGATCCTTGTCTCTTTCAGCATCTGCCCCTGAATTCCTGAGTTCCTTGATGATCTTCACATGGTAGCTATTTTTCTCCCATTAATGCTTCCTTCTCTATGTGGCCCCTTATAACTCAGAAGTGATTGAATTTTGGACATACCCTACATCCAAATGGTCTCGTTAACATACAAGGAAAACTTTATTTACAAACAGGATTACATCCAAAAGATACAGGGGTTAGGAATCCAAGAGGTATTTTGGGAAGGAGGGAAGAGGAATAATTCAGTGAATGATAGATGAAGCCAGGGAAGTCTACAAAAATAAGGAGTCATTTGATCTGAGTTTTGAAGGAAGGTAGGAGTATTTACAGGCTTACAGAAGAAAAAATCTTACTCAAAGCAAATTAAATGATGACATGTGTCTGTATACACTGGTGCTTGCAAAACCACCCTGAAATCATCGTAAAATGAGCTTTGATCCCAGCTCAGCCACTTCTGACACCCTCTGAGGACATACAGTGTTGAACAATAAACAGTTGTGCTCTTATAGGAACCTATAGAATAAAAATGGGCAAAAATCAGCCATGGCTTTGAAACAATGACACATTTCAACTAGAAATCGATGTGCCCCATTGTAAATCTGGATGTACCATGAGAAGAATTTAATGAGTTGCATTGTCTGTTATAAGCATCTTCTGGAGACACTTTCCTTGAAATATAGGCTGTTCTTCCTCCTCTGCATCAGGCTTCCAGACTTGGAGTGCCAAAGAAAGAGTATTCACATGAAGAAACTGAGGGGAGGGAAAGTGGCATGAAAAGAGGAGAGAGATGTGGGTCAAGAGTAGGGTTCCTCTTAGTTGGGACATGTTAAACCAAGTAAAAAAAAATGAGGACATGGTGCCAGAATTATCAGGGAGCCCAGGTCAGTGGGCACAGCACTTGTCACCAGACTGAGGAAGAGGTAGGTCAATTTGGTGCAAGGGGCTGCCTCTGTTCTTCCCTGGGACATATGCTACTGCACTGTAATCATGACACCCCTTTCTGCCAGGAGGGTATGTGGACCTGTGAGTGTTGCTCTGACATGGTGGTGAGTGCTTTCTGTGGATGCACAGGTCATCACCATCAATGGTTTATGCCAAAGCATCAGGTGCAATTACGCTACAAGGCCAGTTGCTGATTAAAACACTGACTCCTTCTAACCCTGACAAATCCCTCAGAGATGTGTTCTGTCACAATCACCCCAGCTCCTTGCAGGGACATGCAGAGATTTGCAGAACCATCTGTCTCAGGATGAGGTGGTCCCCGAAGCCTTGTTGACCATAGAACCTGATGGAATCCTAGACGTTAAAGGAAAAGGAGAGTCACAAAACATGTTTTTCACCAGGTGTGTGTGTGGGGTACAGGTGCAGAGCCTCAGGGCAGGGTTATCCCCAGAGCTCCTGAAGGGGACTGAGTGAAGCAGGGAAAAGAAGGGGAGTTGAAGCTGCTGTGATCATTGTGTCAGGAGGGTGAAGTCTCAGCACCATGAAGCCCGTAGAAATCTCCCCTTTCTGTTCATAGCTTCTTCTAGCTATGCCCTTCTTCTGGGCCTCAGCCTGGCACATGTCTCCCTGTATTTCCACAGGATGAGGGAGGGACTATAGTGGGCTTATCCTGTGCCTACACAGGAAGAAATCTTCCCAGCCGAGGAATGAGTCTACCATCACCCCCAGCTCCTTGATCTCCTGGGCTCCCTTTAGAAAGAGGGCTGTGTCTTTAAGCAGGACAGACCCTGCCATGTCATTCTCTCTGGTGTATCTGATCCTATTTCTGCTGCATTTACCCACTGTATGCAGTCTGGATTATGCTGAGTGTTTTAGTTTCCCGAAGGCCAGTGTCTATAGTGATAGGGACCTGGTGCTGGGCGGGTTTTTACCCCTCTGCCTTTGGCAGGAGGACCAGAAATACATCGACTCTCTTTTTGGCTCGGGCCAAAAAACGAATGGAGATGTCCTCAGTAAGTTCATTGTTGTATGTGTGAGTGTGTACATGAGAGTGTGTGTGTAGGTGTATGTGATTGTGTGTTTCTCTTTCATCCCCCTGAGAGTTCTCTACCATAAGCACAAGAACTGCAGAAATACAAATCAATGAATTCTGAATGTTCCATCCCTTCTTTGTCCTTCTCCTTCCTTCCTTTTCCCATTTTCTTCCTACCCTCTTCAAGACAGA
The DNA here is from genome assembly GCF_024166365.1 of Elephas maximus indicus. NCBI lineage: Eukaryota > Metazoa > Chordata > Mammalia > Proboscidea > Elephantidae > Elephas > Elephas maximus. The sequence continues at coordinate 15,585,901 of NC_064821.1, forward strand.
AGGGAGAAATTTATATCTGTCATAGCACAGTCCCCATTCACACTATTTCCATCAGCCTGAACCACGGTTATTTACTGAAGGGTTTGGATTGAAGTCTTTAATTTTTATGAACTCCAACATACTACCTTGTTTTCTTTGTGCGTTGTGCTTTCCTGCGGTACCAAGAAATCCAGAGTCACATGCTTTCTTCATGTAGTTTTATATTTTAGGTTGTGGTTTCTGCTTTATTATAAATTTTGAGTTAATATTTACGTGTACTGCAAGGTGTGGATCAAAGGTATTCTTGTCACATATAAATATTCAACTGTTGCAGCACCATACTGAAAAGACAATTTTTTCTCCCTCGATTCATCAGAAATAAGTTGTGTGGGTCTATTCTGGAATTTCTAATGTATTCCATTGGTCTGTATGTGTTTGTGAGAATATCACATCATCTTGATTATTCTATTTTTATTATTAGACTTGCAACTGGTTAGTAGTATTCCTCCTAATTTAATGTTCTTTTCAGCATCTCCTTGATTTTTGCTCCTTTCTATTTCTGTATGAACTTTAGAATGAACTTGTTGATTTACAAACACAGGTCTGCTGGGATTCTAACTGGGACTTCACACAGTTCAGAAATTGTTTGGGGGAATATTGACATCTTAATAATTTTGAGCCTTCCCAAACAGGAGCACAATGTATTTCCCCAGTTATTTAGATCTCTTTTAATTTCTTTCAGCAAAACTTTGTACTCTCTCATGTACATGTCTTGCACATCTTTTGCCAGTTTTATCCCTAAATATATTCTATGCTTATGATATTGTAAGTGGTGTTTTAAAATTTTATTTTATAATTGCTCTTCACTAGTGTGTAGAAATATAATTGATTTTTCTATGTTTTTTTTATGTTGCACTTACGTCCTACAACCTTGGTAAACTCACTAATTTGGCAGTGTTTTGCAGATTCCATCAGGTTTTCTACAAAGGTGATTATGTCATCTGTAAATAAACAGCTGTATTTTGCATCCCTTTCATTTATTTTTCCTTCCTTATTGCACTTTCTGGAGCCAACAGCAGATGTGGCATTCAGGAGGTGAGAACGGACATCCTTGTCTTTTTTTTTAAGTTAGGAGGAAAGCATTTGATCTTTCTACATTAAGTATTATGTAAGTGGTAGTTGTTTTTGTTTTTTTTTTTGTAGATCTCCTTTATCAAGTTTTTATCAAGTAGATTTTGTTTATCCTGGTACAGACTACCAGGAAACTCTGGTGGAATAGTTCTTAAGTGCTATGGCTGCTAACCCAAAGGTCGGCAGTTCAAATCCACCACACGCTCCTTGGAAACTCTATGGGGCAGTTCTACTGTGTCCTACAGGTTCGCTGTGAGTTGGAATTGACTGGAAGGCAACGAGTTTGGTTTGGCTTTTATCAAGTTGAGAAAGTTTCTTCTATTCTCACTTCACTGAGAGTTTTCCTATGTAATGCATATGAGATTTCCTAAAAGGCTTTTGGTGCATCTATTGAGATGATCAAGTGATTTTTCATTTTTGACATTGCTTAAAGGGAGAGTTTTGATAATTGACTTTCAAATGCTATATGACTTGTGAATGCTTGGTGAAAAATGCCATTGGCCCATAATGTACTATCCTTTTCAAACATCATGGGACTCAGTCTCTTGAAAAATTCAATGAGAATTTGGGAATGCATGTTTACTGGAGATTTTTATTTGTAGTTTTCTTTTCTTGTAATGTTTTATCTGGTTTGGTATCAGGGTAATGTTAGTTTAGCCAAATGACTGGGAAATAAGAGATTTTGTGGGACTGGTTTTAGCTCTACTTTAAATATGTGCCAGATTTCACACAAAAAAACAATTATAGACTTTCTATCTTTCTTCCAAGACTGAATTTTGAAATAAATATTATTTATCATAAGTTTTTTTTTTCTTTTTAATACCAAATTGGAATCCATTAGCTCACATATTACACGGAATGACTGCATCTAGATTTGTAAGCTTATGGGACAAAAAGCATTCATTTTCTCATTGCTCTTGTCCAAATTGGTGTGAAGGCTATTTGGGTCCTCCACTTTATTTTCTGGTATAAATTTTATAAATTACTCTGCATGTATTCTAAAGCTTATTGAATGCCACTCAGAACGAAATATTTAACTGAGGCTTTGCGTTTTATGTAGACAATTAACTTACAAATTTAACTTCTTTAATGTCTATGAGATCTTCAGGTTTTCCATGAGCCTTGTGTTGGGTTAGGAAATTAACATCTAACAGATTAAATTCAGCAAAAAATGAATTAAACAAGTTAACTTTAAAGCTGTCATGAAATCTTATAAATGTCTAAATAGCAAAAAAAGAAAAATCACTATCTTAATAAAAAATTGAGAAGAAATAAGCAAAAATTTTAAACAAAAAATTTAATCGACCTCTTCTATAGTAAAAAAAAAAAAGTAGGACAGTTCAAATAGGAGAAATGAAGTCCTGATACATGCTACCACATGGGTAAACCTTGAAAGCATTATTCTGAGTGAAATAAGTCATTCACAAAAGGAGAAATAATGTATGATCTCACATATATGAAATATCTAGGAAAGGTATGTATATACAGACCAGAGTTTATTAGTCACTACTAAAAAAAAAACTACTAGAGGTGGAAAAAAAAAAATAAGAGGTGGAAGGAGGAGGAAATACGGAGTCATTGCTTAGGGGGCACTGAGCTTCTGTTAAGGATGATGAAAAAACTGAAACTAGGTAGTGCTGATGGCTACACAACATCATGATGAACATAATGTACATGTAAAAAAGGTTAAAATGTAAAATATTTTGCTTTATATATACTTCCAAAACCAAATAAAACCCATTGCTGTCGCGTGGATTCCGACTCATAGCAACCGTATAGGACAGAGTAGAACTGCTCTATAGAGCCTCCAAGGAGTGGCTGGTAGATTCAAACTGTTGACCTTTTGGTTAGTAGCCATAGGTTTTATGCACTGTGCCACCAGGACTTATATGAGTTGATTCTGAATCATAGCAACCCTATAGGACAGAGTAGAACTGCCCCATATGGTTTCAAGGAGCGCCTGGGGAATTCAAACTGCCGACCTTTAGGTTAACAGCTGTAGCTCTTAGCCACTTTGTTACCAGCGTTTCTATATGTATACTTACCATCATTTAAAAAATTAATAATATGAGTGCTCTAAATAGCATAATTAGTGTGGTTGATCTTTTTGACATATATGTCATATATCCTCTATATAATATGTATGAATTCTTGTTTCGAGAGTACATGGCACAGCAACAAAATCTGGCCATATGTTTAGACAACAGAAGAAAGCCTCAAAAATCAAAAGTAGAAATAATTCAAGCAAATTACCTCAGTAAAACATAATAATGTAAATTTTAAAGAGGATAGATCACCAAAATTTAGGAACCTTTTAAAAATACCTCCTGAATCTTTGTAAAATAATTAGTTCGAAAAACTGCACAGAAAATTACAATATTGGTAACATTTAAAAACACCTAAAGCACTGATTTAAGGGAATATTTGGCGAAAAATAATATACCACTTAAAGGAATTAGTAAAAAAAAACTAAATCAAGCTTATAATCGTAGAAACTAGAAAAAAGTGCAAAAGAAAAGACAATTAGGACTAAAGAGAAAACATTAATTTTTTAGGAAATAAAAAAATCTTAGAGCTATTAAAAACTCTAAGAGCTTATATCTTTAGCTACCAAATTAATGGGGGGAGAAGAAGCCTGAAATATATAATGAGAAATTATACAGGAGAAATAAAAGCAGGTAGAGTATTTTTTTTTTTTTTTTTAGAGAAATAAATGTAAGTTTAAAGAAAACTTGCAGGGAGCATTTTGCTAAAGCCCTTGGAAATAAACTTGAAAACCTGAATGACCTGCTTATTTTTCAAGGACAATATCATTTATCAAAGCTGGCGCCCTAAAAGTTGACATATTAATGAGCACAGAAGACACTTGAGAAAACTCCTTAAAAATGCCTCAGGTGACAGACTGAGCCCAGCACAACTAGATGGTGCTCAACTACTGCCACTGACTGCTCTGATAGAGATCACAATAGAGAGTCCTGCACAGAGCTGGGGAAAAATGTTGAAAGAAATTCTAACTCACAAAAAAAGAGCAGACTTATTGGTCTGATGGAGACTGGAGAAACCCCCAGAGTATGGCTCCCAGAGAACCTTTTAACTCAGTACTGAAGTCACTCTTGAGGTTCACCCTTCAGCCAGAGATTAGACAGGCTCATAAAAAAAAACAAAATAAGTGTAGCTGAACCATGTATGTGAGACTAAATGAGTTCACCAGCCCATGAACAAGGGCAAGAAAGAAGGAGAGGAAAGGAAATCTGGATGAATGGAAATGGGGAATCCAAGGTCAAGAAGGGAAAGTGGTGATACGTCATGGGGTTGCCAACCAAGGTCACAAAACAATGTGTATATTAAATGTGTAATGAGAACTAATTTGTTCTGTGAGGCTTCATTTAAAACACAATAAAAAAATAAAATGCCTCAGGTGAAAATGACAAAAGAGAGTAATCCCAGTAAATGTTCGAAAACAAATTGTACTGGTGTAATTTAAACTGGTCCAAGGCTTTATAAAAAGGCATGATTACCATTTGACACAGCTTTTTGCACTGTGGGGGCTTTTGTGTTGCTGTGATGCTGGAAGCTATGCCACTGGTATTGAAATACCAGCAGGGTCACTCATGGTGGACACGTTTCAGTGGAGATTCCGGAATAAGACAGAATAGGAAGAAGAACCCGGCAGTCTATTTCCAAAAAGAATTAGCCAGTGAAAACCTTATGAATAGCACTGGAAAACTGTATGATATACTGCCAGAAGATGAGCCCCTCAGGTTGGAAGACACTCAAAATACAACTGGGAAGAGCTGCCTCCTCACCCTAGAGTTGACCTTAATGATGTGGCTGGAGGCAAGCTTTTAGGACCTTCATTTGCTGATGTGGCATGACGCAAAATGAGAAGAAACAGCTGCAAATGTCCATTAATATTTGGAACCTAGAAGTACGAAGTATGAATTTAGGAAAATTGGAAATCATCAGAAATGAAATGGAATGCCTAAACATTGGTATCCTAGGCATTAGTGAGCTGAAGTGGCCTGGTACTGGTCATTTAGAATCAGACAATCATATGGTCTACTATGCAGGGAACAATGACTTGAAGAGAAATGGCATTACATTCATCGTCAAAAAGAACATTTCAGGATCTGTCCTGTAGTACAATGCTGTCAGTGATAGGATAATATTCACACACCTACAAGGAAGACCAGTTAATATGACTATTATCCAAATTTACGCACCAACCACTAAGGCGAAAGATGAAGAAATTGAAGATTTTTACCAGCTTTTGCAGTCTGAAATTGAATGAACATGCAATCAGGATGCACTGATAATTACTGGTGTTTGGAATGCGAAAGCTGGAAACAAAGAAGAAGGATAGGTAGCTGGAAAATATGGTCTTGTTGACAGAAACAATGCTGGACATCACATAATTGAATTTAACAAGACCAGCGACTTCATTGCAGATACCTTTTTTCACCAACATAACTGGCAACTATACACTTGGACCTCACCAGATAGAATACACAGGAATCAAATAGACTGTATCTGTGGGAAGACGATGGAAAAGCTCAATATCATCAGTCAGAAAAAGGCAAGGGGCTGACTTCGGATCAGACCATCAATTACTTATATGCAAGTTCAAGCTGAAACTGAAGGAAATTAGAACAAGTCCATGACAGCCAAAGTATGATCTTCAGTATATCACACCTGAATTTAGAGCCATCGTGAATAGATTTGATGCGTTGAACACTAATAACTGAAGACCAGACAAGTTGTGGAATGACATCAAGGACATCATACATGAAAAGCAAGAGGCCATTAAAAAGACAGGAGTGAAAGAAAAAATCTAAATGGATGACAGAAGAGACTCTGAAACTTGGTCTTGAACGCCAAGTAGCTAAAGCAAAAGGAAGAAATGATGAAGTAAAAGAGCTGAATGAAAGATTTCAAAGTGCGGATCAAGAAGACAAAGTAAAGTATTATGATGACATGTGCAAAGAGCTGGAGATAGAAAACCAAAAGGGAAGAACATGCTCAGGATTTCTAGTGCTGAAAGAACTGAAGAAAGAATTCAAGCCTCCTATTGCAATACTGAAGGATTCTATGGGAAAATATTAAATGACACAAGAAGCATCAAAAGAAGATAGAAGGATTACACAGAATCAGTATATGAAAAAGAATTGATCAACTGTGAATCATTTCAGGAGGTAACATTTGATCAGGAACCAATGTCACTGAAGGAAGAAATCCAAATTGCACTGAAGGCATTGACGAAAAACAAGCAGCGCTGGAAGTGCTCACTCTCCTATGCCAAGACAGTTGGAAGACAGGTACCCAGCCAACTGACTGGAACAGATCCATATTTATGCCTATTCCCAAGAAAAGTGATCCAACTGAATGTGGAAATTATGGAACAATATCATTAATATCACATGCAGACAAAGTTTTGTGGAAGATTATTCAAAAGCAGCTGCAGCAGTGTGTCAACGGGGAACTGCCAGAAATTCGATTCAGATTTAGAAGAGGACATGGGTCCTGCTGAAAGCAGAGAATACCAGAAATATGTTTACCTGTTTTTTATTGACAACGGAAAGGTATTCGACTGTGGATTATAACAAATTATGGATAACGTTGCAGAGGATGGGAATTATGGAACACTTAACTGTTGTCATGATGAATCTGCACATTGATCAAGAGGCAAGTGTTGAAACAGAACAAGGGGATAGTGCATGGTTTAGAGTCAAGAAAGGTGAGCTTCAGGGTTGCATCTTTTATCATACATATTCAGCCTGTATGGTGAGCAAATAATCTGAGAAACTGGAATACATGAAGAAGAACAAAGGGTCAGCAGTTCGAATCTACGAGGTGCTCCTTATATATCAAGAATGGAGGAAGGCTCGTTAATAGTTTAAAGTCAGGAAAGGTGAACATCAGGACTGTATCCTTTTACCATACCTATCCAATCTGTATGCTGAGTAAATACTCTGAGAAACTGGACTATATGAAGAAGAATGGGACATCAGGAATGGAGGAAGATTCATTAACAATCTGCATTATGCAGATGACACAACCTTGCTTGCTGAAAGTGAAGAGGACTTGAAGTACTTACTGGTAAAGATCAAGGACCACAGCCTTCAGTATGGATTACACTTCAACAAAAAGACAACAAAAATCCTCACAACTGGACCAAAAAGCAGCTTCATGTTAAACAGGGAAAAGATTCAGGTTGTCAAGGATTTCATTTTACTTGTATCCACAACCAACACCGTGGAAATAGCATTCAAGAAATTGAAAGAGGGATTGCGATGGGCAAATCTGCTGCAAAAGACCTCTTTAAAGTGTTGAGAAGCAAAGATGTCACCTCGAGGCCTAAAGTGTGCCTGACCCAAGCCATGGTTTTTCAGTCTTCTCGTATGCATTTGAAAGCTGGACAATGCATACCAAAAACAAAAAAAAACAACCCTGGTGCCGTCGAGTCGATTCCGACTCATAGCGACCCTATAGGACAGAGTAGATCTGCCCCATAGAGTTTCCAAGGAGCACCTCGTAGATTCGAACTGCTGACCCTTTGTTTAAAGCCGTAGCACTTAACCACTATGCCACCAGGTTTTCCGGACAATGCATAAGAAAGACTAAAGAAGAATTGATACCTTGAATTGTGGTGTTGGAGAAGAATATCGGCTATTCCAAGGGCTGCAAAAGAAGGAACAAATCTATCTTGGAAGAAGTACAACCAGAATGCTCCTTAGAAGCAAGGATGGCGAGACTACGTTTCATATACTTCGGGCACATTGTCAGGAGGGATCAGTCCCTCGTGAAGGACATCATGCTTGGTAAAGTAGAGGGTCAGTCAAAAAGAGGAAGATGGTTAATGAGATGGATTGACACAGTGGCTGCAACAATGGGCTCAAGCAAAGCAACGATTATGAGGTTGCACAGGACTAAGCAGTGTTGCATTCTGTTGTGCATAGGGCTGGTATGAGTTGGAATCCGCTGGACAGCATCTAACAACAACAACCATTTGACTTCCAGCTCCAGTAAACCTAAGTTATGTTTTGTGATATACCCAAGCCTTTCCAAAAGGGTTTATGAAGGTAAGTGTGCACGACTTACTCAGGTCCCTAGCAGAGAACATCTTGCCTTTTTCCGTGCATTGAGGCACCTCCCATTTAAGTTGTTAGGTGTAGTCGAGTCAGTTCTGGCCCACAGCTACTGCATCTACTACAGAATGAAACACTGCCTGGTGCTGTGCCATCCTCACCATCGTTGCTATGCTTGGGCCCATTGTTGTAGCCACTGTGTCCGGTCCATCTCCTTGAGGGTCTTCCTCTTTTTCCCTGACCCGCTTCTACCAAACATCATGTCCTTCTCTGGGAACTGCTCCCTTCTGACAACGTGTTCAAAGTGTGTGAGACTGTAGTCTCAGCATCCTTGATTCTAAGGAGCATTCTGGTTGTACTTCTTCTTCCAAGACAGATTTGTTCGCCATTTTGGCAGTCCATGGTATATTCAATATTCTTCACCAAAACCGCAATTCAAAGGCATCAATTCTTCTTTGGGCTTCCTTAGTCATTGTCCAGTTCTCACATGCATATGAGAAGACTGAAAGCACCGTGGCTGGGGTCAGGTGCACCTTAGTCCTCAAGGTGACATCTTTGCTCTTCAATACATCTTTTGACTTCTTGACTGCTGCTTCCACGGCTGCTGGTTGTGGATCCAAGTAACATGAAATCCTTGACAACCTTAATCTTTTCTCCGTTTATCGTGATGCTGCTTATTGGTCCAGTTGTGAGGTTTTTTTTTTTTAATTTTGAGGCGTAATCTGTACTGAAGGCTGTGGTCTTTCATCTCCATCAATAAGTGCTTCAAGTCCTCTTCACTTTCAGCAAGCAAGGTTGTGTCATCTGCATAATGCAGGTTGTTAGTGAGTCTTTCTCTAATCCTGATGCCCCATTCTTCTTCATGTAGTCCATCTTCTCAGATTATTTGCTCAGCATACAGGTTAAATAGGTGTGGTTAAAGGATACAACCTTGACGCACACCTTTCGTGACTTTAAACCATGCAGTATACCCTCGTTCTTTTTGAAAAACTGCCTCTTGGTTCTTGTACAGCTTCCTCATGAGCACAATTAAGTGTTCTGGAATTCTTATTCTCTGCAACGGTATCCATAATTTGTTATGATCCACACACTTGAGTGAATTAGCATAGGCAATAAAACCCAGGTAAACATATTTCCTGTATTCTCTTCTACCAGTCAGGATCCACCCGACATCAGCAATAATATTCCGTTGATAGGACCTCAGTAAAATAATCTGCTTGGATGAAAGCTATACCATTGAGGTAAATCCTACCTCAATTTTGCCCCGAAGCCCTGCAAATCTCAGTTAGTTGCTTGGCTCATCACTGACTTGATTCCACCTAGCAACAACAAAACAAGTCTTTTGAAATAAAATTATTAGGGATGCTAAGGAAATTTATTTAGGTCTTGATTATAATTTGTCAATTTAATTTTTTATAATTGTAACTACTGATCCTAAATATTTTCTCTGTTCTTTGGTCATAAACTTCTTTGTTTTTGTTGTTGTTAGGTGCTGTCCAGTCGGTTCCGACTCATAGCGACCCTATGCACAATTGAAACGCTGCCTGGTCCTGAGCCATCCATAAAATCGTTGTTATACTTAAGCTCATAGTTGCAGCCACTGTGTCAGTCCACCTCGTTGAGGGTCTTCCTCTTTTCTGCTGACCGTGTACTCTGCCAAGCATGATGTCCTTCTCCAGGGACTGATCCCTCCTGACAACGTGTCCAAAATATGTAAGACACAGCCTTGCCATCCTTGCTTCTAAGGAGCATTCTGGTTGTACTTACTCTAAGACAGATTTGTTCATTCTTTTGACAGTCCATGGTATATTCACTATTCTTCACCACCGCCACAATTCAAAGGCATCAATTCTTCTTCAGTCTTCCTTATTCATTGCCCAGCTTTCACATGCATATGACGTGATTGAAAATACCATGGCTTGGGTCAGGCGCACCTTAGTCTTCAAGGTGACATCTTTGCTCTTCAACATTTTAAAGAGGTCCTTTGCATCAGATTTACCCAATGCAATGCGTCTTCTGATTTCTTGACTGCTGCTTCCATGGCTTTTGATAGTGGAGCCAAGTAAAATGAAATCCTTGACAACTTCGATCTTTTCTCCATTTATCATGATGTTGCTCATTGGTCCATTTGTGAGGATTTTTGTTTTCTTTATGTTGAGGTGTAATCCATACTGAAGGCTGTGGTCTTTGATCTTCATTAGTAAGTGCTTCAAGTTCTCTTCACTTTCGGCAAGCAAGGTTGTGTCATCTGCGTAACGCTAGTTGTTAATGAGTCTCCCTCTAATTCTGAAGCCCTATTCTTCTTCATGTAGTCCAGCTTCTCAGATTATTTGCTCAGCATACAGATGGAATAGGTATGGTGAAAGGATACAATGCTGATGCACACCTTTCCTGCCTTTAAACCAATCAGTATTCCCTTGTTCTGTCCGAACAACTGCCTCTTGATCTATGTAAAGGTTCCTCATGAGCACAATCAAGTGTTCTGGAATTCCCATTCTTCACAGTGTTATCCATAATTTGTTACGGTCCACACAGCCTAATGCCTTTGCATAGTAAATAAAATAACAGGTAAACATCCTTCTGGTATTCTCTGCTTTCAGCCAGAATCCACCTGACATCAGCAATGATATCCCTGGTTCCACATCCTCTTCTGAAACCGGCCTGAATTTCTGGCAGTTCCCTGTCGATATACTGCTGTAGCTGTTTTTGAATGATCTTCAGCAAAATTTTGCTTGCGTTTGATATTAATGATATTGTTCTATAACTTCCACATTCAGTTGGGTCACCTTTCTTGGGAATAGGCATAAATATGGATCTCTTCAAGTCAGTTGGCCGGGAAGCTGTCTTCCATATTTCTTGGCATAGACAAGAAAGCACCTCCAGCGCTGCATCTGTTTGTTGAAACATCCCGATTGATATTCCATCAATTCCTGGAGCCTTGTTTTTTGCCAGCACCTTCAGAGCGGCTTGGACTTCTTCCTTCAGTGCCATCGGTTCCTGATCATATGCTGCCTCTTGAAATGGTTGAACATCGACTAATTTTTTTTTTGATGTAATGACTCTGTATTCCTTCCATCTTCTTTTGATGCCTCTTGCGTTGTTTAATATTTTCCCCATAGAACCCTTCACTATTGCAACTCAAGGGTTGAAATTTTCTTCAGTTCTTTCAGCTAGAGAAATGCTGCATGTGTTCTTCCCTTTTGGTTTTGCATCTCAAGCTCTTTGCACGTGTCATTATAATACTTCACTTTGTCTTCTCGAGACCCCCTTTGAAATCTTCTGTTCATTTCTTTTACTTCATCAATTCAAGAATAAGCTTCAAAGTCTCCTCTGACGTCCATCTTGGTGTTTTCTTTCTTTTCAATGACCTGTTGGTTTCTTCAAGGATAATGTCCTTGATGTCATTCCACAACTCACCTGGTCTTCAGTCACTAGCGTTCAGTGCGTCGAATCTATTCTTGAGATGGTCTCTAAATTCAGGTGGGTTATATTCAAGGTCATATTTTGACTTTTGTGGACTTGCTCCGGTTTTCTTCAGTTTCAGCTTGAACTTGCACATGAGCTATTGATGGTCTGTTCTACAGTTGGCCCCTGGCCTTGTCCTGACTGATGATATTGACCTTTCCATCATCTCTTTCCAAAGATGTAGTCAGTCTGATTCCTGTGTGTTCCATCTGGTGAGGTCCATGTGCATAGTCACCATTATGTTGGTGAAAGAAGGTATTTGCAATGAAGAAGTCGTTGGTCTTGCAAAATTCTATCATTTGGTCTCCGGCATTGTTTCTATCACCAAGGCAGTATTTTCCAACTACTGATCCTTCTTCTTTGTTTCCTACTTTTGCAATCCAATCACCAGTAATTATCAATGCATCTTGATTGCATATTTGATCAATTTCAGACTGCAGCAGCTGATAAAAATCTTCTGTTTCTTCATCTTTGGCCCTAGTGGTTGGTGCATAAATGTGAATAATAATCGTATTAACTGATCTTCCTTTTAGGCCTATGGATATTATCCTATCACTGACTGTGTTGTACTTCAGGATAGATCTTGAAATGTTCTTTTTGGCAATGAATGCAACACCATTCCTGTTCAAATTGACATTTCCAGCATAGTAGACTATATGATTGTCCAATTCAAAAAGGCCGGCCAATACCAGTCCATTTCAGCTCACTAATGCCTAAGATATTGATATTTTTGCATTCCATTTGATTTTTGCCAATTTTCAATTTTCCTAGATTCTTACTTCGTACATTCCAGGTTCTGATTACTAATGGATTTTTGCAGCTGTTTCTTCTCATTTTGAGTCGTGCCACATCAGCAAATGAACATCCGAAAGCTTGACTCCATCCATGTCATTAAGGTCGACTCTACTTTGAGGAGGCAGCTCTTCCCCAGCCATCTCTGAGTGCCTTCCAACCCGGGGGGCTCATCTTCCAGCACTTTATCAGACAATGCTCCACTGCTTTTCATAAGGTTTTCACTGGGTAATGCTTTTCAGAAGTAGACTGCTGGGTCCTTCTTCCTAGTCTGTCTTAGTCTGGAAGCTCAGCTGAAACCTGTCCTCCATGGGTGACCCTGCTGGTATCTCAATACCGATGGCATAGCTTCCAGCATCACAGCAACACACAATCCCCCACAGTACAACAAACTGATAGACATGTGTTATTGTTAGGTATGGTGAAATCCATGTGAAATTGTTCACTACAGTTTAGTAAGTAAACCCAGCTAAACGCATGTGTACCTTGCTTACTGTAAGCCCGTGCTTACTGGTCATGCTGTATGTACTTATATATACTGGATATGCATTATATCTAGGGTATAAAAACTTAATTGAGAGTGAGATTAGAAAAAATTCTAGAAAATGTCTCCTTGTGGTGCAATAAAGGAACTAAAGAAACAAAGGAGAAAAACAGAGTTCTAAAATATTATTTTTCCTTGGCTTGGCTTAAAGTTACTCCTGAATAATTATGACTTGATCATTCTCCCTTATGATGTCCACTCTTTTTAGGTTGTTCCCAAAAAACTACCAGTTTGTTCTGGTCTTTCACTTTGCCATTGAGGAGATCAACAAGAACCCCTACCTGCTCCCCAACCTGTCCTTGGGTTTTGATCTCTACAATGCCATTCCTAGGGAGCACAGAACCTTAGAGAGTGCCCTGTTTTGGCTCTCGGGAGGGAGGCAGATTCTCCCTAATCACAACTGCCGGAGAGAGAGCAAATCTGTCGCTAGCATTATGGAAAGCAAATCAGCATTTTCTGCAGAGATTGGAACACTGTGGGAGCTCTACAAAAGCCCACAGGTCAGTGGATTGTGAGCTCTGGAAACATAAGATCAGGTTGTGTCAACGGCATTCCCTCCTGTCTGATCAAGGGAAAGGAGGAAGGAGGGTTTATGGATTCCTTGACTGTTGTACACAAATTCCAATGAATTCTGAGGATTGTGAGCTTATAACTTGTGCCATGAAGGAGGATGAAGGAAGGGGAAGGAGCAGTGCTGTGTATCCTTTGAAGCTCAGCCCAGATTACAGCTCAGGACCAATACATCCATGCCAACTTCTGGAAGTATAATCTGCTGACATTGAACAGATAGCTGTGTGCTTTGTCGAAAATGCCCCAGGCAGGGAACTTCCCCAACCAGGATAAAACTCTTCTCAGGGGACAGATAATTGATGTGGGGGTAAGGCCTGGCCCTGTAGTTTGAATATGGGATATTAATAAAGTCCCCAACAATCAGTTGAGATGCAGATGCAGCTTTCTTATGGTTCAGCTTCTCCCTCTGTCCAATCCTGCTTTTCTCATGTGCCCAAAGGTGTGTCTCCTGAGGGCACTCCCATAAACTTTCCACATGCCACTCTCCATATCAAAGTCCCTTTCCAGGGAACCTGAGCTAAGACAAGCAGCAGTCAGAAAGAATTAAGGCCAAAATAAGATTAAAAAAAAAAAAAAAAACATTGCTGTCGAGTCATTTCCAACTCATAGCGATCCTACAGCACGGAGTAGAACTGCTCCACGGGGTTTCCAAGGAGCGGCTGGTAGATTTGAACTGCAGCACTTTTGGTTAACAACCATGTTCTTAACCACTGTGCCACCAGGGCTCCAAAATAAGAGCCTTACATTATGAGAATTCTGTGATGGAAAAATCATATTTCGAGACTCAGAGTTTATAATTGTGCTCCTCAGGATAATCTACAGTATGCTGAGGTATTAAGTTAAATCCAAAATATCAAGGGTGTAACAGGGAATATTTATTATCAGGGTTCATATCCAACATTGATCGCCAGGGAGATGGGCCTCAGTTACTAAGCCACAGGCTTAAAGCTGGTGGAAACACTACCATCGTGCAGGTGCACCAGCTGATATTAGTGCCTTCTTCTGTTGACCTGCAGGAGATGACGAGCACACGGAGATCTTCCACATCATCTTTTATGCTTTAGCCTGAAAGTCACACCAGGGGTTACACATCATGTCCTGAAAGCAGGGAGGCTGGAATATATGGTCTTCTGTTTGAACAGAATGAAAAAAGAGCTGTGGAGTGTCCAGTGCAGTTTCTTATTTTTCTTCAGCAGATATTCTATTAATTCCACCTTCCACAGAGAGAATTCTCTTACTCCCTCTCTAATGAAGACCACTGAAATCCCACGCAACTCAGATTCATGACCTTTCTTTGTTTCATATTCAGGTCACATATGGTCCTTTTGATCCTATTCTGAGTGATAAAGACCGGTTCCCATCACTGTATCCGATGGCTTCCAAGGACGGCTTTCTGGTCCATGGAATGATCCAGTTATTGATGCATTTTGGCTGGACCTGGGTGGGGCTTTTTGTCTCTGAAGATATGAAAGGGGAGCAGTTCCTCCAGGACCTGAAAGCAGAGATGGTAAAGGAAAGTATCTGTGTGTCCCTTGTAGAAAAAGTCCCTGAGATCAAGAGGCTACACGAAGACAGTATGTTGATGTTGAGAGACAGGATCAGGGATTCATTAGCAAATGTGTATATACTGTGTGGTGATGCTGAGAGTATCAAATTTATAAGCTATTTCACAGAAACTTATTTAATCTCTGGAAAGGTATGGATCATGGAAGAAAACTGGCATAATCTTTTGCATGAATGGGACCATATCCTGAAACGTTTCTATGGAAGCCTCTTATTTTCACATTGGGAGAAGGCAATCCCTAGCTTCAGACACTTTGTCAAGGGAGTGAACCCATCCAGGTATCCAGAAGACTCTTACCTCAGGAAAATCTGGCTTCAAATATTTAAACGCTTGATTGTCGGGACACAGTGTGGAGAAATCGAGACCTGCCCACCAAATGCTTCCTTAGAGTCGGTGCCAGTCTCTATGGGCATGATGAACTTGTCTGATTCTAGCTATCTTGTCTATAATGCTGTATATACTGTGGCCCAAGCCCTCCATGAAATGCTTCTGATTAACACAGAAATGGGATCTACAGGAAATGCAGAGGGACCTACGCTCCTCCCCTGGCAGGTACATCTCCTCCAGAGGCAGGATTTGTATTGTTCACCTAATGGCATTGGTGGTATTCTATTGAGGCACAGCAGCATGGCCAGGCTTGTGACTCATGGTCAATAGGATCAGGCAAAATGAATGAAAGATTGTTCCCAGTGGATATACTGATAAGTGCAATTTTTGAGTATCAACTTGGAAAACCCTGGTCATGGGGTGTGGGGAGAGGTTCAGTTAAAGACCATGCAATAAGAAATGGTTATCAGAAAAAGTTTCTTAAGGCCTAATATGTAAGATATGACCCAACCTCAACTCGTGTGGATTCACAGGTAGATAAAAATGGGTCAAGTCTTTATTTCTCCCTGGGATACATACATTCCCCTTTCTTGGCATTCTAAAATGTCTTTGGGAAATGTTCTTTTTTTGAGCCATACCTGGTGACACTCTGACAAGTGCTTTATTTATTTTTTCTTACCAAACCTGCGACATCATGGGAGCGGGAGTTATAGTCCCAATTTGACATATGAAAACCCACACAATACATGTAAGATTCTGGGATTACCTAGGATGAAAATGGATTTGTTGGGATGTTAAAATCTTCATTTACACCAGTTTTAATGAAGCCGTGAGCAGACTTTTTTGGTCAGGGTTGGATCAAAGCAAACATGTAAGCCAGCCTCTAAATGGTGTCATGATTGGATTTGATTAGGCCTCCATTATACTGGAGCCCTGGTGGCATTCTCCCTTGAGGTGGGCACACACAAAAAAATCAGCAACTACCATAACAAAATCCTGAGGGTAGAGAGGTGGGGAAAGAAGAATTAATTGGTAGGTATGAGCCCTCCATCTCTAATTTGAATGCAATCCTGTTTTAAAATTATGCCTCACCTCTAGCTTCATCCATTTATAAGGAATATCCAGTTTACAAACAGCACTGGGGACAATTATATTCTTGGATGAGAAAAAAACTCTATGACACGGTATGATATTGGAAACCTTGTGAATTTTACTGGTGATTTTAGCCTGCTGATTAAAGTCAGAGAGTTTATCTTCAATAATCCACACGATCAAGAGTTAGTCATCAACAAAGAGATGATAGAATGGCCTGTTGGATTCAAAGAGGTATGACATCATCTCAAAATTGGACGTATACATTGTAGCTTTATCTGAACAGAGCCATGAGAGGAGATTGAGTTGGCACCCTGTTAACCCAGGGCTAAATTTATGATATTCCTTTCACATATTATATGGCTGCACCTCTGGGAAGAGTAAGTTTATATGTGTGATTGTTTGATTGTTTTTAATTTGGGTTCGATTAGCCGTTAAGTTATAAGGACACACATACGGTGAAAGTGACAGGATGGAACATTGATATTCCATGCAAATATTAGCCAAAAGAGGGCTGGAGCTCCTATGCTAATACCAGACAATGTAGACTTTGAGCAAAAAATCATTACAACAAATAAGGACATTGTATATTCATGAAAAGGTCAATATGTCAAAGGATACACCCCTTATTATTAAAACAGAAAAGAAATGTAAGAAGGCATTGTCGTTTGCTTCTGCAATATCCATCCTTCGTACCTTCCCACCAAATCCCAAAGAATGTTCTGGTATCTATCTCTGTACCCCTTAGCACAGTTGTTAGGCATTTGTCTGCTAACCAAAGGGTGGGAAGTTTGAATTCACCAGCCACTACCTGGAAACCCTATGGGAAAGTTCTACTCTGTCCTATAGGTTTGCTGTGTGTACGAATTGACTTTACTGAAACAGGGTTTTTTACCCCATAGCTTATGAATCTTGTGCGAAGTTAAACCAAAGTTCAGAACTAGTTATAGCCCCTACTGGTCAATGTGAATTCCCAGCACCTTAACCTGCGTCTTAGACTGGGTTCGCTAGAGAAGAAAAACCAGTAAGCTGTATAAATATATGCATTTATATCAAGAAAATGGCTCACACGGTTGTAGAGGCTGGGACATCCCAAGTCTGTGGTTCAAGATAGAGGATTCTCCTGATGCACATAGCCACAGAGACTGGCGAACCCAAGATCAGCAGGTCAGAGAGCACGGCTCACACACACAGACTGTGAAGACTGATGAATCCCAAGACCAGCAGGCAAGACCACAGGAAAGCTGCTAGCTCAAGTCCCAAGAATTTAAGGTCAGATGAACAGGAGATGAACACCTGCAGGATCCAGAATGAGTAAAAGCCCACAGGTCTTGCCAGAATATCCACTTATATTCAGTGCAGGCCACACGCCTGAGGAAACTCCCTTTCAACTGATTGGTTACCCACAGAAGATCCTATCATGGAGATGATCCCATAATATCAAGTCTCATCATGGAAGTCATCACAGCATCACAGGACTCTCAAACCACTGAGAATCATGGCCCAGTCAAGTCGACACACAGCCTTAACCATCACAACCAGTAACTGATTTAGAAAAAAAAGGGGGGAGGAGGGAATCTTTATGGTTAGAAACATCAAGAAGAACAATGCTAAATTGTTTTGGGAAAGACAATCCTCACACTTCAGAGAGCTACATGAATCTTCTTTCTGTCTCAATCTGAGTGAGAATAAGGAAACTTTTAGACTTGATTATTCCATGAAAATACTGTCAACTATGGCAGTACGGGGCCAATCATCAAGAATACACTGGGGACAGCAGAGGAAATGGTTGTGACAATATTAGTGCTTAACAATATAATAGACCTTTTTTGTACCATTAGCTGAAGATTCAGTTTGACTGGGTTTTTTCTTACCTGCAGCTGAAAGCATTCTCCCTGGATCAGGAATAAACCTAAAAACCCACTGCCACCGAGTCGATTCTGACTCATAGTGACCCTATAGGACAGAGTAGAACTGTCCCATAGAGTTTCCAAGGACTGCCTGGCAGATTCGAACTGCTGACATTTTGGTTAGCAGCCGTAGCACTTTAATTATTGCGCCACCAGGGTTTCTCGGTCAGGAATACAGAATCTTAATCTGGTGTGTCTGAGTATTAATCTGAGGAGGTCAGTCTGCACAAAGAAGGCAAATGTAAACTTGGTAAAATGAAGAGCTTTTGAAACTGAAATGCCGAATCTTTGCTTTTTCTCCAGATGCACAGCAATGTGTCTAGTGTCCAGCCCATGAGTACCCAAACAGTGAGAGAAATCACTGCCTCCCAAAGGTTGTGACTTTCCTGTCCTTTGAAGATTCACTGGGGGTGACTCTGGCCTGCATTGCCTTGTGCTTCTGTGTTGTCACAGCTGCGGTTCTGTGGGTCTTTGTGAAGCACCGAGACACTCCCATAGTCAAGGCCAACAACCACGCTCTTAGCTACATGCTGCTCCTCTCCCTCCTCCTGGCTTCCTCTGCTCCTTACTCTTCATTGGCTGTCCCAACACAGCCACCTGCCTCCTCCGACGCATCACATTTGGAGTTGTGTTCACTGTGGCTGTTTCTACTGTTTTGGCCAAAACTATTACTGTGATTCTGGCATTGAAGGCCATGAAACCCGGAAGAACCATGAGGCGATTGCTGGTTTCAGGGGCTTCTAACTCTGTGGTTGCCATCTGCTCTCTGATCCAAGTGATTATCTGTGGTATCTGGCTGGGTACCTCTCCCCCTTTCATTGACATAGACACACACTCTGAGCCCAGACACCTCATCGTTGAGTGCAATAAGGGCTCAGTCACTGCCTTCTACTGTATCCTGGGATACCTGGGATCCTTGGCCATGGGGACTTTTTCCTTGGCTTCCCTGCCCAGGAACCTGCCTGATACCTTCAGTGAAGCCAAGTTTCTGACATTCAGCATGCTGGTGTTCTGCAGTGTCTGGGTCACCTTCCTTCCTGTCTACCACAGCACCAAGGGGAAGGCCATGGTGGCCATGGAGATCTTCTCCATCTTGACCTCTAGTTTGGGGCTACTAGGTTGCATCTTTGCCCCAAAGTGCTACATTATTCTAATAAAGCCTGATAAGAATGCTTTGAAAGGACTAAGGGACAAAATAGATTTCAGGGGAAAGATGTGGTCTAAGAATTTCTCTCACTAGTGCCTCTCGTTTTTAGGCTACCGAACAATAAATCAGGTGATTTTGCATCCAGATGTCAGAAAATAGATGAAACTGCTTTACTTCTTTACTTTGGAACAAGTTCTGCCTCCTTTAGTTCTGGAATTTTTGTGTACATTTCTTAGCCAGCCTTCATGATCACAAATGTGAATGTTATCTCAGATCAATGGTTATCCAGAAAATGTTTGTGCATTAATTACTACACTTTCTTTAGTCAACTGAGAGACGCTGTAAACAATCATGTTTTTTGGAAAATATTTGAGTTATACTGAGGCTTTCTATTCTATTCCCTTCTGAACCCTTTGTTGTTGTTTTTAGGTGCTGTTGAGTTGGTTCTGACTCACGGAGACCCTAGGGACAACAGAACGAAACACTGCCTGGTCTTGCACAATCTTCATGACCATTGTTATGCTTGAGCCCGTTGTTGCCACCACTGTGTCAGTCCATCTCACTGAGGGTCTTTCTCTTTTTTGGTGATCCTCTACTTTACCAAGAGTGATGAACTTCTCCAGTGTCTGGTCCCTTCTGATAACATGTCCACAGTATGTGAGATGAAGTCTAGACACCCTTGTTTCTAAGAAGTAATCTGGCTGTGCTTTTGCCAAGACAGATTTCTTCTTCTGGCAGTCCATTGCATATTCAGTATTCTTAGCCAACTCCATAATACAAAGGCATCAATTTTTTTTTCCATCTTCCTTATTCATTGTCCATCTTTCATAGGCATATGAGGCAACTGGAAACACCATGGCTTGGGTCAGGCACACTTGACCCCTTTAGAGATTTTAAATGTTAACTGTAGGTTTATAATATATTTAGTATATTCCTGAATTCAAGAGGTAATTAGTTTACATGTCTTGCACAAATGTATCATCTATTATCCATAAACTTGTTATTACAAGATTTTTGCCCCACTGTTTTAAATGGTATCTTTATCACGTACTGAATTCTCACATATATGTGGATCGGTTTCTTACCTACATGATTTCTTCCTTCTATTGATAGATTTTTGTGTTTGTGCTTATTTTTCGTCCAAATACCAGACTTGATGGAACGGTTTTATCATTGAGGTAGAGTTATTATAACATGCAATGAACCATTTTGATGTTAAATCAAAATCAGTGTCAGTTAATGAACCCACAATGTTCTGTAATCACCACCTACTTCTAGAACCTGATTATCACTCCAGAACAATACACATTGCCCGTTAAGAGGTTACTCCCAATTCTTCCCTTCTCCTAGGCCTTGGCAACCATCAATCTTCTGTGTGTTTCTATGGATTTGTCCATTCTAGATATTCCATACAAGCATTTTTGTGGAGGTGGAGCCAAGATGGCAGAATAGACAGACACTTCCATTGAGCCCTCTTTACAACAAAGAGCTGAAAAAACAAGTGAAACTAAGACAGGGAGCAAAGGCCCTGAGATCAGAGGGCGCCTGTTTGAAAAATAGCAAAGAGATTGGTGTGGTTAGAGGAGAAGCAAATCCAAGAGAAAGAGACTATATTATAAGAGAGGTAATAGGGGGTTGAGTGTGGAACCTAGAGACTTAGTAAGACAAGGAACAGAGGGCCCCCAAAATCTGCAAACAAAATAACAAGAAATGGGCCAAGGCACAGAAACAAAGCCATTCCTCAGAACAATGGGGCAGGGCGTCTAAAAATACCTTTTAAAGTTGCCTTTCATAAGCAGCTGGAGAAAACCAGGCCCAGGGACATGCACAGAACATCCACCTGACCGCTGTGTAACCCCTACCACCGGGGCAACGAGGGGCTGCAGGCCCAGCCAGGGAATTGTATCCGGGGAGCAAGAGACTGTGCGGGCATGACACCCAATAATAAGTCCTGCTCCGAATCCCACAGGCCTCCAGGACAGGAGCCATCTTAGAAAGCTGCTGCGCATACCTTAGTTAACATATCCCCACCTATGCCTATGAATAAACATGAATCTTTTCCCGCCCAAGAACTTTTAAAAATGTGGGCCTTTGTTTTGTTCTGTGAGATGAGGGTAAGTATTGCTCCAGGCCCTCCTTGTCTCCGCTCCCAAGCCTCTTCAATAAAGCTATGCTCATGTGGAAAACTGTGTGCGTTACCTGCTCATTCTTGACCAGTAACAGGCAAGAACCTTATTCCAGTAACAAAACGAGTATATTTATGACAAGCTAGGAGCCCTAAACATCAAAGGCAAGCTTAGAAAATGAACTGAGGGGCAGGGGAAGGAAGAGACGGTTCAGAAGCGGAGAGGAGTTACCGAATCACTGGGAGTCCTCAGGCAGCGTTTCCCGGAGCGGCAGCAGTTTCCCCAGGGAGAAGCAGCCACCCACACACCCAACTCACACCTCTGGAACCAGAGCAGAATGGCGCTGTCAGCAAAAGCTAAGAACTTGTGAATATTTTCCCACACTCCCCCACCCCCTGCAGCCCCCTTACAAGCCGGCTTCAGTGGCTGACTTCCCTGGGCCTGAGATGGGCCCTGTTGAGTGCCTAGAGCCATCCTCCCAGCCATGGAGAAGGATTAAATTAGCACTGGGGGAAAAGATAATTTGCCAGCTCTACTATCTGGGGGAGCTGAGGACAGAAGTGGATCCTGTCCTGGCATAAACAATCTGTGGACTTTGAGTACCTTTCCCCTCGGCATGGCTTTTGTGCACCTATTTCAGGAGAATAAGCCCTTGTTGGCAGACTGCAACCCTTTCAGCTGTGTGGCGGAGAGGTTGGTGTTTGATGTTTGAGACTGCTTTGCCTATTAAACACGGTCTTCACCTTCCCATATCAGGGGCCTAAGGACTGGTAGCTCCACTCAGGTCACCCAGCCACCTGTGACAGGGGTCCAAGGATAACTGGTACCTCCCAGTCCTTACAATCAAAAACATTGGGTGCCCGTGGTCCACCTGCAGAACCCACCCACCTGTACGCTGTATGGATCAGGGGACACACCTTCCTCAGAGACACGTGGGGGATGATTCTCAGTCCCCTGCCTTTTTCAGAGTGTGACCTCTGCAGCAACCAGATACCGGTACCTACACCAATTACCCCTGCCCTTCTAAGGCTATAGGACAAAGCCTGTACCACACACTTGATGATCAGCTAACTGAAAAACTGAGCTGAATTCATGCAAGAAAAATGAATGGACTTCTAGACTGATATACCTGATAATAGCTCTAGCCATTTGGGGACAGGACATCAGAGCTCTAAAGGTGAAAATAATCAAGCCAGCTCACTCAAGCAACCCATTTGGGCATATCAAAACAAAACAAAGCATGAAGCTACAACACAGTAAGCAAACGTAAAATAAACTAAAACAATAACTTGTAGATGGCTCGGAGACAACAGTCAATATCAACTCACATAAAGAAACAGACCATGATCACCTCAACAAGCTCTCAAAACAAAGAATCCAGGGATCTTTTAGGTGAAAGTGCCTTCCTGGAATTTCCAGAGGCAGAGTACAAAAGATTAATATACAGAACCCTTCAAGACATCAGGAAGGAAATGAGGCAATACACAGAAGAAGCCAAGAAACACAGATAAAGCAATTGAAGAAATTAAAAAGATTATTCAGCAACACAATGAAAAATTTAATAAGTTGGAAAAATCCATAGACAGACAGCAATCAGAAATTCAGAAAATTCAGAGAAGCAGATTGGAGCAAGTAGAAGGCAGAATTTCTGAACTTGAAGATAAAGCACTTGGCACTGATATATTTGAAGAAAAATCAGATAAAAGAATTAAAAAAAATGAAGAAACCTTAAGAATCATGTGGGACTCTATCAAGAGAAATAACCTACAAGTGATTGGAGTACCAGAACAAGAAGAGACAGCAGAAAATACAGAGAGAATTGTTGAAGATTCCTTGCCAGAAAACTTCCCTGATATCGTGAAAGATGAGAAGATATCTATCCGAGATGCTCATCGAACTCCACATAAGGTAGATCTTAAAAGAAAGTCACCAAGACATATTATAATCAAACTTGCCAAAACCAAAGATAAAGAGAGAATTTTAAGAGCAGCTAGGGATAAACGAAAAGTCACCTACAAAGGAGAGCCAATAAGAATAAGCTCGGACTACTCGGCTGAAACCATGCAGGCAAGAAGGCAATGGGATGACATATTGAAAACATTGCAGGAATTGAATTGCCAGCCAAGAATCATATATCCAGCAAAACTGTCTCTCAAATATCAAGGTGAAATTAGGACATTTGCAGATAAACAGAAGTTTAGGGAATTTGTAAAAGCCAAACCGAAACTACAAGAAATACTAAAGGGAGTTCTTTGGTTAGAATATCAACAATATCAGGTATCAACTCAAGACTAGAACACTGGGCAGAGCAACCAGAAGTCAACCCAGACAAGGAAATCAAAAAAATAATTCAAGATTAAATAACACTCAAAACAGGGTAACAACGATGTTATTATGTAAAAGAAGGCAACATTAAAAGATCTTCCATATGGAGAAGATGATACAGTAATACAAAGAAATAAAAGTTAGTTATAAATTTAGAAAATAGGGGTAAATAATAAGGTAACCACAAAGGAGACAAACTATCCTACACATGAAAATGAAATAGAAGAAAAAAATACAGACTCAGCAGAAACAAAGTCAATAACAATGAAAATGAAGAAAGGACAATATATAAAGCTAATCTACTTAGCTCATAAAATTAAGAGGGAAAAAGAAACTGTTAATGACATGCAAAAAAAGACATCAAAATGATAGCACTAAATTCATACCTATCCATACTTACTCCGAATGTAAATGGACTAAATGCACCAATAAAGAGACAGAGAGTGGCAGAATGGATTAAAACACATGATCTGTCTATGTGCTGCCTCCAAGAGACACACGTAGACTTAAAGACACAAACAAACTAAAACTCAAAGGATGAAAAAAAAAAAAACATCAGGCAAACAACAATGAAAAAAAGAGCAGGAGTGGCAATATTTAATTTCTGACAAAATGGACTTTAAAGTTAAATCCGTCATAAAGGAGAAGGAAGGACACTATATAATGATTAAAGGGACTGTATAGCAAGAAGATATAATCATATTAAATATTTATGCACTCAATGACAGGACTGCAAGGTACATAAAACAAACTCTATCAGCATTGAAAAGTGAGATAGACCCCTGCACAATAATAGTAGGAGACTTCAACACACCACTTTCGGGGAAGGACAGGACATCCAGAAAGGAGCTCAATAAAGACACGGAAGATCTAAATGCCATAATCAACCAACATGACCTCATAGACATATACAGAACACTCCACCCAACAGCTGCAAAGTATACTTTCTTTTCTAGTGCACATGGGACAGTATGTAGAATAGATCACATATTAGGTCATAAAAGAACCCTTAGCAGAATCCAAAACATTGAAATATTACAAAGCATCTTCTCTGACCATAAGGCCATAAAAGTGGAAACAATAACAGAAAAACCAGGGAAAAGAAATCAAACACTTTGAAACTGAACAATACCCTGCTCAAAATAGACTGGATGGTAGAAGACATGAAGGATGGAATAAAGAAATTCATAGACGCCAATGAGAACAAAAACACTTCCTCTCAGAACCTTTAGAACACAGCGAAAGCAGTGCTCAGAGGTCAATTTGTATCAATAAATGCACATATCCAAAAAGAAGAAAGGGCCCAAACCAAAGAACTATCCCTACAACTTGAACAAATAGAAAGAGAGCCACAAAAGAAACCCTCAGGCACCAGAAGAAAACAAATAATAAAAATTAGGGCAGAGCTAAATGAAATAGAAAACAGAAAAACGATTGAAAGAATTAACAAGACCAAAAGCTGGTTCTTTGAAAAAATCAACAAAATTGATAAACCATTGGCCAAACTGGCAAAAGAAAAACAAGAGATGAAGCAAATAACCCAAATAAGAAATGAGATGGGCGATATTACAACAGATCCAACTGAAACTAAAAGAATCATACCAGATTATTACGAGAAATTGTACCCTAACAAATTTGAAAACCTAGAATAAATGGATCATTTCCTAGAAACACACTACCTACCTAAACTAACACAAACAGAAGTAGAACAACTAAATAGACCCATAACAAAAGAAGAGATTGAAAAGGTAACCAAAAAACTCCCAACCAAAAAAAAGCCCTGGCCTAGACCACTTCACTGCAGAGTTATACCAGACATTCAGACAAGAGTTAACACCACTACTACTAAATAAAGGTATTTCAGAGCAGAGAAAATGACGGAATACTACCAAACTCATTATGTGAAGCCAGCATATCCCTGATACCAAAACCAGGTAAAGACACCACAAGAAAAGAAAATTATAGACCTATATCCCTCACGAATGTAGATGCAAAAATCCTCAACAAAATTCTAGCCAATAGAATTCAACAACATATCAAAAAAATAATTCACCATGACCAAGCAGGATTCACACCAGGTATGCAGGGATGGTACAACATTAGAAAAACAATTAATGTAATCCACCACATATATAAAACAAAAGACAAGAATGACATGATTTTATCAATCGATGTAGAAAAGGCATTTGACAAAGTTCAACACCCATTCATGATAAAAACTCTCAGCAAAATTGGAATAGAAGGAAAACTCCTCAACATAATAAAGGGTATTTATACAAAGCCAACGTCATCTGAAATGTAGAGAGCCTGAATGCATTTCCCTTGAGAACGGGAACCGGACAGGGATGCCCTTTACCACCACTCTTATTCAAAATTGTGCTGGAAGTCCTAGCCAGAGCAATTAGGCTAGACAAAGAAATAAAGGACATCCAGATTGGCAGGAATAAGTAAAATTATCTCCATTTGCAGATGACATGATGTTAGATGCAGAAAACCCTAAGGAATCCTCCAGAAAACCCTAAGGAATCCTCCAGAAAACTACTGAAACTAATAGAAGATTTCAGCAGACTATCAGGATACAAGATAAACATACAAAAATCAGTTGGATTCCTCTACACCAACAAAAAGAACATTGAAGAGGAAAAAACCTAATCAATACCATTTGCTGTAGCCCCGAAGAAAATAAAATACTTAGGAATAAACCTTACCAGATTGTAAAAGATTTATACAAAGAAAACTACAATACACTTCTGCAAGAAACCAAAAGAGACCTGCATAAGTAGAAAAACACACCTTGCTCATGGATAGGAAGACTTAACATTATAAAAATATCTATTCTACCAAAAGTGATCTATGTATTTAATGCAATTCCAATCCAAATTCCAAAGACATTCTATAATGAGATGGAAAAACAAATCACCAACTTCATATGAAAGGGAAAGAGGCCCGGATAAGTAAAGTATTACTGAAAAAGAAGAACAAAGTGGAGGCCTCACTCTACCTGATTTTAGAACCTATTATACCGCCACAGTAGTCAAAACAGCCTGGTACTGGTGCAACAACAGATACATAGACCAATGGAACAGAATTGGGAATCCAGACATAAATCCATCCACATATGAGCAGTTGATATTTGACAAAGGCCCCAAAACAGCTAAATGGAGAAAAGACAGTCTTTTTTTTTTTTTAAATACTTTTTATTGTGCTTTAAATGAAAGTTTACAAATCAAGTCAGTCTGTCACATATAAGCTTATATACACCTTACTCCATACTCCCACTTACTCTCCCGCTGAGTCAGCCGTCTCCCTCCTTCCAGTCTCTCCTTTCATGACGGTTTTGCCAGTTTCTAACCCTCTCTACCCTCCTATTTCCCCTCCAGACAGGAGATGCCAACACAGTCTTATGTGTCCACCTGATACAAGTAGCTCACCCTTCATCAGCATCTCTCTCCAACCCTTTGTCCAGTCCCTTCCATGTCTGATGAGTTGTCTTCGGGAATGGTTCCTGTCCTGGGCCAACAGAAGGTTTGGGGACCATGACCGCCAGGATTCTTCTAGTTTCAGTCAGACCATTAAGTTTGGTCTTTTTATGAGAATTTGGGGTCTGCGTCCCACTGTTCTCCTGCTCCCTCAGGGGTTCTCTGTTGTGCTCCCTGTCAGGGCAGTCATCGGTTGTGGCTGGGCACCATCTAGATCTTCTGGTCTCAGGATGATGTAAGTCTCTGGCTCATGTGGCCCTGTCTAAGACAGTCTTTTTAACAAATGGTGCTGGCATACCTGGATATCCATCTGCAAAAAAATGAAACAAGACCCATACCTCACTCCATGCACAAAAACTAACTCAAAATGGATCAATGACCTAAATATAAAATCTAAAATGATAAAGATCGTGGAAGAAAAAATAGGGACAACGTTAGGAGCCCTAATACATGGCATAAACAGTATACAAAACGTTACTAACAATGCAGAAGAAAAACTGGATAGCTGGGAGCTCTTAAAAATCAAACACCTAGGCTCATCAAAAGACTTCACCAAAAGAATGCAGATTACCTACAGACTGGGAAAAAGTTTTTAGCTATGACATTTCTGATTAGTGCCTGATCTCTAAAATGTACATGATACTGCAAAAGCTCAACTGCAGAAAGACAAATAACACAATTAAAAAATGGGCAAAAGATATGAATAGACGCTTCACTAAAGAAAACATTCAGGTAGCTAACAGATACACGGGAAATGCTCACGATCATTAGCCATTAGAGAAATGCAAATCAAAACTACAGTGAGATTCCACCTCACTCCAACAAGGCAGGCATTAATCCAAAAAACACAAAACAATAAACGTTGAAGAGGCTGTGGAGAGATTGGAACACTTACACACGGCTGGTGGGAATGCAAAATTGTACAAGCCCTTTGGAAATCAATTTGGCACTTCCTTAAAAAGCCAGAAATAGAACTACCATACGATCCAGCAATCCCACTCCTTGGAATATATCCTAGAGAAATAAGAGCCTTTTCATGAACAGATATATGCACACCCATGGTCATTGCAGCACTGTTTACAATAGGAAAAAGGTGGAAGCAACCAAGGTGCCTGTCAATGGATGAATGGATAAATAAATTATGGTACATTCACACAATGGAATACTAGGCATCGATAAAGAACAGTGATGAAACTGTCAAACATTACACAACATGGAGGAATCTGGAAGGCATTACGCTGAGTGAAATTAGTCATTTTCAAAAGGACAAATATTGCATAAGACCAATATTATAAGAAGTCGAGAAACAGTTTAAACAGAGAAGAAAATATTCTTTGAAGGGTACGAAATGGGGGAGGGCGGGAGGGTGGGAGAGGGATATTCACTAATTAGATAGTAGATAAGAACTACTTTAGGTGAGGGGAAAGATAACACACAATACAGGCGAAGGCAGCACAACTGGACCAAACCAAAAGCAAAGAAGTTTACTGAATAAGCTGAATGCTTTGAAGGCCAGTGCAGTGTGGGCAGGGTTTGGGGACCATGGTTTCAGGAGACATCTAAGTCAATTGGCATAATAAAATCTATTAAGAAAACATTCTGCATTGCACTTTCGAGAGTGGCGTCTAAGATGTATCAATTGGTCTTAACCCACAGGAACCAAAGGAGAATGAAGAACGCCAAGGACACAAGGTAATTACGAGCCCGAGACAGAAAGGGCCACATAAGCCAGAGACCACATCAGCCTGAGACCGGAAGAGCTAGATGGTGCCCGGCTACAACCGATTACTGCCTTCACAAGGAATAAAACAGAGAACCCCCTGAGGGATCAGGAGAGCAGTGGAATGAAGACCCCGAATTCTCATAAAAACCAGACTTATTGTTCCAACTGATACTAGAATGACCCCAGTGGTCATGGCCCCCAGACTTTCTGTTGGCCCAGGACAGGAACCATTCCCAAAGCTAACTCTTCAGACATGGATTGGACTGGACATTGGGATGGAGAGGGATGCTGGTGAGGAGTGAGGTTCTTGGATCAGGTGGATACTTGAGACTATGTTGGCATCTCCTGCCTGTAGGGGAGGTGAGAGGGTAGAGGGAGTTAGAAGCTGGTGAAATGGGCATGAAAAGAGAGAGTGGAGGGAGGGAGCAGACTGTTTCATTAGGGGGAGAGCAATTGGGAATATATAGCAAGGTGTATATAAGTTTTTGCGTGAGAGGCTGACTTGATTTGTAAACTTTCACTTAAAGCACAATAAAAATTACAAATAAAATAATGAGAATCAACTTTAGAAAAACTCTGAAATATCTCAAAAAGTTACAACTTGGTGAAGAAGGAAGCTGTTGCTTTGTGGTAAGAGAGCAATGTGGCCTTTGAAATTGCTGTCTATGATTCCCGCTTCCCAAGTTGACTGAGGGTGTGAGAGCAGGGTGCACGCTTCCTGTGTAGGCTGCTAGTGCCAGATGGAGCAATGTGAACACTATTCTTGAAGAATTGTGATTATAGGATTTTATTTATATGGGGGCTCCCTGAAGGACTCGCACAAAGACTTGCCTTTGTTTTGGCTGAAACAGAGCGCTCTCAGGGCTGAAGACATTTCCCAGACAGCTTTTGCCCCAGACATTTAAAGGCACTACTATTGGCCTCTTCAGCCTGGGGCAAGGGACAATAATTGGGACAAGCAACAGACAGACTGAAAAGCCTGTGAAGAATAAGTTGGAAGTAGGAGTTTTTAAAGTCATGGCACATACCAAGACTTCGAGACAGTCACATGCATGCCCAGAGCTGAATGTATACTGAGAATTGGATCAGGAAGACCCTAAGTTTTCACTTCAGGCTGGCTCTCAGGCTCCACATAATGAGGAATTAAAGGCTAAGGCAGATTTTTAAGTTTCCTGGCTAGGTGTTGAAGGAGTGTCCCAACCAGAGCAAATTAGAGAGAAATGGGAAAATTTTCTTTTTCCTATTTTTTTTCCCTTCTGTTGCCATCAGGCTTTAAGACTACTTTGTTAAAACACCAACTGGCCACAAAGCTATAGGAATACAGATTTCATGGCAACACACAATAAAAAAGAACTTACAGATCTGGCTTAGAAAACTTACTACAAGCAACAAGACCCAACACAGATGGCAACAAAAGATCCTGTGGAAAGGGGAGAATGATTTCCAAAACTGGCACATTATACCCTAGTTTTCAACAACAACAAAAAAATCATGAGGCATAAAAATAAACAAAAATGAATGGTTCATACAGAGGGAGAAAAAGAAATTCATAGAAACTGTCCTTGTGAACGTCTAGGGATTTGACTTACAGAACAAAGACTTTAAATCAACTTTAAAGTCACAAAGACATTTAATCTCAAATATGCTCAAGAGGCTAAAGGAAACCATTCCCAAAGAACTAAAGAAAACCAAGAGAATGAAGTCTCCACACAGAGATATAAAGAGATAAAAATTATAAAAAAGGAACCAAACAGGTAAGTGGATCTGAAAATTACAAAAGCTGAAATAAAAAATTCACTACAGGGGTTCAATAGCAGATTTGAGGGCAGAAAAAAAAAGTCAGCAAACTTGAAGAAAGGTCAATTGAGACAATCCAGTCAGAGGAGCAGAAAGAAAAAAAGGAATGAAAAACAAACAAACAAGAAAAGAGCCTAAAAGACCTGTGGGATAACGTCAAGTGTACCAACACATACATAGTGGGAGTCCCAAAGGGAAAGCAGGGAACGGGGCTAGAAAGACTATTTGAAGGAATAATGGTTGAAGACTTTCCAAATTTGATGAAAGACATAAATCTACATTCAAGAAGCTCAATGAACTACAAGCAGGATAAACTCAAAGAGATCCACATTGAGAAATTTCTGTTGAAAGAAAAAGACAAAGAGGGAATCCTGAAAAGAAGAGAGGAGCGACTCATCACATAGTCAGGGTCTTCAAAAAGATTAACAGTCAATTTCTTATTAGAAACCATGGAGGCCAAATGACAGTGGGATAAACATATTTAAAGTACTAAAAGAAATATGAAATAAGAATTATATATCCAGAAAAATTTTTCCTTCAAAAATGAAGAAGTTAAGAGAATTCCAGATTAATGAAAACTGAGGGAGTTTTTCACCAGAAGAACTAACCTACAGGAAATGCTCAAATGTCCCAAGGTATAATGAAAAGACATTAGAAAGTAACTAGAAGCCATTTTAGGAAATAAAGAAAAATGGCAAAGTAACTACATAGGTAAACATCAAAGTCCGTATTATTTCATATTTGGTTTGTAACTCCTCTTTTTTTCTTAGATTTTTTCCATATATTATATAAAGATGAATGCATAAAATAATTGTAAAGCTATGCTGATAGGCATACAATGTAAATGTACAAAGATCTAATTTGTGACAATAACAACATAATGGGGAGCTATGGCACTGAAAAGAAGACTTTTTGTATACTATTGAAATTAAGTTGGTATTAATTCAAAGTTGATTTCTAAAAAGCTGCTATGGTCATTGTAATTCCTAGATAAATGACTAAAGAAAAAGTAAGATACGTACAGGTTAAGAAATGAGAAGGGGATTTACTGAAGGGTATACTGGAAAAAAATGATTAAGTGCAAATAAAAGCAGTACTGGTGGAATTGAGGACCAAAGAAGATTTAAGACATACAGAAAACAAATAGCAAGATGACAGAAGTAAGTCATTTCTTATCAATAATTATTTTCAGTATAAATTGAATAAACTCTCCAAATAAAACACATATTGCCAGAATCTTTAAAAAATCTTGATCTAACTACATGCTCTTTACAAGAAACTGACATTAGAGGGGATACTGCATGATTTATAATCAAGAAAGGTGTACATCAGGGTTGTATCCTTTCACCATCTTATTCAATTTACATGAAACATTTGTCCTCTGGAATTATGAGTATTCTTATAACAATGAACACAAATGCTGAGTGTCTTAGGGTGGGTTCTCTAAAGAAGCAAAATCAGTGAAGCATCTAAAAATAGAAAGATGGTAGATGATAGATAGATAGATGATTGATAGATGATAGACAGGTGATAGATGATTGATTGATGATACATCGATAGATGATAGATTAGATAGGTAGGTAGGTAGGTAGATAGGTAGGTAGGTAGATAGGTAGATAGACTGATTTATATCAAGGAAATGGCTCACACGGTTGTAGGGCCTGGAAAGTCCCAAGTACTTGGGTCAGGCTGGAGGCTTCTCCCAGCTCACAGAGTTTCAGGGGCTGGCAAACCCAAGATCCATACCACAGAAGCTGATGAATTCCAAGGTCAGTAGCTGTCATGGATTGAATTCTGTCTCCCCAAAATACCTGTCAACTTAGCTAGGTCATGATTCCCAGTATTGCATGATTGTCCACCATTTTGTCTTCTGATGAGATTTCCCTGTGTGTTGTAAATCCTATGTCTTTGATGTTGATGAGATGGGATTAGCAGCAGTTATGTAAACTTAATCTACAAAATTAGATTGTGTGTTTTTTTTAATTTTTATTGTGCTTTAAGTGAAAGTTTTCAAATCAAGTCAGTCTCTCATACAAAAATTTATATACACTTTGCTATATACTCCAATTGCTCTCCTTCTAATGAGACAGCCCACTCCTTCCCTTCATGTCCATTCCGCCAGCCTCCAAGCCCCTCTACCCTCTCATTTCCCCTCCAGATAGGAGATGCCAACATAGTCTCAAGTGTCTGCTTGATCCAAGAAGCTCATTGTTCACCAGCATGTTTTTCTATCCCATTGTCCAGTCCAATCCCTGTCTAAAGAGTTGGCTTTGGGAATGGTTCCTGTCCTGGGCTAACAGAAGGTCTGGGGGCCGTGACCCCCAGGGTCCTTATACTCTCAGTCAGACCATTAAATCTGGTCTTTTTATGAGAATTTGGGGTCTGTATCTTTTTTTTTTTTTTTTTTTTATCCCACTGCTCTCCTGCTCCCTCAGGGGTTCTCTGTTGTGTTGCCTGTCAGGGCAGTCATCGGTTGTGGCCAAAAAAAACCAGGCACCATATAATTCTTCTGGTCTCAGGCTGATGTAGTCTCTGGTTTATGTGGCCCTTTCTGTCTCTTGGGCTCATAATTACCTTGTGTCCGTGGTGTTCTTCATTCTCAAGATTAGATTGTGTTTTAGGGCAAACTCTTTTGAGATATAGAAGAGAGACGTGAGCAGAGGGATGGAGGACCTCATGCTACCAAGAAAGCAGTGTCCAGAGCAGAATGTGTCCTTTGAGCTTGAAGTTCCTTCACCGAGAAGTTCCTAGTCCAAGGGAAGATTGATAACAAGGGCCTTCCTCCAGAGCTGACAGATAGAGAAATCTTTCTCCTGGAGCTGATGCCCTGAATTTGGACTTGTAGCTTACTAGCCTGTGAGAGAATAAATTTCTCTTTGTTAAAGCCATCCACTTGTGCTATTTCTGTTAGACAAGTGCTAAATAACTAAGACAGCAGGCAAGCTACCAGCTAGCTCAAATCCCAAGAAAGAACCAGAGGACAGATGAACAGGAGCCAGCTCCAGTATCCAGAGGGACTAAAACCAGTGAGCCTTGTCAGAAGGTCCAGCTGTATGGAGGCAGGCATACCACCAAGGAAACTCCCTTTTAACTGATTGGCCACTCACAGCAGATCCCATCATGGGGATGGTCACATTATACCAGATCTCATCATGAAGATGATTACTTCATTATATCACTGCCAAACTACATCATAACTGCCAAACCACTAAGAATCATGGCCCAGCCAAGTTGACACACAACCTTAACAATCATACTGAGTAAGCCACTTTTAGTGATGAATGGTGAGGTGGTCATAACCAGAAAAGAATTGGTTTTGGGTCTTTGACAACTATGTGTCATAAATGTATGGTATTATTTACTTTGACATGTATTTATATACTGCTGCTTTCTCCAAAAGGTTGTGAACTTTTTTTTTTTTGAAGAACTTGTTTGTATTGTCTGTTGCTTGTTGGCATTGGCCCCTGAGCACTGGGGCTAGCATTTTGAGATAAATGTCATTTGTGTCAACATGAGAAAAAACCACAGACAAAATAATTTTTACATTGCCATTGGTCTTATAGCCTTCCTGTAAATCGGACACATGTAACTTATCACTGTGTTTGAACCAACCTCTCACTTCGTGCATTCTAAACAACATTCACCACAAAATTCAGATGAAAGAGAAAAAGTAATTAAGCATCTGGTGGTACAACAATCTCAATGCTATTTTTACAGTAAGCATTACATATGCTTACCATGAGCCAAGTGTCAATACCTTCTAGCTGAAGGCCACCAGGAACACGCCTGTAGTTAAATCAGAGAAGACAGAGCCCATCAGGAGTGGCGAGGGTGGTGGGCGATTGTGAGAGAGGGTAAGTAAAAGTTATGAAGCAAAGACTATGTCTTGTACATTTAAAAGAGTGGGATGGGCAAGGAGCAGAGCATTTGTATCAGCTGGATGTTTTGTTAACGGAGTTAGCTGTGGAAAGAAGGAAATGTGCAATAGGTTGGGGGCAGATTATAAAAGGCCTTGAATGTGAAGCTAAGGAATTAATCTTGTAGGAAGAGGCATTGAATATTACTGAAGGGAGTTAGAAGAAATCACAACAAATAATAACAGAGAATCACATCTGAATCTGATGTGCCTAGCAGGGCAAGTGGTGCACAAAGCTGTTTTAGTACGGTATCTTTCATACCATTTGGCCAGAATGTGCAGTAAAAATACATTCTATGCTGAAGTCCAGTATACACATACAGATGCACACATACACACAACTGAGACTTAAGCTAAACAAGACTTCTCCTTATGTGTGCAACATTATTTTCCACCCCACCTGCTTCTACTTCACTCGATTGTACTTTGTGCTGCTGTTTACTCATTATTTTTTCTACCTACAAAAGAATGGCCAGACGTTTGAAAAATACCATTTAAAAAAGATAAATCAGTGAGGAAAGTGAACTGCAGGGACCAAAATAGGGGTAGGATGGCAGTTGGTAGGTGATAGCATTGTTCATTTGCTAATTAATTCATTCCTTCAACCAACTTTTATGAAGTATGTGTTACGTACCAGGCATGAAGACAGAAAGATTCCCAAGATCCAGTTGTGTCCTTGAAGAGCTCACGGCCAGTGATGGAGATAGGTAGCTAATTCAGTGTGGCAAGTGTTTTAACAAAGATTTGGGAAAAGTATCCCAGGATGGATCTCACTACCTTAGGAAAATGTTGTTATTGTTGTTAGGTGCCACCCAGTCTGTTCCGACCTGTGTACATCAGTATGAAACACTATCTGGTCCTGTCCCATCCTCACAAATGTTGTTATGTTTCAGCCTTTTGTTGCAGCCACTGTGTCAATCTGTATCATCGAGGGCCTTCCTCTTTTTCACTGACCCTCTACTTTACCAGATTGAAGTTGCCAAGGATTTCATTTTACTTGGATGCACAATCAACACCCATGGAAACAGCAGTCAAGAAAAAGAACATTGCACTGCATTGGGCAAATCTGCTTCAAAAGGCCTCTTTAAAGTGTTAAAAAGCAAAATATCACCTTGAAGACTAAGGTAGAGGGCCAGCAAATAAGAGGAGAACCCTCGACGAGATGGATTGACACAGTGGCTGCAAGAATGAGCTCAAGCATAACAATGATTATGAGGATGGCACAGGACTGGGCAGTGTTCCATTCTGTTGTTCATTGGGTCACTATGAGTTGGAACTGACTCAACGGCACCTAACAACAACAACTCTGCTTTACCAAGAATGATGTCCTTCTCCAGGGACTGGTCCCTCTTGATAACGTGTTCAAAGTATGTGAGACAAAATCTTGCCATGCTTGCTTCCAAGGAGCACTCTGACTGTATTCCAAGAGAGATTTGTTCATTCTTCTGGAAATCCATGAAATAATCAATATTCTTAGCCAACACCATAATTCAAAGGCATCAGTTCTTTGATCTTCCTTATTCATTGTTCAGTTTGCACATGCATATGAAGTGATTGAAAATACCATGGCTTTGGTCAGACCCACCTTAGCCTTCAAAGTAACATCTTTGCTTTTTTACAGTTTAAAGAGGTCTTTTGCAGCAGGTTTACCCAATGCAGCACATTCTTTGATTTCCTGAATGCTGCTGCCATGGGCATTGATGTGGATCCAAGTAAGGTTAAATCCTTGACAGCTTCAATATTTTCTCCATTTATCATGATATTACTTATTGGTCCAGTTGTGAGGATTTTAGTTTTCTTTATGTTGAGGTGTAATCCATACTGAAGGCTGTGGCCTTTGATCTTCATCAGTAAGTGCTTCAAGTCCTCTTCACCTTCAGCATGCAAGGTTGTGTCATCTGCAATATTGCAGGTTGTTAAATGAGTCTTCCACCAGCCCTGACACCACATTCTTCTTCATACAGTCTAGCTTCTTGGATTATTTGATCAGCATACATATTGAATAAGTATGCTGAAAGGATAAAACCCTAACACCCACGTTAATGAAACACTGCCTGTTCCAGTGCCGCGGTCGCAATCATTGCTATGCTTGAGCCCATCATTGCAGCCACTGTATCAATCCATCTCATTGAGGGTCTTCCTCTCCTTTTTTCTTATGTCTCATTAATTACCAGGTCAATTAACCTGGCACCCACTGTGAGAGGAACCAAAAGCCAACCTTCTCTGAGTAGAATATTTACACATTTACAAATCCCCTGCTATGGTATTTATCATTTTTTTATGTGTTAAAACTTGTTTTGATGGTATTGCATTTTATTGTTAAGGTTTCTAAGCAAAAGTAAAAATAGTAATGTTTAAAATTTGTTATCATTCCATTGTCACATGTATTTTGTTGCTACAGTAACTCCAAAGTACAGAATTATTTTTTAATTGTAGTAGCATTGTATATAGGAATGGAGGAAAGGTATTGAGAGAAATAAGAATTCAGAAACGAATAACCCATAGCAAGCGATATCAAACTCTGCCATGAATCTGGGGTTTCAATAAGCTATATAACAGAAAAAAAATAAGGATTATACCTACACTCCCTTTCCTTCCTCCAACAATTGTGACATTTGCTTCATTTCTTCCTAACCAAACTCTACACTTCTGTGCTATGTTATAGAGATGGTGGGAATGGTGAGCAATCAGCAAGGAAGCCTAGATTTACGTGGAAAGTGGGAAGAATAATTAAGACAGAAAATAAAAGAGAGGAGAAGAAAAGGGAGGCTGAATCACAGTTTGGAAGAATATTTAGAGTTGGGAGTTGAGGTAAGATGAAAGCTTTGGTACACGAGGATTTCAAGGACAAAGCTAGGGAAAAATATTGTGAGAAGTACTGCTATACATGGAATGTTTCACTTCCTTGGGCATTAATCTATAGTTTCTTCTAGAAATCTTATGCTATTTTAAATATTTCTTCCAACTTTATCATGTTAACATAGAAATTTGATTTTTTTTTACTTCCAGAAAATAATGAATTGTCTAAGTCTCATTTATTTCAGAATCTTTCCTTTTCTCATTGATTTAGATGCCACTTTTACAATATAATTGTTGTTGTCAGGTGCCCTTCAGTAATTTCTGACTCATAGCGACCCTGTGTACAACAGAAAGAATATAATAGGTTCTGATTGTACTGCATTTGCTTGTGATCATTCTTCTGCACAGATGTATCTATTTAGGTTTAGCTAAACAAACTTCATGGCACATGTAATACAGAGTAGACCAAACCTTTCCTCTTTAGTCCTGTTTGTAAAAATTATCTTACCCAATTAGTCTTGTGGAAGACATGGCTAAGTTGCTTTTCCCATATCCATTTTCAACCTTTTTTTTTTTTTTAATAGAAGAACATTGATTTAGTTTGGGGTAGCAACATACCCAGCTAAAAACCTCAATCTAGTGTTTGCCATGCATATTAGTTTCCTATTGCTGCTATAACAAATTACCAAAAACGAGTGACCTAAACCAACATAAATTTATTATCTTTAAGTTCCGGAAGACAGAATTCTAAAATGAGTTCTACTGTGCTAAAAATCCAGATGTCTGCAGAGCTGCCTTCCTTTCTGGAGGCTCTAAAGAAAAATCTATTTTTAGGGTTTCGTCAGTAGTCCTTGTGATGTGCCCTACATGAGATGGCATATCCATGGGTAGGGAAATTCTCCTCTCAGGAGAGGTGGACCCATTGGCAGGGATGGAATCTGCATCTGGTCCCAAAGCTGAACCCACAGGACCAAACTGGCAGAAAAGTTTCCTTCATTTATGGTCCCATGGCCTCCAAGGAAGTGAGTGTCTTGGAGAATGGAGTAGCAATTAAACAGTGTATTTAATGAGGACCTCTGAGAATTCTGCCTCTGAACCCCCGAAGCTGTAAATTCTCCCTCTGCCCTAACCTGCAACACACCAGCCACAGGTTAAAATCCTCCTCATTTGTGCCCAACCTTGAAATATCAATTCATTTTCCAGACCCAGTGCCGGACACCGCCTCCCTGCCCTGCCTGCATCCGTTGTCCAAAGGAGAAATGGACAGTGCAGCCTTGTCCGTTGGGTGATGCTGTGGAGGAGCCAGAGTAGTCCAGTAAGTTCTGTGGGAATGGGCCGTAGGGGAAGGAGAGCGTTTATGAACCATGTCTTCTGGGGAACAGTCAGGGTGATGACATAGTGAGAAGGGATTGATTCAAATCTTACACCGTCCAGGTCACTGCTCTGAAGGGGCTTCTTGCAGCCCATTCCCTCGGAGTCCCTCTCCTTCTTGCTTCAATCTCAGAGAACAGTCTGTTCCTTTGGCAAAAAAATTTACTCTCCCCTCAGAGTCGCTATGAGTCAGAATTGACTCGACGGCACTGGGTCAGGCTGTTCAGTTCTGAGGATTCTGCTCCGGTTCAACCTTAGCATCTCCTCTTACTTGTCAAGCATCAACTATAGGAGGCAGTGGCTGCTCGGTGAGAAAGGCCCGGACTTGGATTCAGACAAGGGTGAGTTCTAATTCAGCCCTTTCCACTTAGTAGCTGATTGGCCCTACAAATATTACTTACATTCTAGGAACCTGCTGCTTCATCAGCACAATAGTGAGTACAAGAGCCTCAGAGGATACTCATGGTGTGACAGATACAATGTGTCAATGTCTAGGAACTATTGTGCAGTGTCACTTGAAAAGCACCATTTATTTATCATTCACTTATGCTCCAACAAGAATTTTCAGAAAATAAACACAATTATATAAGACAAAGCAAAATGTCTTAAATATATACGAGAAAAGAAATTTGGGGGCAAAAGAAATGAAAGAAAACATAAAATGAAGCAAGGAATGACAAAGTAAATAAAATTCATACCATAAAATCTCACACAGGTGCCAACATTAGGCTCCTGATTTGGCTGTGTATATCCCAGTGAAGATAAAAGGCAATGTTTGTGGTGTTAGGATGAGATTTGGCTGCATAAATGGAAAAATTCAAAGTGCTTTAAACAAATTAGGAGTTTATTTTCTGTCCCGTAAAAGAAGGGTCCAATATAATACCTCCATGCTAACATGAAAAAAATTTTTTTTTCTTTTTTAACATGAGGGCAAGTGTTAGTCTATATATCTGCTTCACCCTTCACAATGTGGGGTTTTCCAAGATATGACAGCTTCTAGATTCCAGTTTTCATGTTCAAACTTCAGGTAAGAAGAAGATGGAAAAGGGGAAAGGTTTCTAAAGAACATTTCAATATTCCCATCAAAAGCCTTCCCTTCTATCTCACTGACATTAATTGCAAGTGGAAGCATGGTACCTTAGCAAGGCATATAATACCGGTTGCCACCAATTCAATTAAGTATACTCTATAGAGTTTTCAATGGCTGTGAACTTTCAGATGTAGATCAACAGCTTTTATTCTGAAGCATCTCTGAATGGATTCAAACCTCCAACGTTTAGGTTAGAGCCTAGTGCTCAAATGTTTGTACCACCCAGGGAATAAATAACCAACTGCAAATAAAACTGGGCTTCTGTTAATAAATAAGAGAATATATGTTTTGGGTAGGGAATCTATAGCACAACCATCTTACAAAATTCATAGTATCCATAACATTAAAACAGACAAATTGTGTAATAGAAGCAAGACCCTGCCTCATAAAAAGGTGTCCCTGATTCTCATAAAAACATCACACTGTATGGTATAATATAAAGAGCAACGTCTTCAGCCAATTCACTACAAGTAATCCAATCATGAATTTCAAGGTTCTTGAAACATTTCTTAGTAGAGGCTAAAGGCATCACACACAGTAACAATCACACAAGGAAAGAGGGGAGGAAACATGGGCATTACATCCTAGCCCAGGTATTCAGGTGTTCTGAAGCAATAACCTTGCTCAAGTTAAACAGCAATACCCAACTGAGTGACAAAACCAGAAAAACCAAACCCAGTGCCATGGAGTCGATTCTGACTCATAGCGACCCTATAGGACAGAGTAGAACTACCCCATAGGGTTTGCAAGGACCCCTGGTGGATTCAAACTGCTGACCCTTTGGTTAGCAGCCATAGCACTTAACCACTACACCAACTGAGTGACAAGAGCATTCTAACTCCCTAGTAATACAGACTGAGAATTGCACTTTATTATTAGTATGATTTTCATGACTCTAATTAAGAAGTCATTATCAGTCCTGCTTTGATCTCCAACTTAATGATTGCAATGGCCTACCACTGTGTATGTCCTGGGGAGGGGTTGGATAAGAAAAAAATAACACCCACCCCCATGTTCGTAATAAAAACAGATCCTTGAGGGGTGGCCACGTGGATGTGGAAGATGCCCAATGAGATCTTATCTCTCTCACCTGCAATGATTCCCCTGTTTCTTGGGTCCACCATCAGGGGATAAAGTGGAAGTCATGGGGATGCTCATGGGATGTCCCAGGGGAGGCTGGTTGTGCTCAGGGGGAATCTCCACATTTCTGAGTAAAGACAGCAGGGTTTCAGTGAGCCTTGAACCAATGTGCTCTTCTTTCCCTTTGAGGGTGGAGAAACTCTAGCTAAGGGGTTTTGTGCATTCTGCAGAGTGGAGGTCAAAACTTAAGAAAGAAACGTTCCTTCTGAGATAAAGACTCCCTGTGGTTGTGGACTCAAATATTGGCCCAAATTTGCACCATGGGAACTTAATGAGCAACCAGAATTCCTATCTGTTTAGGTTCCTTTGCTCCACATAAGTTAAATTCCTCTAAGCCTTTATGAACACTAGAAAAACATTACTTGTTGAGCAGCAATGAAAATTCAACTGGTAAAGCCCCAGAAACAACAGATACTAGCCCGTTCTCTTTGCGGCTCACCACTTCCAGGCTGAGAATGAACTATGCCTCCAGTGGACGCCACTCTGGTCCAGATAACCCATGCCTGGTCCACCTCCTATCATAGGCAGAACTTCTATTCTCACCAAAAGCACCCAAGGAGAGTGCTTGTAAGATGCAATCCAGATAAGCCGGAAGAGACAAGTGCTGTGCCTAGACCATGTATTCTCAATGGGAGTCATATTGCCCCCTACGGGGTAGAAATAGGCTCTTGGGAGGATGAAAAAAATATGAGACACTACAATTACTTGTGGCCTTCCAAAAGGTCAACAGTACATAAACAGACATACAATATATTAGTGGTATTAAAATCACGTGGGTGTGTAGATTGATGATTAAGGGGAAAATGTCTCTAAAGGCTCCTTAGGGGGCAATAATGAAAGAAAGGTTGTGAAATGCTGGCCCAGAAGCATGGAGGGAAGGGAGTTTTTGATAAGCATTAACTCTCAGAAAGGTCCCCGGGAGGTGTAAAAGGTTTGCACTGGACATCTAATCTAAAGGTTGGTGGTTTGAACCCTCTCAGCATACCATGAAGAAAGGTCTGGTGATCTGCTTCTTTAAAAGATGACAGCCAAGAAAACCCTATGGAGCCTTTCTGCTCTGTAACAAACATGTGGGGTTCCCATGAGTCAGAATCAACTGATGGCAAAGGGTTTTGGTTTAACTCTCAGAAGACGAAGAATGCAAAGAGAGAGGAAAGCCCATTCACTAAGGGTGGGGTTTTTCCATTCACGCATTTCATGTTCTCTTAACTCCTAATCTGTGCTTTTCTTATTCAGAAGTTCAGTCAAGGACTTCTTTTCCTCATCAGCTAGAACCACAATGCTTTTCTTTATTGACCAACAAGAACTGGTTTCTTCTTTTATTGTCCCTTTTTTCATAAGTGAGATCTCATGTATCCATAACTTCATTTGTGAGTCCGTTTCTTCATTCAACAAATGTTCACTCTAAACACATACTACCTGTAGAAGGAGTAAAATAAAACTTCCTACTGCATCTCCCTACTTCCCCTACTTTGTGGGGAAGATGAAATGAGGTAATGCGTGAAAAGATGCATGGTCTTTCAAGCCAGGAACATAGTTAGCTCTCAGTGAGTAGAATAGTGTTGTCTAATATGCCAGACCCTGTTTCTAGTTTTGTTAGTATTCTGATTGGAATGTTCTTTCCTGCCTGATCAGTGCACTACATATGAAATATTTTGGTATATTTAATTTCTGTCCAAACACATAACTGAAACTACTAATTACTTTTCATAACTTTTCAGTTGATATACGACATTTTTTCAATAGTAAACCATCATCTGCAGGACATCATTTTGCCTTTCCAACATTAAGACTCTTAATTTATTTTTCCCGTGTTGTTGCGTAGTATGAAAATCCAGATCACTGTTAGTGGATAGAGGCCATATCATACAGCTCTATGTTCTTTACAACTTTAGTGGGAATTCCTATGTCATCTGCCATAGGGAACCCACAGGGACATCTTTGGAGGTAAATCTTTGTTGATTAGTCAGTTATTTCCTTGGTTATGGATGTAGTCTACTTCACTTTGAGTCAACAATGGTTAGTTATATTTCCGTAAAAGAAAGGAACTATCTTTAGGTTTTCAGAATTTTTCCCATAGAGACACACGTGATTATATGTCCTCCACCTGTATAATCACAGCCACTACCTCAAAATTAATTCCCTGCATTCTGATTTCTCATTTTTTTTTTTAGATTTCACTTACCTGCAGTTTGCTTTTGTCCAGAGTATGGCTCTTGGAGTTTAGCAATTCTCTAGCTTTCTTGTTTTAATTTCATTAGTTATCAAAAAAATAAAATAAAAATATATATATATTATTTTTATCCTTTTATCTGTATTATTTACTATATCCTACTTTGGAAGTTGATTTTGATGAATTTGGTTGTGCTCTTTCTAAATAGCTTTTAGTCAGTTTTAAATGTGTGTGTGTGTACTGCATGTACAAAAATTATGATCTTAAACAAATACCCTAAAACAAGATAGGGCATCCTGATGAAACCATGGTTAAAGCATTGGCAACGAATCAAAATGTTGGTGGTTTCAACCAACCAGCCACTCCATGGGAGAAAGATGCAGGAGCCAGCTTCTGTAAAGATTTACAGGCTTAAAAACCCTGTGGGGTAGTTCTGCTCTGTACAACACAGTCAGTGTGAGTGAAAATTCGATTTGACAGCAATGGGTGTATTTTTCAGTAGAATTTCTTAAAGGATTGTCTAAAAATTAATATCAGTAGAATTACTTAAAGTTTGTTTAAAAATCAACATAAAACAAAACCAAACAAACCTGTTGTTATCAAGTAGATCCCAACTCATAATGACCCTATAGTTGCTGTTGTTGTTAGGTGCCATCTAGTTGATCCTGACTCACAGCGACCCTGTGTACAACAGAACGAAACACTGCCTAGTCCAGCACCATGCCCACCGTTGTTATGCTTGAGTCCATTGTTGCAGTACTGTCAATCCATCTCAT
Organism: Elephas maximus indicus; assembly: GCF_024166365.1. Taxonomy (NCBI): domain Eukaryota; kingdom Metazoa; phylum Chordata; class Mammalia; order Proboscidea; family Elephantidae; genus Elephas; species Elephas maximus. The sequence goes on from NC_064821.1 coordinate 15,630,222, forward strand.
TGAGGATCTTCCTCTTTTTCATTGACCCTGTACTTTAGCAAGCATGATGTCCTTCTCCAGGGAGATTTCTCCTGACAACGTATCTGAAGTATGTAAGACATAGCCTAGCCATCCTTGCTTCTAAGGAGCATTCTGGTTGTACTCCTTCCAAGACAGATTTGTTTGTTCTTTTGGTAGTCTACGGTACATTCAACACTCTTTGCCAACACCACAGTTCAAAGGCGTCAATTCATCTTCTATTTTTCTTATTCATTGTCCAGCTTCCGCATGCATATGATGCAACTGAAAATATCACAGCTTGAGTCAGGTGCACCTTAGTCTTCAAGGGGACATCTTTGCTTTTCAACACTTTAAAGAGGCCTTTTGAAGCAGATTTGCCCAAAGCAATGCATCTTTGATTTTTTGACTGCTTTTCCTTCCATGGGTGTTGATTTTGGATCCAAGTAAAATGAAGTCCTTGACAACTTCAAACTTTTCTCCATTTATCATGATGTTGGTTATTGGATCAGTTGTGAGGATTTTTATTTTCTTTCTGTTGAGGTGAAATCCATATTGAAGGCTGTGGTCTTTGATTTTCATCTGCAAGCAAAGGAGTGTCACCTGCATAACGCAGGTTGTTAATGTCTTCCACCAATCCTGATGGTCTGTTCTTCTTCATATAGACCAGCTTCTCCGACTAATTGCTCAGCATGCAGATTCAATAGGTATAGTGAAAGGGTACAACCCTGATGCACACCTTTCCTGACTTTAAACCACTCAGTATTCCCTTGTTCTGTCCGAACAACTGCCTCATGATGTATGTACAGGTTTCCATGGGCACAATTAAGTGTTCTGGAATTTCCATTCTTCACAATGTTATTCATAATTTGTTATGATCCACACAGTTGAATGCCTTTGCACAGGCAATAAACACAGGTAAACATCCTTCTGGTATTCTCTGCTTTCAGAGGAGATCCATCTGACATCAGCAATGATATCCCTAGTTGCACATCCTTTTCTGAATCTGGCTTGAATTTCTGTTGATAAACTTCTGCCGCTGCTTTTGAATGATCTTCAGCAACATTTTACTTTCATGTGATATTAATGATATTGTTCAATAATTTCCGCATTTGGTTAGATCACCTTTCTTGGGAATAGGCGTAAATATGAATCTCTTCCAGTCAGTTGGCCAGGTAGCTGTCTTACAAATTTCTTGGCACAGACAAATGAGCACTTCCAGCAATGCATCTGTTTGTTGAAACATCTCAATTGATATTCCATCGATTCCTGAAGCCTTGTTTTTTGCCAATGCCTTTGGTGTAGCCTGGACTTCTTCCTTCAGTACCATCAGTTCTTGATCATATGCTACCTCTTGAAATGGTTGGACTTTGACCAGTACTTTTTGGTATGACTCTGTGTATTCCTTCCATCTTCTTTTGATGCTTCCTGTGTCGGACCTGGCAGTCTACTTCTGAAAAGAGTCGGCCAGTGAAAACGTCATGAATAGCAGTGGAACATGGTCTGGCACAGTGCTGGAAGATGAGCCCCCCCAGGTTGGAAGGCACTCAAAATACAACTGGGGAAGAGCTGCCCCCTCAAAGTAGACTCGATCTTCATGATTTGAATGGAGTCAAGCATTTGGGACCTTCATTTGCTGATGTGGCCTGACTCAAAATGAGAAGAAACAGCTGCAAACATACATTAGTAATCGGAAAGTGGAACGTATGAATCTAGGAAAATTAGAAATCATCAAAAATGAATTGGAATGCATAAACACGGATATCCTAGGCATTAGTGAGCTGGAATGGACTGGTTTTGGCCATTTTGAATGGGACAATCATATGGTCTACTATGCTAGGAATGACAACTTGAAGAGAAATGGTGTTACATGCATCATCAAAAAGAACATTCAACATCTATCGTGAAGAACGATACTGCCAGTGATAGGATAATGTGCATAGGCCTACAAGGAAGACGAGTTAATAAGAATATTATTCAAATTTACACACCAACCAATAAAGCCAAAGATGAAGAAATTGAAGATTTTTACTAACTTCTGCAGTCTGAAATTCATTGAACATACAATCAGTGTGAATTGAAAATTACTGGTGATTGGACTGTGAAAGTTGGAAACGAAGAAGGATCAGTAGTTGGAAAATATGGCCTTCATGATAGAAATGGTGCCAGAGATCTCATGATAGAGTTTTGCAAGACCAAAGACCTCTTCACTGCAAATAATTTTTTCACCAACCTAAACAGCGACTATACACGTGGACCTCACCAGGTGGAATACAAAGGAATCAAATTGACTACGTTTGTAGAAAGAGACGATGGAAATGTTCAATATCATCAGTCATAACAAGGCTAGGGGCTGACTGTGGAACAGGCCATCAATTGCTCATATGGAAGTTCAAGTTGAAACTGAAGAAAATTAGAACAAGTCCACTAGAGCCAAAGTATGACCTTGAGTATATCCCACCTAAATTTAGAGATAATCTCAAAAGTACATTTGACTCATTGAACACTAATGACCGAAGACCAGACGAGTTGTGGAATGATATCAAAGACATCATACATGAAGAAACCAGGAGGTCATTAAAAAGACAGGAAGGAAAGAAAAGACCAAAATGAATGTCAGAAGAGGCTCTGAAACTTGCTCTTGAACTTCGAGCAGCTAACGCAAAAGGAAGAAATGATAAAGTAAAAAAAGGAAACAGAAGATTTCAAAGGGCAGCTTGAGAAGACAAAGCAAAGTATTACAATGACATGGGCAAAGAGCTGGAGATAGAAAACCAAAAGGGAAGAACATGCTCTGCGTTTCTCAAGCTGAAAGAACTGAGGAAAAAATTCAATCCTCAAGTTACAACAGTGAAAGATTCTAAAGGGAAAATATTAAATGATACAGGAATCATCAGAAGAAGATGGAAGAAATACACAGAATCATTACGCCAAAAAGAATTGGTCGACGTCAAATGACCCTATAGGACAGAGTAAAGCTGCTTCATAGGGTTTGCAAGGCTGTAATCTTTGTGGGAGGAGACTGCCACATCTTTCTCCTGCGTAGTGAACAACCAGCCTTTTGCTTAGCAGTCAAGGGCATTGCATCACCAAGGATTCTACTGGAAGATTGTTATTGTTCTTGTTAGGTGCTTTGAGTCAATTTTGACTCATACCGACCCTATGTACAATGGAAAGAGACACTGCCCAGTCTTGTGCCATCTTCACAATCGTTGCAATGTTTGAGTCCATTGTTGCAGCTACTTTGTCAATCTGTCCAGTTAAGAGCCTTCCTCTTTGTTGCTGACTGTCCATTTTATCAAGCATGATGTCTTTCTCCATGGACTGGTCCCTCCTGACATCATGTCAAAAGTACGTGAGATGAAGTCTGGCGGTCTTTGCTTCTAAGTAGCGTTCAGGCTATACTTCAGAACAGATTTGTTCCATCTTCTGGCAGTCCATGGTATATTCAATATTATTCTCCAACACCATAATTCAAAAAGCGTAAATACTTCTTCAGTCTTCCTTATTCATTGTACAGCTTTCATATGCAGTTGAGGCTATTGAAAATACTGTGCCTTTGGTCAAGCACACCTTAGTCCTCAAAATGACATCTTTGCTTTTTAATGCTTTAAAGAGATCTCTTGCAGCTAATTTGCCCAATGCAATGCGTTGTTTGATTTCTTGACTGCTGCTTCCATGGGCATTGACTGTGGATCCAAGCAAAATGAAATGACTTCAATATTTTCTCCATTTGTCAAGGTGTTGCTTATTGGTCCAGTTGTGAGGATTTTTTTTCTTTCTGTTGAGTTGTAATGCATACTGAAGGCTGTAGTCTTTGATCTTGCTCAGTAAGTGCTTCAAGTCCTCTTCCTTTCACAAGCAAGCTTGTGTCATCTGCATAACTCAGGTTGTTAATGAGCCTTCTTCTAATCTGATGCCCTCTTCTTCATATAGTCCAGCTTCTTGGAATATTGGCTCAGCATGCAGATTGAATACGTACGGTGAAAGGATCCAACCCGGATGCACACCTTTCCTGACTTCAGACCACTCAGTCTCCCCTTGTTCTTTTCAAATGCCTGTCTCTTGGTTTGACCACAGGTTCCTCATGAGGGCAATTAAGTGTTCTGGAATTCCCATTTTTCCCAGAGAGAAAAACGTTATCCATAATCTGTAAGGATCCACACAGTCGAATGCCTTTGCATAGTAAATAAGGCACAGGTAAGCATATTTCTGGTATTCTCTGCTTTCAGCCAGGACCCACCTGACATCAACAATGATATCCTTTGTTCCACGACCTCTTCTGAATCTGGCTTGAATTTCTGGCAGTTCCCTGTCAATGTACTGTTGTAACCGCTTTTGAATGATCTTCAGCAAAATTATACTTGTGTATGATATTAATGATATTGTTCCATAATTTCTGCATTTTGTTCAACATTTTTTCTTTGGAATGTATACAAATATGGACCTCTTCCAGTCAGTCTTTCAAATTTCTTGGCATAAATGAGTGAGCACTTCCAGTGCTGTATCTGTTTGTGGAAACATCTCCACTGATATTGCATCAATTCCTGCAGCCCTGTTTTACACCAATAATTTCAGTTCAGCTTGGACCTCTTCTTTCAGTACCATTGGTTCTTGATCATATGCTACCTCCTGAATGGTTGAATGCTGACCAGTTCTTTTTGGTACAGTGGCTATGAATTCCTTCCATCATCTTTGCATGCTTTCTGTGTTTTCATTCAGTATTTTGGCTATGGAATCCTTCAATATTGCAACTCAAGGCTTGAATTTTTACTTTAGTTCTTTCAGCTTGAGAAGTGCCAAACATGGTCTTCCTTTTTTATTTCCTAACTCCAGGTCTTTGAACATTTCATTATAATAACATTTCTTTGTCCTGCACTCTGAAATATTTTGTTTAGCTTTTTTATTTCATCATTTTTTCCTTTAGTTTTAGCTACTCAGTATTCAATAGCAGCTTTCAGAGTCTACCCTGATATCCATTTTGGTCTTTTCTTTCTTTCTTTTTTTTTTTTTTTAAATGATCTCTTGCTTTCTTCATGTATGATCTGTTTGATGTCATTCCACAACTCATTTGGTCTTTGGTCATTAGTGTTAAATGCAACAAATCTATTCTTGAGATGGTCTCTAAACTCAGGTGAGATATACTCATGGTTGTACTTTGGCTCTGGTGGACTTGCTCTAATTTTCTTCAGCTTCAACTTGAACTTGCAAATGGGCAGATGTAGTAAATTTGTTTCCTGTATTTCCATACGGTGAGGTCCACATGTATAGTCATCATTTATGTGGTTGAAAAAAGATTTATGCAATGAATAAGTCATTGATCTTCCAAAATTCTATCATGTGAACTCTGGTGTCATTTCTATCACCAAGACCATATTTTCCAACTTCCAATTCCTCTTTGTTTACAGATTTCACATATCAATCGTCAGTAATTATCAATGCATCTTGATTGCAGGTTTGATCAATTTCAAACTGCAGAAGGTGAAAATTCTCAGTTTCCTCATCTTTGGGATTAGTGGTTGGTGTATAATTTTGAATAATAGTTGCATTATCTTATTTTTCTTGTTGGTGGATGGAAAGAATCCTATCACTAACAAAATGGTACTTCAGGACAGTTCTTGAAATGTCCTCTTTGACAATGAAAGTGATGCCATTCCCCTTCAATTTGTCATTCCAGGCAGGGTAAACTGTATGATTGTCTGATTCAAAATGGCTAATAGCAGTCCATTTCAGCTCAGTAATGCCTAAGATGTGAATGTTTATGTGTTCCATTTCATTTTGATGACTTCCAATTTTCCTAGATTTGTACTTGATACATTCCATGTTCCGATTATTAATGGATGTTTTCAGCTGTTTCTTCTCATTTTGAGTCATGCCACATCAGCAAATAAAGGCCCCTAAAGCTTGATAAAACACAGATTGTGCTTCTGCAAGTCTGGGTGGGTTAAGGTTACTGCATGCTTAAGAAGTTCCCAGGTTATGCTGATCCTGCTGGCCCCAGGACCACACTTTGAGTAACCAGGCTAGAGTGGGTACAACTTTGGGTCTCTGTTTAGGCTTCCAGATAGAACTGGCAGCAAAGGAAAGAATGGAACTGTTTAGAATTCCCCAAGTGAAGAAAAGTAGACAAAGATAGTATTAAATTAATTCTTCCATTTCCAATGAAAGGCAACCACATTTCTGTGTTGTTGGTTTGCTGATAACTCAATGGTGCTTTACGTCTGTCCTGGTAGGTATTTCATCCACATGGAATCAGCAAATCAAACACGCACTTCAAAATTTCTTCTTCTGGGATTTTCAGCAAAGTTAGAGATTCAGCTCATTCTCTTTGGGCTGTTTCTATCCATGTACCTGGTCACCTTCACTGGAAACCTGCTCATCATCCTGGCCGTCAGCTCTGACTCCCATCTCCATACACCTGTGTACTTCTTCCTCTCCAACCTGTCATTTGTTGACATCTGTTTCACCTCTACCACTATACCAAAGATGCTGGTGAACATCCAGATGCAGAGCAGATCTATCCTCTATGAAGGCTGTCTCACCCAGATTTTTTTTTTCATTGTTTTTGGATGCCTGGACAATTTACTCCTGACTGTGATGGCCTATGACCGCTTCGTGGCAATCTGTCACCCCCTGAACTACATGGTCATCATGAACCCCCAGCTCTGTATATTGCTAGTTCTGGGGTCCTGGTGTCTCAGTGTCATGGGCTCCCTTGCAGAACTTTTGCCACTTCTGAGGCTGTCCTTCTGCACACACATAGAAATCCCCCACTTTTTTTGTGATCCTCCTGAAGTCCTGAAACTCGCCTGTTCTGATACTTCCATCAATAACATTGTGGTGTATTTGGTGACTGGCTTCCTGGCCTTCATTCCTTTCAGCGGAATACTTTTCTCTTATTCTCAGATTGCTTTCTCCGTACTGACAATTTCATCAGCTGGGGGCAAGTATAAAGCCTTTTCTACTTGTGGATCTCACCTCTCTGTTGTCTCCTTGTTCTATGGCACAGGCTTTGGGGTCTACCTCAGCTCTGCAGCTATACCATCCTCTAGGAAAAATATGATGGCCTCAGTGATGTACATTCTGGTCACACCCATGTTGAACCCTTTCATCTATAGCCTGAGGAACAGGGACATTAAAGGTGCCCTAGGGAGACTTCTTAGAAGGGCAGCTGCCTCTCACTGATGGATCTGTTGGAGGGCCATCATGAATAGCAGGGCTAAGACCACTAAGGACCAGAATTCCTGGCCTCTTTCATCCAACATTTTGACACTGTGCAGTTTTATGTATTTTAACACAACTCTTTCCTTGGGTCTTCCTTTGGCACTTTTCCAGCTCTCTCTACTGATCATAAAGTTATATGTTGGGTATCCTTTACACTTTCTCATAGAACTTAGATGTATCCAAGCAACTTCTTATCCTCCTCTATTTTTGGAATTAATATAACTTACCATGTCTCGATTTTAACTATTTTCTAAGACACTCTTTCATCAGTACCATCTTCAAATGCACACTATGGTCGGAGCACCAAACCTGGCCCTTTATCTGTTTTTGTAAATAAAGTTTTATTGGAACTCAGCCATGCACATTGGTGTATGTGCTGTCTATGGCTGCTTCCCCTTTGCAACAGCAGAGCTGTGTCGTTGCCACAGAGACTGCCTGTCCTGCAGAGCCTGACATATTTACCATCTGGCCCTTTACTGGAAAATGTTGTCAAACCTTTGAATTAAAGTATCCCAATCCCAGGGAGGTGGGTCAACAAGTGGAGGAGTAGTCAGACACTTCCAGTGAGACCTCTTACAACAAAGACCCAAAACAACAAGTGAAACGATTATATATATGACAAGCTAGGAGCCCTGAACATCAGAGGCAAAGTTATAAAATGAACTGAGTGGAAGGGAGAGGGAGAGATGGTTCAGAAATGGTGACGAGTTGCTGGACCTGACTTGGCGGAAACCAGCACCCCTCAGGTACACTCCCCTGGAGCCACCACAGCGAGGCTGGTGGTAGCATTCTGGGCACGGTTTCCTCAGGGAGAGACAATTAGCTGCACAGCCTACTAACACCTCCGGAACCAGAGAATAAGGGTGCTCTCGGCAAAAGCTAAGTATTTACATTTACTTTACCGTGCTCACAGCCCCCAAGCTGGCTTCAATGGCTGCCAATTTCCCTGGGCCTGAGTTAGGTCCTGCTGCATGTCCTGAGACATTCTCCCTGTTTTAGAAAAGGAATAAATTAACAATAGGGGGCAAAGATCATCTGCCGGATCCACTAAGCTGGGGAGCTTAGGACAGAAGTGGTTCCTGTCCAGGCATAAATGGTCCACAGACTTTGAATACATTTCACCTCTGCATGGACATGTGTGGGCCCATTTCAGTAGAATAGACCCTTGTTGGCAGACTGCAACTGTTTTACCTGTGTGCTGGAGAGGTGAAGTTTTTGATGTTTGATGCCAATTTGTCTATTAAACAGGGTCCTAAGAACCACATCAGGGGCCTAAGGACTGGTGGCTCCACCCACATCACCTAGCCACCTAAAACAGGGGTCCAAGGATAAGTGGTACCTCCCAGTCCTTACAACCAAAAGCATTGGGCGCCCATGGTCCATCTGCAGAGTCCACGCACCTGTGTGCTATAGGGAACAGGGATGCACTTTCCTCATAGGGGACGGTTGTCAGCCCTCTGCCTTGGTAAGAGTGTGACCCCAATATGCAACCAGATACCTGTGGCTACACCAATCACCCTTGCCCCTCTAAGACTGTAGGACAGAGTGTGTATCACACAATTAATGACCACCTACCTTGACACCTGAGCTGAATCCATACAAGAAAACAATGGTCTTATAGGCTCATGTACCTGGAAAGAGCTCTAGCCATCTGCAGACAAGACGTTTCAGCTTCAAAGGCTAAAATAAGCAAGCTAGCTCACTCAAGCAGCCTATTTTGGTATACCAAAACAAGACAAAGCAAGAAGCTAGGCTGCAGTGAGTAAACATAAAATAAATTAATACAATAACTTATACATGGCTCAGAGATAACAGTCAATATCAAATCACATAAAAAAAGCAGATGATAATCACTTCAACAAGCTCTCAAAACAATCAAGGAATATTCTGGATGAAGGTGAATTCCTGGAATTGCTAGATGTAGAATACAAAAGATTAATATACAGAATTCATCAAGACATCAGGAACGAGATCAGGCAAAACACAGAACAAGCCAAAGAACACACAGATAAAGCAGTTGAACTTAAAAAAGATTATTTAAGAACATAATGAAAAATTTAACAGATTGCAAGAATTCATAGAGAGACAGCAATCAAAAATTCAGACATTAACAATAAAATGACAGAATTAGACAACTCATTAAAAAGTCAGAGAAGCAGAATTGAGGATCTGGAAGGCAGAATTAATGAGAATGAAGATAAAATACGTGGCACCAATAAATTTGAAGAAAAATCAGATACAATAATTTAAAAAAATGAAGAAACCCTAAGAATCATGTGGAACTCTATCAAAACAAATAACCTACAAGTGCTTGGAGTACTCGAAAAGGGAGAAAAAAAAAAACCCGTTGCCATTGAGTCTATTCCGACTCATAGGGACCCTATAGGACAGAGTGGAACTGCCCCATAGAGTTTCCTAGGACCGCCTGGCAGATTTGAACTGCTGACCTTTAGTTTAGCAGCCGTACCACTTAACCACTATGCCACCCGGGTTTCCAAGAAAAGGGAGGAATAACAGAGAATACACAGAGAATTGTTTAAGATTTGTTGGTAGAAAAGTTCCCTGGTATAGTGAAAGATGAGAAGATATCTATCCAAGATGCTCATCGAACTTCACGTAAGATAGATCTCAAAAGAAAGCCATCAAGACATATTGCAATCAAATTTGCCAAAACCAAAGGTAAAGAGGGAATTTTAAGAGCAGCTGGGGATAAACAAAAAGTCACCTACAAAGGAGCGTCAATAAGAATAAGCTCGGACTCAAAAAAAAAAAAAATTTTTTTTTTTTTTTTTACTCAGCAGAAACCGTGCAGGCAACAAGGCAATGGGATGACTTATAGAAAGCCTTGAAGGAAAAAAATTGCCAGCTAAGAATCATATATCCAGTAAAACTGTCTCTCAAACATGAAGGCAAAATTAGAACATTTCCAGATAAAGAGAACTTTAGAGAATTTGTAAGAAACCAAACCAAAAATACAAAAAATACTAAAGGGAGTTCTCTGCTTAGAAAGTCAATAATATCAGATATCAACCCAAGACTAGGACACAGGACAGAGCAAACAGATGTCAAGCAAGACAGGGAAATCACAAAAATAAATCAAGATAAAAACCACTCAACACAGGGAAACAGTGATGTCATTATGTAAAAGACAACATGAAAACAAAGAGGGACTAAAAAATGTAGTCACAGATGTTTCATACAGAGAAGAAGTTAAGGCAATATAAAGAAATAAAAGCTAGGTTTAAACTTAAAAAAAATAGAAGTAAATATTAAGGTAAACAAAAAGGAGACTAACAGTCCTACCCATCAAAATAACACAAAAGAAAAAATGAAGGCTTGCAAAAATGAACTCGACAACAATGAATAAGAGGAAAAGACAATATATAAACTATTCAGCACAATAAAATTAAGTGGGAAAAAGAAAGTGTCAACAGCAAACAAAAAAAGACATCAAAATGACAGCACTAAACGCATACCTATCCATAATTACGCTGAATGTAAATGGACTAAATGCGCCAATAAAGAGACAGAGGCAGAATGGGTTAAAAAACATGATTCATCTATATGCTGGCTACAAGAGACACACCTTACACTTAAAAACACAAACACTAAAACTTGAAGGGTAGAAAAAAATATATCAAGCAAACAACAATCAAAAAAGAGCAGGAGTGGCAATATTCTGACAGTATAGACTTTAAAGTTAAACCCACCACAAAGAATAAGGAAGGACACTATATAATGATTAAAGGGACAATATGCCAGGAGGATATTTCCATATTAAATATTTATGCACCCAATGACAGGGCTTCAAGATACATAAAGCAAACTCTAACTGCATTGAAAAGTGAGATAGACAGGTCCGGAATAATAATAGGAGACGTCCACAGACCACTTTCAGTGAAGAACAGAACATCCAGAAAGAAGCTCAATAAGGACACGGAAGTTCTAAATGCCACAGTCAACCAACTAGACCTCACAGACATATACAGAACACTCCACCCCAAAGCAACAAAGTATACATTTTTTTATACTTTTCCATTTTTTATGGAATAGTCTCTAGAATAGATCATGTATTAGGTCATAAAGCAAACCTTAACAGAATCCAAAACATCAAAATATTACGAATCATCTTGTCTGACCATAAAGCCATAAAAGTAGAAATCAACAACAGAAAAAGCAGGGAAAAGAAATCAAAACACTTGGAAACTGAACAATACCCTGCTCAAAAACGACTGGGTTTTAGAAGACAATGAGGATGGAATAAACTAATTCATAGAATCCAATGAGAATGAAAACACTTCCTATCAGAACCTTTGGGACACAGCTAAAGCAGCGCCCAAAGTCAATTTATATCAATAAATGCACATATCCAAAAAGAAGAAAGGGCCCAAATCAAAGAATTATCCCTACAACTTGAACAAATAGAAAGAAGCAAACCCTCAGGCACCAGAAGAAAGCAAATAAAATTAGCGCAGAATTAAATATAGAACAGAAAAATAATTGAAAGCATTAACGAGACCAAAAGCTGGTTCTTTGAAAAAATTAACAAAATTGATAAACCATTGGCCAAACTGACAAAAGAAAAATAGAGGAAGCAAATAACCCGATATGAAATGAGATGGGCAATATGACAACAGATCCAACTGAAATTAAAAGAATCATATCAGATTACTACAAAAAATTGTACTGTAACAAATTTGAAAACCTAGAATTGGATGAAAAACATTACCTACCTAAACTAACACAGACAGAAGTAGCACAGCTAAATAAACCCATAAAAAAGAGACTGAAAAGGCCATTTAAAAACTCCCCCCCAAAAAAGTCCTGGCCCAGTCGACTTCACCGCAGAGTTCTACTAAACTTTCTGAGAAGAGTTACAATACTGAAGGTATTTCAGAGCATAGGAAAAGATGGAATACACCCAAACTCATTGTATGAAGCCAGCATATGCCTCATACCAAAACCAGGTAAAGACACCACAAACAAAGAAAATTACAGACCTATATCCCTCATGAACTTAGATGCAAATATCTTCTACAAAATTCTAGCCAATAGAATTCAATGACATATGAAGAAAATAATTCACTGTGACCAAGTGGGATTCATATTAGGTATGCAGGGATCATTCATCATTAGAAAAACAATTAATGTAATCCATCATATAAATAAAACAAAAGACAAGAACCACATGATCGTATCAATTGATGCAGAAAAGGCATTTGATAAAGTCCAACACCCATTCATGATAAAATTGCTCAGCAAAGTAGGACTAGAAGGAGAATTCCTCAACATAATAAAGGGCATTTATATGAAGCCAACAGCCAGCATCATCCTAAATGGAGAGAGTCTGAAAGCATTCCTCTTCAGATTGGGAACCAGACAAGGATCTCCTTTATCACCACTCTTATTCAACATTGTATTGGAGGTCCTGCCCAGAGCGATTAGGCTAGATAAAGAAATAAAGGGCATCCAGATTAGTAAGGAAGAAGTAAAAGTATCTCTATTTGAAGATGACATGATCTTAGACACAGAAAACCCTAAGGAATCCTAAAGAGACAACTGAAACTAATAGAAGAGTTCAGCAGAGTATCAGGATACAAGATAAACATACAAAAAATCAGTTGAATTCCTCTACACCAACAAAATGAACATCAAAGAGGAAATCACCAAATCAATACCATTTACAATAGCCCCCAAGAAGATAAAAAAATTTGGAATAAATCTAACCGGAGACGTAAAAGACCTATACAAAGATAGCTACAAAACACTACTGCAAGAAACCAAAAGAGACCTACATAAGTGGAAAAACATACCTTGATCATGGATAGGAAGACTCAACATTGTAAAAAAAATCTATTCTACCAAAAGCGATATATAGATACAATGCATTTCCAATCCAAATTCCAACAACAGTTATGAATAAGATGGAGAAGCAAATCACCAACTTCATATGGGAAAGAGGCCCCAGATAAGTAAAGCATTGCTGAAAAAGACAGAAAAAGTGGGAGGCCTCACGCTACCTGATTTTAGAACGTATTATACCACCACAGTAGTCAAAACAGCCTGGTACTGACACAACAACAGATACATAGACCAATGGAACAGAATTGAGAATCCAAATATAAATCCATCCCCATAAGGCAGCGGGTTAGCGGGTTTATGAGCAGCTGACATTCCCCACAGTCAGTTAAGTGGGGAAAAGACAGCCTTTTTAACAAATGGTGCTGGAGTAACTGGGTATCGATCTGCAAAAAAATGAAACAAGACCCATACTTCATACCATGCACAAAACCGAACTCAAAACGGATCAAAGACCTAAATATAAAATCTAAAACGATAGAAATCATGGAAGAAAAAATAGGGACAACGCTAGAAGCCCTAATACATGGCATAAACAGTATACAAAACATTGCTAACAATGCACAAACACCAGAAAAGAAACTAAATAACTGGGAGTTCCTAAAAATCAAATACCTATGCTCATCCAAAGACTTCACCAAAAGAGTAAAAAGATTACCTACAGAATGGGAAAAATAATTTTAGCTATGACATTTCTGATCAGTGTCTGATCTCTAAAATCTACATGATACTGCAAAAACTCAACAACAAAAAGACAACCGAATTAAAAAATGGGCAAAGGATATGAACAGGCATTTCACTGAAGAAGACATTTAGGTAGCTAACAGATACATGAGGAAATGCTCATGATCATTAGCCATTAGAGAAATGCAAATCAAAACTACAATGAGATTCCATTTCATTCCAACGAAGCTGGCATTAATCCAAAAAATGCAAAATAATAAATGTTGGAGAGGTTGTGGAGAGACTGGAGCATGTATACACGGCTGGTGGGTATCTAAAATGGCACAACCACTTTGGAAATCGATTTGGCGCTTCCTTAAAAAGCTAGAAATAGAAGTACCACACGATCCACCAATTCCACTGCTTGGAATATATCCTACAGAAATAAGAGCCTTTAAATGAACAGATATATGCACACCCATGTTCATTGCAGCACTGTTTACAATAGCAAAAAGATAGAAGCAACCAAGGTGCCCATCAACAGATGAATGGATAATTAAATTATGGTATATTCACATAATGGAATACTATGTGTTGATAAAGAGCAATGATGAATCTGTGAAACATTTCATAACATGGAGGAATCTGGAAGGCATTATGCTGAGTGATATTAGTCAGTTGCAAAAGGACAAATATTGTATGAGACCACTATTATAAGAACTCAAGAAGTAGTTTAAACAGAGAAGAAAACATTCTTTGATGGTTATGAGAGTGGGGAGGGAGGGTGGGAGAGGGCTATTCACTAATTAGATAGTAGGCAAGAGCTGTTTTAGGTGACAGGAAAGACAACACACAATACAGGAGAGGTCGGCTCAACTGGACTAAACCAAAAGCAAAGAAGTTTCCTGAATAAACCAAATGCTTTAAAGGCCAGACTAGCAGGTGTGGTGTTTGGGGACCATGGTTTCAAGGGACATCTATATTAAAATCTATTAAGAAAACATTCTGCATCCCACTTCGGTGAGTGGCATCTGGGGTCTTAAACGCTAGCAAGCGACCATCTAAGATGCATCAATTAGTCTCAACCCACCTGGAGCAAAGGAGAATGAGGAACACCAAAGACACAAGGTAATTATGAGCCCAAGGGGTAGAAAGGGCTGCATAAATCAGAGACTACATCAGCTTGAGACCAAAAGAACTAGATGGTGCCTGGCCAGAACTGATGCCTGCCTTGACAGGGAATACAACAGAGAATCCCTGATGGAGCAGAAGAGTGGTGGGATGCAGACCTCAAGTTGTCATAAAAAGACCAGAGTTAATGGTCTGAGTCTAGAAAGACCCCAGAGGTCATGGTCCCCAGACCTTCTGTTAGACTGGAACCATTCCCAAAGCCAACTCTCCAGACAGGGATTGGACTGGACTATAAAATAGAAAATGATACCGGAGAGGAATGAGCTTCTTGGCTCAAGTGGACACATGAGACTATGTGGGCAGCTCTTGTGTGGAGGGGAGATGAGAAGGCAGAGCAGAACAGAAGCTGGCTGAATGGCACTGGAATACTGGGTGAAGAGAAGGTGTGTGCTGTCTTATTGGGGGAGAGCAACTAGGAGTGTATAGTAAGGTGTATATAAATTTTTGTATGAGAGACTGACTTGATTTGTAAACTTTCACTTAAAGCGCAATAATCCATTCATATCCATTGCTGTCGAGTAAAAGTTTTTAAAAAGATTTTTAAAAATTAATGTATTCCCATTTTTTCTATTCTAAACTTACTTTGTTAAGCATCTCGGGATATCACCAAAATTCTATAGTGGTAACATGAAATTCTATACTAGCAGCATGAAATTCTGTAGTAGTAACAGGGCAGTGTTTGGTTCTGTTGTACATACATAGGTTTACAATGAGTTGGAATTGACTCGACAGCACCTAACCAAAATAACATGAAATTCTGCACAAAACTTCATTCTCACAATTAATATATGTGATTAGAATTTTTTTTTCTGTATATGTAATGCTAAATTGAAAAATAAATGATACTTTTCCTAATAACCTAAATAGGAAATACCATGGAGACTGGTACCTTGTCTTTTTTAAATCTTCATATCCTCTCCACTGATCAAAATCTCTGAAACAGAAGGTAAGTGAAAGAGATCTATTTTGGTGAATGAATAAATCTAAATTAGCTTAAATCCTAGGTGATATCATGCTGTCTCATGGATTTAAAATCATATCTCTAACCTGATAACTCCAAAATGCATATCTCCAGACAGGATAACTTCAGATTCATAGATTCTCAACTTGGAAGTTTAACATATACATCAAGTTTGACATGTCCAAAATGCTGATCTTTGTTGTTCTTGTTAGGTATTGTTAAGTCGATTCTAATTCATAGCGACCCTGTGTACAACAGAATGAAACACTGCCCAGTACTGTACTATCCTCACAATCACTGCTTTCCTAGAGACCATTGCTGTATCCACTGTGCCAATTGTCTCATTGAGTGTCTCCTTCACATTACTGACCTCCACTCTACTAGGCATGATGTCCTTCTCCAGGGACTTGTCCCTTCTGAGAACATGTCCAAAATATGTGAGACAAAGTCTCACCATTATCTTTTCTAATGAGCATTCTGGCTGTACTTCTTCCAAGACAGTTTTGTTCGTTCTGCCAGCAATCATGATATATTCGGTATTCTTTGCCAACACCATAATTCAAAGGCATCAATTCTTCTTCGGCTTTCCTTATCCATTGTCCAGCTTTCACATGTATATAAGACTACTGAAAACACCATGGCTTAGTAAGGTGCACCTTGGTCCTTAAAGCCACATATTTGCCTTTATTAACACTTTGAAGATTTCTTTTGCAGCAGATTTTCCCAGTGCAATGTGTCATCTGATTTCTTGACTGCTGCTTTCATGGGCATTGACTGTGGATCCAAGTAAAATGAAGTCCTTGACAACATCAATCTTTTCTCCATTTATTATGTTGTTGCTTATTGATCCAGTCGTGAGGATTTTTGTTTTCCTTATGTTGAGGTGAAATCCATACAGAAGGCTGTGCCCTTTGATCTTCATCAGTAAGTGCTCCAAGTCCTCTTCACTTTCAGCAACCAAGGTTTTGTTACTTGTGTATCAAAGGTGGTTAATGAGTCTCTAAAGCTGATACTGTGTTTTTCTTCGTATAGTTCAGCTTCTCGGGTTATTTGCTCAGCATACAGACTGAATAAATATGGTGAAACCATGCAGCCATGACACGTATGTTTCCTGACTGTAAAACATGCAGTATTCCCTTGTTCTGTTCTAATGACTGCCTCTTGGTCCATGTACAGGTTCCTCATGAGCACAATTCTGTGTTTTTGAAATTCCAAGTCTTCATAATAATTACCCATAATTTGCTATGATCCACACAATCAAATACTTTTGCATAGTCAGTAAAACACAAGTAAACATCTTTCTGGTATTCTCTGCTTTCAGCCAGGATCCATCTGACATCAGCAAGGGTATTCCACATTCCATGCCCTCTTCTGAATCCAGCTTGAATTTCTGGCAGTTCCCTGTCCATGTACTGCTGCAACCACTTTTGAATGATTTTCAGCAAAATTTTACTTGCATGTGATATTAATGATATCGTTCAATAATTTCCACATTTTGATGGATCACCTTTCTTTGGGATGGGTACAAATATGAATCTCTTCCAGTCAGTTGACCACATAACTGTCTTCCAAATTCCTTGGCATAGATTAGTGATCTCCTCCAGTTCAGCATCTGTTTGTTGAAACATCTCAAGTGGTATCCCATCAATTCCTGGAGCTTTGTTTTATGTGAAAACCTTCAGTGAAGCTTGAACTTCTTCCTTTAGTACCATTAGTTCTTGATCATATGCTACCTTCTGAAATGATTGAATGCCGACCAATTAATTCTCTTTGGTACAGTGGCTCTTTGTATTCCTTCCATCTTCTTTTGATATTTCCTGTGTTGTTTAATATTTCACCATAGATATTGCAACTCGAGGCTTGAATTTTTTCTCTACTTCTTTCAGGTGAGAAATGCCAAGCATGTTCTTCCCTTTTGGTTTTCTATCTCCAGGTTTTCACGCATTTCAGTATAATAGTTTACTTTGTCTTCTTGAGCTTCCCTTTGAAATCTACCCCTCATCTCTTTTTACCTCATCATTTCTTCCATTTGCTTTAGCTGCTCTATATTCAGGAGCAAGTTTCAAAGTCTTTTCTGACATCCTGTATTCTTATTATCCCTCTAAACCTGCTCCTCTCACAGCCTTCCCCTTTTCTGTAAGTGGCAAATCTCTATTTTTCTGGTTTTTTCAAGCCAACATCTTTTGTCTTGTCCTTAGCTCCTCTCTTTTTCTATCACCCACATCAAATACTCCAGAAAAATCTATCAGCACTACCTTCAAATCACATCCCACATTTGAGCCCTCAGCACCATCCCCATTGATGTCACTCTGGTACCAGTCACAATCATTTCTCCTTGGTTAGGTGACCATACATACGAGCTACAGTGTCAGTTTTATGTCTGTGTCTGAGCATAATTTTAAATAAAAAAATTAGCACCCTCTATTTCAAAAATTTCAACTTGAATTTCAATTTTGGTTTGGACAGTAAGTTAGATCGTGACCTTCCCAGTGGGGTATTTCAAGAGCTTTCTAACTAGTCTCAGTGCTTCTTCTTTCTTCCCCAGCTGAAAGTTAATTCTCAATTTAGCAATTGAAATGATCCTTAAGTCTGATCAAAATCTGAAAACTGATTATGGTGATAGCTGTACAACACAGAACATATAGTTAATGCCACTGAATTGTACAAATAAAAACTGTTGAGATGGCAAATGTTTTGTTATATATATTTCACCACACACACACATATACAAATTCTTAGACGTCTGATCAATTATTTTTCTACTCAAAAACTCTCTAATAGCTTCCAATATCACACACAGTAAATGCCATAGTCTTCTCAGTGGCGTATGAGATTCTGCATAAGCTGCACTTGCCTCACCTTTCTGATTCATATCCTAACTCCTTTCTCCCAAACATTTTTACAATTAGTTATAATGTACCATGTATCCCTATACACTTGCTAAAGTGGATCCCCAGCTTTGGCTCTGCTTTTTATAGCAGCCAGAAGAAAGGAGACTGAATCAATTATAAAAATAGTGAGATTGAGCAAATAAACACAAACCAATTTTTTAAAGAATGATTCCTGATATGCAGTGTCTTAGTTATCTAGTGCTGCTGTAACAGAAGTACTACAAGTGGATGGCTTTAACAAACAGAAATTTATTCTCTCACAGTCTAGGAGGCTAGAAGCCTGAATTCAGGGTGCCAGGGGAAGGCTTTCTCTTTCTGTTGGTTATGGGGCAAGGTCTTTATCATCGATCTTCCCCTGGTCTAGGAGCTTCTTCACACAGGACCTCGAGTCCAATGGATGCCCTCTGGTCCCAGAGCTGCTTTCTTGGTAGCATGAGTTTCCTCTGTCTCTATACTTGCTTCTGTCTTTTATATCTCAAAAGAGATTGATCCAAGACACAACCTGATCTTGTAAATTGAGTCCTGCCTCCTTAACATAATTACCTCTAATCCTGCTTCATTAACATCATAGATGTAGGATTTGCAACACATAGGAAAATCACAGCAGATGACACAATGGTGGACAATCACAGAATACTGGGAATCCTGGCCTAGCCAAACTGACACACATTTGGGGGAGATATAATTCAATCCATAGGATATAAACAATGAAGACACTTGTTGTTGATGTTAGATGCCATCAAGTTAGTTCCAACTCATAGTGACCCTATGCACAACAGAACAAAACACTGCCAGGTCCTGTGCCACCCTTACAATAGTTGTTATGCTTGAGCCCATTGTTGCAGCCACTGTGTCAATCCATCTCAATGAAAACAGTAAGCCACAGCATTCTCAAGAAGTCTCTGCACATTGTACTGAACAATATTCTCATAAATTTTCTTACTTTGGATCCAACAATGGAGTTCACAGGGCTGTTTCTACAGTAAGCTTTAGTATAGACTGATGTATTCACACCAAATGGGATCCATGAATGTCACTACTATGAGCTGAAATGGGCTGATATTGGCCATTTTGAATCAGACAATCATACGGATTACTATGCAGGAAATGACGAATTGAAGATGAATGATGTATTCATTGTCAAAAAGAATATTTCAAAGTTTATCCTGAAGTACAATGCTGTCCATGACAGAATAATATCCATATCCCTACAAGGAGGACCAGTTAATAGGACTATTATTCAAATTTACTCACCAACCACTAAGGCTAAAGAAGAAGAAATTGAAGATTTTCACCAGCTTCTGCACTCTGATATTGATCAATGTGAAACAAAGATGTATTGATAATTATTGGCAATTGGAATACAAAAGTTGAAACAAGATGGATTGGTAGTTGGAAAATATGGCCTAGGTGATAGAAATGACAACGAAGAACTCATTATAGAATTTCGCAGGATAAACAACTTCTTCATTGCAATTACCTTTTTCAACCACATAAATAGCAACTATACATGTGGACTTTGCTGAAAGGAATACACAGGAATCAAATTGACTACATCTGTGGAAAGAGACAATGGAGAAGCTCAAAATCATTAGTCAGGACAAGGCCAGGGGCTGACCGAGGAAAATACCATCAATTGCTCATATGTAAGTTCAAGTTGAAGTTGAAGAAAATTAGAACAAGTCCATGAGAGCCAAAGTATGACCTTGAATATATCCCACCTGAATTTAGAGACCATGTCAAGAACAGAGCTGACTCATTGAACACCAATGACCAAAGACCAGATGAGCTGTGAGATGACATCAAGGCCAACATACAAGAAGAAAGCAAGATGTAATTAAAATGACAGAGAAGAAAGAAAAGGCCAAAATGGATGTCAGAAGAGACTGTGAAATGTGCTCTTGAATGTAGAGTAGCTAAAGCAAACGGAAGAACTGACAAAAGAGCTAAACAGAAGAATTCAAAGGGCAGCTTGAGAAGACAAAGTAAAGTATTATAATGACATGTGCAAAGGCCTGGAGATAGAAAACTGTCTTAGGCTGGGTTCTCTAGTGAAGCCAAACCAGTAAAGCCTATAAATATATATAGAGAGAGACTTATATCAAGGAAATGGCTCACAAAATTGTACAGGGTGGGACGTCTCAAGACCATGAATCAGGATAGAGGCTTCTCCTGATTCACATAGCTGCAAGGGCGAATACAAGATCAACAGGTCAGAGAGCAGGGCTCTTGCTCACAGGCTATGAAGATCAATGAATGCCAGGATAGGCAGGCGAGGACACAAGGCTTCTCCTGATTCATGTAGCTGTAGGGGCTGGCTAACCCAAGATCGGTAGGTCAGAGAGCAGGGCTCTTGCTCACAGGCTGTGAAGACCAAGGAATCCCAAGATCAGCAGGTTAAGTTGCTTGCTCAAGTCTCAAGAACTGGAGGCCAGACAAACAGCAGCCAGATGCAGGATCCAGAGCAGGCAAAAGCCAGAACATCTGCTCATATTTGCATGCAGGCCACACGCCCAAGGAAACTCCCTTTTAATTGACTGGCTACTCACAGCGGATCCTATCATGGGGCTGATCACATATAAACACTGAGAATCATCACCTGGCCAAGTTGACACACAGTATTAACCATCACAAAAACAAAGAGGGAAGAACACACTTGGCATTTCTCAAGATGAAAAAAACTGAAGAGAAATTTCAAGTCTCCAGTTGCAATATTGGAGGATTCTGGGGGGAAAATATTAAATGAGACAGGAAGCATCAAACGAAGATGGAAGGAATACACAGAGTCACTGTACCAAAAAGAATTGGTCAATGTTCAACCATTTCAGGAGGTAGCATACGGTGAAGAACACATGAAGGAAAAGGTACAAGCTGCATTGAAGGAATTGGCAAAAAACTAGGCTCTAGGAATTGACGGAATATCAATTAAGATGCGTCAACAACAGATAATGTACTGGAAGCGCTCGCTCATCTATGCCAAGAAATATGGAAGACAGCTACCTGGCCAACTGACTGGAAGAGATCCATATTTGTACCCATCCCAAAGAAAGGTGATCCAAAAGAATGCAGAAATTATTGAACAGTATCGTTAATATCACACACAAGTATAATTTTGCTGAAGATCATTCAAAAGCGATTGCAGCAGTTCATTGGCAGGGAACTGTCAGAAATTCAAGCCGGATTCAGAAGAGGACTTGGAACCGGGGATATCATTGCTGGTGTCAGATGGATCCTGGCTGAAAGCAGAGAATACCAGAAAGATGTTCACCTGTGTTTCATTGACTATGCAAGGACATTCTACTGTGTGGATCATAACAAATTATGGATAACACTGTGAAGAATGGGATTTCCAGAACACTTAATGGTCCTCATGAAGAACCTGTACTTAGACTAAGAGGTGGTTGTTTGAATAGAAAAGTGTGATATGGTGTGGTTTAAAGTCAAAGTTTTGCATCAGGGTTGTATCCTTTTACCACACTCGTTCAATCTGTATGCTGAGCAATAATCCAATAACATGAACAAGAACATGACATCAGGATTGGATGAAGACTCATTAACAACCTGCGATATTGCAGATGACACAACCTTGCTTGCGGAAAGTGAAGAGGACTTGAAGAACTTACTGATGAAGATCAAAAACCACAGCCTTCAGTATGGATTACACCTCAACGTAAAGAAAACAAAACTCCTCACAACTGGAACAATGAGCAACATCATGATAAATGGAGAAAAGATTGAAGTTGTCAAGGATTTCAATTTACTTGGATACACAATCAACACCCATAGAAGCAGGAGTCAAGAAATCAAAAGATGCATTGCATTGGACAAATCTGCTGCAAAAGATCTCTTTATAGTGTTAAAAAGCAAAGATGTCACATTAAGGACTAAGGTGCACCTGACCCAAGCCATGGTATTTTCAATTGCCTTATATGCATATGAAAGCTGGACATTGAAAAATGAAGCCCAAAGAATTGATGTCTTTGAATTATGGTGTTTGCAAAGAATATTGAAAATCCAAGGACTGCCAGAAGAACGGGCAAATCTGCCTTGGAAGAACTGCAGCCACAATGCTCATTAGAAGCAAGGATGGCAAGACTTCGTCTCACATAATTTGGACATGTTATCAAGAGGGACCAGTCCCTGGAGACGGACATCATGCTTGGTAAAGCAGAGATCAGCAAAAAAGAGGAAGACGCTTAATGACTGACATAGTGGCTGAAATAATGGGCTTAAGCATAACAATGATTGTGAGGATGGTGCATGACTGGCCAGTGTTTCGCTCTGTTGTACATGGGGTCACTATCAGTTGGAACTGACTCAATGGCACATAACAACAATTAATAATAATTTGATATATTGGATTAAATAAGAAACTTCATTAAAAATAATTTCACATTGAAATTTTAATTTTTAATATGGCCACTAGAATTTTTTAAATTACATCTATGGTTTGCATTACGTTTGTATTAGACAGAATTGCTGTAGACATGACGTCCACTTTACAAGAAATACAGGACATAAAATGATTAAACAAAATCATGAAAAACAACTACCAGAATCCTGGATATTTTACCAGACAACTCACTTCTAATATTCAAGTCAATATTATTAAACACAAAGACAGGTAAATGTACTATGTAAAACAAATTACAAAATCATTGGCCCCTATTCAATGATAGCTTGAAGGCTTTTTATCTACCACCTCATTTCCCCCATATCCATTTCACCATCTCATTAGCTTCCCAGCTGCTAGAAGTTCCATGAAGGTGCCTCATGCTCCCTCCTCTTAGCACAATAGGATCCCGGTTCTTGATAAAAACAGACAAAAAAGATAGAAATAGAAGGGGAATTCCTCAATGCGATTAAGGGCATTTATAATATATATATATATGTATATATCTCACAGCAAACATCATATTCAATGGAGAAAGACTTAGAGCTTTCCCCCTTAATATTGGCAACAAGACAAGGATGCCTGCTCTCACCATTGTTATTCTACATTGTACTGGAAATCCTAATCAGAGCAGAAGGATAAGAAAAAGAAGTAAAAGGAATCCAAATTCAGAAGGAAGAAGTAAATCTATCCCCATTCTCAGATGACATTGTGCTATTTGTGAAAATCTCAAGGAAGCCACAAGAAAGCTTCTAGAGCTAATAGAAGAATTTAGCAAAATTGCAGTGTACAAGGTCAACAGGCAAACACCAGTTGGGCTCTATACAACAGAAATGAACACTATGAAAAGGTTATCAAGAAAACAATTCCATTTGCTATAGAATCTCAAAGAATAAAATACTTGTTATGGATTGAATTGGATCCCCCCAAAAATGTGTGTCAATTTGGCTAGGCCAGGATTCTCAGTATTGTGTGATTTTCCACCACTTTGGCATCTGATGTGATTTCCCTGTGTATTGTAAATCCTACCTGTATGATGTTAATGAGGCAGAATTAGAGGCAGGACTCAATCTACAAGATGAGGTGGAATCCTGAGTCAATCTCTTTTGATATATAAAAGAGAGAAGGGAGCAGAGAGACAGGGGGACCTCATATCACCCAGAATGTAGTGCCAGGAGCAGAGCATGTTCTTTGGACCTGGAGTCCCTTTACTGAGAAGCTCCTAGAGCAGGGGAAGATGGATGCCAAGGACATTCCCCCAGAGATGACAGAGACAGAAAGCCTTCCCCTGGAGCTGGCACCCTGAATTCAGACTTCTGGCCTACTAGACTAAGACAGAATTTGTACTGAGAGTGGGGTATTTGGTACCAAGAGAGTAGGGTGCTGCTTTAGCAGATACCTAAAATGTGGAGGCACTTTTGAAACTTTGAACGGATAGAGGTTGGAAGAGTTTTAAAATGCCTGATAGTAAAAGCCTAGATTGCCTTGAAGAGCCTGTTGGTGGAATTATGGACATCAAAGACAATTCTGGTGAGGACTTAGAATGAAGTGAGGAAAGTTGCACTGGAGACAGTGCAGATGGCAAGAAGCAGCAGCAGAGAAATGGCAGCAGCTGAACCAGGAGATCAGCATAAGACAACGCTGGAACTGACCCATAGAGCAAGAGAGCTGAATGCCTTTGTGAAGCAGACTTTTTGGCAGAGTAGGGTGCCCCCAGGCACTTATCAGTGAAGCTAGGCTTACTGACTTGCAGAGCAAGAGAGCTGACTGCCCTCTGGCCAAAGTTTACTGGTGGAGTGGGGCACCTCCAGGCACTTAAAGTGGAGCTACAGAGCTTTATAACACTTGACCCAGCAAGGCAGACTCAGATAGAGAGGAATGAAGGGCTGAGAGACCAAGGAACCAGGAAGCAGAAGCTGAAGAAACAAGGAACACAGGAAGCAGAGCTGTGTCAGTATCAAAGGGGTGGGCCATGACCTCTGGGGCTTTAAAGAGTGGAGTCACAGCCTTCTAGGCTTCAAAGAGATCTTTGCGAACTCAACTCTGGAACTAGAAGCTGCCTTTCACCAGAGCCATAGAGATGGGGCCTGATCTCCTGCCCAAAACTGTGGGGGTGGCTGCCATGCTCAAGAGGCAGAAGAAAAGGGCCTTCCTGGGCCAAGGGAGTTGTGTCACCACTCAGACTAGGAGAATGGGGCCACACAAATGCAAGGGACTAGAGTTAGAGTTACAGTGAACCTGGAAAGGAGAGCTGAAGTCCAGGGCTGAGGGGCCTCTACCCAGAATCCAGACAGTGTGGGTAACACCCAGAGTCTGGAGGGCAGGGCCACAGCCTAAATAGTCTCAGAGAACAGAGGATTATTTTCAAGCCTTGAGAACTAATCTAATGTGTTCTGCTTAGTTGTTGGTGTCTGTTATCCTTTCTTTCCCTACAATTTCTCCCATTTGTAATGGAAATGTCTACCTTGCACTTGCTCCACCATTGTATTTTGGAAGCAGATCACGTGTATTCTAGATTTCACACACACACACACACAAATCGTTGCTGTCAATTCTGATTCCTAGCAACTGTACAGGACAGAGTAGAGCTGCCCCATAGGGTTTCCAAGGAGTGCCTGGTGGATTCAAACTGCTGACCTTTTGGTTAGCAGCTGTAGTTCTTAACCACTATGCCACCAGGGTTTACTAGATTTCCCAGATGAAGAAGAATTTTTGGATTTTGGAATTGGAGTTGATTTAAGACTTTTGCTATATGATGGGGTGAATGTGTTTTACATGTGGCAAGGATATGGATTTTCGGGCCAAAGGGTAGAATGTTATGGATTCAATTGTGTCCCCCCAAAATATGTGTCAACAGTGCTAGGCCAGGATTCCCAGTATTGTGTGACTATCCACCATTTTGTCATCTGATGTGATTTTCTTATGTGTTGTAAATATTACCTCTGTGATGTTAATCATATGCTACCTCCTGAAATGGTTGAGTGCCGACCAATTCTTTTTTGGTGTATTGACTTTGTGTATTCCTTCCATTCTCTTTTGATGCTTCCTGCATCAATTAAATATTTTCCTTGTAGAATCCTACAATATTGCAACTCAAGACTTGATTTTTTCTTCAGTTCTTTCAACTTGAGAAATGCCGAGCGAGTTCTTCCTTTTTGGTTTTCTATCTCCAGATCTTTGTACATGTCATTATAACACTTGATTTTGCCTTCTCCAGCTGCCCTTTGAAATCTTCTGTTCAGCTCTTTTACTTCATCATTTCTTCCATTTGCTCTAGCTACTCCATGTTCAAGAGCAAGTTTCAGAGCCTCTTCTAACATCCATTTTGCTCTTTTCTTTATTTCTTTCTCTCTTTCTCTCCCTTCCTTCCTTCCTTCCTTCCTTCCTTCCTTCCTTCCTTCCTTCCTTCCTTCCTTCCTTCCTTCCTTCCTTCCTTCCTTCCTTCCTTCCTTCCTTCCTTCCTTCCTTCCTTCCTTCCTTCCTTCCTTCCTTCCTTCTTTCTCTCTCTCTCTTCCCCCTTCCTTTCTTTCTTTCTTGTGTTTTTAATGACCTCTTGCTTTCTTTATGTATTATGTCCTTGATGTCATTCCACAAGTCATCTGGTCTTTGGTCAGTGATAAGATAATATCCATAGCTTGAGTATATCCCACCTGAACTTAGACACCATCTCAAGAATAGATTTGACGCATTGAACGTTAATGATCAAAGACCGGGCAAGTTGTGGAATGACATCAAGGACATCATACATGAAGAAAGCAAAAGAGGTCATTGAAAAGACAGGAAAGAAAGAAAAGACCAAGATGGATGCCAGAGGAGATTCTGAAACTTGCTCTCAAACATCAAGCAGCTAAAGCAAAAGGAAGAAATGAGGAAGTAAAAGAACTGAACAGAAGATGTCAAAGGGCAGCTCGAGAAGACAGTATTATAATGACATGTGCAAAGAGCTAGAGATAGAAAACCAAAAGGGAAGAACACGCTTGGTGTTTCTCAAGCTGAAAGACCTGAAGAAAAAATTCAGGCCTCAAGTTGCAATAGTGAAGGATTCTATGGGGAAAATATTAAACGACTCAGGAAGCATCAAAAGAAGATGGAAGGAATACACAGAGTCATTATATCAAAAAGAATTAGTCAATGTTCAACCATTTACAGAGGTAGCATATAATCAGGATCCGATGGTACTGAAGGAAGAAGTCCAAGCTGCACTGAAGGCATTGGTGAAAAACAAGGCTCCAGGAATTGATGGAATACCAGTTGAGATGTTTCAACAAACAGATGCAGTGCTGGAACTGCTCACTCATCCATGCCAAGACATTTGGAAGATAGCTACTTGGCCAATCAACTGGAAGAGATCCATTTTTATGCCTATTCCCAAGAAAGGTATTTCAACTGAAGGCAAAAATTATTGAACAATAGCTTTAATATCACACCCAAGCAAAATTTTGCTGAAAGTAGTTCAAAAGCAGCTGCAACCGTATATCAGCAGGGAACTGCCAGACATTCAGGCTGGTTTCAGAAGAGGGTGTGGAACCAGGGATATCATTACTGATGTCAAATGGATCCTGGCTGAAAGGAGAGAATACCAGAAGGATGTTTACCTGTGTTTTATTGACTATGCAAGGGCATTTGACTGGGTGGATCATAACAAATAATGGAAATTCCAGAACACTTAATCATGCTCTTGACGAACCTGTACATAGATCGACAGAGAGGCAGTTGTTCGGCCAGAACAAGGGGATACTGAGTAGATAAACTCAGAAAAGGTGTGTGCCAGGATTGTATCCTTTCACCATACCTATTCAATCTGTTTGCTGAGCAAATAATCTGAGAAGCTGGACTATATGAAGAATGGGGCATCAGAGATGGAGGAAGACTCATTAACAACCTGCTTTACACAGATGACACAACCTTGCTTGCTGAAAGTGAAAAAGGCTTGAAGCACTTACTAATGAAGGTCAAAGACAACAGCCTTCAGTATGAATTGCACCTCAACATAAAGAAAACAAAAATACAACCAGACCAATAAGCAACAGTATGATAAATGGAGAAAAGATTGAAGTTGTCAAGGATTTCATTTTACTCGGATCCACAATCAACAGCTATGGAAGCAGCAGTCAAGAAATCAAAAGATGCATCGCATTGGGAAAATTTGCTACAAAGGACCTCTTTAAAGTGTTGAAAAGCAAAGATGTCACCTTGAAGACTAAGGTGCGCCTGACTCAAACCACGGTATTTTCAATCGGATCATATGCATGTGAAAGCTATACAAAGAATAAGTAAGACCAAAGAAGAATTGACACCTTTGAATTGTGGTGTTGGCAAAGAATATTAAATATACCTTGGATAAGCGGGGCCAAGATGGCTGACTAGGTAGACGCTACCTCGGATCCCTCTTGCAACAAAGACTTGCAAAAATGAGTGAATCGATCACATACATAACAATCTACAAACCCTGACCAACAAACACAGATTTAAAGAGTTGACCTGAGTGACAGAGACGGAGAACGAACAACCACGGGGAAGCAGCAACTGTTTTTGGAGCCTGGAGCCAGTGTCCCAGTCAGGAAATCTTGGCGCCGGGCTTTGGACTGGGCACAAGGCAGCTGAGCACGGCATCCTGAGATGGCACAAACACGGGGTGCAGCCCTAGCCCCCTGAACCGACCTGGGGGGCCCAGCCAGTGTGCGTGGGCGGCTCGGTGACACGGCTGGCGGGAGCAGAAGTCGTCGGGAGGCAGCAACTGCTTTTGAAGCCAGGAGTGCAGCGTCCCAGCGGGAAACTTGGCGCGGGGCTTTGGACTGGGAGCAGAGGAACTGACCGCGGCTTCTGAGACAGCGCAAGCACGGGACGCAGGCCTGACCATCGGGGACAATCTCTACCCAGCCAGCGCACACAGTCGACGCGCCCCTCGGGAATCTCAGATAAAACAGTCATCCCAAGCAAGATAAGTAACTTTCTCTATATTCTGGGGTGCTACTCTCTCCTGTTTTTCTGAACCCTCCCCTCCCCTTCCCAGGCGGCTTCATTAACATTGGAATTTCCTGAGCCAGAGGGAGAACTGCTCCGTGGTTTTTCTTTTCCTTTTTTTTTTTTTGGTCTTTTCCTAGCCCATTCTCCTGGCCTGAGAGAAGCAATTACAAAAAACCCAGGGACCAAAAATCCTTCCCTAATTGGACTAAAAACACAGAACCAGCTCCAGGCAAGCATATGTGATCCACAGTCTTGGGCTTTCCTCCCTACAGGGAACAAGGTGGCTATTATAATGCAAAGGCATTTCTGATAGGGATCTGACTGCAATTGTTTTAGCGGATTTACTGGGAAGACAAGTTTCCCAGGTCTGATATCTCTGCATATTCAACAGAGCCCTCATTGACCCACAACAGGGAACTGAGGGCTGAAGCTCCCCCCAGACCACCTAGCCTCCTGCCTTAGGGGTCTAAGGAGGGTGACACCTACCAATCAGTAGAGGTACTTGCATTGGGGGCCTAAGGTACAGCTGCAGAGCCCACCCACCAAGGTGCTTTAGGAATAGAGATATACCTACCTCACCAACACTTGGGGGAAGCCTGTCAGCATCCTGCCCCCCCAGAGGGTGAACCCCAGCTGCTAATAGAATCTGGTGCACACAACTATCACCACCACTTCTCTAGGTGGATAGGTGACAGTCTGCATCACACACTTGACCCAAAATCAGATTCAAATCAAGAATAGCGAATGGACTCAGGCATATATATCTGGTAAAAGCCCAAACCAGCTGGCAATAGGTCATAAGTGAGTCAAGGGCTGCAACAATCAAGACAGCACAATCTAGTAGCCCATCCACGTATATTGAAAGAAAACAAAACAAGGTAAGACTCAGTGAGCAAATATAGAATAAATCACTACAATATCTTAGTGATGGCTTGGAGACAGCAGTCGATATCAAACCACATAAAGAAGGAGACCATGACTGCTTCTACAACCCCCCCAAACTAAAGAATCAAAATCTTTCCCAAATGAAGATATAATCCTGGAATTGCCAGATACAGAATATAAAAAACTAATTTACAGAATGCTTCAAGACATCAGGGATGACCTCAGAAGTGAAATAAGGCAATCTACAGAAAAAGCCAAGGAACACACTGATAAAGCAGTTGAAGAAATCAAAAAGATTATTCAAGAACATAGTGGAAAAATTAATAAGTTGCAAGAATCCATAGAGAGACATCATTCAGAAATCCAAAAGATTAAGAATAAAATTACAGAATTAGATAATGCGATAGGAAGTCAGAGGAACAGACTCGAGCAATTAGAATGCAGACTGGGACATCTGGAGGACCAGAGAATTAACACCAATATAGCTGAAAAAAAATCAGATAAAAGAATTTAAAAAAATGAAGAAACCTGAAGAATCATGCGGGACTCTATTAAGAAGGATAACTTACATGTGATTGGAGTCCCAGAACAGGGAGGGATAACAGAAAACACAGAGAGAATAGTTGAAGATCTGCTGACAGAAAACTTCCCTGACATCATGAAAGACGAAAGGATATCTATCCAAGATGCTCATCGAACCCCATTTAAGATTCATCCAAAAAGAAAATCACCAAGACATATTATCGTCAAACTTGCCAAAACCAAAGATAAAGAGAAAATTTTAAAAGCAGCCAGGGATAAAAGAAAGGTCTCCTACAAGGGAGAATCAATAAGAATAAGTTCAGACCACTCAGCAGAAACCATGCAGGCAAGAAGGCAATGGGATGACATATACAGAGCACTGAAGGAGAAAAACTGCCAGCCAAGGATCATATATCCAGCAAAACTCTTTCTGAAATGTGAAGGCGAAATTAAGATATTTACAGATAAACACAAGCCTAGAGAATTTGCAAAAACCAAACCCAAGCTCCAGGAAATACTAAATACTAAATTCTTTGGTCAGAAAACCAATAATATCAGATACCAGCACAACACAAGATCACAGAACAGAGCATCCTGATATCAACTCAAATAGGGAAATCAGAAAAACAAATTAAGATTAATTAAAAAAAAATGCTCAAAACGGAATCATTGAAGTCAATATGTAAAAGATCACAATAATCAAAAAGAGGGACTAAATACAGGTGGCATAGAACTGCCATATGGAGAGGGATACAAGGCGATATAGGAGAATACAAGTTAGGTTTTTACTTAGAAAAATAGGGGTAAATATTAAGGTAACCACAAAGAGGTATAACAACTCCATAACTCAAAATAAAAACCAAGAAAAATGTAACAACTCAGCAAACATAAAGTCAAATACTATGAAAATGAGGAACACACAATTTACAAAGAAAAAGTCTCAGCACAAAAAAGTAAGTGGAAAAATGAAATTGTCAACAACACACATAAAAAGGCATCAAAATGACAGCACTGAACACATTAAAAAAAAAACACATACTTATCTATAATTACGCTGAATGTAAGTGGACTAAATGCACCAATAAAGAGACAGAGTGTCTCAGACTGGATAAAGAAACACGATCCGTCTATATGCTGCCTACAAGAGACACACCTTAGACTTAGAGACACAAACAAACCAAAACTTGAAGGATGGAAAAAAACATATCAAGCAAACAATAAGCAAAAAAGAGCAGAAGTAGCAATATTAATTTCTGACAAAATAGACTTTAAAGTTAAATCCACCACAAAGGATAAAGAAGGACACTACATAATGATAAAAGGGACAATTGATCAGGAAGACATAACCATATTAAATATTTATGCACCCAATGACAGGGCTGCAAGATACATAAAACAAATTTTAACAGAACTGAAAAGTGAGCTAGACACCTCCACAATTATAGTAGGAGACTTCAACACACCACTTTCAGAGAAGGACAGGACATCCAGTAAGAAGCACAATAGAGACACGGAAGACCTAATTACTACAATCAGCCAACTTGACCTCATTGACTTATACAGAACTCTCCACTCAACTGCTGCAAAGTATACTTTTTTTTCTAGCGCACATGGAACATTCTCTAGAATAGACCACATATTAGGTCATAAAACAAACCTTTGCAGAATCCAAAAATTCGGAATATTACAAATCATCTTATCAGACCACAAGGCCATAAAAGTGGAAATCAATAATAGAAAAATTAGGGAAAAGAAATCAAATACTTGGAAACTGAACAATACCCTGCTGAAAAAAGACTGGGTAATAGAAGATATTAAGGAGGGAATAAAGAAATTCATAGACTGCAACAAGAATGAAAATACTTTCTATCAAAACCTCTGGGACACAGCAAAAGCAGTGCTCAGAGGCCAATTTATATCGATAAATGCACACATACAAAAAGAAGAAAGAGCCAAAATCAGAGAACTGTCCCTAAAACTTGAGCAAATAGAAAGTGAGCAACAAAAGAATCCATCAGGCACCAGAAGAAAACAAATAATAAAAATGAGAGCTGAACTAAATGAATTAGAGAACAGAAAAACAATTGAAAGAATTAACAAAGCCAAAAGCTGGTTCTTTGAAAAAAATAACAAAATTGATAAACCATTGGCCAGACTGACTAAAGAAATACAGGAAAGGAAACAAACAACCCGAATAAGAAACGAGAAGGGCCACATCACAACAGACCCAACTGAAATTAAAAGAATCATATCAGATTATTACAAAAAATTATACTCTAACAAATTTGCAAACCTAGAAGAAATGGATGAATTCCTGGAACAACACTACCTACGTTAACTAACACAATCAGAAGTAGAACAACTAAATAGACCCATGAGAAATAAAGAGATTGAAATGGTAATCAAAAAACTCCCAACAAAAAAAAGCCCTGCCCCGGATGGCTTTACTGCAGAGTTCTACCAAACTTTCAGAGAAGAGTTAACACCACTACTACTAAAGGTATTTCAAAGCATAGAAAATGACGGAATACTGCCTAACTCATTCTATGAAGCCACCATATCCCTGATACCAGAACCAGGTAAAGACATCACAAAAAAAGAAAATTACAGACCTATATCCCTCATGAACATAGATGCAAAAATCCTCAACAAAATTCTAGCCAATAGAATTCAACAACATATCAAAAAAATAATCCACCACGATTAAGTGGGATTTATACCAGGTATGCAAGGCTGGTTTAATATTAGAAAAACCATTAATGTAATCCACCATATAAATAAAACAAAAGACAAAAACCACATGATCTTATCAATTGATGCAGAAAAGGCATTTGACAAAGTCCAACACCCATTTATGATAAAAACTCTCAGCAAAATAGGAATTGAAGGAATATTCCTCAACATAATAAAGGGCATCTGTACAAAGCCAACAGCCAACATCACTCTAAATGGAGAGAGCCCGAAAGCATTTCCCTTGAGAATGGGAACCAGACAAGGATGCTCTTTATCACTGCTCTTATTCAACATTGTGCTAGAGGTCCTAGCCAGAGCAATTAGGCTAGACAAAGAAATAAAGGGCATCCGGATTGGCAGGGAGGAAGTAAAATTATCTCTATTTGCAGATAACATGATCTTATACACAGAAAACCCTAAGGAATCCTCCAGAAAACTACTGAAACTAATAGAAGAGTTTGGCAGAGTCTCGGGTTATAAGATAAACATACAAAAATCACTTGGATTCCTCTACATCAACAAAAAGAACATCGAAGAGGAAATAACCAAATCAATACCATTCACAGTAGCCCCCAAGAAGATAAAATACTTAGGAATAAATCTTCCCAAAGATGTAAAAGACCTATACAAAGAAAACTACAAAGTACTACTATAAGAAACTAAAAAAGACCTACTTAAGTGGAAAAACATACCTTGCTCATGGATAGGAAGACTTAACATAGTAAAAATGTCTATTCTACCCAAAGCCATCTATACATACAATGCACTTCCGATCCAAATTCCAATGTCATTTTTTAATGTGATGGAGAAACAAATCACCAACTTCATATGGAAGGGAAAGAAGCCTCGGATAAGTAAAGCATTACAGAAAAAAAAGAAGAAAGTGGGAGGCCTCACTCTACCTGATTTTAGAACCTATTATACAGCCACAGTAGTCAAAACAGCCTGGTATTGGTACAACAACAGGCACATAGACCAATGGAACAGAATTGACAACCCAGATATAAATCCATCCATATATGAGCAGCTGATATTTGACAAAGGCCCAGTGTCAGTTAATTGGGGAAAAGATAGTCTTTTTAACAAATGGTGTTGGCATAACTGGATATCCATTTGCAAAAAAAGTGAAACAGGACCCATACCTCACACCATGCACAAAAACTAACTCCAAGTGGATCAAAGACCTAAACATAAAGACTAAAACGATAAAGATCATGGAAGAAAAAATAGGGACAACCTTAAAAAATAGGAGCCCTAATACAGGGCATAAACAGAATACAAAACATTACCAAAAATGATGAAGAGAAACCAGATAACTGGGAGTTCCTAAAAATCAAACACCTATGCTCATCTAAAGACTTCACCAAAAGAGTAAAAAGACCACCTACAGACTGGGAAAGAATTTTCAGCCATGACATCTCCGACCAGCGCCAGATCTCTAAAATCTATATGATTCTGTCAAAACTGAACCACAAAAAGACAAACAATCCAATCAAGAAATGGGCAAAGGATATGAACACGCACTTCACTAAAGAAGATATTCAGGCAGCTAACAGATACATGAGAAAATGCTCTCGATCATTAGCCATTAGAGAAATGCAAATTAAAACTACGATGAGATTCCATCTCACTCCAACAAGGCTGGCATTAATCCAAAAAACACAAAATAATAAATGTTGGAAAGGCTGCGGAGAGATTGGAACTCCTATACACTGCTGGTGGGAATGTAAAATGGTACAACCACTTGGGAAATCTATCTGGCGTTTTCTTCAAAAGTTAGAAATAGACTTACCATACAACCCAGAAATCCCACTCCTCGGAATATACCCTAGAGAAATAAGAGCCTTCACACGAACAGATATATGCACACCCATGTTTATTGCAGCTCTGTTTACAATAGCAAAAAGCTGGAAGCAACCAAGGTGTCCATCAATGGATGAATGGTTAAATAAATTGTGGTATATTCACACAATGGAATACTACACATCGATAAAGAACAGTGACGAATCTGTGAAACATTTCATGACATGGAGGAACCTGGAAGGCATTATGCTGAGCGAAATTAGTCAGAGGCAAAAGGACAAATATTGTATAAGAGCACTATGATAAGATCTTGAGAAATAGAAAAAACGGAGGAGAACACATACTTTTGTGGTTACGAGGTGGGGAGGGAGGGAGGGTGGGAGAGGGTTATTTACGGATTAGTTAGTAGAAGAAGGGAAGGACAATACCCAATACATGGAAGGTCAGTTCTACTGGACTGGACCAAAAGTAAAGAAGTTTCCGGGATAAACTGAATGCTTCAAAGGTCAGTGGAGCAAGGGCGGGGGTTTGGGCACTATGGCTTAAGGGGACTTCTAAGTCAATTGGCAAAATAATTCTATTATGAAAAGATTCTGCATCCCAGTTTGAAATGTGGCATCTGGGGTCTTAAATGCTAACAAGCGGCCATCTAAGATGCATCAATTGGTCTCAACCCACCTGGATCAAAGGAGAATGAAGAACACCAAGGTCACACGATAACTAAGAGCCCAAGAGACAGAAAGGGCCACATGAACCAGAGACTTACATCATCCTGAGACCAGAAGAACTAGATGGTGCCCGGCCAGAACCAATGACTGCCCTGACAGGGGGCACAGCAGAGAACCCCTGAGGGAGCAGGAGATCAGTGGGATGCAGACCCCAAATTCTCATAAAAAGACCAGACTTAATGGTTTGACTGAGACTAGAAGAATCCCGGCGGTCACGGTCCCCAAACCTTCTGTTGGCCCAGGACAGGAACCATTCTCGAAGACAACTCATCAGACATGGAAGGGACTGACTGGACAATGAGTAGGAGAGAGACGCTGATGAAGAGTGAGCTACTTGTGTCAGGTGGACACTTGAGACTGTGCTGGTATCTCCTGTCTGGAGGGGAGGTAGGAGGGTAGAGAGGGTTAGAAATTGGCAAAATTGTCACGAAAGGAGAGACTGGAAGGGCGGACTCATTAGGGGGAGAGTAAGTGGGAGTATGGAGTAAGGTGTATATAACCTTATATATGGCAGACTGACTTGATTTGTAAACGTTCACTTAAAGCTCAATAAAAATTATTAAAAAATATATATACCGTGGACTGCCAAAAAAACGAACAAATCTGTGTTGCAAGAAGTACAACCAGAATGCTCCTTAGAAGCAAGGATGGCAAGACTGTGTCTTACATAGTTTGGAAATGTTTTCAGGAGGGATCAGTCCCTGGAGAAGGACATCCTGCTTGGCAAAGTACATGGTCAGAATAAAGAGGAAGACCCTTAACAAGGTGGATTGACACAGTGGCTGCAACAATGGGCTCAAGCATAACAATGATTTTAAGAATGGTGCAGGACCAGGCATTCTTTTGTTCTGTTGTACATAGTGTAACTATGGGTAGGAACCAACTGGATGGCACCTAAAAGCAACAGCAAACATAATCAAGGTCATACTTTGGCTCTCGTGGACTTGTTCTAATTTATTTCAGCTTCAACTTGGACTTGCATATGAGCAATTTGTGGTCTTTTCAGCTTGGTCCCTGGCCTTGTTCTGACTGATTACATTGAGCTTCTCCATCACCTCTTTCCACAGATGTAGACGATTTGATTCCTGTGTATTCCATCTGGTGAGGCTCACATGTATATTCACCATTTATGTTGTTGAAAAAGATATTTGCAATGAAGAAGTCATTTGTCACACAAAATTCTGTCATGTGATCTTTGACATCATTTCCATCACCAAGGCCAGATTTTCCAACTACCAATCCTTCTTTATGTCCAACTTTCACATTTCAATCATCAGTGTATCCTGATTGCATGTTTGATGAATTTCAGACTGCAGAAGTTGGTAAAAATTAATTTCTTCATCTTCGGCCTTAGCAGTTCTAACTCACAGTAACCCTGTGTAAAACAGAGTGAAACACTGCCCAGTCCTGTGCTATCCTCACAATCTGTGCTGTGCTTGAGCCCATCGTTGCAGCCATTGCATCAATTCACCTAGTTGAGGGTTTTCCTCTTTTTCACTGACCCTCTACTTTAGCAGGAATGATGTCCTTCCCCAGGGACTGATTCTAACCAACTGTACATTCTTTTATCACAAGATCGTAAATGACATATAAGCAAAAAAAAAAAAAAAAAAAAAACTGCTTTTGAACAGTTGCAGCAGTTTCTCTAGAACTGACTGCCTGTTTGCAAACCTCTTTCTCTCTTCATCTCTCATCCTTAATAAATAATCTCTTTGTCAAAGTATTATTATTTTGAATAGTTGCCTTCTCATAAAAGTGCAACTATAAAATATTTGTCTTTTTGTGTTTGACTTATTTCACTTAGCATAATGTCCTCCAGATTCATCCAAGTAACGTTCTGAGGACTCATCATTATTATGTACGGTTGCTTAGCATTCCATTGTATTTATGTACCACATTTTGTTTATCCATGCATCCACTGATGGGAACTGTCATGAATTTAACTGTGTCCCCAAAATTATGTGTCGATGTGGCTAGGCCATGATTCCCAGTATCATGTGGTTATCCTCCATTTTGTGATTGTAAATCCTAATCTTTGCCAGTGGTTAATGAAGAAAGATTAGTTTATGTTAAAGAGGATTAGGGTGAGATTGTAACCCACGCACCCCTGATCCAAGGTAAAGGGAGTTTCCCTGGGGTGTAGCCTGCACCACCTTTTATCTCGTAAGAGATGAAAGGAAGGGAAAGTGATCAGAGAGAGGGTGACCTCATACCACCAAGAAAGCAATGCCAGAAGCAGAGCATGTCCTTTGGACCAGAGGTTCCTGTGCTGAGAACCTCCCATACCAGAACCAACAGAGAAGAGAAAGACTTCCCCTTAGCTGATGGCCTGAAATTGGACCTGTAGCGTCCTACACCGTGACAGAAGAGATTTCTCTTTGTTAAAGCCATCCACTAGTGCTATTTCTGTTATAGCAGCACTAGATGACCAAGAAAGGCCCTTAAGTTGTTTCCATCTTTTCGCTATTATGACTAATGCTGCAATGAACATAGGTGTGCATATGAGGAGTTTTTAAAAATATATTCTGAATATTGAACCTGTATGGTTTCCAAATATTTTTTCCCATTCTGTAGGTTGTCTTTTCACTTTCTGGATAATATTCTTTCATCCACAAAAGTTTTAAATTTTGTTGAAGTTCAAATTATCTATTTTGCTTATCTTTTAGTGTTGCACGTAAGGATGTACTGTCAAAAAACAAGGTCCTGAAGATTTACTTTATGTTTTCTTCTTCATGATTTATACATTTTGAGTTCATCTTTGTATATGGTGTGAGGAATAAATTAACTTTTTTTTTCATGTGGAGATGGAGTTATCCCAGCACCATTTGTAGAAGATACCATTTTCTCTCCATTGAATGGAACTAGCACCCTTATTGAAAATCAGTTGGTCACAGATGTAAGAGTTTATTTTTTGGTCTCTGTGAGAATATTATAAAGTAATATCAGAAAGAAATGGGGTAATATAAATTAAATTATTGTGGACTTGTTTTTATAACCTTCCGTCTATGAGAGAGATGATGAATTTTATATCATTTAAAATTTTTTCTTAGTTTTTCCTCATGTGGGTAGGTGAGACACCAGCATGTACAACAAAAAAAGAAAGAGGTTCT
This sequence comes from Elephas maximus indicus, assembly GCF_024166365.1. NCBI lineage: Eukaryota > Metazoa > Chordata > Mammalia > Proboscidea > Elephantidae > Elephas > Elephas maximus. The sequence goes on from NC_064821.1 coordinate 15,669,149, forward strand.
ACTGTGTTTGGAAAAGTTATGTTCATGTTCTAGGCTGTCTTAGTCATCTAGTGCTGCCATAATAGAAATACCACAAGTGGATGGCTTTAACAAAGAGAAATTAATTTTCCTACAGCCTGCTAGGTTACAAGTCCAAATTCAGGGCATCAGCTCCAGGGGAAGCCTTTCTCTATCTGTTGGCTCTGGAGGAAGGTCCTTGTCCTCAATCTCCCCCTGGTCAAGGAGCTTCTCAGGCACAGGGACCCCATGTCCAAAGGACACACTGTGCTCCTGATGCTGCTTTCTTGATGATATGAGGTCCCCACTCTCTGCTAGCTTCCCTTTCCTGTTATCTCTTGAGAGATAAAAGGTGGTTTTGACCACACCCCAGGGAAACTTCCTTTACACTGGATCAAGGAGGTGACCTGGGTAAGGACAGTGTTACAATTTCACCCTAATCCTTTTAACCACAGGCAGAGATTATGATTTATAACACATGGGAAGATCACAAAATGGAGGACAGTCACACATGGCCTAACCAAGCTGACACATATTTTGGGGGGATACAATTCAAACCATTACATAGGCAAGGCAGGTTCTATTTGTTCCTCAACAGGAACTTGTTTTGACACAGATTTAATATCAACGAAAAAAGAAAAATATTTTAAAACTTAAGCTATTTATAAAATATGAGTGAAAGATGAGTAAAGAAGACAAATTTGTGATTAAAAAATATCGGAATAGCATTACTAAATTAAGGCTCAACTAATGTGAGTCTAATGCTATTGTCCCCTTATCCTCAACATTCACACACAAGCACACACATAAAACACTTAGTTGCTATACTTTAAGACACTATGACACTAGATTAAACTTCAATAGTGCACAAAAATGAATATAAGAATTTCATGAGATGCTTCCTACTAATCATCAAAAAATGGACGTGGACATTTACCTCTGATTTCTCCATAACTCCACTTAAATGATAGTAAAAAAAATAAATAAATAACTTAAAAGGTTGAACCAGAGGGAGGGCCAAGATGGTGGAGTAGTCAGACACATCCTATAATCCCTCTTACAACAAAGACCAAAAAAAAAAAAAAAAGTGAATTGATTATATATGACAGTCTGGGAACCCTGAATATCAAGGGAAAAGTTGAGGAGCTGGACCAAGTAGCAGGGGGAGGGAGATGGTTCAGCAGCAGCAAGAAGTTGCCAGAAATGACATGACTGGAACCAGAGCCCCGCAGGCTGGATCCTCTGGTGCAAGGGTGGTGAGGAGAGCAGTGGCATTTAGGATGCATTTTCTATATCAGGAGAGACTGAGCAGTGGAGAGTCCATTCATGCCTCCAGAGTCAGCAAAAGGCAGTGTTCAGTCAGCAACAGATAAATATGTGAGTCTATTCTACCGCACAGATCAAAAAACACCCCTTTGGGGAAAAAAAAAAAAAAACTCTCTCCCACTTACCTGGCCCCTCCCTACCCTGTACCCAGTCCCAAGCCAGCTTCAGTGATAGCCACTTTCCCTGGGCCAGAGGCAGGACCTGTCACACATCCTGAGTCATTCTCCCAGCCTTGGAGAAGGAACAAATAAACAAACAGGGAAAAAATAACCTGTCGGCTCGCCTATACCAGCAATTCAGGGCAGAAACAGCTCCTTTGCCTAGGCACGGGCATCAGCATTCCATGGACTTTAATGCCTTTCACCCCTGCATAGATGTGCGTGGGCCCATTTCAACAGTGTAGGCCCTCATTAGCACAGTACAACAGGGTATATATCTGAAGTCTAACTTCATCTGTTTCAGCTATGTGGTGGAGAGGCACATTCGTGATGTTTGACACTGCTCCGCCTATTAAACAGGGTCCTCACCTACCCACATCAGGGGCCTTAGGACTGGTGGCTCCACCTATGCCACCTAGGCACCCACCACAGGGGCCCAAGGATAAGTGGTGTCTCCTAGTCCTTACAGCCAACGTCATTGGGTACCCATAGTCCAGCTGCAAAACCCACCCAACTATGCACTCTAGGGAACAAGGACACACTTTCCTCACAGACACTCAGAGGCAGTTGTCACCCCCTGCCTTGCTCAGCATGAGACCCCCTACTGCAGCCAGATACCTGTGCCTACGCCAATGACCCCTGCTCATCTAAGAATGCAGGTGAGAGCCTGCACCACACACTTGGTGACTGACTACCTGAACACCTGAGCTGAATCCATGCAAGAAAAGTCAACAGACTCCTGGGCCTATATACGTAATAACAGCTCAAACTAGCAGGTGATAGGATGAAAGAGCTTTAAAGGTGCCAATAATCAAACTAGATCACTCAATCAGCCCATTTGGGCATATCAAAACTAAACAAAACAAGAAGCTCCAAAACAAAACAAGAAGCTAGCACACAGTAATCCAATACCAAATAAATAAATACAATAATTTATGGATGGTTTGGAGACAACAGTCAAAATCAAATCACATAAAGAGGCAGACCATGATAGATTCAGAAAGCTCCCAAAATGAAGAATGAAGAAATCTTCTGAACATAAAAGATTAACATACAGAACTCTTCAAGAGAGCAGGAAGGAGATCAGCCAAAATGCAGGACAAGCCTAGGAACACACAGACATGGCATTGGAGGAACTTAAGAAGACTAGAGAAGAGCATAATGACAAATTTAATAGGCTGCAAGACTCCATAGAGAGACAATAAATAGAAATTCAGAAGATTAACAATAAAATTTCAGAATTAGACAACTCAATAGGAAGTCATGGGAGCAAAGTTGAGGAAATGGAAGCCAGAATTAGTGAGATTGAAGATAAAGTACTTGACACCAACATATTTGAGGAAAAAATCAAATAAAAGAACTTTAAAAAATGAAGAAACCCTAAGAATTATGTGGGACTCTATCAAGAGGAATAATTTACCAGTGATTGGAGTACCAGAAAGGGGGGATAACAGAAAATACAGAGAGAATTGTTAAAGATCTGGTGGCAGAAAATTTCCCTGATATTGTGAAAGATGAGAAGATATCAATCCAAGATGCTCATCGATTCCCACATAAGGTAAATCCCAAAAGAAAGCCACCAAGACATATTGTAATCGGCCTTGTCAAAACCAAAGATAAAAAGAGAATTTTAGGAGTGACTAGGGTTAAACAAAAAGTCACCTACAAAGGAGAGTCAATAAGTTCAGACTACTCAGCAGAAACCATGCAGGAAGAAGGCAATGGAATGAGATATATAAAGCCTTGAAGGAAAAAAAAATGGCCAGCCAAGAACCATCTATCCAGCAAAACTGTCTCTCAAATATGAAGGTGAAATTAGGACATTTCCAGATAAACAGAAGTTTAGGGAATTTGCAAAAACCAAACCAAAATTACAAGAAATACTCAAGGGAGTCATCCGGTTAGAAAAACAATAACATGAGATAGCAACCCAACACTAGAAGACAGGACAGAGCAAGCAGAGATAAACCCAGATAGGGAAATACAAAACTAAATCAAAGCTAAAATGCTCAAAACAGATAAACAGATGTAATTATGTAAAAGATGACAGTATTAAAACAAAAAAGAGGGACTAAAAAATGTAGTCATTGATCTTTCATATGGAGAGGATATCAAGGTGATATAAAGAAATAAAAGATTGGTTTAAACTTAGAAAAATAGGGGTAAATATTAAGGTAACCACAAAGGAAACTAACAGTCCTAGACATCAAAGTAAAAAACAAGAAAAACATAGACTCAGCAAATACAAAATCCACACCAATGAAAAAGAGGAAAAGAAAATATATAAAGAAAAATGACTCAGCACAGCAACTTAAGAGGGAAAAAGAAACTCTCAACAACACGTAAAAAAAGACATCAAAATGACAGCACTAAACTTATACCTATCACTAATTATGCTGAATGTAAATGGACTAAATGCAGCAATAAAGAAACAAAGTGGCAGAATGGATAAAAAAACACAATCTGTCTATATGTTGCTTCCAAGAGATACACCTGACACTTAAAGACACAAAGAAAATAAACCTCAAAGGATGGAAAAAAAATATATCAAGCAAACAATCAAAAAAAAAGCAGGAGTGGCAATATTAAGTTCCGAAAAAATAGACTTTAAAATTAAACCCACCACAAAGGATGAGGAAGGAGGATATAAGCAAACAAATATTTATGTACCCAACGACAGGGCTCCAAAATACATAAAACAAACTCTAAGACCATTGAAAAAAGAGATAGATAGCTCCATAATGATAGTAGAAGACTTCAACAGACCACTTTTGGTGAAGAACAGAATATCCAGAAAGAAGCTCAATAAAAATATAGAAGATCTAAATGCCACAAACAACTTGACCTCATAGGCATATACAGAACACCCCACTCAACAGCAGCCAAGTACACTTTCTTTTCCAATGCACCTGGAACACTGTCCAGAATAGACCACATACTAGGCCAAAAAGCAAGCCTTAACAGAATCCGAAACCTCAAAATACTACAAAGCACTTTTTCTGACCATAAAGCCATGAAAGGAGAAATCAATAATGGAAAAAGAAAGGGGAAAAAAAAAAAATCGAACACATGGAAACTGAACAGCACCTTGCTCAAAAACTACTGGGTTATAGAAACCATTAAGGACAGAACAAATAAATTCATAGAATCCAATGGGAATGAAAACACTTCCTACCAGAACCTTTGGGACACAGCAAAAACAGAGCTCAGAAGTCAACTTATAGCAATAAAAGCACACAACAAAAAGGAAGAAAGGGCCAAAAATCAAAGAATTATCCCTACAACTCAAACAAATAAAAAGAGAGCAGCAAAAGGAGCTCTCAGTCACCAGAAGAAAGCGAATAATAAAAATTAGGGCAGAATTAAATGAAACAGAGAACAGAAGAACAATTGAAAGAGTTACCAAGACCAGAAGAAGCTAGTTCTTTGAAAAGATCAACAAAATCGATAAACCATTGGCTGAACTGACAAAAGAAATACTCGAGAGGAAGAAAATAACCCAAATAAGAAATAAGATGGGCAATATCACAACAGACCCAACTGAAATTAAAAGAATCATAACAGAATACTATGAAAAACTGTACTCTAACAAATTTGAGAACCTGGAGGAAATGGAGAAATTTCTAGAAACACACTACCTACCTAAACTAACACAAACAGAGGTAGAATAACTAAATAAACCTATAACAAAAGAAGATATTGAAAGGTAATTAAAAAATTCCCAACAACAACAAAAAAGCCCTGGCCCTGATGGCTTCATTGGAGGATTTTACCAAGCTTTCAGAGAAGAGACAACACCACTACTACTAAAGGTATTTCAGAGTATAGAAAAGGATGGAACACTCCCAAACTCATTCTATGATTCCAGCATAACCCTGATACCAAAACCAGGTAAAGACACCACAAAAAAAAAGGAATTTACAAACTTATACACCTCATGAACTTAGACGCAAAAACCCTCAACAAAATTCTAGCCAATAGAGTTCAACAACATATGAAAAAAATAATACACTATGACCAAGTGGGATTCATACAAGGTATGCAAGGATGGTTTAACATTAGAAAAATAATCAATGTAAGCTATCACATAAATAAAACAAGAGACAAGAACCACATGATCTTATCAATTTATGCAGAAAAGTAATCTGACAAAGTCCAACACCCATTTATGATAAAATGCTCAGCAAAATAGGAATAGAAGGGAAAACTCCTCAACATAACAGAAAGCATTTACACATAGCCAACAGCCAACATCATCTGAAATGGACATTCTGAAAGCATTCCTCAGGACAATGGGAACCACACAAGGATACCCTTTATCACCACTTTTATTCAACATTGTGCTGGAGGTCCTAGCCAGAGCAATTAGGTTAGATAAAGAAATTACGGGCATCCAAATTGGTAAGGAAGAAGTAGAAGTATCTCTATTCGCAGATGTCATGATCTTATACCCAGAAAACCGTAAAGGATCCACAAGAAAGCTACAGGAACTAATACAAGTGTTCAGCAGAGTATCAGGATAAAAAGATAAAAATACAAAAATCAGTTGGATTCCTCTATGCCAACAAAGAGAAGTTCCAAGAGGAAATCACCAAATCGTTACCATTTACAGTAGCCCTCAAGAAGATAAAATACTTAGGAATAAATATTACCAGAGATGTAAAAGACCCATACAGAGAAAACTATAAGATGCTTCTGCAAGAAACCAAAACAGACATACATAAGTGGAAAATCGTACTTTGCCTTTGGATAGGAAGATTCAACATTGTGAAAATGTCTATTCTACACAAAGCGATCTATAGATACAGTGCAATCCTGATGCAAATTCCAACGGTATTTTTTAATGAGATGAAGAACAAATCACCAACTTCATACGGAAAGGGAAGAGGCCCCAGATTAGGATAGCATTACTGAAGAAGAAGAATAAAGTGGGAGGCCTCACACTGCGTGATTTTAGAACGTATTATACTGTCACAGTAGTCAAAACATCCTGGTGCTGGTACAGCAACAGATCCATAGACCAATGACACAGAATTGAGAATCCAGAGGTAAATTCATCCACTTATGAAGAGCTGATATTTGAGAAAGTCCCAAAGTCTGTTAGTTGGGGAAAAGACATCCTCTTTCACAAATGGTGCTGGCATAACAGGATATCCATCTGCAAAAAAAAATGACACAAGACCCATATGTCACACCATGCAAAAAAACTACTCAAAATGGATCAAAGACATAAATATAAAATCTAAAATGATAAAGATTGTGGAAGAAAAAATAGGGACAATGATAAGGGCCCTAATACATAGCATAAAGAGTATGCAAAACATTACTAACAATGCACAAACACCAGAAGAGAAACTGGGTAACTGGGAGCTCCTTAAAATCAAACACTTATGCTCATCCAAAGACTTCACCAAAAGAGTAAAAAGACAACCTACAAAATGGGAAGAAAATTTTGGCTACAACGAATCTGATCAGCATCTAATTTCTCAAATCTACAAGATACTGCAAAACCTCAACAACAAAAAGACAAATAACCCAATTGAAAAATAGACAAAGGATATGAACAGGCACTTCACCGAAGAAGACATTCAGGCTGCTAACAGATACATGAGGAAATGCTCGCGATCATTAGGCATTAGAGAAACGCAAATCAAAACTAAAATGGGATACCATCTCACCCCAACAAGACTAGCATTAATCCAAAAAATACAACATAATAAAAGCTGAAGAGGTTGTGGAGAGACTGGAACACTTCTACACTGCTGGCGGGAATGTAAAATGGTACAACCACTTCAGAAATCAATTTGGCACTTCCTTAAAAAACAAGAAATAGAAGTAACATATGGTCCAGCAATTCCACTCCTTGGAATACATCCTAGAGAGATAAGAGCCTAATAGATATATGCACACCCATGTTCATTGCAACATTGTTTACAAAGCAAAAAGATGGAAACAACCAAGGTGTCCATCAACAGATGCATGGATAAACAATTTATGGTATATTCACACAATGGAATACTACGCAATGATGAGAACAACAATGAATCGGTGAAACAAAACATGGATGAATCTGGAAGGCATTATGCTGAGTGAAATTAGTTGCAAAAGGACAAATATTGTATGAGACCACTATTATAAGAACTCAAGAAAAGGTTTAAACACAGAGGAAAACATTCTTTGATGGTTACGAGGGTGGGGAGGGAAGGACAGGGGTACTCACTAACTAGATAGTAGACGAGAATTATTTTAGGTTAAGGGAAAGACAATACAGGTGAAGTCAGCACAACTGAACTAAGGCAAAAGCTAAGAAGTTTCCTGAACATAACCAAACACTTTGAGGGACAGAGGAGCAGGGGCGGGGATCTGGGACCATGGTTTCAGGGGACATCTAGGTCAATTGGCATAACAATGTATGTTAAGAAAACTTCTTGTATCCCACTTTGGTGAGGGGCATCTGGGGTCTTAAAAGCTTTGAGCCACCATCTAAGATGCATCAATTAGTCCCGACCCAACTGGGGCAAAGGAGAATGAAGAACACCAAAGACACAAGGAAAATATGAGCCCAAGAGACAGAAAGGACCACATAAACCAGAGACTCCATCAGCCTGGACTGGAAGAACTAGATGGTGTCCAGCTACCACCAGTGACTGCCCTGACAGGGAACACAAGAGAGAATCCCCGAGGGAGCAGGAGAAAAGTGAGATGCAGACCACAAATTCTGGTAGAAAGACCAGACTTAACGGTCTGACTGAGACTAGAGGGACCTCAGAGGACATGGCGTCTGGACTCTCTGTTAGCCCAGAACTGAAAGCATTCCTGAAGCCAACTCTTCAGACAAAAATTAGACTGGAGTATGAGGCATAAAATGATACTGGAGAGGAGGATACTTTTTAGCTCAAGCAAACACATGAGACTGTGTGGCCAGCTCCTGTCCAAGGCGAGATGAGAAGGCAGAGGGGGACAGGAGCTGGTTGAATGGGCAAGGGAAATACAAGGTGGAGAGGAGGAGTGTGCCATTACAGTGTAGGGAGAGCAAGAAGGGTCGCACAAATATGTGTGTATAAGTTTTTGTATGAGAAACTGACTTGAATTGTAAACTTTCACTTAAAACACAATAAAAAAAAAAAAGAAAAAAGGATGAACCACAAGGATAAATAGAGGTGGGAAGGTGACAAGAATGCAAGTGTATAAGTTGAAATTTTTAGCAAACAAGAGAGCAAAACTTAAGCCCACTACTGACAATCCATCTGGAATCCTGTCCACCTTACCGGCAGCCTGAGTAGGTGGCACATACAGTGTATAGTTCTGTAAAGGTGACTGCATCCCTGGAACCACCAAGCATTTGCAGGAGGACAATACATAAGACAGAAAGCTCAGAATAAAGAACTTTCTCCTGGTAAATCATAGAAAATCCAGCACAGTGATGTAAAGTTGCTACTGAAGATGCCTGAACACCAAGGGATTTTCCACACATGTACCTCCATCGGAAAATGGGATATTCTCACAGGAACGCTACGAGAAGCTCTCTACTTTTTAATTCTGGTCGCCAGAGCAAATCTTGGGAAATCCAGGCAAAGAGACAACATATTAGCAAAGGTACCAAAGCCATAATGGTTATGAAAGGACAGCATATGAGAGTCTTTGTGAGATTTTGGAGAACCAAAATTGGTGATGTAAAGGCGGGGGCCAAGATGGCGGACTAGGTGGACGCTACCGCGGATCGATCTCGCAACAAAGACTCGGAAAAACAAGGGAATCGATCACATACATAACAATCTACGAACTCTGAACAACAAGCACAGACTTAGAGATGGAAAACGAACAAATATGGGTAGACAGCGACCGTTTTCAGAACCAGGAGCCAGCGTACCAGCCAACTACTTGGAAAATCTAGTTTCCCAGTGATGGCTCGGAGACAGCAGTCCATATCAAACCACATAAAGAAACAGACCATGACAGCTTCTCCAACCCCCCAAACAAAAGAATCAAAATCTTTCCCAAATGAAGATACAATCCTGGAATTATCAGATACAGAATATAAAAAACTAATTTACAGAATGCTTAAAGATATCACAAACGAAATTAGGATAAATGCAGAAAAAGCCAAGGAACACACTGATAAAACTGTTGAAGAACTCAAAAAGATTATTCAAGAACATAGTGGAAAAATTAACACGTTGCAAGAATCCATAGAGAGACAGCATGTAGAAATCCAAAAGATTAACAATAAAATTACAGAATTTGACAACGCAATAGAAAGTCAGAGGAGCAGACTCGAGCAATTAGAATGTAGACTGGGACTTCTGGAGGACCAGGGAAACAACACCAACATAGCTGAAAAAAAATCAGATAAAAGAATTAAAAAAAATGAAGAAACCCTAAGAATCATGTGGGACTCTATCAAGAAGGATAACTTGCAAGTGATTGGAGTCCCAGAACAGGGAGGGGGGACAGAAAACACAGAGAAAATAGTTGAAGAACTCCTGACAGAAAACTTCCCTGACATCATGAAAGACGAAAGGATATCTATCCAAGATGCTCATCGAACCCCATTTAAGATTGATCCAAAAAGAAAAACACCAAGACATATTATCATCAAACTTGCCAAAACCAAAGATAAAGAGAAAATTTTAAAAGCAGCCAGGGAGAAAAGAAAGGTTTCCTTCAAGGGAGAATCAATAAGAATGAGTTCAGACTACTCAGCAGAAACCATGCAGGCAAGAAGGGAATGGGACGACGTATACAGAGCACTGAACGAGAAAAACTGCCAGCCAAGGATCATATATCCAGCAAAACTCTCTCTGAAATATGAAGGAGAAATTAAGATATTTACAGATAAACACAAGTTTAGAGAATTTGCAAAAACTAAACCAAGACCGCAAGAAATGCTAAAGGAGATTGGCCGGATGACCAATAATATCAGATAGCAGCACAATACAAGGTCACAAAACAGAACGTCCTGATATCAACGCAACTCAAATAGGGAAAGCACAAAAACAAACAAATTAAGACTAATTCTAAAAAATAAATAAATAAACAAAATAATACACACAACAGGAAATCATGGAAATCAATAGATAAAGGATCACAATAATCAAAAAGAGGGACTAAATATAGGAGGCATTGAACTGCCAGATGGAGAGTGATACAAGGCGATATAGAAGGATACAAGTTAGGTGTTTACTTAGAAAAATAGGGGTAAATAAAAAGGTAACCACAAAAAGGAATATCAATTCCATAACTCAAGAAAAAAGCCAAGAAAAACGTTAACGACTCAACAAACACAAAGTTAAACATTATGAAAATGAGGATCTCACAAGCTACTAAGAAAAACGTCTCAGCACAAAAAAGCATGTGGAAAAATGAAATGGCCAACAACACACATGAAAAGGCATCAAAATGACAGCACTAAAAACTTACTTATCTATAATTACGCTGAATGTAAATGGACTAAATGCACCAATAAAGAGACAGAGAGTCACGGACTGGATAAAAAAACACGATCCATCTATATGCTGCCTACAAGAGACACACCTTAGACTTAGAGACACAAACAAACTAAAACTCAAAGGATGGAAAAAAATATATCAAACAAACAATAAGCAAAAAAGAGCAGGAGTAGCAATATTAATTTCTGACAAAATAGACTTTAGACTTAAATCCGCCACAAAGGATAAAGAAGGACACTATATAATGATAAAAGGGACAATTGATCAGGAAGACATAACCATATTAAATATTTATGCACCTAATGACAGGGCTGCAAGATACATAAATCAAATTTTAACAGAATTGAAAAGTGAGATAGACACCTCCACATTTATAGTAGGAGACTTCAACACACCACTTTCGGAGAAGGACAGGACATCCAGTAAGAAGCTCAATAGAGACACAGAAGACCTACTTACAACAATCAACCAACTTGACCTCATTGACTTATACAGAACTCTCCACCCAACTGCTGCAAAATATACTTTTTTTTCTAGCGCACATGGAACATTCTCTAGAATAGACCACATATTAGGTCATAAAACAAACCTTTGCAGAATCCAAAACATCGAAATATTACAAAGCATCTTCTCAGACCACAAGGCAATGAAGCTAGAAATCAATAACAGAAAAACTAGGGAAAAGAAATCAAATACTTGGAAACTGAACAATACCCTCCTGAAAAAAGACTGGGTTATAGAAGACATCAAGGAGGGAATAAGGAAATTCTTAGAAAGCAACGAGAATGAAAATACTTCCTATCAAAACCTCTGGGACACAGCAAAAGCAGTGCTCAGAGGCCAATTTAAATCGATCAATGCACACATATAAAAAGAAGAGCCAAAATCAGAGAACTGTCCCGACAACTTGAACAAATAGAAAGTGAGCAACAAAAGAACCCATCAGGCACCAGAAGAAAACAAATAATAAAAATTAGAGCTGAACTAAGTGAATTAGAGAACAGAAAAACAATTGAAAGAATTAACAAAGCCAAAAGCTGGTTCTTTGAAAAAATTAACAAAATTGATAAACCACTGGCTAGACTGACTAAAGAAAAACAGGAAAGGAAACAAATAACCCGAATAAGAAACGAGAAGGACCACATCACAACAGAACCAAATGAAATCAAAAGAATCATATCAGATTACTACATAAAATTGTACTCTAACAAATTTGAAAACCTAGAAGAAATGGATAAATTCTTGGAACAATACTACCTACCTAAACTAACACATTCAGAAGTAGAACAACTAAATAGACCCATAACGAAAAAAGAGATTGAAACGGTAATCAAAAAACTTCCAACAAAAAAAAGTCCTGGCCCAGATGGCTTCACTGCAGAGTTCTACCAAACCTTCAGAGAAGACTTAACACCATTACTACTGAAGGTATTTCAAAGTATAGAAAAAGATGAAATACTACCCAACTCATTCTATGAAGCTACCATCTCCCTGATACCAAAACCAGGTAAAGACATTACAAAAAAAGAAAATTTTAGACCTATATCCCTCATGAACATAGATGCAAAAATCCTCAACAAAATTCTAGCCAATAGAATCCAACAACACATCAAAAAAATAATACACCCTGATCAAGTGGGATTTATACCAGGTATGCAAGGCTGGTTTAATATCAGAAAAACCATTAATGTAACCCATCACATAAATAAAACAAAAGATAAAAACCACATGATCTTATCAATAGATGCAGAAAAGGCATTTGACAAAGTTCAACACCCATTTATGATAAAAACTCTAACCAAAATAGGAATTGAAGGAAAATTGCTCAACATAATAAAGGGCATCTATGCAAAGCCAACAGCCAATATCACTCTAAATGGAGAGAACCTGAAAGCATTTCCCTTGAGAACGGGAACCGGACAAGGATGCCCTTTATCACCGCTCTTATTCAACATCGTACTTGAAGTCCTAGCCAGAGCAATTAGGCTAGACAAAGAAATAAAGGGTATCCAGATTGGTAAGGAGGAAGTAAAGCTATCACTATTTGCAGATGACATGATCGTATACATGGAAAACCCTAAGGAATCCTCCAGAAAACTACTGAAACTAATAGAAGAGTTTGGAAGAGTCTCAGGCTATAAAATAAACATACAAAAATCACTTGGATTCCTCTACATCAACAAAAAGAACACCAAAGAGGAAATAACCAAATCAATACCATTCACAGTAGCCCCCAAGAAGATAAAATACTTAGGAATAAATCTTACCAAGGATGTAAAAGACCTATACAAAGAAAACTATAAAACTCTGCTACAAGAAATTCAAAAGGACATACTTAAGTGGAAAAACATACCCTGCTCATGGATAGGAAGACTTAACATAGTAAAAATGTCTATTCTACCAAAAGCCATCTATACATATAACACACTTCCAATCCAAATACCAATGTCATATTTTAAGGGGATAGAGAAACAAATCACTAATTTCATATGGAAGGGAAAGAACCCCCGGATAAGCAAAGCATTACTGAAAAAGAAGAAGAAAGTGGGAGGCCTCACTCTACCTGATTTCAGAACCTATCATACAGCTACAGTAGTCAAAACAGCCTGGTACTGGTACAAGAACAGGCACATAGACCAATGGAACAGAATTGAGAACCCAGATATAAATCCATCCACGTATGAGCAGCTGATATTTGACAAAGGACCAGTGTCAGTCAACTGGGGAAATGATAGTCTTTTTAACAAATGGTGCTGGCATAACTGGATATCCATTTGCAAAAGAATGAAACAGGACCCATACCTCACACCATGCACAAAAACTAACTCCAAGTGGATCAAAGACCTAAACATAAAGACTAAAACGATAAAGATCATGGAAGAAAAAATAGGGACAACCCTAGGAGCCCTAATACAGGGCATAAACAGAATACAAAACATTACCAAAAATGATGAAGAGAAACCAGATAACTGGGAGCTCCTAAAAATCAAACACCTATGCTCATCTAAAGACTTAACCAAAAGAGTAAAAAGACCACCTACAGACTGGGAAAGAATATTCAGCTATAACATCTCAGACCAGCGCCTGATCTCTAAAATCTACATGATTCTGTCAAAACTCAACCACAAAAAGACAAACAATCCAATCAAGAAATGGGCAAAGGATATGAACACACATTTCACTAAGGAAGATATTCAGGCAGCCAACAGATACATGAGAAAATGCTCCCGATCATTAGCCATTAGAGAAATGCAAATTAAAACTACGAAGAGATTCCATCTCACACCAACTAAACTGGCATTAATTCAAAAAACACAAAATAATAAATGTTGGAGAGGCTGCGGAGAGATTGGAACTCTCATACACTGCTGGTGGGATTGTAAAATGGTACAACCACTTTGGAAATCCATCTGGCGTTATCTTAAACAGTTAGAAATAGAACTACCATACAACCCAGAAATCCCACTCCTCGGAATATACCGTAAAGATACAAGAGCCTTCACACAAACAGATAAATGCACACCCATGTTTATTGCAGCTCTGTTTACAATAGCAAAAAGCTGGAAGCAACCAAGGTGTCCATCAACGGACGAATGGGTAAATAAATTGTGGTATATTCACACAATGGAATACTAGGCATCGATAAAGAACAGTGACGAATCTCTGAAACATTTCATAACATGGAGGAATCTGGAAGGCATTATGCTGAGCGAAATGAGTCAGTTGCAAAAGGACAAATATTGTATAAGACCACTATTATAAGATCTTGAGAAATAGAAAAAACGGAGAACACATACTTATGTGGTTACAAAGGGGGGAGGGAGGGAGGGAGAGGGCTTTTTATTGATCAATCTGTAGATAAGAACTGCTTTGGGTGAAGGGAAAGACAACACTCAAAACAAGGAAGGTCAGCCTAATTGGACTGGATTAAAAGTAAAGAGGTTTCCGGGATAAAATGAAAGCTTTCAAGGTCAGCGAAGCAGGGGCTGGGGTCTGGGGAACTTGGTTTGAGGGGACTTCTAAGTCAATGGGCAAAACAATTCTATTATGAAAACACTCTGCATCCCACTTTGAATTGTGGCGCCTGGGGTCCTAAATGCCAACAAGCGGCCATCTAAAATACATTAATTGGTCTCAACCCACCTGGAGCAAAGGCAAAGGAAGAACACCAAGGTCACACGACAACTAAGAACCCAAGAGACAGAAAGGGCCACATGAACCAGAGACCTACATTATCCTGAGACCAGAAGAACTAGTTGGTGCCCGGCCACAATCGATGTCTGTCCTGTAAGGGAGCACAACAGACAACTCCTGAGGGAGCAGGAGACCAATGGGATACAGACCCCAAATTCTCACTAAAAGATCACACCTAATGGTATGATTGCGACTAGAGGAATCCCAGAGACAATGCTCCCCAGAACTTCTGATGGCACAGGACAGGAACCATCCCCGAACACAAATCATCAGGCATGAAAGGACTGGTCAGTGGCGGGGGGGGGAGAGAGATGCTGATGAAGAGTGAGCTAATTAAATCAGGTGGACACGGGAGAGTGTGTAGGCAACTCTTGACTGGAGGGGGGATGGGAAGCTAGAGAGAGAGGGAAGATGGCAAAATTGGCACGAAACGAGAGACTGTAAGGGCTGACTCAATAGGGGGAGAGCAAGTGGGAGAAGGGAGTAAGATTTATGTAAACCTACATGTGACAGACTGATTGGAATGGTAAATGTTCACTTGAAGCTTAATAAAAATTAAAAAAAAAAAATTGGTGGCGTATAAATTTAATGAAGTAAGCCAGTGCCCCTCCTTTACATATAATGCATTTCTAAAAATGTGTACAAGACAAATTATGCAAGAGCTCAACAACAAGATTAGGTACTATGAGGGACAGTTTTTACTCCCACTGTTTTTTAAATTACAAAATTCCTGTCTATAATATAATTATTGATATCTTTTAAGCCCCCGAAGATTATTCAAGATACGTAATTAATAAGAGCATAAAGTATTAAATGAATGCGAAATGAATTTTTAAAATAATATATCATTCTTAGCTACATGGGGATGACGCTTAGTAGCCAAGAAGGAAAGAAGGGTTTAGTGTTTAGGGAGTGGATCTGGAGATTGTGATGCTGATTTTGGTTGAAATCAATGGTCCAATCAACTCAACAGCATCTTCAACAACACAGATGCCAAATTGCTTTATGCTGCATGAGGACACAGAAAAGTAAAAACTTACAGGCTTCCTTTATTTCATCCAAAATTTGCTGATTACACAAAGTTCATTCTATGTATGCCTGGCATTCACATTCCAGTTCTTGTATCTTAGCCTAAACAAATGATTTTTTGCAAGACAAATCTGGAAAACATACAGCATGGAAGAGAGGAAAGAGTACTGGTTTCTGGTCCTGGTCCTGCCACTAACCAGCTCCCTTCTCAGAACATTCTTCATCTGACCAATGAAGAAGTAGGATGAGACCAAAGGATTCTCCTTCTTTCTTCATTTGTTGTTGTTGTTAGGTGCCCTTCAGTCAGTTATCATTCACAGTGACCCCATATACAACAGAAAGAAACACTGCCTGGTCTTGCGCCATCATCACAATCACTATGCTTGAGCCCATCATTGCACCCACTGTATCAATCCATCTCACTAAGTGTCTTCCTCTTTTTGTTTCTTATAACTTATTAATTATCAGGTCAATTAACCTGACACGCACTGTGAGAGGAGCCAAAACTAACCTCTGCTGCTATATTTACCATTTTTTGGCCTGTCGAAAATTTTTTGATGGTATTACACTTATTGTTAAGGTTTCTAAGTACAAGTAAAAGCAGTAATCTTTGAAAATTGTTATAATTCCATTGTCATATGTATTTTATCGCTACAGTGACTCCAAGCCCATTGCGGTCGAGTCGATTTTGACTCACAGTGACCCTATAGGACAGAGTAGAACTGCCCCATAGAGCTTCCAAGGAGCGCCTGGTGGATTCGAACTGCCGACCTTTTGGTTAGCAGCCATAGCTCTTAACCACTACATCACCAGGGTTTCCACAGTAACTCCAAAGTACAGAATTATTTTTTAATTGTAGTAACATTGTGTGTAGGAGTGGAGGCAAGGTATTGAGAGAAATAAGAATTCAGAAATGAATAGCCCACAGCAAGTGATATCAAACTCTACCATGAAGGGAGATTTCGATAAGCTCTATAACAGGAAAAAAAATTAACGAATGTGTATCATCACTCCCTTTCCCTCCTCCAATGATTCTGACATTGGCTGCATTTCTTTCGCAACAAATTCCTACACTTCTGTGCTTTGTTATACACATGGTGGGAATTGTGAGCAATCAGCAGGAAAGCCTCTATTTACACAGAAAATGGGAAGAATAATAAGACAGAAAACAAAAGAATCAGAAGGGAGGGAGAGAGAGAATGAACCTGGGTTTGGAAGAATATTTGGAGTTGGGAGTAGAATAAGATGAAAGCTTCTGGTAGCAGCTTTGGTACAAGAGGATTTCCAGATGGACAAAGGTAGGGAAAACTTTTAAGAAGTTCTGCTATACATTTGGAATGTTCTACCACCTTGGCATCTATAATTTCTTTGAGAAATCTTATACTGTTGTAAATATTTCTTCCAACTTTAATTTATTGTGTTAAGATAGAAATTTAATTTTTTTTTGCTTCCAGCAAATAACTAATTGTCTAAAAAAAAAAGTCTCATTTAATTCAAAATCTTTCCTTTTCTCATTGATTTTTTTTATTAACTTTTATTGAGCTTCAAGTGAACGTTTACAAATCAAGTCAGACTGTCACATATAAGTTTATATACCTCTTACTCCGTACACCCACTTGCTCTCCCCCTAATGAGTCAGCCCTTCCAGTCTCTCCTTTCGTGACAGTTTTGCCAGCTTCCAACTCTCTCTATCCTCCCATCCCCCCTCCAGACTGCAGATGCCAACACAGTCTCAAGTGTCCACCTGATATAATTAGCTCACTCTTCATCAGCATCTCTCTCCTACCCACTGTCCAGTCCCTTTCATGTCTGATGAGTTGTCTTCGAGAATGGTTCCTGTCCTGGGCCAACAGAAGGTTTGGGGACCATGACCGCCGGGATTCCTCTAGTCTCAGTCAGACCATTAAGTATGGTCTTTTTATGAGAATTTGGGGTCTGTATCCCACTGATCTCCTGCTCCCTCAGGGGTTCTCTGTTGTGTTCCCTGTCAGGGCAGTCATCGATTGTGGCTGGGCACCAACTAGTTCTTCTGGTCTCAGGATGATGTAGGTCTCTGGTTCATGTGGCCCTTTCTGTCTCTTGGGCTCTTAGTTGTCATGTGACCTTGGTGTTCTTCATTCTCCTTTGCTCCAGGTGGGTTGAGACCAATTGATGCATCTTAGATGGCCGCTTGTTAGCATTTAAGACCCCAGACGCCACATTTCAAAGTGGGATGCAGAACGTTTTCATAATAGAATTATTTTGCCAATTGACTTAGAAGTCCCCTTAAACCATGGTCCCCAAACCCCCGCCCTTGCTCCGCTGACCTTTGAAGCATTCAGTTTATCCCGGAAACTTCTTTGCTTTTGGTCCAGTCCAATTGAGCTGACCTTCCATGTATTGAGTGTTGTCCTTCCTTTCACCTAAAGCAGTTCTTATCTACGAATTAATACATAAAAACCCTCTCCCTCCCCCCCCTCAAAAAACCCTCTCCCTCCCTCCCTCCCCCCTCGTAACCACAAAAGTATGTGTTCTTCTCAGTTTACACTATTTCTCAAGATCTTATAATAGTGCTCTTATACAATATTTGTCCTTTTGCCTCTGACTAATTTCGCTCAGCATAATGCCTTCCAGGTTCCTCCATGTTATGAAATGTTTCACAGATTCGTCACTGTTCTTTATCGATGCATAGTATTTCATTGTGTGAATATACCACAATTTATTTATCCATTCATCCTTTGATGGACACCTTGGTTGCTTCCAGCTTTTTGCTATTGTAAACAGAGCTGCAATAAACATGGGTGTGCATATATCTGTTTGTGTGAAGGCTCTTGTTTCTCTAGGGTATATTCCGAGGAGTGGGATTTCTGGGTTGTATGGTAGTTCTATTTCTAACTGTTTAAGATAACGCCAGATAGATTTACAAAGTGGTTGAACCATTTTACATTCCCAACAGCAGTGTATAGGAGTTCCAATCTCTCCACAGCCAAGGTTCTCTGGCTGGGACGCTGCACTCCCAGTTCCAAAATCAGTCGCTGTCTCCCGGGGACTTCTCGTCCCACCAGCCGTGTCGCCGCGCTGCCCTCGCGGACCAGCTGGGCCCCCTCCCGGGGTTAGTTTAAGGGGAGTAGGGACGTGCCCCGTGCTTGCGCCATGACAGCACCCAGTCAAAAGCCCGGCGCCAAGGTTCCCCAGCTGGGATGCTGCACTCCCGGCTCCAAAACCAGTCACTGCCTCCCAGGGACTTCGCCCACGGGCTGCGTTGACACGCTGCTCGCGCGGACCAGCTGGGGCCCCTCCCGGGGTAAGTTCAGGGGGGTAGGGCTGCGCCCCTTGTTTGCGCCTTCAGCTCCCCTGGGCCCAGACCTAAGCCAGGCGCCGAGGTTACCTGACTGGGACGCTGGCTCCAGGCTCCGAAAACAGTCGCTGCCTCCCTGTATTTGTTCATTCTCCGTCTCTAAATCTGTGTTTGTTGTTCAGGGTTCGTAGATTGTTATGTTTGTGATCGATTCACTTGTTTTTCCGAGTCTTTGTTGCAAGAGGGATCCAAGGTAGCGTCTACCTAGTCTGCCATCTTGGCCCCGCCTCCTTCTCATTGATTTTGATACCACTTTTACAATGTTATTGTTATTATTCTTAGGTGTCTTCAAGTTGGTTCTGACTCATAGGGATGCTATGTACAACAGAATGAAAATAATAACTTCTGATATTACTGGGTTTGCTTGTGATCATACTGCTGCACCGATAAACCTATTCAGAGTTAGCCAGTTTCACAATGGCTTAAACAAAGTTTCATGGCACATACAATAAAGAGTAGACCAAACCTTTCCTCTTTACTCCTGTTTGTAAGAATTATCTTACCTAATTGTTCTTGTGGAAAATCTGGCTAAGTAGCCTTTCCAGTATGCATTCTCAACCTTTTTTCTAAAAGCAGAACACTGATTTACTTTAGGGTGGCATATACCCAACTAACAACTTCAATCTAGTGGTTATTAGTTTCTTATTGCTGCAATAGCAAACTACCATAAACTAGTGACCTAAAGTGAAGAGGACCTGAAGCACTTACTGATGAAGATCAAAGACCAGAACCTTCAGTATAAATTACACCTCAACATAAAGAACACAAAAATCCTCACAACTGGACCCATAAGCAACATCATGATAAATGGAGAAAAGATTGAAGTTGTCAAGGATTTCATTTTACTTGGATCCACAATCAACATCCATGGAAGCAGCAGACAAGGAATAAAAAGATGCATTGAATTGGGCAAATCAGCTACAAAAGACCTCTTTAACGTGTTGAAAAGCAAAGATGTCACCTTGAGGACTAAGATGTGCCTGACCCAAGCCATGGTGCTTTCAATTGCCTCATATGCATGTGAAAGTGTTACAGCCTGGGACCCAAGAACCCCAAAGGGTGAGTCCTTGTCTTGCCCACGAGAAAAGAATTAGTCAGGGAGACTTGGCTGACTTTTGAAAGGAAAGCTTTTATTAGAAAATGAAAGCACTGCACAGGGGGGCAGCAGCCGAGTGTATAGCACTCTAGCAGGCTACTTCCGTGCACAAGTCTTTGTCTCGGTTTTTATTGTTTGCCAAAACAAGGAAAGGGGGTAACAGTGAATCAGCAGCTAGGATTTCAGTAATTCCTTTTTTGGTATAAGCAGTCCCCCATGGCTCTTTAGTTCCTTATCTGCGTGTGCACTCTGCCAATAAGATGGAGTCCGTGACAAAGGCTTCTGGGAAGGTTGGCAACACCTATTATGGGGTGTCGTGCCTGTGCAGTCGCTCGTTCCCTGAGTTCGATTCCGTGCTGCAGTCGCTGCTCCTTAGTGCCCCTGGTGGAAGGTCACACAGCGGTCACAGGTGGATGTTCTGCGCACATCCCCAGGACCGGTTCTGTCCAGCTGCTTCTGAAAAACAACTTTAGGAAGGTATATCTTAGGTAATCTGAGATCCTGACAGCCTTATATGGAGTTGTTTCTCTCGACTTTTCCAGGAAATGGTTTGGGCGTATTCAGATGCTACAGGGTTACTGACATGGGTTCCTAGGGTGATTTAATGCATTTCTCTCAACTCCCCCCTGAGAGAGATGTTACTCATAATACTTTATGGAGAAGGGGCGATGGTCTCTTCTTCAGTAGCTACTTCTTGCTGGCCAGGGGCGTTGTCTTGCCTAGCTGAGTAAAAACCTCTCTCTACTATCTCTAGGTTTAGCCCTTGATAGTCTCAGGAAATTGTGTGAAAACCCTGTAGCATCATGACCTTTATTGGGAATTGTTTTAGTCTAACCAGTACTTTAAATAAGCATGGTCCAAATAAAAGTATTAAGAGAATCATGACATCTGGCCTTACGAGGGGAAGTAACCAAGTTAGGGAGGGCAAATACCCCTTGATTTGGTCCCATATGGAGAGAGCCAATCTTGACCTAGTGTCTTTTCACCATTTTGTTCTCTCTAATAGTCGGGTGGCTCTAAGTTCTACTTCTTGTGAGGTATTGACATAAAAGCAGCAGGATGTATTGGCAATAGTACAAACTCCTCCTTGTTCAGCTAATATGTGGTCTAATGCTGTTTGATGATCCATGACCATGTTGGCAAGGGAATCTAGAGACTTTTGAAGGGCACGCAGTCCTTGCCCAGAGTCCTCAGCTATTCCTTTGACAACGGAAGACACATTCCACACTGTCGTAGCATTATAAATGACTCCTGCCATTAGACCCCCTAAGGCAACCACTAAAGCAGTGATTCCTAAAGCTATAAGGGTAAGGGGCTCTCTTTTCCTACTGGTCAAGGATACTTCAGTTCCTTTGGGAGAATAGGACTATAAATTGGAAAAGACTTGAATTTGTTCATCTCGGGGAGTTACCCACCCTATAGAGCAGGGACCACGGACCTGGGTTGAATTGAGGCATGAGTTGGCCCATGTTCTTCTAAAGAAGTCTCTGCATAAAAACCACAGCCCAGTAGGAAGACACAGAAGCTGAGACAAATTTTTCCAAAAGGTATTATTGTTTGGGTTGAGAAAGGGTTTTTTGTTTTGTTCTGTTTTTAAGATCCAGGCATTGAAGTGACCAATTAAGGACCTGTTATTAGTTCGTTCACACCCAGGGTATGACCAAGGGCCTTTCAGAGGCCCCCAGTCCCCGCTCCTGTTCCAGGCAGAAGATTGGATGGACCTTAACCACGTCTCCCATGACTCACAACCTTGGCTCTTTTGATTCTGATTACAAGTAGGATCAGGGTCATTAATTTGCCAAACATCCTAAGTGGTATAGTTTATTTTAATAGAATTATTGGTGGGGCAAAATGTCCCATAGACCGTTTGAGAGCCAGCATTTATCATTTGAAAGGTTTCCCCCAGAGCGTCACAGGGCCCTACAATGAAGTCAGAATCGAATGTCGCATTGATCCCATACCAGGTGTTTTTATTTTTATAAAAGATCTCATAACTGGTAAAGTTCTTAAAATATACAAGTTTTGATACAATTGGGGGACAGGTGGGAAGGCACCTAAAGCCCTTGGTAGCTGGCTGAATATTGCTCCGCCAGGTTAGGTCAGTCGGCTCTAGACAAAGAGTTTCACTGAATTGATTGACCTGAAACTGGGCTGGGTATGACTTGTAGGGTGGTTATCTTTGTCCCTTTTGGGCTAGAAAAAGGGTGATGTAACTGCTATCAAGGAGGTCAACAGGAACTGCTGAAAACAAAGGATTGTGCCCAGAACTTCTTGTGGGCCTCTGCTGGCAAATCCAACAGTTACTCAAGTTACTTTCACGTATTATGCTTTCAGACAAGCAAATCAGTGGATTATTTCCCCATTGTCCTGCTGCTTCGTACAAAAAGAGAAGCAGTAGGGAGATTTTGCAAAGCATTACTGCCATTATACTAGCACTGGGGAGTCAACTGATAATTGATGGGCAGAGCCCTCCCCCTGGGGTGTTTCACAGCACCAGGGGCAGTAACTAGCGGCAACCGCAGTGGGGAATTGAACTCAGAGAACAGGCCACTGCGCAGGTCCGACACCCCATAATAAGTGCTGCCAACCTTCCCAGAAGCCTTTGTCAGGGACTCCATCTTACCAGCAGAGTGCGCCTGCAGATAAGGAACAAAAGAGCTAGGGAGGACTGCATATACCAAAAAAGGAATTATCTGAAATCTTAGCTGCTGATTTGCTGTTACCCCAGTTTTTTTTTTTTTAGAGAACAATAAAAGCTTGAGACAAAGACTTGTGTGCTGGAGTAGCCTGCTAGAGTGCTATACACTCGGCTGCTGCCCCACTGCGCAGTGCTTTCATTTTCTAATAAAAGCCTTCCCTTCCAAAAGTCAGCCAAGTCTCCCTGACTAATTCTTTTCTCATGGGCAAGACAAGGACTCACTTTTGGGGGTCTGTGGGTCCCAGACTGTGACAAAAGCTGGACGATAAATAAGGAAGATCAAGGAAGAATTGATGTCTTTGAATCTTGTTGTTAGTGAAGAATATTGAATATACCATGGACTGCCAAAAGAACAAACAAATCTGTCTTGAAGAAGTACAACCAGAATGTTCCTTAGAAGAAAGAATGGCAAAACTATGTCTTACATACTTTGGACATGTCAGGAGGGATCAGTCCCTGGAGAAGGTCAGCAAAAAAGAAGACCTTCAAGGAGATGGATTGACACAGTGGCTGCAACAGTGGGCTCAAGCATAGCAACAATCCTGAGGATGGTGCAGAACCGGGCAGTGCTTCGTTCTTTAGTACATGGGGTTGCTATGAGTTGGAACTGACTTGATGGCACCTAACAACAACAACTGTGACCTAAACTAACATAAATTTATTATCTTTAACTTCTGGAAGACAAAAGTCCAAAATGAGTCACATTGAGGTTAAAAATCAAGATACCTGCAGAGCTGAGTTCCTTTCTGGAGGTTCTAAGGAAAACCTATTTTTAGGGTTTGATCAGTGATCCTTGCAATGTGCTCTACATAAGATATCATATCCATGGGTAGGGAAATTTTCCTTTCAGGAGAGATGGGCCCATTGACAGGGAGGAGATCTGCATCTGGTACCAAAGCTGAACCCACGGGACCAAACTGGCAGAAAAGTTTATTTACGGTCCCATGGCCTCCAAGGAGCTAACTGTCTTAGAGAATGGAGTAACAATTAAAGAGTGTATTCAATGAGGACCTCTGAGAACTCTGCCTCTGAACTCCCAAAGCTGTAAATTTTCGCTTGGCTGCTCACTTGCAACACAGCAGCCACAGGCTAAGATCCTCCTAATTCATGCCCACCCTCCCCCAAAACGTCCATCTACTCTAGGTGCCAGCACCAAACGCCACCTCCCTGCCTGGCCTGTACCCATTGGCCAAAGGATAAAGGGTCAGTGTAGTCTTGTCCACTGGGTGATGTCATGGGGAGCCAGAGAAGTCCAGTGAGTTCTGTGGAACAGAGTGTAGGGGAAGGAAATTTTTTATGAACAGTGTCTTCTGGGGATTAGTCAGGATGATGAGGTAGTAAAAGGGAATTGATTCAAATCCTATACCATCCAGGTCCCTGCTCTGAAGGGACTTCTTGCAGGCCATTCGCTCTTGGTCCCATTCCTTGTTGCTTCCATCTCAAAGAACGAGCCCAGAGCCTGGCTCCTTCAGCAGAAAATTTCCTCTCCTCTAAGGCTGTTCAGCTCTCAGGAGTCTGCTCTAGTCCAACCTTAGCATCTCTTCTTATTTGTCAAGCACTTACTACAGGAGGCAGCGCTGCTCAGTGAGAAAGTCCCTGACTTGGAGTCAGACAAGGGTGAGTTCTAATTCAGCTCTTTTCACTTAGTAGCTGATAAGCCCTATAAATATTCCTTACATTCTAGGAACCTGCTTCTTCATCAGCACAACAGTGAATACAAGGGCCTCAGAGGAAGCTCCTTGTATGACAGATACAATGGGTCAATGTCCAGGATATACTATCTAGTGTCATCAAAAAACACCATTTTTATCATTCACATGATATGTTCCAACAAGAATTTTCAGAAAATCTACACAAGTACGTAAGAGAAAGCAAAATGTTTTAAATGTATACAAGAAGAGAAATATTGGGGTAAAAGAAAGGAAACATAAAATGAAGCAAGAAATGACAAAGTAAACAAAATTCGAATCATAGAATCTCACACAGGTGTCAACACTGGGGTCCTTATTTGGCTGTGTATTTATCCCAGTGAAGACAAAGGACTGTTTATGGTATTAGGATGAGATTTGGCTACATAAATGGAAAAACTCAGGTAAAAGTGCTTTAAACAAATGAGTATTTTCTCTCCCATAAAAGAAGAGTTCGATATAATAGCTCCACGCTTACATGAGGGCAAGCATTAGTCTGTATCTCTGCTCCACCATTCACAATGTGTGGTTTTCTGAGATATGACAGCGTCTAGATTCCAGTTTTCATGTTCAAACTGCAGGTAAGAAGATGGAAAAGGGGAGTTTTCTAAAGAGTATTTCAATATTCCCATCCAAAACATCCCCTTCTATCTCATTGACTATCCATAATTACAAGTAGAAATAGCAAGGCATATAAATCAAGTTGCCAGCCATTGAATTAACTATGCTCTGCAGGGTTTTCAATGGCTGTGACCTTTCAGATGTAGATTGACAGCCTTCCTTCTGAAGCACCTCTTAGTGAATTCAAACCTCCAGCTTTTTGGTTAGTAGCCCAGCGCTCAACTGTTTACACCACCCAAGGCATATATTACCAATTCCAAATAAAATTGATTTTCTGTTAATAAATAAGAGAATATATATGTTGGGTAGGAAATCTGTAGATACAATATGATGTAATATAATGAGCAATGTCTTCAGCCTATTGACTACAAGTAATCCGATCATGAATTTCAAGGTTCTTGAAATGTATCTTAGTGGAGGCTAAAGGCATCACACGCAGTAAAAATCACACTAGGGAGGAGAGGAGGAAACAGGGACATCATATCCTGGCCCAGATATTCAGGTGCTCTGAAGCAGTAACCTTGGTGGGGTTAAACAGCAATACCCAGCTGAGTGACAAGAGCATTCTAACTTCCTAGTAGTATAGACTGGAAATTGCAGTGCAATTGCTCTATTATTGTTATGCTTTTCATGGCTCTAATTAACAAGCCATTATCAATCCTTCTTTGATCTCCAAACTAATTGGTTTCAATGGCCTACTACTGTGTATTTCCTGGGGAGGTCTGAATTTTTTATGTACCAATCTTATATGAATTGGATCAGAAAAAAATCTCTACCCCGCACTCCCCTCCCCCCATGTTTGTAATGAAAACAGATCCTTGAGAGGTGGTCACGTGTGGATCTGGGAGATGCCCCAAGAGATCTTATCTCTCTCACCTGCAATGATTCCCCTATTTCTTGGGTCCACCCCCAGTGGATAAAATGGAAGTCATGGAGATGCAGGATATCCCAGGTGTGGCCGGGTGTGCTCAGATGGTATCTCCATACTTCTGAGTGAAGGCAGCAGGGTTTTATATGAGCTTTGAATCAATGTGTGTCTCCTTCCATTTTAATGTGGAGAAAATCCATCTAAGGGATTCTGGCAGTGTTTCTTTGGGGCATTCTGCAGAGTGGAGGTCAAAACTTAAGAAAGAATGTTCCTTCTAAGATAAAGACTCCCTGTGGCTGTGGATTCAAATGTTGGCCCAAATTTGCACCATGGGAACTTAATGAGCAACCAAAATTCCTATCTGTTCAGGTTCCTTTGTTCCCCATAAGCTAAATTCCTCTAAGACATTAGAAACACAGGAAAAATATACCTTGATGATGAGCAGCAACGAGAATTCAACTGCTGAAGTCCCCCAAACAGCAGATACTAGCCCATTCCCTTTGCCTGCAGCTCACCAATTCCAGGCTGGGAATGAGCTCACTTGTGCCTCCCAGAGACATCACTCTGGTCCAGATAAGTTGTGCTTAGTCCACCTCTTACCCTTCCTGGAGGCAGAACTTCTTACCAAAACGCATCCAGAAGGGAAAGTATGATGCAATCTGGATAAGCTGGAAGAGCCAAATAATTGCTGTACCTAGACCATGTACTCTCAATGGGGGTAATATCGCCCCCCCCCCACCCCAGGATATAGAAATAGATTCTTGGGAGAATGACATACAATGTATTTGTGGTATTAAAATTGCTTGGGTGTGTAGGTTAGTGGTTGTCTTAGTAATCTAGTACTGCTATAACAGAAATACCACAAGTGAATGTCTTTAACAAAGAGAAATTTATTTTCTCACAGTCTAGTAGGCTAGAAGTCCAAATTCAGGGCCTCAACTCCAGGGGAAGGCTTTCTCTCTCTGTCGGCTGGAGGAAGGTCCTTCTCATCAATCTTCTCTTGGAGTAGGAGCTTATTGGCACAGTAACCCTGGGTCCAAAGGATGCCCTCTGCTCCTGAGGCTGCTTTCTTGGTGGTATGAAATCCCCATGTCTCTCTGCTGATTTCTCTCTTTTATATCTCAAAAGAGATTGGCTTAAAACACTATCTAATCTTGTAGAACTCATCAATATAACTGCCACTAATGCATCGCCTTACATCATAGTGATAGGATTTACAACACATAGGGAAATCACTTCAGATGACAAAATGATAGACAATCATACAATACTGGGAATCATGACCTGGACAATTTGACAGACATTTTGGTGGGACACAATTCAATACATGACAACAATTAAGGGAAAAATATCTCTAAAGGCTCCTCAGGGGCAATAATGACTTGTGAAATGCTGGCCCAGAAGTCTGGACGGAGGGGAGTATTTGGTGAGAAGTGACTCCCAGATAGGTCCCTGCGTGGTGCAAAAGGTTTTGGCTGGACTACTAACCTAAAGGTTGGTAGTTAGAACCCTCCCAGCATACCATGGAAGAAAGGCCTAGCAATCTGCTTCTGTAAAAGATGACAGCCAAGAAAACTCTATGGAGCAGTTCTACTCTAACAAACACATGGGGTCGCCATGAGTCAAAATCTACTCATGGCAAATGTTTTGGTTTAACTCTCAGAAGACCCCCATGCATCTATCAGTTGATCATACTGTGGAGGCTTGCCTGTTGCTGTGATACTAGAAGTTATGCCACTGGTATTCAAATAAACCAGCATAGTCACCTATGGATGACAGGTTTCAGCTGAGCTTCCAGATTAAGACAGACTAGGAAGAAGGACCTGGAGGTCCACTTCTGGGAAGAATTAGCCAGTGAAAATCTTATGAATAGCAGTGCAACATTGATAAAGGTTCAAAACATGAGCCCTTGATGTTGGAAGGCACTCACTCAAAATACGACTGGGGAGAGCTGCCTCCTCAAAGTAGAGTTGATCTTAATGATGTGGATGGAGTCAAGCTTTCAGGACCTTCTATTGTTGATGTGGGAGGACTCAAAAGGAGAAGGAAGAGCTGCAAACATCCATTAATAACCAGAACGTGGAATGTATGAAGTACGAATTTAGGAAAATTGGAAATGGTCAAAAATGAAATGGAGAGCATAAATGTCAACATCTTAGGCATTAGTGAGCTGAAATGGACTGGTACTGGCCACTTTGAATTGGATAATCTTATGGTATGCTATGGCGGGAATGACAAATTGGAGAGGAATCCTTGCATTCATTGTCAAAAAGAACATTTCAATATCTATCCTGAAGAACAATGCTGTCAGCGATAGGATAATATCCATATGCCTACATGGAACACAGGTGAATGCAAGTATTATTCAAATTTATGCACCAACCACAAAGGCCAAAGATGAAGAAATTGAAGATTTTTACCAACTTCTGCAGTCTGAAATTCATCAAACATGCAATCAGGATACATTGGTAATTACTGGTGATTGGAATGCAAAAGTTGGAAACAAAGAAGGATCGGTAATTGGAAAATATGGCCTTGGTGATAGAAACAACTGCGGAGATCACATGATAGAATTTTGGAAGACCAGTGACTTCCTCATGCAAATATCTTTTTTCACCAGCATAAATGGCGACTACACATGTCAATCTCACCAGATGGAATACACAGGAATTAAATCGACTACATCTCTGGAAACAGATGATGGAAAATCTCAATATCATCAGTCAGAACAAGGCCAGGGACCGACTGTGGATCAGACCATCAATTGCTTATATTCAAGTTCAAGTTGAAACTGAAGAAAACTGGAGCAAGTCCATGAGAGTCAAAATATGACTTGAATATATCCCACCTGAATTTAGAGACGGTCCCAAGAGTAGTTTTGAGATGTCGAACACTAATAACTAAAGACCAGAGGAATTAAGGAATGACATCAAGGACATCATACATGAAGAAAACAAGCAGTCACTAAAAAAATAGGAAAGAAAAACCGTAATGGACATCAGAAGAGACTCTGAAACCTGATCGGCATTTCTCAAGCTGAAAAACTGAAGAAAAGATTCAAGCTTCGAGTTGGAATATTGAAGGATTCTACTGGGAAAATATTAAATGACGCTGGAAGCCAGTAATTATCAATGCAACTTCATTGCATGTTTGATCAATTTCAAACTGTGGAAGTTGGTAAAAACCTTCAATTCCTTTTTCTTTGATCTTAGTGGTTGGCAGGTAAATTTGAATAATAGTCATATTATTATTAACTCATATTAACTCGTCTTCCTTGTAAGCCTACGGTTATTATCCTATCACTGACAGTATTGTACTTTAGGATAGATCTTGAAATGTTTTTAAAAATGAACACGATCCCATTCCTCTTCAATTTGTTATTCCTGGCATAGTAGACCATATGATTGTCTAATTCAAAATGGCCAATATCACTCCACTTCAGCTCAAAAACCAAAAAAAAAGAACAAAACCCGTTGCCATCGAGTTGATTCTGACTCATGGCGAACCTATAGGACAAAGTAGAACTGCCCTGTATGGTTTCCCAGGAGTGCCTGGTGGATTCAAACTGCCGACCTTTTGGTTAGCAGCCGTAGCTCTTAACCACTATGCTACCAGGGTTTCCCACTTCAGCTCACTAATACCGAAAATATCGATGTTTATGTGTTTCATTTCACTTTTGATGATTTAGTATTTTCCTAGATTCATGCTTTGTACATTCCACCTTCTGGTTACTAATGGATGTCTGCAGCTATTTCTTCTCATTTTGAGTCATGCCACACCAGCAAATGAAGGTCCCCAAAACTTGTTAAAATGCAAATTCTGATTTGGCAAGTCTGGGTGCGCTAGGATACTGCATTCTTAAGAAATTCCCAGGTGATTCTGATCCTGCTGGTCCAAAGATCACACTTTGAATAATCAGACTAGAGAGCATACAATTTTGGGTCTGTGTTTAGTTTTCCAGATAGAAGTGGCAGCAAAGGAAAGAGTGGAAGTGTTTAGAATTCCACAACTGAAGAAAAGTAGACTAAAGCAATACTTTATTAATTCCTCTACTTCCAATGAAAGGCAACATTTCTGTGTTATAGGTTTGCTGATAATTGAATGGTGGTTTTGCCTCTGTCCCGGTAGGTATTTCATTCACATGGAATCAGCAAATCAAACACATGTTTCAGAATTTCTTCTTCTGGGATTTTCAGTGAAGTTAGAGATTCAGCTCATTCTCTTTGGGCTGTTCCTATCCATTTACCTGGTCACCTTCACTGGGAACTTACTGATCATCCTGGCCATCAGTGCTGAGTCCCAACTCCACACACCTATGTACTTCTTCCTCTCCAACTTGTCCTTTGCTGACATCTGTTTCACCTCTACCACTATACCAAAGATGCTGGTGAATATCAAGATGCAGAGCAAATCCATCCTCTATGAAGGCTGCCTCACCCAGATTTTTTTTTTTCATTGTTTTTGGATGCCTGGACAATTTACTCCTGACCGTGATGGCCTATGACCGCTTCGTGGCAATCTGTCACCCCCTGAACTACACAGTCATCATGAACCCCCGGCTCTGTGGACAGCTGATTCTGGGGTCCTGGTGCCTCAGTGTCATGGGATCCATGCTAGAAATTTTGCCAGTTTTGAAGCTGTCCTTCTGCACATACACAGAAATCCCCCACTTTTTTGTGATCTTCCTGAAGTCCTGAAGCTCACCTGTTCTGACACCCTAATCAATAACATTGTGGTGTACTTGGTGACTGGCTTCCTGGCCTTCATTCCTTTCACTGGAATACTTTTCTCTTATTCTCAGATTGCCTCCTCCATATTGACAATTTCATCAGCCGGAGGGAAGTATAAAGCTTTTTCCACTTGTGGGTCTCACCTCTCTGTTGTCTCCTTATTCTGTGGCACAGGCCTTGGGGTCTACCTCAGCTCTGCAGCCACACCGACCTCTAGAACAAGTCTGATGGCTTCGGTGATGTATACCATGATCACACCCATGTTGAATCCCTTCATCTACAGTCTAAGGAACAGGGACATTAAAGGGGTACTGGGGAGGCTCCTTGGAAGGGCAGCTGCCTCTCAGTGATGGATCTGTTGGAGGACCATCATGAGTAGCAGGGCTAACACCACTGATGGCCAGAAATCCTGGCCACTTTCACCCAACAGTTTGACGCTGTGTAGTTTTATATGTTTTATGCAACTCTTTCCTTGGGTCTTCCTTTGGTGTCTTTCCTATGCTCTCTACTGATCATAAAGTTATATATTAGGTGCCCCTTTTCACTTTCTCATAGATTTTAGATGTATCCAAGCAGCAGTTTATCCTCTTTTATTTTTGTTATCACTATAATTTACCAGGTCTTGATTTTCACCATTTTTTAAGACACTTTTTCATCAGTAACACCTTCAAATGCACACTATGGTTGAAGCACTGAACCTGGCCCTTTACCTGTTTTTGTAAATGAAGTTTTATTGGAACACATCCATGCATATCGGTGTATGTGCTGTCTATGGCTGCCTTCCTGTTGCAACAACAAAGCTGTGTCATTGCCGCAGAAAGTACCTGTCCTGCAAAGCCTGACATACATATTTACCATCTGGCTCTTTACTGAAAAGGTTACCAATACTTTGAATTAAAGTATTCCCATCTCTTCTATTCTGAACTTTCTTCCTTAAGCATCTCAGGATAACACCAATATTCTATAGTAGTAACATGAAATTCTACACAAAACTCCTTTCTTGCAATTAATATATGTGATTAGAATTTTTTTTTTCTGTATATGTGCTTCAGTAAATCAAACAATAAATGGTACTTTTCCTAATAACCTAAATAGGAATTAGCGTAGAGGCTGGAACTTTGTATTTTTTTATATCTTCATATTCCTTCTACCAACAAAATCTCTGAAACAGAAAAAAAGTGAAATAATTTTTTGAATGAATAAATCTAAATTAGTTTAAATTCTAGCTTCCGTTATGCTGTGTCATGGATTCAAAATCATATCTATAGACTGAGGACTCCAAAATGCCTATCTCCAGATAGGATCATTCCAGATTTATAGATCCTCCACGTGGATGTTTAATAGCTACATCAAGTTCGATATGTCCAAAATCCTAATCTTTGTTTTTGTTATTAGGTCTCATCCAGTCGATTCTGACTCATAGCAACCC
Organism: Elephas maximus indicus; assembly: GCF_024166365.1. Lineage (NCBI taxonomy): Eukaryota > Metazoa > Chordata > Mammalia > Proboscidea > Elephantidae > Elephas > Elephas maximus. The sequence goes on from NC_064821.1 coordinate 15,701,769, forward strand.
TATGTACAACAGAACAAAAAACTGCCCGGTCCTGCACATCTTCACAATTGCTGTTATGCTTGAGCTCATTGTTGCAGCCACTTTGTCAATGTAGCTCATTTTGGGTCTTCCTCTCTTTCGCTGACCCTTTATTTTATGGAGCACGATGTCCTTCTCCAGGGACTGGTCCCTCGTTGTAGCATGGCCAAAATAATATGAGACAAAGTCTTGACATTTCAGCTCCTAAGGAATTTATAACATTTGGTTGCCAACACCATGATGTGTCAACATTTTTCCCTTCTCAACCTTGAGTTTCCCATTATCAGCTTTCCTGTCTCCTTCTGCCTTCTATTCCTTGCCCCTGGTCTGATGTGCCTATCTAGTCTCATTTTGTTTTATCTGCCGGTCTAGTCTTTGGCTGAAGGGAGAACCTCAGGAGTGACTTTAGTATTGAGCTAAGAGGGAGTCTTGGGGCCATACTTCACGCATGTTTTTGATAGACAAAGACTCCATCTCAAATGTTTACGAAATGCCCAGCGAAGAGTACACTGATCAATGGAGCTCAGAAACAGGGAGAAAAGAACACCAGGAGGAAGGGCCCAGGGGAGGGGACACACATATCTAGAACCAAGATGCTCCCAAGGGTAAAACTACTACCAGTCTAGAGTTCCTTTCTATATGAATTCTCTCTCATGGGAACCAAATTGTTCAGAGAATATAGCAGCAATAGAACAATTAATTTAAAGAGGCTTTGTGAGAATTCAACTTCTGAGGCCTCAGAAATGTGAAATATACTATCTACCCCCAAACCTACAGTTTAAATGTCCCAGAAAGGAGGGAGCTCAGCTGTGCCCTTTCAGAGAAAGAATGGTTGAGATCACCACCCTGCCAGTCCTTGGAGCTGAGTTGAACCTCCATCACACAGGGAAGAAAATGTCCTCAGGGAAGGTCTCCTAAGTGTCAGCTATGGGAGACAGGTATGGAGGCAGGCAGAGCTCTCAGACAAGTTCTGGTGGTACAAATGGGCATAATATGACAATAGAGTGTCTGTTCAAGTAAAGATTCTATATAAAACTGAAAAGAAAACCTAAAGACTGAAAGAAAAAATTTGGAATCCATATATCAGACAAATGCCTTTTGCTGTTGTTAGGTGCTGTCGAGTCAGTACTCACTCACATTGACCCTATGTACAACAAAATGAAACACTGCATGCTGCTGTACCACCCTCACAATCATTGCTATGTTTGAGCCCGTTGTTGCAGCCACTGTGTCAAGCCATATCATTGAGTGTCTTCCTCTTTTTTGCTGACGCTATATTTTATCAAGCGTGATGTCCTCTTCCAGGGACTGGTCTCTCCTAACACATCCAAAGTACATGAGACGAAGTCTTGCTATCCTTCTAAGGAGAATTCTGACTGTATTTCTTCTAGACAAATTTGTTCATTTATCTGGCAGTCTATGGTATATTCAATGTTCTTCACCAATACCATAATTCAAAGGCATCAACCCTTCTTCTGTCTTCCTTATTCATTCATCTCACATACTTTGGACACATTAACAGGACAGACCAGTCCCTGGAGAAGGACATTATAGTTGGTAAAGTAGATGGTCAACTAAAAAGAGGAAGACCTTCAATGAGATGGATTGACACATTGGCTGCAAGAATGTGCTCATATATAACAATGATTGTGAGAATGGTGCAGGACCAGGAAGTGTTTTGTTCTGTTATACTGAGAATGGTGCAGGACCAGGAAGTGTTTTGTTCTGTTATACATAGAGTCACTATGAGTCACAACTGACTCGATGGCATTTAATAATAAGAAAATACCAATCAAAAATTTTGTATCCACATTGAGATCTGCTGTTTCCATTACCTGGAAGATTTAGTACAAGAAAAAAGAAAAGTAAAATGTCTCATAAATAACTTTATGTACATGACTTTAGCTATTTCATTAAATTTTATATATTAATAACACATATATTGTCTGTCAGTTCCACTACACTATCAGTTTATTGCAGTGTGGTGGCTTGTGTGTTGCTGTGACACTGGAAGTTTTGGCATCAGTATTTCAAATGCCAGAGGGACACCCTTGGTGGACAGGTTTCCCCAGAGCCTCCAGACTAAGACAGAATAGGAAGAAGGGCCTGGCAGTCTACTTCTGAAAAAACTGACCAGTGAGAACCTTATGAATAGCAAGAGGACATTGATATAGTGCCTGAAGATGAGTCCCTCAAGTTGGAAGGCATTCAGAATATGACTGGGGAAGAGCTGCTTCCTCAAAGTAGAGTCGACTGTAATGACATGGATGGAATCAAGCTTTGGGACTTCCATTTGCTGATGTAGCACAACCCAAAATGAGAAGAAACAGCTGTAAATATCCATTAATAATTGGAACATGGAATATAAAAAGTATGAATCTAGGAAAATGTAAGTTGTTAAAAATGAAATGGAACACATAAATATCAATACCCCAAGCATTAAAAAAAAGAGCTGAAATGGCCTGGTATTGGCCATTTTGAATCAGACAATCATATGGTCTACTATTCTGGGAATGGCAGATTGAAGAGGAATGGCATAACCTTCATCGTCAAAAAAAAAAAAAAAAAAAAAAAATGCAAGATCTATCCTGAAATACAATGCTGCCAGTGATCGGATAAAATTCATGCACCTACAAGTTAGATGAGTTAATACGACTATTTTTTTTCAAATTTATGCACCAACTATTAAGGTCAAAGATGAAGAAACTGAAGGTTTTTTTTCCAACTTCTGAAGTCTGAAATTGATCAAGCGTGCAATCAAGGTGTATTGATAATTACTGGCAACTGGAATGCAAAAGTTGGAAACAAAGTAGAAGGATTGGTAGTTGGAAAACATGGCCTTGGTGATAGAAATGATGTTGGGGATCCCATGGTAGAATTTTGCAAGACCAACGACTTCTTCATTGCAAATACGTTTTTTCAACAACATAAACAGTGACTATACACTTGGACCTCGCCGGATGGAATACACAGGAATCAAATCGAAGAGGGAAAATCTCAATATCATCAGTCAGAGCAAGGCCAGGGGCTGACTGCAGAACATACCATCAATTACTCATGTGCAAGTTCAAGGTGAAACCAAAGAAAATTAGAACAAGTCCAGGAGAGCCAAAGTACCACCTTGAGTATATCCTACATGAATTTAGAGACCATCTGAAAAATAGATTCTATGTATTGAACACTAATGACTAAAGACCAGACAAGTTGTGGAAGGACATCATACGTGAAGATGCAAGAGGTCATTAAAAAAGACAGGAAAGAAAGAAAAGACCAAGATGGATGTCAGAAGAGACCCTGAAAATTGTTCTTGTATGTCTAGTGCTAAAGCGAAAGGAAGAAATGATGAAGTAAAAGAGCTGAACAGAAGATTTCAAAGGGCACCTTGAGAGGACAAAGTATTATAATAAAATGTGAAAACACCTGGAGCTAGAATACCAAAAGGGAAGAACACGCTCAGTATTTCTCAAGCTGGAAGAACTGAAAAAAAAAAAAAAATCAAGCCTAGAGTTACAATATTGAAAGATTCTAACTAAGAGCGAAATACTGAATGACACAGGAAACATCAAAAGAAGATGGAAAGAATACACAGGGTTACTGTACCAAAAAGAATTGGTTGACATTCAACCATTTCAGGAGGTAACATATGATCAAGAACTGATGGTACTGAAGGAAGAAGTCCAAGCTGCACCGAAGGCTTTCGCATAAAACAAGGCTCCAGGATTTAACAGAGTACTAACTGAAATGTTTCAACAAACAGATGCAGCTCTGAAGTGCACACTCACCCATGCCAAGAAATTTGGAAGACAGCTACCTGGCCATCTAACTGGAAGAGATCCACATTTGTACCCATTTCAAAGAAAGGTGACCCAACAGAATGCAGAAATTAGCAAACAATATCATTAATATCACACACAAGTAAAATTTCGCTGAAGATCAGTCAAAAGTGATTACAACAGTACGTCCACAGGGAACTGTCAGAAATTCAAACCAGATTCAGAGAGGAATGTTTAACAAGGAATATAATTGCTGATGTCAGATGGATCCTGGCTGAAAGCAGGGAATATCAGAAAGAGGTTTCCCTGTATTCTACTGACTATGAAAAGGCATTAGATTGTGTGGATCATTACAAATTATAGATAATATGGCAAAGAATGGAAATTCCAGAACACTTAATTGTGCTCATGAGGAACCTGTACTTAAGCCAACAGGCAGTCGTTCCAGCAGAACAAGGGATACTGTGTGATTTAAAGTCAAGAAAGGTGTGTATCAGGGTTTTACCTGTTCACTGTAATTACTCAATCTGTATGTTGAGCAAATAATCCAAGAAGCTGGACTATATGAAGAAGAATGGGGCATCAGGATTGGAGGAAGACTAATTAACCTGCGATATGTGGTTGGTACAACCTTGCTTGCTAAAAGTCAAGAGGACTTGACACTCTTATTTATGAAGATCAAAGATCACAGCCTTCAGTCTGAATCACACCTCAAATTAAAGAAAACAAAAATCTTCACAATTGAACCACTAAGCAACATCCCAATAAATGGAGAAAAGATTGAACTTGTCAATGATTTCATTTTACTTGCAACCATCCACAAGCAATGTTCGTGGAGGCAGCAGTCAAGAAATCAAACGATGCATTGCACTGGGTGAATGTGCTGCAAAATATCTCTTTAAAGGCTTAAAAAGCACAGGATAGAAGCATGGGTGGCAAGACTGGCTCATATACTTTGGACATGTTATCAGCAGGGGCCAGTCTCTGGAGGACATCATGCTTGGTCTAGTAGATAGTCAATGAAAAAGAAGAAGACCCTCAAGAAGATGGATTGACGCAGTGGCTACAAAAATGGGCTCAAGCATAACAAGGATTGTGAGGATGATGCAGGAACTGACAGTGTTTTGTTCTGTCGTACATAGGGTTGCTATGAGTCGGAATCAAGTTGACGGCACCTAACAACAATTGATAATAATTGGATATATTCTGTTTAATAAGATATTAAAAATAATTCCACACTTACATTTTGAATTTGTAATCTGGCTACTAAATTTTTTAAAATTACATCTGTGGCTTACATTACATTTGTATTAGACAGGACTGGTCTAGAACAAATGTCCACTTTTCATGAACCATATACTTGATATGGGCCTAATATCCAAAATATATATAAAGCTTCTACAAGTTAACAAAAAAAAGATAATCTAATAAAAAAATAGGCAAAGGATTGGAACAGACATTTCACCAGTGAGGATACTCAGATGATCACCAAGCACGTGAAAAGTTGCTCAACATCATTAGTCATTAAAGAAGTGCAAATCAAAATCACAAAGAGATATCTCTTCACTCTCACAAGGATGGTTAAGATAAAAAAAAAAAAAAGAAAACATAAAAATCCATCCACATATGAGCAGCTGATATTTGACAAAGACCCAGTGTCAGTTAATTGGGGAAAATATAGTCTTTTTAACAAACGGTGCTGGCATAACTGGATAGCCATCTGCAAAAAAATGAAACAGGACCCATACCTCACACCATGCACAAAAACTAACTCCAAGTGGATCAAAGACCTAAACATAAAGTCTAAAACAATAAAGATCATGGAAGAAAAAATAGGGACAACGTTAGGAGCCCTAATACAAAGCATAAACAGAATACAAAACATTACTAAAAATGCCAAAGAGAAACCAGGTAACTGGGAGCTCCTAAAAATCAAACACCTATGCTCATCTAAAGACTTCACCGAAAGAGTAAAAAGACCACCTACTGACTGGGAAAAAAAATTCAGCTACGACATCTCCGACCAGCGCCTGATCTCTAAAAATCTACAAGATTCTGCTAAAATTCAACTACAAAAAGACAAACAACCCAATTAAAAATTGGGGAAAGGATATTAACAGGCACTTCTTTTTTTTCACTAAAGAAGACATTCAGGCGGCTAACAGATACTTGAGGAAATGCTCTCGACCATTAGCCATTAGAGAGATGCAAATTAAAACTACAATGAGATTCCATCTCACTCCAACAAGGCTGGCATTAATCCAAAAAACACAAAGTAATAAATGTTAGAGAGACCGTGGAGAGATTATACACTGCTGGTGGGAATGTAAAATGGCACAACCACTTTGGAAATCGAATTGGTGTTTCCTTAAAAAGCTAGAAATAGAACTACCATACAACCCTGCCATACCACTACTTGGAATATATCTTAGAGAAATAAAAGCCCTTACATGAACAGATATATGCACACCCATGTTTATTGCAGCACTGTTACAATAGCAAAAAGATGGAATCAACCAAGGTGCCCATCAATGGATGACTGGATAAATAAATCATGGTATATTCACGCAATGGAATACTACTCATCGATAAAGAACAGTGTTGAATCTGTGAAACATTTTATAACATGGAGGAATCTGGAAGGCATTATGCTGAGTGAAATTCGTCAGTTGCAAAAGGGCAAATATTGTATAAGACCACTAGTATAAGACCTTGAGAAATAGTTTAAACTGAGAAGAACATATTCCTTTGTGGTTACGAGAGGAGGAGGGAGAGAGGATGGGAGAGGGGCACTTACTAATTAGTAGATAATAACTAGGTGTTTTTTTTTTAACTAGGTGAAGGGAAGGACAACTCAATACAGGGGAGGTCAGCACAACTGGACTAAACCAAAAGCAAAGAAGTTTCCTGAATAAACTGAAAGCTTTGAAGGTCAGCAAATCCTCTAGTGAATTTTTCATTTTGGTTATTGTACTTTCTACTTCCAAAATTTGTTTGCTTCCTTTTTATAATTCATACCTCTTTATTGATGTTCTCACTTTCTTGTTATTGTTAGTCGCTGACTCCATGTATGCGGTGGAACTACTCCATAGGGATTTCGAGGTAGTGACCTTTTGAAAGCAGATTGCCAGGATTCTCTCTGAGGTGCCTCTGGGTGGGCTCAAACAGCCAACTTTTCACCTACTAATTGAGTGCTTAACCTTTTGTGCCACTTAAGGACTCCACTCATTTTATTAAAACATTGTTTTCCTTAGTTCATTGACTATGTTTTCCTTTAGCTCTTTTTCTCTAGCCCACTGTGAGACTATGGGCTGCCACCCCTAAAAGACTGCCCCCTAACCAGGGAGCAGTTGAGGCATGGGCAAGTAGAAAATCTGACAAAGCTTTCCTATCATTTTAAAGCTACCTTTTCCCTGACTTTGTGTTTGTATCATTGCTGTAAACCTTTGAATGGTTCTGAAGTTCTTACAGAGTTGAACATTATTGGCTTGTTTTTTTTACTTTTTTAAAACAATTTATTATGCTTTAGGTGAAAGTTTACAGCTCAAGTTAATTTCTCATTCAAAATTTATACGCATAGTGTCCTATGACATTGGTTCCAATCCCCACAATGTGACAGCACACTTCCCCTTTCCACCCCAGGTTTGCTGGGCCCGTTCATCCAGTTCCTGTCCCTTTCTGCCTTGTCTTGCCTCACTTGTGTTACTTTTTGTTTTATAAAAACTGTCTAATCTTTGTTTGAAAAGGGGCTTCAGGAGTGGTTTCAGTTCTGAGTTAGCGGTGTCTGGAGGCCATAGTCTTAGGGATTCCTCCAGTCTTTGTAAGACCAGCAAGTCTGGTCTTTTTTTTTTTTGTGAATTTGAATTCTGTTCTACATTTTGCTCTTATTCTACCTGGAGCTCTCTGTCATGATCCCTGTCATAGCATTCGGTGGCAGTAGCCAGGCACAATTTATTTCTTCTGGGTTCAGGTTGGTGGAGTCTCTCGTTCATGTGGTCCTTTAGTCTCTTGGGCCAACTATTTTCCTTGTGTCTTTGGTTTTCTTCATTCTCCTTTTCTCTAGATGGTGTGGGACCAATAGATGTATCTTAGATGGCTGCTTGCAAGCTTTTAAGACCTTGGACACTACACACCAAAGTGGGATGTGTGGTCCCCAGCCTCAGCTGCTCAGTCCCTCAGAGTGTTTGGATGTGTCTAGGAAACTTCTATGCTTTTGCCTTTGTCCACTTGTGCTTACTTCCCCTGTATTGTGTGTTGTCTTTCCCTTCGCCAAAGTTGACACTTCTCTACTGTCTAGTTTGTGATCTTCCCTTCCCGTCCCTCCCCACCTTTGTAACCATCAGAATTTTTTTTTTTCTGTGTAAACCTTGAGTTCTTATAATCGTGGTCTCATACAATATTTGTCCTTTTGTGACTGACTTATTTCACTCAACATAGTGCCCTCCAAATTCATCCATGTTGTGAAACATTTCCTGGATTCATCATGGTTCTTTATTGTTGCATAGTATTCCCTTGTGTATATGTACCATAATTTATTTATCCATTCATGTCTTGATGGGCATTTAGGTTGTTTCCATCTTTTTGCTATTGTGAATAGTGCTGCAGTGAACATGGGAAGGCATATGTCTATTGGTGTGATGACATTCATTTCTCTCAGGTATATTCCTAGGAGTGGGATTGCTGGGTCATATGGTATTTCCATTTCTAGCTTTTTAAGGAAGCATCATATCATTTTCCAAAGTGGTATTAACCGTTTTACATTCCCGCCAGCAATGCGTAAGAGTTCCAGCCTCTTTGCCACCTCCCCAACATTTGTTATTTTGTGTTTTTTGGATTAGTGCCAGTATTGTCAGGGTGAGATGGTATCTCATTGTAGTTTTGATTTGCATTTCTCTAACGGCTAATGACCTTGAGCATTTCCTCATGTGTTTATTGGCCACCTGAATGCCTTCTTTGAAGTGTCTGCTCATATCCTTTGTCCATTTTTTTAATTGGATTGTCTTTTTGTTATTGAGATGTTGAAGTATTTTGTAGATTTTAGAGATGAGACCCTTGTGTTCCTTGTCTTTTCAGCTTCTGCTGCCTGACTCCTTGGCCTCTTGAGCCTTTTTGGCTTGGCCCGGTGTCTACCCTGTTCAGGCAAGTGTTCCAAAGCTCTTTAGCTCTACTGATAATGCCTGAAGGCAGCCACTCCACCAGTAAACATCGGTCTGAAGGCACTCAGCTCTCTTGCTCCCAGAGTCAGCAAGCCTTCCTCCACTGATAAGTGTTCCAAGGCACCCTAATCTGCAAGGAAGCCTCCTGTCCAAAGGCCCTCAGCTCTCTCGCTTCCTGGGTTGGCTCCCCCACAATCTTGCGCCAGTCTCCTGGTTCTGCTGCTGCCATTTCCCTGCCCCTGCTTCTCGCCCTATGCACTATCTCCGTTGTTATAGCTCTCCTCAGCTCTTTGTAATCCTTTGCCAGCATTGTCTTTGATGTCCATAATTCCATGAACAGTCTCTTCAAGGCAATCTTGGATTTTGGATTTTGCTATTAGACACCTGAAAACTTTTCCAGCCTCTACCCATTCAGTTTCAAAACTGCTTCCACATTTTAGATATTTGTTAGGGCAGCACCCCACTCTCAGTACCAAATTGTTTTCTAGTGCTGCTATAAGATAAATTTATTCTCTCACATTCTTTTACCACAACAATGAGGAATAAATTTGTGAAGGGAGCCCCCAGCATCCTTGAAGACTGCTGTGATTGCTATTCTGTGTAACTCAGATTTGACAGTGGGAACTGCCTTATCTGGATTAAGACGCCTAACTACAATGGGGCTGATTGGATCCCATGGTGGTAGAGGCCAAGTGGCAGCACTCAAATGACAAAGACAAGGTGTGTGTGGTTACTGTAATGGACAACAGAGTGAAAGCAGTAATCAGAGTCGTCTGACTTGTATGGACTTATGGTATTGGCTACTTAGTCATGGTGTGCGTAGGATTGAAATAGGTTACCTACTAAATATTTACTTGATTTGTACAAGTGGATGAATTCTAGAGCAGGTGAACAGCATTCTAACTTGAATCACCAGAATAGTGTCATGGCTCCTCAGTCAGTTCCCAGACTTTAGTGAGTTTTCAGACTCAAAATCCCTTGAATTAAGGGAAGGCCAGGTCGCCTTGAGAAAGGACCCCATCACACTGCCAAAAATTTGTACTGTTAATCTTTCTTCCAGCCTTTCCCAAAAGGATCCACAGTGTTTTACTAGAGTGACTGTTCATCAGACTTTTTGGGGATTACTAGATACTGGCTCTGAACTGACACTAATTCCAGGAGACCCAAAATGTCACTGTAGCCCACAAGTCAGAGTGGCAGCATATGGAGGTCAGGTTGTTAACGGAGTCTTAGCTCATGTACGTCTCACAGTAGGTCCAGTGGGCCCCCGAAACCCATCCTGTTGTGAATTCCCTAGTTCCAGAATGCATAATTGGAATAGATATACTCAGCAACTGGGAGAACCCCCACATTGGATCCCTGACAAATGTAATTAAGGCTATTATGGTAGGAAACGCCAAGTGGAAGCCATTAGAACTGCCCCTACCTAGGAAATTAGCAAACCAAAAGCAGTACTGTATTCCTGGAAGGATTGCAGAGATTATGCCACCATCACAGACTTAAAGGATGCAGGGGTGGTGATTCTAACCACATCCGCATTCAATTTGCCTATTTGGCCTGTGCAAAATACAGATGGATCTTGGAGAATGATAGTGGCTTGTCAAAAACTTAACCAGATGGTGAGTGCAATTGCAGCTGCTGTTCCAGATGTGGTTTCATTGCTTGAGCAAGTTAATACATCTTTGGTACCTAGTATGCACCCACTGATTTGGCCAATGTCTTTTTTTCCATACCTCTTTCAAAGGACCACCAAAAGCAGTTTGCCTTCAGCTGGCAAGGCCAAAAGTACACCTTCAGTGTCCTACCTCAGGGCTAAATCAACTGTCCAGCCCTATGTCATAACTTAATTTGTGAAGGGACAGTGCCGATGGCCAAAGTCTAAGTAGAACATAGAACCTTGTGTGACCTCCCTATGAATTTTCAGTTCCCCAAGACTTTCAGCCTCATTCATACTTTTGCACACATTGGGAAAAACGGTACCTTGCTGATCCTGAATGTGTGTGATGTTTTAGGACTCAGTGGTCTTTGAGGATGTAGCTGTGGAATTTACCCAGAAAGAGTGGGCTTTGCTGGATTTTTCTCAGAGGAAACTCTACACAGATGTGATGATGGAAACCTTTAGGAACCTGGACTTAGGTAAGGATGGCTTCATTTTTCTTGTTTATTTATTTCGTGAATAAATATATTGTACTCATCGACCTTCTAGGATTTGGATTGAGGAACTGGAATACATTGGTAAGCATGACAGGCATTTTCACTGCCCTCATGGGGCTTAGGGAACCCCTGTTGGCATAGTGGTTAAGTGCTATGGCTGCTAATCAAAAGGCTGGCAGTTCAGATCCACCAGGCGCTCCTTGGAAACTCTATGGGGCAGTTCTACTCTGTCCTGTACAGTTGTTATGCGTCAAAATTGACTTGACGGCAATGGGCTTGGTTTTTAATGAGTATGGGACTTAGTAGCTTCCTTATGATAGTAAAAATCTGTGTATTAAACTGACTGTTGTTGTTAAAAGCCTTGAGGCCTCTTTAAGTGTTTTAAGTGTGAGCATTGGCTTCAGGGTTTACTTTGTGCCAAAGAGAAATTTGTGGTTTGGGACCTTCTTAGTGTTTTACCATGTTTATTACAAATTTAATGTGATTATTTTGTGAAAAAATACATTCACACCTGTGTGTCTATAGAGACAGTGGAGACCAGAGTGTTGGTTCAACATCAGAGAAGTGTACTTGTCTGTCTTCCCTCATGATCTGTCTTTCCCTGTGAGAACCATGTCAACCACACTAATTTTCCTCCCTGAGAAGCAAAGGGAAGATCTTAGAAGAATGGAGATAGGACTTATCCAGAACTGTACTATCAGGGAGCACCAGGAAGGCAAGAATCCTTTGAAGGACCAGTCCTGCTGGGATGAAATTACATTAAAAGAAATCAATTTGAAAAAATCTCTTTTGCTTTGAGGAAGTGGACTTACACATGAACCTGAGCTGACTTTTTTGAGTTTTCATCAACCATCTCATGCCTTGTTTGTTTGTGGGAGCAGACCTCCTCCATTTCCTGTTTTAATACTATCTTTATGCACTTGCATTGTTTGTGATACTTTTTAATTTTGCATTCCTAATTACACTCTACTTATCTCACCACTGGGAACCCTGGTGGTGTAGTAGTTAAGAGCTACAGCTGCCAACCAAAAGGTTGGCAGTTTGAATCCACCAGGCGCACCTTGGAAACTCTATGGGGCACTTCTACTCTCTCCTCTAGGGTCACTATGAGTTGGAATCAACTCAACGGCAATGGTTTGGTTCAGTTTTTTGGTATGTCATGATCACTGTGAATTGTCATGGAATTATTTCTTAGTAAATTTCTTAACTGTCTTGACCATTGCCAAAGTCCTGTAACAGTCGGACGCCTCACTTTTTTCTCATGTGTCTGTTCCTCATAAAATTTGCTTACTGTTTTTTTTTTTTGTTTGTTTTCATCTGTGAAACTCCACTTAAAATTGTTTGTTTTGAAACAGGATAACAGTGGACAAATGTCCATGAAGAAAGATTCCTGGTCCTCCATGTTAGGAGAAATCTGTGAATTCCATGCCATTGAACTTCAACACAACAACCAGGGAAGGTACATGAGGTGAGTTATTATTCACATGACAGTGAACAGTGCCTCAGGAGAGTCTTAGGCTGTTGTGATATTTGTGTGTGTGTGTGTGTAAGAGTAGCTCTAAAGTGGTGTGTTCACATAATTTTCACAACACAGTATTTCCATAAATGTGAATCAGTTATTGAGTATTTGAAACATATTTCACTTGTACCTAATTACTAGAAAGCTCCATTATTTAGAAACACTGTGAGTATAATGGTAGTACCTTCTGTGAGATGATTCAACCTATGCAACACGAGACAACTCAGGGCAAAAAACACATTGTGTATAGTAATTGTGAAATGGTAAAACTTTAATTCTAACAACATGCTTCCTATTTTTAACAGAATATATTCAGTAGAGAGCCTCTGTGAAAGTAATGATGGTAAAGTAAATAAAGTTGAAGCAGATAATCAGTGTGGAAAAACTTTCAGCTGGATTGGGAATTTTACTAGCCTCAGAAGAATTGCTGGAGTAAATCGATTGGATCCCTTGAGTGTGGAAAAGCCTTTATGGATCATTTGTCATTTAAAAATCATATCAGATCTCACACTGGATACACACCTTATCAGTGTAAGGAATGTGGAGAAGGCTGCACTTGTCCTTACCTAAAACTTCATGTGAAACTTTGTAAATGTAAGGATTATGGGAAACCTTGTAGTTGTTCCTTACCCCTCACTAAACATATGAGAACTCACAGTGGAGAGAGGCCTTATGAGTGTAAGGAGTGTGGGAAGGCCTTTAGTTATCTCTCAAGTCTCACTAGACATACAAGAACTCACAGTAAAGAGAGGCCTTATGAATTTAAGGAATGTGGGAAAGCCTTTTTTCAGTCCTCACACCTCAATGACCATGTTAGAACTCACAGTGGTGAGAAGCCTTACGAATGTAAGGAATGTGAGAAAGCCTTTAGTTGTTTCTCATCCTTCCGTAAACATGTTAGAACTTACCATGAAGGTAGGCCTTCTGATGGTAAGGAATGTGGGAAAGCCCTTAGTTCTCACACTTCACTGGTCATATAAGATCTCAGTGGACAGAACCTGTGGCACACTAAATTGCTGTCATATGGCCCTTCTAGCCATGGTTTTGTAACTCGCACAAAATGATTGGGTGGGACTATGCAAATAAGGTGAATGGAGCCCTTGTAGCGGATTGGTCAGTTTTGCCATATCAGTAGGTTTAAAAAGGAGCTGATCCTATAGAAGGGTAGAGGAACCTCACTACCATCAAGAAGAAAGGCCAGGAACGGAGTGCATCTTGTGAACCTGTGGTCCTTGCACTGGGAACCTTCTAGACTCAGGAGACAGAGGAGTTTAAAATTGTAGGAGGAGCGGCACGAGGCAGTGAGGAGCAGTGGCAAGCACAACAGGGGAACATACAGCACCAGAACCACATGACCGGCCCAGGATTGCATGATTGGCTTTCTGGCCCTCCGAGTGAGGCAGCCACAGTGGGCTCACCAGCCCACGGAGTGAAAGAGCTGAGTGCTTTCGGGCAGGAAGCTTTGTGGTAGAGAGGGGTGCCTCCCGGCACTAGTTGGTGGAGCTAGGCTTACTGTTCCAAGGAACAAGAACTGAGCACCTGTGGTCAGGAGGCTTGCTGGTGGAGCAGGGTGCTGCTGGGTACTTTTCAGCCTGACTAAAGAGGTCTAACACTTGACTGAGCAGGGCAGAGGCTGTCAGCAGGTCGCAGACCCAAGCAGGTAGCAGCAGCAGCAAGGCCCTGACCAGGGTCCAGTGACAGAGGCCAAGATGCAGTCCTTATCGAAGAACTGTGTCCTGAGGTGTTACTTCTGTGTTTATCCTGATCCTGAATTGTAACCTGTTATTTCCCTAATAAACTCCATTAATTGTAGGTATTGTCTTTCAGTTCATTGTGGCCATTGCAATGAATTATCGAACCAGTAGAGAGGTACAGACTGCTGTGGATGGGATGGCTGGTGTCAGAATTGATAGTTTGGAGAGTGGAGGTTTTGTTTGATTTCCACCTTATAGGAATCAGCTTTGGGCTTTGGGCTGATGATAATGGTGATTCTTTCTCTTCCTCGTGAAGCTAGACGATGGCTTCTAATGCCGTGCCATTTTTACAGAAGCTTTATGAATAGTAAGGAATGTGGGAAAGCCTTTAGTTGGTTTTCATCCCTCACTAACCATAGAATAGAGTTTATAGTGCAGGGATGCCTTATGATGTTGGAAAGCCTTAGTCTTCATACCTCACTAAACATAAAAGACTTCACAGTGGAGAGAAACCTTAGGAATGTAAGGAATATGGGAAAGCCTTTAGTTATTCCTCATTCCTCAGTAAATATTTAAGAACTCATAGTGGAGAGAGGCCTGATGTGTGTAAGGAATGAGGGAAAGTCTTCAGTTCTCTCAGCCTTTTGAAGTCATGTGAGAAGATACACTGGAAATAAACATGTGTTAGTAATGCTGGAAGGCTTTTGGTAATCCCTCATCTTTACCAAAAAAAAAAAAAAAAAATCTGAAAGAAAACACCTGGGAGAGAAACCATAGTAGTGTAAGGAATGTGATATAGGGAAAGTTTTTGCTTTTCCTGCCGTACTTTCTAAGATGTGAAGTTTCATGCATATAGGAAAAACCTTGCCATCAAGTCAGTTCCAACTCAGGCAATGCTATGGGACAGAGAGGACTGCCCATAGGGTTTCCAAGGAGCACCTGGTGGATCTGACCTTTTGTTTAGCAGCCGTAGCTCAACCACTGTGCCACCAGGGCTCCACTAATTACTTATATTAAATATGTAAGAATTCCTATTTCTGAAAAATCACGTGCATGTAAGGAACATAGAAACATCTTGGAATTCTTAGAAAATATGTGAAATATCACACTGTGGATTGATCCTATAAATATAAGATGTGAGGGACTCCTTCAGTGTCCCTTCTCACTTAGGACCCCTAAAGTGAGACCTCATTCAGTGAGACTGCATATGTAGAGACTCTGTGACTGTAAGCCAACTTACTTTTCAGTTGTAGCACGACTTTAGATACCAAAAACAACCAAACCCAGTGCCGTCGAGTCGATTCCAACTCATACTGACCCTACAGGACAGAGGAGAACTGCCCCATAGTTTCCAAGGAGCGCCTGGTGGATTTGAACTGCTGACCCTTTGGTTAGCAGCTGTAGCATTTAACCACTACGTCACCAGGGTTTCCAACTTTAGATAAGCATATTATTTTGGTTCTTTTATATACATATTGTCCTTATTACACATTTGTATCCTGAAGTGTTTTTTTAATCAACTATATTTTGAAAGTTTGTATACTTTTTCACATAATCGTTCTTATTGTAGAAAATCTGATTTTAACGGGAAATTATATGGAAAAGCAAAAAAATCACTCAGTATCCCACCAGTCTCGTTTTGGGTATTTCCTTTTAGCCGCCTTTGTAATGGAAAGCAATGTCTTTTGTTCTGTGTTGATCAAATCCCATATTGTATGTGTAGTGCTGTACTGAACATTTTTCCATTACTTCTCTCATTTATCCTCCATGACTGGTTTAGTCATCTAGTGCTGCTATAATAAATACCACAAGTGGATGGCTTTAACAAAGAGAAGTTTATTTTCTCACAGTAAAGTAGGCTAAAAGTCCAAATTCAGGGTGTCATCTCCAGAGGAAGCCTTTCTCTCTTTGTTGGCCTTCTCATCAATCTTCTGCCAGACTAGGAGCTTCTCTGCACAGGTACCCCAGGTCCAAAGGATGCGCTCTGCTCCCAGCACTGCTTTCTTGGTGGTATGAGGTCCCCCATTTCTCTGCTTTCTTATATTTCAAGAGATTGCCTCAAGACACAATCCAATCTTGTAGATTGAGTCCTCCCTCACTAACACAACTGCTGCCCATCCTCCCTCATTAACATCACAGAGGCAGGATTTACAGCATATAGGAAAATCACACAATACTGGGAATCATGGCCCAGCCAAACTGATACACACATTTTTGGGGGGACATAATTCAATCCATTGTGAAGACTTTTAAACGATCCTTGGTTTACTGATGAGGAAGCCAAACCTCTCACAAAAATGCACCTTGCAAGCAGTACTGTGAGAAGCAGGGGTTCCCTGGAAGGAGGATTCCTCTTCTGGGTTCATATGAACCCACAGCATAACCTAGCAGCAATGGAACTTCTCTGTCCAGCACAGGCCCAGAACCTGTATTTTGAGAGAGTCCTGCTTTTGGTAATTCTGTGGTTCTTGGAGTGTCTACCAGTCCAGGAGCTGAGGCTGCAATTACTGGGCTGGACTGGACTGACAACTACTGCTCCACCTGGGGTGCATACCTGCTGTGGGGCCTGGTCATTTACTCAAAGCCACTGCCCGATGCTGAACTGGGAGCTTCCTCCATTACACCTTATGTAAGGGGCCTGTGAGATGGTGGTCCTAGGTAAAAAAGAATTCATATTAGGCCTCCCTTTGGCCCAGTAATTCTTTCAAAATCATGGAAATCCCTGGGCACAATAATGTCTGCTGATTCTGCCCATTGCCACTGAGTTGATTCCAACTTAGAGCAACACTACAGGACAAAGTAGAACTGCCTCACAGGGAGACAGACGGCCACAGCTTTCTCCCACAGAGCGGCTGGTAGGTTTGAACTGCCGACCTTTCGGTTAGCAGACAGGTGCTTATCCACTGCGCCACCAGGGCCCCTTCCACTGATCCTAGTGATTGTGGAAATACTGAAGTCTGGAAACAGTGTCGGTGTATAACAGGAAGGGAGTTTTCAATAAATGCCTGGCTGCACATCACAAAATATTACTGTCAGGAAATAAATTTCTTGAGAAAAAGTTTACCCACAGTAGGAGAGGCAGCCATAGCTTACTGTTGTTTGAAAGAAAGGCAGGGTATGAAATAGTAAGGGTAACAGTTATATTAAACACATATATGCAGACAAACCAGCTTGTAGAGGAGCCTAGAACATTAATAGGGATTCTCTTGGAAAGGCAAGACTGATTTCTGAAGTCACTTTGCATCGCTCTAATTTGCAGTTTTCTTCATTTTTCATTCTTTAATTTTTTTAGTAAATTACTTTTGCAATGCACAGTAGTAAGAGTTTCAGAAATTAAGTCATATAACCAGTACCATGATGACTACAGAAGAGTTCTCTTCCCTCTAAAAATATTCTTTTTTAATCAAACCTTCCTGGCAACTGTCCCTATACATGTCATTCACTATGTTGCTTTTAAATTCTGGCTCCTGTTATTTAGTAATGAATTTGAGATTCAGCTACATTGATAAGTATATCAAGTTTGTTTCTTTTGTTGCTTCGTAGTACTCCATTGTATACACATACCTGTTGGTGTATTCAACAGTGGAAGAACATTTGAGTTTTTTCCTGTTTTATGAATAAAACAGCTATAAAACATTCAAGCATGGATTTTTGTATGTGTCTGAACATAATGTTTCAGTTTTCTCACGTATATTTTTATGAGTGGGATTGCTGTGCCATACGGAAAGTTTATGTATACCTTTATTAGAAACTACCAATCTTATCTTTCCCACGTTCCCTCTTTTTTTAGAATATTTTATTTTTGGTGAAAATGTGCACAGCACTCCGTTTCAACATTTTCTACATGTATAATTCAGTGATATTAGTTACTTTCTGCATGTTGTATCACCATTCTATCACTACCCAAACTGTTTCACCACCAGTAACATTGGGTTATTGCCCTCTGAACAGCTCATCTGTGCTCCGAGTTACTGTTTTCAATCTGATCTCATATAGATAACTGTTTAAAAGAGTGCAGTGTGGAGGCAGGGCCAAGATGGTGGAGTAGTCTGACGCTTCCTGTGGTCCCTCTTACAACAAAGACCCGAAAAAACGAGTACAAGTGAGTCAATTACATTTGACAATCTAGGAGCCCTGAACATCAAAGACAAAGTTGAGGAGTCAGACTGAGCATCGAGGGAGGCAGAGACAACAAGGATTTGCCGGACCTGACCTGGCTGGCACCCTGCCAGCTGGATCAGCCAGCATGCGTGGGCTGAGGCAAGCAGCAGCACTCAGGATGTGTTTTCCACTGGGAGAAACCAAGCAGTGGAGAGTCTCCTCAAGCCTCTGGAACCATGGAGAAGCAGCTCTGAATTGGCGAAATATAAGTACAGGCATCTACCCTACCATACGGATCAAAAAAACCTTCAGCCCTTCGGGAAGTACCTCTCTCTCATTTACCTGCCCCCTCCCTACTCTGCTCCAGGTCCTGGTCTGGCTTCAGTGATTGCTGCACCCCCTAGGCCAGAAGTAGGACCCATCACATGCCCCGAGACGTTCTCCTGGCTTTGGAGAAGGGAACAAATTAACAGGAGAAAATAATGTGCCAGCTCCCTTAAGCTGGGAACACATGCAGGCACAGCCCCTTTGCCTAAGCACAGGAACAGGGTATCCACAGATTTTGAATGCCTTTCACCCCTGCATATACCTGTGTGGGCCCATTTCAACAGGGTAGGCCCTCATTAGCACAGTACGACAGGGTATATACCTGAAGCCTATTTTCAGCTGCAACAGCTGTAAGGGGAAGTGGCAGATTCGTGATATTTGATACCGCTGTGCCCATTAAGCAGGGTCCTCACCCACATCAGGGTCTTGAGGACTGGTGGCTCCACTCACTCCACCTAACCACCCATGACAGGGGTCCAAGAATAAGTGGTTATCTCCCGGTCCTTACAGCCAACAGCATTGAGTGCCCAAAGTGTGGCTGCAAAACCCACCCACCTACACGCTCTAGGGAACAAGGACATGCCTTCCACTCAGGTACTCAGGCAGCCATCAGCCCCCTGCTTTGCTCAGCACATAACTCCCTACTGCAGCCAGAAACCTGCCTTCTCCAATCACCCCTGCCCATCTAGGACTGTAAGTGACAGCCTGCACCACACACTCAGTGACTGACTACCTGGATACCACAGCTGAATCCACACAAGAAAAGTTAATGGACTCTTGGGCTCACATACCTAGTAACAGCTCAAACCACCTGGTGACAGGATGTGACAGCTTCAAAGATGCCAATAATCAAAGTAGCTCACAAGACCAGACTATTTGGTCATATCAAAACAAGAAACTAGGACACAGTAAGCAAACATAAGATAAATAAATATAATAACTTACTGATGGCTCGGCAACAACAGTCAATATCAAATCACATAAGGAGGCACACCATGATGGCTTCAGCAAGCGACCAAAACAAAGAACCAAGAAACCTCTCAGAGGAAGAAAACTGATTGGAATTACCAGAAGTGGAATTGAACAAGATTAATATGCAGAGCTCTTCAAGAGATTGGGAAGGAGATAGGCAAAACACAGACCATACAAAGGGACACACAAAGCAACAGAGGAACTTAAGAAGGCTACACAAGAGCATAATGACAAACTTAACAGGCTGCAAGAATCCCCAGACAGCAAACAAATCCAAAAGATTAACAATAAAATTTCAGAATTAGACAACAGAATACCATAGCAGAACTGAGGCAATGGAAGTCAGCATTACTGAGATTGAAGATGAGGCACTTGACATGGCCTTAACTGAGAAAAAATCAGATAAAAGAATTTTAAAAAAGGAAAAAAAAAATCCTAAAAATTATGTCGGACTCTTATCAAGAGGAATAACCTACAAGTGACCTGGGGTACTGGAACGGGGCGGGGGGGGGGCGGGGGGTGGATAACAGAAAATAGAATTGTTGAGGATTTGTTGGCAGAAAACTTCTTTGATACCATGGAAGATGAGAAGATATCTATCCAAGAAGCTCATCGAACTCTACACAGGGTAGATCCCAAAAGAAAGGCACAAAGACATAATCAAACTTGCCAAAACCAAAGACAAAGAACAATATTAAGTGTGGCTAGGAATACACTAAAAGTCATATACAAAGGAGATTCAAGAGGCCTAAGCTTTGACTACACAGCAGAAACCATGCAGGCAAGAAGACGATGGGATGACATATATAAAGGCTTGAAGGAAAAAAACTGCCCGCCAAGAATTATATATCCAGCAAAACTGTCTCTCAAATATAATGGTGAAATTAGGACATTTCCAGATAAAAGAGTGCAATTTTTAAGTCAAACATTCTTTACAAATTGAGCAAAACTGTTACTTGGTTTAAAGATGACCTCAGGAGATTGCTTCAGTTCAAAGTTTAAAGATTATCTCAAGGCAATACATTTGGGGGTTCCTCTAGTCTTCATTAGCTGGTCTTGCAAAATTCTAATATGTGATCTCAAGCATCATTTCTGTCACCGAGGCCATATTTTCCAACTACCGATCCTTTTTTGTTTCCAACTTTCACATTCCAATCACCAGTAATTATCGATACATCCTGGCTGAATGATCAATTTCAGATTGCAGAAGTTGGCAAAAATCTTCAATTTCTTCACCTTTAGCATTAGTGGTTGTGCATAAATTTGAATAACTGTTGTATTAACTGGTCTTCCTTGTAGGAAGCTGTGCCCTGATGTGGCTTAGAGTGACTCAGAGCTCTCTGAAAGCAGAATTACCTTGGTAGCTGTTGAGGCTTTGAGGGGTAAATTAACCTCTGTCTAGACAAAATTGAGCACCAATCCTAGGATAAATTAAAGATAAAACAAATCCAGACAAAATGAAAGAGAAAGTAATCCTCAACAAAGCTTGGAGAACTCTATACACAGAGAGTGGAGTTTGGGTCCAAGAGGGGGCTTACCTGAGGAGGCTCCCAAGGAGATCCAGGGAGGTGAAGAGCCAAGAGGCTCCTACTGCTACTGGCGCCCAAGTTATTGAGCCTTCCAGGGTCACTTCAGCAGCTCTCCTTCAGATCTCGCTTCTGACACCAAGAAATGTTATGCAACAAAAATGGCAGAGTCCAGTTGAAATTAAACGTAAAGAGCTTTTATTGAAAGACAAAGCAATTTGCAAATTGGTAATCACAAGGTCCAGAGGATTCTGAAGTGATCGAAGGAGGAGACAGTTCAGAGAGATTTTATAATACGAGTAACTTCAATGAAAATTTAATGATTAGTTGACATTTAGGTAAGAGTTACAAAATTGGTTAGGGTACATCTGACTGGCAGCAGATTACATATGTTTCTAAAATTGCTTTTTAAAGTTATGAAATAATCATTAAATTGGGTACATCTGGTCTTGAAGCAATTGTCAGATCCTCCGTGACCACAGGGAGGACACCTGTAATTCTAAAGTTCATCTTGAGTAAGCATCTGTTCTGAGCGTTGTTTTGGTCCCAGTGTCCTGAACAAGGTGTATTGTTAAGCAAGCTAAGCCTTTAAGCAAACAAAATCTCATTCTTAAAACTGTCTACTAAGTAATTTTCTTAGGGTACGGTGAAGCGTTGCAGAAATGAGAAGCTGCATTCTTAAAACAGAATTTACTTTTGATCCAAAATGGAATTTTAGACTCAGACTTTAGTATGGCGACCATCTCATGTTGGGAGCCCTAAATTAATCTGGGGTGCTCTTACTCAATGTTCATTGATAGAACCAGGGATTTCTGGATAAATGGTTACTTTCAGGTCTGGATCCAGGTGATATGGGAAGACCCAGTAAGCAACTTAAAATGGCCAAATTTGGGAGAATTTAAACATCAAAACAAATGACAACAATTAATTATACCAAAAACCAAATCTGTTGCCTTCAAGTTGATTCCAACTCACAGTGACCCTACAGTACATAGTAGAACTGTCCCTTAGGGTTTCCAAGGAGCGGCTGGTGGATTCAAACTGCTGACCTTTTGGTTAGCAGCTGAGCTCTTAACAACTGCACCACCACGGCTCCACCACCTATCAGTTTTTTGTATGGTGGTGAATGAAAAAAAAAATCCAAGAATACACTGTGATACTCCAAAGATTTAAAAGAAAAAAAAAAGAAAGCACAGAAGGCATGGGGAAGCAATGTTCTTGTTTTTAGAGGGCTACCAATTAAAGAATGGAGAAGAAATTAGAGAAAAAGCCACCATTTTGTAACTTCTCCAATGTAAAATGATTTAGGCCAAGATCAACAAGTGATGTTAATTGTGTGAAAGGCTGTTGGAAGACAGATTATTCCCCCGCTGAGAAAGTATCATCCATAGATGACTAAAAAGAGATCCACAGATGACTTTACAAAGAGAGATCAGCAGCCACCACCTTGACCAAACACCTAAAAACAAACACCTAGCATCACTAATAGTGGGATAACCTGTGTTATGTGATGCACACACCAGCATATGTGAAATTTCAATCCTCTAGACCTGCACCATCCAACACAGTAACTAACAACGTAGTGTGGCTATTGAGAACGTGAACTGTGGATAGTGCAAACTAAGAAACTGGATTCTTAATTTTATGTAATTTTAATTTCAGTTTAACAATAAACGACTCAATTTTTGGAAACTTAAGTTTGGCATAACCTGGGTTTGTAACTGTATTTTTTCAACAGGAAATTTTATGAAATGTAAAGAGCCATCAAGATGTCCAATTAAATTTTTGCGTCCACATTGAGCTCTGCTGCTTCTGGATTCTCGAAGATTTAGTACAAAAGGAAAGAAATGTAAAACGTCTCATAAATAATTTTATATACATGACATTGTTCATTTTGTTTATGTTTTTAATTTCATTAAAAATGTATATATTGATAATAATTGGATACAGTGGATTAAACAAGATACATCATCCAAAATTTAAACATTTACATTTTTACTTTTCTAATATGGCTACTAAAATGTTTGAAATTATTATCTGTGGCTTGCATTGCAATTGCATTAGAACTGTTACAGACCCAAGGTCCACTTTACAAGAAGTAACGTATGCAAACTGATTCAACAAAACCATGAGAAAACAACCGTCGCAATGCTTAACATTTTACCAGAAAACCCATCTCCAATATTCAAGAGTCAGTATTATTAAAAACAAAACTACTATGAAAACAGATTAAAAGAACCCTTGGTCCCCATTCGATGATAGCCTTAGGACTTTTTATCCACCATCCAGCCCCCACCCCCATGTCCCTCCCCATTTTACTGCCCCATTAGCACCCATCTGCTGGTGGTTCCTCATATTGCTTCCCCTTAGTACATGATTGCCAACAATATGATGCTGCTTCTTGATAAAAACACTACACAAGTTAGAAGGGGAATTCATCAATATAATTAAGGGTATTTATAAAAAACCCACAGCAAACATCATATTCAATGGAGAAAATTGAGAGCTTTCACCATAAGACGGGAAACAAGACAAAAGTGCCTGCTCTCACCACAGTTATTCCATATTATCGAAATCCAGACAGAGCAATAAGGCAAGAAAAAAAAGTAAAAAGGATCCAAATCAGGAAGGGAGAAGATATACATAGGATTTTCCTATATATACGAAATCTAGGAAATCCTATGTGTAGAAAATCCAAAAGAAGGCTTCTAGAGCTAAAAGAGGAATTCAGGAAGTTTTTGTGTACAAGGTCAACACTCAAAAATCAGTTGGGTTTCTATACAACAGCAGTGAACAATGTGAAAATGAAATTAACAATTCCATTTACAGTACCACCTAAAAGAATAAAATGCCTAGGAATAAATTTAACAAGGGATGTGAAAGACTTAGGGAAATACTGGTGGCATAGTGGTTAAATGCTACGGCTGATAACCAAAAGGTCGGCAATTCAAACCCACCAGGTGCTCCTTGGAAACCCTATGTGGCAGTTCTACTGTGTCCTATAGGGTCGCTATGACTCGGAATCAACTTGACGGCAACGGGTTTTGCAGGTGAAAGATTTATACAAGGAAAATTACAAAACTCTGCTGAAAGAGATTAAATAAAATATAAATAAATGCAAACACACTCTGTGTGTGGCAGATTTAATGTTCTTAAGATGACAATATTATTTAAAGCAATCTTTGGATTCAATGCAGTCCAATCAAAATTCCATCAGCCTTCCTTGGAGAAACAGAAAAACCAATCCTCAATTTTATATGGGATGGCAAGAAGCCATTAGAGCAATTCTGAAGAACAAAGTAGGAGGACTCACACTTAGTGATCAAAATGTACTATAGAGCTACAGCAATCAAAACAGCCAGGTACTGGTAAAATGATAGACACATAGACCATAAACACAAACTATGCACGTGGACCTCACCAGATCGAACACACAGGAATCAAGGTAACTATGTCTGTGGAAAGAGATGATAGAGAAGCTCAATATCATCGATTATAACAAAGTCCAGGGCTGAATGTGGAACAGACCCTCAATTGCTCATATGCAAGTTCAGGTTGAAGCTGAAGAAAATGAGAACAAGTCCATGAGAGCCAAAATACAACCTTGAGGCTGTCTCATCTGAATTTGGAGAGCACCTCAAGAATGGATTTGACGCACTGAGCACTAATGACTGAAGACCAGACGAATTGTGGGATGACATCAAGGACATCATACCTGAAAAAACAAAAGGTCATTGAAAAGACAGGAAAGAAAAGACCAAAATGGATATCAGAAGGGACTCTGAAACTTGCTCTTGAATGCAGAGTAGCTAAAGCAAATGGAAGAAATGATGAAGTGAAAGAGCTGAACAGATGATTTCAAAGGGCAGCTCAAAATGACAAAGTATTACAATGAAATGTACAAAGACCTGGAGTTACAAAACCAAAAGGGAAGAACATGCTCAGCATTTCTCAAGCTGAAAAAATTTAAGCCTCAAGTTGCAACACTGAAGGATTCTATGGACAAAATATTGAAAGGCACAAGAAGCATCAAAAGAAGATGGAAGGAATACACAAAGTCACTGCAGCAAAAAGAATTGGTTGACATTCAGCCATTTCAGGAGGTAGCATATAGTCAAGAACAGACAGTACTGAAGGAAGAAGTCCAAGGTGCACTGAAGGTATTGGCGAAAAACAAGGTTCCAGGAATTGACAGAATACCAACTGAGATGTTTCAACATATGGATGCAGGCTGGAGGTGCTCACTCGTCCTATGCCATGAAATTTGGAAGACAGCTACCTGGCCAACCGACTGGAGGAGATCCATATTTGTGCCCATTTCAAAGAAAAGTGATCCAATAGAATGCAGAAAATTATCAAACAATATTATTAATATCACACGCAAGTAAATTTTTGTTGAAGATAATTCAAAAATGGTTGCAGCAGTACACTGAGAGGGAACTGCCAGAAATTTAAGCTGCATTCAGAAGAGGATGTGGAATGAAGGATCTTACTGCTGTCAGATGGATCTTGGCTGAAAACAGAGAATACCAGAAAGATGTTTATCTGTGTTTTACTGACTATGCAAAGGCATTTGACTGTGTGAATCATAACAAATTATGGATAACATTGGGAAGAATGGGAATTCTAGAGCACTTAATTGTGCTCATAGGGAACCTGTACATAGACCAATAAGCAGTTGTTCAAACAGAACAAGAGGATAGTAGGGTTTAAAATCAGGAAAGATGTGTGTGAGGGTTGTATCCTTTCACCATACTTATTCAATGGGTATGCTGAGCAAATAATCCAAGAAGCTGGACTATATGTAGAACGCAGCATTAGGATTGGAGGAAGACTCATTATCAACCTGTGATATGCAGATGACACAACGTTGCTTGCTGAGATGGACTGACACAATGACTGCAATAATGGGGCTCAACCACAGCAATGTTTGTGAGGATGGTGCAGGACCGGGCAGTGTTTCGTTCTGTTGAACATAGGGTTGCTGTAAGTCGGAACTGACTCGACGGCACCTAACAACAACATAACGAGTAAGGGTCTAATATCCAACTTTTAGGTAAAACCTCTACAACTTAACAATAAAAAATATCCCAATCAAAAAATGGGCAAATGACTTTAACAGACATTTCACCAAAGAGGATATTCAAATGACCGACAAGCACATGAAAAGATCCTCAACGTCATTCATCATTAAAGAAATGCAAATCAAAACCATAATGAGATAACACTTCACTCCCACTAGGATGGCAAAGATTAAAAAAATGAAAAATATTGTCTATGTGGAAAAATTGGAACCCCTATTTATTGTTGGTGGGAATGCAAAATGGTATAGCTGCTGTGAAAACAGTTTGGTAGTTCCTCAAAGAGTTGAACATAGAACTACTATAACCAAACCAAACCCACCGGCATTGAGTCGATTGCGACCTCGGCTGGTGGATATGAACTGCCGACCTTGTGGTTATCAGCCATACCACTTAACTACTGGACCACCATGACCAAGCAAGTGCATTCCTGAATATATACCCAGGAGACTTGAAAGAAGTGATGCAGACACAAGTACACCAGTGTTCATTTCAGCACTGTTCACAATAACCAAAAGATGGAAACAACCTAATGTCCATCAACGGATGAATGGTAAAACAAAATGTGACACATAAATACAATGAAATATTACTCAGTCATAAAGAGAAATGAAGTCCTCAAACATGCTACAACATGGATTAACCTTGAAAACATTTGAGTGAAGTAAGTCAAACACAAAAGGACAAATAGCGCATGATCTCACTTATATGAAATAAGAGGGATAGGGAAATATATAAAAATAGAGACCAAAGTCTATTATTGGTTACCACAGGCAGGAGGGATGAGGTAAGGGGGAGTCATTGTTTAGGAAACAGGGAGTTTCTGATTATGGTGATGGGAAATTTGACAATGATTATGGGTGATGTTTGCACAACATTAATATAACTGCCATCGCTAAATTGCAAACCTGAAAAATGATGAAATGGCAAATGTTATATATATTTTTAAATAATAATTTCAAAAATAGGAAAACGAAAAACCTGAAAAAACAAAACAGTGAGATATCACTTTACCCCCACTAGGACGGCTAAGATTATAAAAATGGAAAACAAGAAATGTTAGTGACAGTAAGGAGAAATTGGAACCCTCTTCTACTGCTGGTGGCAATGTGAAATGGCAGAGGTACTGTGAAAACAGTCTGACAGTTCCTCAAAGAGTTAAACATAGAACTACCCAGGTATATACTCAAGAGATTTGAAAGCAGCAACACAAACACAGGTACACCAATGTTCCTTGCAGCACTATTCACAATAACCACAAGGTGGAAACAACCTAAATGTTCCTCAGTGGATGAATGATTCAACAAAATGGGGTACATACGTACCTTGGAATACTACTCAGCCATAAAGAGAAATGAAGACCTGACACACCCTACAACATGGATGAACCTGAAAAACATTGTGCTGAATAAAGTCAATCACAAAAGGACAAATACTGTATGATCTCACTTAGATGAAATAACTAGAACAGGCTAAGTGTAGAGATCAAAGAGGAAGAGGGGAAGGTGTCACTGTTTAGGAAGCACTGAGTTATTTTTATGGTGATGGAAACTTTGGCAATGGATGGGTATTGGTGATGTTTGTCCAACATGATTGATACAACTGGTATCACTGAATTACACACATGGAAAATGTTCAGTTGGCAAACATTGTTTATACGTGGTTTTATAACAACAAAAAGAAAAAAAACCGCAGGTGAATGTAGCATTTAAAGCAGATGAAAGAGATCAAAAAATAGAAAGGCAACGTCCAAATCTTGTTTGGATTCCAGCTTCAAAAAACCTGACAACTATATGGATACTTCTGTACAACTGGAGAGATTTTCTTTCCTAATGTGGGACAATAGAAAATTCAGGGTTTTTGTTTTTTGGGGCGGGTAGGAGATTGTCCTTCTGAGGAGGTGCATGCTGAAGATTCAAGGGTGAAGAAAACGTCTGCAATTCAGCATTATACAATTCCTTGCAATAATGTATTTTTTATATGGATAGATGAGCCAACATCTTAACAGTTGGTGAGTCAAGATCAAGGGTTATGGGTGCTGCTTTTACTGGAACTACCAATTTTCTTTAGATAAGAAAATCACAATAAACTAATGGGAGAAATTTCATCTGTCAAAACTCATCTTGTTTATAGTAAACTCAAATCCAACTAATGCCCATAAAATAAAAAAGCCGGTATGGTCCTTCTTCTTAAAAACCAAACCCGTTGCCGTCAAGTCGATTCCGACTCATAGTGACCCTACAGGAAACCCTGGTGGCATAGTGGTTAAGTGCTACCTACAGCTGCTAACCAAAAGGTTGGCAGTTCGAATCTACCAGGTGTTCCTTGGAAACTCCATGGGGCAGTTCTACTCTGTCTTTATTCTTAAAGGCTCCCAAATTTTAAAGCTGTGAAGGATTTTCAGGGCTCTGAAATAGGTGAGGTGGAGATGACACGAAAACAGAGGTGAGCAGACCTTTTCTTTGTGGTAAATTTGTATTTCTCTTCATTTCACTCATGGATTTATTTACATTAGAAGGGGTTCCTAATATCCTGAAAATGTTTATCTTTCCATCTGAATATAATTTATCAAATGTCAATAAACTATGTGTCACAATCACCAGGACAAAGAGGACAGGACAAGGCTGGGGCTAGTGTCTCCTTGACACCAAGGTGACAGTGGTTTTTCCTTCTGCAGAAAGGGCACAAATGTTGCTTTGAAGGCTTTGGGAAAATGAAGCCCAGGAGATCAAAAGTCACCACTTGCATTAACCAACCAAGCCCAAGGTAGCATCCCTAATACCAGCAGTTCCTGATGAGCTGCAGGCTGGGCAGGTACAGGCAAAAAGAGCCCCTTAGAGGAGGGGCTGCTGCTCTTTAATGCCCACTGAGGCTGGAACAACCAGGAACTGACAAAGAACTAGTGACCTTTGACCCTGGATTACCACCTCTGGACCCTCCTCTCACAGGTTGACATGTGGACTCTGCCTGCTACATAGAGAAAAGTTACTTCAGCCATGGGTGTGGAAGGAGTGAGTGGTAAGAGGACTACCAACTGACCCGTTAGCTCAGATATGTGCATCGACACCAGATTCCAAACCAGAAACAGTAAAGGCTGGCACCTCAGGAATTGTGATGAGAAGCAATGGCCACTTTCTCTGACTGAGACCTGAGAAACACTATTTTCCTTCCACAAAACACTCAGGCTCAGATGAGGCTGACAGTGAAGGCATAGAAAGGAGCCCTATACATGTGGTCTGTGGTCTAATCGAGATTGCTACAGGCCACATCCTTCCCTCAGCAAATGTGGGGCTGCCTATGAGATGAGCCACCGACCTCAACATCTTTCCCTGATGCTAGTGGCAAAAAGAACTGTGCTAGGTAAGCAGTCTCTCTAGATCCCACCAGCAAATGGAATTATACATCGCTGGTGGGAACATAAAATGGCACAGCCTCATTAAAGAAAACAGATTGGCAGTTTCTTACAAAGTTAAACATACACTTACCATAAGACAGCTATCCTACTCCCAAGGATATATACAAGAAAAACAAAAACTTTATGTTCACATAAAAAACTGTGAAGAAAGTTTATTTCAGCTTCATTTGTAACAGTTGGAAACCCAATGTCCTCCAAAGGATGAATACACAAACTGTGGCATGTCTACACGATGGAATACTACACAACAATAAAAAGGAATAAACTATTGATGCATTCATCAATATGGATGACTCTTAAATGCATTGTGCTAAGTGAAAGCAGCCAGAATTTCTTTTAAAAAAAAAAAAAAGGCCTACACAGTGAATCATATATATAGGAACAGTTGCCAGGGATTCACAGACAGGAAGGTTTGACAAAAAAGGGGCAATGTGAGGAAGGTCTTGGAGGGAAAAGCTCTACTGCTCTGTACTTAAATTGTGCTACTGATTATAAGACAATGCATTTTAACCTCGTATAACTATACATTTCAAACATGAATTAATGTTTTTAAATTTTAAAAATGAGGTTAAGATTTTTATAAGCAATGAATAATGAATGTAAAAAAATTGAAAATTAGGGAGAAGCAAAATGAGAAATCAATCACAATCTTACCTTCAAAGGAGAATTCCTGTAAGTGTTCTAGGATGGACTGTCTCTAGAGGCTGGTTTGTCAGCATTTATAAAATGTAAAGCACATATATGTAAATGTGTGACAAACTATCATGATCATGTACACACTATTTTATACCCTGCCTTTAAGACTGCGTCTCCTCTGGTTCAGACTTTCCTGGAAATAATATTTAGTGGCAGTTCAAAGTTCTGATGTATGGTCAAGGATTTATGGAATTTCCTTCCTGGTGGACACCAAATTTCATGGTTTCCACTATTTATCACTACTATCAGCAGGTACCATCATGGTGCCCTTGGGTTTTCCATAGGACGATTCTACAAGGGGAACTGCTGGGTCAAGAGAAGGTCTAATTTGAAGGCTTCTGCTACTGCAATGACCATTTCCCAGGCTGCTTCCCTGAGGAGTTAGTGAGGCAGCTCCCAATTCATCATGGGGCACGGTGATACTGGATAAACCTCCAGCATGAACAGCCCCTTGTCTGTCCACACTAACACAGGAACCCTAGCTGGGCTCCCATCTTCTCCAGGTCCTGCAGTAGCTCCGTACACCAGGTGGCATGGCAGCCACTATTGCTGCTCAGCCCAGCAATGCAGCTTCAACTGCTGGCCTGGCATGCACTCTGGAACTGCTAACCCAGGGTCTGGTCTATCTTGCCGAATGTTTAATGAGGACTTAGAAATAATGTGTCCTCTGCCTTTGTTGGAGTATCCAATAAATGTTAATTAGGTCAAGATGGCTGATGGTGTTATTCAGATCTTCTATTTGCTTGCAGACTTCCATATTCTTGTGAATTTCTATTTCGTCTATCAGTTTTTCCTTCATATATATTGTTGCTAGGTGTATACACATTCCAGATTATCACATCTTCTTGCTGAATTCTTTTATTATAAAATATCCCCCTTTATCCCTTCTGATTTATAGTCTTCCCCCCTTGCTAATTATAATGCTCTTTATCTGATAAAAAAAACTTGGTTCCCATTACTTGCAATTTATATATTTGTTCAACCCTACTAAACATGTAGCTTCAGAAGTGCTAACCAATACCTCTCTGAGAAACACATTTATCAACTAAAGCAGTATTGCTTTGCAGTTCTTTTTGTATTAAAAAAACCTTTTTGTATTAGCCTTACCAAAAAACCCATTGCCATCCAGTCACTTCTGACTCATAGCAACCCTATAGACTTACAGCTTCTAGAAAAAAAACACAATCCCCAAAGTTTTTTAGGTCAGCTCCTTTTTTCATCAACACTGTCAGGGAGATTATGTCATGCCTTTGTAATAGAGTTAGGTTCATTTGTCAGTTTGTTTCCCACTCTGGACACACAACATAGTGAGTTGTTTATTGCTGAGTGGCATTCGATTGTAGTGATGTAAGAAAGTTTGTTAATTCATCCACCTGTTGAAGAACATCTTGGGTGTTTCCAGGTTTGGGCAATGATGAATAAAGCTACTATAAAAACATCATGCAGGGTTTCCTGTAAATGCAAATTTTCAGTTCACCTGTGTGTTGACCTAGGCGTGGGACCACTCTGTGGTCTGATAAATGCATTTTCACAAGAAATGGCCAACCAGTTTCCAAAGTGGCTGCACCATTTTGCATTCCAATGACTGAATAAAAGTTGCTGTTGCTCTACATCCTCACCAGCACTTGGAAGTCTCCATTCTTTCTTTAGTCATATTCATGGGTGGTAGAAGTATCTCAGAGCCCTGGTGGTACAGTGGTTAAGAGCTCAGCTGTTAACCAAAAGCCTGGCAGTTCGAATCTACCAGCTGTTCCTTGGAAACCCTACAGGGCAGTTCTGCTTTGTCCTATGGGATCACCACGAGTTAGAATCAACTTGATGGCAATGTTTTTGTTTTGTTTTGTTTAGTGGTATCTTGCTGCGGTTTGCATGTCCACTTCCCTAATGATTAACAAGGAGCCCTAGTGGCTCGGTGGTTAACCACATGGCTGCTAACTGAAAGGCTGGCGGTTCAAACCCACCAGCTGTTCCACAGGAGAAAGCTACAACAATCTGCTTCCATAAAGACTTACGGCCTTGGAAACCCTATGAGGCAGTTCTGCTCTGTCCTGTAGGGTCACTATGAGTTGGAATCCACTTGACAGAAACGGGTTGGTTAATGATAAACAACATTAAGGATATTTATGTAAGCTCATCTGCCATCCATATATATTCTTTGAGGAAGTATACAACTCTGAAATAAAAAGCTCTTGTCACATTTACTTCTTAATTCCTCAGAAATGGCAATCATATTCCTCCCATATGGCCTTTGGCACAAATGATTTGCACTAGACTGTTAACATAAAAGGCTGATGGTTCAAACCCATCCGTAGAAGAAAGACCTGGCAATCTGCTTCTGTTTGCAGTCAAGAAACCCTACGGTGCAGTTCTACTCTAACACACAGGGTCACCATGAGTTGCAATCAACTCAACAGAAACTAACAACACAACATGGTCTTTGCAGTACATAGTTCCTCTGACTGATTTTCTTTCCCTAGGAATTCCATGGTTGCCCTCTCATGATTCGGGTCTTATCACAAAGAGCCACTTTGTCAGAGAATGCCCCTTCTCCCACCTCAGTTACTTCCCATCACATTCGTGTTAAATCTTTTTCACTGAAATTATCAGAATCAGTGAAATCCACTTAAAGATAACAGAGCTGATTGCTCTTCTCATCAACTTATAAAACGTTAAATCATGTAGATGCAACCAAATTGAACACAGTATTACGCTGACTTCTATCCATAGTGTTGCCCGTATGAAAGGCCTCAAAGAGCAAAAGCCTGTGAAGCTCTGGTTTGTGATGATGACCATGTTAATGCCCTTTTTTATGTTCTTCACTTAGGGTTCTCCCCCATGTGTCTGTCAGTTTGTTGTACTGTTGGGGCTTGCGTGTTGCTGTGATGCTGGAAGCTGTGCCACCAGTATGCAAATACCAGCAGGGTCACCCATGGTGGACAGGTTTCAGATGAGCTTCCAGACTAAAAAAGGCGAAGCAGCTGCAGCAGTATACCGACGGGGAACTGCCAGAAATTCAAGCCAGATTCAGAACAGGACATGGAACCAGGGATATCATTGCTGATATAAAATGGATCCTGGCTGAAAGCAGAGAATACCAGAAAGATGTTCAATTATTGACTATGGAAAGACATTCGACTGTGTGGATCATAACAATTTATGGATAATGTTGTGAAGAACGAGAATTCCAGAACAATTAATTGTGCTCATGAGGAGCCTGTGCATGCTCAAAAGGCAGTTACTCAAACAGAACAAGGGGATACTGTGTGGTTTAAAGTCAGGAAAAGTGTACTAGAGGGTTGTATCTTTTCACCATACTTATTCGATCTGTATGCTGAGCACCTAATCCAAGAAGCTGGACTATATGAAGAACGTGGCATCAGGATTGGAGGAAGACTCATTAACAACCTG
This sequence comes from Elephas maximus indicus, assembly GCF_024166365.1. Lineage (NCBI taxonomy): Eukaryota > Metazoa > Chordata > Mammalia > Proboscidea > Elephantidae > Elephas > Elephas maximus. The sequence goes on from NC_064821.1 coordinate 15,735,609, forward strand.
CATTATGCAGATGACACAACCTTGCTTGTTCAAAGTGAAAAGGATTTGAAGCACTTACTAATGAAGATGAAAGAACTCAGCCTTCAGTATGAATTGCACCTCAACATAAAGAAAACAAAAATCCTCACAACTGGACCAATAAGCAACATCATGATAAACTGAGAAAAGTTCAAAGTTGTCGAGGATTTCATTTTACTTGGATCCATAATCAACACCCGTGGAAGCGGCAGTCAAGAAATCAAAAGACGCATTGCATTGGGCAAATTTGCTGTAAAAGACCTCTTGGAAGTGTTAAAAAACAAAAATGTCACCTTGAAGACTAAGGTGTGCCTGACCCAAGCCATGGTGTTTTCAAACACCTCATATGCATGCCAAAGCTGGACGATGACTAAGGAAGACTGAAGAAGAACTGACACCTTTGAGTTGTAGTAAAAAAGTAGTGTTGACGAAAAATACTGAATACACCATGGACTGCCAAAAGAATAAACAAATCTGTCTTGGCAGAAGTACAACCAGAATGCTCCTTAGAAGCAAGAATGGCGAGATTGAAGTCTCACATATTTTGGACATGTTATCAGGAGGGATCAGTCCTTGGAGAAGGACATCATGCTTGGTAAAGCAGAGGGTCAGCGAAAAAGAGGAAGACCCTGGAAGAGATTGACTGACACAGTGGCTGCAACAATGGGCTCAGGCATAACAGCGATTGTGAATATGGCGAAAGACAGGCCAGTGTTTCATTCTGTGAAACACAGTGTCACTATGGGTCAGAACCAACTCAACGGCACCTAACTTCAACAACAAACTTAGGGTTCTGCTGAGTACTCTAGAGCTGTGTTGTCTACTATTATAATCAGTACCATATATGACTATTAAAATTAATTCCAATTTTAATTTCAGTTCTTTAGTTGCAATAGACACCTTTCAGTGCCCAATTCGCTACATGGGGCTAGTGGTTATTGTGTCTTCAGTGTAGAAATAGAACATGTCCATCATCATAGGAAATACTAGGGATTAGTGCTACTCTAAATTAGACACAATCACTGATTGTCAGTATAAAATGTTCTCTGTGTGCTCTTGTGTCAGCAGTGCCCAAGACCACTCTCACGCTCTCATGTTTATGAAAACACCTCACAGGACCCAGAAAAGCTATTGTACTCACAGGTAAGGTTTATTACAGCAAAAGGATACAGATTAAAATTAACAAAGGGAAAACGTACATGGAGCAAAATCCGGGGGTAACAAGTGTGTATCCCGGGGTAGCTAGGGGTCCTTTCTCGGTAGAATTTCTCAGATTTAGTTTAGTTCTCCAAACAATGTGTGAGAATACATAAGAAGTGTTGCCAACCAGGAAAGGATACCTAGGCCTTGGTGTTCAGGGTTTTAATTGGGTGGTCAGTCACATAAGCATGCAGTCCTCACGTGACTGATCTACACTACCTGGATCCCCAAAAAGCAAAAACAGGCCTTCACCATAAATCATGTTTTAGCATAAACTATCTTGGTAAACTAATACAGCACGGAAAGAGGTTTCAGGCATACAAAAACACTCACCGGAACATTCCAAGGGCTCAGAGCTCACCTCCCAGGAGCAAACCGAACACCACCCCCGAAGACAAGCCTTTCTTCAGAATTTAGCACATTTAGCAACCCAGGCCTGGTGGGTTAACTTTTTCTGGACAGCCTTCAAGGAGCAAGCAGCATGTCAGGCTAAAAAGGGATGATAAAGAAAGAGGTCCATATTGCCTGCCCATAGGTACCACAGTCTAGCATGAAGACAATTTTAAATAATGAAAATCCTGGACATCTGAGAGTCTGTAAATGAAAAGACCTAACCTGAGGGACAGGTTAGATGGCTTGTAAGTGAAAGATATTTAAAATAAGTTTCAAAGATTTGGTAGAATTTAGCTACTAGCATGGTTGGGCCTGGTTGATGGTGTACGGAAAGGTCTGAGAGAGTACTCCAAGTGGGAGAAGTGTGTGTAAATCTGAGTCAGCAGAAAATCCAGTCTAATCCATGACCTGTGAAATGGGTGGCTGAAGCATAGAAAACAAAGGTGAATGGTGGCGCCAGACTGAGGTGGGTGGTGGGATTTTAGGGCCATTTTTTTTTTAAATGATACCCACAGCCAAAGCGATTCCACTCTGCGTTCACTGGAACAGGCCAGAATCGCCAGGTCAGCAGAACAACTCGAAGCTGGGGCCGGAGTGTCGGTGATCCAAACGACGAGAGGGTTTTTACTCTGGAGAAAGGCCACAAATGCTCTACCGGCTTTTAAAAACAGCGGTAAAGAGCCCTGGTGGTGCAAGAGTTAAAGTGATCTGCTACTAATGGAAAGGTCCGCAGCTGAGCCCACCAGCCGCTCTGGGAGAGAAAGATGTGGAAGTCTTGGAAACGCTTTGGGCCAGCTCTACTCTGTCCTATAGAGTCGCTGTGAGTCGGAATCTACTCCATGGCAACTGGTAAAGTGTAAAGCACCGCAAACGGAAAGGACCGGCCAAAGGGCGCCCTGCATCCCGCCTTTTCCAGAAGGGACCTACGCTCCGGGCGGCGCCTGCACTGGCAGCCCTGACGGGCGAGGGCTCAGCCCAGAGGCCTCTCTGAGGGGCCGAGCAGCTTCCACAGGAGGAAGGTCCGGCCGACAAAGCGCGCCGCCGGACCCGGGACGGTGCCCTCTGACCCGCACCTGCTCCTCCAGATCCTCCCGCTCCCTCAGGGCTCCACGTGGACTGGGCGGACGCCGGCAGAGGCGAAAACTCAGCTCAAACCGCGGCTAAAACACACGTAAGAAGGCCGCCGCCTGGCGAACCCGCACTTCCACTTCCGGTTCCTCCTGGGAACGTACTGGGTGGGGACTCGGAGGTTGGGGAAGATGGGTGCCTGCGCGACTTATTCCAGCTGGGAAACGCTAAGAGACGTTTTCTTGCCATAAAGACTCGGTTGGACCCTAGGTGGAGACCAGGCTGGCGGTGGTGACGACCAAAAGGGAAGGCGGGGCTGTGGGCGGAGCTGGTGATGGGGGCTGGGTGGTAAAGTTCATTTTCTTCCAGTAGGTGTTCCACTGTATTAAAAAACCCTAGTTTGTTATATTCACCATGTCTAGTCATGAGGGGAAGACTGGCTTTTTGGCCCTTTTACACCCAGAAATGAGAGTGCCTTGATTCATTTTGAGCCTAGAGCACCTGGCACTTGTAGTGCACCAATAAAGAGAGCATGGTGGACTTTAGGTATTGGCTTGAATCTTGATCCTGTCCTTGTCACATACTAGGTTTGCAACCTCTAGGACTTATACAGTGAGACAACAGAAGTTACAGAGATTGCTGAGGGTTAACTGGGTTAATGGTAACTGTGTTAATCCATGTAAAATACTGTTGTGTATTTTTAGTCGCTGTCAAGTCCACTCTGCCTCTTGGCTAACTTTTGTAAAATGGAAACACTGAAGTCCTGCACTGTTTTTGTGATCATTATGTTTGTGTCCATTGTTGTGGCTATTGGGTCAATACATCTCACTGAGGGTTTCCTCTGTTTTTTGCTGACCCTCTACTTTGCCACACATGATATCCTTTTCTAGCACCTGGTCTTTCCTGATATATAGTGAGCAGTATTTTTCACCTTAAGATAGGGAAAGAGAAAAGCAATCCTGTGAGGTAAAAAATGAGTTTATACAGAGAACTTCCAGAATGATTGCAATGTTCCGGATGTTCATGGATGACTCCAGAGCATGCTGTATAGCATATCCTAAAGAAGTGACTCAGTGAATGGGGCTCAAAAAGCCCACCATGTGTTATTAACACTACCTCTACCCGAACTCCAGGGGAGATGGGACTGGATTATGAGTTCAGTCATATGACCAGTGATTCAATCACTTATGCCTAAGAATGAAACTCCAGTAAAGACACTGGACACTGAAGCTCAAGGAGTTGATCGCATCCTGTTTGATGATAGATGTCTATGCATGGCAGCAGGGAGAGTGCAAAACATCCTTCTAACATAGGAGCTCAACATTTGCAACCTCCTCAAACCTCACCCTGCGTGTCTCTTCTTTATGCTGGTCCTGATATATTTGCTATAATCTGTCATTATAAATAATGCACTTCCTGAATTGAGTCATTCTAGCAAATTATTGAACCCAGCAGGTAGGGGAACCTCTAAACTTAAGCATGTTGATTGGAAGTCTGGGTGGCCCTCAGAACCTCCAAACCTGTGGTCAGTGTCTGAAGAGTTGGGCAGACCAAGAAAGGTAGAAGACCGTGCCCTTTAACTACACGATCAAACTTTGGACCCGGTGGTTAGTCACAAGAACTGCACTTGCACTTAGTGTCAGAGAAGACATTTATAATTGGTATCATAAGTAGACAGACACAGAGACAGGAGTGTAAGACCCGGAGGGGAGGGATAGCTGGTTCAGGACCAAGAACTAAGCCTTGGTGTTGCTAGGAGCTGGTTTGTCACTCAAAGAAAACCAACTTAATACAAAGCCATGCTTTGACCATTTTCCTGGTTATCCATTTATTGTTTCTGCTGCAGATCCCCCTTTTGTGCTTGCTTTGTGGTTATGGAACTGGGCCATATATTTCTTGTTGACCAGTTAGCAGTGTATGGAGGACAGTGGAAGACACTGGATGAAGAAGGGACTTCCATTTCTCATGTAACTCTAACCCTAACCAAATGTTACAAGATGACAAAAAGCTCCATTTCTGCAAAGGCCAAAATCATGGCCTTGTGTTTGCTGATCATGAAGAATAGGTTAAGAGTCACATTTTGTAAGCAAGTAAATAGAAGAGCAGAGAATTTACCAGTTAATTTGCCCGTGAATGCTAAGAAACGTATACTCCAGTACTCTGGAGGTTCTACTTCAAAATTTTCTCACATTGGAAGCCCTGGAAGACATGCAAATGTGACTAATTCACAATTTGAACTCCGACTGACCACTGAAACCTTCCAGGGTATAGGTCCCACCAAAGATTAGACTCTGAGAAGTATCTTCCACATGCAGTAAGGAGAGAAAAGGCTGCCACACTGCATTTCTGAAGCTAAAATTGGTCTTAACATCAGTGAAGCTGTAGAATAGGAAGGCTCCTGTGGTCAGGGAAGGGGTGAAGTGAGCCATCTAAGTATCTCTAATCATGACACACAACCAAAGTTCAAGTCTCCTGCACTGCAGTGGGCCAGGTTACGTATTTTAAATCCATGAAAAACCCTAACATTCATTATTACAATGTATAAATGACAAAATGTACCACTAATTGAGCAACTACAAAATGTGAAAATGTTTGCAAAAAGCTTTCAACACACTAGCTCGTTTATTTTTCTATTCCAAAAAAAAAAAAAACCCAAACCCACTGCCATCGAGTTGACTCCAACTCATAGCGACCCTATAGGACAGAGTAGAGCTGCCCCGTAGAGTTTCCAAGGAGCGCCTGGCAGATTTGAACTGCTGATCTTTTGGTTACCAGCTGTAGCACTTAACCACTATGCCACGAGGGTTTCCATTTCTCTATTAAGCAGATATTATTTCAAACAGGTCATAGCTGAGGAAAGTTACAATCAGTTAATCACATACTCAATTCTTTGTCCCCCAGGAAATACACACACAACACAAGCAAAAACTGGCAGAACTAACTTTGTCAGGATTTGGGAACCAAAGGCTTACTGCTATCAAGAGAATACAGAGTCAAGAAAACAGTGACTTCAAAAAAAAAATGGTAGGAAAGGTTCGTGGCATTTTCTACTTGCCCATGCCTCAACTGCTCCCTGGTTAGGTGCCACTCTTAAAGCTAAAAAATAACATGGACAAAAAGCTAAAGAAAAAGAATGTATTAACAAAATGAGAATATTGATAAAGTGATATGAATTATAAAAAGGAACCAAGGACAGATTTTGGAGCTGAAAAGTAAAATAAAATGAAAACTTCACTAGAAAAGTTCAGCAGGTAGAAGGAAGAATCAGTGAGTTTAGATATAGAGCAACTGAAATTACTCAGTCCAAGGATCAGAAAGGAAAAAGAATGAAGAAAAGTGAAGAAAGTCAGAACTTTGGGGGCACCATCAAGTGGACCAGCAAATGCTTTATGGGTGTACGCAAAAGAGAAGTGAGAGAGAAAGGAGCATAAAGGATATTTATAGAAATAATGTCTGAAACCATGTTAAATTTGATGAAAAACATGAACCTGCATATTCCCAAAGTCAATGAACTCTAAGCAAGAATTATTCAAAGAGATCCACACTGAGAGATATTATAATCAAACTGTTGAAAACTAAAGAGAGAACCTTGAAAGCAGCAAGGGAAGTGACTCATCACACACAATGGATCCTCAATAAAATTAATTGAAATCATGGAGACCTAAAAGCAGTGGGATGACATATGTAAGGTGCAGAAAGAAAAAAAAAAATGTCAACCAAGAATTCTATAACTTCCAAAACTGTCCTTCACAAGCGAGGGTGAAATTAATATACCCAGGTAAACAAAAGCATAGTGAGTTGGTTACCACTAGACCAGACTTGCCTTATAAGAATTGCTGAAGACAGTCCTTCAGGCTAACATGAAAGAACAGTCGATAGTAATGTGAAGCTGTATAAAGAAATAAAGATCTTCAGTATAGGCAACTATATGTGCAAATACAAAAGCTAACGTTGTAATTTAGGTTTGTACCTCTACTTTTTATGTCATACAAATATTTGTAATTTTTGTTACTGGAGACACAATGGATAAAGATGTAATTTGTGAGAACAAAACTTAAGGCAGAGAGAAAGAGCTACACAGAACCAAAGTTTTTGTATAATACTGAAGTAGGGAATAACTTAATTTCAATTGTTATAAATCCAGGATGTTAAATATAATCCCCATGGTAACCAAAAAGGAAACATCTAAAAAATATACCCAAAAAGAAATGAGAAGGGAAACTAAACAATGACAGAATTGAAGGGAGGAATAGTTCTACAATCACAGTGGAAATTTTAATATTCCACTTTAAATAATGGGCAATCTCAATAAAAGTTCAGTAAGAAAAAGTGAAGATTTGAAGAACAGTATAAAACAACGAACCTCACAGACATGTATAGAACACTTCACGCAAAAGCATCATAAACATTCTTCTCTTGTGCATATGGATCATTTGACAAGATAGACCATATATAATAATTCACAAAAAAAGCCACAATACATTCAAAAAGACTGAAATTATAAACTACATCTTCTTTGACCATAATACAATGAAACTAAAAAATCTGTAACAGAAAGAAAACAAGGAATTCCTTAAATACATAGAAATGAAATGACACATTATTAAATAAATGATAGGCGAGAAAAAGAAACACAAGGGAAATTATAAATACTTAAACAACAACAAAAAAAAAAAAACCGTTCCCATCAAGTCAACTCTGACTCGTAGCGACCCTATAGGACAGGGTAGAACTGCCCCATAGAGTTTCCAAGGAGCATCTGGTGGATTTGAACTGCCAACCTATAGGTTAGCAGCTGTAGCACTTAACCACTATACCACCAGGGTTTCTTATAAATACAGATGCATAAATACAGAAGCAAAACTTTCCAAAATTTAGGGGATGGAGTGAAGGCAGGTCTCAGAGGGAAATTTATAGTAGTAAATGCCTAAATTACAAGAGAGATTACAAATCAATGAACTAACATTACACTTAAAGAAATAGAAAAATCATAAACTAAGATCAATGGCATCAATAGGACAGAAATAAAGACTAGAGTGGAGATAAATGGAATAGAGAAATAATTGAGAGAAGCAAACATGCAAGAATTGTTTTTTTTAAAAGATCAGTAAAATTGGTAAACCTTTAGCTAGACTGACAAAAGAAGAGGCAAATAACTGAAATCAGAAATGATTATGGAGACACTACTATCGATCATATAGAAATAAAAACTATAAGAGAACAGTATGAAGAATTGTATGCCAACTAAATAATCTAGATAAAATGGCATATTCTCAAAAATATACAAATTACCTAAATTAAATAGAAAGAAACAGAAAATTTCTACAGAACAATAACGAAGAGACTGAATCAACATCATCCCAACCATGAAAACACCAGGACCTGATGGCTTCACTGCCAAATTCTACCAAGCATTTAAAGAAGAATTCATATCAAACCCTCTCAAACTCCTTTAAAAATAGAAAAGGAGGGAACACTTCCTAACTCATCCTATGAAACAAGTTATTACTCTGATACCAAAGCCAGTACAGATATGACAGGAAAAAAAGAAAAAAACAGACCAATGTGTCCCCCATGAAAAGAGACACAAAAATACCCAACAAAATTCAATAGCATAGTAAAAGAATTATACACCGTAACCAAGTGGAGTTTATCCCAGAATGCAAAGATGGTAAATATAAACTAACATCCCACAAAATGTTGTTGTTAGGTGCTGTTGAGTCAGTTTGGACTCACAGCGACCCTATCTACAACAGAAGGCAACACTGCTGGGTCGTGCAGCATCCTCACAATCGTTGTTATACTTGAGCCCATTGTTGCAGCCACTGCGTCAATTCATCTTGTTGAGAGTCTTCCTCTTTTTTGTTGACCCTCTACTTTACCAAGCATGATGTCCTCCTCCAGGAATTGGTCCCTCCTGATAAAGTGTCTGAAGTACGTGAGACGCGGTCTTGCCATCCTTGTTTCTAAGGAGCATTTCGAGACAGATTTGTTTGTTCTTTTGGCAGTCCATGGTATATTCAATATTCTTCGCCAACACCACAATTTTAAGGCATCACTTCTTCTTCGATCTCCCCTATTCATCGTCCAGCTTTCTCATGTGTATGAGGCAACTGAAAGCACCATGGCTTCAGTCAGGCACGCCTTAGTCTCCAAGGTGACATCTTTGCTTTTCAACACTTTAAAGAGGTCTTTTATAGCTGATTTGCCCATGCAATGTGTCTTTTGATTTCTTGACTGCTGCTTCCGTGGGTGTTGGGAAAAAAAAAAATTCTTGACAAATTCAATATTTTCTCCATTTATCACGATGTTGCTTAGTGGTCCAGTTGTGAGGATTTTTGTTTTCTTTCTCTTGAGGTGTAATCCATACTGAAGGCTGTGGTCTTTGATCTTCATTAGTGAGTGCTTCAAGTCCTCTTCACTTTCAGCAAGCAAGGTTGTGTCATCTGCAAAATGCAGATTGTTAATGAGTCTTCCTCCAACACTGATCCCCTGTTCTTCTTCATATAGTCCAGCTTCTCGGATTATTTGCTCAGCATACAGATTGAGTAAGTATGGTGAAAAGCTACAACCCTGGCACATACCTTTCCTGACTTTAAACCACATATTATCCCCTTGTTCAGTCTGAAGAACTGCCTTTTGATCTATGTATAGGTTCCTCATGAGCAAAATTAAGTGTTCTGGAATTCCCCTTCAAAATGTTATCCATAAATTGCTATGATCCACACAGTCGAATGCCTTTGCATAGTCAATAAAACACAGATAAACGTCTTTCTGGTATTCTCTGATTTCAGCCAGGATCCATCTGACATTAGCAATGATATCCCTGGTACTACGTCCTCTTCTGAATCTGGCTTGAAGTTCTGGCAGTTCCCTGTAGAAATACTGTCGCAGCTACTTTTGAATGATCTTCAGCAAAATTTTACTTGTGTGTGATGTTAATGAATACAGACACAAAAATACTCAACAGAAGACATATTAGAAAACCCAATCCAACAGCATATTAAAAGAATTACACACCATAATCAAGGGGGGTTTATCCCCGAATGCAAGAGTGGATAAATATTAGAAAATCAATGTAATACACCAAACCAATAACACGAAGAAAAAACAAACAAAAAAAAAATGATCATCTCAACAGATAAAGCAAAAGTATTTCACAAAATCCAACACAGTTTTATAATTAGAACACTCAGCGTACTAGAATCAAAGGGAAACTTGTTAACTTAATAAGCATTCGTGAAAATCCCACAGCTCACATCATATTCAACGGTGAAAGAATGAAAGCTTTCTCCACATAATCAAGAACAAGAAAATGACATCTGTTTTCACCACTGCTATTCAAAATTGCTACCGCATGTCTGTTGTACTGTAGAGGCTTGCATATCCCTATAATACTGGAAGATATGCCACCGTGGAAGTTATGCCACGGGTGACCAGCAAGGTCACCCATGGTGAACAGGTTTCAGTGGGGCTTTCAGACTAAGACAGGCCTAGGAAGAAGGACTTGGTAGTCTACTTCTGAAAAAAATTTGCCAAGAAAAACCTTGTGAATAGCAGCTGAACGTTGTCTGATATTGTGCGGGAAGATGAGCTCCTCAGGTTAGAAGGTGCTCAAAATAACACTTGGGAAGAGCTGCCTCCTCAAAGTAGAGTTGACCTTAATGACATGGATGGAGTATAGCTTTCAGGACCTTCATTTGCTGATGTGGCATGACTCAAAATGAGAAGAAACAGTTGTAGTCATCCATTCATAATCGGAACGTGGAATGTATGAAGTATGAATCTAGGAAAACTGGAAATCATCAAAATGAAATGGAATGCATAAATATCAATATCCTAGGTATTAGTGAGCTGAAATGGACTGTATTGGCCATTTTGAATCAATCATATGATCTAATATGCCAGGAATGACAAATTGAAGAGGAATGATGTCATGTTCGTCATCAAAAAGAATATTTCAAGATCTATCCTGAAGTACAATGCTGTCAGTGATAGGATAATATTCATACCCCTACAAGGAAGTCCAGTTAATACCACTGTTATTCAAATTTACGCACCAACCACTAATGCCAGAGATGAGAAAATTGAAGATTTTTACCAACTTCTGCAGTCTGAAATTGATCTAACATGCAATCAAGATGCATTGATAATTATAGGTGACTGGAATGCAAAAGTTGGAAACAAAGAAAAAAGATCTTTAGTTGGAAAATACGGCCTTGGTGGCAGAAATATTGCCAGATTTGCATGATAGAATTTTGCAAGACCAATGACTTATTCATTGCAAATACCTTTTTTCCAGCAACATAAAAGCAACTATGCTCGTGAACTTCACTGAATATAATACACAGGAATCAAATCGACTACATCTATAAAAAGAGATGATGGAAAAGCTCAATGTCATCAGTAAGAACAAGGCCAGAGGCTGACTGCAGAATAGACCATCAATTGCTCATATGCAAGTTTAAGCTGAAGCCGAAGAAAATTAGAACAAGTCTATGGCAGCCAAATTACAACCTTGAGAATAGCCCACCTGAATTTAGAGACCATCTCAAATAGATTTGATGAATTGAACACTAATGACCAAAGGCCAGACGAGCTGTGGAATGACATCATACATGAAGAAAGCAAAAAGTCATTAAAAACACAGGAAAGACAGAAAGGACCAAAATGGATGTCAGAAGAGACTCTGAAACTTGCTCTTGAATGTAGAGCAGCTAGCGTGAATAGAAGCTGAACTTTGTCTTTTGAGAAGACAAAGTAAAGTATTACAATGAAATGTGCAAACACCTGGAGTTAGAAAACTAAAAGAGAAGAACACGCTCAGCATTTCTCAAACTCAAAGAACTGAGGAAAAAAGTCAAGCCTCAAGGTGCAATTTTGAAGGACTCCATGGGCAAAATATTGAAGGATACAGGAAGCATCAAAAGAAGATGGAAGGAATATAGAGAGTTACTGTACCCAAAAGAATTAGTTGATATTCAACCATTTCAGGAGGTGGCATATGATAAAGAATGAGTGGTATTGAAGGAAGAAGTCCAAGGTGCACTAAAAGCTTTGGTGAAGAACAAGGCTCCAGGAATTGACGGACTACCAACTGAGATGTTTCAACAAATGGATGCAGCACTGCAGATGTTCACTTGTCTATGCCAGGAAATCTGGAAGACAGTTACCTGGCCAACTGACTGGAAGAGATCCATATTTGTGCCGATCTCAAAGAAAAGTGATCCAACAGAATGTGGAAATTATCAAACTATGTCATTCATATCACATGCAAGTAAAATTTTCCTGAAATCATTCAAAAACGGTTGCAGGGGATACTGAATGGTTTTAAATCTGGAAAGGTATGTGCCAAGGTTGTATCCTTTCACCATATTTATTCAGTGTGTTTGCTGAGCAAATAATCCGAGATGATGGACTATATGAAGAAGAATGTGGCATGAAGATTGGAGGAAGACTCATTAACAACCTGCATTATGCAGGTGACACAACCTTGCTTGCTGAAAGTGAAGAGGACTTGAAACACTTACTGATGAAGATCAAAGACCACAGCCTTCAGTATGGATTGCACCTCAACATAAGGAAAACAAAAATCCTCACAAGTTGACCGATAAACAAGATAATGATAAATGGAGAAAAGATCGAAGTTGTCAGGGACTTCATTTTACTTGGATCCACAATCAACAACCGTGGAAGCAGCAGTCAAAAAATCAAAGGAGGCATTGCATTGGGCAAATCTGCTGCAAAAGACCTCTTCAAAGTGTTAAAAAGCAAAGATGTCACTTTGAGGACGAAGGTGTGCCTTACCCAAGCACGATATTTTCAGTTGTCTCATACGCAGTGTGAAAGCCGTATTATGAATAAAGAAGACCAAAGAAGAATTGATGCCTTTGAATTATGATGTTGGCAAAGAATACTAAATATACCATGGACTGCCAGGAGAATGAATAAGTCTGCCCTGGAAGAAGTGCAGCCAGAGTGCTCCTTGGAAGCAAGGTTGGTGAGACTGTCTCTTGTACTTTGGACATTCTATCAGGAGGGATCAGTCTCTGGAGAGGGACGTCATGCTTGGTAAGGTCAGTGAAAAAAATGAAGACCCTTGATGAGATGGATTGACACAGTGGCTGCATCGATTTGGCTCAAATATAGCAACTGTTGTGTGGATGGTGCAGGACCAGGCAGTGTTTCGTTCTGTTGTACATAGGGTCACTATGAGTCAGAACCAACTCGACGGGCACCTAACAACAACAAATGATCAATGGATCAAAGATGAAGCCAAGAGAGAAATAGAAAAATACTTGGAGTCAAAGGAGAATGAAAAGCAACATACCAAAATCTATGGGATACAGCGGAGGCAGTAAGTGAGGGAAATTTATAGCAATAAATACCTATGTTAAAAAAAAAACCCAAAGATCTGAAATCAATAGCCTGGCCTCATGTATGGTGAGTTTGTACCTTTAGAGGTGAGATACGCCCCCACTGAAATACAAGAAGAGGCTATAGAAAGGTTTTTTAAAGTTTTTGTGAAGTGTGAGTCAGCCAAAGGGCCTTGAATTAAGAAATTAAAACCTAGGGCAGAAAGGAGACCCTTTTAGAGATCCATTTGTCATTTTGTAAATTACACAGGAGTTGTAAGAGGACACCATTTTGTCTCTTAAAACACTGACTGTCTGGGACTGATCAGGGAGATCAAAGTTCCACGGCATGCCCCTTTCAAGAGCCCAGCACTGTATATTTTGAGAAGTGATATGTGTGCCTTGGTTACTATCAATCTGGCACTCTGAAGGGCAAGAGTGTCCTGATCAGTCTTTGTATTGTGGTCTTCGTTTATATAGATATGTGTGACCTTGATTTATATTTCAGGTATCTGTGAGGCAAGACATCCCCAGAGATTTTTAACCTGAAGACAACAACTCCCAGGCTGTGACCTAAGGATTTGTAGAAAATATGTACACGGGGCCATCTGTTGGCCAGGGCATCCAGTGCTAAGATGATTTCCTAAAGTTTGGCCAATTGTGCTGACCCCTGGGTCTCGTTCTTGATCAGGAACATCCGGATTAAGGAATGGAAAACAGCACCATTCCACCAAGCTGTATATCACATGTGTGGGAATTGTACCATCTGTACCGTCTATGAACTCCCATTGCTGTTCAGTCAGTTAATCCCAAGGGGCCCCCCAGGTAGTCAAGGCATCTGGGGGAGGGGAGGTCTCCTCCAGTAACATGGCATCTGGCAAGGGACTGAAGTCAGGGGAGGCCTCCCCATCCTGCAGGTTGAATATGCCAGAGAGCCCAGGTTTGGCTCCATCCTGTTTCAAGGAAGTCTTGGCCGCCATGCCAAGCTTGTGGGGTGCTGTTTCCATGATCTCAGGCATAATGGTCAGATGAGCATGCAGAGCCACAGCCTCAGGTTGTGTGAGAACCTCTGTTTCCAAGAAAGCCCAGAATGCAGTCAGCAGTTGTTGCTCTAATGGTACGTGGCATGGGATCCAGGACAGTTTCTTGAATCAGGAACTCATGGGCGACTTATGGCCATGATAGGTGGCCCAGAGACTCCAAGAGGCATGAAAGGAAGTTGTTAAAGCTCTACAGAGATGGATTATCTGTGGGCACTAGCTGGAGTGTCTGTGGGTTTTAATTTGGACAGGGTTTAGAGCCTTCTGTTGGAGAAGCCCCATTCAAGGTGGGCTGCTTTGTAAATAGCAGCATCTGTGAGTTCAAGTCAACATTGTAAACGAGCAATATGTTGCCTTCAGAACTCAAAAAAGGACAAAAAGATATTGGATTTACATGTTCTTAATTAGTGTGTTAAACGCGTCTCCTCAGGGGAGGCTATCGTTAATACAATGTCACACCTGGGCTCCTAGAGAAAGCGGGTGTAGTTAAAATCTTGTCTGCAAAGACTGTGTGCCATGGCAAGGCTGCTGAGGTGCCCCGTGTATGGTGTGGCAAAGGTGTATTGTGTCCTTTCAGAGGCAAAGGCCGAGAAGCTGTTGAAATAGGCACTGGATAGAATGTATTAGTTAAAATCATAAAAGAGAAATATTTACTGGTTGCTGATTGGATGGAGAAAAAATTTTAATAATATCAGGTATTAGGAACAGGGACCACAGCATTAAGATTTCAGTAACCCACTGTGAGGGGCCAGTTACTTCTTTCTAGGTTTATGAATGGGCAAAATTGGGTTGCTAGGCAGTGAGGATAATCACCCCTTTACTAATTAGATTATATGATAAGTTTTAATCCTTGAAGGCCATGTTTTAACACATATTGGCCATATTATTACAACTGAGGGTCTGTGGAGTCCCATTTTGTCAAGACAATTTGTACATGTCAAGAGACTTAATTTCGTGTCATTTATTACTTATTGCATCCGAGTGTCCATGCCAACTATGGGATATTTTAGGGCAGTGAGTGCTATGACTCCAGGAAGTTTAGGCAAGGCAACAATTTCGATGATTACAATGAGGCATATTTGTTTCTTCTTCATTTTATATTCAGTAACTCCCCTAGATTATAGAGGATACCATGTTTAAACATAGCAGGATTCCCAGGAATAACTGTAATTTCAGTCCCAGTATTAATTCAGATGGTTTTCAGTTGGTGTTTTTTTGGGCAGATACTGAATTTAGAAGTTACATTGTAGAGGCACAAGAGCCAATCAGTGCCTTTTTGTCTTTTGCTGTATAAATTATCTTAACAATAATAATATAATAATAAAAATATTTTCATCAATTTTGGCTATCTGAGTGGATCAAATCATGAAATTTTGTTTTAATTTACATCATGTATATATATGTATTTTTTTATATATATGTATATATATATATACATATGTCAGATTTCCTCCCCTTGTATTCAGATTTTTTTCTCTTTTATTGTCTGTTTGTCACTAGATATGCTATGGGAGGGGCTCTTTCTCTTTCTCCTGCCATATTTATAATATTCTTTTTTCTTCTAGAGAGCTTCTCATCAGTATAGTTGGGCTTATGGATCTCCCCCATGGCAATGGTTCATGGTTTAAGAGCCCCGGGCTTAGGTTGAGTTGAATTCCTTCCTCTGCTGGGCCACAGGGTGGCATGGGTGTTTTTCCTAGAACCCTGAGGAGTAGGCTTTTCTTGTAGCAGAGCCACAACTAGCAGAGTGGTAGGGGTGGAAGAGTGGTCACTCCAAATCCAAACTATCTTTCATCAGTCCCTGCTGCTGCTTGGCTTTTAACTTTCTTTCCTCTCTGGTTTGGGTTTTGATAAGGCTCCACATTGAGAATCTTGAGCTTCTCCTAAAACTAAATTTGCGAATGGATTGTAAACAAGGGAGTGATTTGATCTTTTATGTATTTTTGCAAGGATATCCTGGTGAGAGTGTGGGGAATTAAATGGAGAGCGAGGTCAGGATTGATGTGGCTAGAAATGCAAGCCAAAACTGAAATAGTTGGAGGAGGGGAAGAGAATGCAGTCATTGTTTTTCTGTGGTATAACTCAAACCCCAGTTCATGACAGGTTCTCTTGCTATGAATGATTCGTTTCTGGACTCTTAAAAAGAACTCTTACTTCTCCTAAATTCCTTCCTGTATTTCTACACATGGTACTAACACAAATAAAAATATTTTTGTGTCTTACAACAATCATAGCAATAAGATATATATGCCAATGGAATTATAACAAACTTCGAACATTAGTATTTTTACTTGTGCTTAGAAATTTTAGCAATAAAATGTAACACTACTGAAATTTTTTAAACACACAAAAAATGATAAATATAGCAACAGGAAGCCTGTAACTGTGTAAATATTCTACTCTAAATTCAAACTACCTGTCATTAGTAGCTGCTGCCTCTTACCTTTTAACCTTTTTTTCCCTTCTCAGGTTTTCATTTAGGCTCTGCCCCTTCTCTAGAGTGGGATTTTCTTTTCCAGGATAGCCTGCTGGAACAGGAGGCTCTCTTTTCATTAACCTTTTTGAACAAAATCTTTTAATAGGTTGTATTTTTAGCCCAGTAAAATCTTAATATTTAACTCTTAAGCTTTTCAATCTCTTGCTTGTCCCCAACCTTTTTCCCTGTAGGTATTTTCCGAGTAAATTTCTAGGGGTCCCTCGTGGCTCTGATCATAGGCAGCTATTTGTTTTTTCCCTCCAATTTGCGTCATTGGGGCTGAGTTCAGACTCCACTAACAATATGGCACCAACGTTGTCTTTGGAGCCAGGGCCTCTAGTCTGCAAGAGCAGAGAACCAGCTCTTTGGCATGTTGATAGGCCTCAGTTCATCATATAGGAGCTCCGCATTTCTTTCGCAGTTTACTGATTTCCTCAGGAGTTTCCAGAGGAGCCTGCACAAAGTGTTCTTGGCCCTTAAATTGACTCACGAGGTCCCTTTCCACCAAATGCCAACCGTTAGACCCACAATGGGGTCAGGAGACAAAAAGCGACAGAAGCAAGGTATGCAGCAACAGAGGGGTTGTACACCCCTGCAGTATTGACTCTTAGGAGGCACACTTACTTCCCAGGGGTGGGGATGTCCTCTCACTGATTAGGATGCCAGAGGATAAATTAAAGGGAAAGGAGTCTTACGCACTGGCTCCCAGTCCCAACACCACCCCTGGACTCAAGGGACAATGTCAGGGAAGAGACTCCCAGTCTACTCCATCACTGGGGTCACACCACACCTAGACTGAGCAGCTATCCGCTGGTGGGGCTTGCCGACCACCTGACCCCATTCATAGGAATTAATTTAAACTAGTTTGCAGGGATCCTTTGTTATTGATCCAGCCAATCGCACTCAGAGCCAGGATGTTCCTCCTGGGGAGCACTGGGGGAATTTTTTTCTTTCTTTCCTCCTTGTGCCAGGTTAGGGCTGGTCAGTGCAGTCCAGGGAGGACTCAGATTTGTGGGATCCACAGTTTGGGGAGGGAAGCCTCGACAGCACCCAGAAGAAACCACAAAAAGCAGCTGCCAGGAGCTCAGACAAATGCCAGGAAGACGGAGAGCTACCCAGCTAGTGTTGTCAGTCTGGGGGAGCCAGTTAGTGAGCCAGGAGTAGGCCAGTAGCAGTCCTGTGGGCCATCCCATCCTCGTCACTAATTGTCTTATAATTTTTATCCAAAAGAGGTCTGTGGGTGTCATAGACGGTCTGTCAGGTACGCACGAGGAAGTGAACCTCACGCAGGAAGGCCAGAGAACAAATATAGAATTTAGTGCTCACAGGTCAGAGAGGAGACAACAGCACATCTGCATGCAGAGCCACACAGGGCATGACAAGATAGGCGTTACCATGTCAGAAAGTGGATGGGAGGGCAGCTAGGAGGGATTAATGGATGCTGAGGCAACAAGCTGCGTAGATCACAAACGGGCCTATGACAATGCATCTGTAGGCACATTAGCCCTATACGCCATTGGAAACCTCTACATGGTTGCACAAATAATTATTTGACATGTGATAAGGAGTACAGGGAGAATCCCAGATGCCATGAGGAAGTATAGTAATGGCCCCTGAGTATAATTTCTGAGGAAGTTACATTTGATCAGAGACCTGAAAGATTGGTAAAATGTAGTTAGCAGTGGGGATTGGGGCGAGAGGATTTAGGATGAGTGGAACAGTAGAGACGACAGGATATTTGCAGCTTCACTTGATTGTAGTTGAGAGAGTGAGGGGGGAAAGTAGTAACAAGTGCACTTAAGTTTTAGGGGCCAGATAACATAAGACTCAATAAGATGCATTCAGAATTTTGAATTTCTCCTAAAACTAGTGAGAATTCATGAATGGATTGGAAACAAGGGAGTGATTTGATTCATTTTTGCAAGGATATTCTGGTTAGAGTTTGATGAATTGAATGGAGAGAAAGGTCAAGATTGAGTGGCAAGATGCAGGCCAATGTCAGGATTCCTGGAGGAAGGGAAGAGAATGTGACTATTCATTCACTGTTTGTTTTTCTGTCTTATGACTCAAGCCCCAGGTTCATGACAGAGTTTGAGATCTCATGCTTTAGATTCTTCATTTCTGAACTCTCATTTCTCTTAATTCCTCCCCCAAATACTACACATAAAACTAGTAAAATAAAAATTATTTTTGAGTCTTAGAATTGCTGTAGTAATAAAATATATATGCCAATGGAATTATAACAAATTTCCAACATTACCATTTTTACTTGTGCTTAGAAATTTAGCAATAAAATTTAATACCACTGCAATTTTTTTTAACATGCAAAAATGATAGATATAGCAACAGGAGACCTGTAATTGTGTAAATATTCTATTCAGAGAAGGTTGGCTTTTGAATTCTGTCTTAGTCATCTAGTGCTGCTATAACAGAAATGCCACAAGAAGATGGTTTTAACTGACAGAAATGTGTTCTCTCACAGTTTAGGAGGCCAGAAATCTGAATGCAGGGTGCCAGCTCCAAGGGAAGGCTTTCTCTCTCTGTTGGCTCTAGGGAAGGTCCTTATCATCAATCTTCCCCTGAGTCCAGGAGCCTCTCAGCACAGTGACTCTGGTGTAAAGGGGGCACTCTGCTCCTATCTCTTATTGCTTGGTGGTAATTACATTCCTGTGGACTAAATTATGACATACACTGGAGAGTTGATATACTTCTGAGGTAGGAGAATTAAAAAAAGAGGTGGGAGAGTGAATGTATATTGCTGGCCTTGCCAGCTGAAGGCAAACTTCTTCCAAGGGTCCTTTGAAACAAGTATGGAGAAAAAGGCATTAGCCAGATCAATAGCTGCATTCCAGGTACCAGGAGACATTAATTTGCTCCAGCTATGAAACCACATCTGGAACAGCAGCTGCAATTGGAGTCACTTCCTAGTTAAGTTTTTGATAATCCACTGGCATTCTACAAGATCCATCTGCTTTTTGCAGAGGCCAAATAGGCAAGTTGAATGGGGACGTGGTGGGAATCAACACTCCTGCATCCTTCAAGTCCTTGGTGGTGGCAGTAATCACAATCCTTCCAGGAATGCAGTATTGCTTTTGGTTTACTATTTTCCTAGGTAGGGCCAGTTCTAATGGCTCCCACTTAGCCTTTCCCACCATAATAGTCCTTACTCCACATGTCAGGGATCTAGTGTGCGGGTTCTGCCAGATGTTGACTATGTCTATTCCAATTACACATTCTGGAACTGGGAAAATCACTACGGAATGAGTTTGGGGGCCCACTGGACCCACTGTGAGATGGACATATGCTAACATTCCATTAATAAACTGACTTTCATATGCCCCCACTCTGACTGGTGGCTGTGCCTCCACACCCACTGAATCTAATTTCAGGTCAGCCTCCAGATCCACACCCGAATTCAAACTCAACCAGGCCTTGGCTTCCTCTCCCACACATTGCTTCAGTAGGGGTGGCTTGGCTTCAGTTTCCAATTTGGACTGGCTAGAATCTGTGCTTAGTTTCTCTTACTCTTATTTTAATCTCACAGATTAAAAGCCTTTACCCATTGCTGTCTAGTCGATTCCAACTTATAAGGATGCCATAGAACAGAGGAGAACTGCCCCACACAGTATCCAAGGCTTTAATCTTTGTGAAAGCAAACTACCACATCTTATCACAATGGAGGGGCTGATGGATTCAAACTGCGAACGTTTTGGTTAGCAGCTGAATGCTTAACTACTGCACCACCAGGGATCCTTAAAGTCTTTACAGAGGCCTCAATTATGGTGAAGAATATTGAATATACCATGGACTGCCAGAATGGACAAATATGTCGTACAGCCAGAATGCTCCTTAAAGGGGGAGGATAGAAAGACTTTGCCTCACTTACTTTGGACAGGTTACCAGGAAGGACCAATCCTTGGAGAAGGACATCATGTTTGGTAAAGTAGAAGGTAAGTGAAAAAGAGGAAGACCCTCAGCAAGAGGGACTGACACAGTGGCATCAACAATGGGCTGAAACACAGGTTGTACTGAAGACCTTGGTGAAAAACAAGGCTCTACAAATTGACAGAATACCAACCGAGATGTTTCAACAAAATGGATGCAGCACTGGAGGTACTCACTGCTCTGCCAAGAAATTTGAAAGACAGCTACCTGGCCCACTGACTGGAAGAGATCCATATTTGTGCCCATTCCAAAGAATGGTGATCCAACAGAATGTGGAAATTATCATACAATATTAATATCACATGCAAGTAAAATTTTGCTGAAGGGTGGGGATGGATCCACAGCCCAAAGGTGAGGGGGCAGGGCTGCTGCGCCCAAAGGGCAGAAGAATGGGGCCTGTCAAGGACAGCAGGTGAAGCTGCCACTCAGATGGACTAGGAGAATGGGGCAGCCCAAAGCTGATGGAGCACAATTGCCGTCCCAGTAGGCCTGGAAGGTAGAGCTGAAATCTAGGGCTGAGGAGCCTCTGTCCAGAATCCAGAAAGTGTGGCCACCACTCGGAGTCTGGAGGACAGGGCCATTGTCCAGGAGGTCTCAGAAAACAGAGGGTTATTTTCAAGCCTTGAGAGCTGACGTGAATTGTTCTTGATGCCCGTTATCCCCTCATTCTCTCCAGTTTCTACCATTTGTAATGGAAATATCTACCTTGTGCCTCTTCCACCATTCTACTTGGAAGCAGATAACTTGTATTCTAGATTTCACAGATGAAGAAAAATTTTTCCCCAGGATAGAATTTGGACTTGTTTTAAGACTTTTGGGATGATACGGTGGGGTGAAAGTGTTTTACATTTTGTGAGGACATGATTTTTGAGGGCCAGAGGCTGGAATGTTGTGGATTGAATTGTAAAGGATACAACACCTTTACTCAGGTCACAACCCTGATCCTATGAAAGGGGAGTTTCCCTGGGATGTGGCCTGCATCACCTTTTATATCCCAAGACATAAACGGAGAGAGAAGCAATCAGGGAGATACAGGGACCTCATACCATCAGGAAACAGGTGCCAGGAGCAGAGCACAACCTTTTGGACCCAGGGTCACTGTGCTGAGAAGCTCCTAGACCAGGAGAAGGTTGATGACAAGGGTCTTCCACAGAAGCAACAGAGAAGGAAGGCATTTCTAGGGAGCTGGTGCCCTGAATTTAGATTTCCAGTCTCCTAGACTGTGAGAAAATAAATTTGTTTGGTAAAGCCATCTACTTGTAATATTTGTTATAGAAGCACTAGATAACTAAGACACTTGGTAAAGTAGAGGGTCGGTGAAAAAGAGGAAGACCCTCAACAAGATAGATTGACACAGTGGCTACGACAACAGGCTCAAACATAGCGACGATTATAAGGATGGCACAGGACTGGCCAGTGTTTCGTTCTGTTGTACCTAGGGTCACTATGAGTTAGAATCAACTCGACAGCACCTAACAACACAACAGCAACTATAGATAACAGTTTTGCATTTCCTCAAAAGACTGAACTTAGAACTACCATACAACCCAGCAATCCCAATTCCAGAAGAAGTGAGGGTAGGGAGGCAAACAGAAATCTGTACAACAATCTTCACTGTAGCACTTTTCACAATAGGCAAAAGATGGAAACCAAAATGTCCACCAAGAGATGAACACACAAAATCTTCTACATACACACAATGGGGTAGAACTGCTTCATAGGGTTTTCGAGGCTGTGACTTTTCAGAAGCAGATCGCTGGGCCTGTCTTGTGAGAAGCCTCTGGGTGGGTTTGAACCTGAAACCTCGTAGATGAGCACTTAACTGTTGCTGCAAGCCAGGGACTCCCAATAGAATATCACAGACCCCCCCCCGCCCCGCCCCGCAAAAAATGAAGTCCTGATGCATACAAAAACATGAAGCCTGAAAACAGCAACCTGAGCAAAATAATTCAGGACATGAGCAAATATACACAAGACAAAGGTTATTAGTGGTTACCAGGGGCGACAAGGAGGGGAAAAGGAAGAGTTTTTGATTAGGGGCACTGAGTTTCTGTTAAAGGTAGTGGAATGATTTGGAAAATAACAGCTAGAATGCTTGCACAACTTGAAGAATATAATCAATGTAACTGAAATGTACATGTAGAAATTGTTGAAATGGCATGTTTTGTTATGCATATTTTCAACGCAATAAAAAAATATGAAAATCAATAAAAAAAAGAAAGAAAAGCTCTGTGGAATTCTCTCCGTATATACAATACACACACACACACATTTTTCTTTTTGAAAAAATGGGTATTTTTGAGACCAAAAAGTGAAGGCACAGTGAATTATCCCCAGTCTTGACTGGTCCATTTCTTGCGGCAACCTCATAAAGAGTCAATTGTTTGGAGCTCCAAGCCCGTGTATAAGTCCCTGGAAACCTAAATTTGTGGTCCTTCTAACTCAGGAAGCTGTTTCAGCGACCTGAGAGACTGTGATCGAACTTAGCTTGTATTCTCTTCAAATTGTGGGGTTTGTGTCTATTTCATTATTAGCTTTTCTTATTTTGTCCTTACTCTTTTCTGTTTTTACTTTTCCTCGTTTTCCTTCATTCTTTTATTTTTTCATTTATTTTCCTTTCCCTTTATTTCCTCAATTTTTCATTTAACTTTTTCTATGTACGTATTGTTTCTTTATCATTTTACTATTATTTTACTTTTGTCATTTTATATCTGCTCTTATCCTTTTTTAATTATTTATTGCCTTTTTCTTGACCCTTTATTTATTGTTTTGTGTTTATATATAGCATTTATCTTGCTTCTAATTTTTTACCTTTTGCCATTTTAATCTTAATTTTCCATTTCCTCCTTTTGCTGTTCTCATTTACCTAATTCATATATATCTTATGTTTTTATCTTTTTTCTTTATCCTTTTCTTTATTGCTTTATTTTCCATTTACCATTTTTTCTCATTTCTGTATTCTTTGATATTCACATTTAATCTTTTTCTTTTTTAATTTTGTCATATTATTCCTTTTTAATTTAGTCTTTTCCTTTCTATATTTTTCTCTTGTATATCCTTTTTCATTCAGTTCTGTTTTTCTAATTTTATCTTTTCAATATATTTTTAAATTTCCCATTTTATTAATTTTCTTGTTTTAATTTTCCTTACCTCTTTTGTTTTACATCACTTCGCACTTGTAGATGATTATTTTTCTAATTACTGAGTTTTCATTTTATTTTCATTCTTTTATTTTGGTCACTTTCATTCGATCTATTTGATTTTTTCTAGTTATGTTTTTAGCTTTCACAAGTTTTTTCTTTTAAAGTTTTAATTTTTTCTCCTTTTATCTTTTTTATTACATTTTAACTTATTTTTCTCATTTTTTCCATATTTCATTAGGTTTTTAGTCATCACTTTTCCATTTTTAATACTACCACAAGGGCATCTCTTATCCTAAAGCCCACTAGGCCTTGACTGCACATCCAACATGCTATGGAGCCACTTAGCCTTCTCTACTGAGAAGGAAACCCATGTGGGACATTACCACCTCCTCAGAACCATTGGCAATGGGACATTTGCCAGGGCCAAGTTGGCCCAGCACATCAACACTGGCAAAGAGGTACTGATTAAAACAGCTAACAAGATCCACCAGATGTCCTCCAACCTCCAGAGAGTATACCAAAAAATAAAAATTATGAAGGCTCTCCATCATGCAAATATTGTAAAGCTGTTTCAAGTGATAGAGAATGAGAACACCCTCAATATAGAGATGGAATATGCAAGTGGAGGGGACATGTTTTATCACCTAGTGATTCATGGTTTGATGAGTGAAAAAGAGGCCCAAAGAAAATTTCACTAAATAGTGTTGGTGATGTAGTATTGTCACAACACGGGTATTGTTCACAGGGATCTGAGAACAGCAAGCCTGCTATTGGATGAGGAAATGAACATCAAACTTGCAGACTTTGGCTTTGGAACTGAATTCACCACGGGAAACAAGAAGGATACCTTCTGTGGCAGTCCCCCTTATTCCCTTATAAGTTCCCCTTATACTCTTTCAGGGAGAATAGTATGACAGACCCCCAGTGGATGTGTGGAGCCTGGGAGTCATCCTGTACTTCATGGTAAGTGCATCTCTGCCTTTTGGTGGAAAGACCTTACTGAAGCTGTGAGAGCAGGTACTGGAGGGACAATATGATATTCCTTTCCACGTGTCTACCCAGTGTTAATAACTGCTCGGCAAAATTTTCATTCGTGACCCAAGAAAGAGAGCCACATTAGAGGAGATCCTAGGACATCTATGGATGAAGGTGGGCCATAAAGAAAAACAGGCTATATGTCCAGCCACTCCCAGACTATGATGACCCCTGGTGCATTGAGGTGATGGTGAACATGGGTTACGCACAGGAAGAGATTCATGACTCCCTGTTGAACCAAAAGTACAATGACGTGATGGCCACCTATCTGCTTCTGGGTTACAACACATCTGAGATGGAGAGCCACAGCAGCACCTGGAACCCCAAGCTGCAGCCCATTGCACCAATAGCCAGACTTCTTCCTCACCCCATGAGGTGCATCCTACCACCTGTGCTAAACCCAAACAGTGTAGTTCCACCAAGCCTGCCATTCCCACCTATGATTACTACATCCACAATTCTTTGAACGGTCTATCTAATGGCCATGTCCCACCTGCACCAGGAATCCAGGACAGCCTAAGCACAGCCCAACCAGACCTCTGGACTGTGTGCCAAGGTGAGAAACAGTGAGGTGCCACAGCCCAGCACAGCCCCCCAATGTCTTTCTGTGGCTCCTCCTCAGCCCACACCATCGACAAGAGTAGTGGAGCCCCAGAGGGAACCAGTTTCTCCCAGGGAGTGTTAAAATTAAGCTCATTAAGTGATGAGCAGGTGCAGGAGGTACCTGACCAGCCAAAAATGCCCTAGGTTATGACCCCAGCCTCTCCCTTCATAAGCAGCCAGGGCCAGCAGGGGGCCACTGGGAGGTTCTTTAAGATCAGGAGAAGGTATCTTTGTTTTATGTGTGTCAAAAAGGACCCGAAGGTATCTGAGAGCAAAGCTGTAGAGACGATGCTCAAACCCTGAGAGGCCAAGCCTCACTCTCTCAAGTTTACATGGAAGATGAAGATCATCAGCTCCATGGAGCCCATGGAGACGAGGCAGGAGATCTGCCGAGTGCTGGATGCCAATGGCTTTGAGTGGGATCTCACCCACAAATACACGCTGCTATGTTTGAATGGCACACCAGGACAGGAAGACTTCATTCAGTGGAGGATGGAGGTGTGCACACTGCCTCAGCAGACTCTCAGTGAGGTGAAACTGAAGAGAATTTCAGGCACGTCTGAAGCCTTCGATAGCATTGCCTCAAAATTTTCCAGGGAACTTGTACTTTAACATGGTGCCAGCAGCTGCCTAGGAGAACAGAGAAGTTCATAGGTTAAGCTCCTTGGTAATTTTGGGAGGCAAAGTTCTTAAAGGCCACAGAGGTGCCTGAAATTCTCTTCACTCGAATCTTGTTGAAAAATCACCAACCAGTGGCTCCGCCACTCTTGTGCACACCTTCAACCTCCACTGCACAAAGTCCTCTTGGCCTGTGTGCCATGTGTGCACAGCAGCACGTATGTCTGGGTGAGATCCCACTAACAGCTACTGGCATCCCGCACTTGGCAGATCATCCACATCATCTCATCAGGGTTCATGGAGCTGGTTCTTCCCTGTAAACTTCACTGAGAATGGCTTGGCCTTTCCAGGTTTGAGCATCTCCACCACATCTTTTCTCTCAGGTTCATGCAGGTCCCTTCTACCACACGTGAAGAAAACATTCCTTCAAACCACAACAGACACTCCCAGGGGAGTGCAGCCAAGATGATGGAATAGTCAGACACTGCCTATTGTTCCGCTTAGAACAAAGACCCGAAAAAACAAGTGAATCAATTATATATGATAATCTAGGAACCGTAATCATCAAAGACAAAGCTGAAGAATTGAACTGAGCAGCAGGGGGAAGGTTAGACAATCCAAAAGCAGCACAGAAGTACCAATAGCAAGATTGCCAGTGCCCTGTTAGCTAAGTCAGTGCAGCGCACACAGGCTGAGACAAGCAACAACATTTAAAGACAAGCGTCATCACATCGGGTGTAGCCAAGCAGCAGCTAATCTGCAAATGCCTCTAGAGCCAAGTAGAAATGACACCAGACCTATAACAGTTAAGTGCAAGCTTCTAACCTAGTGCACTGGGGCAAAATAACCCCTCCCCCTCCCAGAGTTTCACAGAGAAGAAGTGATTCCTTCTCCTCATTCACCCCCAACTCAACTCCTCTCTGACACCAATCCCACAATACTAAAAAATGCCACACCCCCTATGCTGGGAACTTAGGGCTCTCTGCTCCCACACCAGTCTCACAGCCACTTCGCCCAGCCACTGGCATAGGGGGTCCACGGATTTACAGCACCCTTCACACTTGCCCATAACTATGTTGGCCGGTTCAACACCACATGCCCTCATTACCATAAAACAGCAGGGCATACGCCTGAAGCACATTTTCAACAATGGCAGCCAAGGTGGAGCTGCAAATTTGTGACATTTCATACCACCCTACCCCCTAAGCAGGTGCCTCAGCCACCCACACCAGGGGTCTGAGGGCTGGTGGTACCACCACTCTATCTAACTTCCCACAACAGGGGTCTGAGAATAAGAGGTGCCTCCCAGTCCCTCCAGCCAGCAGCCCTGGGTACCCAAGGACGAGCTGCAATACCCTCCCCTCCACACTATGCACTCTAGGGGACAGGGACATGCCCTCCACCTAGGCACCCAAGAGGAGCCATCAGCACCCTGTCTTGCTCTGCACATAGCCCCCTCCTGCAGTCAGAAACCTGTGCCTGCTCCCAACACCCCTATGCAGTCCTGCCCATCTAGGACTGTAGGCGAGAGTCTGCACCACAGACTTGATGAACAATAGCCTGGACACCTATGCCCACTCCCACAAGAAAAGTGAACAGACTCCTGGGCTTACATACCTAGTAGGTGCTCTGACCACCTGGAGACGTGATGTGAGACCTTCAAAGACACCAACAAACAAAGTAGCTCACACACCCAGCCTACTTGGGAAAATCAAAACAAAACAAAAAGAACATGGTAAACAAACACACAATAAATAAATATAATAACTTAATAACAATCACATAAAGAAGTAGGTCAAGATGGCTCCAGCAAGCGTCCAAAATAAAGAACCAGGAAACCTTCTGGAGGAACATAAGGAAATGAAATCACCTGAGAAAGAATTAAAAAGGCTAATATACAGAGCTCTCCAAGAGAATGAGATCAACCAAAACTCAGATCAAGCCAAGGAGCACACAGACAAAGCAACAGAGGAATTCAGGAAAACAATACAAGAACAGGAGAACAAAATTAACAGGATGATAGAAATCACAGAGACAGCAACTAGAAATCCAAAAGATTAACAATAAAATTTCAGAATTAGACAACTCAATAGAACATCATAGGAACAGAATTGAGACAATGAAAGTCAGAATTAGTGAGACTGAAGATAAATCCCTTGACATCAATTTATTTAAGGAAAAATCAGAAAAAAAGAATTAAAAAAAAATGAAGAAAGCCTAAGAATTATGTGGGGCAGTATCAAGAGGAAAAACTTACAAGTGATCATAGTACCAGAATGGGGGATAACAGAAAATACAGAATTGTTCAAGATTTGCTGGCAGACAACTTCCCTGAT
Organism: Elephas maximus indicus; assembly: GCF_024166365.1. Lineage (NCBI taxonomy): Eukaryota > Metazoa > Chordata > Mammalia > Proboscidea > Elephantidae > Elephas > Elephas maximus. The sequence goes on from NC_064821.1 coordinate 15,763,839, forward strand.
ATCATAAAAGATGAGAAAATATCTATCCAAGAAGCTCAATGAATCCCATATAGAGTAGACCCCAAAAGAAAGTCACCAACACATATCATAATCAAACTTGCCAAAACCAAAGACAAAGAATCTGGAGAGTGGCTACGGATAAACCAAAAGTCACCTACAAATGAGAACCAGTAAGAATAAACTCTGACTACTCAGCAGAAACCATGCAGGCAACAAGGCAATGGGGTGACATATATAAAGCCTTGAAGGAAGAACACTGCCAGCCAAGAATTACATATAGAGCAAATCTGTCTTTCAAATACGATGGCAAATTAGGTCATTTCCAGATAAACAGAACTTAAGGGAATTTGTAAAAACCAAATCAAAATTGTAAGAAATATTAAAGAGAGTCCAAGACTAGAACACAGAATAGTTCTATCAGTTATCAACCCAGACAGTCCTCTTGGCCTGCATGCCATGTGTGCACCGCAACATGTATATCTGGGTGAGATCCCACTTAGCAGATCTTCTACAACATCCTCGTCAGGCTCCATGAAGCTGGTTCCCCCACTGAAATGTCACTGAGCAGGGCTTGGCCTCTCAGGGTTTTAGCATCTCTACCACATCTCTGCTCTCAGGTTCACTCAGGTCCCCTCTAGCACATGTGAAGCAAACATTTCTTCAAAACAAAACAGACACTCCCAACTTTATCTGTTCAGGGTCAGAGGAGGGGAAGCTTGTGATAGGGGAAGCAATTTGATTCACTAACAGGGCCATCAAGCTCCTTCTGCTGTCTCTTGGGATGCAAATGGTCAATGAGCTCAACAGCAAACCAAAAAGTTGCTGGTTCAACTCCACCCAGAGACGCCTTAAAAGAAAGGCCTGTAGTCTATTTCTGAAACATCTCGAAGTTGAAGAAAATTAGAACAAGTCCACAAGAGCCAAAGTACGACCTTGAGTATATCCCACCTGAATTTAGAGACCATTTCAGGAATAGATTTGATGCATCGAACACTAATGACCGAAGACCAGACGAGTTGTGGGATGACATCAAGGATATTATACAGGAAGAAAGCAAAAGGTCATTAAAAAGACAGGAAAGAACGAAAAGACCAAAATGGATGTCAGAAGAAACCATTAAACTTGTTCTTGAATGTTGAGTAGCTAAAGCAAAAGGAAGAAATGATGAAGTAAAAGAGCTGAATAGAAGATTTCATAGGGCACCTCCAGAAGACAAAGTATTATAATGAAATGTGAGAAGAACTGGAGATTGAAAACCAAAAGGGAAGAACATGCTCAGCATTTCTCAAGTTGAAAGAACTGAAGAAAAAATTTGAGCCTCAAGTTGCAATATTGAAACATTATAGGGGGGAAATATTAAAACAATGCAGGAAGCATCATAAGAAGATGGAAGGAAAACAGAGTCACTGTACCAAAAAGAATTGGTTGACATTCAACCATTTCAGGAGGTAGCATATGATCAAGAACCGATGGTTCCCAAGAGGTCCAAGGTGCACTAAAGGCACTGGCAAAAAACAAGGCTCCAAGAACTGATGGAATACCAGTTGAGATGTTTCAACAAATGGATGCAGGACTGGAAGCGCTCTCTCATCTATACCAAAAAATCTGGAAGACAGCTACCTGGCCAACTGACTGGAAGAGATCCTTATTTATGCCCATTCCAAAAAAAGGTGATCCAACAGAATGCAGAAATTATTGAACAATAATCATTAATATCACACACAAGTAAAATTCTGCTGAAGGTCATTCAGAAGCGGTTGCAGCAGTACATTGACAAAGAGCTGCCAGAAATTCAAGCCAGATTCAGAAGAGGACTTGGAACAAGGGATATCACTGCTGATGTTGTACGGATCTTGGCTGAAAGCAGAGAATATAATAAAGATGTTTACCTGTGTTTTATTGACTATGCAAAGGCATTCGACTCTGTGCATCACAACAAATTATAGACAACATTTCAAAGACTGGGAATTCCAGAATACTTGATTGTGCTCATAAGGAATCTATACATAGATCAAGAGGCAGTCATTGGAACAGAACCAGGGGATACTGCATGGTTTAAAGTCACGAAAGGTGTGTGTCAGAGTTGTATTCTTTCACCATACTTATTCAATCTGTATGCTAAGGAAATAATCCAAGAAGCTGGACTATATGAAGAACAGTGCATCAGGACTGGTGAAAGGCTCATTAACAACCTGTGATATGCGGATGACACAACCCTACTTGCTGAAAGTGAAGAGGACTTGAAGCACTTGCTGACGAAGATCAAACACTACAGCCTTCAGTATGGATTATACCTCAACATAAAGAAAACAAAAATCTTCACAAATGGACCAATAAGCGACATTATGATAAATGGAGAAAATAACGAAGTTGTCAAGGATTTCATTTTACTGAATCCACAATCAATGCCCATGGAAGCAGCAGTCAAGGAAACAAATGTGCATTGCATTGGGCAAATCTACTGCAAAAGACCTCTTTAAAGTGTTAAAAAAAGCAAAGATGTCACTTTGAGGACTAATGTGTGCCTGACCCAAGCCACTGTGTTTTCAATCGCCTCATATGCATGTGAGAGCTGGACAATGAATAAGGAAGACTGAAGAGGAATTCATGCCTTAGAATTATGGTGTTGGCCAAGAATATTGAATATACCATGGACTGCCAGAAGAACAAACAAATCATTCTTGGAAGAAGTACAACCAAAATGCTCCTTAGAAGCAAAGATGGCAAGACTTCGTCTCACATACTTTGGACATGTTATCAGAAGGGACCATCCTTGAAAAAGGGCATTATGCTTGGTAGAGGGTCAGCGAAAAAGTGGGAGGCCCTCGGTGAGATACACTGACACAGTGGCTGCAAAAATGGGCTCAAGCATAACAACCATTACGAGGTTGGCACAGGACCAAGCAGTGTTTCATTCTGTTGAACACAGGGTCCGTATTAGTGGGAACTGACCTGATGGCACCTAACAACAGCAACAACAAATTTCGATGTTGAACGTGACTTTTATGCAAGTGACTTTTAAGGAAGGTCTCCCTACCCGGTTGTGTATTCAGGGGGCTGAACATTGTCTTCTAAAATACTTTCCACTGCATTGGTCTTTCTTGCTCCAATAGACCACTCAGGAGTGTCCAGGCATAGTGGCTACTGTTCTCACATTACACCTGGCTTACTGAGTTGCATGTTTTCATTTCCCCCTTTACACTGGGCAAAGTATTTAGTCTTTCATCATTAAGTATGAAGGTAGATGTAGGCTTTGTGGATATGCAAACCCAAACCCAACTAAACCTGTTGCCATTGACTCAATTTCTACTCACCGGGACCCTATAGGACAAAGTAGAACTGCCCTGTAGGGTTTCCAAAGATCAGCGGGTGATTACCTGCAGAGCTCTTAACCACTTTGGCACCAGGGCACTATATGCAAACCAACCTTGGGAAAAACAAAATTCTTTGAAAATTTTCTATAATGCTGCAGTAATGAAGAAAGTGTTGTATTGATGTAAGGATAATCAAGTAGATCAAGGAATGAACAAGAGTCCAGAAATTGATGGACACTAACGTTGTTGTTGGGTGCCTTAGAACCCATTCTGGCTCATAGTGACTCTATATGTAACAGAATGAAGCACACTTCCCAGTCCTGCGCCATCCTCACAATCCTTGTTATGTTTGAGCCCACTGTTGCAGCCCCTGTCAATCCATCTCTTGGGTGTCTTTCCCTTTTTCGCTGACTCTCTACCTAACCAAGCATGACGTCCTTCTCCATTGACTGGTCCTTTCTCGTAACATGTCCAAAGTACATGTGAGGAACTCTCGCCATCCTGCTTTCCAAGTGTGACATGACTTATCCCAGCAGAACCTCACCCGGGCCAGCTTTGAGGTCCTGACTTGGGTGCCAAGGCAAAAGCAGAGGGAGGAGAAAGGGGAGCGAGCGTCTGTAGTCACCCTCTTCCCAGGCCTAAAGGATTCCCGCTGACCACTCAGCAAAGCCTGGAGTCTGGTGCTTTGAGGTGCCCGCCAGCCCCGCAGGCCTCCAGCTCCAGTGAACTATGGGTGGGGTGGCCAAAACCTCCGAGGTCAGCTGGAGGGTCATGAGTCAAAAGGCCAGGTCCCGAGCCTGGAGGCTGAAAGGAGGTCCTGGAGTCCAGGCCACGCCCGCCCTCCGGACGCGGGCCTCTCCTCCCCGCTCAGGGCAGCCGGGAAAGGCTAGAGCCACCGCCAGAGAGGCCCGACGCCCAGCGCCTGTTCCCCGCCCTCCGCTCCCTTCCCGGACCAATTGCAACGCAGACCCACCGCCCCCCCTCCCCGTGCCCGCGCCCGCGCCCACCTCAGGGTTTCGTGGCGGGGGTGGGTCTGCGGGGGCCGTTGCGGCAGGGGGCGGGGCCTGTGGGGGGGCGGGGAGAGGAGCAGTGACTCCTGGGGCCAGGATCACAGCAAGTCAGGTGGGTGTGGGAGGAGGAGAGGGGTGTGAAGTGGGAGGATCTGGGAACCAGAGCTCTCTGCCCATTTTGAAATGTTCCTTTTTGTTGGTCACTTTGAGGAGCTCTTTAGATATTTTATGTATTTTGGATATTGAACCCTTATCCCCCAAATAGTTGCCAAATATTTTCTCCCGTTCGTCTGTTGTCTTTTCACTTTCTTGATAATGTTCTTTGATGCACAAGCGTTTTTCGTTTTGTCGAAGTCCAACTTACCTTTACCTTTCTTTTGTTGCTCATCCTTTGGTGTCATATCAAAGACTCTGCTTAAGAATCAGCCATTGAAACCCCACCCCCCGGAGCACAGTTGTACTCCAACACACGTAGGATCGCCATGGTCAGAATACCCTGGATGGCAACTGGTATTTTCTAGGCTGACTCTACTGCCTGTGTTTTCTGTCTCCCTATAAAGGTAAGTTTGTGTGGCTTACTACAATTCCAGGTGGTGGTAGTAGGAGTATATAATGTTATAGCCAAAAAAGCTGTAAATTCTCAGCCTTGTTTTCAGTATCTGGGTCAACGAATTGGTCATGGGTTCAGCCCATCATTGTGCATTTATTAATGTGAGACTAGCCTCTTGAAAGATGTAAATGGTTAAGGAACTACGGTCATATGTGAGATTTATGGAGGAGGCTGGCCAGGAGAGGGAAGTTATAGTCTCTGTACTAAAATTACGTTGCCAGAGCAAGCTAAACAGAGATTGATCATCTCATGCAGTGCTGTGGCTAATGTCATAGGCAAATTTGGGCTGGTTAGTGATTGTATGTTCCTCCCTGTTCTGATTGGTGTGCACTGGTGGCTGAGTTTCTTGCCAGTTGTCAATATTAAATGGCATTGATGTGTTTCCATAGGATTTTCAGGTGTTCTGTGTGGTTTATGAAAACCTGTGCTAGTTTAGTCCTCAAATTAGATCCTGGACTAGGGGGAACTCAGCATGGGATCATTTCAGATGGACCTGGGTATTTTGAGAATAGACAGCAATTGCATTATGCATTTGATCCTTTTCTGTCCCTGCTTATTGTTTTCAGTGGGGACCACCTGCTCTATCATCTCCATCCTTGGAGAAATTTTTCTAGCACAGCCATTGATTTAACTTTAACAGCCTTGGAGGTGGCATGCCAATATATTTTGCCCAAGTTGACTTTGGTTCTCAGCTTTTCATGGTTGGCTCTAGCTCCTGTATGGTGTGGTATCTATATTTTTTAAGGATGCCCCAGAAGAGTAACATTGGGCATCAATTTCCAACAAATATCTCCATTTCCATATTAATGGTTTTGGTAGGCCCAACAAATATTGTAAGCAAGCATTTGTGAATTTTGGTTAGACTCTCCTGTACAAAGAGTTCTTGAGTAACTCCAGAGATTAAGTATATTTTTCATGAGAAGCTTCTTTGCTGTAACCCCCAGGACCCATGATTAATTACTGTGGGCATAGCCAGAATAACAATAGAACCTGCAAATATTGAGTGTTATTAAAAAAAAAAATCTTGTGTTTTGACAGTGTGAGGTTAAGTTAGGGAAGAACTTCCAAGCTAGTTGTAGTTCCTGTTTTTTAGACATGCCTTGGCCCACCTAATATTATGCTGTATTCAGTGCCTTCCTTGACTGTGTTGATTAGTGAACATTACCCTTGGCCACTTGGTTAGTGAGATTTATCTGCGCCTCAATAAAAGGGGCTTGTACTGGAGGGGGAGAGAGATCATTATAATTAGTAGAAAAATAGGCCAGTAGTTGTAAGGCATACATTGTTGGCAGGATTTACATTGTGAAAAATATAGGCTGCAGATCAACAAAGAGCAAGGACTTTCGAAAGTGATGCAGAGGCGTTCTACATATTGAGTGCTAGTCACTTAAGGCTGTCCAGAGTCATTTTCCCAATCGACTGTCCTACTGAATGCGTGGGCCCCCATATCGAGTTCCTGATCGCTCCCCAAATCTTCCCCTTTTCCTTCTTGCCACTTGTAGTGAGTTAGAAACATTTGGGGCTGAAGTGGCAAACCAAAACTTGTATTTCTGTAAATAAAGTTGAAGAACATCTCAGTGGCCCCCTGCCATCCCTGGCTGCTGACAGAGGGAGAGGCTGGGGTCCCAATCTGAGGCAAACTCAGCTGGTCAGGCATCTCTTGCAGCTTCTCCGCATGCAAAGAGCATAGTTTTGACACTCCCTGGAGGAAGCTGGTTTCCTCTGGGCTCCATCACTGCTGCTGATGGTGTGGGATGAAGAGGAAGTCTGAGAGACGTCCTGGGAACTGCAGCACGTCACTGTTGCTTACCTTGGAGCACATTCCAGAGTCCTGGTTGGGCTGCACCGAGTCTGTCCTGGATTCGTGGTGCATATGGCACTGGGGTGGGGAGACTGAGGTAGAAGCAGATGCCATGGAGGCCCCTGATCCTGAGTCAGATAGACCGTCCAAAGCATTGTGGATATTGCTTTGGACGGTCTTCGGAATTGCCACTTTCCTGTTTGCTGGTGAAGACGTTGCTGTTCACAGAGGGCAAGAGGGGTGGTGTTCTTCCTCTCCAGCATGGGTAGAGAGCTGACAGATGTGTCGTTGTGCTGCTTCTCTTCTGCCCTGACTCCTGGTCCTCCTCAGACCACTTATTTTTGGCATAGTTGCAGGAGGAATCACAGGTGGGAATGGGAGGCTTGTTGTAACTCCTCTGCTTGGGTTAGCAGTGAGGATACACTGTACCTCATGGGTTGAAGATCAACTGAAGGCTGATGTCCCAGAGTGCTGGTATGCCCTCTGTCTCAGATGTTTTGTGACCCAGGAGCAGATAGGTGGCCGTCACATCACTGTACTTTGGGATCAGCAATGAGTATTCAATTTCTTCCCATGTGTAATACATGTGGACCATCACCTTAATCCGCTGCGGGTCACTGTAATCTGGGAGTGGCTCCATGTACAGCATTTATTTTTAATCTTCCTGGCCCACCATCACCCATGGATGTCTCAGAATCTCCTCTAATGTGCCTTTCTTGCTGGGGTCATGAATGAAAATTTTGTTCAGCAGATGTTCACGTTGCACAAACATACCTGAAGGCATTTCTACCAAAAGGCAGGGATCCACTCACCACCAAATACGAGATGACTCCCAGGCTCCACACATCCACTGGAGGTCCGTCATACTTTTCTCCCTGGAAGAGTTCTAGGGCAGAATAAAGTAAGGTAGATTGCCACAGAAGGTCTACAGCTCATTGACCAGGATGAATTCATTTCCAAAATGAAAGTCTGCAAGTTTGCTGTTCATTTCCTTATCCAATAGCAGGTTTTCTCTTTTCAGGTCTCTCTAAACCATACCACTGTCATGACACTACTGCACTGCTGATACTATCTGGTGGAATTTGATGGCTTGAGCCTCTTTTTCCCTCATCCTGCCAGGAGCTGTTGTGTAATGAAACACCTCCCCTGCACACACATACTCCATCACTATATAGAGTGTATTCTCATTCCTGATGACTTCAAACAATTTTACAGTACACACTCTCACAGCTCCATGAAGGTTGTTTCCACCAAAAGGCAGGGATCCACTTACCAACAAATACAAGATGACTTCCAGGCTCCACACATCCAATTGGGGATTCGTCGCAGTTTTTCACTGGAAGAGTTCTAGGGCAGAATAAAGGAAGAGAAGGCATGATTGAAAGCCTTCATAATTTTTACCTCTTGGGATCGTCTGTGAATGCTGGAGGAGGTTCCTGGATCTTCCTAATGACCTTACCACTACCTTATCCTCACTGAGGATGGGCCTAGCCAATTTCACCATGGTGAGGGTAGCCTTACAGAGGGTTTTGAGGATCTGGTAGCCTCCCACATGGGTCTCCTCCTCAGAAGAGAAGGCTGAGAGGGCCTTGTATCATCTTGGACTTGGGTTAAGTCTTGCTAAGCTTAGGGTCAACTAGTCCCAGGACAGGATTTCAAGTGGTAAAAACTATGACTAAATTAAAAACTAGGTCCCTGGGTGGCACAAATCGTTAAGCCCTGGACTACTAGCTGAAAGATTAGCAGTTCAGGCCCACCCAGTGACATCTCAAAAGTAATGCCTGCTTGCTGCTTCTAAAAGGTCACAACGTTGAAAACCCTATAGAGCAGTTCTACTTTGCACAGTGGGATTGCTCTGAGTTGTGATCTACTCAACAGCAACTAGCAACAAGCAAATAAAAAATTAAATGAGAATAAGAATATATAAAGTAGAAAAAATAAGTACCAGAAAAAAAAAAAAAGAAAGAAAAGAAAAAGAAATGACAAAGTGACAAAAACATAAATGATTTTTACTTTGGGGGATAGTCTGTGGAGGTTGGATGAGCTCTGCTGGGTCTTGTCAGTGATCCTAGCTGTGAAGGTGGGCACGTTTGGATTCTGGTCTGCTGAGTTCCCATCTCTCATTCAGAGCCTTATCAAAGGACAAAGTGAAAATGCATCAAGTGGGAAAGTTCACTAAGGTGGTGAGATAGACTGTTTCAAGCTCTTGTCCCATCATAGAAAAAAAAAACCTAGAAACTGTTACTGCCTTGTGAGAACCTTGGAAAACAGCACCAGTTTGCATCAACCCAGCAAATGCTGAATCAAGGAAAAGATGACTTCAGAAAGGTAAGAAATCTTTGTGGCATCTTTACTTGCCCTTGCCCCATTCCCTCCCCAGCTAAGCGGTGGTCTTATAGCAGCAGCAGCAGTTGCTTGTGATTCCAGCGTGGGACCCTGGTTCCTGGCCCCAGTTGGAGTACAGAAGATTATTGTGTATGTCTGTTCTAATCTTTCTGGAGGATACCTGAAGTACTGGTGCAAGGACTTTGTCTCTGTTTTACCTAACTTACAACTCAGGCTGGTAGGGTGGCAGGCATTTGTAAAGAAGGATGGCAAGAGGAACTAACAACCCGTAGATGGCTGTAGCTAAATGTTACGGTCAAAACATACAGTAGATTGCCTAAGGCCTGGAATCCAAAACTGGGAAGTATTTCCTTGGAAAATCAGGAATTCAAAAGCAACTATGTGTTTGGGAAAATTTAGCAGGCTACACACATCTAGAGCAAAAGTTATATTCGGAAACGACCTGAGACAGACCTATGCTTTCACCTCACTCTTTAAGTATTTTTTTTTCCAGCATAGAGTCAATCTGCACAGATTGGGAGAGGTGGATGTGGGTTTTATTTTGATTTGTTTGTATTTTCTGTGTATTTTTTAGCTCCTGGCATTTAATAAAATCACTGTAAAAACACTAGTTGGAGATTTCCAGCTTCCATTCTATTCTAAGATCAGCTTGGATGTCTCTTGCAGCTTCAAAACAAGAGAAAAGCTGAAAAGCAACAACAGTTCTTAAATCTACCAGAGAACTGAGCTTACAGAGCAAACTGCTGCCCCAGATGCTGGAGATACAGATGGACTACTACAAAGAATTATCGCTTACCGGGAACAGAAAATGCCACTTTATATATTAAAATGTCCAGTTAAAAAAAACATCATAACACATACGAGAAAAACAAAATTTGTTCTATTCTAAGGAACAAAATAAATTGACAAAATGTTCAAGTCCACACATCAGACTTACTAGAGAAAGACTTCTAAAAAACTGTCTTAAATATGCCTATAGAGCCAAAGGAAAACATGGCGAAATAAATAAAGGACATATGGAAAGCAATGTATGAAAGAAAATGAGAATATTAATCAAGAGAAAGTATAGAAAGAAACCAAACAAAAATTCAGGAGCTCAAAAATACAGACACTGAAATAAAAACTCACTAGAGGATGCAAAGATTTCAGCAGGCAGAAGAAACAATCAGCAAAGTTGAAAAAAGGGCAGTTGAAACTGCTGAGTCTCAAGAGCAAAATGAAAAAAGAATAAAAGTAAACAAAGCCTATGAGACCTGCTAGACACAATCAAGATGACCAGTACTGGTACCCCAGAAGGAGAAAAGGGAGAGAAAGTGACAAAAATCATACTTGAAGAAATAAGGACTGAAAAGTTCCAAAATTTGATTATAGATGTAAATCTACAAATGTAAGAAGCTAAACAAATTTCAAGGAAAATAAACTCAAGCACACACAACAATCAAAAGAGAAACATTCTTTTTCCCATAGCATCTAAAAAAGGGAATCCTTAAGAATAAATTTAACTTAGGAGGCAAAACTACAAAATATTGCTGAAACAAATTCAAGAAGACCTAAATAAATGGAAAGGCTGTGTTTATGGAATGGAAGACTTAATATTGTCAAAATGACAATTCTACTAAATTAATCTACGGATTCAGTGTAATCCCAATGAAAATTCCAAAAGCCATTTTCATAGAAATTGAAAAGCCACAACTTAAGCTCATCTTGAATTGCTAGGGATCCTGAATAGCCAAAATAATCTTCAAATACAGGGATCGAAGTCATACTACCCAATTTTAAAACAACTGCAAAGTTGCAGTAATCAAAGTGTGTGATATTGGTATATGAATAGACATATGGTACAACCGAATGGAATGGAAACCCTACAAATAAACCCATTCATATATGGTCAGGTCAATTCATTTTCAATAAGGATGCCACATCCATTCAGTGGTGGGAAGAAGAGTCTCTTTAACGAATGGTACAAAGATAACTGGAATTCTACATGCAAGAGAATGAAGTTTGATTTGTTCCCCCCACAGTCCAAAAATAACTCAAAGTGATTCATGAATGAAATATGACAGCTAATGTCATAACATTCTTAGAAGAAACGATAAGGATTTGGCAATATATATTTACATGTGACACAAAAAATATAAACAACAAAATAAAAAATTGGATCACATTGAAATTACAAATTTTGTCCATCATTGTTTAGGAAGCACTAAATTTCTGTTTATGGTGATAGAAAATCTGGCAGTAGATACTGGTGACAGTTGCACAATATGATTGATGTAATTGGTATCAATGAATTGTATGTGTGAAGATGCTGAATTGACAAATGATTTGTTCTGTATATTTTTACAATACAAAAACGTTAAAAAAAGTTGTTCTAAAAGAAAGAAAGAAAAAAAAGACATCAAGAAATCAAAAAGACAACCTATAAAATAGGAGAAAATATTTGCAAGTCATATAACTAATAAGGGTATAAGATCCTGAATATGTAAAGAATTCTGAAAACTCAAGAAGACCAACCACCAATTTAAAAATAAGCAAAGGACTTGAATAGATATTTCTCTAAAGAAGGTATACAGATAACCAAGAATTGTAAGAAATGGTGATAAACATCATTAGTCCTTAGCAAAATGCAAATCAAAACCAAAATGAGATACTACTTCATACCTAATAGGCTGGATATAACAATCATTTTCAAAAATAAAAAATAAGTGTGGAGAATGTAGCTAAGTTTGAACACTCGTACATTGCTGGGGGAAATGTAAAATGGTGCAGCTGCTATGGAAAACACACTGGTGCTTAATCAGAAAGGTAAACAATTATCACGAGAACCACCACTTCTACTCCTATGTGTATATAAAACAGCAACTCAAGAGTAACTTGTAAACCAGTATTCATTATTCACAATAGCCAAAAGGTGTAAACTCAAGTGTCCATTAACAGATGAATGGGTACACAAAATGTGGTATATACAATGGCGTATTATTCAGCCAAAAAAGGTATGAAATTCTGATACATAATATTGATGGATTCTGAAAACATAGCAAGTAAAGTAAGCGTATATGAAGTATCTAAACCCACAAACTAGAATAGGCCAATTCATAGAGACAGAAAGTAGATTAGAGGATACCAGGACTGGGGAAAAGAATAAGGGGAAGTTATTCTGAATGAGTACAGAGTTTCTAATTTGGGTGATAAAAAATTTTGCTAACAACAGGTTATAATGGTTATATAACACTGAATCTATTTAATGCCACTAAATAGTACATTTAAAACTGATTAAAATGGAAAATTAGATATATAATATTAAAAAAGAATACATTTTTAATTTCCAAAAAAAAAAAAAAAAAAGGAAAAGAAAGTGTTGGGGCAGATCCTGACATTGGACCAAGGTTGGATTCTGTCTGGTCTGAGCTACAGCCTCTATCCCAATAACCCTATCAAAGGAGAATTTAAAATGAGAGAAAAAGCAAGTTTCAGAAAGGATCCTGACACTGGGTCAAGCTTGCATTATGGAAGACCAAGCTATAGCCACCAGCATCAGCGCCATTTCCAAAAGAAAGACTTATGCTGAAGATAGCAAAGAAGTTTAGAATTGGAACAACAGAGGGGAAAGGGAAAGGGAGGAGTCAAGGGATTCTATTCAGCAGGGTGGAGAACTTCAGTAGGTTATTAAGAAATTGAGGACTAAAACAAACACTGATGGGGTTAAAAAAAAAATATATGAAGGCACACTCTGAAGTTGGGTGGACTGACAGGAGACCTGCTAGTAATCCAATACTGAAGATCCCTAGATAAATCTATTTTGTTGACCCTCATTTAGAGGAATTGAGAACCCTGCAAGACAAAGGTGAAAATGAGAAGCCTGACCTACAACTGCCAGGGTCAGTGGTGCAGAATCTAATCAGGATAAGGATCTTTGAGAAGGTCTGATGTTCTTGATCCAAGCCTTGGCTGGAGACTCAAGGTCATATGAACATGAGTGGGCAAAATGACCAGTAGACCTTCTGAACTCCTTGAGACAGGAGCTCCATGCACTGCTTCCAAAATTCATTGGTGAATCTTAATGGGAGCTACAGTTAGATAGGGAGGATACAATATTTGAGACCATTAAGGTGGAAGTTTGGATGAACAGGCTTTATGGGACGTGATTAAATTCCTTTTACTTGAATGTATTATGGGAATGGAAATGATGTCTATTGGGGAATGTATGTCTGACTGGGGGAAATTTCCTCTCCCTACCATTGTAACATCAAAACTTGGTGATGGAGTTTGAAGACATTATGCTGAGTGAAATTAGTCAATCACAGAAGGACAGATATTGTACAAGCTCACTTGAAAAAAAACAAGAAAAGGCAAATGTGTAGAAACCAAAGTCTTTTAGTGGTTACTAGGGGAAGAAACTCTATGGGGCAGTTCTACTCTGTCCTATAGGGTCGCTATGAGTCAGAATGGACTCCACGGCACTGGGAGGGGCAGTAGCGAGGAGGAAGAAAGGGTGGTTAACAGTGATGGAAAATTGAATTAAGGCTAGAGTTACACAGCGTATTACTGTAAATGATGTCAGTAAGTTAATACACCTATAAAAAGTTGAACTGGCAAAAGTTGTGTGATAATGTCTTAGTTATCTCTTGCTGCTGTAACAGAAATATCGCAAATGCATAGCTTTAACAAACAAATTTATTTTCTTACAGATTAGGAGGCTGAATTCTGGTTGCTGGCTCTAGGGGAAGGCTTTCTTCTTATGTAGGCTCTGGTGGAAGGTCCTTGTGTCTTTGAGCTTCTGCTCTGGGAGATCTCTTCCCCCATCTCTGCTTCCTTGTTTGCTTGTTTAATCTCTTTTACATCTCAAAGAGATTGGCTCAAAACACACCCTACACTAATCCTGCCTCATTAACATAACAAAGACAGTCCCTTCACAAATGGGATTATAACCACAGGCATAGAGGTTAGGATGTACAACACATATACTGGGGGGACATTATTCAATCTGTAACAAATATATTTACAACAACAAAAAATAAAGGGTAATTGCTGACCCTGCTTAAGCACAACCAAAAACCTTACAGGATTTGGTTCCTTGGTTTGAGGGTTAAGGGTCACGATTTCATGGGCTATCCCAGTTAACTGGTCTACTAACGTGTTTAATGTTTCTGTGCTACCTCCTAGTTAGTTGTGTAATGCCTGGGGTCTTAAAAACTTGCAAGCATCTAGCCATGGCACCAAAATTGGTCTCTATGGGGCTGGAACAACAAAAGAAGAGAGTTAGGAAGAGGAGGGGGATATGCAATGTGTGGTTAATTGCCTCCATGAAAAACTGCTTTCTTTGCCATGAGACCAGAAGAACTGGATGGTGTCTAGCTTATCTTACTGAACATTTTGATCAAGGATCCTGTAGAAGAATCCTGATCAAAAAGGGAAAAATGCAGAACAGAATTTGAGATTTTCAGGGACTCCAGACTTTCTGGAGCCAAGAGTGCTGGATGAACCCCTGCAACTACTGTCCGGAGATATCTTTAATACCTAAAGCAAAAATAACCCCTGAAGTCTTCCTAAAACCAAGCAACAGTTTAGCTTAACTAATAAATATCTGCCCAGGCACTGGGTTTTTTTTTTTTTTTTTTTTTTGAACATTATGCTCTTTTAAGGAATTATCTCTATGGAACCACAGAGGGAAAACAGCAACTCCAAAGATTTGATAGGAACCTTAAGAAGCAGTTTATATTAATTGCGGAGGAACAAATCAAAAAAGGAACATGAAAATGGTTGCACAACTCAAAGAATGTAATCAGTGTCACTGACTTATACATGAAGAAACGGCTGGTATATGTTTTCCTCTGTATATTCTCAACAACAACAAAAACCAAAAGCCTGTTGGCTGTATCCTAAGAGTGAGTACAGGCAGATTGGAAGGATATAGAAATGGAACGGGTAATCGGATTAAGATGAAAGTTTGGATGATAAATTGGAATGCTTGAACAGCCTTTATGGAAAGTGGTTGTCTCCTTTACCTGAACATATTATGGGGATGGATATTGTGTCTGACTGGGGAACACTTCCCCTATCTAGTATTGGAAAAGAGAAAGTATGTAATTCCGTCTTTCTGCCCATATTGATTGGACATGCCAAATGGGAACCAATAAGACTGCCTAAGTCCACACAAGTCACTACTTTCAAACGCTATGGGATAGAAGCTGGATTGATGGTATGAACAAATTCTCTGCACAACAGCTCTATTGTTGTCAGGTGCTGTCAAGTCACTTCCAACTCATAGCCACCCTATGTACAACAGAAGGAAACAACGCCCAGTCCTGTGCCATGCTCACAACTGTTGTTATGCTTGAGCCCATTGTTGCAACCACCATGTCAATCCATTGCACTGAGGGTCTTCCTTCTTTTTGCTGACCCTCTGCTTTGCCAAGCATGATGTCTTTCTCCAGGGACTGGTCCCTTCTGATAACATGTCCAAACTATGTGAGATGAAGTCTTTCCATCCTTGGTTCTAAGGAACATTCTGGCTGTACTTTTTCCAAGACAGATGTATTTGTTCTTCTGGCAGTCCACGGTATATTCAGTATTCTTTGCCAACACCATAATTGAAATGCATCAATTCTTCTTTGGTCTTCTTTATTCACTGTTCAGCTTTCACAAGCAACAATAGCCCTAGGTGGAATGAAAACAGGGGCTTAAGGCTAAAGACTGTGAACAACTGCCTCCTTTGCCACTAGACCAGAACTGGATGGTACCTGGCTACCATTATTGAACATTTTGATCAAAGACTGTATAGAAGAATCCTGATCAAAAGTGAGGAAATATGCAACAGAATATGAAACTCTTATGGAATCCAAACTATTGAGCCTGGATGACCTCCCTAAAACCATTGCCCTGAGGTAATCTTTAAACTTTAACCTGAAATGATCTCCTGAAGTCATCTTTAAAACAAAAAAAAATAGTTGAACTTAACTAGTAAAAAATGTTTGCATTGTGTTCTTTAAAGAACCATCTATATATGGTCAACTCTTCTTTGGTCTTCCTTATTCATTGTCCAGCTTTCATATGCATATGATGCGATTTTAAAATACCATGGCTTGGGTCAGGTGCACCTTAGTCTTCAGGGTGACATCTTTGCTCTTCAACACTTTGAAGAGGTCCTTTGCAGCAGATTTGCCCAATGCAATGCATCTTTTGATTTCTTGACTGCAGCTTCCATGGCTATCGATTGTGGATCCAAGTAAAATGAAATCCTTGACAACTTCAATCTTTTCTCCGTTTATGATGATGTTGCTCATTGGTCCAGTTGTGAGGATTTTTGTTTTCTTTATGTTGAGGTGTAATTCATGCTGAAGGCTGTGGTCTTTGATCTTCATTAGTAAGTGCTTCAAGTCCTCTTCACTTTCAGCAAGCAGGGTTGTGTCATCTACATAATGCAGGTTGTTAATGAATCTTCCTCCAGTCCCGATGCCCTGTTCTTCATATAGTCCAGCTTCTCGGATTATTTGCTCATCATACAGATTGAATAGGTATGGTGAAAGAATACAACCATGACACACACCTTTTCTGACTTTAAACTACGCAGTATCCCCTTGTTCTGTCTGAACAACCGCTTTTTGATCTGTGTACATGTTCCTCATGAGCATAGTTGAGTGTTCTGGAATTCCCATTCTTCGCAATGTTATCCATAGTTTGTTACGATCCACACAGTTGAATACCTTTCCATAGTCAATAAAAAACAGGTAAACATCCTTCTGGTATTCTCTGTTTTCAGCCAGGATCCATCTCACATCAGGAATGATATCCCTGGTTCCATATCCTCTTCTGAAACTGGCCTGAATTTCTGGCAGTTCCCTATTAATATACTGCTGCAGCTGTTTTTGAATGATCTTCAGCAAAATTTTGCTTGCATGTGATATTAGTGATATTGTTGTATAATTTCCACATTTGGTTGGATCACCTTTCTTGGGAGTAGGCATAAATATGGATCTCTTCCAGTCAGTTGGCCAGGAAGCTGGCCATAGGCAAGTGAGCACCTCC
The DNA here is from genome assembly GCF_024166365.1 of Elephas maximus indicus. Lineage (NCBI taxonomy): Eukaryota > Metazoa > Chordata > Mammalia > Proboscidea > Elephantidae > Elephas > Elephas maximus. The sequence goes on from NC_064821.1 coordinate 15,780,945, forward strand.
AGTGCTTCATCTGTTTGTTGAAACATCTCACTTGATATTCCTTCAATTCCTGGAGTCTTGTTTTTTGCCACTGCCTTCAGAGCAGCTTGGACTTCTTCCTTCAGTACCGTTGGTTCCTGATCATATGCCACCTCTTGAAATGGTTGAACATCGACCAGTTCTTTTTGGTATAATGACTCTGTGTATTCCTTCCATCTTCTTTTGATGCTTCCTGCGTCATTTAATGTTTTCCCCATGGGATCCTTCACTATTGCAACTCGAGGCTTGAGTTTTTTCTTCAGTTCTTTCAGCTTGAGAAACGGCGAGCATGTTCTTCCCTTTTGGTTTTCCACCTCCAGCTGTTAGTACATGTCATTATAATACTTTGTCTTCTCGAGGCGCCCTTCGGAATCTTCTGTTCAGTTCTTTTACTTCATCAATTCTTCCTTTTGCTTTAGCTGCTCGAAGTTCAAGAGCAAGTTTCAGAGTCTCCTCTGACATCCATCTTGGTCTTTTCTTTCTTTCCTGTCTTTTCAATGACCTCTTGCTTTCTTCACGTATGATGTCCTTGATGTCATTCCACAACTTGTCTGGTTTTCGGTCACTAGTGTTCAGTGCATCAAATCTATTCTTGACATGGTCTCTAAATTCAGGTGGGATATACTTAAGGTCATATTTTGCCTTTTGTGGACTTGCTCTGATTTTCTTCAGTTTCAGCTTGAATTAGCATATGAGCAATTGATGGTCTGTTCCATAGTCAGCCCTTGACCTTGTTCTGACTGGTGATACTGAGCTTTTCCATCGTCTTTTTCCACAGATGTAGTCAATTTGATTTCTGTGTGTTCCATCTGGCGAGGTCCATGTGTATAGTAGCCGTTTATGTTGGTGAAAGAACGTACTTGCAATAAGGAAGTCGTTGGTCTTGCAAAATTCTACCATTCGATCTCTGGCATTTTTTCTGTAACGAAGGCCATACTTCCAACTACTGATCCTTCTTCTTTGTTTCCAACTTTCATATTCCAATCGCCAGTAATTATCAATGCATCTTGATTGCATGTTCAATCAATTTCAGAGTGTAGCAGCTGATAAAAATCTTCTATTTCTTCATCTTTGGCCCTAGTGGTTGGTGTATAAATTTGAATAATAGTCATATTAACTGGTCTTCCTTGTAGTCGTATGGATATTATCCTATCACTGACAGCATTGTACTTCAGGATAGATCTTGAAATGTTCTCTTTGATGATGAATGCAACAGTATTCCTCTTCGTGTTGTCATTCCCAGCATAGTAGACTATATGGTTGTCTGCTTCAAAATGGCCAATACCAGTCCATTTCAGCTCATTTCAGCTCACTAATGCCTAGGATATTGATGTTTATGCGTTCCATTTCATTTTTGATGGTTTCCAATTGTCCTAGATTCATACTTCGTACATTCTAGGTTCCGATTATTAATGGATGTTTGCACCTGTTTCTTCTCATTTTGAGTCGTGCCACATCAGTAAATGAAGGTCCTGAAAGCTTTACTCCATCCATGTCGTTAAGATCGACTCTACTTTGAGGAGGTAGCACTTCCCCAGTCATCTTTTGAGTGCCTTCCAACTTGGGGGGCTCATCTTCCAGCACTATATCAGACAGTGTTCCACTGCTATTCATAAGGTTTTCACTGGCTAATGCTTCTCAGAAGTAGACTGCCGGGTCCTTCTTCCTAGTTCGTTTTAGTCTGGAAGCTCAGCTAAAACCTGTCCTCCATGGGTGACCCTGCTGGTATCTGAATACCAGTGGCATAGTTTCCAGCATCACAGCAACACACAAGCCCCCACAATATGACAAACTGACAGACACGTGGCTTTCATATACTGTTTTGACCAGAACCCACAGTAAAAATGCATTCTGTGCTGAAATCCAATACACACATATAGATGCACATACCCATACACACACACAACTGAAACTTGAGATGAACAGGACTTAGCCTTACTATGTGCAGCACTTTAGTTTCCATTACACTTCACTCCACATCCCTCTAAACTATTTCACTTCATTCTATTTCATGCTAGCTTTATTCACTAAATTAATTTTTCTACCTACAAAGGAGTGGCCTGAAGTTCAAAATATACTGTGTTTAGGAGATGGAGCATGGAATCACAGAGGGAAATGGGATGGGAGTTAATAGGTGATAGCAGTAGTTCATTTACAAAGAAATTCATTCATTCATTCACTCACTTTTATGAAATATCTACTATGTACCAGGCATGGAGATTCAAAGATATCTGAAACCCAGTCGTGGCCTTGAAGTGGTCATGGCCAGTGGTAGAAATAGGTAGCCAATTCAGTGTGGCAAGTGTTTCAATAGAGAGTTGAGAAAAGTATCGTAGAATGGTCTAACTACCTGAGGAAAATAGGGGATGTTTTACAGAGAAAATAGTGTCTTCGTTGGCACTTGAAGGGTGATTTTGTCCAAGAGAGGGCACTCTAAGTGAAAGGAAAAGGGTGACAAGGTCAAGGGAGTGTTGACAGCACAGAGTGTGGTCTGGGTAGGGTTGGCAAACAGCAAATAAAAAATAAGAGGCACTCAGTTAAATTTGAATTTCAGATAAACAATACTTTTTCATACAAGTCATATAAATCTGGAAGGGGCAAGCCATTCTTCGTAGCCGCAACATTGGTGGGCATGGGGAAGTGGCAGAGATGAGTCTGTGTGTTTGTTCATATCAGGCTGTGAGATCTGAAGAGAGAATAAGAACTTGCCATGTAGACACCTGCTCACAGGAATGTTAATTTGAGAATAGTTACGGAATAACCGATAAAGGTGGAATCCTAGTGGGTGCGTGGAATGATCATTATTTATTAAGGATTGTTAATTCCATTTCAGTACTTCTTTCTCACCTTCTATGCTGCTGTTAATTATTCCTAAGATGTCTTTTTCAGTGTTTAGTTGAGAAAAAGGAATAAGCACATTTTGTAGTCTCTACCGATTCTGGTCCAGCCTGAAGCCACATTTAGGTTGTTAATGTAATGGAATCAACAGCATGTGTGTGATTAACCAAGGGTTGTCTTTGCTTTGTTTGAGCAATTTGCCAGATGTAGTAGACACAGGTTGTCTATTTTCCCTTTCCCTCTTTGTGGTAATGGCTTCCCTGCCCTGTCCTCTGTTCATGTTCATCACCTTTCAGGGATGGTTCCTGACAGGCTGGGGTAGGGAGGAGCTGGGAACTGACAGAAGGTGGATCAATCAGAGTTCAGTGTCTTGTCATGGTTGAACTTGTAACCTGAAACTCAGGAGCTGTTATAGCCATGTTTTTCAGCCATATTGACTGGAGAATCAGAAGAAGACAGTAAAGGGGCAGGAGAATCATTGATGAAGGGGGAGAGAGTGAGAGAGGCACAGCGGTCCAGTCCCTGGATTTACTGCATTCCATAAGTTTGGGTTGCATTCCTATCCTTGGGTTTGGTGAGGTGCCTCTTTATCTTCTGATGAATTTTAATTTATGCTTAAGATCACTAGAATAGGTTATTATACTTGAAAGAAGGATGCTAGTTAATAAACCAAATCAGTAAAGTTGTATTAAAACCACTGTGGTTATCATTGGTAAAAGATATTTTCTTCCAGTTGTGATTAGGAGTTGGGTATTTAACATCTAGGTAGAAGTTTACCACAGAACTCCCACATGCAAATGGGAAGAAGCAATATTTTTATTAAACTGAGTGTGCTCATTACTACACATGAAATACACTTCCAGGCACATGGTTTTCTTTTGTGCCTAGTGTTCATTCTGGGTTTGAGAAAAAGCTTATCAGCTTAATTTGTGGCAGGTTTATTTTGATTGGTTGGGGAGTTGTTCTGTGGAACTTTAAACAATATTCAGCTTTATGTAAAGTATGTCTATAAACATACTAGTTAGGCCATGAAAAATAGGGGAGTTGTGGGTGTCCCCGGAATATTTGGTTTCAGTAAACCATTCTGCAATTCCTCTCAGAGCCTTTAAGATGCTAATATGTATTGTAAATTTCCCAAAGGTAGACAGCTCCTGAAAACTTTAAAGTGCTCGAAAAATAAAGAACATTAAAAAATATATGCATATATATATTTGTATATTTAGATATATGTATAAGTATGTATATTCTTGTGCACAGAAGTACATGTATATGTGTGAAAATATATGTTTTTTTTTTTTTTAACTGTGCAATATTTCAACATTTGGGTGAAATGCTGATCTCTAAATTTGGATGTTGAGCGTGACTCTAAGGAAGTGACGTTTAAGGAAGGCCTCCCTACCTGGTCATGTGTTCAATGTGCTGAACACTGTCTTCTAAAATACCTTCCACTCCACAGGTCTTTCCTGCTCCCGTAGACCACTCAGGAGTGTCCAGGCAGCGGCCGCCGTTCTCGCATTGCACTGGGCTTACTGAGTTGCATGTTTTCATTTCCTCCTTTACACTGGGGAAAGTATTCGGTCTTTCATCATTAAGTATGAGGGCAGATGTAGACTTTGTGGATATGCAAACTAATCTTGGGAAAAAAAAGTTGTTTGAAAAGTTGCTATAATGCTGCAGTAATTGAGAAAGTGTAACAGTGTAAGCATAATCAAGTAGATCAAAGAATGAAACAGAGAGTCGAAAAATTGACCCACATTAACGTTGTTGTTGTTGTTAGGTGCCGTGGATTAGGTTCCAACTCACAGCGACTGTATGTACAACAGAACAAACTACCCGGTCCTGCAGCATCCTCACAATGCTTGCTATGTTTGAGTCCATTGTTGCAGCCACTGTGTCAGTCCAACTCATCGAGGGTCTAAGTATTTTTGTTGTTTCTCTACATAACCAAGCATGATGTCCTTCTACAGGGACTGGTCCCTTCTAACAACATGTCCAAAGTACGAGACATGAAGTCTTACCATTCTCAATTCCAAGGACCATCTGGCTGTACTTCTTCCGAGACAGGTTTGTTCGTTATCCTGGTAGTCCGTGGTATACTTCAGTAAGCTTTGCCAATACCATAACTCAGAGGTATCAGTTCTTCTTCGATCTTCCTTATTCGTTGTCCAGCTTTAGCATGCATATGAGGTGACTGAAAATATCATGGCTTGGCTCAAGTGCACCTTAGTCCTCAAAGTGACATCTTTGCTTTTCAACACTTTCAGGAGGTCTTTTGCAGCAGATTTGCCCAATGCAATAGGTCATTTTATTACTTGACTGCTGTTTCCATGGGTGTTGATTGTAGATCCAAGTAAATAAAGTCCTTGACAACTTCAGTCTTTTCTCCATTCATCTTGATGTTGCTTATTGGTCCAGTTCTGAGGAATTTTTGTCCTCTTTATTTTGAGGTGCAATCCATACTGAAGCCTGTAGTCTTTGATCTTCGTCAGTAAGTGCTGCAAGTCCTCTTCACTTTCAGCAAGCAAGGTTGTGTTATCTGCATAACGCAGGTTGTTAATGAATCTTCCTCTGATCCTGATGCCCTGTTCTTCTTAATATAGTCCAGCTTCTCGAATTATTTCCTCAGCGTACAGATTTAGTATGGTAAAAGGATACAACCCCAATGCACACCCTTCCTGATTTTGAACCACGCAGTATCCCCTTGTTCCGTTCAACAGCTGCCTCTTAGTCTATGTACAGGTTCTGCATAAGCACAATTAAGTGTTCTGGAATTTCCATTCTTTGCAATGTTATCCATAATTTGTTATGATCTACACAGTCAGATGCCTTTGTGTAGTCAATAAAACACAAGTAATAAACATCTTTCTGACATTTTCTGCTTTCAGCCATGATCCATCTGACATCAGCAATGATATCCATTGTTCCATGTCCTCTTTTAAATCCGACTTGAATTTCTGGCAGTTCCCTGTGGATGTACTGCTGTGGCCATTTTTGAATGATATTGAGCAAGATTTCACTTATGTGTGTGATATTAATGATGTTATTTGGTAATTTCTGCATTCTGCTGGATCACCTTTCTTTGGCTGGGGCACAAATATGGATCACTTACATTCAGGTGGCTGGGCAAGCTATCTTCCAAGTTTCTTGGCATCAGTGACTGAGCATCTCCAGTGCTGCATGCATTTGTTGAAACATCTCAGCTGGTATTGTCAATTCCTGGAGCCTAGTTTTTTGCCAGTGCCTTCAGTGCTGCTTAAACCTCTTCCTTCAAAACCAAGGGTTCTTGATCATATTCTACCTCCTGAAATGGTTACATTTCAATTATTTTTGGTACAGTGACTCTGTATATCCCTTCCATCTTCTTTTGATGCTTCCTGATCCATTCAGTATCTTGCCCATAGAATTCTTCAATATTGCATTTGAAGATCTGAATTTTTTCTTTAATTCTTTCAGCTTGAGAAATGCCGACCGCATTCCTCTCTTTTGGTTTTCTAACTCCAAGTCTTTGCACATTTCATTATACTACTTTACTGCGCCTTCTCGAGCCACCCTTTGAAATCCTCTGTTCAACTCTTTTACTTCATCATTTCTTCTATTCGCTTCAGCTGCTCTACATTCAAGAGCAAGTTTCAGAGTCTTTTCTGATGTCCATTTTGGTCTTTTCTTTCTTTCCTGTCTTTTTAATGATCTTTTGCTTTCTTCGTGTATGATGTCCTTGATGTCATCCCACAATTCATCTGGTCTTTGTTCATTAGTGTTTTCAGTGTGTCAAATCTATTCTTGAGGTAGTCTTCAGATTCAGGTGAGATATACTCAAGGTCATATTTTGCCTCTCGAAGATTTCTTTTAATTTTCTTCAAGCTTCCACTTAGACTTGAATATGAGCAATTGCTGGTCTGTTCCACAGACAGACCCTGGACTTGCTTTGACTGACAATATTAAGCTTTTCCATCCACTTTCTCCACAGATGTAGTCGATTTGATTCCTGTTATTTCCACCCCATGAGGTCCACGTGTTTAGTTGCTGTTTATGTTGAAAAAACTTATTTGCAATCATTAAGTCGTTGGTCTTGCAAAATTCTATCATGCAATCTCCACTGTCATTTCTATCACCAAGGCCATATTTTCCAACTACTGATCCTTCTTGTTTCCAACTTTCGCATTTTCACCTCCAGTAATTATCAATGTATCCTGATTGCATGTTTGATCAATTTTGGATTGCAGAAGTTGGTAAAAATCTTCAATTTCTTTGTCTTTTTTTTTTTTTTTTTTTTGCCTTAGTGGTTCTTGTGTAAATTTGAATAGTAGTCATATTAATTTGGTCCTTCTTGCAGGCATATGGATATTATCCTATCACCGACAACACTGTACTTCAGGACAGATGTTGAAATGATCTTTTTGATGATCAGTGAGACACCATACCTTTTCAATTTGTCATTCCAGCATAGTAGACCATATGATTGTTTAATTCAAAATGGCCAATACCAGTCCATTTCAGCTCACTAATGCCTAGGATATTGATCTTTATGCAGTCCTTTTTTGACAACTTCCAAGTTTCCTAGATTCATACTTCGTACATTCCCCTTTGATTATTAATGGATGTTTGAAGCTGTTTCTTCTTACTTTGAGTCGTGCCACATCAGCAGATGAAGGTTCCAAAAGCTTGACTCCATCCATGTCATTAAGATCAGCTCTACTTGAGGAGGCAGCTCCTCCTCAGTTGTATTTTGAGTGCCTTCAACCTAAGGGTCTCATCTTCTGTCACTATATCAGACAATGTTCACTGCTATTCTTACGTTTTTCACTGGCCAATTTTTTCAGAAGTAGGCCACCAGGTCCTTCTTCCTAGCCTGTCTTACTCTGGAAGCAGCACTGAAACCTGTCCCCCATGGGTGACTCTACTAGTATTTGAAATACTGTTAGAATAGCTTCCAGCGTCACACATGTCACCACAGTATGACAAACTGACAGATGCATGGAGGCACATTAACACAGCCACGTAAATTCCCACAAAGTTTCCAAAGGGATTAAATCAAAGAAATAGTGCTGGAGTAACAATATCCACACAGAATAAATAAATAAATAAATAAACCTTGACTCCCTACATTCACACATATACATACAAAAATTGATCTGTGTTGGGTCATAGACCTAAATTTAAAATTTAAAAGCTGCATCAGGGTTGTATCCTTTCAACATGTTTATTCAATCTGTATGCTAAGCAAATAATTCTAGAAGCTGTACTGTATGAAGAAGAACGTGGCATCAAGACTGGAGGAGGGAGGAGGGACTCATTAAAAACCTGTGATATGTAGGTGACACAACCTTGCTTGCTGAAGGTGAACTGGACTTCAAGCACATAACTGATGAAGATTAAAGAGGACAGCCTTCAGTATGGATTGCACTTCAACATAAAGAAAACAAAAATCCTCACAACTTGACCAATAAGCAACATCATGATAAACAGAGAAAAGACTGAAGTTGTCAAGGATTTCATTTTACTTAGATCCACAATCAATGCCCATGGAAGCATCAGTCAAGAAATCAAATGACATATTACCTTGGGCAAATCTGCTGCAAAAGACTTCTTTAAAGTGTTAAAAAGCAAAATGTTACTTTAAGGACCAAGGTGTGCCTGACTCAAGGCATGGTATTTTCAATTGCCTCATATGCATACAAAAGCTGGACAGCAGATAAGAAAAACCGAAGATGACTTTCAGTTATGGTGGTGAAGAATATTGAATATACTATGGACTTGCCAGAAGAACGAACACATGTGTCTTGTAACAAGTACAGCCAGAATGCTCCTTAGAAGCAAGGATGGTGACTTCCTGTCTCAGAATTTGAACACGTTATCAGGAGGGACCAGTCCCTGGAGAAGGACATCATGCTTGGTAAAGTAGAGGGTCAGCAAAAAAGCAGAAGACCCTGGATGAGATAGACTGACACAGGGGCTGCAACAATGTGCTCAACATAGCAATGATTGTGAGGATAGTGCAAGACTGGGTAGTGTTTGTTTCTTTTCTGTTGTACATATGGTAGTTATGAACCAAATTGAGGGTGCCTAACAACAAAAACTACTCCTCTGACATCCTCCCCATTTCACCATTCCATCAACCTCCCTGCTGCTGGTGGTTCCCTTAAGGGTTTCATACTCCCTCCTCTGAGCACAGGGCATGCAGATGATTTGAAGTGGATTCTCTCAGCAGAACCCCACCCAGTTCAGCTTTGAGGTCCTGACTTAGCTGCCAGGACAAAAGCAGAGGAAGGAGAAAGGGGCGCAGAGTGTCTGTAGTCACCCCCTTCCCAAGCCAAAGGGATTCCCGCTGACCCTTCAGCAAAGACTGGGGTATGGAGCTGTGAAGGGCCCGCCTGCCAGGCAGGCCTCCAGCCCCCGTGAAGGGAGTGTGAAGCAGCCAAGACCTCCAGGGTCACGGGAAGGGCCAGGGGTCAAAGAGCAAGGAGCGCAGGGGCCCTGTCCGCGTCAAGTCACTGCAGATCTTCCAGCTGAGGCGGGGTCCCGACCCCGGGGATGAGCTCTTGGAGGAGGTGGTGGCCAGGCGGCGTGGGCGCGGGGCGGGATGTCGGGCAGCGCGGGCCCCGGTGCCGGTGCCGGGTAGGCGGAGAAGAGGCCCGGTACCTCGCCCTCCGCGCGTTTCCCAGACGAGTCCCCAGTCCCAGGGCAGACCCACCTCCTCCTCCAGGGCCGCAGGACCTGCGCCCGGGCCGCCGTGTTGCTGCTCTGCCTGCCCTTCAGGGTGGTAGTGGTGGGGATGGGTCCGCGGGGGCCGCTGGGAGGGGGCGCGCTCGGTGGGCGGGGCCCGTGGGAGGGGCGGGGTCCACGGAAGAGGCGGGGCCCGCGGGAGGGGCAGGTGACAGCGGGTTTAGTGGGTGTGGGAGGAGACGAGTGATTCAAAGTGGGAGGATCTTGGAACCAGAGCTTTCTGCTCGGGTTTTAACTGGGTTGTTTGTCTTTTTTGTTGGTGAGTTTCAGGAGTTCTTTAGATATTTTATGTATTTTGGGTATTGAACCCTTATCCCACGTTGTTGTTGTTAGGTGCCCTCCAGTCAGTTCCGACTCATAGCGACCCTATGCACAACAGAATGAAACACTGCCGGGTCCTGCGCCATCCTTATAATCGTTATGCTTGAGCTCATTGTTGTGGCCACTGTGTCAATCCACCTTGTTAAGGGTCTTCCTCTTTTCCGCTGAGCCTGTACTCTGCCAAGCATGATGTCCTTCTCCAGGGACTGATCCCTCCTGACAACGTGTCCAAGGTATGTAAGACGCAGTCTGGCCATCCTTGCTTCTAAGGAGCTTTCTGGTTGTACTTCTTCTAAGACAGATTTGTTCGTTCTTTTGGCAGTCCATGGTATATTCAGTGTTCTTTGCCAGCACCACAATTCAAAGACGTCAGCTCTTCTTTGGTCTTCCTTTTTCATTGTCCAGCTTTCACATGCATTATCCCACATATGGTTTCAAAATATTTTCTCCCATTTCTGTGGGTCGTCTTTTAACTTTCCTGATAATGCTGTTCACTTTCTTGATGATGTTCTTTGATGCACAAATGTTTTTCATTTTGTTGAAGTCCAACTTAACTATTTTTTTCTTTTATTGCTCATCTTTTGGTGTCATATCTAAGAAACTATGACCAAAAACAGGGTCCCGAAGGTTCACCTTGTATTTTCTTTTACATGTTTTATGTTTTAGCTCTTATATTTACCTCACTGATGAATTTTGAGTTCTTATTTGTATATAGTACAAGGTATAGGTCCAGCTTAATTTTTTTTCTGCATACCGAGATAGAGTTGTCTAAGGACCGTTTGTAGAAGAGACTATCCTTTTCCCATCCCATAGAACTGACACTTTTATGGAAAATGAATTAGCCACAGACGTAAGAGTTTATTTCTGGACTCCATGAGAATATTTTTAAACTAATAGCAAAAAGAAATAGGGTCATAAAAATGAAATTATTGTAGATAATTTTTATAATGTTCTATCTGTGAGAGTTGTCGTAGCAAAGCATCGGTTTTTACATTCTGTTGGAAGTGAAAGCAAAGCATTTTATTGTGAGGTAGAGAGAGAGATTTGTGAATCTGGGAAACACACTAGCACCAGGCAGGATGTTGTAGTGTTCCAAGTTGCAGAAGGACAGTGAGGTTTCCACTGGGTGGAGAAAAACAAAGGGCTACATGCTTTCAGGCAGAGAGGAGATAAATGGCAAGAAATTACAAGGGAGATCATTAATCTACAAATTTTATTACATTATCAGTTCTATTCACTAACCTCCTGGAACATGTTGACTGAGACATTCTTCTTAGACCAAGCTGCGTAAACGTCCTTAGCAAACATCTTTTAAGAAACAATTCCTAATAGAAGCCAAAGCCTTAACCCTTGCTCCTTTCTGTGTTGCAAACACTTAAACTTTTACAAGAAGCTGAACTGTCTTTTTAGGGCAGCAGAAGCAGAGAAATTTAGGCCAAGTTGCAGTTTAATTCAAAATGGAGTTTAATTTAGATCTGGGCCAGCCATTTTGGTCATACCAAGCACCTGGGTTCTGGGGTCCACATACAGAGAGTTATGATTAATTTTATATTATTAATTTTTTTCTTTAGATTTTCCTAATGTGAGTAGGTAGGCCATCAGCATATATAATAAGAAAGAGGTCCTCCTATATTTTGAAAAATTATTTTTATGTTCCAGGCAGGGCAGTTTTTAGTCATTCCTGGAAAGGAACTTCTTTTGGCATAGATTTAATATCAATCTGTAAATGAAAAAAATAGATTTTAAAACTTAAGCTACTTATAAAATATGTGATGAAAAGTAGTAAAAAAGAACCAATTGTGATTAAATATATTAATAGCATAAAATTAAAGCTCGGCTAACCTGAGTCTAATACTGATGCCCTCTTATCTGTATACACACGCACAAACACATAAAACAGTTATTTTGCTCTAAGACACTAGGACATGGGATTAAACTTAAATAGTGTGTAAAAATGCATCTAAGAATTTTATTAGATGATTCCTTATAATCATCAAAAAATGAACATAAACATTTGCCTCTACTTTTCCATAAGTCCACTTCAGTGATAGTGAACAAAAGGAATGTCTGGTCGTGCACCATGCTCACACTCGTTGTTACACTTGAGCCCATTGTTGCAGCCACTGTGTCAATCCATCTCATTGAGGGTCATCCTCTTTTTCGCTGACTCTCTCTCTACTTTACCAAGCATAATGTCCTTCTCCAGGGACTGATCCCTCCTGACAACATGTCCAAAGTATGTAATCACAAGAATAAATAGAAGTGTCAAGGAGGCATGAATGTAGATGTGTGAGTAGGAGCATTTTAGCAAGCATGACAAAGCTAAAACTTAAGCTACAGTAGCAGCAATATAAGCAAGGTGATTCATGCTGCAAATTTCTGAGAAGCTCTGAACTGGAGGATTCAGGTATCCTGTAGTGGAACAGATGGGTGAAAAGTAGGATTAAGTGGAAGTCTGAATACAGGATGCTTAAGAGCCCATATGGCTCCCACTGGAAGTTTGCTCTTTGGAAACGTTAAGCCCAAGAGCCCAGAGGCTGATGCAGAAAAGGGTCAGAGAGAATGGACCCTGACAGCATTTACTGAGGTTACCCAAGAGCCAATCCAGCTCAGCCCAGAGCTGAGAGATCACAGTGTTTGTTTCCTTGCTTGACCAATTAATTTATGTAATATGTTAAAAAGAAAAGTGTCCGTAGGACTCAGTAGTGCAGGGGTCGTTGTTGACAATTGTTGTTAAGTACTGTCGAGTCCGTTCCAACTCACAGTGACCCTATGTACCAGAGAAGGAAACACTGTCCATTCCTGCACCATGCTCACAGTCGTTGTTATGCTTGAGCCCATTGTTGCAGCCGCTGTGTCAATCATCTCATTGAGGGTCATCCTCTTTTTCGCTGACTCTCTACTTTACCAAGCGTGATGTCCTTCTCAAGGGACTGATCCCTCCTGACAACATGTCCAAAGTATTTAAGATGCAGTCTCGCCATCCTTCCTTCTAAGGGGCATTCTGGTTGTACTTCTTCCAAGACAGATTTGTTTGTTCTTTTGGCAGTCCTAGGTATATTCAATATTCTTTTCAAACATCACAATTCAAAGATGTCAGTTCTTCTTCCATCTTTCTTATTCATTGTCCAGCTTTCACATGCATATAATGTGATTGAAAATACTGTGGCTTGGGTTAGGCGCACCTTATACTTCAAGGTGACGTCCTTGCTTTTCAACACTTTAAAGGGTTCCTTTGCAACTGGTTTTCCAAATGCAATGAATCTTTTGATTTCTTGACTGCTGCTTCCATGGGCATTGATTGTGAATCCAAGTAAAATGAAGTTCTTGACAACTTCACTCCTTTCTCTGTTTATCATGATGTTGCTTATTGGTCCAGTAGTGAGGATTTTTGTTTTCTTTATGTTGAGTTATAATCCATACTGAAGACTGTCGTTTTTGATCTTTGTCAGTAAGTGCTTCAAGTTCTCTTCACAAAAATCCTCACAAATGGACCAATAAGCAACATGATGATAAACAGAGAAAAGATTGAAGTTGTCAAGGATTTCGTTTTACTTGGATCCACAGTCAACACCCATGGAAACAGCAGTCAGGAAATCAAAAGATGCATTGCATTGGGCAAATCTGCTGCAAAAGACCTCTTAAAGTGTTGAAAAGCAAAGATGTCACCGTGAAGACTAAGGTGTGCCTGACCTAAGTAATGATATTTTCTATCATGTCCCATGCATGTGAAAACTGGATGATGAATAAGGAGGATCAAAGAAGAGTTGATGCCTTTGAATTGTGGTGTTGGAAAAGATATTGAATATACCATGGACTGCCAAAAGAATAAAAAAATCTGTCTTGGAAGAAGTAGAACCAGAATGTACCTTAGAGCAAGCATGGTGAAATTACGTCTCACATACTTTGGATGTGTTATCAGGAGGGATCAGTCCCTGGAGAAGGACATCATACTTGGTAAAGTAGAGGGTCAGAAAAGACCCTCAGTGATATAGGTTGACACAATGAGCAACAATGGGATGGTGAGGAAGGGAGACGACGGAAGGGAATGTCCACTCTGGCCTCTGCTCCTGCCCTCCTTACATCCCTTCACTTCAGATAGAAATGTATTCAAGCCCTGTTTATGTTCAAGCCGTATTTATAAGCAGATACTCTTCCTGCCTCCACCAATCCCCCACAGAACACTACTGGGATTGCCAATCCCACTTGGGGCTGGCGCTGTTGGACAGCTATCCTGTGGGAGAAGCCCATACTCTGGGTGTCTCCCTTGGGCTGCACCTTTTCTTTCTTTGCTCAGTGTCTGAAGAAGGGTGGAGTTGTTTTGACAGCAGTTTGGTTTTGGATGATTTTATTTGGCTTCTATTTTTCTTGTTTTGGGCTCAAGCATAACAACAATTGTGAGGGTGGTACAGAACCAGATGGTGTTTCCTTCTGTTGTATGTAGGGTCTATGAGTTGGAACCGACTCGAAGGCACCTAACAACAACAACAACTACCTAACCGAGCATGATGTCCTTCTCCAGGGACTCATCCCTCCCGATAACCTATCCGAAGTGTGTAGCCTCACCATCCTCGCTTCCAAGGAGCACTCTGGCTGTATTTCTTCCAAGACAGATTTGTTTGTTCTTCCGGCAGTCCAGAGTGTATTCAATGTTCTTCACCAACAACATAATTTAAAGGCATCAATTCTTCTTCATTCTTCCTTATTCATGCCTGGCTTTCCCATGCATATGGAGCTATTGAAAATACTATGGCTTGGGTCAGGTGCACCCTAGTCCTTAAAGTGACATCTTTGCTTTTCAATGTTTTAAAGAGGTCTTTTGCAGCAGATTTGCCCAATGCAATGCATCGTTTGATTTTTTGATTGCTGCTTCCATGGGCATTGATTGTGAATCCAAGTAAAATGAAGTCCTTAAGAGCTTCAGTCCTTTCTCTGTTTATCATTATGTTGCTTATTGGTCCAGTAGTGAGGATTTTTGTTTTTTTATGTTGAGGTATAATCCATACTGAAGACTGTAGTCTTTGATCTTCATCAGTAAGTGTTTCAAGTTCTCTTCACTTTCAGCAGGCAAGGTTGTGTCATATTATAGGTTTTTAATGAGTCTTCAACCAATCCTGATGTCATGTTCTTCTTTATACAGTCCAGTTTCTCAGATTATTTCCTCAGCATACAGATATGAATAAGTATGGTGAAAGAATACAACTCTGATGCCAACCTTTCCTGATTTTAAGCCACGCAGTATCCCTTCGTTCTTTTCTGATGACTGCCTCTTGATATATGCACAGGCTCCAATTGAGCATAATTAACTGTTCTGGAGTTCCCATTCTTCGCAATGTTATCCATAACTTGTTAGGATTCACACAGTTGAATACCTTTGCATAGTCAATAAAACGCAGGTAAAGACCATTCTGGTGTTCTCGGCTTTCAGAGATCCATCTGACATCCACCCTTCCACACCTTCTTCTGAATCTGGCTTGAATTTTTGGCAGTTTCCTATCAATATACTGCTGCAACTGTTTTGAATGAACTTCAACAAAATTTTACCTATGTGTGATATTAATGATATTGTTCAATAATTTCCACATTCTGTTGTATCACCTTTTTTTTGGAATGGGCAGAAATACGGTTCTCTTCCATTTTGTTAGCCAGGTAGCTGTCTTCCAAATTTCTTGTCATAGATGAGTGGGCACCTCCAGCACTGCATCCATTTGTTGAAACATCTCGAATGGAATTCTGTCAATGTTCTAGTTTTTCACCAATGCCTCCGGTGTTGCTTGGACTTCTTCCTTCAATAACATCAATACTTGGTCATATGCTACCTCCTGAAGTGATTGAACATTGACCAATTTTTTTTGGTGCAGTGACTCTGTGTAATCCTTCCCTCTTTTTTTTGGTGCTTTCTGTGTCATTCAATATTTTGCCTGTAGAATCCTTCAGAATTGCAACTCAAGGCTTGAAATTTTTCTTCAGTTCTTTTAGCTTGAGTAATGGCAAGTGTGTTCTTCCCTTTTGCTTTTCTAACTCCGGGTCTTTGCACAGTTCATCATAATACTTTACTTTGTCTTCTAGAACCACCCTTTGAAATCTTCTGTTTAGCTCTGTTACTGCGTCATTTCGTCCTTTTGTTTTAGTAGCTCTGTGTTCAATAGCAAGTTTCAGAGTCTCTCCTGACATCCATTTTGGTATTTTCTTTCTTTCCTGTCTTTTTAATGACCTGTTGTTGTCTTCATATATGGTGTCCTTGATGCCATTTCATAATTTGTCTGGTCTTCAGTTGTCAGTGTTCAATGTGTCAAATCTGTTCTTGAGATGGTCTCCAAATTCAGGTAGAGTATACTCAAGGCCATATTTTGGTTCTTGTGGACTTATTTTAATTTTCTTCAGCTTCAACTTAAATTTGCTTATGAGCAATTGGTGGTCTGTTTGTTCTGCATCCAGCCACTGGCCTTGTTCTTACTGATAATATTGAGCTTTTCCATCTGTCTTTCTATAGATGCAGTTGATTCCATTCCTGTGTTTTCCATCTGGTGAGGTCCACATATATAGTCACTGTTTCTGTTGTTGAAAAAGATATTTGCAGTGAATATTTTGTTGGTTTTGTAAAATTCTATCATGCAATCTCCATTTCTATCATCAAGACCATGTTTTCCAACTACAGGTCCTTCTTTTTTCCAACTTGTGGATTCCAATCACCAGTAATTATCAGTGCATCTTGATTGCATGTTTAATAAATTTCATACTGCAAATGTTGGTAAAAACCTTCAATTTCTTCATATTTGGCTTTAGTGGTTGGTTTGTAAATTTGAATAATAGTTGTACTCACTAACCTTGCTTGTAGCGTATGCATATTGTTACATCACTGACAGCTTTGTACTTCAGCATAGATCTTGAATGTTCTTTTTGATGATGAATGCAACACCATTTCTCTTCAATTTGTCATTCCTGGCATAGTAGAATGTATGATTTTGTCAGGTTCAGTATGGCCAGTACCAGTCCATTTGGGCTCTCGGATGCCTAGGATATTGATCTTCATGCACTCCATTTCATTTTTGATGATTTCTAATCTTCCTAGATTTATACATTTACATTCGACGTTCTGATTATTAACGGATTTTTGCAGCCGTTTCTTCTCATTTTGAGTCATGCCACATCAGCAAATGGAAGTCCTGAAAACTTTACTCCTTCCATGTCATTAAGGTCAAGTTTACTTTGAGGGAGTAGCTCTTCCCCAATCACAATTTGAGCGTGTTCCAACCTGAGGGTCTCATTTTCCAGCACTAAATCAGACAGTGTTCTGCTGCTATTCGTAAGGTTTTCACTGGCCAATTTTTTCAGAAGTAGGCTGACAGGTCCTTCTTCCTAGTCTGTCTTAGTCTGAAAGCTCTGCTGAACCTGGCCACCATGGGTGATCCTGCTGGCATTCGAAATACCAGTGGCATAGCTTCCAGCATCATAACAACTTGCAAGCCGTCATGGTATGACAAGCTGACAGACAGGTGGTAGATTAATCTTTTTATGATTTATAATTAGGAATTTATATATTAAATGTAAAAATTTTTATTAGTCAAATAGATTTTTTTTTTTGCCTTTCAGTTTTCTGCAGGACACCTTTTCTTATTCAGAGTTTTTCCATTTTTGGTCTAATTATCCATCTTTTTCTCTCTTATTAAACTGCATATTCAGAAAGAGCTTCTCCTTTCTTACATTATATCTGTATTTAAATTTATATTGTCTGTACATTTTTCCATGTTTTCTTCTGATAGCTAGCATGGTCACTTGTTCCACATATAATATTGGAAATATATTGGCGATTATGGAGTGAGGATTTAACATTATTTTTTCTAAATAATTCATCAATCACTAGACACTTATTCACAACTTAAAAAAAAAAAAAAAGCTCTCTAATTATAGAGCCCTGGTGGTGTAATGGTTAAGAGTTCAGCTGCTAACCAAAAGGTTGGCAGTTGAAAATCACAGGCTGCTACTTGGAAACCCTATGGGGCAGTACTACTCTGTCCTATAGGGTTTCTATAAGTTAGAACCAACTCAATGGCACGTAACAACGAGAACAATAACATAATTTCAGGTGAACTAGTGCTAGGAGCAGAACCCTCATTTGGACGCTGTAGGGAGTTGGCTGAGTGTGGTTAGACACATGTAGTTGGATAAGGATGAGAATTTGCAAGAAAGAGCATGTGCCATGTGAGTACAGGAACATTTTGTCTGAATTGCTGGTAGTTCTCCTATTCCTGGAGCATCTGTAACATCACAGATTGCCCGATGTCCAGAGTAATTAATGAAGATCATGGGACACATCCACGAAGGAGCCATTGCCCATAATTTTTGAATGGTGTGTTTCTGTTTCTTCGTTGTAGAGTGTTCACAGACTAAGCATTTGGACAATCAGAGATGTGGAGGGGGTGCCACTTAGGGTCATTCACCTCTGGAAGAGACATTTTGGGGCCCTGCTAGGAGGTCTGTGATGGCCCCTGTAGGAAGATTGGGGCCCTGAATGGTGAGGAAGGCAGAGGTTGAAGTGCAGAGCTGGATAAAGACCCCAGAGCACGGAGGTCCAAGCTGAAGTTGGCCAGCCATGAATGCCTCTCTGCACTAGGTGTGGGGGCAGGGGATAAGGTTGAGGGGAAATAGTAGTGTGGGATGAAGAAGGAGTTTCATAGGACAGAGGGGCTGATCCCTTCTGGGAGATCTCATTGGGGCCTGGCAGCATTCGGGAGTCATCTCTTCCTCTTGTGCATACGGGAGACTCACTTTCCAAGCTCCCTTGTCTGAATCAGATTCATCTTTAATTTGATCTCCCAGGTGGTATCGTCAGTGGTGGAAAGGAGCCACTTTGCCTGGACAGGAAACTGAAGACCTTCTGATGTCCTCAGGGCATGCTCAGAGCCACCTGGTTTTGACTCTTTGTCTCTGGTTTTGGCTCTTCCCAGACAAACAAACAAAAAAACCCATTGCCATCAAGTCAATTTCAACTCATAGCAACCCTATAGGACAGAGTAGAACTGCCCCATAGAGTTTCCAAGGAGCGTCTGTTGAATTAGAACTGCTGACCTTTTGGTTAGCAGCCGTAGCTCTTAACCACTATACCACCAGGGTTTCCATTCCCAGACCAGCAAATTATCTCAATACCTGTTTTCTCTCTTAAGATCATCCAGTTAAAACTATATAGGACTGCAACTTCATGGCATTTGAGAAATAGTAATGGAAATCTGAGATGATGTTTGATTGGTTTTGTAGCATGTGTATGTGTGTGTGTTTTGGTGTGTTTATGAATGTTTGTGTGTGTTTGTGTACGTTTGTGTGAATGGTTGCTGTGTCTTGATGTGGGAGTAGGGAGGAAGACATCTTTCCTTGGGAATTTTTTCCCCTGACCACTTTCTATGGGCTTAGTTTTCATTCATTGTTAAAAATAATCAAAACTTAACAAAATTTGAACATAAGACTTATTCTGAGCAGTTATTTTATATGCATATCCACCCACTACCCATAGCTGTTGAGTAGACCCTTGAGTTGTCCTTTAGTGACTCTAAAGGACAGGGGTTTCCAATGCTGCAATCTTTGTGGAAGCAGACTGCCACACCTTTCTCCTGCAGAGCCACTGGGGGGTTTGAACCACCAACCTTTGGGTTAGCAGTCAAGCACTTAACTGTTGCACCACCTGGGCACCACTACAGGGATATGGGAGACTGTTTTGATTCCAGACAAAGAAAATGGCTTGAAGAAGCTAGGTACAATGAAGATTATAAAGAGAAGAGGAGGGAGAAATATAGAACAATTACTGGTTAATCTTAACATGATTGATAGAATCCTGTCCTTTTTTACCGAGATCAGTTGATATCAGGTCACAAGATGGTCTCTGCCCCTCCATTCAGCCATATCTTTTGAAATTCAAATTTAGTAAGCCTCACTTCCAAAAAGAAAGGAAAGATTTGCAACTCTGGGTGAAGGAAAAGCTGCTGGCAGGATTAATTTTGGTCAGGAATTTCTTTATAGTGAATATTTGGTTTTGTGGGTAAGAAAACCTTAGAATCAAAGTAAAATGTCTGCTATTAATTTTTCTCTTCGACAAGTGTCTTGGACCAGGGCTGCCTAATAGTGGTATTTTGCACTGTACATTATATAAGTTTAAATTTTCTAGTAATCACACTAAAGGAAAGTGTAAAAAAAGGTGAAACTAATTTTAATAGTATATTTTATTTAACACATTGTGTCCAAAATTATTACCATTTGTACATGCAATCAACATAAAAATTAGTAATGAGATACTTTATATTTGTCTGTGTGTGTGTGTGTGTGTGCTGACTTCCAGAAATTCAGTTTGTCCTTTCCACTTACAGCATATCTCAATTTTTTAGCTGACTTATCAGATGTACCTGCTCTGTAAATAGATTTTATAAGATTTACAGTGGTGAAAGAAGATTCACACATCAAAGTTGTTCCAAATATACATGCTTCAAAGTTTTGCACCTAAAGCTTATGCCAGATAAATAATGAAAAGCTCCCATTGGATCTAGTAACAATGGGGTCATTGTGACCTATCAAGGCAAGCATTCATAGAATGGTGAAGGCAGAAGAAAGTTTGGAGTGGTCTGAGGAGTTGGTTGGAGGTGAGTGGACAGAGACATGTGATATAGATGACCTTTTCTCAGTGGTGCACAGCTAAAAGGAAGGAGTAGGAACAGCAGTGGTTTAGGATTTTTTTTTTTTTCAAGAAGGCTAGGTGAGGGAATTTTGTATAGTTGGGAGAGATTTGAATGTATATAAATGTTGAAGGAAGGATTAAGTAGAAAAAGAGAGATCGAAGATACAGGTGCTACCTGGGAATATTGGGGGCATAAGGTTACTAAGAAGGAAAAAGGGCTGAGGCCCAGACTACCTTTGGAGGATAAAAGAAATCTGTTTGAATATAATTAGAGGAAATTTGGGAACAATGGAAGCCTATCAGAGATATTTGCAGATTTGGCAACTAGATAGTAAAATTTAAACCTAGTAGTTTACAATTTCTCAGTGAAATATCAGGTAAGTTAAGGGAAATTATGTGTGTATGAGAAGAATGGAGAAATTTTGCAACAGGCTTTGGGAGAAAATCAAGAAGTTGTGGAAATAGACCAAAAAACAAAACAAGCAACAAAATAAAACAAACAAATAAAAAATACCCACGTAATAACAAACAAAGTCTGTGTATTCAGAGCTTGCTATATATAGCAAGAGAGTCAGACAGCATCCCTTTAGTCTGGCGGAGTCTCAAAGGCAGACAGGAAAGTAGGAAAGCTATGAAGTGGAAACAAGGGAAGGCTTCAGGTATGCCCTGTCTGAAAGTTGTTGGCATGGGGAAACTGGAAGTAGGCTAACTACAAGCAGTGCATTTTATATTGATTGTTTAGGAGGGTATATTTGGCTTTCTCTGATTGGTTCCAAGTTGGAAGCAGGGACCAAATTTAAGGAAGCTGTAAGTTACTCATCCAGCTCTGGCCATTTTGGCCCCATTGTTACAGAGATTGTTGTTTGGCTTCCTGGACTGATAGCTGCAGATAGTGGCTTGACATCCTAGGCTGGTTGAGCAGACAGTAGGTCAGAGTTCTGTTTTTATATGGTCTGGCCATTGTCCATTTGTTCATTTAGTCTCTCAAATAAATACGCCAACAAATAAAGTGAAAGTAAAATTTCCGAGCGTCATAAATGGTTCCCAGTTGATGCGGATGATTTTGTACTTAAGTTGTTGTTGTTAAGTGCCATCGAATTGGTTCCAACTCATGGTGACACTATGTACAACAGAAGGGAACACTGCCCAGTCCTGCTCCATCCTCACAATTGTTATTCTTGAACCCATTGTTGCAGGGACTATGTCAATCCATCTCGTTGAGGTTCTTCCTCTTTTTTGATGACCCTCCCCTTTTGTTTATGGTGGTACCAAAATATTATGTTGTGTGCTTTTTCTTCAGTGGTTATCGTAAGACCAACAGTAAACATAGCGTGGCAGATAACTGGAATCTTCCAGGTTTGAAGTTTTATATGGCAGATATGATGAAAGATAAGGAATTTGGGGCTATTCCAAGGAATTGATTGAGTTTATGGACCATGGTATCCAGTATGGATAGAAATTGGGAGAAGAAGGAAGAAATTAAGCTAAGGATATCACGGGCTGCTTTAACTTTGATCTTGAGGAACAGGTATCTATGGTGTGGGTTAAAAAAGCTGTAACTCAGAAATTTGTCTTGAGTTAAGTTTTCTGAATTATTCTTGAGCATGAGCACTTGGGTTGAATGAAAGCATCTGGGGTATGGGTGTGAATGACTAAGGATAGGGCAACTGATAATTTCACCATTTAATATTTAGGCTCTAAAGGAGCTATGAAAACAAAGTGGTGAATGGGTTAACCAAATGACTAGTAAAATAGCACAGAAGAATGGCATGATTTAGGACTTAGATAAAGACAGGGGACCTTGCGTCACAAGTAGAAATATCAGGACTTGTGCAGGTGAGAGTGACAAGGACAAAAAGGAAAAAAAAAATCATACTCAAGCAAGAAGGGAGTTTTACAAAATGGTGTAGGAGAAACGATCTGGATAAGGCCCAGAATATTGATTTTGAGCTTTTTGTTCTTGACTCATTCCCTTGATTGCTTGATGATGCCCCAGCATGTAGGTCATACTTATCCCTAGGAGAGAAGGGTAGAAGTCCAAATGAGCCAAGATAATTGCCCACAGGAGGTAGGCTTCAATTACATTTTGATCCAATTTCATGATTTATAGGATAAAAGGAAAAGAAGTATGATGGTCAAGACTTCACAAAGGAAGCAACGTGATTACGTAACCCAAGCCAAGCCAAAACCTGGTTTAAGCATCGCAATTCCTTTGAGGATGTCCAGTTACATATTCAAGAGACCGGTTACTAGAATTACTTCCCATCCTGGCAGTGAGGTCAGGTGCCATCAATGGGAGGAGAACTTAGACAAGCCCCAGCAGGTCTGTTGGCAGAAGAGACTGCAGGGACTCCAGGCCTACAGCAGTGCAGGGGAACTTTTAAGTACTCTGGATCTTGCCAAAGCCTTGCAAAAAATTGTATCTAGTTACACAGGTGAATCCCTGCCACAGGCTCTTGCTGGTGATCTGCACTCCATCTCCATGCCCACCCCTGGCCCATCTTCAGACTTGGCGAAGATGACCCCAGGAGCAGGTCTTGATATCTCACAGCTCCTCTGCAAACCATTTCTGGTAACCGATGAAGATATTAGGAAACAGGAGAGGAAAGTGAAGACAGCAAGGGAGAGGTTGGCAATAGCACGGATTGCAGACAGGCTCGCTAGTGAGGCAGAGAAAGTGAGAGGCCAAGAAGAATGTCCTGAAAAACATTAAGAAAAGAAAGAGAAGTTAGCACAGACGAAATGGAGCTCTGTACTTTGTTAGTATGATTGGAGCATCCATAATGTTTTCTTGCTTTGAGTTCTTGAAACCTTAAAATATACCATTACTCTGTGTCTCAGTTTCTTAGTGCTGCTGTAACAAAAATACCACTAATCGGTGGCTTTAAAGAACAGAAATTTATTTTCTCACAGTTCTGGAGGTTAAAAATCCAAATAGAGGTCTTGGCCATGTGAACAAGCAAAATGACTTGGACACTTGTCTGAAATTTTAAAAGCCAAGAGGTTTATTAAGGCCGAACACATTGCGATTAGGGAACTATCTGGTACAAAATGAAATGAAGTAGTCTGGAGAAAAACCATCACACAAGCATTTTTTAAGGGTCAAAAGAGGAACTAAGCCATGTTAAACACAGGAAAATTAAGGAATATTGTAATAATCACACTCTGCATACATGTTAAACAGTTACAGTAGAAGTTACATGTTGGTAGGAATTACAGGAGAAACTATGAATATACTAAAACATGTTAAGTAGCTTTAGCAAAGAAACCACAATGAGTTAACAAATGTATCTGATGGTTAATACTTTAGCAGAATATTCCAAGTTTTAGTAAGAACAAACTGTAAAACATATTTTAAAGTGGAACTAAGTTCCAGACAATGGTCAAGAGGCCAAGACAGATTCTGGCCTGTACTTTAGGTAAGCCTTTGTCATGTCAAGCGAGCATTAAAGGAGTAACTTAACAAGTGGTAAAGTGGATTTTTGGATTCTATATCAAATCTCAAGATGGGGTCAGGGCTCTAGCTGTAAACCATAGCTTTCCACAAACTTAAGTGCCTCAGACTTTAAGCTCTTAGTCAGCTGTATGGATTCCTTCCTTGTTGGTAGCCTGGGTGTTTCTTGGTTACTTCTGTCTTCCCAGGTTTGTGCTCGCTTCTGTGTCTAATCTATTCATTTTACATCTCAGAGGTGATTAGATTTAGGACACACCCTATGCTGATATGGAAAGAGAAGATAACACAGACAAAATGGATCTCAGCACTTTATTAGTATCATTAAAATCATTAGAGTGTCCATAATGTTCGAACTGTTGAAACTAAAATATATCATTCCTCTGTATCTTAGTTTCTTAGTGCTGCTGTAACAAAAATACCATCAATGCGTGACTTTAAAGAACAGAAATTTGTTTTCTCAGAATTCTGGAGGCTAAAAGTCCAAATAAAGGTCTCAGCCATATCGATTTCTTCCTTGTCGGTAGCCTGGGTGTTCCTTGGTTATATCTACTTTCCCAGGTTTGTGCTCGCTTCTGTGTCTAATCTGCTTTTTTAATATCTCGGAGATGATTAGGTTTAGGACACCCAAACCCTGGTGGCATAGTTGTTAAGAGCTATGGCTGCTAACCAGAAGGCCAGCAGTTCCAATCCACCTGGTGCTCCTTGGAAACCCTATGGAGCAGTTCTACTCTGTCCTACAGGGTCCCTAGGAATCAACTCCACAGCAATGGGTTTTTTTTTTTTGGTTTTATACTGGTATGGCTTCATTAAGATAACAAGGAAAACCGTATTGCCAAATGAGATTACATCCACAAGTATGTTGTTGTGTGCCCAGTCAATTCAAACTCATAGCAACCCCACAGGACAGAGTAGAACTGCCTCCATAGGGCTTCCTAGGCTGTAATCTTTACTGCCAAAAGAACAAACAAATGTGTCTTGGAAGAAGAGTGGCCAGAATGCTCCTCAGAGGCAAGGATGGCGAGACTGCGTCTTACATACTTTGGACATGTTGTCAGGAGGGATCAGTCCCTGGAGAAGGACATCATGCTTGGCAGAGTACAGGATCAGCGGAAAAGAGGAAGACCCTCAATGAGGTGGATTGACACAGTGGCTGCAACAATGAGCTCCAGCATAACAACGATTGTAATGATGGCGCAGGACCAGGCAGTGTTTCTTTCTGTTGTGCAGAGGGTCGCTATGAGTCGGAACCGACTCGACGGCACCTGACAACAACAACAGCAACAATCTTTACTGGAGCGGGTAGCCAGGCCTTTTCTCCTGCAGGGCTACCTGGTGGGTTCAAACCTCCAACCTTGATGTTAGTAGCCCAGCATTTAATCATGACACTACCAGGGCTCCTTTCCACAGGTATTTGTTATTGTTGTTAGGTGCTGTCGAGTCAATTCCAACTCATAGCGACCCAATAGGACAGAGTAGAACTGCCTTATAGGGTTTCCAAGGAGCAACTGATGGATTTGAACTGCTGACCTTTTGTTTAGCTCTTAACCACTATGCCACAAGGGCACTAATATAGGGGTTAGGATTCTGACACTTATTTTTTGTGGTGGAGGGACACAATCTAATCCATAATGCTCTGCTTTATTAAACCCCTTTTCGTGACATAAGAAAATATAAAGTTTTTTTTTTTTTTTTTTTGAGATGAGAGATTGGGCTTCAGTTGAGGACAGAAACCTTTTGTTTTCATGTTATATAGCCATTTTCATTTACTATTTATATTTGTTTGTATTTTGAAGTCAATAGGGAGTTGTCAAAGTCATGGGATTATTATTCAGTGTTTTGTCTTTACAGTCGAGATTGAAATCTACCTAGTCAGAAAGGGGAAACCCTGGCTAAGTAGTGGCTAAGTGCTATGGCTACTAACCAAAGGGTTGGCGGTACAAATCTGCCAGGTGCTCCTTGGAAACACTATGGGGCAGTTCTACTCCGTCCTATAGGATCACTATGAGTCAGAATTGACTCGTCGGCAGTGGGTTTGTTTTTAGTCAGAAAGGTTGGGGCAGTGGTGGTTCAGTGGTAACATCCTCGCCTTTCATGTGGGATACCTGAGTTCAGTTCCCCTGTCACTGGGGGCGTGTGTTGCTATGTTGCTCACAGGTTTCAGCAGAGCTTCCACACTAAGGACTAGGAGGAAAAGCCTGCTGTTCTACTTCCAAAAATCAGCCAGTGCAAACTATGGATCACAATGGTCCAGTCCCATTGTGCACTGGGTTGCCATGAGGTGAGACCAACTTAATGGCAGCTAAAGATAAGAAATCAGAATGGATTATCCTTTTTGTGTATTATTCCAGTAGCTTCCAAAATATTTCATTAAAGGGCTTTTATACCTATGTTCTTAAATAGTATCTATTTCTTTATTTTTTCTGTTATTTGTTACATGTTAATTCAGAGATTGAAAAGTTTCATTTAATGAAATATCAGACTTTCCCTTATTCATTAGACCTATATGGGCTTGAAACATGATTAATAAAAATTGACATGCTATTTGCAGGATCATGATATCAAGGGAGAACCTTGTCAATATTGTTATCTAACAAGTCTTACTTGTTCGGCTTACGAGTTTAAATCTATTTGTCTATTTGCCTCATCAAGCTTGTTGTATTATTCAAATCCTCTTTATCCTCACTTATTTTTCTTGATGGATTTAACAATTTATGAGAGTAATGTGTTAAAAAGTGGTAGAATGCCTATGTTTCTAACTCCCTAAAAATGAATCCTTTTAAAATTCCACCTTCCTTTCTTTATCCTACCGTGTGGTGATCATCTGGAGTTTTAGAGTATGTTTTAATGTCGTATTTAAAAAATAATACTAATTGAGATACACTCCCCCCCCACCCTTTTCATTACTTCTGTTTTTTCATTTCAGTACATGTTATGGGTTCACACTTCTTGCTATGTACATTCTTTAGTATTTTCACTGAAGGCCCGTGGAAGTTAAACTCGGAGCCTGTCTGTATGTTTGAAAATGTCGTTATCTCTGACAGATAGTTTGGCTAGGTATATAATTTATGTTCAAAGTCATTTTTTCTTCTTTTTAACTTATTGATATTTCTGAGTCTGCAGATCTTTATCTATAAAGTGGAAATACAACCCTCAAGGGTGGTGAAGATAACTGAGATAACACATGCAGAACTTATCAACCATTGTGCTTAGTAGATCTGAAGCAGTCAGTAAGTGACAGCTATTATTATCATTATTACAATCTTCAGAGAGTACATTCTGGCAGAATGACCCTGCTTAAGACTGAGAATGTGAAGCTCACACCAAATAAGCTTGAACGAAGGCAAGTTAAACTCTTAGCCCTCAGGTATCTTCAGCTGTGGTAGTCTGCAAAACTTGTGGAGATAATGCAGTCTTTCAGCAAACCCAAGGTGGGCTAGCCCAGCTTGGAGGCTTTGAGCTGCTCGTTTGGGAGCCTCTACTATAACTGTGGTTTTATTCAGTGCAGATAAAGATGAAAGGAAGACTGTCTTTCTTTCCCCTCAGATTCCCCCCACCCCCCGCCTTGAGTTTTATTCATCTTTGCATCCAAAGTAGACACTGGTTTTGTAAAGACTTGGTATATCTTTGGGACTCAGGCTTCCCGGATATGTAGCCATTTCAGCTCCTAAATCCCAACGTTAAAAGCAGAGTAATTTCTGACCCACTCATTCCTTCTTAGCCTATTTCCCATCATGGAGGGCATATGAAGGGGTGAGCAGCCACTGAGGTAGACTGATCTGAGAGCCCTGATGAATCTGGGCTTCAGAAAATGAAGTAGCAAATGCAGAATTTGAGCTTGCCAGGGCCTCTGCAGGAGGTGGGGAGAGGGAGAAACACAGATGGGTGGTGGCTGAGTGATGGTTGGCACAGGGGTCCAGGGGAGGCGTATAGTGGGTGACTAAAAAGTGAAAAACCTCACAGAGCAGTGGGACATTGACTTTATATAATGGGTAATTTCGGTACCAGTTTCAGTAGATCTGGTGTCCCTGAGGGATGAAATAGTGTGAGGCCACAAAACAGTGCCTTCAGGACTAAAGAAAGGGGGAGCCTTCTCTATTAGTCTGCTGTGAACCAGTGAGAGCCGAGTCACAAAAGACCAAAAGGCTGTGTCCGACCAATACAGTTTATTTCTGCTCCAGCCAAGCTTCTTTGGACCCTGGCTGGGGGAAGGGGTCTCAAGCAGATCCAGTCATTGAAGCTTCCTCAAATCTAGGTGTGGCAGGTAATAGCCCAGGCGGTGGCGCTGCACCGTATAGTCTCCCTCCTTCTTTAGCAGGCAGGTGGTGACCTGTGAGGGTGAGAGAGGGCATCAGAATGGACTGGTCAGCTGCCTAAGAATGGGCAACTGCAGGGGTATGTGGCCAAAGCCACAGGAGTTTTATGTTCCCTATGTCTCCCTCCTTTTTTTCCATTTAGTTGTCTCCCTCAGTCCTTCTCCTGTCCCTTTTCCTTCTTTTCATGACCTCTTCCTCTTCTTCTCTCACCCCTTTCATTCTCAAATTTTCTACCTTTTTTCCTCTGATGTTGATCTTGTTGGCTGCCATCAAGTTGGCTCTGAACCATGGCAACCATACGTGTAGCAGAATGAAATGTTGTCCAGCCCAGCACCGTCGCCATCATCTTTGATATGTTTGAGTCTATTGTTGCAATTATTCTGTCACTCCATCTTATTAAGGGTTTTCATTGACCCTCTACTTTAACAAACATGATTTTTTTTTCTGGTGATTGGTGTTTCCTGATGATGTGTTTAAAATAATCGAGCCAAAGACTCACATCCTTGCTTCTGACTCTGATAGCCCTTCATATTCATTCTCTCTCTGTCTCCTCCCCCACTTCCCAAGATATTAAAACAAACAAACAAAGAAATCCGGGTTGGACATTTCATTCTGTTACACGTCAGATTGCCATGGTTCAGAGTCAACTTGATGGCAGCTAACAAGAACATCAGAGGAAAAAAGGTAGAAAATTTGAGAATGAAACAGGTGAGAGAAGAAGGGGAAGAGGTCATGAAAGATTCTGACTCATAGCGACCCTATAAGTATACTGATGTATAATTGTCATACAATAAACTGCACATATTTAAAGTAAACAGCTCGATAAGCTTTGATTGTGTTTAAACCATCGCCACAATCAAGGTAATGTATGCCCATTATCCAAAAGTTTAGTCGTATACTTTTGTAATTCTTCCTTCTTTGCACCCTCCCCTCCAAACTTATCTTCATTCCCAGGCAACTGCTGATCTGCTTCCTGTCACTATAGTTTGTATTTTCTAGAATTAAAAAAAATGCAATCTTATAGTATGAGCTCTTTTTATATCTAGCTTCTTTTACTCAGCATAATTATTTTGAGGTTTATCTCTTGTTCCATGTATTAGTAATTCATTCTTTTTTATTGCTGAATACCATTACATTGTAGGGATATACCAGTTTGTTTATCTATTTGCCTATTGATGATATTTGCATTGTTTTCAGATTTGGGCTATTACAAACAGCTGCTACGAACATTTGTGTGCAAGTCTTTGCATAGGCATATGCATTTATTTCTTAGATGAATTCCTAGCGGTGGAATTGACTGGGTCATATGGAGGGTGTATGTAACTTTTAAAGAAACATCCCAAATATTTTCCGCTAGCACTATATGAGAGTTTCAGTTGCTTCACATCCTCACCAACGCTTGGTATAGTCAGTCTGTTTATTTAGCCATTCCTTCATGTAGTGGTATTTCTTCTGGCTTTAATTTGCATTTCCTTAATGGCTAATGATGTTAAGAAACTAAAAGGCAAACCACACACAGACTGGGAGAAAATATTTGCAGAGCATATACCCATCAAAGGACTCAGGTTTAGAATATATAAAGAATTTCTATAAATCAGTAATAAGAAAACAAGCAACACTCCCTCACTTACAAGGAAACAGCAGATCAGGCAGGTGATGAGTCCCAGGAGTCCCGCCAAGCAGATGAGGATGATCGCCCAGAAGGGGAGGTCTGGGGAGACAAGTGCTGGGGTAAGTCACCTCCTGTCATCCCTTCCGGGGCTCCTGCTCAGATCCTGGGCAGCCTGAGGGATGGGCATGGATCCACAGTGGAGAGCTTGGTGGCCCAATTGCCTCCTGCCTCTGAAGCCCCAAAATAGTGGGCTCCTCAGCAGGCCAGAACTCCCATTATCCCCTCACTGTGCCTCATCAGTCCTTCACATGGGTAAGTCAACACTTATCATCAGAGACCCTGTTTGCATGGTGCTTCTTGACTGGCACAACGTCAGTATGTCCCCCTCCCTGTGAGGGCTCCTTGAAACTTAAAAAAAAAAAAAAAAATTGCTATTGAGTCAATTCTAACTCATATGCCCCTGTGTATGTGATAGGGTTTTCAATGGCCGATTTTTTTTTTTTTAAGTAGATCTCCAGGACTTTCTTCCAGTGTGCCTCTGGGTGGACTTGAATCTTCAACCTTTCAGTTAGCAGCCAAATGCACTAACCATTTGCACCACCCAGGGACTCCCCTTTGAGACTTACCAGCATTCTCAGTCAAGGCATCATGTCTGTTGGGAGAATACCCTGAAAATAAATGAAATGGACAGTGTATGTGTGTGTGCTTTATTTTTTTAAATAAAACTTTTCAAATATACAGAAAATAGAACATATAATGAACATCTGTCTAGATTTAACAATTTTTAACATCTTTGCAACATTTATTTCAGCTAATATTTTCACGGAAAGGTTAAGTAGACATCATGATATTTCTATTCTCTGTTTCATTGACCTCTGCACTGATCTTTGTTATTTCCCTTCTGGTAGTTTTGGGGTTAGTTTGCTCTTTTTCTAGTTCCTCAAGCTGTAGAGTTAGGCTATTGATTTTAGATCTTTTTTTCTTTTTTGATATTGGCATCTGCTGCTATAAGTTTCCCTCTGAGAACTGCCTTCACTGCATCCCCTAAGTGTTAGTATGTTGTGCTTTCATTTTCATTCAATTATTTTCTGACTTCTCCCTTGACCCATTGGTTGCTTAATTTCTACATATTTATGTATTTTTCAGTTTACCTCTTGTTGTTAAATTTCTAATTTCAGTCCATCATGGTTGGAGAATATACTTTGTAAGATTACAGTCTTTTTGAATTTATTGAGACTTGCTTGTGGCCTAACATATGGTCTATCCTGGAGAATGATTCTTGTGTATTGGAGAGGAATGTATATTGTGCTGTTGTTGGGTGGAGTGTTCTAGATATGTCTGCTAGGTATAGTTGGTTCATTCAGGTCCTCTATGTCCTGTTGATCTTCTTTCTAGATGTTTTGTCTATTATTGAAAGTGGTGTGTTGAAATCTACAACTTTTAGTGTAGTACTGTCTATTTCTCCCTTCAATTCTGTTAATGTTTGCTTTATATATTTTGGGGCTCTGATACTTCACCCCCTACTACTTCAGTTTGTGTGTCTAAATAGTAAGGACACTTTGCTACATATTCACAAGGCCATTAGCACACCAAAAAGGTATGATAAACTAAATCAAATTCATATCCCTGGGCATGGGAAAACTAAATTGCCCTGGGCCAACTGGTGGTGGGAAGAGAATGGGTTGTCACAAGTTGAGAAGCCTTCAGAGTCTCTCTAAATTTGGAAATTTTCACTCAAAAACTATTCCTCTGCCTAGAAACATATTCATCCCCTTATCAAACTTCACCTAGTTATTTTATACTCATCTTCCAGATTTCATCTTCAATGTAATTTCCTCCAGGAAGTCTTCTTATTATTCTCCTGGTCTGGATAGGTTCACATCAAAGAATTTAAAAGTGACAACTGCCTGCTCTTATTATTCTCACCTTTTTCTTTTTTACAGTATAAACTCCTTATGTGCAGAGAGATACAGCATCCACCAGGTATAGGGAGATAATTGCACTTCCCCTTCTTGTATAGCCTCTCTTCAGCCAACTTGTTAAAGATGTTGTCACGAGGCCAATTTGTGGCTTCCATAATTTTCCGCTTCGGCATCTGTTCATTTCTCCTAGCTGTTCTTTCACCCAGTTTCTAACACAGCCATTCCTATCTCGTCCCAGTCTCTCAACCGTTGTGGCTTCTAAC
Source organism: Elephas maximus indicus (assembly GCF_024166365.1). Lineage (NCBI taxonomy): Eukaryota > Metazoa > Chordata > Mammalia > Proboscidea > Elephantidae > Elephas > Elephas maximus. The sequence goes on from NC_064821.1 coordinate 15,813,069, forward strand.
TGGCCCTACTTGGCATCCCGCACATGGTGTCCTGTGATAAAAACCCATTACTATCTTGTAACCCAGTCTCTTAATGGAACAGTTACTTCTTGCCCTCCCAGCCGTGTCCAATATGATTCTTGTGATGAAATTTCTCCATTTTCCCGCATTAATGCCCTAGAAACTTTAAACTGACCGATCAGACTCCAGCACGTTCTTACCCCAAGACCCTACCCTGCTTGCCTTCTCTCTCTTATAGTTCCGGCTTATTGTTGCCTTGTCCCTGGGTGCGGCCTCTGTGTGGCCTGGTGTCTAGGCATACTGTAGTTACCTCCATGTGACCCGTAAGTACTAAATTGTATTTGTCCTCTGGCCTTCTTGTGTGAGTTTCGCTTCCTCATGCTTCATTTGACCATCCATGATACCCAACAGACCCCTTTTGGGTCAAACTTAAGATAGATGTGCTATCAAATATGGTAGGACCAACCACAAGTGGCTTCTTAAATTTAGGTTAAATTCAAATAAAATTGAAAATCCAGTACGTCTGTCACATTAGCCACACCTAAAATGGTCAGTAGGCACATGTGGCTACTGTACTGGACAGCGTAGACATAGAACATTTCTATCACTGCAGAAAGTTCTATTGGATAGTGTTGATCAACAGCAGGACTTGGCAAATGATGGCCCATGAGCCAAGTCAGGTCTATGGCCTGATTCTGTACAGCCTGTGTGCTGACAGTGGTTTTTACTTTTTAAAAGCATTGATAAGTCCTTTAGTTGACGTGACAGAAACCTATGTGGCCCATAAAGCCTAACATATTTACTATCTGGCCCTTTACAGAAGAAAACCTGATGACTCCTGCTCTAGAGAATCACAAATGTCCTCTTGTACAACAATAATACAAAACCAGGAACAGTGCACATGGGCACTGGAGGGTCCCATCTCATTTGTTATTCACATTCAACCTAAAAGGGATCGTATATGAGGTCTGGTTTTTCCTTCAATATATGTTTTGAGTGTTTATTATGTCTCAGGCAGAATACTGGGTTCTTGGAATATGATAATGAGAAAGCCAGTTACCATCAAGTTGACTCCTACTCAAGGCAACCCACGTGTGTCAGAATAGAACTGTGCTCCACAGGACTTTCAATAGCTAATTTTTTGGGAGGAGATCACCAAGCCTTTCTTCCAAGGCACCTCTGGGTGGATTTGAATCTCTAATCTTTCAGTTAGCAGATGAGGGCGTTAACCATTTGCATCACTCAGGGACTCCTCTCCTGCTATATTCCGGGTATACTGTACATTGTAGACACTCAAGAACCATTGTTTGAATGAATAAATGTGGGTGTGCAAGGTTTAGCCACCGTGGAAGCATCGGAGAGGGAGAATAGGTCCATCCTATTATACCTGTCAAGGGTGAATCAGACCCATCTCGGAGGGAGACCCTCACTGACCATCTTGTGAAGTGGCTTGCAGTATAGCAATAAGGAAACAGAAGCCCAGAGAGGGGAAGTGACTGGCCTAAAGTCACACAGCTGGCTAGGAAAGAAAGACTTCTTATGTCCCATTAAAAAAAAAAAGCCTGCTGCCATTGAGTTGATTCCAACTCACGGCGACCCCCTGGGTTTCAGAGTAGAACTATACTCCGTAGGGTTTTCAATGGCTGTAATCTCATGGAAGTAGATCACCAGGACTTTCTTCTGCAGCACTGCTGGATGGATTTGAATTGCCTACCTTTCAGCCAGTAGTTGGATACAAACCATTTGTGCCACCCAGGGATCCCCTTTCTCTCCTTCAATGGTGGGTAAAGCCCGGGGGACCATGCCACCTCCTGCTGGTCTAAGTAAGTTCAATGCAGACTCATCCTAAGCCTCCAGATTCTCAAGGAAGGCCCCAGCTGTGGGAGTCAAACCCCACTCGTCCCCAAGCCCCAATGACCTGGGAGCCTTACCATCCACAAGGACACTGTTCCTGTCCAGGGTGAAGTTCTGTAGCTGGGTACCGTTCTCGGTCAGCTGCAGGAATTCCTCATAGATGGCAATTTTGTCCAGACTCCGAGTTAATGGTGAGAAGTTACACAGGGAGTCCACCCCGGTGTGGTTGCTGAGGGGAACAGATCTGGAAGGACAAGAGAGATGAACAAGGGTCTCTGGAATTCAAGAACTTTGTTCTAGGTTCCTTATTTCCAAGCCCCGTCAAGGAGAACTTTTTGCAGTGATGGAAACATTCTGTATGTGCTCTATCCAATACAATCATTACTTGCCCCGTGTGGTCACTGAGCACTTAAAATGTGGCTAGTGTGAGTGAAGAAGTTCCTGGGTGGTGCTACTGGTTTGCATTTGACTACTATATGAAAGTGGTGCCACAGAAGAAAGGCCTGGCAATCTGCTTCTATAGAGATTACAGCCAAGAAAACCCTACTGAGCAGTTCTACTCTGTAACACATGGGGTTGCCATGAGTTGGGATCAACTCAGGGGCAATGGGTTTTAATTTTCTAGTGTGGGTAAGTAGTCCCAGGACTTCTGGAATGGCAGACTAAAAACCTCTGAAAATTCACAAAAGCAATGAGAACACAGGCAAAACTTGCCAAAATCAACTTTTTTAAAGAAGTCTGGAAATTGATCAAAGGTTTGCAACAATCCAAGGAGCATTTATATAAGAAAAACAGCTGACGATAATTGGTCTCTATTCACCTGGAGCAAAAGAGGAAGAAGGAAAATCAGGAAGAAAAGGAATGTGTGGAAGAAATGGAACGTGTGGCTCATTGCCTCAATGAACAACTGCCTCCTTTGCCATGACAGAAGAAGAACTGGATGGTACTTGGTTACTATTACTGAATGTTTTGATCAAAGATTCTATAGAAGAATTCTAATCAAAAGGGAGAAAATGAAGAACAGAGCTTCAAATTTTCATGGACTCCAGACTTTCTGGAGCCATGGAGGCTAGATGAATCCTGGAAACTCTTGACCTTAGATAATCTTTAAACCTTAAACCAAAAGTATCCCCTGAAGTCTTCTTAAAATTAAACAGTAGTTTAGCTTAACTAGTATGCTCCTTAAAGATCTATCTACGTGGGGTCAAACTGACAATAGCCACTTGAAGATTAGATAGGAACCTTACCGGGCAGTGAGTTTATGTTAATGGGGGAGGAACAACTCAGAAAAAGAGAGTGAGAATGGTTGCACAATTCTCAACATCACCGAATTGTACGTGTAGAAATTGTTGAATTGGTATATGTTCTGCTATGTATATTGTCAATGACAACAACAAATTAAGTTATTATTAAAAAAGAAAAAGAAAAGAAACCCAAATAGCTGAATCTTGGTAATGACAGCAAGTTTTATCCTATTCCAATCCCCTCTTTCCAGCTCCTCAGTAAATTTGAAAACCAGTGCTATGGATCAAATTGTGTCCCCCCCAAAGCATGTATTGAAATCTTGACTATATGCTGTTACAATTTAATCATGAGATTAAATTCAGTTGGCCTTGGGTAGAGCAGACTGCTTTCCTTAATGTAGTGTAGTATAGTGCTGTTGATGTTAGGTGCCATCAAGTGGGTTTCAACTCATAGCGACCCCGTGTACAACAGAATGAAACACTGCCGGGTCCTGAGCCATTCTCACAATCTTTGCTATGCTTGAGCCCATTGTTTCAGCCACTGTGTCAACTGATCTCATTGAGAGTCTTCCTCTTTTTCAATGGCCCCCCACTTGACCAAGCATGATGACCTTCTCCAGGGTCTTGTCCCTCCTGATAATGTGTCCAAAGTATGTGAGATGAAGTCTTGCCATTCTCACTTCTGAGGAGCATTCTGGCTGTACTTCGTCCAAGACAGACTTGTTTGTTCTTTGTATATTCAATATTCTTTGCCAACACCATAATTTAAAGGTGTCAATTCTTCTTTGTCTTCCTTATTTGTTGTCCAGCTTTTGCATGCATGCGTCATGTAATGTACTTAATGTTCCATAATGCAATTTAATGTAATGTAATCTATCAGTCAGTTGGGGTCATACCAGTGTAGGGTGGATCCTAAACCTACTAATCACTTCTGATTTGAGTACATTGAGCTGATTTTTAAGTGACGGCCCTATTTACCTAGGCTGAGCTCTTCCTTAACAGTTAAGAACTGAGAGATGATAATGCGGGGCAATTTAAAGGACGGGAGAAGTTCCCAGAGTCATTAGCTCCTTAGTTGCAACTCACCTGAATGCTATAACTTGACAGTTTAAAAATGAACTCTTGATGCTGCTGTTTTGGAAGAGCTGGTTGAGCTGTAAGAGAGGACAATATTTCCTAGGTCAGAATCCCAAGCCCAGAAGCCTCAGAGAAGTTTTGGCTAGTAAGCCCACTTCCCCATCTGTCTTTTTCTTGTCTCAACAAACACTAGACCAGGTGCATGTGCCAAAAGACATTCTGTTTCAGGGTATGACTTAGCTGTGTACCCCTGGGCCAGCCACTGAACCTCGCTGCACCTACTTCTTTATCTGTAAAAGGGAACTGAGGATCTGTCTTCATGAATTGTTACGAAAATTTACCCTCTGACTACCTGGTGTTCTTGGGCCACCTTCTGCATGGGAACAGAGTGGATACAGAACCCCATACTCACCGCATCCTCAATACTTCTCTTGTTCCGCTGGCATTTGGTGGAGTTTGGCTGGGCTATGTCTTGGGAATAAAATAGGTTGGTGATAGTGAAATTCAGCTGGAAGTGGTCGGGGCTGGGACTGCTCGTTGGTTTGTCTGTCAGTAGATAAACTAATGGCCCCACTCCTGGAAAATAAAGAAAGTATGTAGAACACCATGTGAGGGGGTAGAGTTTGACCAAGAGGTCATTTCAACCAGTCTACTTTTTGTTAGCAATGTGATCTAAACTAGCTTTTTAAAGGTGGGCTACAGAAGACCCTTTATTCACCTGTCCACCTTGTCTCCATTTGTCTGCCTTTCCAACTCTCCTTCCATCAAGAAAGTACATGAGAGTGCACTAGGATGTGGGAAAGAGGAGACTGTGCCTCTCTAGGGCTTGGTTGGCAGGTGCAAGTGTGGACCACCCCACTTGGCATCTGTCACACACCTTTGCCTAAATTCCTTTCTTTCTTTTTTTTTTTTACTTGCACCTCCATTTAATTTTTAAAAATGGTGTTTGAACACTACATGTAGGAAGGATATAGGTCAAAGTAAAGGACTATCCTCTAGTCTAAGCTTTAAGAACTCACTGTATAGTCCTCATCTTAGCTCATTTCAGAGAGAACTTTCTTAGGAACCAATATTAGCTTAAGGGCAGCCCTTTTCTAAACCAAAGTCATAATTTTACAAAGGAAGAAATTGAGACCTGGAGAAAGAAGAAACTTGGCTTGGTTCCACCAAGGCAGCAGTAGGGCTGGGACTAGAACCCATTCCTCTGATGTCTGGTCATGTGCTCTTTCTCCAGAAGTCTTCTCTACAGAGGCTTTGATAAAAAAATCTGGCTTCCCAGGTGCTTTCCATTCAACCCAAGCATGGGGCAGAGCCACTGGGAGTTGCGGCTCATTCCTCCTAGCCACAGTCACGCATGCTAAGAGCAATCACTATGGTAATGATTAAAGATATCAGCCCTGTTATGAGGGCACTGTCTTCAAACATCCACAAATGATGTGGAATGATTATTTGGGTCTTCTGGGTAACAGAGGGGGAACTTCAGTTTCTTCAGTTGCAAAATGAGGGAGCCTATTATTGCTCTGTCACACTAAGATTCTGTGCTTTCAAAGTTAAAAATCTGTGAAGAGTTAATTTTCTAATTGTCTCTTGAAGAGCCCAAGCCATTTTTGCCCTTATTTTATTTTTTTTTTTAAGTAAGCTAACAAATTGGCTCTTAGAAATGCTTTAATTTGAGATAATGGACATTTTATACAATTCTCTTGGAGAAAGGATAAAATACTTTCCAAATGCTTTATCAATAAGTAGGACATTTGGATGCTGTGATTGGCAATGGAAAAAAAATATGGTGAGCTCTTGGGTTCAGATGTTAAATTCAATATGCGAAGAAGATGACCAAGAAAAGGCATTGACAGAACACTTGCTTCCTCTGGATGACTGTGGGACAGTTGAAGGGCAGATCTAAAGCCAACTTGGACCTCAAGTCCACCTGAAGCAGTCAAGTTCACCAACTAGAAGTGTCAGGGAAGAGAGGCAGGAAATGACAAACTATCCTATTTGTCTCCTCTCACAGTTCTGGCCTCTCACAGATAGTAATACCTATTTGTTGAGGTGAAGTGACTCTTACGGACCCAAAGGCATTTCCCTAAACTGAAATAACTTTGCCTAAATTTCTGACGGATGACCTGGGTTTCCAATGGGTCTTCCTGCCTCCAGTCATCTTCCTGTCCTAATCCATCCTCCACACAGCACCCAGAGGGTGAACTTTCTGTAGCAGAACTCTGAGTGTGGTGTGTCCCTCCTCAAAATGTTCCAGTGCCCCACAAAGTCCCCACCCACCTCTTTAGTCTTAACTGTCACCTCTTCTCTCTCACATCATGTGCTCCAGCCACAGCAAACTTCTTATATCTCCCCTAAATAGGCCACATTCTCTCTCTCCTCTAGATTCTAGACATGTAGAGCACAATTCCTCCTCTCTTCCCCCTAGCTTGGTCCTGTTCTCCACTAGATCTTGGCTTCTTCATTACTTATTTCAGAAAACTTTCCAAGACAGGGCTGTGTGTCCTTGGAACTCCCACAGTCTCCTGAAAATCGCATATTATAGCAATTATCACAATGTATCATCAATGCCTGTTTACTTTCATTAAGTATTTGTTCAATGAATGAATGAATGAATGAATGAGTCAATAAATGTATGACTCATAACTAGGGACCTAAGAAGACAATTTAGGAGTTCCTGGGTGGCGCAAATGGTTAAGTGCTTGGCTACCAACTGAAAGGCTGGAGGCTTGAATCCACCCAGAGGAGCCTTGGAAGAAAGGCCTGGCGGTCTGTTTCCATAAAGATCACAGCCAAGAAGACCCTATGGAGCACAGCTCTACTCTGACACATATGGGGTTACTATGAGTCAGAATTGACCTAAAAGAGATAAAGTCAACCTAACCACAGCAGGCCATAACCACAAAAAACCAACTTGTTTTTCAGAATCTGAAAAGCTTCAAACAATAGAAAAAAAATACATCAAAGAAGTGGGACAGAGTGCTCTAACTGGTTCAGTGGACAGTGGACGTGTGTTCCAAAATTAAATAACAATTTACCCCAGGAAGCAAGTTAAAGATCTACCTAATATCATACATAGCCCACCTAACAACTAAACAACACTCATCATATGACAGACCCAGGACCCCTGAGCCAAGAGACCTCATTGTTAGAGAAGAAGAAAAGGTCACCCAATCATGATCTTACTTTTTTGTCTTTATTTTAACCAATCATAATCTGTAAGTAATTTACTCATAACAAATCAGCACTTATCAAAAAATTGTATAAAAAGCACTTATAGATTGAACTTTTTTGGATTTTGGTCTCTTTATGGCCTAAGTGCTTGCATCCTTTTCCCATCTTTGTTTTCTGATATGTCACAGTAAAAATCTCTTTGTTGCAGCAGGCTTTAAAGTTGTTTCTCTACAACAACAGAAACTGTTTTTGTTTTTGTTTGTTTTTTAAGAAGGCAGCATAGGATCCTCCACATTTAGGCCAGAGAGCTTGACATATGTTTTGGATTGAATTGTGTCCACCAAAAACATGTGTTATAAATCCTACTATACCTGTGCTTATAATTCCATCTGGGAATAGGGTTTTCTTCATTATGTTAATGAGGAAGTATTAGTGTAGGGTGTGTCTTAAGCCAATCTCTTTTGAGACATAAAAAGAGCAGAGCAGATCGAGTAAGCAAGCAGAGATGGGGGGAGATAGATGCCATGCCACGTGAAGATCACCAAGGAGCCAAGGAACAGAAGCTGAAAAGACACAAGGATCTTCCCCAAGAGTGGACAAAGAGAGAGAGCCTTCCCTTAGAAATGGCATCCTGAATTTGGACTTCTGTTCATTAAAGCCACCCACTTGTGGTATTTCTGTTATAGCAGCACTAGGTACCTAAGACAACATATAAAAGTAACTATTTCCTTGGATGCAATTGGTGCATATTCTCTTACTGCCTCCTGTTGGATGACCCACTGCTGGGCGTCATCAATGTGGTCCCATTTTTACCTCCAGAACCTCCACCTATTTCACTCCTTCTTGAAAGTCCCATCCCTTCCTCAGAGTCCCATTCCAACCATGAAACCAGCCTTCTACCTCGCACCTATCACGTGCAGGTCTTCCAACTGGTAGGTGGCGCCCAGCCAGTGGGATGAGGCATTCAGGGTCCTGGCTAGGAAGACTTGCTTCACCATGCTGGGTTCCAGTTTAGAGGAGAACAGGGCCTCGATGGTGACCAACACAGAGCTCAACCTGGGGACAGAGACCATGGAACTCAGCCAGCATCCAACACCAGTGGTGACTGCTGAGTTGCAGGCTAGAGAGCCAAGGACCTTGGGGCAAATGGTGCAGGGAGGAGCAAGCAAGCACTCTCCCCAGTCCAGGGAAGAAACCCTGACCATGAATTAGGGATGGAAGGAATAAAAGTGACAATAACAAATATCTATTGAGCATACATACCCCTACTCTCAGTGGAAGGTATTATAATTATCCCCATGTTACAGATGAGGCAACTGAACTTTACAAACATTCAAAGTCAGCACCATGTTCATATAATCCTCTTCTTCCCCAGTGTAGATGCCTTCGTTCCTTCACCAGCCCTCAGAGGTCTGGATTCAAACCCTAGCTTTGACAGTTCTTAGGCAGTTTCTGTCATTTCTCTAAGCCTCAGTTTTTCTGTCGGAACAATGGGAATAATAATAGTACCCACCTCACAGGAGCTGTTGTGGGATTTAAATGAGATGATAATGCGTGAAAGTGCTCAACAGAGAGTCTGGCCTATGGTAAATATTACTATTAGACTGGTGTTTTAAGTTCTGGAGTCCCCGGGTGGTGCAAATGGTTAATGTGCTTGGCTGCTAACCAAAAGGTTGGCGGTTCAAATCCACTCAGAGGCACCTCGGAAGAAAGCCCTGGTGATCCAGGTCCAAAAAATCAGCCACCGATAACCCTACGGAGCTCAGTTCCTGCTCTCACACACATGGGGTCGCCATGAGTCAGGATCAACTTGATGGCAACTGGTTGTTATTTTGAGTTCTACATCAAAAAAGTTGGCTTTCCCAAGTGTCAAAAAGAGGAGAAAGAGGTAGATCCCAGAGGCTGATGGCCTCATGAGATTAATGCCCCCCTCCAAAGAAACCTATGGAAGTAGAAGGCAGGATCAGCTGTCAGGGACATTGGGGAGGGGGAGCACCATGTCAGTAACTTCCAGCTCAAATATGTGACATGGGAGCGAAGAGCCACCAGCCACCAATTCAGCCAGTGCCCTGAACTGCCCCAACTTACTTCAAGTCAGTGGCCAGGCAGGAGCGGAACACATCTCGTAGCTGGCTGCCTGTATAGAGTGTGGTGACCTGGAATAAAGGACAGGGAGAGAGCTGAGGTAGAGGGGGGTCTCTTGGAGGTGGAGGAACAACTGGAACCAGTGGAAAGAACACAGTCCATGGAGGAAGACAGACTGGGTTCAGATCCTGGCTCTGCCTCCTAACTCACTTGTGCAGCTTTAGGCATGTCATGCCCCTTTCTGAGCCACAGTTTGCCTACCTTGGAAATGGGGAGGCAGCCCAGGCACCACCTTTGGAAACTGAGAGAAGCCAGAACACATGGGTAAGGTGAAGAGTTGAAATAATCACTTAGTAGATGTTAAGTCAGAGGGTGAAGAAAGAGACCCAGGGCAGGAAGAGACAGGAGGGGCAGGAATGACCCTACCTTGTCCTGGATGTCCCACAGCAGGGCAGTGTACTCTGAGGACGCAGGGTCCAGGTTGCTGAGATTCTGGTTGACGATGCGAAAGTGCAGCAGGTACTCGCTCTGGGTCGATAGACTCTGGGATGCATAGCCTGGAGACACAAAGAGGAAGGAGAGGCAGGCAGGGACCCTTAGCCCTTTGCAGAGTCAGGGTAGACCAGAGGGCCCCTGCTTGCTGCCATACTAAAGAAACAAAAAACAGTTGCCATGAAGTCAGTCCTGACTCATGGTGACCTCATGTATGTCAGAGTAGAGCTGTGCTCCGTAGGGTTTTCAATGGCTCACTCTTTGGAAGTAGATTGCCAGGCTTTCCTTCCGAGTGCCTCTGGATGGACTCAAACCTCCAGACTTTTAGTTAGCAGCTGAGTGTGTTAACTATTTACACCACATAGAGCCATAACCCATTGCTGTTGAGTTGATTCTGATTCATAGCGACCCTATAGGACAGAGCAGAACTGCCCCATAGGGTTTCCAAGGCTGTAAATCTTTAGAGAAGCAGATTGCCACATCTTTCTCCCATGGAGTGTAGCTGATGGGTTCAAACAGTCAAATTTTCAGATAGCAACTGAGCACTTTAATCACTGCATCACCATGGCTCCCTAGGGCCATAGTCAGATAAAATCAGGCCTGCATGAAGGGGGTGGCTGGGGGTCCCAAATGGAAAGTCACCCCAAAGAGAGGGAAGGCTGGGATATTATGGGGATTCTCCTGAGCTGAGCTTTCCTGCTTGTGCCTATGTAGTTCCCTCTTCCTGGAATGCTCTTTTACATTCTTTTCATGGAAAACTCCTATTTGAGCTTCAGGAGCCTAGTGAGATGGAGCTCTAAGAGAGGAGGGACCCACGTCTGTCTTGTTTACTGTCATGTCCCAGTGCCTAGCACAACGCTGGAAACATACCCTTCCAGGAAGCCCTCTTTGATCCATTCTTTCTCTAAGCTCCCATGTTGTCCTTGCTATTGTTGTTAGCTGCCATCAAGTCAGCCCTGAACTCATGGAGACCCCGTGCACAATGGGATCAGACTATCGTGATCCATTGGCTGATTTTTGCAAGTAGATTACCAGGCCTTTCTTCTTAGCCTGGAAGCTCTGCTGAAGCCTGTTCAGCATCACAGCAACGTGCAAGCCTCCACTGACAGATGGGAGGTGGCGTGAGGTGCATTGGCTGGGAATAGAACCCGAGTCTCCCACATGGAAGGCAAGAAGTCTACCATTTAGCACCCTGTTAGTAAGAGTGTCACTGACTTAATTGTGCCCTGTAGTAATCCTTGGTTCATTGGACTGTGAGTTTCTCAGAGACAGGAGCCGTATCTTCTATCTCCACACCCAGCACAGGGCCTGGGACAGAATGATCACCCATATATGTTTGTTGAATGAATGAATGTGAGCTGCACCAGAACCCTGAACATCGGGGGCTGAGATAATTATTTTTCACTTGTTCACTCATTTATCCATTCATTCATTCATTCAGCACACTGTACTACAATGTGCCAACATATTGAGAACTGCGGATACAGTGGCACACCAACCAGACACACCCTAATGCCCTAGAGCTCACAGTGTAAGGGGGCAGTCAGATAATTAAGTGATTATAGGGACATGTGGGAAGTGTTGGCCTGCTGCCCATCTAGGAACTGTGAGGCCATGTACAGCAGGGTCTCTCACCCTCAGCAGTACTGACATTTGGGGCTACATAACTCTTATATGATGCATAAATACAGAATCCTGTATTTTGTCTGGCAGCCTGGCCACTGAGGTATGGGGAGTGTAAGTGTCAAGTGTCATCTGAACCCGAGGGGTAAGATTCTTGCACTCAGTATCTCTCCGTTTCATACCCTAAGGCCCTGTGTGGCCCTGTTGGCCAGTACATGGGCATATTCATGGCCCATTCTGTTTCTTGTCCCTATTGGGTTTACTTAGCTTTGGAGGTGGGGTCTCATACTATATGATGTTCTCCCATGTGCTGTGGCTGGGGCCTCCGTGCACTGTAGTAGGGGTCCCCAAGCACTGTGGTGGGGACCCCTGAGCACTGAGGGATGTTGAGCAACATCCCTGGCCTCTACCCACTAGATGCCAGTAGCATCCTCCCCCAGTTGTGACAACCACAAACATCTCCAGACATTGTCAGGTGGATCCTGGGATACAGATTTGCCACCAGGTAAGAACCCTTGATATGAAGAAGGAACCTCAGGCAGAGGAACCTGCATGCAACCCTGTCTCAGGAGATTGAGTGGGTCAGACTTTTTGGCTTGAATTAAAATTCACTGCATTAATTTGGTCAAAGAATGCTGTGCCATTTACCTGAAATAACAAGACCTTACCCATGGTGGTTTGGGGAAGGGTGGCCTTCAACTAGGCCTGGGGCTGACATTTTGGAGAGGAAAGACAATAGAACAAGGATCAGTAATGGCCACTGTAAGTCCAAGTTTAGCATAACCACTCACCATTGACAGACAGACTGCCCCTGTCCAGGGTATAGTGACCCAGTTGGGTGACACCTTGGGTCAGCTGGCTCAGCTCCCAGAACAGTCGCTCTCTGTCCAGGCTGTGGCCTGCAGGGTCAGGGTGGTAGGTGCAGATGGTGTCCACTCTGGTTGCTGCCCTGTCCTTCTCAGGCCTGGGGAGGAAGGGATGTGAGGATTCTAGGGAGAGGTACTGAGACCTCTGGGGGGACAGCCATAAAGAGGGTGGAGCAAGTGGGAGGAGTGGGCAAACTGAGAAAGGGGCAGTCACAGAAAGGGGTGGTCATTACAGGTAAACCACCAGGAAGAGGCCTCACCTGAGGGAAATCAGTCTACAATCTGAGTAGAAGGGGCCCAGGCTGCTGTTCTGGAACAAGGGCCTGAGCTGGGGAGGAAGAGGGAGGAGGGTGAGCAGGAGGCACTGTAGTTTGGGGAGGGGCCGTTTTTGTTGTTAGTGGCCATTAAGTTGGGCTCTGACTCATGGTGACCCCATGTACAACAGAAGGAAATGCTGCCCAGTTGTGCACTATCCCCATGATCAGTTGTGGATTGAACTGTTGCCGTTCATGTTGATTTTCACTGGCTGGTTTTATAAAGTAGATTACCAAGCCTTTCTTCCTAGACCATCTTAGCCTGGGAGCTCCACTGAAACTTGTTCAGCATCACAGCAACACCCAAGCCCCACCGACAGGCAGTGGTGGCTGCGCATAAGGTGCACTGGCCGGGAGTTGAACCCAGGTCTCCTGCATGGAAGGGGAGAATTCTACCATTGAACCACCGCTGCCTTTCTTAGGGGAGGGGCTGGGCAGAGCTTATCCCATCAGGAGGTGCTGGTGCTGTAATCCGAGTCTCACCAGGTGCTGCAGGACCCTCTCGGCGGAGTTGTATGTAGCAGAGCTGAGGTTGCTCATGTCTGGTGAATACTGGAAGTTGGAGATGGTGAAGTTGAGCATGAAGGTCTTCAGGGTGTGTCCTGTAGCTGCAGGAAGGGAGAGGGAGAGGGAGAGATGCCCATCCCTGAGAGCTGGCCTGAATCAGGTCGGAGCCCTGCACTCATCATAGCCTATTGTCTTCTCTTCCAGTGGCACGACCACCCACCTCCATGGTCACCCAAGTCAGAACCTGCATAGCTCCCCAGCTCTTCCCTTGCCCTCAGCTCCAAGTAACGAAAGTTCCACTTGATGGATGCTTCTCACATACATCCTCTTTCTCCATCCTTATCCCAGCACAGGCCTCGTCTTCTCTCACCTGGATCAGCTCCCCCAGCTGACTCACTAGGTTCCCTGTCTGAAGGGACACTGAATACTAGAAGAATCTTCCTGAAATTAAAGTCTCACGAGGGCCACCCCTGCTCTAGTACTGCCTATTGCTCCCTGCAGTCTTCAGTGTTCAGCTCATGCTTCTTGACCTGGCCTTCAAGACCCTTCCCAATGTGGTCCCTACTGACTCTCAGTCAATCTCTCATGCAAACCAAATTCCTCTCAATGCTCCCCCAAAACTATGCTGTTTCAGGACACTGAGCTGGTGATTTTGCAATCCCCTCTGACAGGACCATCCTTCAAGTGCTAACTGCCTAGATCACTCCTGCTCGCCCTTAAAGACCCAGTTCAGGTGAAACTTTGTCCATAACCCCCTTCCAAATTATGCCAGGTACCTCTCCCCGAAACACCTCACATTGTGTCATAATGGTCTGTTTCTCTCACAAGACTGGGAGCTCCTTGACGGCAGGAGTAGTATGAAATTGCTGGCCCAATTTTTGTGATCAGAATAATCACTCTGACTTGAGACTTTTTACACCTTGACTTTTCCAGTCCCCGTCTGACACCTGGTGGAGATGTACGACTGGGGAGCTTCCCTCAGAGTGGAAGGGGGCCCCCAGATACCTGTGGTGGCTTCTGGCTTCACAGGTGCTGATGAGGGAGGCAGGACTGTGGTGGCCAACTCAGGAGCTGTGGAAAGGACAGTCATCAGGGAAGGATACAGTCTGCCACAGAAAGTAGGGGCTCACCTGGGCTCCTGTGGCAGTTCAGCCCAGGTGTACCATATATGAGAATGAGGAACAATGTGGCAATGAGTGAAGACCTGAGAAAGCATGCAAGTGGATTAACCCAAGGGAGCATGAGTATGTGAGTCAGGGAGAGGTTGAACAAAGAGGATGATAGGTAGAAAATTTGACAGATCGATAGGATAGATGGGTGAACAGAAGGAAGAATAGAAAAATAGAGGGTTGGAAAGAGTGAAAACAAGGAAGAAATGTTGGAGATGGAAGGATAGAAGGACTGATGGATGGATGGAAGGATGGGTGCTGAGAGGAGGAATGACTGGAGGAATAGATGGATGGAAAGGTAGATGCTTGGGGCACTGAATGAGTGAAGGGGCATATTTGGCCAAAGCCACTCGAGCAGCTGCCAGAGTTTGCAGATTGACAGTGAAGTCCCTATTTGGGCTCTTGTTAGCGGGAGGCATGCACTACATGGTCATCATCTAACCTCAGCCCCTATGCCTGTAGGGAATGCTTGCCCAGAGGGTGTGGAAAATTCTGAACATCAATACCATGGTCATAGGTCCAGAAGAGGTCAAAGTCCCAGCCTTCTTCCTCACACTGAGGCCTTTGGCTGACTCAGGAGACCTGCCTGGGTTTGGGGTTGTTGGGAGGCCAGTCTGCCAAGGTCTCTGTGCTTCTCACCCACACGGTATAATCAGCAGCCTTGCCCAGAACATTCCCTGACAATGAAGGCTGGGAACTGAGTCTCTCTCTCTCTCTCAGTTTCTTCTCCTTATCAGGGATCCTCACTCCCTGTCCTGGTACACAGTACTTTCTCTTTTCTGCTTATGTGTGTGCAGCATATGGCACGTGGCCAACCCCACTTCTATATCTTCCCAGCGGGGAAGGAGTAAAGTCCCCACCTGTGGCACAAGAGGGCCGCATGCAGAACATCAGCTCTGCATCGGCTGTGAGGAGTGACCCACTGGCCATGGGGTACTGGTGTTGCTGTTGAAACTGACCTTGCTTTGTCTCTTCCCTATGTGAATAAAGAGTCGTTCCACCCAGTGCCTTTGTATAAGTTGTCCTTCTATTGGCAAGCCCGGACTTGGACTTGGCTTGACAGTTTTGCTCTTTTTGAGTTGGCACAGTGAGCAGGCTGACAGGGGAAAACTCCCCTGTGATTGAGGAGACAAGCTTGGTCCGGGACCCACAAAGTCTGACATGGGCACTGGGTGCAAGGATACATACTTGTAGGAGGCTCAGCTGGACCACGTTCATTATAACCTGGAAAAAAATATCACACATAAGGGGAGGTGGCAGAACAGCCCTAGACACATCCATGCCTTTGTCTATGTGGTCCCCTGCTGGATGCCTTTCTCTTGTCCACCTAGGGAGCATCTTTGTGCCTTCTAAGATCCAGTTCAAATGTTACCTGCTCTCTAAATGTTTTCTTGATATTTCAGTTAGAACTGACCTGTCCCTTAAAAGTTTTCTTGATCTGACGTTTACGTCCCCACCTCTCCAGCATGCCCCCAAGAAGAGGCTCTTGTATTCACATATCTATCCCGCCACCTACAAACCTCTCCACTCTTCCACCTTCCCTCCAATCTATCCCCCCATCTAATGAATATTTATCGAGGCCCTATTAGATGCCAGGAGTCCTTGGATGGCACAAACAGTTAAGTAATCAGCTGCTAATTGACAGGTTGGTGGTTCAAGTCCACCCAGAGGCACCTGTTGATCTGCTTCTGAAAATGAGCCTTTGACAACCCTACAGAGCACAGTTCTACTCTGATGCACATGGGATTTCCATGAGTTGGATTCCACTTGATGGCAACTGTTCTCTTTTTTTTTTTTAGGTCCGGGCTGCTTTATAGCATTGAGCAAAACAGTCCCTAGCCCATTGGAGCTTATATTAGGACAGGACACACATCTGACTTATCTCTGTCCCTGATGCCAGGCACAGGGCCTGGCTTCTAGTAGGTGGGTGGCAAATGCTGACTGAATGCACAAAATGATGCATACACATTGTGCACTTTCCAAGGGGGGAAATCCTAAACAGCCCCTGCAATGGCAGAAGCCAAGGGAACAGATGTGGACTCAGAACATCAAGATGCAGACTGGCCACAAACTTACTATGGGCGTGGGCAGAGCCCTTCACCCTCCTGTGCCTCAGTTTCCCCCTTTGCTAAAATGAGAGTAATAAAGCCCACTTAGGAGCCCTGGTGGCACAGTAGTTAAGTGCTCAACTGCTAACCAAAAGGTTGGTGGTTTGAACCCACCAGCTGCTCCATGGGAGAAGGTTGTGGCAGTCTTCTTCTGTAAAGATTTACAGCCTTGGAAATCCAATGAGGCAGTCCTACTTTGTCCTATATCGTCACTGTGAGTTGGAATAGACTCACTGGCAACAGGTTTTGGTTGTTTTTAAAGGCCAAATCCTCCCTGCCTAATCAAGGGCAATGGTGACAAGAGTGTGAGTGCCAAGCGCCGCACCCAGGTTGGGGATGGAGGGGTTGGGAAGGGAGTTATTCTGATTGACCTTACCATGGCCACACTCTGTCTCATAGAGCCCAGATGGGAGACACCCATTTGTTGAACACTGTCCCTTCCCAAGTTCTAGGCCGATGCTGATGTCTCGTGTGTCTATAACTTAGACCCCCTAGGTGTTCAGAGTGCCTGCCTCCCTTCCTCGGCATAGGGGTCCACCCAGGAGAGAAGTCCATTGGAAGCAAGGAGGGGAGACAGGTGGGAATTTCTTTCCCTGGGGTCCCCCAAGAAGACTTTTCTATGAGTTAATCCTGTAGAAGGGATCAAAGCTTTGAATTCTGACAACTGGGGTTCATGGCCCAGGTCACCACTCTCAAGCTCACCCACTTGAGCAAATTAGTTAGCCTTTATAAGCCTCAGTTTCTTCATCTGTAAAATGGGATTAATCAAGCCTTGCAGGTGACTGTGGGAGGTCAGTGCTGGAGCCAGGATTCACACTTGAGTTAGTTTCAAGTCTTTCCCTGGAGGACCTGTAAATAGAGACCCTCCTGGGATGAGAGGGTAGGCTTAGGGAGGTGGGAATGAGAGCCACTCACCATTGAGATAGAGGCTGTCCTTGTCCAGTGAGTAGGGGCCCAGCCGGGTGATGCCACCGGTCTGCCAGCTCAGCTCATGGAACACCTGCTTGGCATGCAGGCCTGGACCCCTGGGGTGCTGCCGGTAAGTGCAGAGGGCGTCCACTCCTGTCCAGGCACCATTTTTCTCAGACCTGGGGAGGAAGATGCTTCTGAGGGTACAAAGGAGAGGTTGGCTTTTGGGGAATGCTAGCCACCTGTGGCCACTGCACACCTCACACCCGAGTTCTAGCCTCATTGAAGCATTCACAGCATTTCTACCTGGCTATACTCTCTCACCTCAGGGCCTTTGCACATACAGTTACTACTGCCTGGAAGACTCCTTTTCCCTCCTTACCTGGGTAATTCCCCAGTCATTTTTCAGGTCTCAGCCTAGATGCCTCCTCCTCCAAGGACCCTCCCATTCTGGGTTAAGGACCTCCTCCAGGATCCCCAGCCCCCTGTGTTTCCCCATCACAGTACTGGTTGTTGTGCTGTCGTTAGTTGCCATCAAATTGGCTCTAACTTATGACGACCTTATGTACAACAGGAAGAAATGCTGCCCAGTTCTGTGCCATCTTCATGATCGTTTGTATGTTTGAGTCCATTGTTTCAGCTATTGTGTCAGTCCATCTCATTGAGGGTTTTCCTTGGCCGTCTACCAAACATGGTGTCCTTTTCTAGCTATTGATCGTTCTTGATGATGTGTTCAAAGTAAGTAACATGACTCTCAACATCCTTGCTCCTAAGGAACATTCCAGTTGTATTTCTTCTAACACCGATATGTTCGTTCTTCTTGCAGTCCATGGTACAGTCAATATTCTTCGCCAACACCACAATTAAAATGCATCAGTTCTTCTGGCTTCTTTTTTTCCTTGTCCAGTTTTTGCATACATATGAGTCACTTGAAAAGACCATGGCTTGGGTCACGTGCACCTTATTCATCAGTGACATTTTTGCTTTTTAGAACTTTAAAGAAGTCCTTTGGAGCAGATTCACCCAATACATCATTTGATTTCTTGACCGCAGCTTCCATGGGCATTGACTGATGACAGCCCCAGTTGCCCTCTATGTCATCATATATTTTTTGCCCACATTCCCTCCAGACTGTGGGCTCCATGGGGCAGGGATTGGGCCAGCCTAATTCACTGTTATGCTGAACCTCAGCACCTAGCACAGTGCCTGCCTCATATTAAAATCAAAGTCCTCCAAGTCCCTATGTGCTGTAGACCCTTCTATAGAACATTGACCTCTGCTCTGGCTTCACTGCTGTTCACCAAACATGCAGAGCTTGTTCTCACCCCAAGGCCTTTGCCCATACTGTTCCCTCTGACTGGAACAGTTTTCTTGCCATTCAGTACACAGCTCCAAAGTCAGCTCCACAAAGAGGTTGTCCCTGTGTCCTGGGGAAAGCTGCCCTCCCCATCACTCTCTCTGTTTCGCATCACCTCACCCTGTTTGAAATCATCTTATGTAGATACCTATTTTCCTGTTAAGATCTGTTCTTTCTTCAGTAGATGAGGGCAGTAGGCAGTGTCTGTCTTGTTCCTGTGGTACCTGCCACCTGCTTCAGAGAAACTGCACCATAGGTGTTGAACGAAAATATGAATGGACACCAGTAACCCAGTTGATACAGAGTTGACTGCAACTCATGGCAGCCCCATGTATGTCAGAGTAGAACTGTGCCCCATAGGGTTTTCAATGGTTAAATGTCAGAAGTAGATTGCCAGACCTTTCTTCCCAGGCACCTCTGGGTGGGCTTGAACCTCCAACTTTTTGATTAATAGTTGCACGCTTAACTATTCCAGGGACTGAAAAAACAAACCCAACCCTTTGCGGTCAAGTCAGTTCTGACCCATGGCAACTTCTTGTGTGTCAGAGTAGAACTGCTCCATGGAGTTTTCTTGGCTGTAATCTTAATGGAAGTAGACCTCCAGGCCTTTCTTCTGCAGTACTACTGGGTAGGTTCAAACTGCCAACTTTTAGTTTAGTACTGGAGCGCAAACATTTGCACCACCTAGGGCCTGTGCTTAGTAAATGCCAGCAGCATGCAAGCTGACCCGGAGACCTGAGAGTAAAAATGGATGCAGAAGAGGACCCTCCACGGAGAGCCCATGACCAGCCTGGGTGGCCCCCACGGTCAGAGGTCAGAACCCCAAATTCCTCAGTGGTGGCAGAGAGGAGGGGACAGGCTGAAGGGAAAGAGGGTTCTCACCTTAGTGCAGTGAGCCTGCAGCCTGCATATCGGGCACCCAGGCTGCTCCTCTGGAACAATGGGCTGAGCTGGAAGGCAAAGAGGGAGCCAGTGTTGGTTAGATACAAGCAAGAGCTGGACTGGGCACAAGGGGTTGGGCAGGGAAAGCAGGCCTCTCACCAGGTGCTGCATGAGGGTGTCCATGATGTTGAACTTGAGGGAGTCGGGGCGGCCCATGTCCGCCGAATAGCGCAGGTTGTTGATGGTAAAGTTCAGGGTGAATGGCTCCTCACTGACCTCCCCGGCTGCATCAAGGAAGAGAGACAAGGCTCAGGGAGGGGTTTCGAGGGTCCTCATGTCCTCCTCCAGATCAGCCTGAAGGTCACTAGTTGATGGAGACAACTCCAGCAGGGGATAAAAAAACCAAACCTGCCTAGTGCAGTGGATCCTGTGTGTGTCAGAGTAGAAATGTGCTCCATAGGGCTTTCAATGGCTAATTTTTTGGAAGCAGATTGCCAGGCCTTTCTTCCAAGGCACCTCTGGGTAGATTCAAACCCTCAACCTTGAGGTTAGCAGCTGAGTGCATTAACTATTTCCACCACCCAGGGACTCCAGCAGGAAACTGGGGTGGGGATGCTTAATGATTTGGGACCTCGAGATAGGCCCTTTTTACCCAGATGTAGGAAGGGAGAATGTGGTGAAAACAATAATTTTATTCTTTCCCAGAAGGAAAGGCTTAATTCTGACACACTGGTATGGAACCAAAGACCCCTGACATTTTCACTCAGGTTTTCTCTGCTCCCCATCTCTAGTTTTCTTTCTCTGTCAGTGCTTCTGTCTCTCTCTCTGCCTCTCTCTTTTTATTTCTGTCTCCCGTACGCTTACAGTCAGATGTAACAACCTTCTATACGTTGGTTAATAATAACATTAATAACAAACAAACAGAAATGACACAGACAAAAAATAATCCTAACAGCCACACCAAATGGCACTTCCATTTACTCACCTGGTAAATGGGATAATAATGATTCTTACTTCAAAGGTTGTTATGAGGCTTAAACAGGTTAATCTTTATAAAATGTTTAGCACAGTGCCAGGCACAGAGTAAGCACTATGTGTCTATTATACAAAATAAATAAGTGAACACTTTGGGAATTCAGTTTTTACATGGATATATGTGAGCTGGGTATTAGAATTATCCACATCCTGGTGCCATAGTGGTTAAGGACTATGGCTGCTAACCAAAGAGCTGGCAGTTCAAATCTGCCAGGTGCTCCTTGGAAACTCTCTGGGGCAGTTCTACTCTGTCCTACAGGGTTGCTATGAGTCAGAATCGACTCGACGACAACAAGTTTGGCTTTTCTAAAGAGGGCCCCATAAATATAAAACCTTCAGGGCCTCTGTAACCTGGGTCTGTCCCTGGATGGGTGTGATAATCACTCCCATTTTAAGAGAAACCCTGGTGACATAGTGGTTAAGTGCTATGGCTGCTAACCAAAGGGTTGGCAGTTCGAATCTGCCAGGCACTCCTTGGAAACTCTATGGGGCAGTTCTAATCTGTCCTATAGAGTTGCTATGAGTTAAAATCGACGGCACTGGGTTTGGTTTTTGGTTAACAAAGGAGGAAATCAAAGCCCAGAAAGGGTAGCCTGCCCAGGGTCACATGACTGGAGGGAGGGTGAGGCTGGGTTTTGACCCAGGTTCTCCAACCCCAGAGTCTATGCTCTTAACCTCCCTGCTATGCAAGTCCTCAGACCTGTGCAGCTGGGGCAGTGCACAATAGTGGGGCAACTGTGCAGAAACCCATGGGAAGGAGCATAAGTGGACTCATGGCACAGGTGAGACCAGAGTCCTGTGACTTGACCCTAGAATGGATAAGTGGTGCGGGGGCTAAACGTTTAAGACAAACCTGTGGAAGAAAAACTTACCCCCTTCTTGACTTCCCTCCCTCCCTCTTCTTCTTTTCACTGATCCCTCCTTCCATGCATCCTTTTGCCTGTCCTTCCTTCCCTTGTCCTATCTCTTCTTTCTTCTTTCCCTGCATCTTTCTTTTGTTCCATCCATAAGTCTTTCCTTCCTTCCATCTTTCCTTCCTTCTGTTTGTACCTCCTTCCATGCATACTGTCTGTCATGGATTGAATTGTGTCCCCCCAAAATATCTGTCAACTTGGCTAGGTCATGATTCCATTGTATGCTTGTGTGATCATCTGCCATTTTATCTTCTGATGTGATTTTCCTATGTGTCGTAAATCCTATCACTGTGGTGTAATAAGATGGATTAAAAAAAATAAGATGGATTAGCAGCAGTTATATTGATGAGGTCTACAAGATTAGGTAGTGTCTTAAGCCAATCTCTTTTGAGATATAAAAGAGAGGAGTGAGCAGAGAGACAAGGCGACCTCATACTACCAAGAAAGCAGTGCCAGGAGCACAGCGTATCCTTTGGACCTGACATTCCTGTGCTGAGATGCTCCCAGACCAAGGGAAGACTGATGCATCCTCCAGAGCCGACAGAGACAAAAAGTCTTCCGCTGGAGCCACTGCCCTGAATTCGGACTTGTAGCCTACTGGACTATGAGAGAATAAACTTCTCTTTGTTAAAACCCTTCACTTGTGGTATTTCTGGTACAGCAGCACTAGATGACTAAGACACTGTCCATGCACTTCCTTTCCTCCTTCCATTCCTTCCTTCCACCCAACTATTTTTCCTTCCTTCTTCCCATCTTTCTTTTTTTCCTTCCATTTATACTTCTTTCCATGCACCCTTCTGTCCATATTTCCACCCTTCCTTTTTACTTTCATTCTTGGTTCCAACTTCTCTTCCATCCATTCACCCATCTTATCCATCTATCCTTCCTTCCTCCATTCTTCTTTCTCCCTCTCTTCTACCTTTCTTTCTCTATCCTTCATCTATCTTTCCCTCCTTCCTTCTTCCATCCAGCTTCTCATCCATCCATCCATCCATCCATCCATCCATCCATCCATCCATCCATCCATCCATCCATCCATCCCTCCCTCCCTCCCTCCCTCCCTCCCTCCCTCCCTCCCTCCCTCCATCCATCCATCCATCCATCTTTTCTTCCTTATCCATCTTTTCTACCTTCCACACATATTGACTTGGCCTTATAATGTTCCAGAAACTCTTGTAAGGGTTAGAGACTGACAAACAAAACACAGACCTTGTTCTCATAGAGATGATATTGACTTATTTTCCTCCTATCATTTGGAAAAAGATGGTTATTATTGCACCTCAGTGGCCCAGACTTCTGCTGTGATGAGAGAGAGAGAGATGGAGGATGAAATGTGAGAGACCGGTGATGGACCCGAGGAGGGTTTGACTGGGTTGAGAGAACATAGTCCTAATGCAAGGGCAATTAATTCTTGAAAACCAACAAGGTGCTCATCACAGGGTTTTCTGGGGATGCAAAAGGAGTTTGGCCCTTGAACTTGAACGTAAGAGATATACCCCCAAAATCAGCATGTCTTTTGTAATGAATAAACTAATAGACAGGTAGTGTGGAGAGTTAGACAATGAGTTGGAACTTGTGAAATCCTGGTTCTATTATTCATTTGTTGTGTGACCTTGGCAGGAGACTCAGCCTCTTTGAGCCCGAGTCTCTTCATCTGTAAAATGGAGCTAGGTCACATGGTTGTGGTGAGGATTAAAGAAGATAGTGTATGTACCTTGCTTAGCACAGTGTCTGGAAGGTCATTGGTTTCAATAAATGTTAGTTGAAAACTCAATCACAGCAGGTGCAACGGTGATGTTAAGAAAGTCTCAGAATAACAGAGATATGAAATAAAGGATAAAAAGAACATCAGTGTTCATCACAGCACTATTCACAATAGCCAAAAGGTGGAAACAACCTAAATGTCCATCAACAGATGAATGAACAAAATGTGGTATACACACACACTGAATATTACATAGCCATAAAAAGAAATGAAGTTCTGTTGCATGCGACAACATGGATGAATCTTGAAAACATTATGCTAAGCAAAATAAGTTACAAAAGGGGTAAATATTATATAATCCCACTTATATGAAATAGGCAAATATATAGAAACCAAAGCTTATTAGTGGTTACTAGGAGTAGAAGGAAGGAAGAAGGGGGAGTCATTGCTTAAGGGGCACTGAATTTCTGTTAATGGTGGTGGCCTAATTTGGCAAAGAATAGTGGTGATGGTTGTCTAACATGATGAATGTAATTAATATCACAAAATTATACATGTAAAAATTGTTGAACTGACACGTTTTGTTATATAATTTTTTACCACACACATACACACACACAACTTAAAAAATGAAAGATTAAAAAAAAAAAAAAAAGGATAAGAAGAGAGAATACCAGGCAACTTTTTCACATTAAAATGAAAGCCACATGAAGGCCACATCATATCTGTGTCTCTGCCCTCTTCACCCTAGGCTGGGACTCTCCATCAGGATCCAGGGGAGAGAGGCGGTGTGAGTTAGGGGCAGTATATTTCCCTCACTGAGGGTAGGCAGTAAAGGAGAACCAGCTCTCCCACCAAAGTGGTGACAGGACCCGGGAAATCAGGGCCAGAAATACTCACTGGTGGTGGCCGAGGCTGAGGCTCCATATGTGTAACCTGCAAAGAGAAGGGAAGAAAAGCTGAAGAGGGTCAGGATGTATATGAAGCATAAGAACCTTCCCTGCCCCCCAAAAAGAAAAACCAAACCCACTGCTGTCAAGTTGATTCTGACTAATAGCGACCCTATAGGACAGAGTAGAACTGCCCCGTAGAGTTTCCAAGGAGCGCCTGGTGGATTTGAACTGCTGAACTTTTGGTTAGCAGCCATAGCTCTTAACCTCTACACCACCATCAATATTCATCATATTCATTGCTGCACTCTTCACAATAGCCAGAAGGTGGAAACAATCTAAATGTCCATCAACAGATGAATGGATAAAAAAAAATGTGATTGTACACACAGTGGAATATAACTCAGCCATACAGAGAAATGAAGTCCTCAGACATGTTACAACAAGGATGAACCTTGAAAACATTAAATAAAAGAGAGGATTAGGAATTTCTGCAGGAAAAAGCAGAGGGAAGAGGCTGTGGTGGGATGTTCAGGGAAGAGGCAACCAGTTTATGATGTTGAAGTGGCTGGACCCAGTCATTATCAACATTAGGGCTTTGATTCATCACAACAAAGACCAAACCCAACCAGGAGTGGGAAAGGATAAATTAATGTTCACTCTGGGGAGACCGAGGCTTTCCTCAGAGCTTTGGGAAAACACAAGACTCCAACTGGGAGACAGACCCTGGCTGCAGCACAGTGCCTTACCGTTGACATAAAGACTGTCCCGGTCTAGGCTGTAGTAGTCCAGTCGGTTGACACCATGGGTCAACTGGCTCAGCTCCCAGTATAGCCGCTCTCTGTCCAACCTGGGGCCTTTAGGGTCTGAGTAGTAGGTGCAGACAGCGTCCACTCCGGTGGTTGCTCTGCCCTTCTCAGGCCTGCAGAAGGAAGGATATGGGGATGAGGAAACACTAAGAAGGAGCCCTGAGCATTCCAGGTGTGGAAAGGAAAAGAATTGAAGGGATGAGGCTGAGGGAGATGACGAAGGAGCTAACTCTGAGGTTGGAAGGGACTCTCCTGGTGTCTCTCATCTGAGATAACATGTTTACTACTGGGGACAGAAAACATTGTCCTTAGAATTTGCAGACAGGATGCAGGGGTTACTTCTAAGAGGAGAGCCCTCATTTATAACAAAATATCATCAGGAGCCTGTAAACTGTAAACATGGTTTCTTGTCTTTAAGCCTTGAGCATTCTGGGAATGAAGAGGGCATGAAGTGGTCAGGTGGAGCTGGAGGTCGTGGAAACTGAGCTCTGTGCACAAGGGTCCACTCAACTTGCTGAATTGCTTTACCCAGGTGTCTCACCTGAGCCAGGCCAGTCTGCAGCCAGAGTAGAGGGGACCAACACTGGTCTTATTGAGCAAAGGTCCAAGCTGGTGAGAAAAGAGAAGGAGGTGATCAGGAGGGTCCAAAGAGGCTGAGGAGCTGTGCAGGAAGGTATGAGGGGGGCTGGTGAATGGTCATCATGAGGCTCTCACCAGGCGTTGCAGGACTCTCTCAGTGAAATTGAACTTTCTGGAGCCTGGGTGTCCCATGTCATCTGTGTAGCGCAGGTTGGTGATGGTGAAGTTGAGAGTGAATGGAACCAGGGCTGCATTGGAGAGGAAGAGAAAGATGTCCATTTGGATCACAGTAACGGCCAAGGTTGCCTGGGACTCTGGCCAGAAGCACCAGCAGTGGACTAAGTACAGCCAGAGGCTGCTGAAGCTGAAGGAGGGAATATTCTGGAATTCACAAGATGTTGGGAACCTGGACTCACTCATTCAATGAGCATTTATTGAGCCCTAAGGGGTCTGGGTAAGGGGAGCCCTAGTAGTGCAATGGTTAAGAGTTTGGTTTCTAACCAAAAGTTTGGCAGTTTGAATCTACCAGCCACTCCTTGGAAACCCTGTGGGGCACTTCTACGCTGTCCTATAGGGTCGCTATGAGTCAGAATTGACTTAATAGTAAGGGGTTTTTTAATGGTGCAAATGTCTCTGCATGCTGCAAGTGGTTTACAATTGGTTGTTAACCTAAAATTTGGTGGTTTGAACCCACCTTTGTGATCTGTTTCCATAAAGATTACAGTCTTGTAAACCCTGTGGAGCAGTTCTACTCTATAACACTTGGGGTCACTATGAGTCAGAATTGACTTGATAGCAAGTGGTTTGATGTTTTGGTTTTAGAATGGGTGCTGAACTCTGTGCTGGGCTCTGTGGGTTAATAGATGAATAATGTATAATGATATGGATTGAAATGTGTCCCACCAAAATATGTGTTGGAATACTAATTTGTGTAACTGTGGATGTAATCCAGTTTGAGAAAAGGGTTTCTTTGTTATGTTATGTTTCTTTGTTATGTTATGTTATCAGTGTAGGGTGTGTCCTAAACCTGATCCCTTTTGAGTTTTTAAAAGAGCAGATTAGACACAGAAGCACAAGCACAAGCTGGAGAAGATAGATTCCTTGTGAAGATTTCCAAGGAACCAAGGAATGTCGGGCTACAGAAGCTGAAAGAGACAAGGATCTTCCCCCATAGCTGACAGAGAGGAAGCCTTCCCCTAAAACAGGTGCCGGTAGCCTCTGAAGGTCTGAGAAAGTAAATTTCTGTTCTTTAAAGCCAACCACTTTTGGTATTTCTCTTACAGCAGCACTAGATAATTAAGGTATGTAATCTCCCAGTGTTGTGGCCACAGGAGTGACCAGACCTTTACAATGCAGGGGGAACCTAGGAGGCATATGTGTCAAGGAAGTATACCCAACTCAACAAATCAGGAAAGCTTCATAAAGGAGACATGATTTCAGGTGTGACCAAAAGGATGAGTAAGAGTTAGGTAAATGGTAGCTGACAACTGGAAAAGAGTGCTCCAGGCAGAAGGAGCAGCCTGGGTAAAGGCCTGGTGGTAGGGCAGAGCAACTTCACACAAGGAACCTGAACTCCTTTCATTGTGGCTACAGGAAAGTTCAGATATGAATCTGGAGGGATCCTGTGGGCCCAAAAAGGGAGGTTGTGACTGTACAGAACAGAGTTTGGACATGACTTGAGGCCAGGTGGAGCCATTCAAAGATTGACAAGACAGGAATTACATGGACATACATAGGCCATAGTGGAGGCTACTAAAGCCATCCTAGTGAAAGACGCTGGTGGCCTGAAAATGAAGATCGAGGTGATGTAGATACAGAGAAAGGAAGGACTTGAGAGATATTCAGGAGGGAGAAGAGATGAGCTTTGGTGGTGGATGGATGTGGGAGGTAAGTAACAGGAAGGGCCAAGGTTGGCACATCAGCCTCTGTGTTTGGTGATGAGGGAAGGAGCAGGTCTGAGGGATGATGATGACTTCTGGGTGCACATGTTAAGACCAAGCAGCCTCAGTGATGTCCCAGGAGGTGGGTGGGCAAGGGATCCAGAGTGGGGTATGGATTTGGGCACTCACAGGTTAGGTGGTTTGTAGAATCCACATAAACGGATGAGCTCCCTCGGGTAGAGTGAGAACAATGAAGGAAGAAATAAGTTGATACAAATATGCTGGAGAAATGATTTTGTTATCAATAAGAGCCTGAGGCCTTTCCTACCTGTGGGCTTGGTGGTGAGGGCAGGTGCCAGAGAGGATGTTGGGAAGGATGTGGAGGTCACAGCTGCTGAGGAAGAAACACCAGGATTGAAATCTAAGATAAAATATCTCTAAGGATATGGCAGTGGGTGGTTGGGGTGGGGTACTAAGTAAGGAAATATACAGTTCTCTCAGCCTGGGGATAGAGCATCATCTTCAAGAGGATGGGCAAGGGGAAGACTGTCGTTATCCCCAACTCAATCCACGTTCTATGCATGTCCTCTGGACCTTTTTACTTCCTGATGGTAGCTAGTGGCAGGGGAGGAGTTGGCAGGTCCAGCAGCTCCTATTGTTCAGGGGATGTCGAGTGGTCCCAAGCACACAGAGATATTAGGGTCTGTCATACTCACTGTTGGAGGTGGTGGCTAAGGCCCAGCGAGTATAACCTGCAGATGGGATGATGAGGAAGGGGGAGGGAGAGACATTCAATGAGGAGGCCACTTGGTCACAGTAGAGATGATGGCTGGACCATCATAGCTGTGATTCCCTTCAAGAAGACAGTGCCCCTGCCTGACAGTGGTCAAAGGCCATACACCTGCCTCCAGCCCAGGAGACAGAGGCCTTGCTCAAAGCCCTCTAAAATGAGAGGCCCAGATGGGAGCCTGAAGTTGGGGTAGATATCTGCCCTAGCAGGACCCACCCAACCAGGAGGAGGAGACCCCTTACCCCAGCAGGGCCTCTCACCATTGACATAGAGACTGTCCCTGTCTAGGGTGTAGGGGCCCAGCTGGGTGACCCCATGGGTCAGCTGGCTCAGCTCCCAGTAAAGCCGCTCTCTGTTCAGCCTGTAGCCCTCAGGGTCAGGGCGGAGGGTGCAGATGGTGTCCACTCTGGTGGCTTCCCCATCCTTCTTGGGCCTGGGGAGGGAGGATGTAAGGGATGACAACAAATGGTGCCCCCAGAGAGGGGTCCTGAGATTCTTTAGGGGTAGGGCAGGAAGGGGCAAGAGGAAATGAGAGGTAAAGAACTAGATTCAGGATTAAAGCAAGTGCACAAGGCATCTTTGTCTGGAAGGAATCCCTGAGGAAAGAATTTAACACCCAAAGGAAATGCCCTAATTTGTCACAGGAAGGGGAGGAGGGGATTTGGGGTGGGTGTATTAGGGAGGGACCAGTCCTGCTGATGGGCTCTGCAGAGCCTGGGGGTGGGAGTGGGGATAGGAAATGCCTTGGTCCTGGAACAAAAGCCTCCTGAGTTCCACCTCTACTGAGGAGGCTTTATCTGGCAAGGTAGGAAGGAAACAGACCAAATGCCTTGAGCCTGGGATCACTTGCAGGGTTCCCACCAGTTGTCTTTTTAAGGTATCTCACCTGAGTGAGGTTAGTCTGCAGCCAGAGTAGAGGGGGCCAACGTTGGTTTTATTGAGCAAGGGCCCAAGCTGGTAAGAAAAGAGAAAGAGGTGAGTAGGAGAGTCCAAAGGGCTGAGGGAAAGTGTGGGCATGTACAAGATGGGGCTGCCAAGTAGTCATCGTGGTGCTCTTACCAGGCGCTGCAGGATCTTTTCAGTCAAGTTGAACTTGGTGGAGCCCGGGAGTCCCATGTCATCTGTGTAGCGCAGGTTGGTGATGGTGAAGTTGAGGGTGAACAAAACTGGGGCAGGTTCAGGAGCTGCATGGGGAGGAAGAGCAAGTTGTCTCTTTGGACCATAGTAATAGCCAAAGTCGCCTGGGACCCTGGTCAAAAGCAACAGCAGTTAACTAAGTATAGCCATCGGCCACAGGAGCAGAAGGAGGGAACAAAGATTTTGGGAACCCAAACTTACTCATTCAATGAGCATTAATTGAGCACATATGGGTGCAAAGCTCTGTGGAATCATAGATGAATAAGGCATAGTGTTTTGGATTGAATTGTGTCAACACAAAATTTGTGTTGGAACCCTAACCCTTATACCTGTGGACCACAGGCATTCAGTATGACAGAGCAGAACTGCCCCCATAGGGCTTTTTTTAGGCTGTGATTTTTTAATTTGTATATTATTTTGCTGAAAATAATTTTAGAAGGTTGCAGCAGAACAGCAATAGGGAATGGCCAGGAATTCAAGCCTGATTCAAATAAAGGAGGTGGAACAAGGGATACTATTGCTGGTGACAGATGAATCTTGGCCGAAGGCAGAGTATACCAGAAAGATGATTAAACCAAAAAACCAAACCCACTGCCGTCGAGTTGATTCTGACTTATAGTGACTCTATAGGACAGAGCAGAACTGCCCCGTAGAGTTTCCAAGGAGCGCCTGGCAGATTTGAACTGCCGACCTCTTGGTTAACAGCTGTAGCACTTAACCATCATGCCACCAGGGTTTCCAGAAAGATGATTACCTGTGTCTTATTGACTATGCAAAGGCATTTGGCTGTGTGGATCATAACAAATTATGGATAACATTGCGAAGAATGGGAATTTCAGAATACTTCATTCTGCTCATGAGGAACCTGTGCATAGACCAAGAGGCAATCATTCAAACAGAACAAGGGGATATCGCGTAGGTTAAAATAAGGAAAGATGTGTGTCAGAGTTGTATCCTTTCACCACCCGTATTTAATCTGTATGTTGAGCAAATATTCTGAGAATATGAACTATATGAAGAACTAAGCATCAGGATTGGAGGAAGGCTTATTAACAACTTGCGATATGTAAATGATACAACCTTGCTTGCTGAAGGCAAAGAGGACTTGAAAGCACTTACTGATGAAGATCAAAGGCTACAGCCTTCAGTACAGATTACACCTCAATATAAAGAAAACAAAAATCCTCAACTGGACCAATAAGCAAGATCATGATAATTGGAGAAAATACTGAAGTTGTCAAAGATTTCATTCTACTTGGATCCACAGTCAACATCCATGAAGGCAGCAGTAAAGAAGTCAAAATACATATTGCACTGGGCAAATCTGATGCAGAAGATCTCTTTAAGTCTTAAAAAGTGAAGATGTCACTCTGATGACTAAGATGTGCCTATCCCAAACCACGGTGTTTTCAGCTGGCTTATTTGCATGGGAACGCTGGACGATGAAAAAGAAAAACTGATGAAGAATTAATGCCTTTGAATTATGGTATTGGTGAAGAATACTGAACATTCCATGGGCTGCCAGAAGAATGAACAAATGTGTCTTGGATAAAGTACAGCCAGAATGCTTCTTAGAAGTGAGGATGTTGAGATTTCATCTCACGTACTTTGATCATGTCATCAGGAGGGACTGGTCCCTGGTAAAGGACATCATGCTTGGTAAAAGAGGGTCAGTGAAAAAGAGGAAGACCCTCAATGAGATGGATTGACTCAGGGGCTCAAACATGGCAGCAATTGTGAGGATGGTGCAGGACCAGGCAGTATTTCGTTCGGTTGTACATAGGGTTGTTATGAGTCAGACCTGATTTGACAGAACCTAACAAACAACGATAACAACAATCTTTATGACAGCAGATCACCAGGTCTTTTCTCCTGAGAAGCCACTAAGTGGGTTGGAACTGGCAACCTTTCATTACCAGCAGAGTGCTTGACCATTGTACGACCAGGGCCTTTGGGTTGTTATGAGCTGAAAATTGACTCCAAGGTACCTAACGACAACATACCTGTGGCTGTAATCTTATTTGGGAATAGGCTTTTCTTTGTTACACTAGTGAGGTCATGTCAGTGTAGGGTGTGTCCCAGATCTAATATAATGACTGCTGAGTTATAAAAAGAAGAGATTAGATGCAGAAACAAAGCACAAACTGGGGAAGCTAGATGCCATGTGCAGATCACCAAGGAAGCGATGAATGCTGGCGCTACAGAAGCCGACAGTGACAAGGATTTTCCCTGGAGCTGACAGAGAGACAGCCTTTCCCTAGAGCCAGTGCCCTGAATCCAGACTTCTAGCCTCCTGAGAAAATAAATTTCTGTTCTTTAATCCATGCACTTATAATATTTCTGGTACAGCAGCATTAGGAAACTAAGACATGTCTTAGTCTCTGGTATTGCCACCAGGGCAATGATCATACCATTAAGCTACAGGGTGAGCTGGGGGCATATGAGTCCAGGAAGGCACCAACCCAATGACTTAAAAAGGTTCACAAAGGAAGCACCATTTCAGGTGTGATTATAAGAAGGGGTAAGAGTTTGGTAAATGGCAGTCAACAACTGGAGAGTACTCCACACAGGAGGAACAGCCTGGGCAAAGGCCTGGTGGTAGGGCAGAGCAGCTGCACACAAGAAACCTCAAGTCCTTTCATTGTGGCCACAGGCAGTAAGACACGGGACTGGAAGGATCCTCTGAGCCCAGAAAAGGGGATCCGTGACTATCCAGAACAGAGGTTGGACATGACTTGGGGTCAGACAGAGCAATCCAAACATTGTCAACAAGACAGGAAGTAGGTAGACATATGTAGGCCAGAATTGTGGCTACTGCAGCCCTCCTAGTGGAAGATGCTGGATGTCCAAGGAAAGTTTTAGGTGAGGCAGATGAGAGAAAGGAAAACCTTGAGTGATGGATGGATGTGGGAGGTGAGGACACTCCTGCCTCAGTATTTGGTGATGAGGGAAAGAGCAGGTTTGAGGGATGATGGTGACTTCAGGATAGACATGTTGAGACCAAGCAGCCTGAGTGATGTCCTAGGAGGTAAATGGACTAAGTGCCAGGAGCCGGTGTGGGGTGTGACTTTGTATATGCAGAGACCAGATGCTCTGTAGATCCACATAAATGGATGAGCTCCCTTGGAGAGAGTCAGTGAGCGATGAAGGAAGAATTGATTTTGTACAATAATTCTGCAGAAATGATTTCCTTATCAGTAAGAGCCTGAGGACTTTCCTACCTGTGGGCTTAGTGGAAAGAGCAGGTGCCAGAGAGGTTGTTGGGAAGGATGAGGAGGTCATAGCTGCTAGGGAAGAAACACCAGGGTTGAAATCCAAGGTGAGCTATCTCCAAGAAAATTGCAGTGGGTGGTGGGGGTGGTATACTAGGTAAGGAGAAGTACTGTTCTCTTATGCCTCTCTCAGCCAAGGGAGAGGGCATCATCCTCAAGAGAGTGGGCAAGGGGGTGACCCCTGTCATCCCCAACTCAGTCTACATTCTATGGATATCTTCTGAACCCTTTTGCTTTCTTGATGGTATGTAGTGATGGGGGAGAGTGGTTAGCAGGTCCAGCAACTCTTATTGTTCAGGAGATGTAGGGTGATCCCAGGCACACATGGATATTGGAGTCTGTAATACTCACTGGTGGAGGTGGACCATAGCAATGGCCAAGGTGGACTCTGACTAGAAGCACCAGCAGTGAACTAAGTACAGCCATTGGCAGCAGGAGCTGAAGGTGGGAAGAAAGATTTTGGCAAACCAGGCTTGCTCATTCAATCAGCATTAATTGAGCATATATGGGTGCAAAGCTCTGGCAATCACAGATGAATAAGGCATAGTGTTATGGACTGAATTGACTCAACACAAAATATGTGTTGGAACCCTAACCCTTATACCTGTGGATCACAGGTATCTAATATGACAGAGTAGAACTGCCCACATAGGGTTTTCTAGGCTGTAATCTTTAATTTTTAAACTACTTTGCTGAAAATAATTTTAAAAGGTTGCGGTAGGACATCAGTAGGGAGCAACAAGAAATTCAACCTTGATTCAGAATAGGATATTGAACGAGGAATGTCATTGCTGAAGTCAGAAGGGTCTTGGCTGAAAGCAGAGAATACCAGAAAGATGTTTACTTGTGTTTTATTGACTATGCAAAGGCATTTGACTGGATAGATCATAATTTGTGGATAACAATGGGAAGAATGGAAATTCCAGAACACTTCATTGGGCTCATAAGGAACCTGTGCATAGACCGTGGCGCATTCATTTGAACAGAACAAGGAAATACTGTCTGGCTTAAAATCAGGAAAGGTGTGTTCAGAGGTGTAGCCTTTCACCAAAGTTATTCAGTCTGTATGCTGAGCAAATAATCCAAGAAACTGGGCTATGTGAAGAACATAGCATCAGGATTGGAGGAAGACTTGTTAACAATTTGCGACATGCAGATGATACAACCTTGCTTGCTGCAAGTGGAGAGGACTTGAAGCACGTACTGATGAAGATAAAGATCACAGCCTCCAGTATGGATTACATCTCAACATAAAGAAAACAAAAATCCTCAGATCTGGACCAATAAGCAACTTCATGCTAATTGGAGAAAAGATCGAATTTGTCAGGATTTCATTTTACTTACATCCACAGTCAACACCCATGGAGGCAGCAGTCAAGAAATTAAATTACATATTGTATTGGGCAAATTTCATGCAGAAGACCTCTTTAAATCTTAAAATTCAAAGATGTGGCTCTGATGACTAAGCTGTGCCTATCCCAAGCCATGGTATTTTAGTTGCCTCATATGGGTGTGGAAGCTGGACAATGAGAAAGACTGAAGAAGAGTTGACATCTTTGAATTATGGTGTTGGTGAAGAATATTGCATATTCCATGGACTGCCAGAAGAATGACCAAGCTGTCTTGGAAGAAGTACAGACAGAATGCTCCTTAGAGGTGAGGATGGTGATACTTCATCTTAAATACTTTAACAGGTCATCAGGAGAGGTCAGTCGCTGGAGAAGATTATCATTCTTGATAAAGTATAGTGTCACTGAAAAATGGGAGGACCCTCAACAAGATGGATTGACACAGATGCTGCAAATATGGGCTCAAACATTGCAAGAATTGTGAGGATGGTGCAGGACCTGGCAGTGTTTCATTCCATTCTGCATAAAGCTGATATGAATAGGAACCAACTCAACAGCACCTAACAACAACAACAATCTTTATGGGAAGATATCACCAGGTCTTTTCTCCAAAGGAGCTGCTAAGTGGGTTGGAGCTGGCAACTTTTGGTTAGCAGCCAAGTGCATAACCATTGTGCTACCAGGGCCCCTTTGGGTTGCTATGAGTCAAAAATTGACTCCAAGACACCTAACAACAACAAACCTGTGGATGTAATCTTATTTGAGAATAGGGGTTTCTTTGTTACATTAGTGAGGTTATACCAGGGTAAGGTGGGTCCTAAACCTAATAACTTCTGAGTTTTAAAAAGAACAGATTAGATGCCAAAGCACAAGCACAAATTGGGCAAGTTTGGTGATGATAGAAGGAGCAAGTTGAGGGATGTGATGTCTTCAGGGTGGAGATGTTGAGGCCAAGCAGTCTGAATGATAGGAGGTGGAGGGACTAAGGGTTCAGAGATGGTGTGTGCTGTGCTGTGGATTTGGGCACCTAGAGACTAGATGCTTGGTGGAATCCACATAAATCAATGAGCCTCCCTCAGGGAGAGTGAGTGAGCAATGAAGGAAGAATTGATTTGGTACAAATGATGCTGGAGAAATGATTTTGGTATCAGGAAGGCCTGAGACCTTTCCTACCTGTGGGCTTGGTGGTAAGTGGAGGTGCCAGAGTGGATGCTGGGAAGGATGAGGAGGTCACAGCTGCTGAGGAAGAAACAGTGGGGTTGAAATTCATTGTGAGCTATCTCAAAGAAAATTGCAGTGGGTTGAGGGGGAGGGGTATGAGATAACGAAATGTACAGTTCTCTTATGCCCCTCATAGGCCAGGAAGAGGGCATCATCCCCAAGAGGATGGGCATAGGGATGACCTCTGTCATTCCTAACTCAGTTCGCATTCTATGCATGTCTTTTGGACCTTTTTCCTTCCTGATAGTAAGTGGTGGTAGGGAGAAGGGCTTGCAGGTCCAGGAGCTCCTATAGTTTAGGAGATGTGGGGTGGTACCAGGCACAGAGGGATACTGGTATGTGTAATACTCACTAATGTTGATGGTAGATGAGGCCCAGTGGGTATAACCTGCAGATGGGATGGTGAGGAAAGAGGAGGGAGAGACATTCAATGAGGAGGCCACTAGGTTGCAGTAGGGGTGGTGGCTGGACCATCACAGCTGTGATTCCTTACAAGGAAGACAGAGGCCCCACCTGGCAGTGATCAAAGGCCACATATCCCTCTCCTGCCCAGGAGAGATAGAGGCCTTGCTCAAAGCCCACTAAAATGAGGGGCCCAGATGGAAGCCTGAATTTGGGGCACATACCTGCCCTAGCAGGACCCACCCAGCAAGGGGGAGGGGACCCCCACCATAGCATGGCCTCTTACCGTTGATATAGAGACTGTCCCTGTCCAGGGTGTAGGGGCCTAGCTGGGTAACTTCATGGGTCAGCTGGTTCAGCTCCCAGTAAAGCCGCTCTCTGTCCAGCCTGTGGCCCTTAGGGTCAGGGCGGAGGGTGCAGATGGTGTCTACTCTGGTGGCTTCCCTGTCCTTCTTAGGCCTAGAGATGGAATTTGTGAGAGATGTTAATAAACGGTGCCCCTAGAGAGGGGTCCTGAGATTCTTTAGGGGTAGGGTAGGAAGGGGCCAGAGGAAATGAGACAGGCAAAGAGCTGGATTTGGGATTAAAGCAAGCGCACAAGGCATTTTTGTCTGGAGAGAATCCCTGGGGACAGCATTTAACACCTGAAGGAAATGCCCTCCTTGGTCACAAGAAGGGAGAGTTCAGGAGCTAAATAGGAAGGGGCTAGTCCTGCTGATGGGCTCTGTAGAGCCTGAGGGTAGAAGTGGGGACCAGGGGATGCCTTGGTCCTGGAGCAAGTGCCTCCTGCAATCCATCTCTGCTGAGGACACTGTATCTGGCAGAGCAGGAAGGAAACCAGCCAAATGCATTGGGCCTGGGAGCACTAGTGGCAGCCCCACCATTTGTCTTTTCAAGGTGTCTCACCTGAGCGAGGTCAGTCTGCAGCCAGAGTAGAGGGTGCCCACACTGGTCTTATTGAGCAAGTGCCCAAGCTGGTGAGAAAACAGAAGGAGGTAAGCAGGAGGGCCCAAGGAGCTGAGCAGCTGTGTGGGCAGGGATGAGGTGAGGATGTCAGTTGGTCATCAGGGGGCTCTCTTACCAAGTGCTGTAAGATCGTTTCAGTGACGTTGAACTTGGTGGAGCCTGGGCGTCCCATGTCATCTGTGTAGCACAGGTTGGTGATGGTGAAGTTGAGGGTGAACAGAACCAGGGCAGGTTCAGGAGCTGCATTAGGGAAGAAAGAGCAAATTGTCCCTTTGGGCTATAGGAATGGCCAAATTTCATGGAAACTTGGCTAAAAGCACCAGCAGTGGACTAAATACAACCATCGGCTATAGGAGTTGAAAGAAGGAACATTCTGGAGTTCACAAGACGTTCAGAACCTTGACTTACTCATTTAATGACGATTAACTGAGCACTCCCCCACGTGTCTGTCAGTTTGTCGTATTGTGGGGGCTTGTGTATTGCTGTGATGCTGGAAGCTGTGCCACCGGTATTCAGATACCAGCAGGGTCACCCATGGAGGACAGGTTTCAGCTGAGCTTCCACACTAAGGCAGACTAGGAAGAAGGACCTGGCAGTCTACTTCTGAAAAGCATTAGCCAGTGAAAACCTTAGGAATAGCAGCAGAACATTGTCTGGTATAGTGCTGGAAGATGAGCCCCCCAGGTTGGAAGGCATTCAAAAGATGACTGGGGAAGAGCTGCCTCCTCAAAGTAGAGTCGACCCTAATGACATGGGTGGAGTAAAGCTTTCGGGACCTTCATTTGCTGATGTGGCATGACTCAAAATGAGAAGAAACAGGTGCAAACATCCATTAATAATTGGAACCTGGTATGTACGAAGTATGAATCTAGGAAAATCGGAACTCATCAAAAATGAAATGGAACGCATAAACATCAATATCCTAGGCATTAGTGAGCTGAAATGGACTGGTGTTGGCCATTTTGAATCAGACAATCAGATAATCTACTATGCTGGGAATGACAGCTCAAAGAGGAATGGTGTTGTATTCATCGTCAAAAAGAACGTTTCAAGATCTATCCTGAAGTACAATGCTGTCAGTGATAGGAAAATATCCATACGCCTACAAGGAAGACCAGTTAATATGACTATTATTCAAATTTACGCGCCAACCACTAGAAATAGAAGATTTTTATCAGCTGCTACAGTCTGAAATTGGTTGAAAATGCAATCAAAATGCATTGATAATTACTGGTGATTGGAATCCGAAAGTTGGAAACAAAGAAGAAGGACCAGTAGTTGGAAAATTTGGCCTTGGTGATAGAAACAATGCTGGAGATTGAATGATAGAATTTTGCAAGAACAATGACTTCTTTATTGCAAATACCTTCTTTCACCAACATAAGCGGCGACTGTACACATGGACCTCCCCAGATGGAACACACAGAAATCAAATTGATTACATCTGTGGAGACGACAGAAAAGCTCAATACCATCAGTCAGAACAAGGCCAGGGGCCGACTGTGGAACAGATCATCAATTGCTTATATGCAAGTTCAAGCTGAAACTGAAGAAAATCAGAGCAAGTCCATGAGAGCCAAAATATGACCTTGAGTATATCCCACCTGAATTTAGAGACCATCTGAAGAATAGATTTGATGCATTGAACACTAGTGACCGAAGACCAGAAGAGTTGTGGAATGACATCAAGGATATCATCCATGAAGAAAGCAAGAGGTCAATGAAAAGACAGGAAAGAAAGAAAAGACCAAGATGAATGTCAGAGGAGACTCTGAAACTTGCTCTTGAGCGTCGAGCAGCTAAAGCAAAAGGAAGAATTGATGAAGTAAAAGAACTGAACAGAAGATTTCAAAGGGCCTCTCAAGAAGACAAAGTAAAGAATGACACGTGCAAAGAGCTGGAGATGGAAAACCAAAAGGGAAGAACACGCTCAGCGTTTCTCAAGCTGAAAGAACTGAAGAAAAAATTCAAGCCTTGAGTTGCCATAGTGAAGGATTCCACGGGGAAAATATTAAACGACACAGGAAGCAGCGAAAGAAGATGGAGGAATACACAGAGTCATTATACCAAAAAGAATTAGTCGATATTCAACCATTTCAAGAGGTGGCATATGATCCGGAACTGAGGGTACTGAGGGAAGAAGTCCAAGCTGCTCTGAAGGCAATGGTGAAAAACAAGGCTCCAGGAATTGATGGAATATCAATTGAGATGTTTCAACAAACAGATGCAGCGCTGGAGGTGGTTACTCGTCTATGCCAAGAAATATGGAAGACAGCTTCCTGGCCAACTGACTGGAAGAGATCCATATTTATGTCTATTCCCAAGAAAGGTGATCCAACTGAATGTGGAAATTATAGAACAATATCATTAATATCAAACGCAAGCAAAATTTTGCTGAAGATCATTCAAAAACGGCTGCGGCAGTATATCAACAGGGAACTGCCAGAAATTCAGGCCGGTTTCAGAAGAGGACATGGAACCAGGGATATCATTGCTGATGTCAGATGGATCCTGGCTGAAAGCAGAGAATACCAGAAGGATGTCTACCTGTGTTTTATTGACTATGCAAAGACATTCGACTGTGTGGATCATAACAAACTATGGATAACACTGCGAAGAATGGGAATTCCAGAACACTTAATTGTGCTCATCAGGAACCTTTACATAGATCAAGAGGCAGTTGTTGGGACAGAACAAAGGGATACCGATTGGTATAAAGTCAGGAAAGGTGTGTGTCAGGGTTGTATTCTTTCATCATACCTATTTAATCAGTATGTTGAACAAATAATCCAAGAAGCTGGAGTATATGAAGAAGAATGGGGCATCAGGATTGGAGGAAGACTCATTAACAACTTGCATTATGCAGATGACACAACCTTGCTTGCTGAAAGTGAAGAGGACTTGAAGCACTTACTGATGAAGATCAAAGACCACAGCCTTCAGTATGGACTGCACCTCAACATAAAGAAAACAAAAATCCTCACAACTGGACCAATGAGCAACATCATGATAAATGGAGAAAAGATTGAAGTCGCCAAGGACTTCATTTTACTTGGAGCCACAATCAACAGCCATGGAAGCAGCAGTCAAGAAATCAAAAGACTCATTGCATTGGGTAAATCTGCTGCAAAGGACCTCTTCAAAGTGTTGAAGAGCAAAGACGTCACCCTGAAGACCAATGTGCACCTGACCACAGCCATGGTATTTTCAATTGCATCAAATGCATGTGAAAGCTGGACAATGAATAAGGAAGACCGAAGAAGAGTTGACGCCTTTGAATTGTGGTGTTGGCGGAGAATATTGAATATACCATGGACTGCCAAAAGAATGAACAAACCTGTCCTGGAAGAAGTACGGCCAGAATGCCCCCCAGAGGCAAGGATGGTGAGACTGCATCTTACATACTTTGGATATGTTGTCAGGAGGGATCAGCCCCTGGAGAAGGACATCATGCTTGGTAGAGTACAGGGTCAGCGGAAAAGAGGAAGACCCTCAATGAGGTGGATTGACACAGTGGCTGCAACAATGAGCTCAAGCATAACAATAATTGTAAGGATGGCTCAGAACTGGGCAGTGTTTCATTCTGTTGTGCACAGGGTCACTATGAGTCAGAACTGACTCGATGGCACCTAACAACAACAACTACAACAATTGAGCACTAATGGATGCAAAGCTCTGTACTGGGTTCTGTGGGTTCATAGACAAAGAAGGCATAGTGTTATGGATTGAATTCCACACCCCCCCGCCAAAATATGTGTTGGAACCATAACCCCTATACCTGTGTTTCATAGGCATCCAATATGACAGAGTAGAACTGCCCACATAGAATTTTTTAGGCTGTAATCTTTAATTTTTAGATTATTTTGCTGAAAGTAATTCAAAAACAGCTGCAGCAGTATATCAACATGGAAGTGCCAGAAATTCAAGACAGATTTAGAAGAGGACATTGAATGAGTTATATCATTGCTGATATCAGATGGATCTTGGCTGAAAGCAGAAAATACCAGAAAGATGTTTACTTGTGTTTCATTGACTATGAAAAGGCATTTGACTGTGTGGGTCATAACAAATCATGGATAACATTTCAAAGAATGGGAATTCCAGAACACTTCATTGTATTCATGAGGAGCCTGTCCATAGGCTAAGAGGTAGTCATTCGAACAGAACAAGGGTATGCTGTGTGGTTTAAAATCAGGAAAGGTATGTGTCAAGGTTGTATCCTTTCACCATATTTGTTCAGTCTTTATGCTGAGCAAATAATCTGAGAAGCTGGACTATATGAAGAAGAACAGGGCATCAGAATTAGAGGAAGACTCATTAACTACCTGCAATTAACAGATGACACAACCTTGCTTGCTGAAAGTGAAAAGTACTTGAAGCATTTACTGATGGTCAAAGACTACAGCCTTCATTATGGATTACATCTCAACATAAAAAAGCCAAAATCCTCACAACTGGACCAGTAATCAACATAATGATAAATGAAGAAAATTTTGAAGTTGTCAAGGATTTTACTTTACTTGGGTGCACAATCAATGCCTATGGAAGCAGTGAGCAAGAAATCAAATGACACATTGTATCAGCAAATCTGCTGCAAAAGACCTCTTTAAAGTGTTAAAATAGCAAAGATGTCACTTTAAGGACTAAAATGTGCCTGAAAAAGACACGCAGTTTTCAATCGCCTCATATGCATGCCAAAAATGTACAATAAATAAGGAAGATGGAAGAAGAATTAATGTCTTTGAATTATAGCACTGGCAAAGAATATTGAATATACCATAGACTGCCTGATGAAGGAACAAAGTTGTCTTGGAAAAAGTACAGCCAGAATGTTCCTTAGAAGCAAGGAAGGCGAGATTTCATCTTATATACTTTGGACATGTTATCAGGAGGGAGCAGTTCCTGGAGAAAGACGTCATGCATGGTAAACAGTCAGCAAAAAGAGGATGACCCTCAAAGAGATGGATTGACACAGTGGCTGCAACAATGGGCTTAAGCATAACGACTGTGAGGATTGTTCAGAACAGGCATCTTTTCGTTTTGTTGTACTTAGAGTCGACGTGCTTCTGAACTGACTTGATGGCACCTAATAACAACATCAGTGTTGGGCGTGTCCTAAACGTAATGACTTCTTATTTATAAAAAGAACAGATTAGATGCAGAAGCAAAGCATGAACTGTGGAAGTTAGATGCCATGTGCAGATCTCCAAGGAAGTGAGGAATGCTGGAGCTACAGAAGCTGAAAGTGACAAGGATTTTCCCTGGTGCTGACAGAGTCTTACCCTAGAGCTGGTTCCCTGAATCTAGACTGCTAGCCTCCTTTCTGTGAGAAAATAAGTTTCTGTCCTTTAAATCCACCCACTTGAAATAATTCTGTTACAGTCGCATTAGGAAACTAAGACGTGCCTTAGTTTGTGGTATCGTGGCCAGGTCAGTGATCAGACCATTAAGCTGTAGGGTGAGCTGAGAGGCATATGAGTCCAGGAGGGGCACCCAACCCAATGACTCAGAGAAGTTCACAAGGGAAGCACTATTTCAGGTGTGATTATAAGAAGCCATAGCATTTTGGTACATGGCAGCCAAAAATTGGAAAGAGCACTCCAAACAGGAAGAACACACAGGACAGTGGCCTGGTGGTAGGGCACAGCGGCTGCACACAAGAAACCTCAAGTCTTTTCCTTGTGGCCATAGGGAGTAAGACATAGGACTGGAAGGATCCTCTGAGCCCAGAAAGGAGAATCTGTGACTATCCAGAACAGAGGCTGGACCCGACTTGAGGTCAGGTGGAGCAATCCAAAGATTGTCCACAAGACAGGAAGTAGGTAGATATATGTAGGCCAGAATGGTGGCTATTGCAGCCATCCTAGTGGAAGATGCTGGTTGCCCGAGAAAAGTTCTAGATGATATAGATGCAGAAAAAGGACAGTCTTGAGAGATGGATGGATGTGGGTGGTGAAGGACAGGGAGGGCCAAGGTTGGCACTCCTGTCTCTGCATTTAGTGATGAGGGAAGGAGCAGGTTTGAGTAATGATGATGATTTCAGGGTTAACATGTTGAGACGAAGCAGCGTGAATGATGTCTTAGAAGGTAGATGGACTAAGGGTCTGGAGCTAGTGTGAGGTGTGGATTTGGGCACCCCGGGACTAGATGCTTGGTAGAACCCACATAAATGGATGAGCTCCCTTGGAGACAGTGAGTGAGCAATGAAGGATGAATTGATTTGATACAATAATGCAGGAGAAATGATTTCTTTATCAGTAAGAGCCTGAGACCTTTCCTACCTGTGGGCTTGGTGGTGAGGGCAGGTTCCAGAGAGGTTGCTGGGAAGGATGAGGAGGTCACAACTGCTGGGGAAGAAACACTGGGGTTGTAATTCATTGTGAGTTATCTCTAAGGAAATTGCAGTGGGTCGGCAGGGAGGGGTATGAGGTAAGGAAATGTACAGTTCTCTTATGCTTCTCTCAGCCGAGGGAGAGGGCATCATCCTCAAGAGGGTGGGCATAGGGGTGACTCATCCCCAACTCAGTCCACATTCTATGCACGTCTTTTGGACCCTTTCCTTCTGGATGGTAAGTAGTGGCAGGGGAAAGGTTGGCAAGTCCAGCAGCTCCTATTGTTCAGGAGATGTGGGGTGATCCCAGGCACACCGGGATATTGAGGTCTGTGATACTCACTGGTGGAAGAGGTGGCTGAGGCCCAGCGGGTGTAACCTGCAAATGGGATGGTGAGGAAGGGGGAGGAAGAGACATTCAATGAGGAGGCCACTAGGTCAAAGTAGAGATGGTGGCTAGGCCATCATAGCTGTGATTCCTTTCAAGGAAGACAGAGCCCCTAGCTGGCAGTGATCAAAGGCCACATATCCCTCTCCCTCCCAGGAGAGACAGAGGCCTTGCTCAAAGCCCACTATAATGATAGGCCTAGATGAAAGTCTGAACTTGGGGCAGATACCTGTCCTAGCAGAACACATCCAGCAAGGGGAAGGAGACCCCCACGATAGCAT
Organism: Elephas maximus indicus; assembly: GCF_024166365.1. Lineage (NCBI taxonomy): Eukaryota > Metazoa > Chordata > Mammalia > Proboscidea > Elephantidae > Elephas > Elephas maximus. The sequence goes on from NC_064821.1 coordinate 15,856,676, forward strand.
GGCCTCTCACCGTTAACATAGAGACTGTTCCTGTCTAGGGTGTAGGGGCCCAGCTGGGTGACCCCATGAGTCAGCTGGTTCAGCTCCCAGTAAAGCCGCTCTCTGTCCAGGCTGCGGCTCTCAGGGTCATGGTGGAGGGTGCAGATGGTGTCCACTCTGGTGGCTTTCCCATCCTTCTTGGGCCTGGGGTGGATGAGGGGCATGACAACAAATAGAGTCCCCCAGACAGGGGTCCTGAGAGCCTTTAGTAGGACAAGAATGGGCAGGGGAAATGAGACAGGTGCAGAGCTGGATTTGGGATTAAAGCTAGTACACAAGGCATATTTGTCTGGAAAGAATCCCTGGAGCAGAATTTAGCATCCAAAGGAAATGCCCTCTGTGGTCACAGGAAAGGAGAGTTCAGGGGGTGAACAAGAAAGCGCCAGTCCTGCTGATGGGTTTTGTAGAGTGGGGACTGGGAGATGCCTTGGTCCTGGATGAAGTGCCTCCTGCAATGCACCTCTGTGAGGACACTGTATCCGGCAGGGCAGGAAGGAAACTGCCTGGGGACACCTGTGGCATCCCCACCAGTTGCCTTTTCAAGGTGTCTCACCTGAGCGAGGTCAGTCTGCAGCCAGAGTAGAGGGTTCCCACACTGGACTTATTGAGCAAGGGCCCAAGCTGGTGAGAAAAGAGAAGGAAGTGAGCAGGATGGCCCAAGGGGCTGAGGGGCTGCATGGGCAGGGATGAGGTGGGGCTTCAAAGTGATCATCACTGGGTCCTTACCAGGTGCTGCAGAACCTTCTCAGTGAAGTTGAACTTGGTGGAGCCTGGGCATCCCATGTTATCCGTGTAGAGCAGGTTGGTAATGGTGAAGTTAAGAGTGAGCAGAACCAAGGCAAGTTCAGGAGCTGCGTTGGGGGAGAAAGAGGAAGTTGTCCCTTTGGACCATAGCAATGGTCAAGGTTGCCTGAAACCTGGCCAGAAGCACCAGTAGTGGACTAAATACAGCTATTGGCTGCCGGAGCTGAAGGAGGGAATATTCTGGAATACTCGAGACATTTCATTCAATGTCTAATAATTTTGCACTAATGGGTGCCAAACTCTGTGTTGGGCTTTGTAGGTTTATAGGTGAATAAGGTATAGGATTGAATTGTGTCTCCCCAAAATATGTGTTGGAATCCTAATCCTTATACCTGTGGATCATAGGTATCTGTTATAACAGAGAACTGCCCCATAGGGCCTTTTAGGCTGTAAGCTTTAATATTTTAAATTATTTTGCTGAAAATAATTCAAAAATGGTTGCAGCAGTACATTGACAAGGAATTGCCAGAAATTCAAGGTACATTCAGAAGAGGATGTGGAATGAGGGTTATCATAGCTGATGTCAGATAGATCTTGGCTGAAAGCAGAGAATACCAGAAAGATGCTGAACTGTGTTTTATTGACTATGCAACGGCATTTGACTGTGTGGACCATAACAAATTATGGATAACATTTTGAAGAATGGAAATTCCAGAACACCTCATTGTGTTCATGAGGAACCTGTACATAGACCAAAAGGCAGTCATTTGAACAGAACAAGGGGATACTGTGTGATTTAAAATCAGGAAAGGCATGTGTCGTGGTTGTATCCTTTCACCATACTTGTTTAGTCTTTATGCTGAGAAAATAATCCAAGAAGCTGGACTATGTGAAGAACAGGGCATCAGGATTGCAGCAGGACTTATTAACAACCTGCGATATGCAGATGACACAACCTTGGTTGCTGAAGTTGAAGAGGACATGAAGCACTTAATGACGAAGATCAAAGACTACAGCCTTCAGTATGGATTATACTTCAACATAGAGAAAACCAAAATCTTCACAACTAGACCAATAAGCAACATCATGATAAACAGAGAAAATTTTGAAGTTATGAAGGATTTCATTTTACTTGGATGTACAAGCAATGCCTGTGGAAGCAGTGGTCAAGAAATCGAATGACACATTTCACTGTCAAATCTCTTACAAACGACCTCTTTAAAGTGTTTAAAAGCAAAGATATCACTTTAAGGACAAAAATGTGCCTGATCAGCCATGCAGTTTTCAATCACCTCAGATGCATGGAAGAGATGGACAATATATAAGGAAAATGGAAGAAGAACTGATGTCTTTGAATTATGGTGTTGATGAAGAATGTTGAATATACCATGAACTGCCAGAAGAAGGAACAAAGCTGTCTTGGAAGAAGTGCAGCCAGAATGCTCCTTAGAAGCAAGAAGTATGGACATATTATCAGGAGGGAGCAGTCCCTGGAGAAAGACATCATGAGTGGTAAAGTAAACGATCAGCAAAAAGAGGGTGACCCTTAAAGAGATGGATTGACTCAGTGGCTGCAACAATGGTCTCAAGCATAACCGGGATCATGAGGATGGTTCAGGACAGGCAGCTTTTTTTGTACTTAGGGTTGATACAAGTTGAAATCGACTCCATAGCACCTAAAACAACGACAACATCAGCGTAGGGTGTGTCCTGAACCTGATCACTTCTGAGTTATAAAAATAACAGATTAGATGCAGAAGCACAAGCATAAACTGGGGAAATTAGATGCCATGTGTAGATCACCAAGGAAGTGAGGAATGCTGGGGCTACAGAAGCTGAAAGTGACAAGGATTTTCCCCTAGAGCTGACAGAGAGAGAGCCTTCCCCTAGAGCCAGTACCCTGAATCTGGACTTCTAGTCTCCTGAATTATGAGAAAAAAATTTTCTGTTCTTTAAATCCATCCACTTGTAATAATCCTGTTACAGTGGCATTAGGAAACTAAGACATGCCTTAGTTTCTGGTATTGTGGCCATGTCAGTGATCAGACCATTAAGCACAGGGGTAATTGGGGGGCATATGAGTCCAGAAAGGTCACCCAACTCAAAGATTCAGTAAAGCTTCACAAAGGAAGCACCATTTCAGATGTAATTATGATAAGGGCTAAGAATTTGGTACATGACAACCAACAACTGGAAGAAGAACTCCAGATAGAGGAACAGCCTGGGCAAAGGCCTGGTGGTAGGGCAGAGCAGCTGCACACAAGAAATCTCAAGTCCTTTCGTGGTGGCTACAGAAGTGTAGACATGGGACTGGAAGGATCCTCTGAGCCCAAAAAGGGGAGGTTGTGACTATCCAGAACAGAGTTCGGACTGACTTGAGGCCAGGTAGAGCCATCCAAAGGTTGTCTACAAGACAGGAATTAGGTGGACACATGTAGGGCAGAGTGGTGTCTAGTGCAGCCATCCTAGTGGAAGATGCTGGTTACCTGAGTAACATTTTAGGTGATACAGATGCAGAGAAAAGCAAGTCTTGAGAGATGGATGGATGTGGCAGGTGAAGGACAGGGTAGGCCAATGTTGGCAAGATTGTCACTGGGTTTGGTGATGAAAGAAGGTGCAGGTTTTAAGGATGATGATGACTTCAGGGTGGTCATGTTAAGAACAAGCAACGTGAGTGATGTCCTAGGAGATGGATGGACCAGTGTAAGGTGTGGATTTGTGTACCGAGGCTAGATGGTCTGCAGAATACTCATAAATGGATGAGCTCCTTTGGGAAGAGTAATCAATGAAGGAAGAAATTATTTGATACAAGTACTGCTGGAGAAATAATTTCATTATCAATAAGAGCCTTTTCTACCTGTGGGTTTGGTGGTGAGGGCAGGTGCCAGAGAGGATGCTGGGAAGGATATGGAGGTCACAGCTTCTGGGGAAGAAACACCAGGGTTGAAATCCAAGGTGAGCTATCTCCAAGAAAATGGAAGCGGGTGGTGGGGTGGAGAATGAGGTAAGGAAATGTACAATTCTCTCATGACCCTCTCAGCCCAGGGAGAGGGCATCATCCTTCAAGATCATGGGCAAGGGGGTGACCCATCTCATCCTCAACTCAGTCCACACACTATGCAAGTCTTCTGGACCCTTTTCCTTTCTGATGGTAAGTAGTGGCAGGGGAGAGGTTGGCGGGTCCAGCGACTCCTATTGTTCAGGAGGTGTGTGGTGATCCCAGGCACATAGGGGTATCAGGGTCTATAATACTCACTGGTGGAGGTGGTGGCTGAGGTCCGGTGGGTGTAACCTGCAGATGGGATGTTGAGGAAGGGAGAGGGAGAGACATTCAATGAGGAGGCCACTTGGTCACAGCAGAGATGGCAGCTGGACCATCACACCTATGATTCTGTATGAGGAAGTCAGAGCCCCCACTTGGCAGTAATAAAAGGCCACACATACCCCTCCTGCCCAGGAGAGACAGTCCTTAATCAAAGTCTTCTAAAATGAGAGGCCTAGATGGAGGCCTGGACTTGGGGCAGATACCTGCCCTAGCAGGACCCACCCAGCAAGGGGGAGGAGACCCCCACCCCCACAGGGCCTCTCACCGTTGACATAGAGACTGTCCCTGTCCAGGGTATAGGAGCCCAACTGGGTGACTCCATTGGTCAGCTGGTTCAGCTCCCAGTAAACCTGCTCTCTGTTCAGACTTGGGCCCCCTGGGTCAGGGTGGTGGGTGCAGATGACGTCCACTGTGGTGGCTGCTCCATACTTCTCAGGTCTGGAGAGGGAGGAAGAGGAGATGAACACAAATGGAGTGCCCCAGAGGAGGGTCTTGAGATTGTGGGGGCAAGATAGCAAGGGGTCAGTGGAAATGAGAAAGAAACCAGGTAGAGAGGTGAGAAGGGAGGCTTAGTTTCTCTTAGGGCACCAACTGATGGTCAGCATGGGACTTTCTTTTGTTGCTGTAATGAACTGATTTGTGGTATGAAATGTTTAGTAAGTTGAAAGGCTGAAATCTGCCTATCCATGACATAGGGACTGTAGATGAAGAGCTTACACAGGAGACAGGGGAAGACCTGGATTTGGAATTAAAGCAAGTGGAGTAGGCACCTTTGTCTGGAGAGAACAGAATCCCTGGGGACAGAATTTAACACCCAAAGAAAATGCCCTCCTTAGAGGAAAGGGGAGAGGGTGTTCAGAGGGTGACCAGGGAGGGGCCAGTCCTCCCTATGGATGCTATAAAGCTTGAGGGTGAGAGGGAAGACCAAGAGATGTTTTGGTTTTGGAGCAAGTGCTTCCTGAATTCCACTCTGCTAAGGACACTGTGTCAGGCAGGGCAGGAAGGACCTTGCCCAAAAGGCTTGGGCCTGGGAGCACATGGGGCAGCCCCCCAGCTGTCCTTTCGGGGAGTCTCACCTGAGCGAGATCAGTCTGCAGCCAGAGTAGAAGAGACCAACACTGGTATTCTTGAACAAGGGGCCAAGCTGTGGAGAAGGAGTGGGAGGTGAGGAGTGCAGCTAGAGAAAGGGAGTGATAGGTGGGCGGGGCTACCCTCAGTGGGCAGGGCAGGAGTGAGGTGGGTATGGCTGGTATAGGTGGGAGGAACTTTCATAGGTGGACAGGCTTGGCATAAGTAAGCAGGGTAGGAATGCGATGAGAGAGGCTGGCATCTATAAGCAGGGTAGGAGCAAGGTGGGAGAGGCTGGCATAGGTGGGCAAGGATGGCATCAGTGAGCAGGGCATGACTGAGGTGGAATGGGCTAGCACAGGTGGGCAGGGCAGAGTGAGGTGAGATGGGCTCGCACCAGTGTGCAGGGCAGGAGAGAGGTGGGAGGGCCTCTTACCAAATACTGCAGGACCTTCTCCGTGGTGTTGAAATTCACAGAGCCTGGAGGCCCCATGTTCTCGGTGTAGCGCAGGTTGGTGATGGTGAAGTTGAGGGTGAAGGGCACCAGTGTGGGGCCTGTGGCTGCAGCAAAGGAAGGAGAAGAGAGGCCATGCTTGAGCAGAGTCTGGGGAAGATGTGGGGCACAGGGCCTGAGGCCATAAGCCTAGACCCAGCACCCATCCCACAGGGGACCATAGCAATAGCTGAGGATCCTTGGGGCCAAGTACCAGAAGAACCAATTTTGGATGACATTTGACCACTATCTACTTGAGGTGAAGGAGGGAATATTTTGGAAGCTACAAAGCTTTGAAACAGCCATTCAAAGACCCAATAGTCTTATTTATTTCCAATGAATTGCTTATTTACTTTCATTCATCCACCCACTCAGCCAACAACTAGTGGCCATTTCTCTATGCCCAGTTGGCAACACAGAAGTGATTCACAGCTGAGTCTTAATGCAATGACTTCCTGGCCTGTGCCCTTGACTCCTTCCCTCCTGACTACAGGGAATGTGGGCAAGGGGCCTGATGTTTTCTTCCCAGGGGAAAGGGCTCTCTGGCATCACTGAATACTCACCACTGGGGGTGTTTTCTGAAGTCTGATGGTTGTAACCTGCAGAGGTGGAGGGGAAAAGGATGAGGTAAGTGAGAGAGAAGGGAAAGGGTGAGATGAGGAGGGAGGATGTGAGGACTTCTGGGATGCAAAACAAGATGGCAGCCCCCCACCATTGACATAGAGACTGTCTTGGTCCAGGGTGTAGGGGCCCAGCTGGGTGATGCCATGGGTCAACTGGCTCAGCTCCTGGTACAGCTGCTCTCTGTTCAGCCCAAGGCCTGCATGGTTGGGGTGATGGGTGCATATGGCTTCCATGCTGGTAGCTGCTCCATCTTTCTGAGACCTAGGAAGAGACACAAGGATGGGAACAATGAGGATCCATCTTTGGGCGGCTCCTGAGGACATGGTGGGCATATAGGGAAAGTTAGAAACTGGTAAGGCTCTTAAAAGAGAAAGAAGAAAACTAAAGACTCAAAGAAGAAACTCGTCTACAAGACTAACAGTTTATACTAACCATGGGCTCATCTACCCTGAGACCACAAGAACTAGATGGTGTCCATATTCCACTACCAACTGTTCTGATCAGGGACACAATAGATGGATTCTGATAGAATGGGAGAAAAATGTGGAACAGAACCTCAAATTCTTAAAAAATCCACACTTACCTAAATGGTTGAGAATAGAAGACTCCCTGAGACTATTGCCCTGAGATACTCTTAAAACCTTGAACTGAAACTAGCCGCTGAGGTCACCTTTTAGCTAAATAATAGATTGTCTTACAAAATAAAGAATATCATCGTGAGATAATAAAAATCACCTATATGAGACCAAACGGTCAACAATTACTTTAAAACAAAGATAAGAAGTTAAGGGGGCAGGGAAACTAGATTACTGGAAATGGAATAACCAGAACGGAAATAATGAGAATGCTCATGCATAGAAAAGAATGTAACAAATGTCACTGAACAATTTGTATAGAAATTGTTGAATGGGAACCTAAACTGCTGTGTAAACCTTCATTAAAAACACAGTAAAATATCATTTAATAAAAAGAAAAAGAAAGTGGTAGAGTTCTTGTCAACAGAATCCAAGATACTGCATCACCCACCATTGAGGGAATTTGCTTCACATCGTAAAAATCGTTCCTTAAACATTGCCTTATTCATAAACAATGAATAAGGAAGACTGAAGAAGAATTGATGCCTTCGAATTGTGGTGTTGGTGACGAATACTGAATATACATGGACTGCCAAAAGAACAAACAAATCTGTCTTGGAAGAAGAACAACCAGAATGCTCCTTAGAAGCAAGGATGGCGAGGCTGTGTCTTACATACTTTGGACATGTTGTTAGAAGGGATCAGTCCCTGGAGAAGGACATCATGCTTGGTAAAGTACAGGGTCAGCAGAAAAGAGGAAGACCCTCAATGAGATGGATTGACACAGTGGCTGCAACAACGGGCTCAAGCATAACACCGATTGTAAGGATGGCACAGGACCAGGCAGTGTTTCTTTCTGTTGTACATAGGTCACTATGAGCTGGAACCGACTAGACGGCACCTAACAACAACAAACATTGCCTCCTGAGTCCAGGCTCTCATCACATCCTCTCTACCCTTTACAATCCACTCTCCACAAAGCAGCCAATTCTCACTCTGAATGGAAGTATTTCCTTGTTAGACTTTTGTTGAAATTCTTCCATGGTTCCCTACTGCCTTTAGATGGGACCAGAAGTGTCTTCACATGACATCAGAACGTCCATGATGGCCCTGCTCACCTCTCTACTCTCACACTTGCAGCTGAGTATTTCCAATCTACTTGCATGCCCCACGTCAGGCCCTGCCCTTGGTACCCATTTTTCCCTTTCCCCAGAGCTGCGTCTCCTGGCCCAGAGGTGTCTCTTGGCCAACACCTACTTGTTTCCAGGTAGGAGCTTTGATATCAGTTTCTCCTGAGCCCGCTGCCCTTACCTCATCTCTTGGCACTTCAACGGTCTCTCTATGTCTCAGTTTTCTCATCTATAAAATGGGAATAATGATGGTACCCACCACACTGATGAGAAGGGAAATCTTGTGAGGATTAAATGAATTAATATAAGTGCTTAAAATAGTAACTGATACACCCTAATTACTAGGTGGTGTTGTTGTTAGGTGCCATCGAGGTGGTTCTGATTCATAGTGACCCCATGTACAACAGAATGAAACACTGCCCAGTCTCGCATCATCCTCACAATCGTTGTTATGCTTGAGCCAATTGTTGCAGCCACTGTTTCAATCATCTCATTGAGGGTCTTCCTCTTTTTCACTGACCCTCCACTTTACCAAGCATGATGTCCTTCTCCAGAGACTGATCCCTCCTGATAACATGTCCAAGATATGTGAGACACAGTCTCACTATCCTTGCCTCTAAGGAGCATTCTGGCTATACTCCTTCCAAGAGAGATTTGTTTGTTGTTTTGGCAGTCCATGATATATTCAATGTTCTTCGCCAACACCACAATTCAAAGATGTCAATTCTTCATTGGTCTTCCTTATTCATAGTCCACTTTGCATATGAGGCGATTGAAAACATCACAGCTTGGGTCAGGCACACCTTAGTCTTCAAGGTGACATCTTTCCTTTTCAACACTTTAAAGAGGTCTTTTGCAGCAGATTTGCCCAAAGCAATGCATCTTTTGATTTCTTGACTGCTGCTTCCATGGGTGTTGACTATGGATTCAAGTACAATGAAATCCTTGACACCTTCAATCTTTTCTCCATTTATCATGATGTTGCTTATTGGTCCAGTTGTGAGGATTTTTGTTTTCTTTTTGTTGATGTGTAATCCATACTGAAAACTGTGTGGTCTTTGATCTTCATCAGTAAGTGCTTCAAGTCCACTTCACTTTCAACAAGCAAGGTTGTGCCATACCAGGTGAGGATTTGCTATTTATTATTATTATTTACCATATTGCCACTCTGTTAGTTATCTGTTTACGAGTTTTCTTGACAGTAGTCTATGCTTAGCCTCCACTGAGTATTCTGAGCTGAGTGCAGAGTGTGGTACACATTAGGTGCTCAAAGAACATTTGTGCAAGGACAGAAAATTTGTGAAACCCCAGTTTAGGAGAGGGGAGAGACCACTGTGGTAGGGGTACATCAGCACCCTGGGTTTGTCTCTAAGAGATGACTTCCCTCCTTCCCTCTCCACCTAGTATGTCAGAAGAGGATCTCCTCTCTCTCCACTTCTACAGAGGCATGGAGTGTATTCCAAGAAGATGCTCAGCAAAGTTAAACCCTCCCAGAGACCTCAGAACAGAGCCAGCCACTCATACTTGAAAAGCCCCATCTGTGACCTGGCAAGGGACAAGCCCCTCACCTCCTCCCTGCAAAGAAGCAGAGAACTGGAGGCTGGGTTCACAGGGAAAGGGGGATGAGGGCATGAAGTTCTTCCTGAGAGGAAGAAGCAAGGTAAGCTTAGTGGATAAATAAATGGATTCTTCAGAGACTGGGCTCGAATCCGGCTCACCATTTGAAAACTGTGCGGCTCTGCGCACATGCCTTACTTTCCTGTGCTTTGGTTTTTCATCTGTAAGCAGCAATGGTAATGGCTGATATTTGGTGAGAGCCTACTCCATGCCACACTCTGCTAAGCACCTTCCATGCATCCAGTACCTCATTTAACCCTCCCGACAATCGCATGGGTTTAGTCTTACTATCCACTTACAGAGGATGAAAGAGAGTTTCAGAGAGGCTAATTTAGTGGCCCAAGGCCACACAGCTGATAATAATAGCTTTTTTGTAAGAGTTTAAGGCGATGATGTATGGGAAGCATTTAGCTCTGTGATTTTCAACCTGGAGCAATTTTGTACCCTCAGAGACATTTGGCAACATCTGTAGACATTTTTGATTGTTGCAACTGGGGAGGTGCTACTAGTATCTGGTGGGTCTGGGGTAAGGATGCTGCTTAATATCCTCAAATGTAGAGGACCGCCTCCCACAGCAAAGAATTACCAACCCAGAATGTCAATACAGGTAGTCTCTGACTTACAATGTATTAGAGTTACGAAGAACTGCACTTAAACCGTCATTTTCCTTAAATGATGTGTGCAATTTTTATGTATGTAGGTATGTGTTAAAATATAGCTGTAAGTTTATATGTAATGTTTCTAACCCTCAAAGAAAATAAAGATTGGATTTATAAAAATACTGATAATAAAATGCAGTAAAAATGAAAACTTAAATGAAGTATTCAACTTATGTCAGAACTGACTTACAATGGAGCCGCCGGAACAGAACCCCGTTGTTCAGGCAAGGACTACCTGCAGTGTTGAGGTGGCAGAAGAACCCTGGTTTATGCCAATGCCTGACACACAGTGAGCATTAACCTTCAGTGTGTGTTAACCTTCAGGAGTGTTTGGATGTCGTGTGGGGTTCGCTGACATGATGTGAATTAACCTTCAGGAGCATTTGGCTGTGGTGTGGGGTTGGTTAGCACAGTGTGTGTTAACCTTTGGACATGGTGTAGGGTTGGGGGCATGGCAGGCTGAGCAGCTCACTGACATACAGCGAATGTTTCAATCAGGGGTGTGTCCTTTGTGAAGGGGTTTGGTGCATACTTTTGAGCTGTTCCATTTTTCTTTTTGTTCCCAGTAAAAACTGCATGGGAGATTTGAGGACTCATGAGTCAGGAGCCCCACAGGCAGCTGCTATCCCAGGCTTGGGGCTGGAAATGGTTAAAGTGGGAGGGCCCACCCCTGGGAGCCTATGGGTAGAGTCCTCATCATGCCTGGGAGGCCACCTTCTCTGGAGGTCTCACCTGAGGGAGGTTAGTCTGCAGCTGGAGTAGAGAAGGCCAATACTGGTGTTCTTGAACAAGGGCTTGAGCTGGAGAAGAGAGGGAGGTGAAGAGGAGGTCTGAGAAGACAAGGGTGGGGCAAGTGTGAGGTGGGCTGGGCAGGCACCAGTGTGTGGAGCAAGGTTGAGGTGGGCAGAGCTGGCATCGGCTGGGAGGTGGGGTGAAGTGAGTGGGGCAAATATCAGTGGGCAGGGCTTGACTCAGATGGTGGGCAGGAGGAAGGTGAGTGGGGCAGGCATCAGTAGAGGGCCTGAATGAGGTGGGCAGAGCTCTCACCAGGTGCTGCAGAACCTTCTCCGTGGTATTGAACTTCAGGGAGCCTGGGAGATGCATGTCCTCCACGTAGCGCAGGTTGGTGATGGTGAAGTTGAGGGTGAAGGGCACCAGGACATAGCTAGGGGCTACGGCAGTGGAGAGAGAGAAGAAGCCATGCCCTGAATCAGGCCTGTACTAGACCTGGTGGAGGTGGGAACTGAGAATCTCCATCCATCTCTGTGATGGGCAGTGTGTTTACCTCTGTTGCACAAGGCCAGAATGTCTCTTCTCAAAATGGAAAACTTTCTTTAGAAAGATGCTAGTAATAGTAATGATAACCATAACCATGAAAACAGCAGCAATGATACCAGCTGGTATTTGGCAAGAGCTTACTCTATGCTACACTCTGTGATAAACAGTACCTCCTTTAATCCCCAAACAATCCCATGAGGTGAGTTCTATTAATTAGTGCCAATTTACAGAGGATGAAATTGAGTTTCAGAGAGGTTAAGGTACTGCCCAAGGCCACACAGCTCCTTAAGGCACAAGCTCAGGCTCTGGAGTTTGAAAGACTTGAGATTAAGTCCTGGCCGTCTGCTGGCTATGTAAAAAAAAAAAAAAAAAATTTTTTTTTTTTTTTGACCCCAGAAAAATCATGGAGCATCCAGAGCTCCATTTTCTGCCTCTCTCAGATGAAGAAGTAATAGCGCCTACCTGCTAGGGCTGAAGTAAGATCATACATATAAAGCAAGGTTGCTGGTACATGACAAACAATCAGTGAATGCTGGTGTTCCATGTTGTCATTGCTGATATTAATGTTGTTTACCTCTGCTTTCTCTGCTGACCCTCTTAGTCTCTGTCCCTTCTGATTTAGGCTTGGATTGCCCTGTTCTATTTCCTGTCTGTCCCTGGGGGGCACAAATAGTTAATGCACATGGCTGCTAACTGAAAAGCTGGAGGTTAGAGTCCACCTGAGGTGCCTCAAAAGAAAGCCGACAGTCTACTTCCGAAAAAACACCCGTTGAAAACCCCATGGAGTGCAGTTCTGCTCTGACACACATGGAGTTGCCATGAGTTGGAGTTGACTTCATGGCAACTGGTTTTATTTCCTTTCCATCCTAAAAGAAGGTGAAGCTTTGGGCACTGTCCCAGAATGAACTGCTAGTTCTGGTCTCACTAACTGACCCCCCTGGACCTCCTAAGGGCTAGGGACAGAGAACATGGTCACAAGCTGCCCCTAGCAGGTCACCTGGGTAGACTGTCAAAATGGTCACAAATTCTTCCCCTCCTTGCATCTATACCCTTGCAATGGGATGTTACAGCCCCTTCCATTCAGAGGTGGGTGTCTATTTTTCCACCTCTTGAATCTGGCCTGGACATGCGACTTGTTTTGGTCAATATTTTATTTATTTATTTATCTGGTCAATAGGATAAGAGAAATGTGACACAGTTAAAGGCTGAAAGGCACTTGTCCTCCCTGCTGCTGAGAACTCAAATGACCATCATATGAATGAGCCCAAGCTAGCCTATTGGATGACAGGCCACATGAAGGAGAACTGAGGCACTCCAACCAACAGCCAAGCATCCCCTAGAAGCTGAGGCACCTAGCCGACCTGCAGGTGACAGCAGACACATAAGGGAGCCCAGCTGAGACCAGAGGAACTGCCCAACTGATCTGTATACTAGTGCACAGTAGTTAACGGTTGTTTTTTAATTCACTAAATTTTGGGGTTGTTTGTTATGCAGTAAAAGCTAACTGATACAATGCCTTAACAGAAAGCAAAGGATTGATTAAAGGGACTTAGTGCTCTAGTCTGGAAGTGTAAACCTGGAGTCACAGGGCTCTCTAAACCCAGGCATGGAGCTGCACTGGTCCATGACAAGGGAGTGGTCTCAAGGGCTTATGCCCCCCACCATGTCCCGTTGCTTTAACCTGCCTGTGCAAACTCCATTTGCTCTTCTTACTGCCAAGTACAGAGGCATGTGGGTGGGAAAGAAGGAGACATGGAGAGCAGGCTCCTACCTGTGGAGCTGGAGAAAGGGATTGGAGCAGCAGAGGCTCCCGAGGATAGTGTGACAGTCACAGCAACTGAAGAAGAAGCATCAGAAATGGGAATGATGCAGCCCCAGCACCTTGGAGGTGTCATTGACGAGGGGCCCTGACACCCAGCCTGAGTCACAGAAGGCAGAGGTTGGGGGTGTGTGACCAGGGCCCTACAGCTTCCTAATCCCCAGGGCCCTCGACTGTGGGGGGAGGGACCAACTACCCCTGCAAGGGGAAATGGGACGCAGGGCCTTCTGGGATTTGAACACTTACCATTGGGAATGGGAGTCCAGGCTGGTCTGGTGTAACCTGCAGAGAGTAAGGTAAGAGTGAGGTGGAGTATTTGAAAAGTTCAGGGAGGAACGGAGGGGCTGGACCATCGAGGAAGAACAGATGCCAACGGGAAGGCCCCAAGAAGGTGTCCTTGAGTCAGGGGGTCATATCCCTTCCAGGTTCTGGGTGATGCCTCCTACAGCCCTTTTCTGACTTCCTGTCTCTATCTCTCTGTGGCTTCGCACTTGGTGGGGAAGCAGCAGATGCTTACAAAGGAAAGAGTGAGGAGAGAGAAATCTAGATGCAGACAGGGATGTATCCTGTGGCCAGAGCTCAGCAGCAGCAGCAGCAGGACCCTGCTAGGGAGCAGGAGAAGACCCCTATTACTACCACCACTCACCATTGACATAGAGACTGTCTCTGTCCAGAGTGTAGGGGCCCAGCCGGGTGATGCCATGAGTCTGGTGGCTCAGCTCCCAGTAGAGCCACTCTCTGTCCAGCCCAAGGCCTGTGGGCTCAGAGTGGTAGGTGCAGACAGCATCCACTCCAGTGGCTTCTCCATCTTTTTTGGGCCTGGGGGTGGGGAAGGACAGAGGGATGCAGACAGAGCCGCACCCTTGACAGGGCATCCTTTTCTGAGCCCACTTGCGTATGGATGCCTGCTAATAAGCCCTTTAGGCCCAGACATGAGCCACCCACAAAAAAAGGGACATCTTTGAGCTACGGAAGACCAGAATGCACACTTTAGAGTCAGATGACTATTGATTCAAACCCTAGCTCTGTCTTTTTTTCATAACTGCACATCTTCCCTGACTCTTGGTTCTCCTACCTGCACAGTGTGAATAATGCTGCAGCCACTTGGTTCAAATGTTGTGGGATTCAGAGATGATTGATATACGTACCCATCCCTGGTGCCAGGTACATTACAGGTACTCATTAACTAACTGGTTAATTAAACAACTATTCCCAGGCCACCCCCAGTCCTTGGAAAGACTGGATAGCGGTTTGAAACGGAGACTCCTTAGCTCTCAAAAAGCTGAGCCAAACTGATTTCTGGACTTGAGCTGCTGAGCGTGAGAAGATGCAGAACAGGGGCCCCTCACCTGCCACCCACCAGCCTCTTGCATTATTATCTCCCAGGGGCAGCAGGAAAAACTGGGCCTGAAGGCGTGGCCTGAGATGCCAGCAGGTTGCGCTGCCAGAGAACATTACCAGGGAGAATTGGAATGGTCTTTGCACCTCTGAAGGGTGGTAATGACCTTGAGCTCAGCTGTTTGTAGCTCTCGTCCTGTTGTTAGGTGCTGTTGAGTCAGTTCCGACTCATAGCAACCTACATACAACAGAACGAAACGTTGCCTGGTCCTGCGCCATCCTCGCAATCATTGTTATGCTTAAGCCTATTGTTGCAGCCACCGTGTCAATCATCTTGTTGAGGGTCTTCTTCTTTTTCACTGACCCTCTACTTTACTAAGCATGATGTCCTTCTCCAGGGACTGATCCCTCCTGACAACATGTCCAAAGCATGTAAGGCATAGTCTCGCCATCCTTGCTTCTAAGGAATATTCCGGTTGTACTTCTTCCAAGACAGATTTGTTCATTCTTTTGACAGTCCATGGTGTAGTCAATATTCTTCTCCAACACCACAATTCAAAGGCATCAATTCTTCTTCGGTCTTCCTTATTCATTGTCCAGCTTTTCACATGCATAGGAGATGATTGAAAACACCATGGCTTGGATCAGGCATACCTTAGTCTTCAAGGTGACATCTTTCAACACTTTAAAGAGGTCTTTTGCAACAGATTTGCCTAATGCAATGTGTCTTTTGATTTCTTGACTGCTGCTTCCATGGGTGTTGATTGTGGATCCAAGTACAATGAAATCCTTGACAACTTCAATCTTTTCTCTGTTTATCATGATGTTGCTCATTGGTCCAGTTGTGAGGATTTTTGTTTTCTTTATGCTGAGGTGTAATTCATACTGAAGGCTGTGGTCTTTGATCTTCATCAGTAAGTGCTTCAGGTCCTGTTCATTTTCAGCAAGCAAGGTTGTGTCATCTGCATAACTCAGGTTGTTAATGAGTCTTCCTTCAATCCTGACACCTCTCATCCTAGAGACCTGATAATGGTGCAATGCCAGTTGTGTTGCCTGGTGACATTGCCTCTGATGTAAATGACTTTGGTTAGTGACCTGCATCTTGTTCAGGAGGACTTTGAATGGGCTTCAATACCTGACAGGAAGCTATAGCTTTTGGCTGCCCTGAGTACATTGACCCTGATAACTGGGCTTCTCCCTTGGTTCTGTATATTTCTATAATGATATCAGATCCCATAAGGTATAAGTCACTATTATGCTTTCAAAGTACCTATGTATAAGCACTCATAATATGAACTTAGAAACAGAAATATGTCTACCTTTGTAGTTTGAAGTTTTCTAACATTAACTATAAGTCATTAGAAACTGTAAGCCATGAGAAAGTTATTTAGAAAAATTCTGAACTTAGACACAGAAGCATGGATGTGCAGCAACCATTAAGTTGACTTAGACCTGACGTGCTGTGATAAAGAAGATAGCTTCAGGGGATCATCCAGCCTCCATGGCTCCAGAAAGTCTGGAGTCCGTGAGAATTTGAAATTCTGGTCTACATTTTCCCCCTTTTGATCACGATTCTTCTACAGAATTTTTGATTAAAATGTTCAGCTATGGTAGTCGGGCATCATCCAGTTCTTCTGGTCTCATGGAAAAGAGGCAGTTGTTTATGGAGGCAATTAGCCACACATTCCATATCTTCCTCCTATTCCTGATTCTCCTTCTTCCTCTGTTGCTCCAGGCAATAGAGACCAATTGTTGTACCTTAGATGGCTGCTTGCACACTTTAAAGACCCAAGGCAGCAAACTAGGAGGTAATCTTTAAACCTTACACCAAAAATATCCCCTGAAGTCTTCTTAAAACGAAACAAATGTTTAACTTAACTAGTAAAAAAAACAATACCTGCTTTGAGCATTATGCACTTTTATACGGGATCAAGTTGACAACAGCAACTGGAAAGATTAGATGGAATCCTTAGGGTACAGTGACTTTAAATTAATTGGGGAAGAACAACTCAGAAAAGGTGGATGAGGATTGATGCACAACTTGAAAAATGTCATCAGTGTCACTAAATTATACATATAGAAACTATTGAATTGGTGTATGTTTTGCTGTGTATAGTCTCAGCAACAATAAATGAAATTTAAAAGAAGAGGACACAGTTAACAGAATAGCATAATTAATCTTTGTAAACTATCCCTGAGACATAAGCATAAACACCCTCCCTAATCTCTAACCTTGAAGAAAAGATGTGTCATTTGGCTCATCTCTAACCCTGGAGAAAAGCCTTGCTAATCTTTGACATCACACTGGCCCTTATTGTGTGAGACCAAGGTGAGAATTTCACATACAAATCCTGAATTTTCACTAACTTTCTGAGAGAAAACCAAAAACCAAACCCATTGCCGTGGAGTCTGATTCATGGTAACCCTATAGGACAGAGTAGAACTGCGCCATAGAGTTTCCAAGGAGTGCCTGACAGATTTAAACTGTCGACCTTTGGGTTAGCATCCTGAGCTCTTAACCACTGTGCCACCAGGGCTCCCACTGAGAGAAGACAGAGGCAAAGGGATCTTTCTCTAGTCTCTTTCTGTCTCTGAAGAACCAAAGCCTGCTGAGACTCTGTCCACCAACACCAAATTCGGACCCTAGCTGCAAGGAATGTCCACTGAGTTTGAGCCATGGTTAAACCTTCATCCTGATACCTCTCATTAAAGGTAAAAGCCTGAAGTCTAAAGGTTTGGACTCTTGCCTTTGAACTAACATTGTAATTGTAACCATTAATTTTGATTCTCTACTTCTGAATGACCGTCTTCCTTGCATACCTTGGCAAGACTACCCTGCAATAAACTAAATGAGTTTATGCATGAAAAACCTGAGCATCTCTCTATTAATTTCTAAGACAAAATCCTCCAAAACACCCTTGAGGGGCTGTTACAAGAGATACCGGTTTGTCTTCGGAACATGGTGTGGTTCTAACATCTGTCCCTTGAGGTCACATTTCCTTGCATACGAGTTGTCACTGGGAGGCCAAAGAGAATAGCCCTTGAACTTCAAAGAGGGTCCTGCTGGCCTGCAGTTTCCTGTCCATACCCTTCTAAGTGCAATGGAAGCCATGCACGGCCTATTCAAGCCTTGGAAGTCTGACTGTCTAATTGGATTTCCGGTGACTTAGAGAGGGCGTTATACAGGGCCAGCCCCAGGACTGGCAACAGGGGAGGCAGGCAAAGCACCTAGGGCCAACGTTAAAGGAGGGGCTCACTATCAGGGTTGTGCACATGCAGTGTTGGCTCCTGTTATGGACTAAATTATTATGGACTGAATTTTGACCCCCTAAAATATGTGTTGGAGTCCTGTTTGGGGATAGGATTTTCTTAGTTATGTTAATGAGGCCATATTGGTATAGACTGTAGCCTAAACTGAATCACTTCTAAGTTATAAGGAGCAGCACAGATGCAGACACGGGGAAGCTCAAAAGTGGAAGATAGACACCACATGAAGATTGCCTCCTGAACTGTGAGAAAAATAAATTTCTGTTCATTAAAGCCACCCACTTGTGGTACTTCTGTTGGAGTAGCACTAGGGAATCAAAACAGCCCCTGAGGGTGAGCACCTCCTTAGAGTGAACCCTGGGTGACTCCCTTGCCTTGCCCTAGTCCAAGTCCTGGCCACCCAACCAGCTAACACCTCATTACCCCTCCTAAGGCAGGACAGAGGGGAGCTCTCACCTCAGTACGGTCAGCCTGCAGCCAGTGTAGAGGGAACTGATGCTGCTGTTGGTGAACAAGGGCTTGAGCTGAGGAGGGAGTGAGTGAATGAAAATGAATGTAAAATTACTTGTCTTAAAACAGTAAATAATTTTAATAAAACAACCGTTAGCTAATCCACCAGAATACCTCATTAATTCTCAAAAACAACCCTATGGAATAAGTGCTTTTATTATCTTAATTTTATAGATGAGGAAACAGAGGTAACAAAAGGCAAGGTCAGGGGTCCAAGGTCTCATAGTTTGTCAGTGAGAGTGCCAATTTTTGAACGTGGAACTGTCTGCCTGTTGAGCCCGCCATTTTAAGCATGCCAAATCCCCAGAAAGTATAGCAGGCAGATTCATTGAGGGTGGGGAGGAAGTTGGAAAAGGATGGTAGAGGGGGCTTTCACCAGGAATTGCAGGATTGACTCCGTGGAGTTGAACTTGGCAGAGCCTGGCCACATGTCCTCCATGTAGTGAAGGTTGGTGATGGTGAAGTTGAGGGTGAAGGGCACCAGGGCTGGGCCAGGGACTGCAAGGGGATGAAGAAGAGTAAGAGAAGTCACGCCCTAAGTCAGGACTAAGTAATATGTAGGTCAAAGAGCCCTGGGCACAAGCCCTGACTGCTCAGGTTGTGTTGGAGCCCTTGGTTGGTTGCGTTAGACATGGTCCCAACTGGCCACACACCAGAAGTGGTGTGTCTGGATTAGAATGATGTGAGAACAGGTGACAAGTGGGGAGTCAAGGAGCCCAAGCTCGTCTTGGCCTGAGCCAGTTCCTTCCTCCCACCAAGGCTCTTTTGAAGACCCTCCCAGACAAGTTCACTCTCCAAGGTCTATAGGGCAACTTGCTGAGGAGCATTTTGCAAAATAAAAAAATTTCCCCCAGTTTACCAAATTTATTCATTTAACAAGGCTTATAAATCCCCACGTGTATCTCAGTTTGCCGTACTGTGGTGGCTTTCATGTTGGTGTGATGCTGGAAGCCATACCACCAGTATTTCAAATACCAGCAGGGTCACCCATGGTGGACAGATTTCGGAGGTGCTTCCAGATTAAGAAGAAGGACCTGGAGGTCTACTTCTGAAAAAAGTGGCCAGCGGAAACCTTATGAACAGCGTCAGAACATTGTCTGATAAAGTGCCAGAAGATGAGCATCTCAGGTTGGATGACACTGTGGATTGACACAGTGGCTGCAACGATGGGCTCAAACATAGCAAGGATTATGAGGATGGCACAGGACCAGGCAGTATTTCATTCTGTTGTACATGGGGTCACTATAGTCAGAACCGACCTGACGGCACCTGGCGACAACAACATTTTATAAATAATTCCTTTTGAAATAATCTTATTGAAGAGTATAGTTAAAGCAATCAGACGAAGTTAGACAATGGGACCAGGTACTGCCAGATACCTGGGGGTAGTTGAAAGTTAGTGCCATGGGGGAAAAAGATGGAGGTGCCAAGTAGGACTACTCTAGATCAAAAGACACTAAAAGACAATAATCTAATCAATCTGGGAAGCTTTATTTGATCCTGGTTTGGAAAAAGCCACCTATAGTAGGGGGACATATGGGGAAATTTGAATATAGACTGCATATTAGGGTGATACTAAGGTATTATTGTCAGTTTTAAAGCGTGATAATAATATAAAAGCTACTTAGGACAATGTCCTGGTTTTATGGTGATTCTTGCTGAAATATTAACTGATGAAGCATCATGATCTCTGCAACTTTAAAAAGATTAAGAAAAAAATTATATCTCTATACAGTCAATAATTATACCTACACTTAAATGGGGTCGCCATAAACCAGAATCAGACTCTACCGCAACAAACGACAACAGCAAATACACAGTTCTGCTATAATGCTTGTTTTGAAAATATCACTGTTTCAGCGAGCGGGAAATATGAGAGCCCAATTTGAATTAACATCACGTGAATCTCGCATTGGCCTATGCACAATTTCATCTGGGAGACACACTAGACCAACGCTGGATGAAAAGAGAAAACCACGCGCAGTAGCACAGAGCCGGCGCACTCTGCAGTCTCTAAGATCCCGCATGTTAGGAGCTACGTTCACCCAAGTCCGGGTTCTGACAGTCTCACAATTTCAGATCAGCCTCCTGTCTCTCCACAATGACTCCCCTTCTGCGACCCTTCTGACATCAGCTCTTTTCAAGGTGAAGTGCCATGTTTAGTGTAGTATTTATGTTAACCATTTAACATGTATAAAGCTGTGCTACTATTTCCCTATCTTTTTGTGTGTCGCTGACGATGTTTTTGAGTGTTGTGCCCCGAGTTCCATTTTTCCCATAAACCCTGTGGCTTTCACTGCACTATTTTGCTTAGTGTGGTGATTTTTAGGGGCACATATGTCCCATTATAGCAGAACTGACTATGTATGAGAAGCAAATAAAACTAAATATCAATTACTGACAGAGAGATGTACTATTCTTTCAACTTTTCTATTATATTTGACAATTATAATAAAATGTTGGGGGAGGAGGGACAAACACACATGAAGTATCCATGAAGTATTGCAGTGATTCCATAGCCTCAAGACTTTGACAAATTAAGCATTCCTTAAAATGCTGCTAAAATGACTATATTCATTGGACGTAGTCGGGTGGATTATGTATATCCACAAGGAACATACTCATAAAAATACTAGCAAGAAGAAAAAAGGCATATCTATTCAATATATTCAAGAAGAATATTCCTTAAAACAAGCTGTTGTTAAACTGGGTAGCTGGGTAAACTGGGGAATTGATTCTCTACTCAGTTGGCTTCTGGCAAACTGTCCATAGTCTCAGTGACTGTCTGCTTTCCAGCCTTCTGGGGGTTCAGAAGGAGCCCCGGTGGTGCGGTGGTTAAGTGCAGTTGTTAACTGAAAGGTTGGTGGTTCAACCCCCCCAGAAGCTCCATGGGAGAAAGGTGTGGAAGCCTACTTCTGTAAAGATTACAGCCTTAGAAATCCTGTGGGGGCAGTTCTACTCAGTCCTATAGGGTGACTCTGAGTTGGAATTGATTCAATGGCACATAACAACAACAACAGGGTTGGGAGATGATTTGAAGACCCCTGAGGTTTCAGATGCATGTTAGGTGAGTACTGGGATTGGGACTGGTATTCAAGAAACCCCCAGGGACCTAGGAACGTCCTGTCAGATCCATCAGGAATAGCCTTGGCTGCCCTGAGAGATGGCACCATCTGTCCCTCCTCCTGCCTCCTGTGGTTAGAACCCAACAAGAATTGCAGAAAGCATCTTCAGCAAGGCAAATTCTTACCTGTAGAACTGGAGAAGGGGGTCAGCAACCCTGCAGAAAGTGTGTCTACCACAGAAGCTGGGAAGAAAAAAATGAGAGTGTTTGGGGTGGGGACCCCATCACCTTGGAGGTGCTAGGGAGGGGATGGCCACATCTGAGGCTTTTCTGGCCATGGGTTCCTGGTCAAGGAAGCTGGAGGTGGGGTGGGGTGGGGTGGGGTGGGGTGGGGTGGGGTGGGGTGGGGTGGGGTGGGGTGGGGAACGGAGGCAGTGTTCTCCTGGCCTTTTCCATTCCTAAGGGCTGAGCCTGGTGCAGGTGGCTCACAGGGGTTGTGGAGATTTCTGAAGCCTCAGAATACTCACTTCTGGGGGTGGTGGCTGAGATCTGGTGAGTGTAACCTGAAGAGGAAGATGGAGAAAGGATGAAGGTGAGAGAGAAGAGAGAGGGAGGAATGGTGAGGAAGGATGTGGGGTCTGCTGAGCTTCAAGAAAGGATGGCATTCCCTCACCACTAACGTAGAGACTGTCCCTGTCCAGGGTATAGGGGCCCAGCTGGGTAACCCCACGGGTCAGCCTGCTCAGTTCCCAGTACAGCTGCTCTCTGTCCAGCCCTTGGCCCTTGGGGTCAGGGCGGTGGGTGCAGATGACGTCCACTCCGGTGGCGGCCCCGTTTTTCTCAGGCCTGGGGAGGGAAGATGAGATGACAACAAATGGAACCCCTCAGAGAAGGGTCCTGAGATCGTGGGGGCAAGACAAGAAAAGGTCAGAGGAAATGAGAAGCCTGGTAGACAGGTGAGAAGCCAGAGTTAGATTGTCTGAGGGCACCAACAGCTATTCAGCCAGGGACTGTGAGCAGTCATAGATGGGAGATTTTTATTAAACTGAAAGGCTAAAATCTGGATTTTCATGGCATAGGTACTGGAGAGCTCACACATGAGGTGGAAAAAAGGCTGGGATTTGGGATTAAAGCCAGTGGAGAAGGCACCTTTGTCTGGATAGAATAGAATCCCTGGGGACAGAATTTAACACCCAAAGGAAATGCCCTCATTGTTCAGGAGAGGGAGTGTGGGGTGGGAGGGGTGACGAGGGAGGGGCTAGTCCTGCTGATGGGCTCTGCAGAGCCTGAGGGCTCTGGGGGGCCCACCAGGAGATGCCTTGGTCCTGGAGCCAGTGCCTCCTGGATTCCACCTCCGCTGACTACACTGTATCAGGCAGGGCAGGAAGAAGGCGATCCAGACCTCTGGGGCCTAGGAGCACTTGGGGTAGCCCTGGCCGGCCATTCTATCGGGAGGCCTCACCTGAGCGAGGTCAGTCTGCAGCCAGAGTACAGGGGGCCGACACTGGTGTTCTTGAACAAGGGCCCAAGCTGAGGAAGACGAAGAGGGAGGTAAGTAGGAGGGCTGAGGGGATAGAGGTGGGGCAGGAGTCAGGTGGGCAGGCATTTATGTGTTGAGGGGACCAGCATCAGTACCCATGGCAGGGTTGACATCTGTTGGCGGCAATGGCATCAGTGGAAGGGGCTGGTGTCATTGGCGAACATTTGCTTGTAGACTAGCATCGGCACATACAGCAGGGTTGAGGTGGGAGGGGCTGACATCAGTGGACGAGGCATAGCCACCGTGGGCGGGGACGGAGTGAAGTGGGCGGGGACGGGGTGAGGTGGGCGGGGACGGGGTGAGGTGGATGGGGCTCTCACCAGGCGCTGTAGGATCTTCTCTGCGTTGTTGTACTTCAGGAAACCCGGGAGAAGCATGTTTTCCTTGTAGTGGAGATTGGTGATGGTGAAGTTGAGGGTGAAGGACACCAGGATAGGGCCAGTGCCTGCAGTGAGAGTGGGAGAGAGACACCCACTGAGCTGACCTCCTATTCAGGGAGCCCAGCCTGAGGTCTTCCATATGTGTGTCTTCAAGCCTTGAGGTAGCCCTTCCTCCAGAATGGGGAGTTTTAGCTGGGAAGGGACCGCAGCCCAGACATAAAATGGGGATAATAATACTATTATCTGAAGGATTTGTCTCAATGCTTAAATAAGTCAAAATTCAAGTCAAACACTAACTGAGGGACACTAGAGTACATGTGAAAAATTGTACCGTGGAAGTCAAAAGACCATCAAGGAGAAAGCAAATATCACTGGCTCTCTGATGGGGTAAGATTCCAGACAGACATCCTCCGTACCTGGGTTTTTTACTCATATTGGTTCTTGGACACCCACTGTATTGAGTTTTTTGTTTGTTTGTTTTGTTTAAAGAAATGCTCACATTGTATTTTTATCTGCCAGACCCTGTTCTAAGTGTTTGACTTGAATTTTAACTTATTTAAGCCTTGAGACAAACCCTGTGGGTGGAGGTAGTATTATTATCCCCATTTTATAGATATGGAACTAGACAAAGAGAACTTCAATAACTTGTCCCATATCATACAGTCTCTATGTGGTAGAACTTGGATTTGAACCTAGGCCTTGTAGAACCCAGACTCTGTGCTCCTAATTCCACCACCTAGGACCATGGGCGGGTCCAGCCTACAGTGACTGTGTGCTATGGCCAGTGTGCTTAGAATGCCCTCAGTTGGTCCCATCTAATAAATAACCAAAGATTTGAGTAAAGCAGGTGATGATGGTGGCTTACTCAGGACCCTCAGTGGGACTGGGGTGGTCCTGAAATCAACTTAGGGTTGGTGGGGGGCAGAAAGGGGAACTGGCCTTCAGCCCAACCTGAGCTTGCCCAAGTAGCTGACTGCGACCTGAAAGAGGGCGTATCCTGGATGTGTGTGTAACTCATGCTGTCTCCTTTTTTCCTGGAAATGAAAACTAAGCATCAAAGGGAAGCCCCTCCACACACTGCAGTGCCCCTGGAGTTGTTCTTTGTGCTGGCACCATGCTGATTATAACACAATCCTAATTGTACAGTTGTCTTTATTCTCTGTTTTCCTTGCCATGAGCCCATCAAAGATGAGGGCCCTTGGCATTCTGTTTACAGTTGCAATATTGTTGTCATTATTGCTAACTGCTATTGAGCTGGCCCCGATTCATGGCAACTCTGTGCACAACAGAACAAAATGCTGCCCTGGCCTGCATCGTGCTCATGATTGGTTGCGGATGGGACCTTCGTGATCCATAGGGTTTTCACTGGCTGTTTTTCAGGAGTACATTGCCAGGCCTTTTCTCCTTATCCATCTTAGTCTGGAAGCTCTGCTGAAACCTGTTCAACCTCATAGCAACATGCAAACTACCACTGACAGAGGCAGAGCCAAGATGGTGGAGTAGTCAGAGGCTTCCTGTGGTTCCTCTTACAACAAAGACCCCCCAGCCCAAAAAAAGTCAGTTGATTATATGTGACAGTCTAAGAACCCTGAACATCAAGGGCAAAGTTGAGGAGTTGGACTGAGTGGCAGGAGGAGGGAGAGATAGTTCAGAAGCAGCAAGGAGTTCCCAGACCTGCCTAGTGGGAGCCAGTGCCCCGCAGACCAGGTTCACTGGTGTGAGCATAGTGAGGTGAGCAGTGGAGTTCAGGAGGAAAAGAATTAAAAAAAATGAAGAATCCCTAGAATTATGTTGAAGATTTGTTGGCAAAAAAACTTCCCTGATATTGTGGGACTCTATCAAGAAGCATAACCGATGGGTGATTGGAGTACCAGAACAAGGGAGAATAACAGAAAATACAGAGAGAATTGTTGAAGATTTGTTGGCAGAAAACTTCTCTGATATTGTGAAAGATGGAAAGATATCTACCCAAGATGCTCATTGAACCCCATGCAAGGTAGATTCCAAAAGAAAGTCACCAAGACATATTATAATCAAACTTCCCAAAACCAAAGAAAAAGAGAGACTTTTAAGAGTGGCTAGGGATAAACAAAAAGCCACCTACGAAGAAGAGTCAATAAGACTAAGCTCGGACTACTCGCAGGCAAGAAGGTGATGAAATGACATATATAAAGCCTTGAAGGAAAGAAATTGCCAGCCAAGAATCATATATCTAGCAAAACTGTCTCTCAAATATGAAGGTGAAATTTCCAGGTAAACAGAAGTTTAGGGAATTTGCAAAACCAAACCAAAATTACAAGAAACACTCAAGGGAGTCCTTTAGTTAGAAAATCAATAACATAACAACCCAAGACTAGAACACAGGACAGAGCAACGAGATATCAACCCAGACAGGGAAATCACAAAAGTAAATCAAGGCTAAAATGCTCAAAACAGAGAGGTCATTATATAAAAGATGACAACATTAAAACAAAACAGAAGGACTAAAAAATGTAGTCATAGATTTTTCATATGGAGAGGAAGTCAAGGCAATATAAAGAAATAAAAGATAGGTTTAAACTTAGAAAATAGGGGGTACATATTAAGGCAACCACAAAAGAAACTAACAATCCTACACATCAAAATAAAAAACAAGAAAAAAAT
This sequence comes from Elephas maximus indicus, assembly GCF_024166365.1. Taxonomy (NCBI): domain Eukaryota; kingdom Metazoa; phylum Chordata; class Mammalia; order Proboscidea; family Elephantidae; genus Elephas; species Elephas maximus. The sequence continues at coordinate 15,882,789 of NC_064821.1, forward strand.
AAAGAGTCAGCAAATACAAAATCAACAACAATGAAAAAGAGGAAAAGAAAATATATAAAGAAAAATGACTCAGCACAGAAAATTAAGTGGAACAAAGAAACTTTCAACAATACACCAAAAAAACCCACATCAAAATGATAGCACTAGACTCATACTTATCAATAATTATGCTGAATGTAAATGGACTAAGTGCACCAGTAAGGAGACAGAATGGCAGAATGGATTAAAAAAACATGATCTGTCTATATGCTGCCTACAAGAGACACACCTCAGACTTAAAGACACAAACAAATTAAAACTCAAAGGATAGAAAAAAATATATCAAGCAAACAACAATTGAAAAAGAGCAGGAGTGGCAATATAATTTCTGACAAAATAGACTTTAAAGTAAAATCTACCTCAAAGAATAAGAAGGACAACATATAATGATTAAAGAGTCATTATACCAGGAGGATATAACCATAATAAATACTTATACACCCAACGATAGGGCTCCAAAATACATACGACAAACTCTAATAGCATTGAAAAGAGAGGTAGCACACAATAATAGTAGGAGATTTCAACACACCACTTTCGGTGAAAGATGGAAGCTCAATAAAGACACAGAAGATCTAAATGCCACAGTCAACCAACATGACCTCATAGACATATATAGAACACTCCACCCAAATATTCTTTCTTTTCCAATGCACATGGAACATTCTCTAGAATAGAAGACACATTAGGCCATAAAGGAAGCCTTATCAGAATCCAAAACATCGAAATATTACAAAGCATCTTTTCTGAACATAAAGCCAAAAAGGTTGAAGTCAATAACAGTAAAAATAAGGAAAAAACAAACGCATGGAAACGTAACAACACCTTGCTTAAAAACTACTGGATTGTAGAATAAATTAGGGACGGAATAAAGAAATTCATAGAATCAAATGAGAATGAAAACACTTCCTACGAGGGCCTTTGGGATGCAGCAAAAGCAGGGTTCAGAGGTCAATTTATAGCAATAAACACACACATCCAAAAAGAAGAAAGAGCCAAAATGAGATAATTATTCCTACAACTCGAACAAATAGAAAGAGAGCAGCAAAAGAAGTCCTCGGGCACCAGAGAAATCAAATAATAAAAATTAGAGCAGAGCTAAATGAAATAGAAAACAGAAAAACAATTGAAAGAGTTAACAAGACGAAAAGATGGTTCTTTGAAAAGATCAACAAAGTCAATAAACCATTGGCCGAACTGACAAAAGAAAAACAGGAGAGGAAGCAAATAACCCAAATAAGAAATGAGATGGGCAATATCACAACAGACCCAGCTGAAATTAAAAGAACTGCAACACAACACTATGAAAAATTGTACTCTAACAAATTTGAAAACCTAGAGGAAATGGACAAATTTCTAGAAACACACTACCTACCTAAACTAGCACAAACAGAGGTAGAACAACTAAATAAGCCTATAACAAAAGAAGAAATTGAAAAAGTAATTAAAAAACTCCCAACAAATAAATTCCTGGCCCTGACGGCTTCATTGGAGAATTCTACCAAACTTTCAGAGAAGAGTTAACACCACTACTACTAAAGGTATTTCAGAGCATAGAACAGGATAGAAAACTCCAAAACTCATTCCATGAAGCCAGCATAATCCTGATACCAAAATCAGGTAAAGACATGACAGAAAAAGAAAATTACAGACCAATATCCCTCATGAGCTTAGACACAAAAATCCTCGACGAAATTCTAGCCAATAGAATTTAACATCAAAAAAAAAAAAATTCACCATGACTAAGTGGGATTCATAGCAGGATATGCAGGGAAGGTTTAACACTAGAAAATCAATCAAGGTAATCAATCACATAAATAAAACGAGACAAGAACCACATGATCTTATCAATTGATGCAGAAAAGGCATTTGACAAAGTCCAACACCCATTCCTGGTAAAAACTCTTGGCAAAGTAGGAATAGAAGGGAAATTCTTCCACATAATAAAGGACATTTATACAAAGCCAACAGCCAACATCATCCTAAGTAGAGAGAGCTGGAAAGTATTCCCCTTGAGAATGGGAACCAGACAAGGATGCCATTTATTACCACTCTTATTCAACATTATCCTGGAGGTCCTAGCCAGAGCAATTAGACTAGATAAAGAAATAAAGCACATCCAGATTGGTAAGGAAGAAGTAAAAGTATCTTTATTTGCAGATGATATGATCTTATACATAGAAAACCCTAAAGAATCCACAAGAAAACTACTGGAATTAATAGAAGAGTTCAGCAAAGTGTCAAGATACAAGATAAACATACAAAAATCACTTGGATTCCTCTACACCAACAAAGAGAACATCGAAGAGGAAATCACCAAATCAATACCACTTACAGTAGGCCCCAAGAAGATAAAATACTTAGGAATAAATCTAACCAGAAATGTGAAAGATCTATAAAAAGAAAACTACAAGACACTACTGCAAGAAGCCAAAAGAGACCTACATAAGTGGAAAAACGTATCTTGCTCATGGATAGGAAGACTCAAGATTGTGCAAATGTCTATTCTACCAAAAGCCATCTATAGATACAATGCAATTCTGATCTAAATTCCAGCGTCATTTTTTAATGAGATAGAGAAACAAATCACCAACTTTGTATGGAAGGGAAAGCGGCCCTGAATAAGTAAAGCATTACTGAAAAAGAAGAACAAAGTGGGGGTCCTCACTCTACCTGATTTTAGAACCTATTATACTGCCACTGTAGTGAAAACAAACTGGTACTGGTACAACAACAGATATATAGACCAGTGGAACAGAATTGAGAATCCAGACGTAAATTCATCCACTTACAAGCAGCTGATATTTGACAAAGGCCGAAAGTCTGTTAATTGGGAAAAAGACAGTCTCTTTAACAAATGGTGCTGGCATAGCTGGATATCCATTTGCAAAAAAATGAAAAAAGACCCATACCTCACACCATGCACAAAAACTAACTCAAAATGGATCAAAGACATAAATATAAAATCTAAAACGATAAAGATCATGGAACAAAAATATAGGGACAATGTCAGGAGCCCTAATACATGGCATAAACAAAATACAAATCATCACTAACAATGGACAAACACCAGAAGAGAAACTAGATAACTGGGAGCTCCTAAAAAGCAAACATTTATGCTCATGCAAAGCCTTCACCAAAAGAAAAAAAAAGATTACCTATAGACTGGAAAAAAATTTTTGGCTACGACAAATCCAGTCAGTGTCCAATCTGTAAAATCTATGAGATAATGCAAAACCTCAACAGCAAAAAGACAAATAAGCCCCTTAAAAAATGGGCAAAGGATATGAACAGGCACTTCGCCAAAGAAGACATTCAGGTGGCTAACAGATACATGAGGAAATGCTCAGGATCACTAGCCATTAGAGAAACGCAAATCAAAACTACAATGAGATACCATCTCACCCCAACAAGGCTAGCATTAATACTAAAAACACAAAATAATAAATGTTGGAGAGGCTGTGGAGAGACTGGAACACTTACACATTGCTTTTGGGAATGTAAAATGGTACGACCACTTTGGAAATTGATTTGGTGCTTCCTTAAAAGGCTAGCGACAGAACTACCATGCAATCCAGCAATCCTGCTCCTTGCAATATATTCTAGAGAAATAAGAGCCCTCAGGCGAATAGATATGCAGCACTGTTTACAATCGCAAAAAGATGGAAGCAACCAAGGTGCCCATAATGAATGAATGGATAAACAAATTATGGTATATTCACATAGTGGAATACTATGCAATGATAAACAACAACAATGAACCCATGAAACATCTTATAACATGGATGAATCTGGAAGGCATTATGCTGAATGAAATTAGTCAGTCACAAAAGGACAAATATTTTATGAGACCACTATTATAAGAACTCAAGAAAAGGTTTAAACACAGAAGAAAGCATTCTTTGATGGTTACGAGCGTGGGGAGGAAGGGAGAGGGGTATTCGATAACTAGACGGTAGACAAGAATTATTTTAGGTGAAGAGAAGGACAACACACAATACAGGGGAAATCAGCACAACTGGACTAATCCAAAAGCTAAGAAGTTTCCTGAATACAACCAAACACTTTGAAAGACAGAGTAACAGGGGCGGGGCTCTGGAGTCCATGGTTTCAGGAGACATCTAGGTCAATTGGCATAACAAAGTGTATTAAGAAAACATTCTGCATCCCACTTTGGTGTGTGGCATCTGGGGTCTTAAAAGATAACAAGTGGCCATCTAAGAAGCATCAATTGGTCTCAACCCACCTGGAGCAAAGGAGAATGAAGAACACCAAAGACACGAGGAAGATATGAACCCAAGAGACAGAAAGGACCACATAAACCAGAGACTCTATCAGCCTGAGACCAGAAGAACTAGATGGTGCTTGGCTACCACCAGGGACTGCCCCTACAAGGAACACAATAGAGAATCCCTGATGGAGCAGGACAAAGGTGGGATGCAGAACTCAAATTCTAGTAAAAAGACCAGTCTTAATTGTTTGACTGAGACTGGAGGGACCTCAGAGGACATGGCCCCGGATCATCTGTTAGCCCAGAACTAAAACCATTCCCGAAGCCAACTCTCCAGACAAAGATTAGACTGGACTGTAAGACATAAAATGATACTGGTGGGGAGCGTGCTTGTTAGCTCAAGTAGCTACATGAGATTATGTGGCCAACACTTGTCTGGAGGTGAGATGAGAAGGCAGAGGGGTACAGGAGCTGGTTGAATGGACATGGGAAATACAGGGTGGAGAGGAGGAGTGTGCTGTCACATTGTAGGGAGAGCAACTAGGGTCACATAATAATGTGTGTGTAAGTTTTTGTATGAGAAACTGACCTGAACTGTAAACTTTCACTTAAAGCACTATAAAAAAAGAAAAACAAAAAAATCACCGCTGACAGATGAGTGGTGGCTGTGCAAGAGGTGGACTGGCCAGAAGCCCAGGTGCTCTGCATGGAAGGTGATAGTCCTGCCACTGAGCCACCCGTGCCTCACTGCTGCATTACAAGGGCTTTTACACAGCGCGCATAAAATACTTGTTGCATGAGTGAATAAAGGGTCCTGGCTGCCCATGTGATGCCTCCCACTGGTCACGTGCATGAGACCTCCACAGGGAGGAATCACAGAGAGGAAGCTCCTACCTGAGGGAGTGGGGGCCAGGGCTACAGAGGTTGCCAGGGAGATGGTAGAGGCCACAGCAGCTGAGAAGAAAACACAATGAGGCAAATGGGGTGGAAGGTACCTCCCAGCCAAGCAGGGACCCGTCACGGGACCTTATACCCCTTTTGCTGTTCTGTCTCAGGCCTGTGGTGGACTGGCCTTTGCTGAGCCACCGAGGAGGAAAGATAGGCCTTTTCCCTCCCTGGGGGCTTTGAGACAGTAGTATCACCAGGGCCCAGTTACTCACTGCTGGGGGTGGAGGTCAGGGCCTGAGAGGTGTAACCTGCAGAGAGAGGGAGAGGGAGGGGGGTGAAGAAGTATAAGGACAGGGAGAAGTGGCAGTTCTGGAGCACGCTGGATTTCTATGAATCTACTCATCTAATGTTTACAGAGTGCTCTCAAAGTGCAGACCTTTTCAGCAAACCTCAGAGAATGCACCTGGAGTTCAGGGAGAACGTCTACATCAGGTCATCTGCCACTCACACTTGTGCCACTTGCCCGCCTACTTCTCTGACTTCCCAGTCCCTCATTGCTTTTGCAGTTGCCGTTGACTCAACTCCAACTCGGAGTTACCCTGTGTGTGCCAGAGCAGAACTGTGCTCTGTAGACTTTTCAGGGGCTGATTTTTCAGATTTAGATTGCCAGGCCTTTCTTCTGAGGTGCCTCTGCATGGACTTGAACCACTGAACTTTCAGTTAGCTGTTGAGTGCTTAACTGTTTGAACCACTAAGAACTCAAAAATGTACACTTCCTCATGAAGGAAAGAAGCAAAGGTGCAGGCCAGTTTGGGAAAAGCTTAAACCATTCCTACACCGAAGAGGCCGGTAAACCCTGGATGTTTGTGTGAGCCGAGGGTGCACAGGCTGTGCTGAGACCCACAGGGAAGCAGGAGGAGCCATCGGCTGCAGCACCACCATTCACCATTGACATAAAGGCTGTCACTGTCCAGGGTGTAGGGGTCCAGCCGGGTGACTCCGTGGGTCCCATGGCTCAGTTCCCAGTACAGTTGCTCTCTGTCCAGCCCAGTGCTTGTTGGGTCAGAGGAGTAGGTGCAGATGGCATCTACTCTGGTGGCTGCTCCATCGTTCTCAGGCCTGGAGAGGGAGGATATATGCAGGATTGATGATGAGGGCGAATTGCAAGAATGATAATGTAAAAGAAAAGCCACAAAGCTGAAAAACATTCCTTAGGAGGTGAAATGATTCTGGAAGCTATGCCACCAGTATTTCAAATACCAGCAGGGTTACACGTGGTGGACAGGCTTCAGCAGAGCTTCCAGATTAAAACAGACTATGAAGAAGGGCCTGGTGATCTGCGTTCAAAAATTAGCCAATGAAAACCTTATGGGTTACAACAGAACGTTGTCTGAGTCACTTGCTTTGGGCATGTCATCAGGAAGGGTCAATTGCTAGAGGGGATATAATGTTTGGTGAAGTAGAGGGCCAGTGAGGGAAAGGGAGACCCTCAGAGAGATGGATTGGCGCAATAACCACAATGATGGACTGGAAGGTGCTGGCGATCGTTAGGATGACACAGGACCGGGCAACATTTCGTTCTGTTGTATATAAGGTTTCCCTGAGTCTGAGTCGAATCAAAGGCAGCTAAAAACAGCAAAAACCACAGAAAGTGGGGGAAAAAAATGGAGACCAAAAAATTTAGAATTTATACATGATAAATAGAAGAAGGTGAACTGGGATTAGAGTTGGCACAATGTTCATCATCCATGTACCAGCCTCCTGCAACCCCACTCCCAGATTAGGCTGAGGGAAAAAAACAGGTGAGGGCTGTCCCAAGATCTTGCAAATACCTTAGGTGTATCGCCCTTGAATACATTACATGTGGGTTAAGGAATACTCATATCACAATGACTGTTCATTTATGTTGTGTATTTTGTTCAGTAATGAACTATTTTTTGAAAACTGCACCTTGGATAGGACCAGAAGGAAGACAAACTAGAACCCTGAGGGGACAGGAACTGGGGATGGGGTGGATATGGCATCTATATGGACTCCCACTTGTAGGTGCTCAGGTGGGGAGCAAGCACCTGGTAGAGTGGAGGAACAGAGTCTAGGCAGGGCACAGGTGTGAACATCCTCCCCTGGGCATCTCACCTGAGTGAGGTCACTCTGCAGCTGGAGTAGAGGGTGCCAATACTGGTGTTCTCTAACAAAGGACTGAGCTAGGGAGGAAGGAAGACAGGTGAGCAGAAGGGCTGGGGGTCATGCAGGGGAGAGGTGGAGTGGGCAGAAGGCATCTCAGGGCTCTTACCATGTCCTGTAGGACCTTTTCAGTGGTGTTGAACTTGGCAGATGCGGGATGCCCCATGTCCTCGGTGTAGCGCAGGTTGGTGATCGTGAAGTTCAGGGTGAAGAAGACCAGGGTAGGTCTTGTATCTGCAACAGGGGAAGCAGATAAGAAATCCTGTCCTGGGCTCTGAGAGGATCCTGTCCTGTACCTGCCCAGCCTCCCTAGCCCTCCCACATGTGGCATCTGATTCTCTCCACCAGAGGGCTCCATTCAGCTGCGTTCTTGAGCCAGTGCAGGCAAGGACCACCATGTAAGTCATAACCAACAACCCGGGTTCCTGAAATTGGGTCTTCTCCCAGAAGCCCTGATTTCGGGGTACCTACAGTGAGATATAAATTGGAATCGACTTGATGGCAATGGGTTTGGTTTTTTTTGTTTATGTTCTTTTTTTTTTAAAATAATTTTTATTGTGCTTTAAGTGAAAGTTTACAAATCAAGTCAGTCTCTCACACAAAAACCCATATACACCTTGCTACACACTCCCAATTACTCCCCCTCTTAATGAGATAGCCCGCTCTGTCCCTCCACTCTCTCTTTTCGTGTCCTTTTCGCCAGCTTCTAACCCCCTCCACCCTCTCTCATCTTCCCTCCAGGCAGGAGATGCCAACATAGTCTCAAGTGTCCACCTGATCCAAGAAGCTCACTCCTCACCAGCATCCATCTCCAACCCATTATCCAGTCTAATCCATGTCTGAAGAGTTGGCTTCAGGAATGGTTCCTGTCCTGGGGCAACAGAAGGTCTGTGGGCCATGACCACCGGGGTCCTTCCAGTCTCAGAGCATTAAGTCTGGTCTTATGAGAATTTGGGGTCTGCATCCCACTGCTCTCCTGCTCCCTCAGGGGTTCTCTGTTGTGTTCCCTGTCAGGGCAGTCATCAGTTGTAGCTGGGCACAATCTAGTTCTTCTGGTCTCAGGATGATATAGTCACTGGTTCATGTGGCCCTTTCTGTCTCTTGGGCTTGTGTCCTTGGTGTTCCTCATTCTCCTTTGACCCAGGTGCGTTGAGACCAATTGATGCATCTTAGATGGCTGCTTGCTAGCGTTTAAGACCCCAGATGCCACTGTTCAAAGTGGGGTGCAGAATGTTTTCTTAATAAATTTTATTATGCCAATTGACTTAGATGTCCCCTGAAACCATGGTCCCCAGACTCCTGCCCCTGCTACGCTGGCCTTCGAAGCATTCAGTTTATTCAGGAAACTTCTTTGCTTTTGGTTTAATCCAATTATGCTGACCTCTCCTGCATTGTGTGCTGTCTTTCCCTTCACCTAAAGTAGTTCTTATCTACTATCTAATTAGTAAATACCCCTCTACCACTCTTACTCCCTCCCCCCTCTCCTAACCACAAAAGAATGTTTTCTTCTCAGTTTAAACTATTTCTCAAGTTCTTGTAATAGTGGTCTTACACAATATTTGTCGTTTTGCAACTGACTAATTTCACTCAGCATAATGCCTTCTAGGTTCCTCCATGTTATGAAATGTTTCACAGATTCCTCGTTGTTCTTTATCGATGCGTAGTATTCCATTCTGTGAATATACCGTAATTTATTTATCCATTCATCCATTGATGGGCACCTTGGTTGCTTCCATGTTTTTGCTATTGTAAACAGTGCTGCACCGAACATGGGTGTGCCTATATCTGTTCGTGTAAAGGCTCTTATTTCTCTAGGACATATACCAAGGAGTGGGATTGCTGGATCATATGGTAGTTCTATTTCTAGCTTTTTAAGGAAGCGCCAAATCGAATTCCAAAGTGGTTGTACCATTTGACATTCCCACCAGCAGTGTAGAAGTATTCCAATCTCTCCACAGCCTCTCCAACATTTATTATTTTGTGTTTTTTGGATTAATGCCAGCCTTGTTGGAGTGAGCTGAAATCTCATTGTAGTTTTGATCTGCATTTCTCTAATGGCTAATGATCGTGAACATTTCCTCATATATCTGTTAGCTACCTGAATGTCATCTTTAGTGAGGTGTCTATTCATATCTTTTGCCCATTTTTTAATTGGGTTGTCTTTTTGCAGCTGAGTTTTTGCAGTATCGTGTAGATTTTAGAGATCAGGCGCTGATCAGAAATGTCATAGCTAAAAACTTTTTCCCAGTCTGTAGGTAGCCTTTTTACTCTTTTGGTGAAGTCTTTGGATGAGCGTAAGTGTTTGAGTTTTAGGAGCTCCCAGTTATCTAGTTTTTCTTCTACGTTCTTTATAATGTTTTCTATACTGTTTATGCCATGTATTAGGGCTCCTAACGTTGTCCCTATTTTTTCTTCCATGATCTTTATCGTTTTAGATTTTATATTTAGGTCTTTAATCCGTTTTGAGTTAGTTTTGTGCACGGAGTGAGGTATGGATCGTTGCCCTTTTTTGCAGATGGATATCCAGTTATGCCAGCACCATTTGTTAAAAAGACTGTCTTTTCCCCCATTTAACTGTTTTGGGGCCTTTGTCAAATATCAACTGCTCATATGTGGATGGATTTATGTCTGGATTCTCGATTCTGTTCCATTGGTCCATGTATCTGTTGTTGTACCAGTACCAAGCTGTTCTGACTACTGTGGCGGTATAATAGTTTCTAAAATCAGGTAAAGTAAGGCCTCCCACTTTGTTCTTCTTTTTCAGTAATGCCTTATTTATCCGGGGCCTCTTTCCTTTCCATATGAAATTGGTGATTTGTTTCTCCATCTCATTAAAGAATGTCCTTGGGATTTGGACCGGAATTGCGTTAAATGTATAGATTGCTTTTGCTAGAATAGACATTTTTATAATGTTAAGTCTTCCTATCCAAGAGCAAGGAATATTCTTTCACTTTTGTAAGTCTCTTTTGGTTTCTTGCAGAAGTGTACTGTAATTTTCATTGTATAAGTCTTTTACATCTCTGGTAAGATTTATTCCTAAGTATTTTATCTTCTTGGGGGCTACTGTAAATGGCATTGATTTGGTGATTTCCTCTTCGATGTTCTTTTTGTTGGTGTAGAGGAATCCAACTGATTTTTGTATGTTTATATTGTATCCTGAGACTCTGCTGAACTCTTGTATTAGTTTCAGTAGTTTTCTGGAGGATTCCTTAGGGTTGTCTGTGTAGAAGATCATGTCATCTGCAGATAGAGATTATTTTGCTTCTTCCTTGCCAATCTGGATGCCCTTTATTTCTTTATCTAGCCTAATTGCTCTGGCTAGGACTTCCAGCACAATATTGAATAAGAGTGGTGATAAAGGGCGTCCTTGTCTGGTTCCCGATCTCAGTGGGAATGTTTTCAGGCTCTCTCCATTTAGGGTGATGTTGGCTGTTGGCTTTATATAAATGCCCTTTATTGTGTTGAGAAATTTTCCTTCTATTCCTATTTTGCTGAGAGTTTTTATCATGTATGAGTGTTGAACTTTGTCAAATGCCTTTTCTGCATCAATTGATAAAATCATGTGATTCTTGTCTTTTGTTGTATTTATGTGGTGGATTACATTAATTGTTTTTCTAATGTGGAACCATCCCTGCGTACCTGGTATGAATCCCACATGGTCAGGGCGAATTATTTTTTTGATATGTTGTTGAATTCTATTGGCTAGAATTTTGTTGAGGATTTTTGCATCTACATTCATGAGGGATATAGGTCTATAATTTTCTTTTCTTGTGGTGTCTTTACCTGGTTTCAGTATCAGGGATATGGTGGCTTCATAGAATGAGTTTGGTAGTATTCCATCCTTTTCTATGCTCTGAAATATCTTTAGTAGTAGTGGTGTTAACTCTTCTCTGAAAGCTTGGTAGAACTCTGCAGTGAAGCCGTTTGGACCAGGGTTTTTTTTTTGTTGGGAGTTTTTTGATTACCTTTTCAATCTCTTCTTTTGTTATGGGTCTATTTAGTTGTTCTACCTCTGTTTGTGTTAGTTTAGGTAGGTAGTGTGTTTCTAGGAATTCATCCATTCCTTCTAGGTTTGCAAATTTGTTTGAGTATAGTTTTTCATAGTAATCTGATATGATTCTTTTCATTTCAGTTGGGTCTGTTGTAATATCGCCCATCTCATTTCTTATTTGGGTTATTTGCTTCATCTCCTGTTTTTCTTTTGTCAGTTTGGCCAATGGTTTATCAATTTTGTTGAGTTTTAAAAAAAAACAGCTTTTGGTCTTGTTAATTCTTTCAATTGTTTTTCTGTTTTCTATTTCATTTAGTTCAGCTCTAATTTTTATTATTTGTTTTCTTCTGGTGCCTGTGGGTTTCTTTTGTTGCTCTCTTTCTATTTGTTCAAGTTGTAGGGATAGTTCTTTGATTTTGGTCCTTTCTTCTTTTTGGATGTGTGCACTTATTGATATAAATTGGCCTCTGAGCACCGCTTTTGCTGTGTCCCAAAGGTTCTGATAGGAAGTGTTTTTGTTGTCATTGGATTCTATGAATTTCTTTATTCCATCCTTAATGTCTTCTATAATCCAGTCTTTTTTAAGCGGGGTATTGTTCAGTTTCCAAGTGTTTGATTTCTTTTCCCTGATTTTCCTGTTATTGATTTCCACTTTTATGGCCTTATGGTCAGAGAAGATGCTTTGTAATATTTCAATGTTTTGGATTCTGCTAAGGCTTGCTTTATGACCTAATATTTGGTCTATTCTAGAGAATGTTCCATGTGCACTAGAAAAGAAAGTATAGTTGGTTGCTGTTGGGCACAGTGTTCCATATATGTCTACGAGGTCAAGTTGGTTGATTGTGGCATTTAGATCTTCGGTGTCTTTATTGAGCTTCTTTCTAGATGTCCTGTCCTTCACCGAAAGTGATGTGTTGAAGTCTCCTACTGTTATTGTGGAGCTGTCTACCTCACTTTTCAATGCTGATAGAGTTTGTTTTATGTATCTTGCAGCCCTGTCATTGGGTGCATAAATATTTAATATGGTTATATCTTCTTGGTGTATTGTCCCTTTAATCATTATATAGTGTCCTTCCTTATCCTTTCTGATGGATTTAACTTGAAAGTCTATTTTGTCAGAAATTAATATTGCCACTCCTGCTCTTTTTTGATTGTTGTTTGCTTGGTATACTTTTTTCCATCCTTTGAGTTTTAGTTTGTTTGTGTCTCTAAGTCTAAGGTGTGTCTCTTGTAGGCGGCATATAGATGGATCTTGTTTTTTAATCCATTCTGCCACTCTTTGTCTCTTTATTGGTAAATTTAGTCCATTTACATTCAGGGTAATTATGGATAGGTATGAATTTAGTGCTATCATTTTGATGTCTTTTTTTGTGTTGACAGCTTCTTTTTCCCACTTGATTTTATGTGCTGAGTAGATTTTCTTTATATATTGTCCTTTCCTCATATTTGTTGTTGTTGGTTTTGTTTCTGCTGAGTCTGTATTTTTCCCTTGTATTTCATTTTGATGAGTAGGATAGTTTGTCTCCTTTGTGGTTACCTTATTATTTACCCATATTTTTCTAAATTTATAACTAACTTGTATTTCCTTGTATCACCGTATTTTCCTCTCCATATGGAAGGTGTGTGATTACATTTCTTAGTTTTTTTTTTTCTTTATTATTTTAATGTTGTCTTCTTATATATAATAACATTGCTGTTACCCTGTGCTGGGCGTTTTTTTTTAATCTTGCTTTTTTTTTGTTTGTTTTTTTGGATTTCCCTGTCTGGGTTGACTTCTGATTGCTCTGCCCAGTGTTCTAGTTTTGGGTCGATACCTGATATTATTGATTTTCTAACCAAAGAACTCCCTGTAGTATTTCTTGGAGTTTTGGTTTGGTTTTTATGAACTCCCTCAAGTTGTGTTTATCTGGAAATATCTTAATTTCACCTTCATATTTAAGAGACTGTTTTGATGGATATATGATTCTTGGCAGGTAATTTTTTTCCTTCAAGTTTTTAAATATGTCATCCCATTGCCTTCTTGCCTGCACGGTTTGTGCTGTGAGGTCCGAGCTTATTCTTATTGGCTCTCCTTTGTAGGTGACTTTTCTTTTATCCCTCGCTGCTCTTATAATTGTCTCTTTATCTTTGGTTTTGGCAAGCTGGATTATAATATGTCTTGGTGACTTTCTTTTAAGATCTACCTTATGTGGAGTTCGATGAGCATCTTGGATAGATATCTTCTCATCTTTCACAATAATCAGGGAAGTTTTCTGGCAACAAATCCTCAACAATTTTCTCTGCATTTTCTGTTCTCCCTCCCTGTCCTGGTACTCCAATCACTCGTAGGTTATTTCTCTTGATAGAGTTCCACATGATTCTTATGGTTTCTTCATTTTTAAAAATTCTTTTATCTGATTTTTCTTCAAATATATTAGTGCCAAGTGATTTATCTTTGAGTTCAGAAATTCTAGCTTCTACTTGCTCAATTCTGCTCCTCTGACTTTCTATCGAGTTATCTAATTCTGTAATTTTATTGTTAATCTTCTGAATTTCTGATTGCTGTCTGTCTATGGGTTTTTCCAGCTTATTAAACTTTTCATTATGTTCCTGAATAATCTTTCTGATTTCTTCAGTTGCTTTATCTGTGTGTTCTTTGGCTTATTCTGCGTATGGCCTCATTTCTTTCCTGATGTCTTGAAGGGTTCTGTATATTAACCTTTTGTATTCTGCATCTGGTAATTCTAGGAATGCACTTTCATTTAAAAGATCCCTGGATTCTTTGTTTTGAGAGCCTGTTGAGGTGATCATGGCCTATTTCTTTATGTGACTTGATATTGACTGTTGTCTCCGAGCCATCTGTAAGTTATTGTATTAGTTTATGCTTGCTTACTGTGTCATAGCTTCTTGCTTTGTTTTGTTTTGGTATACCCCTATGGGTTGCTTGAGTGAGCTAGCTTGATTATTTTCTCCTTTGGACCTCTGGTGTCCTGTCCCCAGCTGGCGAGAGCTGTTATCAGGTATATCAGTCTAGGAGTCCATTCAGTTTTCTTGTATGAATTCAGCTCAGGTTTCCAGGTAGCTGATATCAAGTGTGTGGTACAGGCTCTGTCCTACAGTCTTGGAGGGGCAGGGGTGATTGTTGTATATACCTGTATCTGATTGCAGCAGGGGGTCACGCTCTGAACAAGGCAGGGGGCTGAGAACCGACTCCCAAGTGTCTCTGAGGAAAACGCGTCTCTGTCCCCTAGAGCATGCTGGTGGGTGGCCTCTGCAGAGGGACCATGGGCACCCAAAGTTTTTGTTGTAAGGACTGGTAGGTACCAGTTATCCCTGGACCTGTGTCGCACGTGGCTCGGTGACCCAAGTGGAGCCACCAGTCCTTAGGACCCTGTTGTGGGTAGGTGAGGACCTTGTTTAACAGGCAAAGCAATGTCAAACGTCAAACACCCACCTCTCCACCACACAGCTGAAATGGTTGCAGTTTGCCAACAAGGGCCTATTCTCCTGAAATAGGCCCACACAGGTCCATGCAGAAGGGAAAGGTGCTCAAGATCCATGGATGGTTTATTCCTGGACAGGAGCCGCTTCTGTCCTGAGCTCCCCCAGTTAATGGAGCTAGCAAGTTATCTTCCCCCCACCTCCCCCCGTCGCAGATTTTTTCCTTCCATAAGGCCAGGAGGACGACTCCTGGTGCTCGCCAGGGTCTATCTCAGGCCCAGGGATTCAGACGCTGAAGCTGGGTTGGGGGGGGGCGGGGAAAAATATAGGCAAGTACTTAGCTTTTGCCGAGAGCGCCTTTCTCCTCAGGTTCCGGAGGTGTGAATGGGCTGTGTGGCTGCTGCTTCTCCCTGAGGAAGCTGGGGCCAAAAGCTAGTGCCAGTCTGCCACTGCCGCTGCTGCTGCCGCTCCGTGAATAGTGCCTGAGGGCTCCCCGCTATTCAGGTCTGTTAACTCCTCTCTGCTTCTGAACGGTCTCTTTATTCCTCTGCCCCTCAGTTCATTGTCTAAGCTTGCCTTTGATGCTCAGGGCTCCCAGCTTGTCACAAATATACTTGCTTCACTTGTTTTTTTGGGTCTTTGTTGTAAAGGGGGCTCAACCGAAGCCTGTCTATTCCGCCATCTTGGCTCCACCTCCGCTTTTCAACACTTTGAAGTGGTCTTTTGCAGCAGATTTGCCCAATGCAAAACTTAACTGATTGTGTTACCATATGTGCTAAACACTTAGTAAAGTGCTGGCACAGGGTTATCTATGACTATTACTAATAACCATTAGCCAACTGGAGCCCTGGTGGTACAGTGGTTAAGGGCTTGGCTGCTAACCAAAAGGTCGGGAGTTGAAATCCACTACCTGCTCCTTGGAAACCTTATGGGGCAGTTCTACTCTGTTCTATAGGTTTGTTATGAGTCTCAATTGACGGCAACGGGTTACAGTTACGGGTTATTAACCAATCAGTTGCCATCAAGCTGACTCCAACTCATGGTGGCCCATATGCATCAGAGTAGAATCATGCTCAATAGGGTTTTGAATAGCTGAGTTTTGGAAGTAGATTGCCAGTCCTTTCTTCTGAGGCTCCTCTAGGTAGACTTGAACCTACAACCAATCGATTAACCACTAAGCGCATGACCATTTGCACCACACAGGGACTCCTATTATTAATAAGTATTTATCTGGGCCAAATATATTAATAAGGAAGGATCTTTGGCAAACACACAACCAGTGCAGAGCAGAGAATAAAAAGTTAGCTATAAGGGTGTTCATCTCATTGTTGTTTAATGGGTACACAGTTTATGTTTGAAATGATGAAAGGGTTTTGGAAATAGATAATAGGGATGATTGCACAACATTGTGATTGTACTTAATGCCCCTGACTTGCTCACTTAAAAATTGTTAAAATGGCAAATTTTATGTTACATATACTTTATCACAATAAAAACAAAATTTTTTAAATAATTGAAAATTTAGATATTCACCTTGGGGATTTTTAAATCAGGAGTTGGCAAATTATGGTCTGCAAGCTGGCTTTGTGTCTTTATAAAGTTTTATTGGAACATAGCCATGTCCATTTGTTACCATATTATTATTAGCTGCTTTTACACCACAATGGCAGAGTTGAATAGTCTGAACAGAGACTGTATAGCCTGCAAAGCTGAAAATATTTACAATAGGGCCCTTTAAGAAAAGTTTTTCAACTGCTAATCTCCCTGGATAGTGTGGAGGTTCGAGTCTACCCAGAGGCACCTTGGAAGAAATATCTGGTGATCTACTTCTGAAAAATACACGATTGAAAACCCTGTAGAGCACAGTTCTACTCTGACACACATGGGGGCGCTCTGAGTCTGAACCGACTCAATGGCAAATGGTTTAAATAAAATGATGGTAGAGCCAAACCATATTATAAAAGTAACTGTTAATAGATTATATAACACAGGCAATGTTTACGAATTACGAAAGTATATTTTTGCATGATTGGTCATTCTTTTAAAAACCAAACAAAGGAACTGAAATAAGCCCTGAGGTCACCTTTTAGCTAAATAACAGATTGGCTCACAAAATAAAGAATATCACCCATGAGTGCTGTGCTCATTTAAAAAATCACCTATATGAGACCAAATGGTCAACAATTACTTTAAAACAAAGATGAGATGGTAAGGGGACAGGGAAGCTACAATAATGGAAATGGAACAAGCAGAATGGAAATGATGAGAATGTCTGTGCATTGCAAAGAATATAATCAATGTCACTGAACAATTTGTGTTGAAACTGTTGAGCGGAGAACTAAACTGCTGTGTAAACCTTCACCAAATCACAATAAAATATCATTTAAAAAAAAAAAAGGAGTTTTTCTCCAGGTGGTAGGTGGGGGTATATGGGATTTTTCATTCTTAGAGTTTTACATGTTTTCGACATTTTTGACAGCGTAATTGTACTATTTTTAATGGGAAAAAAAGTATAAAAAGAATAGGTTAAAAAGTTACTCTTACTTGTTGCTGGAGTCACACTCACAGAGGCCCAGGTGGCTATCCCAGGTGTGGTTTGAGGGGCAGAGGGACTTCTGGACAGTGTACTGAAGGTGGTTGTAGTCTTGGCCACAGTAGCACCTGGCCCTGTGGCAGCTGAATCAGTGATCTCAGCACTTGCAGTGTTCAGGATAGTTGTTGGACTTTCTCCTTCTCCATGACTGGTTTTAGGTGATGTTGGGGTCTCTGCTGGTATCAAGGTCACAGTGGCCCCTGTAACTGTCCTGGAAAGTTCTAGGGGTCCAACTGAGGTCACGGGTGCTGAGGTTTCTGTGCTCCAGGAAGCTACAGTGTTAGGCTCCCCAGCTGTTGCAGGGCCAGTGGCAGGTCCAGGTACACCAGGGGAAACAGTCAGCGCCAGAACACCTGTGCTGGCCTCTTGTGCAGGGCTGGTGGCCAATAAACCTGTGGTCTCTGATAGGCCAAGGGAAAGTGCTGAAGTTGGAATAGTTGTGCTGGCCTCTGTCCCAGGATGGGTGGAGAGTGAGGGTGTTTCTGTGGGAACTCCAGGTGAAGTCATTGGAGATAGATCATATCTGCTGGTCTCAGTCTTGTGTATGGTGACCAGAGAGGATGTTGTCTCTGCTACACCAAGGAAAAAAGTCTGGGTTGGAAGGCCTGTACTCATCGCTACTCTGGCTGTGATGGCTAGTGAGGTTGTAGTCTCTGATAAATGAGGGGAAACAGTGGAAGTAGGAATAGCTGGACTTGTCTCTGCACTAGGGTGGGTGACCAAGAAAGCTGAGGTCTCTGGTTTACTAGGAGAAGCAGTCAGCACTGGAATAGTTGTACTGCTCTCTGCCCCAGAACTAGTGACCAGGGAGGTCACCATCCCTGGTACACCAGGAGAGGCAGCCGAAGTTGGAACAGCTGAACTGAACTCAGCCTGAGCATGGGTGACTGGTAAGACTGTGGTCTCTGGTTTACCAGGAGAAGCAGTCAGAGTTGGAACAGTTGTATGTGCCTCTGCTCCAGAACTAGTGGCCATCCCTGATCCACTAGGGGAGATAGTCAAAGCTGGAACAGATGAACTAGCTTCTGCCCTAGGATGGGTGACTGGTAAGGCAGAAGTTTCTGGTTCATGAAGGGCATCAGTCAGAGTTGGACTACTTGTACTCGTCTCTGCTCCAGAACTAGTGACCAGTGAGGTCACCACCCCTGGTACACCAGGGGAAATAGTTAGAGTTGGAACAGCAGAACTGAACTTAGCCCCAGGATGGGTGACTGGTAAGGCTGTGGTTTGTGATTCACTAGGAGATGTAGTCAGAGTTGAAAAAGCTGTACTTGTCTTTACCCCAGAGCTAGTGACCAGTGACGTCACCATCTCTCTCACACCAGTGGAAACCATCGGAGTTGGAATGGCTGAGCTGGATTCAGTCTCAGGATGGGTCACTAACGAGGCTGTGGCTTGTGGTTGACCAGGGGTATTAGTCAGATTTTGAGTATGAGTACTGACACTGGTCTCTACTCCAGAACTAAAGGCCATTGAGGTCACCATTCCTGGCCTACTTGGTGAGACAGTCAGAACTGAAACAGATGAACTGGCGTCTACACTACGGTGGGTTGCTGGTAAGGCTGTAGTTTCTGGTTCATGCAGGGAATCAGCCATAGATGGAATAGTTGTACTTGTCCCTGCTGCAGCACTAGTGACCAGTGAGGTCACCATCTCTGTCACACCAGTGGAAACAATCAGATTTGGAGTGACTGAACTGGACTTATTCCCAGGATGGCTGGCCAATGAGGATGTGGTTTTGGGTTCACCAGGAGAAGCAATCAGAGTTGGAGGGGTTGTACTAGTCTCTGCTCCAGAACTAGTGGCCAGCAAGGTTATCATTCCTGATGTACCAGGAGAAATGGTTGGAGTTGGAACAGCTGAACTGGTTTCTGCCCCAGGATGGGTCGATAATGAGGCTGTGGTCTCTGGTTGACTTGAGGAATTAGTCAGAGTTTGAATAGCCATACTGGTCTCTGCCCCAGACCTAGTGACCAATGAGGTTTTCGTCCTCGGCCCACTAGGGGAAACAGTCAGAATTGGAAGAGATGAACTGGTATCTGTGCTAGGATGGGTAACTGGTAAGGCTGTAGTTTCCAGTTCATGGAGGGGATCAGTTGTAGTTGGAATAGTTGTGTTGGTCTCTACCCCAGAACTAGTGACCAGCGAGGTCATTATATCCAGGACACCAGGAGAGACAGTTAGAGTTGGAGCAGCTGAACTGGTTCCTGCCTGAGGACTGGTGGCCGTTGAGGATGTGGTGTCTGATTTGCTGTGGGAAACAATTGGGATTGTCCTAGGAACAGTTGGGGTGGTCTTTGCAGGATGGGTAGCCCATGAGGTTGTTGTCTTTGGTTCAAGAGGGGAATCAGTCAGAGTTCCAAGAGCTGGTCTGGTCTCTTGCTCAGAACTAGTGACCAGTGAGGTCACCATATCTGGTAAACCATGGGAAACAGTCAAAATTGGAACAGCTGAACTGACTTCTGCCCTAGGATGGGTGACTGGTAAGGCTGTAGTCTCTGGTTCATGAAAGGAATCAGTCATAGTCAGAAGAGCTGTACTGGTCTCTGCCCCAGAGCTAGTGACAAGTGAGGTCACCATATCCAGGACACCAGGTAAGACAGTCAGAGCTGAAACAGCAGAGCTGGCTTCTTCCCCAGGACTGGTGGCCATTGAGGGTGTGCTGTCTGCTTCACTGTGGGAAACATTTGGGGTTGTCCTGGGAACATCTGGACTGGCCTCTGTAGGATATGTGACCAACGAGGCTGTTGTATCTGGCTCACCAGGGGAATCAGTCATAGTTGGGATAGCCATGCTGGTCTCTGCCCCAGAACCAGTGACTAGTAAGGTCACTACCCCCTGCTCACTAGAGGTGACAGTTGGAGTTGAAACAGCTGAACTGTTCTGTGCCCCAGGATGAGTGGTCAAAGAAGCTGTCGTCACTGATTGACCTGGGGAATCAGTCATAGCTGGAATAGTTGTCCTGGTCTGAGCCACAGAACTAGTGACCAGTGAGGTTACTTTATCCAGGACACCAGGTGAAACACTCAGAGTTGGAACTGCTGAACTGGTTTCTGCCCGAGGACTGGTGGCCATTGAGAGTGTGCTGTCTGATTCACTGTGGGAAATATTCGAGGTTGTCCTGGGAGTATTTGGGCTGCTCTCTGAAGAATATGTGACCAATGAGGCTGTTGGATCTGACTCACCAGGGGAATCAGGCAGTGTTGAGATAGCCATGCTGGTCTCTGTCCCAGAACTAGTGCCCAGTGAGGTCACCACCCCCTGCTCACTAGAAGAGACAGTTGGAGTTAAAACAGCTGAACTGGTCTGTGTCCCAGGATGAGTGGTCAGTGAGGCTGTAGTAGCTGATTGACCTGGGGAATCAGTCATAGCTGGAATAGTTGTACTTTTCTCAGGTTGAGAACTAGTGACCAGTGAGGTCACCATCCCCTGCTCACTAGAGGAGACAGTTGGAGTTGAAACAGCTGAACTGGTCTGTGCCCCAGGATGAGTGGTCAGTGAGGCTGTGGTAACTGACTGACCTGGTGAATCAATCATAGATGGAACAGTTGTACTGGTTTCTGCCCCAGAACTAGTGACCAGCGAGGTCACTATATCCAGGACACCAGGCAAGGCAGTCAGAGTTGGAACAGCTGACCTGGCTTCTGCCTGAGGACTGGTGACCACTGAGGGTGTGGTGTCTGATTCACTGTGGGAAACAATTGGGGTTGTCCTGGGAACAGTTGGGCTAGTCTCCGCAGGGTGGGTGACCCATGAGGTTGTTGTCTCTGGTTCACGAAGGGAATCAGTCAGAGTTCCAAGAGGTGGTCTGGTCTCTTGCCCAGAACTAGTGACCAATGAGGTCACCATCCCTGGTAAACCAGGGGAGACAGTCAAAACTGAAACATCTGAACTGACTTCTGCCCTAGAATGGGTGACTGGTAAGGCTGTAGTCTCTGGCTCATGAAAGGAATCAGTCATAGTCGGAAGAGTTGTACTGGTCTCTGCCCCAGAGCTAGTGACAAATGAGGTCACCATATCCAGGACACCAGGTAAGACAGTCAGAGCTGAAACAGCAGAGCTGGCTTCTTCCCCAGGACTGGTGGCCATTGAGGGTGTGCTGTCTGCTTCACTGTGGGAAACATCTGGGGTTGTCCTGGGAAAATTTGGGCTGGTTTCTGTAGGATACATAACCAATGAGGTTGTTGTGTCTGGCTCACCAGGGGAATCAGTCATAGTTGGGATAGCCATGCTGGTCTCTGCCTCAGAACCAGCCATCAGTGAGGTCACCACCCCCTGCTCACTAGAGGAGACCTTTGAAGTTGAAACAGCTGAACTGGTCTGTGCTCCAGGATGAGTGGTCAATGAGGCTGTGGTCACTGATTGACCTGGGGAATCAGTTATAGCTGGAATAGTTGTACTGGTCTCAGCCCCAGAAATAGTGACGAGTGAGGTCACCATCCCCTGCTTACCAGTGGAAATAGCTGAACTGGCCTGGGACCCATGATGGGTGATTGGTACGGCTGTAGTCCCTGGTTCACTCAGGGAATCAATCGGAGTTGGAATAGTTGTACTGGTTTCTGCCCCAGTACTAGTGACCAGTGAGGTCACTACCCCTGGTACACCAAGGGAGGCACTAGGATTTGGAACAGCTGAACTGGCTTCTGCTCGAGGACTGGTGGCTGTTGAGTGTGTGGTGTCTGATTCACTGTGGGAAACATTCAGGGTTATCCTAGGAACAGTTGGGCTGGTCTCTGCAGGATGGGTGACCCATGAGGTTGTTATCTCTGGTTCACGAGGGGAATCAGTCAGAACTCCAAGAGCTGGGCTGGTCTCTGCTGCAGAACTAGGGACCAGTGTGGTTGTAGTCTCTGGCTCACTCTTGAAAACAGACAGAGCTGTCTTGGGAACAGCTGTGCTGGTTTTTGGCCCTGCTTGGGTGGCCAGCGAGGCTGTTATCTTCAGAACATCAGGAGAAACAGCTGACATTGTGATGATCAGTCCTGTTGTGCTAGAGCTGACTCTGTCACCTGATGTCCTGAGGGCAGTCAGTGTTCCTGAGGTGGGAGTGGAGGCTGTGGTGGTCAGAATTGCCATGCCTTCTGTGGCCTTCAAAGCTGGGATGGTGGTCTCTGCCCTCTCTGTCCCTCTTGTGGATAGTCCTGTGAATTGGGAAAAAGCACAAAATTTGGACAAGATGATCGGATAACTTACTGGACTGGATATAGCTTACTTTTTCTCCAAGTGAGGGAAGGGAGAGAAATGTCTCTCAGTTATTGCTAAATAGGATGTAACTGGGATGCTTCTGGAATGGGAAATGGGCTTGTGATTGGCATTCACCTACCTGTGCTGCCTAATTTTGGGTTAAAAGTCTTCCATGGACTGTTGACCAGAATAGTCTACTCCCTGTTCCCAAATATTTCCTGTATTATCCAGCCTCTGAGCTTTGTTCAAGTTGTTCTCTCTGCCTGACATGCCCATTCCCCGTAGATTCTTACATTCTGCCCTTCTTCAAACCCAAGCTTAAACCACCTTCACAAATTTGCATCAGAATTCATCTCCTCCCTCTCTTGATATTTTCTTATCACACTGTCTGAACTGCACTTTACCACCCCTCACAGTCTGCTCTGTAATGGCTGTTAATGTGTGAGGGCTTGGCATATAGTAGTTGCTCAACAAATATTTGTTGAATGAATGAATATGTAGGTCGATGGATGGATACATGTGGATGGATGGATCATAAGGGAGTCTCCTCTGACTTGATAGAGATCATGTATCATAGTGTTTGAGAGCTTGGGCTCTGGAATAAAATAGCCTGGTTCTTCCACTAAATAAATGTGTTGCTCTCTACATTACCAAACTTTGTGGACCTCCATTTCTGGCCTATAAAGTCGGGATAAGTACAGGGGTCATCTGAGGGGGTTGTTAAAAATGCACCAAGCATAGTGCTTCCTGGCTCATAATAATACATTATTACTACTACTAGTACAGCCAGAGTGCTCTTTAGAAGCAAGGACGGCGAGACTACATCTCACATATTTTGGACGTGTTATCAGAAGGGATCATCCCTGGAGGACACCATGCTTGGTAGAGTAGAGGGTCAGCAAAAAAGAGGTAGACCGTCAAAGAGATGGACTGACACAGTGGCTGCAACAGTGACCTCAAGCATAACAACAATTGTGAGAATGGTGCATGACCAGGCAGTATTTCGTTCTGTAGTGCATAGGGTCGCTATGAGTCAGAACCGACTAGAAGGCACCTAATAACAACAACTACTACTACTATTACTATTGTTATGACTACCACTACTCTCTACCACTACTACTGTAACTACTTTAGTTACTATAACCGTTACTACTCCCTACCATTACAGCTGTTATTACTGCTGTTACTACCACTCCCTATTATTACTACTATTACCATTACTACTACTATTATTACCTACCATTACTAGTGTTATTACTATGGTTACTACTGCTATTATTACCTACTACTACTGATGTTATAAGTCAGAATTGACTCGAGGGCACCCAGCAACAGCTGCTACTACTACTGTTACTACTACTACTGTCCACTATTAGTACTGTTAGTACATCTACTTCTACTGCAAGACAAATGTTTGCTTAATTGAATTCACCAGGAATTACACTAGTCTATATAGTACCAGAGCTGACCAGAGCTGACCAAAGGGACGGAAATACAGCCTCTGAAAAAGAGTAAAGTGTCATTGGCTGAGACAGCAACTATTGACCGGGGCTTTAGAAAATGGCTCCCAGCAAATGTAGAACAAAATTCTAATTCAAGAAGAAAGACCAGACTTGTTGGCCTGACAGAGACTGGAGAAACCCTGAGAGTGTGGCCCCCAGACACCCTTTCAGCTCAGTAATGAGGCTACTCCTGAGGTTCACCCTTCAGCCAAAGATTGAACAGGCCCATGAAACAAAAGAAGAGTAAAGGGGTGCACCAGCCCTGGGACGGGGACTGGAAGGTAGGAGGGAACAGGAAAGCTGGTAATAGGGAACCCAGGGTTGAGAAGGGAGAGTGTTGACACGTCGTGGGGTTGTTAACAAAGGTCATACAGTAATGTGTGTACTATTTGATGAGAAACTAATTTGTTTTGTAAACCTTCATCTGAAGTTCAAATAAATAAATAAAATAAAATGGCTTCCAGGAAGGAGAAAAAACACCTGGAGACTCCTCTAGAATGACCACAAAGTCTACTGGAGCTTAGTGCAGGGAGGGGGAAAAACAAAGAGGAATTTGACTCCCATGAGGGGTCAGGTCTGCCAAAGGTAAACATCAGTGTTCCTGGTGTAGCTGAGAATACCTTGAAGACCTTACTTCTGAGAGTGGGCATTCAGTGTTTTATATTTATTTGATGAGGAGGAGGAGGTGCAATGGCAAAGAATCTTACATGCTTTGAAAGGTCCCTGGGTGGCGCAACCAGTTTGCACTCAATTATTAACCTAATGGTTGGTGGTTCAAACCCACCCAGTGGTGCCGTGAAAGAAAGGCCTAGTGATCTACTTCTGTAAAAATTACAGACAAGAGAACCCTATGGAGCAGTTCTACTCTTTAACACCTGGGGTTGCCATGAGTTAGAATCGACTTGGTGGCAACTTTTTTTTTTCACATGTTTATCTGTCTATCCTCATAAGAACACTAAGTCATAAGTCCTTTTATTCTTGTCAACTAACGGAATAGAAAAACAGAACTCAGAGACATAATTTGCCAAGGTCACACAGCTACTGGGTGATGATGTAGAAATCTGAAGCTAGTTGTCTAAGCCCTAAACTTACGTTCTTAACTCCTGCATTATATTAACTCCCTAACTGAATTCCAGGACCCTTGAGGGCTGAGGGCTAGGATGAAAAGAGAAGACAGTGAGGAGCACTCAAAGTTCAGTGGTTCTCAATCAGGGGAAATGTTGCCCCAGGGGACACTTGGCATTGTCTGGAGACATTTTTGGTTGTCGTAACTGTGTGTAGAGAGGTGCTCCTGGCACTGAGTGGGTAGAGGCCAGGGATACTGCTAAACATCCTGCAATGCACAGGACAAAGAATTATCTGGTTCCAAATGTCAGCAGTGGCAAGGGGAGAAAGTGGCTATCAGCCAAGCATGTTAACTGTTTGCACAACCCAAGAACTCTCTTCTTTACAATATGATTTTTTTTTTTAATTCAGTGTCTTTAATATACTCATGTGTGTTATGAATTTCTAAGGAGCAAAATGTTTATCAAACTTTTTTGACCACAGACTTGTTTGTCTCTTCGTTAAAGCACATTCAAGCATTATCAAGCCTTAGAAGGTTTTCTGAATGCTGTTTTATGACCACCTCACCAGCCTCATCTCCCACCATCACCCTCTTATATTTTATGCTGCTGCTGTTGTTTTGTTGTTAGGTGCCATCAAGTCGGTTCTGACCATAGTGACCCTGTGCACAACAAAACGAAATACTGCCCGGTCCTGCGCCATCCTTACAATTATTGTTATGCTTGAGCTCATTGTTGCAGCCACTGCATCAGTCCACCTCACTGAGGGTCTTCATCTTTTCCGCTGACCCTGTACTGTGCTAAGCATGATGTCCTTCTCCGGGGACTGATCCCTCCTGACAACATGTCCAAAGTATGTAAGATGCAGTCTCACCATGCTTGCTTCTAAGGAGCATTTTGGTTGTACTTCTTCTAAGACAAATTTGTTCGTTCTTTTGGCAGTCCATGGTATATTCGATATTCTTCGCCAACACCACAATTCAAAGGTGTCAATTCTTTGGTCTTCCTTATTCATTGTCCAGCTTTCATGTGCATATGATGCGATTGAAAATACCGTGGCTTGGGTCAGGTGCACCATAGCCTTCAAGGTGACATCTTTGCTCTTCAACACTTTAAAGAGGTCCTTTGCAGCAGATTTACCCAATGCAATGCGTCTTTTGATTTCTTGACTGCTGCTTCCATGGGTGTTGATTGTGGATCCAAGTAAAATGAAATCCTTGACACCTTCAATCTTTTCTCCATTTATCATGATGTTGCTTACTGGTCCAGTTGTGAGGATTTTTGTTTTCTTTATGTTGAGGTGCAATCCATACTGAAGGCTGTGGTCTTTGATCTTCATTGGTAAGTGCTTCAAGTCCTCTTCACTTTCAGCAAGGAGGGTTGTGTCATCTGCATAACACAGGTTGTCTTCCTCCAATCTTGATGCCCCATTCTTCTTCATATAGTCCAGCTTCCCGTATTATTTGTTCAGCATACAGATTGAATAGGTATGGTGAAAGAATACTACCCTGACGCACACCTTTCCTGACTTTAAACCAACCAGTATCCCCTCGTTCTGTCCTAATGACTTCCTCTTGATCTATGTAAAGGTTCCTCATGAACACCATTAAGTGTTCTGGAATTCCCATTCTTCGCAATGTTATCCATAGTTTGTAGACTGCCATGTCCTTCTTCCTAGTCTGTCTTAGTCTGTAAGCTCAGCTGAAACTTGTCCTCCATGGGTGACCCTGCTGGTATCTGAATACCGGTGGCATAGCTTCCAGCATCACAGCAATGTGCAAGCCCCCACCGTACGACAAACTGACAGACATATAGGGATTTAAAAATTTTATGCCGTAGCAAAGGTAAATGATTTGTACTACAGCAGACATTCCCTTAGGAAGAAAAGCCTGGTGATCTCCTTCCAACAATTAGCCATTGAAAACTCTATGGAGCATAGATTTACTCTGACACATGTGGGTCCGAATCAACTCCATGGCAACTGAACTGGAAAACACATTCCCTGGTATTTTTTCCCTCTGTGTCCTTGCACGCTGCTCTCCCTTCTGCCCAGAACATCCTCATTAGCTCCCTCTGTCTTCCTGGTAAACCCCTACTTGTCCTGTAAAATCCTATTCAAACATTATCTCCTCCAGGAATCCTTCCCTCTGTGGTTCAAATATGCCTCAATTACATATTTTTAAAGTTGCATCATAATTATATTGTTCCTTAGCTGTCTCCTCTGCTGGGACTGAGCACTCCATGGGTACAATGCCAAAATGTTTTCATCTTTGTGGTCTCAGTTCATTGCATAGTCTCTACATATAGTAGGCAATTGATAAGAGTTTTCAGAATTAGATTAAACTGGGTTGTATTTGTGAAGTTGACATATCTACCTTAAAGCTAAGCTCACTTAACATATCTTGAGGGAAGGCAAAATGGTAAAATCCACCTGGTAACCATTAAACAAAGATTCAGCTTAGAAAGTGAAGCCAAGGACGGCCCACACAATTCTCTCTACAAAGACAACAAATATTTCATCTCTCTGGAACAGGATACAAGGCCGCAAATTGAACTACTTGGAAGTAAGCAAAATTGTACATACCTCTGGGATTAGCAGGTGATGTAGATGCTTGAGAGAAACTAGTTGGTCTTGTGCTGCCTACATGTGCTGCTTCATTGGGTATCTTTGTGATGGGCTCCACTATGCCATCAGTCCCTGAAGGTGAAGGTGAGGAAGAAACATGGGGTAACTCATCTCATCCAGAAGAACAGCGCTGTCTAAATGGATTCACTTAATTGACTACTCAACACAATTGTATTCAGGGCTTTCTATATGAATTTGAGTCAGAATACATGTCATGGGTATCTACACTCATCACAGATCCATCCATCCACACATATTCTTCCATCCATCCTTAGATCTACCAAGCTATTCTTCCATCCTTCCTTCTAGCCTTCAGTAATTCTTCCCTCTTTTCTTTTTCTTCCCCCTCTTTCCTTCAATCTTTCTTCCTATATTCGTTCCATCCTTTTTTCCTTCAACCTCTACTACTTTTGATCCTCCCTTCCATTCGTCCTTCCTTCTTTTCATCCTTCCTTCCTTTCTTCTCTCTCTGTCTCTCCTTTCTTCCTGCCACCCATCCAGCCACACTTCCATCTTTTTACTATCCTACTCACTACTTACTTACTGAGCACCAATGACTGAACTACTAAGCCATGTTTTAGAACATGGGTCAATAGCCATCAATGTGTTTGACTTTACTGTGAGTTGTTAAAATTGTGAGAGGGAATCAAAGTCATCCTCCTGTAGACATTGTCTGGGGAAGTAGGTGCTGGAATAGTTAGAGGTCGTCTATGGTCTTGAGTCCAGAACAAAAGTGGGGGCCAAATTCAACCCTTTCAAAGAAATGGAATCCCCAGGAGGTTCCATCCCTCATCTACTGATCTGGAAATGGTGTTTCTCTTCCTAAGTCTTGGGTCCCTCCCATATTGTCAAGTACTTTGTTGCCTCAATTTTATTTTGATGACCTTTTTTTTTCACCTGTCCCTTGATTTTGACTCTTTAATATCAATATATAAAGAGAGAAACACTTCCTTTAATTTATGTAATATTTTAGCTTTTGTCCTAGTCCCCTCCAATCTACTGATATTCTCTTCACTAGAGGACCTAAGGACTCCCATGTTACCAAAGAACTTCTCACCTCATATAAACTTGGCTACTCTTTAGCATTTGATAGAACTGACCACTCCCCCTTCTTAAAACGGCCTCTGTCATGTCATACTCTCTTGCTTTTCCTTTTATCTCTCTGACCATTTCTGCTTAGCCTAGTCATTAAAAGCATGGATTCCCAATGTCAGATAATTTGAGTTCTTATCCTAGTTCTGTCACTTAGCTGTGTGATCTTGAGAAAATGACTTAACCTCTCTGTGCTTCAGTTTCCTCTTCTGTAAAATGGGCTTATAATAGTGCCTACTTCAAATAGTACTGCAATGAGGATTGAATAACTTAGTAGAATAGTGCTTGGCACAAAAGAAGTGCTGTATAAACACTTAATGTTATTATTGTCATTGTCATTATTGGTGGTAATGTTAGGGCACTTATTACAGTACTATAATTTTCAGTTATTCACTTATTTATCCTTATTTCCCTAAAGCTTAAACCAAGTGCTTGAAAATGAGACTAGATCAACAAATGTTTACTGACAAGAATTTTTGGTACAGGTATAAAACCCTAATTAACTCCTTTTTACCTCTCAGGGAAGGAGCCATTTCCTATGAGCCCCTAAGAATGGGAATATAGGAACCGTGGGTCCTTACTTGTCAATGGTGTTGAGCGTGAAGGAATTTGAGAACCACTTGTCAGTGTTCCCAAGTCAACACTTTCTGTTATTCTGGTATCTTCAATGGGTGATAAAGATGTCCTGATTGGCTGGGTCCACATCTCCAAAGTACTGGCCATCATCAAGAGTCCTTTAGCTGTGCTGCTCTCTGCCCCAAGGCTGGTGTCCATTGCATGTGGGGCAGCTGATGAGGAAGTCATCCCATGGACAGTAGGGCTGGTTGAAGAGTCAGTGGTAGTAAAGGTGGAAGAGGGGAGTGGTGTCGAAGCCAATGAAGGCAGGTTTTCTGCAATGGTGGAGATAGTATCAACCCCAGGGCTTGACTCTGTCATAGGGAATGGATTGGCTGAAAGGGCAGCTGAGCTGGTGCCTAGAACTCCAGTCGTACCAAAGGAAGCCATGGCCTCTGGCAGAGAAGGGCTCAAAATGTCAGCTGGGATGGTCTCAGCTGAAGGAGGCATATCTGTGCTCAGATGATGAGTGCTTCCTGATACAGGTGCAGTAAGGTTAGATTCTAGGAGGGAAGTTTCCCCAGGAGATCCTGTAACAGAGGGAGAAGCATAAAGGTGAGTGATTGCTTCCACAGGAGTTTCAGATGACTGTGAAGATGGAGACTGATCTGGGATTGGTATTGTCACAGAAGAGGTGGTATCTGTCTTGGGATTCTTCAAGAGACGAGTGGACACAGGAGATGCAGGTGTGTATGTTGGTACAGCTGAGCCACTGTCCAGAGACCTACTAGTGTCCCTTAATCCAGGAGTCAGATGAGAAAGTGGTGTTGTCTCAAAACTTGTCGTCTCCAAAGAGGCAGGCATTGACATGGGAATAGTGGTGTCCTCCATTGAAAAGGCAGTAACCTTTGCATATGTGGTTCTGGATAGCTCTGAATGGATTGGGACTGAGGAAACCAATTCATGTCTGGAACTAGCAGTCATCACAGTGGTCGTTGTATTTGTGGAAAGGTGAATTGCCTCTGTATTAGTGGTGGTTTCTGAAGTGGATTTTATCTCAACTGAAGCGTTGCTCAAACTTGAAGGTGAACTAGTGCCAGGTTTCAAGTTTGTACTCAAAATTGTTGAGATTGTCACTGGGTCAGAGGTGAGAGTTGAGGTCACAGGAAGGGGAGAGGAGGGACTGGGTTCTGGTAATGTGGATGAAACAGAGGAGGATGAGGTTGTGGCAGGGATATGCACTAGGGAATAGAAAAAGCTGGTTTCTTCCACAGAGGGAGGGCTCGACACATCCTTAGGACTTCTGCTCATAAGGGTGGTCATCTCTGAGTGTGGAAAATCCTGAGTCAAAACTGAGGGGGTCCCTGCCCATGAGGTTGTGATTAATGTGTCCAAGGTAAGTGTACCTGTGTGAGTGGTGAGAGTCATTCCTGCAGAATCTTTCATGAGAGGTGAAGTTGAAGGGTTGAGACTATCTTTTGTCGATATATCAGTAGAACTTTTGGACTGTTCAGGGCCTGGGTTGAATAGTCTGTCAGAGGATGTGAGTTCCATCCTGGAGACCTCATTAGTAGCAGCACCAATTGACACTTGAGCAGGGAGAGGGCTTATATCTGTGGCTGAGACAGTCATCTGGGACGTGCTGTACTCAGTCAGTCCAGGGGTCAGGGAGGAAGTTGACCCGCTCTCAGTCCTTGTGGTCTCATAGAAGACAGGTATTAATGTGGAAGTAGTGGAAGTAACCAGTGAAGATGTGGCCCCAGACGGTCTTGAGGAGACAAAATGGATCCCTTTTGAGGAAGCTGTGGATAGGGTGTCTAAGGTAAGTGCATCCAGTGATGTAGCAGGCTCAAGAGAAACAGTCTGTGTGGTGAGGGTCTTATGTACAGACCCTGTCATGACAGGGGAGATAGAGGGTCTGCTGCTGGTTCCTGAAAAGATTTCCGGGGGCCATGTTGACTGAGTAGAAGCTGGGATGAGTGCTCTATCAGAGGATGGAATCTCTGTCTTGGAGAGCTCAGTAGTAGCAACACCTGTTGATACATGGGAAAGAACATTGTATGTCTCAGTAGGTGAGTTGGTTCCTTGGTAAGTGTTGGTCTCGCTCACTCCATTACTAAAGGAGGAAGGTGGCTTTGTCTCAATCCTTGTGTTCTCAGGGGATGCAAGTTGTGATGTGGAAAGAGTGAAGTCTACCATACTGGAAGTGATAACCACGGGAGATGTGACCATGAATGGCTCAGAGTGGGCCGGGACAAGGGAAAGTGATACATGTTCAGAACTGGTGGTCCCAGCTGTGGCCCCTGTTGTGTCTGTGGAAGGGTGAATTGCCTCTGTATCTGTGGTGTCTTCAGAAGTGCTCGGTATCTTACCTGTGGTGCTGCTAACATTTGGAAGTGAACTGTGGTCAGGTTCTAAGCTTGTCCCTAAATTGGTTGTGGTCTTCACTGGGCCAGAGGTGAGAACTGAGATCCCAGGATGAGGAGAGGAGGGACTGTCCTCTTGTAACATGGAGGACACAGAGGAAGGTGAGGTCGTGGCAGGAGGAGGTGCCATGGAAGAGAGAGAGCTGGCTTCTTCCACAGAGAGAGGGCTCAACACATCCTGGCGGTCATCTCTGAGTGTGGTTTGAGAGTGGTCATCTCTGAGAGTGGTCATCTCTGAATGTGGAAAACCTTTAGTCAAAACTGAGGAGATCCCTGCCCAGGAATTTGTGGCTGACGTGTCCAATGTAAATACACCCTGTGATGTAGCTCTAGGAGGACCTGTTGTGGTGGCGAATGTTATTCCTGAAGATACACTCCTGAGACGGGAGATAAAGGGATTGGTGTTTCTTTCTGTAGGTGTATTGGGAGACATTTTGAAGTGAGTAGAGCCTGGGACAAATGTCCTGCTGAATGAGATGGCTTCTGTCCTTGGGACCTCAGTAGCAGCACCAGTGGACACATAGACTGGTGTCCACTGGTCTAAACTGGAATCCAGTGATGTTCTGGTCTCCCGCAGTCCATGAGTCAGGGAGGAAGTTGATTCTGCCTCAATCCCAGTGGTCTCAGAGTATTCAGGTAATGATCTGGAAACACTGGTCTCCCCCATGATAAAGGTTGTACCTACAGAAGATGTGACCCTGGTTGGCTCTGAAGGGGCCAGGACCGAGGAATGTCCTTTATGTCCAGAACTAGTGGCCCCCACAGTGGCCACTACTGTGTTTGTGGATGTGTGAATTGCCTCCATATCCTTGGTGGCTTCAAAAGTGGTCAGTGTGTCACCTGAGGTGCTGCTCAAATTTGGAGGTGAACTGGTGCCAGGTTCCAAGCTTGTGCCCAACATGTCTGCAGTCTTCACTAGATCAGAAGTGAAGACTGGGGTCACAGGTAGCAGAGAGGATGGACTGTACCCTTGTAATGTGGACAATACAGGGGAAGGTGAGGTTGTGGCAGGGAAAGCAGACAAAGAAAAGGAAGAACTTGTTTCTTCCACGGGGGGAGGTCTGCTCATTGATACATCCTCAGAACCTTTGCTCATGCGAGTGGTCATCTCTGAGTGTAGAAAACCTTGAGTCACAACCGATGGCATCCCTGACCAGGAGGCCATAGTCGATGTGTCCAAGTTAAGTGCACCCTGTGATTTAGCACTAGAAATATCTGTTTGTGTAGTGAAGGGCATTCTTGCAGAGTCAGAGAGGCTAGTGCCACTCTGTATAGATGTGTTGGGAGAAGATTTCAACTGAATAGGGTCTGTAATGGATGCCCTACTAAAAGTGAATTCTGTCCAAGAGACTTCAGTAGTAGCAGCATCAGTGGACACATAGGAAAAGACAGTGTTTGTCTCTGTGACTGAGCTGGTCATTTGAGAGGTACTCGTATTCTCAAGTCCAGGAGTCTCATTGGAGTTTGTCTCTGTCTCTAGTCTTTGGATTTCAGAGAAGGCAGGCATTGATGTGGAAATAGTGGTGTCATCCATGATGGAGGCAGTATTCATTGGATTTATGGCCCCAGAAGGCCTTGAGAAGGGTAATTGTGTTCCTTCCCAGGAGCCTGTGTTTGATGTGTCGAAGGTAAGTTCACCAAATGATATAGCTCCAGAAGTACCTTTCTGGCTGGGAAAAATTATTCCTGTAGATCCTATTATAAGAGGGGAGGAAGAGGGGCTGATGCTTTTTTCTGTGAGGACATCTGATGATCTTGTGGACTGAACTGGACCTGGACTGGATATTGTTTCAAAGGAGGTGACTTCACTCCTAGACCACTTAGTAATAGCACTGGAATCTGGGGAGGAGACAATGCTTTTTTCTGTGGCTGAGCTGGTGTTCATGTAGGTATTGGATGTCATCATTTCAGTGGTTATGGAAGAATCAATCTCTGTTCCAGTTCGTGGGAACTCTGCCAAGATGAATGTTGATGTGGAAACAATGATGTCCTCCGTGGTGGAGACAGTAACCATTGGTGATGTGGCCCTGGATGACTCTGAGTGGACCAGGACTGTGGAATGAGGTTTCTGTCTAGAACTTGTGGTCCACACACTTGTCCCTGTTGCATTTATAGAAGGCTGAATTGCCTCTTTGTCTGTAGTGGGCTCAGAAGTAGCTATTCTCTCATATGTGCTGTTTTTCCAACTTGTCCCAGATTCCAAGCTTGTGTCCAGCAGATCTGTGGTCCTCAATAAGCCAGAGGAGTCAGTATCCTTCTTGATTGTCTCTCCCAAGCCAGAAGAGACACTTAACACCTTGGTGTTCAGAGATGCACTTGAGGCTATTTCTTCCCCGGTCCAGGAGTCAGATGTAACTCTTACTTCTGTTGTAGGAGTGCTTAGTCCATGGCCCTGGGTAGTTGGATCTGGAGTTCTTTTTGTGTATGAGGTCATACCCAGAGTTGTTGCTGTTGTTCTGAACACATGCCCTAGAGTTGCAGAATTTGTGGTGGGAAGATAGGTAGAACTTTGTTCTGCCTCTCTACTGGTGAGACCTTGACTTCCTGAGAAAGTGACTCCATTGCTACTTATCATTGCATCGGGTGTGATCCCACTTGTAATGCCTCCTATAGAAAGGAACAACTGGTACGTGGCTGGGCTGATTGCAGTCTCTAAAGGTAGTTTTGGGGGAGTTGTGCCCCCCTGAGGAGCTGAGGTAGTGATTGTGGCTGATGATGCAGATCCTCCAGTGATCCAGTCAACAGTAGACAGAGGATCAGGTGGAGGAGTGTGCAGAGGGGTATTGGTGTCAGTCTTTATAACTAGATGGCCTGTAGAAGGCACTGAAACAGGCAGGACTTCTGTTTCTGTTCTACTGGGAGACCAGCTTGTGCTTGAAATGTCAGGAACTGAGGTGCTCAGCCCCTGGACACCAGAAGAAGTTGAGATAGGCATAGAGGCAGTTGTGTCTGAAGGACTCAATGTTCTCACACTTGTATATATCTTTTCAGCTGAAGCAGAGGAGGGTGGAGTGACCAGGCTGGTTCCAGTGGTAGTCACAGGGCCATGAGGAGTAGACCCAGAACCTGAAGCTGTGGTTAATGCTAAGGATGAAGTTGTCCCTACTGCAGAAATTGCTTTAGGAGAAGTTGTGACTTCCAGATTTGAAGCCAGGTCTGTGATAGTCCAGGGGCCTGATGTTGGGGCAGAAGCAGCACTGGAGGGCCAGTGGGGAGGGTGCTTTGAGGCAGTCTCTGTGGCCACAATACTATTTGTGGTGCTTACACTCCCCTCTGGGCTGGGCATAGTAGTCCCAACTGAGCTTGTTCCCATGGTGATGATGCTGATGGTAACACCTGGAGTAAGGATGCCTCCAGTGCTCATTCCAACAGATGGGGTCGATGACAGTTGCCCAGGTGTAGAGGCACTGTCCCTGGTTGCTACAGTTGTGGTGGCCACCAGAGACTTAGGCTGTATTGAGGGGAATGTGGCAGACGGTGAAGAGCCTATTTTTCCTCCTGAAGCATTGGTGGGGCTGATGATGGGTTGGCCTTTAGCATTTGGAGACACTAGTGAAGTGGGTTGGTCTGTGGAGTTGGAAGTGATGTGCAATGTGTCAGTAGCCTCAGAGAATGTACCAAGAGTCCAGTCACTCCCAGCTGTCTGCCCTGACCAGGGGCTAACAGTTGAATAAGCCCCGTTCACATGTCCACTTATCCACCGTTCTGCTGCAATCGTCTTTTTACTCAGAACAGTGGAAGGAATGACTGTGGTGCTGGCCAATTTGCTGGTGCTAAGTTCAGATGTATCTGTCCCTGAGCTCATGGTTACAGTTGCAGACTCTGGAGTAATCACAGAGTCTTCCATGCCAGTGGAAGATGTACTCAAGGGAATATGTGTGTCCATTATGGTCTGTCTAGTGAGTCCAGGCCACTTTGGATACAGAGATGGGCTGCTTTGCTTACCAGTTCCTATAGTGGCTCTAGGAGTTGTCCATCGTTCAACTGTCATTGTCTTTCTACTCAGGATAGTGGAAGGAATGACTGTGGTGCTGACCGATGTCCTGGATCTAAGTTCAGATTCATCTGTTACAGAGGTTGTGGTTACCTTCGGGATTGTAACAATGCTTGTTGTAGAGTCTTCTAGGTCAATGGAAGATGTGCTCAGAGGAACATGTGTGTCCACTGTGGTCCCTCTAGTGGGGCCAAATAAAGTGTACAAGTCTATTCCAGCTGTTTTGAGAGTCAGAGCAGAGCTGCTTTGCTTGCCAGTCCCTGTGGTGTCACTAGGATTTGACTCCCAGAGGAAGGAAGACACTGTGCCCCATGACTGGCTGGTCCCTCCTGTTGTCCCAGAATAGGGGCTGGCCCACGTCTCAGATGGGAGTGGGGAGAGTGAGACACTTTCTGTAGGCACTGTTCCTTCTGTTGGTGACTCCACTGGCACTGTGACTTCTGTGTCCAGGTGAGGGAGTCCGGTGCTACCACTCTCTGTGGCCCTGGACTGAAGGGTATGCAGTCCCACCATGGTATCTGTGGGAGAATTTTCTGTCAGAGTTTCCCCAGGATAAGTTCCCACAGTGGATCTGGTTTCTGGGCTGCTGCTGGGCTCCTTGGAGCTTGGATTCATGAGCTCTTCAGGTGTTCCTGGACTTCTGGTGGGCAGGCCTGTGACTAGAACAGCTATTTAGTTAGGAGGTGTGCAAAGAGATGGAAAGAGAGTTCTTCTGGTTTTGATTTTATTTCCTCCCTCCTTATAATCTATTGGATACATCCTCTGCCCATATTCTGGCCCCCTAAAACCAAACCAATTGCCATTGAGTCGATTCTGACACATGGCAACCCCATGTGATACAGAGTAGAAGTGCTCCATAGGATGTTCTTTGCTATAATCTTTACAGAAGCAGATCACCAGGTCCTTCTGCAGAATTGCTGTGTGGTATGAACAAACAACCTTTAGGTTAGTAGTCTAGGATAAACTACTTGTGCCACCCAGGGACCACCAGGCCCTCTAGATGGCAGGAATCATTTTCTACCTTTATGTCTAACATAGGATATAACACCTTGGTCTTTTGCTGGCTTGAAGAGCTCGTTTTGGCACTAGAAGTTTCTACCTCCAGCATGGTCTCTACACAGAACTGTCTACATGTCTATTATCATAGTGTAGAGTAAAATTTCACTCAGGAATGAAGAAGAATCTCTCCCTTCTTTTACTCCATTTTTCCTCTGTGGGACCAGGATTTAATCAACTTATCTAAATCTGATAAACTGTCTTTCTCCCTAAGGCCACAGAACTTTGTATCTCTTATGGGACACTCAGCTTCTGTTGAGGGTGATGGAAAAATTTGGGAATGGTCAATGGTACTGGTGGAACAACAAGATGAACATATTTAATGTTACTGAACTGTACATATGAAGATTGTTGATGAAATGGAAAATGTTTTAGTTACATATATGTTCACCACCACTACCACAACAAAAAAATGGTTAAAAACAAAACTTTGTGTTTAATTGGAAGCTAGCTCCATGTTTTGGCTTCAATAGTCTAGCAGAATAGGAAGATGGGACGTCATACTTCCTGTGTATTTTTCTGTTGTTCTAACTCCCTCATCACCTTAGAGTTCTTTTGCCTTCCAGCTTTGGAGGACATATCACATGACTGCTTCAGGAATCAGGACAACTGCCCCCTTCAGCCTCACCACCTCAAGTGAACACCTCCTGTCAACTGCAGGCTATGTATTTAAAGCCACAAAAAAGGGCCACAATTCTTTCATCTTTTATTGTAGTCAGTAAATTGTCCCATAATGCAAACCTACATTATCTCACGTTCACCCTTCTCCTTCACTCTCAACCTCTGACCTTACTGATGGCCTCTGATCTAGGAAGCCACTTCACCTTTAGTCAGGAGAAATGACTTTGCATCATCTCCTAAGGGTGACATGGTTGGCTTCTAATCACATAAATAAAGACGAAACAATGAATGTTAGGAGTGAATAAAATCTCCGTGTAAAAATGTTATCAATAGCCTCTGTGTATAATAGCAGGAAGTCTCCCTCATGTAGGAGTCCCTGGGCAGTACAAATGGTTAACATGCTTGGCTGCTAACTAAAAGGATGGAGGTTCAAGTCTTCCCAAAGGCATCTCAGAAGAAAGGCCTGGCAATCTATTTCCTAAAAATTACCATTGAAAACTCTACAGAAGACAGTTCT
Organism: Elephas maximus indicus; assembly: GCF_024166365.1. NCBI lineage: Eukaryota > Metazoa > Chordata > Mammalia > Proboscidea > Elephantidae > Elephas > Elephas maximus. Next base: position 15,920,772 of record NC_064821.1, read on the forward strand.
ATTCTGACAGACATGGAGTTGCCGTGAGTTGAAATCGACTTGATGGAAACTATTTTTTTTTTTTTGACCCTCATCTATACAGAACCCAGGATCTAAAGAACCAAAGACTTTATTCCAGAGACCAGGAGGAAATACCCAAGAAGCGTGCACAGATGGTCATACATACCCAGATCCAGATTGATGGTAGTCACCGGAGATGTAGGATCACTGGTTGACCACGTGGTGCCTCCATGTGCCCCTTCTCTGGGCAGCTCCCTAGTTGTGATCACCACAGACTCATCAGGCCCTGAAGGAGAAGAGGGTGGAAGTGTCAGTCATGCATTTCCTCAGAATGCATGTCCACAAGGAACACCTCACAACTCAAAGAAGTATTCCCTTGTTGGCATAAAATCAAATCCTCAAGATGGCCTGGATCATAATGAATGGAGAGGTATTGATGATGGAACTACTGGTTTGATATGGTCTCAAGCAGAAAGCACTTTTGAGATAGTCTGTCTCCACCACTTATAATATGTGAATTCAACATTACTTAGTTTTTCCTTCCCCTATTTTGGACTTTCAATAAGTAAAACCAGGATAATATCACAGGATCATATCAGATTAGTTAACACATATAAATAACATTTTTTGATTACTTGCTCTATTTTCCTTTAACATTCTTTTAGAACTGTTGTCACTGCACAGTTCATACCTGGGGTGGGAAAAGGTAGATTCTGACTGGGAAGAAATGAATTTGAGGTTAAGGATGCTTAAAGTGTCACTAGCTTCTAATAGAGAATAAAATGACCACAGTAGTGATGTGGAACCAGAAAGGAGAGTCTCTGCAAGAATTTTCTTTTCTCCCCATTCAACCATATCTCCCCAACCCCAGAATCCCAATGCAAAGGAAGTCAGAAACAGTGGGTTCTTACTTGTAAATGGGGTGAAATTTTCAGAGGCTGGAGTGGAGCTGGCCCCTACATAAGGGGAGCCCTCCTCTGTGGCTGTAGTCTCAGCCATGTCTGATGTGGGTAGTCTATTCCCATCCTTGGTGATGTCTATAGAGGTCATCTCAGGGGTTCTGTCCTCTCCTATAGCAGTGCTCAGGGACCAGGAAGAGTCTTCCCAGAAACCAGTGGCAGGAACAACTGTAGTTTTCAGGGTATGAATGTTGGTGGATGATGGGAAGAGTGTCAGACTTGAGGTAAAAGGAAGTATAGTGGGGTTTCTGGGCACCCCTACTTCAGAGAAACCAGAGGAAATTGAGGTTAATCTGGAGACAGACACTTGTGAAGACAGGAATCTAGTTTCTTTTTTATGGGAAGGGCTTGTCCATGGCACAGCCTCTGGTTGTCTACTCAGAGGAGTGGTTATCTCTGAGAGTGGAAAGTCCCTAGTTACAGCTGAGGGGATTCCTTCCAAGGAAGCTGTCTTTGTGGTGTCCAGAGTAAGGGCACTCTCTGATGTGGCCCTAGAAGAACCTACTGGCATTGTGAAGGTCAGGTCTGCAGATTCTGTTGTGGCAGGGGAGGTAAAATGTTTGCTGCTGGTTCCTGTGGGTATGCTGTGGGCCTCCATGGACTGAGCAGAGCCTGGGCTAGATATTCTGTAAGAGGAAGTTATCTCTGTCCTGGTGACCTCAGTAGTAGCAGCACTGGACACTTGGGGAGGGATCATGCTTGTGTCTATGGCTGATCTGCTATACTGGGAGACACTGGCCTCCCTCAGTCCAGTGGTCTGCATGGAAGTAGGTTTTGCCCAAGGACTGTTAGATTTAGGGAAAATGTCAGTTGAAGAAGAAATGTTGGTAGCCTCCACAGTGGAGGCAATAACCATTGGAGAAATGGCCTTGTGTGACTCTGAGTGGACAGGGGCAGAGGAACGTGGTCCAGGGCTAGAACTGGTCGTCTTCAAAGTTGTCAGTGATGCCTCTGTGGAAGGATTTGTCTCTGTCTCCATGATGGTCTTAAAGGTGGCCATTCTCTCACTGGAGGAGTTGATCAAAACTGGAGATCTTGTGCTCCCAGCTCCAAATCTTGTGCCCATGAGAGCTGTTGTCTTCACCAGGCCAGAGATGTGAGGGAACTCACTGTTTGTCTCAAGTGAGGTAGCAGGGGTCGCTGTCATCTCAGTGGCCAGTGGTGTGGTTGGCGTTGTCTTCGCCTCACTTCCAGAAATAGGTGAATCTGTCATCTCTGACAGAGGAGTCCTCCTAGACTCTGTCCCTGGTCAGAATTCCCATTGTGGACATCATCTGTTCTGGAGGAGTCAATGTGACTGTGGACCTCTGTGCTGAAATTGTAAAAGCTGTGGTGGGAAGCAAGACAGAACTCTGCTCTGCCTCTCTGCTGATGAGCACAGGTGTTTCTGTGACAGTCACCTCAGTGCTGCTGACTGTGCGAGGCAATGATATCCCATCTGTTAGGGCCTTGGAAGGGGATGGTGGCAGTGAGATTAATGGGCTTGTCCTAGGTTCTGAGGTGAATTCTTGGGATCTGATGGCTCCCACAAGGGTTGAGCCTATTATACCTGTTGAAGACACAGATCGTGTAGTAGCCAAGTTCAAGGTGGGCACATCAGGCATAAAAGTAGGAAGGGAACTATTTATGTCAGTCTGTGTGCTTGGCTGCTCAGAAATGATAGAAACATTTAGTGTTTTTCTTTCAGGGCCGCTGGACATTTGGTTTTTACCTGAAATCTCAGGGATTGAGGTGTTCACCTCCTGGTCATCAGGAGAAGTTGTCTTGGGAACAGATGTAATTGTATTCCCTGGATTTGAGGTTCTCACACTTGTGATGACGTCAATGACTTTAACTGGATAAGAGGAGTGTGGGTTGTCCATGCTAGTTCCAGTCAAAGTCACAGGGTGATGGGTAGAGCCTGTTTCAGTGGCTGTTCCTAAGAAAGAATGTGTCCTTTGTGTAGAAATGACCTTGGATTAAACAGTGATATGTGAGGGGGCTGCTGTATTTATGCCAATCAACCCTGGACTAAAGGGTGAAGCAACAGTGCTGATCCCTGTTACCTGGATGTTGTCTGTGGTTCTGGAACTCCCCTCTGGGCTAGACATTGTAGTTGGAAGCAAGCTTGCTCTCATGGGACTGGAGGTGTTGATACCTGGAGTGGGGGTCCCACCCTCGCTTGTTGGTCTTGTAGGATATGATGTCACAGAAAGGGTCCCCGTTGGAGATGTAGTTTCAGTGGTCTCCCATCTTGTGATGGATTCAGATTTGGGCCTCACTAAAGAGGAGGTAGCAGATCTAGAAGATGCCATTTTCTTTTCTGCCATACTTGTGGGGCTGATGGTGACTGGGCCTTCTGACCTGTCAGAGGTCCAAGGTCTTTTTGAAATGATGTGGGTTGTGGGAGTGGTACTAGTTATGTCTGTGTCCTCAGGGAAGGTACCTACAGTCAGGTCACTCCCAGTTGACTGATCTAATGATGGGATAGCAGATGAATAAGGGTCACTCACAGCTCTACTTGCCCACTGTTCAACTGTCATTGCCTTTCTACTCAGGACAATGGAAGGAATGGCTGTGGTGCTGACTGATGTCTTGGATCTAAGTTCAGATTCATCTGTTATGGAGGTTGTGGTTACCTTTGAGATTGTAACAAAGCTTGTTGCAGAGTCTTCTAGGTCAGTGGAAGAAGTGCTCAGAAGAACGTGTGTGTCCACTGTAGTCCCCCTAGTGGGGTCAAGCCATGTGTACAAGTCTATTCCAGCTGTCTTGGGAGTCAGAGCAGAGGTGCTTTCCTTGCCAGTCCCTGTGGTGCCGCTAGGATTTGACTCCTGTGGTAAGAGGACACTGTGCCCCATGACTGGCTGGTCCCTCCTGTTGTCCCAGAATAGAGGCTGGCCCACGTCTCAGATGGGAGTGGGGAGAGTGAGACACTTTCTGTAGGCACTGTTCCTTCTGTTGGTGATTCCACTGGCACTGTGACTCCTGTGTCCAGGTGAGGGAGTCTGGTGCTGCCACTCTCTGTGGCCCTGGACTGAAGGGTATACAGTCCCACCATGGTATCTGTGGGAGAATTTTTTGTCAGAGTCTCCCTAGGATAAGTTCCCACAGTGGATCTGGTTTCTGGGCTGCTGCTGGGCTCCTTGGAGCTTGGATTCATGAGCTCTTCAGGTGTTCCTGGACTTCTGGTGGGTAGGCGTGTGACTGGAACAGCTGTTTAGTTAGGAAGTTTGCAAGGAGGTGTAAAGAGAGATCTTCTGGTTTTGATTTTATTTCCTCCCTCCTTATAATCTATTAGATACATCCTTTGCCCATACTCTGGCCCTCTAAAACCAAACCTGTTGCCACTGAGTCGATTCCAACACATGGTGACCCCATGTGATACAGAGTAGAAGTGCTCCATAGGCTGTTTTTCGTTATTATCTTTACAGAAGCAGATCACCAGGCCATTCGTCTGCAGCGCCACTGAGTGAGTATGAACCACCAACCTTTAGATTAGCAGTCTAGGACAAACTACTTGTGCTATCCAGGGACCACCATCACTCTAGATGGCAGGAATCATTTTCTATCTTCATGCCTAACACGGGATATAACACCTTGGTCTCTTGCTGGCTTGAAGAGCTCAGTTTTGCATTAGAAGTTTCTGTCTGTAGGATGACCTCTACACAGACCTATCTACCTGACTAATATCCTAAGGAAGGGTAAGGATTTCCCTCAGGGCTGAGGAAGAATCTCTCGTTTGTTTTCTTTTCTGCCATTGTTCCTCCTTGGAGGATTTAATCAATTTATTGTAGTCTGATAAACTGCCTTTCTCCCTAGGGCAACAAAACTTTGTGTCTCCTACGGGACTTCTTCGAGGGTGGTGGAAAATTTCAGGAATGGTCAGTGTTATTGGTTGAACAACATGATGAACATATTTAATATCACTAAATTGTACATGTGAAGATTCTTGGAAAATACTTTGTTACCTATATATTTACCACAATAAAAAAATGGTTAAAACAAAAACAAAAACTTTGCATCTAATTGAAAGAGAAAGATGGGGCATCTTTCTTCCTGAATAATTTTATATTCCTCCAACTCTCTCATCACCTTAGAGTTCTTTTGCCTTCCAGCATTGAAGGATGTATCACGTAACTGCTTCAGGAATCAGGACAACTGTCCCCTTCAGCCTCACTACCTCAAGTGAACACCTCCTGTCAACTACAGGCCATGTATTTAAAGCCACAAAAAAGGGCCACAGTTCTTTCATCTTTTATTGCAGTCAATAAATTTACCATAATGCAAACCTACAATATCTCATGTTCACCCTTCTCCTTCACTCTCAACTTCTGACCTTACTGATGATCTCTGTTCTAGGAAGCCACTTCGTTTTTAGTCAGGGGATGTGCAGAGAAATGTCAGCTCATAAAGGTGACATGGTTGGCTTCTGATCACATAAATAAACAAAGTAGAAACAATGAAGTTAGGAGTGAATAAAATCTCCATGTAAAAATATTATCAATAGCCTCTGTGTATAATTGTAGGAAGTCACCCTCATGTAGGAGTCCCTGAGCAGTGAAAATGGTTAACACGCTCTGCTGCTAACTAAGAGGATGTAGGTTCAAGTCTACCCAAAGGCATCTCAGAAGAAAGTCCTGGCAATCTATTTCCTAAAACTCAGCCATTGAAAACTCTATGGAACCCAGTTCTATTGTGTCAGAAATGAAGTTGCCATTAGTTGAAATCAACTTGAGAGAAATATTTGGTTTTTTGGCCCTCATCTACCAGAGCCCAGGATTCAAAGAATCAAAGGCTTTATTCCAAGACCAGGAGGAAATACCCAATTAGAGTGCACAGATGGTCATACGTACCCAGATCCAGATTGGTGGTAGTCACCGGAGATGTAGGATCACTGGCTGACCACGTGGTGCCTCCATGTGCCCCTTCTCTGGGCAGCTCCCTAGTTGTGATCACCACAGACTCATCAGGCCCTGAAGGAGAAGAGGGTGGAAGTGTCAGTCATGCATTTCTTCAGAATGCATGTCCACAAGGAACACCCTCACATCTCAAAGAAGAATTCCCTTGTTGGCATAAAATCAAATCCTCAAGATGGCCTGGATCATAATGAATGGAGAACTGTTGATGATGGAACTATTGATTTGATGTGGTCTCAAGCAGAAAGCACTTTTGAGATATTCTGTCTCTGCCACTTATGTGAATTCAACATTACTTAGTTTTCCCTTCCCCTATTCTGGACTTTCAATAAGTAAAACCAGGATAATATCACAGCATCATATCAGATTAACCCAGTGCTTTCGAGTCGATTCCAACTCATAGCGACCCCATAGGACAGAGTAGAACTACCCCATAGAGTTTCCAAGGAGTGCCTTAGTTAACGTATATAAATAACATTTTTTGGTTACTCACTCTATTTTCCTTTAACATTCTTTTAGAACTGTTGTCATTGCATAGCTCATACCTGGGGTGGGGAAAGATAGACCCTGACTGGGAGGAAATGAATTTGAGGTTAAGGATGCTGAAAGTGCCACTAGCTTCTAATAGAGAATGGAATGACCATAGTAGTGATGTGGAACCAGAAAGGAAAGTCTCACCAGGTATTTTCTGTTCTCCCCAGTCAACCATATCTACCAAATTCCAGAATCCCAATGCAAAGGAAGTCAGGAACAGTAGGTTCTTACTTGTAAATGGGGTGAAATTGTCAGAGGCTAGAGTGGAGCTGGGCTCTACAGCAGGAGAGCTCTCTTTGGTGGCTGTAGTCTTGGATATGTCAGATGTTGGGGCCTTGGGTGGTTGATCCCCAGCCACTGATGTGGAGATGTCTATAGAGTTCATCTCAGAGGTCCTGTCTTCTCCTGTGGCAGTGCTCAGGGATAAGGAGACTTTTGGGAAAACAGTTCCTGGGGCATCTCTGGTTTGCTGGAATTCAGTGTTTGTAGACGTTGGAAATAGCATCAGTCCTGAGGTAGGAGAAGGTGAAGTGGAATCCCTGGACCTCCTTCCTTCAGATGAATGGGAGGAAGGTGAGGTTAAGCTGGAAACAGGCACTTGTGAAGACAGGGACCAGGTTTCTTCTTCAGAGGAAGGGCTTGTCCATGACAGAATGTCTAGTCCTCTGCTCGCAGAAGAGGTCATCTCTGAGAGTGGAAAACCTTGTGTCTCAGCTGAGGGGGTCTCTTCCAAGGAGGCTATGGTCGTGCTGTCCAGAGTAAGGGCACCCTCTAATGTAGCCCTAGTGGGATCTCTCGGTGTGGTGGCCATAGCTTCAGATTCTATAGTGGGAAGAGAAATAGAATGGTTGGTGTTAGTTTCTGTGGGGGATATTGTGGGCCTCCAAGGACTTAGTAGGATCTGGGCTAGATATTTTCTCAGAGAAAATGAACTCTGTCTTGGGGACCTCTGTAGTTGCCGTACTGGACATTTGGAAAATGGCCAGGCTCTGTCTGTGGTTGACCTGGTATCCTGGTAAGTAGTGGTCTCTCCCAGTCCAGGGGTCTATATGGAAATAGGTTCTGCCCCAGCTCTTGCAGACTTAGGAAAATTAGAAGTTGAAGAAGAAATGGTGGTGACCTCCACAGTGGAGGCAGTAATCATGGGTGATGTGATCTTATTGTGACACTGAGTGAGCAGAAGCAGAGGAATGTAGTTCAGCTCCAGAAGTGTTTGCCCACACAGTGGACACTGATGCATCTGTGGAAGGATGAATTCCCTCTGTGGTGTCTGTGATGGTCTCAGAATCAGCCAGTCTCTCCACTGAGGTGCTGATCAAATTTGGAGTTGAACTGTTCTCGGTTTCTTGGTTTGTGCTCACTGGAGCTATGGTTTGCTCTAGGCCCGAGAGTAAGGGACCCCAGTGATGAGCCCCACTGAGCTGGCAGAGACTCCTCTCACCTCAGTGGTCAGTGGTATTATTGAGATTGTTTGTGCCTCACTCCTGGAAATGGGTAAAAGTGTCATCTCTAATGTAGGTGCCCTTAGAATCTGTTTCTGTGTACTTGTACTCAGAATCAGAGTTGCATCAGGCAGTGTCACTGCTACTGTGGACTTGTGCTCTGGGGGACTAAATGCCATGGTCTGCTTTACCTCAGTGAAGTAAAGACTGGTGCTCCCATAACAGTCACTTCTGTGCTGCTGACCGTTGATGGGTACTTGGCCCCACCTGTCCTAGACCCTGAAAAGGAGGCCAGTATTGAGATGGGTGGCCTGGTCTCAGGCTCTAACATGTGTTCTTGGGAACTTGTGTCTCTTTGAGGAGTTGCACTGGTTATAATTGCTGGTGATCAAGATCCACTTGTGTCGGAGTTCAAGGTAGACTCAGAATCAGGCAGAGTAGTGGGAAAGGGGTCATCTATGTTAGTCTGTGTGCTTGGTTTTTCAAAAGAAGTAATGGAAACATCTAGTGTTGTTAGTTCAGGGCTTTTGAAACCCCAGTTTGTATCTGAAATCATAGAGACTAAGGTGCTCACCTCCTGGTCATCAGAAGTTGTGGTGAGAACAGATGTAGCTGTGTCCCCTGGACTTAACGTTCTCCCACCTCTACCAACTTCCATGACTTTAGCTGAATAAGTGGAGGATGAAGTAGCCAGGCTGGTTCCAGGGAAAGTCACAGGAGAATGGGTAGAGCTTGTTGCAGTTGTTGTTGCTGAGGAAGAATGTGTTCTTTCAGAAGAACCAGACTTGGGAGAACCAGAAGCATGTAGGTGGGCGCTGTGTCTGTGATAGTCCGTGGGGCATATGTGTTGGTGTATGGTGCTTGGGCACTATCCCTGGTGCTGGAACCCTCCTCTGGGTTAGGCATTTTTGTTGGAACTGAGCTTGTTCCCCACCAGCTTTTGTGGGTGACACCTGGAGTGATAGCCTTATAGCTACTACCCCCGCTGGTCACTCTAGTAGAGAGTAAAGACTCAGGTGAAATCCCAGATAGAGAGGCAGTGTCATGGGTCTCTAATTCTGTGACAGAATTCTGAATCTTGGCCTCCACTGACAGGGAAATGGCAAGTGTGGAGGAGCTGGATTTTACTCCCAAGGTACTGCTGAGGCTCATGGTAGCTTAGCCAGGCTGTGAAATAAACAGGGACACACTTGTCTCTGCATCTGCACTTGAATACTCAGAATGGACTATGGGAATATGCAAAGCTGGTGTTACCTCTGCTTCTGTGTTTCTGTGTGCCAATGTTATTTTTGTAATCTTAGAACCAGTGGAAGCTCCCCTGTCTTTAGCAGTCATTGATGTACTACTGATCTTAGTTCCAAAGGTACTGATTTTGTGTCTACTTGTGGTAAGTGTTGTATATTCAGGGGCCTGAACTGTTAATAATACCATTGGTGTGGTTGAAGTTGTGGCAGCAGGGTAAGCATGAGGCTTGGAGGCAGGGATTGGCAAAGAGTTTATTGCCTGTAGTGTCTCTTTTGCAGAAAGCACTTCTGGTAAAGAAGTGCTTTGCCAGTGAGTTATATAGGCAGCTGCAACTGGGCTTTCCCAAGTGGCTGGCACTGGAAGAGACTGTAGTTATTGAGCCACCAATGGATGTGATCCCTGGGTATCCTGTGGTGATCTTAGTGGGTTGGGCGCTGTCCATGGTTCTGACTCCCTCCTTGGGGCTGGTCATAAAGACGATGGTAAAGTTAGAATTCAAGCCCTCAGTGGGGGCCACTAATAGTGAAGAATTTTTAACAGTTTCTGCTTTTGTTCCAATGTATGTTCCAGATGTAGATTCTAGGATGGGGATTGTGACATGAACGAGAAGCTCATGGGTCTTGAACCCTCTATCCAGTCATGAGTCATGAGTGAGATGTTGGTTTTAGCCTGAGTGGTTTCCTGTGTGCCTGTGTCCTCAGGGAAGGCACTGGGAGACAAATCGCTCTTTACTGTCAGTGTTGTCTTGGCAGAGGGAGTTAAATCAGGCAAACTCACAGCTGGTGGAGTTGCCATTGGAGTTTTGTTCAGAGCAGTTGGAGGAAGGACAGATGGACTTAAGTACATACCTGTGTTGGATACAAGTTCCTCTGAGATTGTGTTTTTGATTATCACATAGGTTGGACCATCAGCACCTAGAGTTGTGGTAGATGTCGTCAGAGAAAAATAGGTACTCTTTCTGATCCCATCAATGGAACTTGTCCCAGAAGAGGAGAAATCAGTCCCAGGAGCATGAGCTGTGTTGGGTGTCTCCCCAGAAGCTGGAATTGTTCTAGGTGTTAACTCAGAGAGGGCAGAGGGATATGGCCCAAATGAAAGGCTGGTCCTTTCTGTAGTATTTGAGCCAAGGGTAATGTCAGCTGCAGAAGTGAAATCTGGGGTACTTCCTTCATCCAGTGTTGTGTCTGCAGATGACTCAGATGGAGTGGTGGATCTGGAGAACAGGAAGGCGTTGTTTGGGATGTTTGTTGTACTTCTGCCCCACCTAGGTGCGGACCCTGTGGGAATGGTGTACTGAAGGTGGGAAGATCCAGTGGTGGGCATTGTGAAGGCACTCTCTTTTCCTTGTACAGTGGCTCTAGTCCCTTGGATACTGGTGGGCTCCCTGAAGCTTTGAGTAGTGGACGTATCAGTCATCCTTGTTGTCCTTTGGATGCTGCTGGACAGGTCTGTAACAGGATCACCTGGTTGGGTAGAAAATGTGATAGGACAGTGGAGCTGGAGTTCTTGCTTGTATATGGATGCAGAGGACAGTTCTTGCTTTCCCTGAGAAAATCTTCTCTGTATTCTTACTCCCATCCAGCCCTCCATGTGCTAAAACATACACTCAGGATTTGAGGAAGTGTGAAAGATTGTGGTGAGGTTTCCATACCTATCAAATTGATCTCTTTGAGCTTGTTCTAAGAGAACATGGAACACATCTCAAATCTCACCAAGGTGGAGAAGATTCTGTCCTTTTTCTTCTATGTCCTCTGCTCCTTCTCCATGCTTGGCCTTGCTCACCAAGTGCCTATCTGGAAACCTTGACCATTGGATAATATTTCTAAGGGGTTGTGGGAAAAATTCACATTTCTCCTCTTATTGTTCTCCTTTTTGGAGACTCCTATATGGTCTTTAAAGAGAAGTTAAATGCAGGGAAAGCAGATTATAAAAAGGTTGGTCAGCCTCTAGGCCTTCATCACTTCTGTCTGAGAAGACAGAACCGTTTCCTCTTTGGGAATGCCTTCAGGACACAGGGCTAACTTTCTCATTACTTCATATCTTCCAAGATCATGGCTCTTTTCCATTTAAGGGCTATTCCAGAAATCATCAACCATGCCTCATCAATTCTCGTCATATTAGTTTCAGACCTCTTTTAGCAAGAACCATCCTACTAATGAAAGTCACTTAAAAAGAGGGGTCTCTTGTGTTCTAAAATACTTAAGTTTCATATTGAAGAAACAGGGCAGAGAGGCCTACAGCATACTTAGGAGAAAAAAAATGTGGCACCAACTTTTCAGATTATTTCTAGACAAATTATAATTCATCAGAAACAAAGCCCCTTGAGAGGCAAATTTTGGTGGCAGGGAGATGAAGTGCCATCATACCTGTAGAGTCAACCACGGTCATGGGTGTTGAAGGGTCACTTTTCATCCCTGCAGAACTTTCACGTGTGGGAAAGTTAGTGGTTGATCCTGCAGTCCCATCAGTGCCTGTAGGAGAGAAAGACGAATGGAATGGCTATAAATCCATTTAGAAGGAAGGTTAATGGGAAAAACCAACAGGCACACACTTTGTCAACAAAGACAATTATTTACAAGGAAGCATTACTCAAAGACTAGAGACAGTAGGGAACATGTTTGGGTTGACTTGAACTCCAGTGTTGCACAAGAATTGTGTCATGAACAGACATGGACAAATTAACTAAAGGGAAAAAAATTGTGTCTTTTATCTCTTTAGTCCCAGCATCAACAGAATCCACAAATATGCTCAACAATGAAAAGCTAAAGGATTGGATTAGGGAGTAAGTATTAGTAACATGTAGTGCCTCCCTTCCCCACCATAAAGCCATTTGGAGATATCTTATTGTGTAGGACTGCAAATTGGGAAGGACGGTTGGCAATAGGAAATCAAAGTTATTGTTGTAGGGAGGTTGGAGGTTGGATCAGACTGAAGTTGCTCAGGGAGATTATAGAAAAAACTGAAATTAAAAGATATGAAGCAAGGGATCAAATGTGGACAGAGGAGTCCTAGAAGTAAACAGACCTCTTCCATGAAAACTGCAATTCTAAATACATGAAAGGTAGGAGAAACCAGTCCTTATTTCATGTTGGCATGGGAGTCCCTGGGTGGTGCAAACAGTTAAAGGCTCAACTACTAGCAGAAAGGTTGGTGGTTTGAACCCACTCAGAGGTGCCTCAGAAGACAGGCCTGGTGATGTGCTTCTGAAAGGACATAGCCTTGAAAACCGTATGGAGCAGTTCTAAGCTACAACACATGGAGCTACCATGAGTCAAAATCAACTCAGTGGTAACTGTCTTAATTATCTAGTGCTGCTGTAACAGAAATACCAAAAGTGGATGGCTTTAACAAACAGAAATTTATTCTCTCACAGTTTAGGAAGCTAGAAGTCTGAATTCATGGTGCCAGCTCTAGGGAATGGCTTTCTTTATTTGTCATCTCTGGTGGAAGGTCCCTATCATCAGTCGTCCCCTGGTGTAGGAGCTTCTCAGAACAGGGCCCCAGGTCCAAAGTATGTATCCCGCTCCCAGTGCTTCTTTCTCGGTAGTATGAGGTTCTCCTCCTCTCATCAGTTCTCTATTTTATATCTTAAAAGAAATTGACTCAAGATGCAAACTATCTTAGTCATCTAGTGCTGCTATGACAGAAATACCACAAGTGGATGGATTTAACAAAGATAAAATTGTAGTCTGGTAGGGTAGAATTCCAAATTAAGGGTGTCAGCTCTAGGGGAAGGCTTTTTCTCCCTGTTGGCTCTTGAGGAAGATCCTTGTCATCAGTCTTCCTCCAGTCTAGGAGCTTCTCAGTGTAGAAACCTCAGGTTCAAAGGACACGCTTTGCTCCTGGGGCTACTTTCTTGGTGGCATGAGGTCCCCCACTTTCTGCTTTCTTCCCTTTCCTTTTATCTCTTGTAAGATAAAAGGTGATAGAGGCCACATCCCAGGGAAACTCCCTTTACATTGGATCAGGAATGTGACCTGAGTAAGGGTGTTACATTCCACCCTAATCCTTTTTAACATAATCTAATCTTGCCTCATTAACCACAGGCAGAAATTAAGATTTACAACACATAGGAAAATTGCATCAATCTCAAAATGGAGGACAACCACACAATACTTGGAATTATAGTCTGGCCAAGGTAACACATTTTTGGGGACACAGTTCAAACCGTAACAGCAACTAACAACATGAAATAGGCAGGAGCTAAGGCAGTGCTTGTCTCTTTTCCACAAGTGCTGCTACTTGTCACATAGCTTTGGCAAGAGGAGTCAAAGGTCCAGTTTGGATGTGTCAAGGATTCAGAAATAGTGATTATCAAGGATGAGGTTCCTGTCCTACCACTCTCTCCTCTCATAGAGGTGGATATTGTCTAAAGAGTTCTCTAGAGGAGATGGTCCTGATGAGAACTGTGTGATTTGGGGACAACGCTATTGTTAAATCTGAAAATAGGGTTAGAGTTGAGTTTGTAGGAAGTAGAGCCAGGCTCCCAGGCTCTGATACTCTTGAGGGTCTAGTAGATGGTGGGAGTGGGGGGGTGGGGAGGCATTCAGTGTGGAGGTCATGGGCTCCAAAGTGCTGAAGTCTTCTGTAGAGAATGGTCTGATCCATGAGGAAACCAAACTTGTCATTGCTTTTGCACTGGACCTGAGGAAAGTAGTGTCCTGTGATAGAGAAGGGGTCAAAATCCAGTCAGTTTGGCCTCCACTCCTAAGGCAATCCTGAATTCCGGTGGAAGATGATCATTGATTCAGGCACAAGGATTGCTTTTCTAGTGCTAAGAAGCCTGACTATGTTTTAGGTCATCCTTAAAGACTAACATGGAAGGTAGGGTATTAGAAATAGTGTGGATGGCCCTGAGGTTCTCAGTGGAATTCATGGATATGTCTAGGTCTGTGCCCAAGTTTCTGTGGAGTCAACACTGACTCACTGACTCATGGCTGTATAGATGGTGTAAGCAGTTAAGCACTCAGCCACTAACCAAAATTCCACCCAGAGAAACCTTAGAAGAAAGGTATGGCAGTCTACTTCCGAAAGGTCATAGCTATTGAAAACCTTATGAAGCAGTTTACTCTGACACACATGGGGTCACCATGAGTTGGAATTGACTCGATGGCAGCTGGTTTGGCACTCAAGTTGGTGACAACAGTGATTGAACTGTTGGAGGAAGGAGTGGCCACTGCACAAGAAGCTCTGCTATATTTTGTACTGGGTTGATGTGTGCAGTCCCCCCATATGGCATGGATCAAACTGAACAATGGCCAAGTCTTCTCACTTGTGACCTCAGGGAAGGATGGGGTTGCGGTGCAATCTGTGAGGACTTCTGCTATGGCAACTGTGGGCAAAGGAGATGTGGCCTTAGATGGCACAGAGAGGACAGGGGCAGAAGATGCGATTCTCAGAGGACCACTAGATGCTCTTACAGTGGTAACTGCAGAGTGTGGGGTGGGATGACTAATCATTGTCATGTGGATGGTGTCAGTGTCTCAGCCATGCTCATAACTAAATGACAGAGAAGAAACTGTTTCAATTTCATTGCTTTTCTCAGAGAAGAACTATGGTCATCCCCAGACTATGGAATTTGGGGAATCCATTGCTGGTGAGATCAGAACTGTGGGTCTGAGTGGAAAGTGCTTTATGTGAGCCCATCTCTATCCTAGTTGTAGTAGCTACTAAAATTGAGCTTTCAAACAGAATAGGTATTCTGCCATATGTGTCCTGATGCTTAGAGCTATAGTTCTTCTCTTGGAACGATCTAGGCCAACAGTCATTCCTCCTGCTACAACTGACTGAGTTGTGGCTATAGGCTCAGATGAAGAAGTGGAAGAGAATTTGTCTCTGGGCTAGGGAAGACTAGAATTTCAGTAACGGTCTCTGCGAGACTACACGTTGGCTCTGAGACCGTGGCATCAAATGTGGAGGTCTCTAGGGGTAAAAGAATCTTTGGAAAGGCTGATATCGTTTGTAGTTGCACACTGGAGCTGTGGTAATCTTATGACACTCCAGAAAGGTCAACATCCCCTATTGTTCAGAGGAAGTGCCAAGAATGTCAGAGACACAGAAAGGACTGTGGTCAGTGGGAACCCTTTCCTGTCATTGAAGTTGAGGTTTTAGACAAGATGTGAAGTCAAATTGTAAGAGTTGTAGGAGGAGGGCAAAATAGTCCAGGGCCTCTCACTTATTCATCTGTTAACATTTGGAAATTTTAAACAGAACATAAACCAACTGCCGTCCAATTGATTCCAACTCATGGAGATCCAATGTGTGTCAGAGTAGAACTGTGCACCATAAGGCTCTCAATGGCTGATTTTTCAGAAGTAGATCATGAAGCATTTCTTCCAAGGTGTCTCCGGGTAGACTGAAACCTCCAATCTTTTGGTTCACAGCCAAGAGCTTAACCATTTGTGCCATGAGGAACTTGGGTGGGGCCAGCCAAGCAGAAAAAAGAAATGAAGCGTGTGCATACCTATTGAGTTGGTCCCTGTCCGGTGTGACAAGGAAGACCATGTGTAGCCTTCATGTGCTGTCTGGTTTGGCATCTTTGTAGTGGACACAAGATTTCCATCAGTCCCTGAAAGAAAAGAGAGATGGAAAGATTCAGGTATCCGTTATCTCAGAATGCCGGAAGTGTAAGAAGAACTCTCAGCTTATACAATTCCTTTACATTGACTGTTCTGTTTTGCCTCAACTCAGACACTGTAGAGCCCAGGATGTATGAGTGAGCCAGAGGATGTCAGGTGACTTCAAACTGAACCTTCTAACAGGACGTGATGGAGGTCAAATACAGGATACTCTCAGGAAAAACTGTCAGATCCCCGAAGGGAAGCTGTTCATTTTATAAATTAAAATGAGACACGTAACATTCTGCTTAGAACAGGAATTGTTAACTTCTTTTGTATCATGGGCCTCCTTAGTAGGCTTATGAACCATATGAATCCTTCATTAAAGAAAACAGAATAAAATATAAAATAAAATTTTAAAGTGTTTAAATTATTAAAGAATCAATTATATTGAAATGTAATTATCATTCTTAAAAATAAAATTTTTATAATATAGGCACTTATTTAACCACCACGTTAAATAAGATCTAGAGGCAAGCCTGCTAACTACCATAATTTTGAAGGAAGGCATAAAGGATATTTCCAAGTACCTACAACATTACCACCAGTTCCCAGTTGCTGTAGAGTCAGTTCTGACCGATGGCGACCACGCGTGTCACAGAACTGTGCTCCATAAAGTTTTCAGTGGCTAATTTTTCAGAGGGAATCGACTTGATGGCAGTGGGTTGTTTTTTTTTAGTCCCTGAAGAAGGACATCATGCTTGGTAATGTAGAGGGTCAGCAAAAGAGAGGAAGACCCTCAGCACCCTTACTGGCTCTCTACTTCACCAAACGTGATGTCTTCCTCTAGCGATTGATCTGTGCTAATGACATGTCCAAGTGAGCAACAACAACAGTTTTTGGAATTAGATCACCAGGCCTTTCTTCCTAGTCTGTCTTAGTCTGGAAGCTCCACTGAAATCTGTCCACCGTGGCTGACCATGCTCATATTTGGAATACTGGTGTACTTGGTAATCCCTTGTTGAACGGCCAGAAAAGTGCCTCAAGTTCAGAGACCCACGTGAAGGAGCTGGAAGGAGACTCGTCAGATTCAGTCTGACTTACCTGGGAATAGACACAGCCTAACCCCCCAACTTGCACACTGAGGAAGGTGGAAGCAGCAGCTCTTATAGGAGGAGAGTTGGGTGGAGCAGAGCCTGTGTCCAGGTCACCCCACTGCAATCGTCTTCCCAACAATGAGTGCCTTGGATTTTGGCTGTGGACTAGAGCTGCATTCAGATCTGCGAGAAGTGTCCACTGTCTTTGAGAACCTCTCCCAGGTGGGCACGGCCTTATCTAGGGCACTACGGTGGTGAGGGGTAGAAATGGCATCAGATACAACCAGCGGATAAACAGGCCTTTCTTCCATGGTACTGTTGGGTAGGTTCAAACTTCCAACTTTGAGGTTAGTAATCCAGTGTAAACTGTTTGTTCCACCAGTGATCTTGATCCTCTCCTCAGTGGCCCCCATATTACAGCCCCACATCTGCCTTTTAGATGAACAATGGCAAACCCTACTCCCACCTTGGAGTAACTAACTTTCCATGGTTCCTTTCTCAACCTGGGCCTATTCACTCTAAAAAACCCAATGCCGTCGACTACAAACACTTATTAAGCACCTTCTATGAATCAAATGATGTATTGCATTGGGCAAATCTCGTGCAAAAGAATTCTTTAAAGTTTTAAAAAGCAAAAGTGTCACTTTGGTGACTAAGATGTCCCAGACCCAAGCCATGGCCTCATGTGCGGGCAAAAGCTGGACAATGAAAAGGAAGACAGAAGAACCGATACGTTTGAACTGTGGTTCGGTGAAGAATACTGAATATACCCTGGACTGCCAGAAGAACAAACAAGTCAGGCTTAGAAGAAATAACAACTAGAATGCTCCTTAGAAGAGAGGGTGGTGAGACTTTGATTCGCTTACTCCGAGCACATTATCAGGAAAGACCAATCAATACAAAAGGACATCATGTTTGATGAAGTAGAGGGTCAGCAAAAATGAGGGAAGCCCTCAGTGAGATGGCTTGACACAATAGCAGTTGGCTGCTAACCGAAGGGATAGAGATTTGAATCCACCTAGAGGTGCCTTTGAAGAAAGCCTGGGCGATCCACTTTCCAAAAACCAGCAATTGAAAACGCTATGGAGCAGACTTCTACTCTGATCTACATGGGATTGGCTATGGCTATAAAAAAAATGGGGTCAAATCCATGGTAACTGTTTATATATATAGAGAGAGAGAGAAGCCAGATATAAATGGCTTCCCTTGAAGTGGTGGGGACAGGACTCCCAGATTCCTGGATCTCCAAACTTCAGGGACCTTAAAAAATTTTGCTCTTGATAACCCAGAGGGTGATGAATAGCATTCAGAGCTTAGGAAGTCAAGATTTTTTTTTTTTAAATAATCATTTAATGGCTACGATTCCTCTTAACAATAATAAGATGAAAAGCCAGTACCAGTTACTGTCAAGTCTATTCTAACTCACGGCAACCCATGTGTGGTCAAGAGTAGAACTGTACTCCATAGGGTTTCAATGGCTGATTTTTTCAGAAGTAGATCACCAGGCCTTTCTTCTGAGGCACATCTGGATGGACTCAGATCTCCAACCTTTTGATCAGGAGCTGAGTGTGTTAACCGTTTGCACCACTCGGTCTCCTTAATAAGATAAAAAGGATGGAAACAAGGATGAAGCAAAGATAAAGCTAAGCATGAAGGCAAGGATAATGAATTTAGGAAGTAAGGGGTCACAGACAGACAGCAGAGAACAGATTCTGAAACAAATGAAGCCAGAAGACAGAATTCTCCCTGATCAGCCACGGAGAGTGCTGCCTACCTGCCCGTGCCCAACACACCCGGAAGGCAGCACTCCTTCCTTGTAAACTGAGTGATGATGGAAGTGGGTGGCCCAGGAAGTGTCCCTGATCCCACAGGCCTCTCCTCACTCAACACTGTGGGCTCTGAGCTGCCAGGTATAGATGCCCCAGCTCAGGGGTGTTGTAGGCTCAGCAGTGGAAGCCACAGCTGATGGTGTTCCTACTGGACAGCTCTGTCTCCAGGGAACCCCCTGAGAAACTGCCTCAGGATGAGCGTGCTTCCTAGGGACACACTGTGGAGAGGGGAGGGATTTGAGACACACTGGGCATAGCACCAAGGATGTCCCCAAGGACAGAAAGGATGATGCCCATGACGGGGAAGGGGACGGAGTCCTGGCTGAAGAGGCTCTTGACATAAACCCAGGGGCCTCCCCCAGAGGGGCCTGTGGGGATGAAAAGGGTTTAAACTGGGTGCTTTTATAGGCGCCCCAGGGAAGCCGAGGGCTGGGTTTGCCCTGGGGCACTCTGAAGAGGCTGCAGCTGCTAAAGAAGATGTTTTGCTTGTCTTTATGCCAGTAGGGGCAGCGTGGGGAGTTTGGGTTTCACTTTGGCCAGTGGTCAATGAGGCAGCGTCCTGTAAGGCTGTCGGGGCCTCTGCCATGCTTTCTGGGTAGAGGCTATAGATAGACCCCATGATTCTCACCCAGACCGATTTTGCCCAGAGGTGACATTTGGCAACGTCTGGAGACATTTTTGGATGTCACGACAGGGTTGTTGTTGCCATCAGTTGCTGCCAAGTCAGCTCTGACTCATGACGACCTCATGTGTGCAAAGTAGAGCTGCTTGGGTTTTCAAGGCTGTGATTTTTTGGAAGCAGATCACCAGGCATTTCTTCCGAGCCACCTCTGGGCAGGTTTGAACCTCCAATCTTTCGGCTAGTAGTTGAGCGATTAGCCGTTTGACCACCCAGGGACTCCTGACTGGGGATTGTTGTTAGTGGCCTTGGGGTGAGAACCACGTGGAGTTGGAATTGACTCAGCGGCAACTGGTTTGGTTTCTGACTGGGGTTAAGGGAGGATACTACTGCCACCTAGTGGGTAGAGGCCAGGGATGCTGCTCAACATCTGCAATGCACAGGGCAGGGCACCCACAACAGGGAGTTATCCAGCACCAACTTTACTGACATTTGTGCGGAGGCTGAGAAACTCTGCTGTAGAGGGGTTAGATGACTTGAACCAAGTTGCAGCTTCTGAGGCTGTTACCATGGAGAAAGTAGGTAGGAAGTCAATTTAGTGCGTTGCTACCAGCATCCATAAATAAATAAATGGTTAAAAGAAGAGAATAAAATGGAATGAAAGACATCAGGGTGCGCTGAATGAAGCAAGAGTTGAGCTATTTTCTGAGAGTGTTTTCAGTTACACACACCTATAGGCATAACTAGGCACATCATCCACATTTACCACATTGTGTTGTTGTTAGTTACTGTTGTGTACAACAGAACAAAACATTGCCTGGGTCCTGCGTCATCTTCATGATCGTTGCTGTGCTCAAGTCCATCGTTGTGGCTATTGTTTCGATCGCTCTCCTGGAGGTTTTCCCTTGTTTTTGCTGACCCTGTACTTTACCAACTACATCGTACCATCATGTATTTCTTATAGGGGGATTCTTAGCCCAAAACAGTCAGCCAGACACCGTTGTAGCTCTGACGTCAGCTCAGCCTCTGATATGCAGCTCTGCCTGGCTTCCTTCCCCATGCCTTCTCTTCCCTCCCTTCAGCACAGACCTGGGGTTGCTGGGGAGGGGGTATGAGATCACAGGGGAGCTGGGAACTTAAAGTGCCTGGCTCCACCACACACCAGCTATGGGACCTTGGGCAAGTGACATAACCAGTCATGTCTCGATTTCCTTACCTGTAAAATGCAAATGATAATAGCATCTACCGGATCAGTTTGCTATGAAGAATAAGTGAATTAACATATGTAAAGAGCTTAGAATAGTGCCTGGCACATGTTAGTGTTCTCTGTTAGCTATCGTTAGTATTGTCATAACTAAATTTAACACAGCATTTATCATTAATTATTTAAGAAAACAAAAGAAAAACTAGTTGCCATTCAGTTGATTCTGATCCACGGAGATGCCATGTGTGCCAGAGTAGAACTGTGCTCCACAGGGTTTCCAGTGGCTCATTTTTTGGAAGTGGATCGCCAGGTCTTTCTTCCAAGGTGCCTCTGGCTGGATTCAAAATACCAACCTTTTGGCTAATAGCTGAGTGCTTAACAGCTTGTGGCACCCGGGCACTCCAGTTATTAATGGGGTGAGTGTAATGTGGGATCAGAGTCACTGAGGGGGGATGGTTTGGAGTCATTTAGAGGGGCCAGGCCAGGGTCACTGGGGGAACCAGGGAGCGGGTCAGATGATCACTGTGTGTTGGGGGTTGTAAGGTCAGACACACAGAGGATAACTGTTCCAGAACAGACCTCATGAGGGCCGAGTGAGGTGGTTAAATGGAGGAGAGGAGACTGTGCAGGATGGGACCAGAGATCTAGAGAGGGTGGAGACAGCTAGCCAGGCTGCCCTGCTGCACGGCGGTGTCTGTTCCCTTGGTAGTTGTGAGGCCCTGCTCCACAGAGGTATGCAGCTAGACTAGCCAGGCAGCCCCCTGGACCTCACATCCCAGGCAGGGACTAAGGAGGGGTGTAGAAAGGGGCCGCCCGGCCCAGGACAGTGGTGGAAATGTGAACCTACCCTCCTCCAGCCCTGAGGAAGATCTGAGACAGCCAAGGCCATGGGCAAATTCCACTGTCCCCACCCAGGTATGCTAGCCCGCCCTGCAGCCACAGGGACTGCTGGGGCTCCTTCAGGGTTTCAGCACCAACTACTCCCCTGCAGCCTACCTGCCCTGCAAGGAGAGCGCTGAGGCTTCTCCTTCCCGTTTGAAGAAAGTGAAGACATTCTGCCAGGAGTGAGAAGATGATCCTTCAGGAGGAGGAAGAAAAACACACACTTGGACACACACATACATGCACTCTCACACCCACACTCATGCAGACAAATACACACAGCCATGCGCATTCACACATACTCATGTATACTCACAATCCCATGTACACTCATACACAGTGACACACACTCACAAACACATACTCCCACACTCACACAAGGCAAGAGCTCAAGTCCTGGAGTCCTGGGTTTCATCGGTTCTGCCACTAGTCAACTAATTTCACTGAACCTCTGTTTCACCATCTCTGAAGGAAAAATAGTTTTCTGTGGGTGGTGCAAATGGTTAAGTGCTCGGCTACTAACCTAAAGGCTGGTGGTTTGAGTCCACCCAGAGGTGCCTTGCAAGAAAGGCCTGGTGATGTACTTCCAAAATATTGCAGCCATTAAAAACCCAACGGAGCTGTTCTACTGTGACACATATGGGGTCACCATGAGTCAGAATTAACTTGACAATGACTGGTTTAGCTTTTTGAAAAACAAAAATAATAAGAGTACACCTACCCAGGGCATTACAGCAGGGTAACTAAAATGAGTTAGCCATGGATCTATAACAACCCCAGCCCCTTTCAGTCTTTGCTTCTCCGTGAGGCCTTCCCTGACCCTACCCTATTGAAAACAGCAACCTGACCCCCAACACCCACTCCAGCACCCATGATTCTCTGTTCTATTTCTTTTCTCCTTATCATCTTCTAACATACGACATAACTTACTAGCTGTTCTTACAGCTCATGGTCTGTCTTCTTGGTCAGCTCAGCAGGGATATTTGTCTGTTTTGTTCACAGCTGTATCCCCAGTGCCCAGAAAACTGCCTGGCACGCAGTAGGTGTTCAGTAAATAGCCACAGATCAAATGAAAGAATGAATCTCCAAGTCTAGTACTAGCACCAGTTGCCACTGAGTAGACTTCAACTAATGGCAACCCCATAGGTGTCAGGGTAAAACTGTGCTCCATAGGGTTTTCAGTGGCTGATTTTTCAAAAGTAGATTGCCAGGCCTTTCTTCTGAGGTGCCTCTAGGGAGACTTGTACCTCCAACCTTTCAGTTAGCAGCTGAGTGTGTTAACCATTTGCACCACCCAGGGACTCTTCTCCAAATATTTTATAACGAGTGAGGGTCCTTCCTGATAGAGTGAATGTAGACAAAGGCCCTTTCCTCAATGAGAGGGAAAGGGAACCCTCTCAAAAGGAGAAGGAAGATTCTTTCTTTTCTAGGGTGAGAGAGAAGGGGATCTCCCATCTTTTAGGGAGAGTGAGGACACCACGAAAACTTCATCCGATACAGAAACCCTCCTCACTTTCTGCCCCCAAAGTAGTCTGTTATTTCATTCATTCATTCATGCCACAAATATTCACTGGATGTCTACTGTGCACCAGGTACTGGGACAGGCTGTAGACAGGAAGTGCCAGAAAGCGAATGAGTACAGGAGAACAATTGAGATGGAGGGCAACCAACTTGCCCAAGTTGTTCCAACTTGCCTGGAACTTTCTCAGTTTAGCACTGCAAGTCCTGCATCCTGGGAACTCCCTTGGTCTCCGGCAAACCGGGACATTTGGTTACCCTACTGGGATGTGAGGAGTACCTGGGGATACAAATGGCTAATGGGCTATGCTGCTAAGCAAAAGGTTGGGGGTTCAAACCCACCCAGACATGCCTCAGAAGAAAGGCCTGGAGATCTGCTTCCAAAAAGTCACAGTCATGAAAACTGCATGGAGCACAGTTCTACTCTGACTCACATGGGGGCACCATGAGTTGGAATCAACATGACGGCAACTGGTTTATTGGTTGTGTCCTTCTGATCTGGCTTTGCCTCCACAGCTCTGTGCTTGCGGTGAGTATGGGCCCCTTGGGAGAGCTCTGAGCTACATTTAGAGAACTGACCAGCCCATGGTGTGAGTGAGGGCCTCCAGGGTGAAGAAGATGAGGTAGCTGGCTGATGGCCATGCCCAGAGGACAAACCTGGATGGTGGCAGGGAGATGTAGAGTTTGGAGTCAGACAACCTGGGATCAAAGCCCACCTCTACCCTGGCTACTGCACGACCTTCCTCTTGAGCTTGTTTCCTTATCTGTAAAATGAGATGGTTGTCAGGGCCTCTGAGTCTAAGGTCAGCACTGGGTGGGTCCCTGGGTGAATCACAATGCCCGCCTCTGTCCTGCCCTTGGGAGGTAGGAGGAGCTTCATTCATCTGTTTAAATTGTCCCCCTGCGGGGAATTCTGGGAGCAAAAAGTGACCAAAGGACAAGCTGGGTGTGATAAGTTACATAGGGGGAAATGGGGGGGTGGACACAATTACCTCCCATTTTACAAAAGTAGAAACTGAGGCTCAGAGAGGTTAAGCCTTTCATTTAAATTCACACAACAAGGATTTGAACCCGGGTTTCTAGGTGAGTCCTAAGCCCTCGTTTTTACCCCTTCTCTGGGAAGAGGCTGAGGGTTGATGAGTATCTTGTCTTACACCTTCCTTTTCGGAAGCCCACCCAGCTCCTGGGGAAAAAGTGACTTTGTTCCTTGAGGACTGGGAGAAATGTGAGCCAACCTTTCTGCTTTTCCAGGAGATGGGGCACAAGTGGAGAAAGATAAACTGAAATTCTGGCCAGGGCAGGTTAGACATGGGGCCCCCTCACAGTTCCAAGTACCCCCAACATACACACCCACACCTACTCCCATCAACATTCCTCCCTTAGCAACCCCCCTCCCAGGATCTCAGAGCTCCCTGGCCAGGCCTGGGATGGGACAATGGCCGGCGTACAGGGACCTGGGAGGGAGCTCAGCAGAGCACGGTAAACACCTTGGGTGCTCTGTACCTTCACAGCCCTTGGGAGCCCTGCTGCGAGGGATGGTGTGGGAGAATTCACCTCCTGAGGATACAGAGAAGGGGGGACCTTTATGCCCAGAAACTTCCAGGAGAGACAAAATCCTCATTAATCCTCAGGGTCTTCCCAGACAAAGTGTAAAGGCAGGGGCTTAGGAACCATCCAGAAACTGGGGTTTGAATCCTTGCTGTGTGAGCCTCAGTTTCCTTATCTGTAAAATGGGGGTAACAGGTGCCCCCGTTCCCATTCATGCAGGCTCATTCAAGATAATGCGGGTAAAGCCCGGAACAGAGAGATGTGCAATACAAAATGATGCTTCTTGAGGCCCTTTGGGATCTCTGAGTATCTCGGTGTCATGGATTGAATTATGTTTCCCCAAAAATGTATGTATCAATTTGGCTGGGCCATGATTCCTGGTATTTTGTGATTTTCCTATATGTTGTAAATACTGCCTCTATGGTGTTAATTAGGGAGAGTGAGTGGCAGTTGTATTAGTGGGGCAGGACTCAATCTACAAGATTAGATTGTGTCTTGAGTCAATCTCTTGAGATATAAAAGAAAGAAGCAAGCAGAGAGACAGGGGGACCTCATACTACCAAGAAAGTGATGCTGGGAGCAGAGCACATGCTTTGAACCTGGGGTCCCTGCACGGAGAAGCTCCTAGTCTGGGGGAAGATTGATGAAAAGGCCGACAGAGAGAGAAAGCCTTCCCCTGGAGCTGACACCCTGAATTTGGACTTTTAGCCTACTTTACTGTCAAGAAATAAATTTATCTTTGTTAAGTCCATCCCTTGTGGTATTTCTGTTATAGCAGCACTAGATGGCCAAGACATGCAGCCACAGGAGCAAAGAGGGGAAAGGCACAGGGTTGGGGTATAGAGGAGGATGGACGGGGTTCAGGGTAAAGGGAGACGGAAGTGGGGGTGGATTTTCCCCAGCTCTGGGGTTTTTAAAATTGCTCTTTAGGCAAATGGAAACAGAGAGGCTAAGTGTCTGTCCCAATGGCACACAGCTTGTTAAAGATAAACTCGGATTTCTGTCCCTTTCTGCCCAGGGATTAAGGAAATCTTTTCTGTCTTCTACATCAAAAGCCCTGGAGGGTGTCTGGATCGATTCCAGGAGAATCCCTTGGAGAAGGAGTGTGTGGCCTGAGGGATTGACCCATGTCCTGTGGGAATGGCCAGAGGTGTCATCCTATAGCCCAGGTGACCAGCGCTCCCTGTAGCAGGGGTCTGCCCCATGTAACAGCCACTGGCGTCAGCCCAAGTGAGCCTGGGTGACAGAAACAGCTAAACAGCCTCTGTTGTGGCAATGTGCTTTGGAGATAGCTTGGAGAATGCACCCCATTGGAGGTGGTAGGATCTGTCCTGTGGAAACCCGCCCACCATTCAGTCCATTGTGTGGATGGCTCATAATGGTGTCCGCTACAAAGCTCTCACTAGGCCCACAGCTGGGCCTCTGTGACTCAGGGTGGGGTGGGGGAGGAAGCTGGGGCATCTTCCCTGCCTGCTCTGGGTGGGGGAGGGGCCAAGGCAGCAGCCTGACCACCTGAGGCAACTCACAGGTCCCCATCCCATCTAGGGACAGGGACGCAGGAGGGGGCCACCTCATTCCTCTTCAAACCACTCTCAGTGAGGACAGCCCCTCTTCAGAGGAGTAAATGAACAGATGTTTAGGCAATTGTACATCCTGTGGCTCCTTTCAATGGGGCCTTGGGTTGTCGTGGATACCAGAGGGGTGCAGTTAGAAAACCCCAACTTCCCAGCCAAGGAGGTGGCCAGATGGAAACAGTTGTGAGTCGGGGCAACCCTGGGACCAGTGTGGGAGATCTTGGACCTTCATTCCTTGGGGGAGAGTGCCTGCCCACCTTCACACACACCCCAAGCTGGGTCCCAGCCCTCCCCTGACGCCAGTGAGGTTTTCTTGGGTGGTAAGGCCCAAGCTGACCCCCAAAATGACCAATTAAAATACAAACAACTCGTTACCATCCGGTTGATTCCAACTCATAGTAACCCTATAGGACAGAGTAGAACTGCCCCATAGAGTTTCCAAGGAGCGCCTGGTGGATTCAAGCTACTGACCTTTTGGTTAGCAGCCATAGCTCTTAACCACTATGCTACATGACCAATAGGCCTGCAGATTCCCCCTTTGGACCCTGAAACAGTCCTCCCTAACCTTCTCAGCCTGCCTTTCTGCTTCTGCCTCTGCCCTCCGCACATCCCCATCATCATATTAACTCTCCAGTTACGCCTGGCCTTTCCTGCCTCCTGGCCTTTGCCGCTCCCCCTTCCCCTGCCCCGCTTCCCCCTGCCAGGGCTGCCCTGCCCCCTCTTCTCCATCTCTGCCTGTAGAAATCCCGGCCAAGCCACACACCACCCTACAGTTGATATAAACCCCCCTCCCTCATCAGCACCTCAAAGACAGCAAAGCCCCTCTCTGCCTGGCACCCTGAGTGACAGGGAACAGCCTTGTCCACTGGCTGGGGGCTTTTGGAAGCCCTGGGCTGTACCATACTCATTTCCCCTCTCTGAGACCTGGGCACAGGTACAGGGCACACAGGTGCTGATAAAACCCCCTGGAGAATGGGTTACAGGAGACTTGGTGGTGCAGCGGTGAAGTACTCAGCTGCTAACCAGAAGGTTAGTGGTTTGAATCCCCAGCCTCTCCATGGGAGAAAGATGTGGCAGTCTCCTTCCCTAAAGATGTACAGCCTTGGAAACCCAAGGGGTAGTCCTACCCTGTCCTGTAGGGTCGCTATGAGTTGGAATCGACTTGATGGCAAGAGGTTTAGTTTTTGATTTAGTGAATGGGTATGGGAGTGAGCCAGCAGACACAAAAACACATGGTCGTCTCTAGACTGGTCCTGGCAGATATTTAAATCACAATGTGGCAATGTGTGAGCCCCCCAAGTCAGTCCAGAAAACCAGCCTCATCAAGTTGGGTGTGAAGCAGGTGATTGCCAAAAAAGCACAAGAAAACCTTCTTTAGTGCCCCCGGTGGGGGCTTGGGAAGCCCCAGCACCTACACACCTGCCACCCTCCTCCAGGGAATCTGTCCACTTCCTCTGCTGGCCCTGGCCCACCCCTGCTTACCTGGTAGACAGATGAGGAGGAGGCTCATGGCCAGAGCCAGCAGGTGCCTGTGCCAGTGCTCCCAAGGTACAGGGCGCTCCTGGCCCATCCTCCTGCCTGCCAGGGCTGTGCTCTGAGCTGACCCAAGTCCCCTGAGACTCAAACCCTGAGTGAGTCCCCACAACTGAGCTCAACTTGGCCCAGCCCTGACTCTAGGGAGGGACGTGAGGACACACCTTGCTGAGCCTGTGGAGAGGGGCAGGGCCTGCCCTGAGGGGAAGCAAAGGGTGCCTCAGCTGGCAAAGGTTGGCCAGCATTATTCAGTCCCCTCAGCAACGGCCAGCACAGTGACTAACCCCTGCAGACCCATACCCTGTGAGGAGGGGCGGGAGGAGGCCCTGCCCAGGTGAAGCCTGGCTCTGGAGTCTATTGCCAAGCCAAGGGACCCCAGGGGTCTGCCTGAAGGGGTCTGGGCAGGGGTTCAGGCATTGGTTTATCCCTTGCCTACAAGCCTGTAGCTCCTGCCTGACACCCCCTGCTTGGGGGCTGCCAGACCGAAGCTGGGTGGACCCTCCAGGGGAGGCAGGGCGGCAGCTGCACCCCGTGGCTGGCTCTGGAGGGTTCCGGAATGTGCAGGAGTTGAGGGGAGGCTGCATTCCCATGTGGAAACTCCCTGGCTGCCACGGAAGCTGAGGGCTGGGTTTGTTCTATTCTCGGGGAGCCCTTACGGCCACCTCACGCCTCCCCTGCCCATGGGGTACGGTCCTTCACTTCCCAGCCAAGCCCTTCAGCTGTTCCCACCAGCAGAAGAGAGATGTAAGAGGCAAGTGTGGGGTGCAGGGAAGGTTCCTGGGGTTCTACCTCCATCTCACCAGCCGCCATCCACTGTTTATCATCCCAGGCCTGAGCTATTACACTAACCCCTCAGAAACGGGCTCTTCCCTGCCAGTCTGCCCAGCACAGACTGCCAGGACCATCCTCCTTAAGTACCACGAGCATCAGGGCTCCCCAGTCCTTCCTCTTCAGGCACTCAGGAGACCCTCATCTTTCCTCCCTCCTTCCTTACCCCTTGAGTCTGAAACAGTCCTAAGAGGAGGTTTATCACCACCAGTTTTCAAGGCCAGTGTACAGCTGGAAGGTGGCAGGCCACGGATTCTGCCCCGGAGTGCCTGGCACCCCACGGGGCCTCACATCTTGACTGTGTTTTGTGCACAGAGCCAAGCCCCACACACCTGTGGCCAGGCCAGACTTGTCAGCAACCCCTGGGTCTTACCATGCTCCATGCAATTTTCTACTGACCTACTCTCAGCATGCCCCACATCCGTTCATATGCTCAACACAGACACATGCTAGGCCCCTGTTATGCTCTGGTCCTGCAGCCTGAACTGCTGCCCCATGCTGAGACAGTACCAGCCCTCAGGGGGCTTCCCAGGCTAGAGGCAGAGACAGACGAATGAGTACAGAATGATGGAGCTGGGAGGGCAGAAGCATAGAGAATGGTGGGAGACACCAGTCCAGGGCTCGGAGTGGGGAAAGAATCAAAGAAGGCTTCCTGGATGAAGTGCCACATATACCAAGACCTGCTGGAGTCTGCTAGGCCAGGGGACGTGGGGAGAAAGGAAAGGAGAAGATACAGCAGCTACAGAGCCTGGAGGCAGCAGAAGGGAAGGCAGGAAGGAGGAAGTGGGTCACGCTTGGTCCAAACCCCTACCCCCCGTTCTGCCAAGGCACCTCTCCCTTCCTTAAGAAAAACAACCGGGGAAAGAGGCCAAGCCAGAGAGTCCTCTGGGAGCTCATTGGGTTCAACTGCTCCACCTCACAGATGGAAAAACTGCTAGCAAATGGTGCCAAGACCTGTAGGGTCAGTGACAGAGCTGGGGCCGGGCCACAGGACCCTGGACTCCCCAGCCAGTGCTCTCTCCATTTAGGTGATTCAAAACTCTCTTTTTCCAAGACGCAGGGATGAGCACCACCAAGCACCATCATCAGTCCATGGGGCCTGAGGGCTCCAGGAGCTCCCAGTCCTCACACTGGGATGTGCTGGGGTTAATGGGTTTAGGTTTACTATGGGTAATCACGTTGTTGTGTGCCGTCGACTTGATTCCAACTCATAGTGACCCTATGGAACAGAGTAGAACTGCCCCATAGGGTTTCCTAGGCTGAAATTTTTAGGGAGGCAGGTCACCAGGTCTTTTCTCCCATGGAAAGGCTGGTGGGTTGGAACTGTCGACCTCTCAGTTAGCAGCCAAGTGCTTAACCATTGCACCACCAGGGCTCTCCTTATGGGTAATCGTAGCTACTGTTTATTGAGTTCCTAAACCAAAAAACTAAGCCCATTGTCGTCGAGTTGATTCCAACTCAGAGCAACCTTATAAGACAGAGTAGAACTGCTCCATAGTTTCTATGGAGTGGCTGGTGGATTCCAATTGCCAGCCTTTGGGTTAGCAGCCGTAGTACTTAACCACTGCGACACCAGGGCTTCTATTGAGTCCCTAGGTGGTACAAGTAGCTGATGTGCTCAGCTGCTAACTGAAAGTTTGGAGGTTTGAGTCCATCCAGAGCTACCTTGGAAGAAGAGCCTGGCAACCTACTTCCAAAAGTTCACAGCCATTGAAAAACCTATGTGTGTAGCACAGTTCTGCCCTGACACGTGGGGTCACCATGAGCCAGAGCTGACTTGATGGCAACTGGTTTACTATGTGCCAGGCACAGTTTTCAACCATCACCATAATACCAAAGCAACTCTCACAGCAACTGTATAAGGCGATTGCTGTAAATTGCTCCATTGTACAGATGAGAAAATCTAGGCTCGGTGATGTGCCCAAAGTCACACAGGTAGGACCTGGCAGAGCCAGGATTTGAGCTCAGCTTTGATCTAAACCAGCGATTCTCACTCAGTGGTGATTTTACCCCCAGGGGACACTTGGCTATATCTGGAGACATTTTTGGTGTTCACAATAAGAAAAGGGGGGACTGCTGCTGGCATCTAATGGAAGAAGGCCAGGGATGCTGCTCAGCACCCTAAAATGCACAGGATGCCCCCTCCCTGCCTCTGCCAGACAGTGAATTATTCAGCCCCAAATGACAAGAGTGCCAAGGCTGAGAAACCCCATTCTGGGGGAAAGGAATGTTCTGTACTTTGAGCTGTGAGGAGGTTACGCATAAGTAAAAAATCATTGAGTCATACATTTAAGATTAGGACATTTTGTGCATTTTCCTGTGTATATGCTATACTTCAACTAAAACCTTTTAAAAATTAAATTAAAAATTAAAAAAAATCCAATGGCAGAGCACAGATTTGAACCTAGGCCTGTTTAAATAATCTTCACTCTCCTGAACAAGGACAAAAACTGTGCTCACTGGTATCCCTTCTTCCTTGTTTGCCCTGATCCAAACCATTCTCCACCGTTCATCTGCTCAAAACCCTCCGGTGGCCTCACTCTGCACTTAGAATGAAATCTAAATTCCTCAGCACAGCCTTCGTGACCTCCGCAGTCTTGCTCCAGGCACCTCTCAGTCTCTTTCTCCCTCCAGTCTCCCTCCCTCCTCTGCTCTACTATACTGGCCTTCTTGCTGGTCCTTGTGCACACAAGGCCCTGCCACCCCAGGGCCTTTGCACATACTCTTCCCTCTGCCAGCTTCTCACCTCAGGCCTTCACTCAGATGTCACCTCCTTAGAGAAGCCCATCCTGACTACTCCTAAAGCATACTGCCTTCTCGATCTCATACCACCTCATTGTCCTCTTTACTTCCTCTATAAACAAACAAACAAACAAAAAACCTGTTGTCATCGAGTTGATTCCAACTCATGGTGACCATATGCTTTACAGAGTAGAATTGTGATCCATATGGCATTCTTGGTTGTAATCTGAGTGGAAGCAGATTGCCAGGACTTTATTCTGCAGTACTACTAGGTGGTTTCAAACTGCCAACCTTTAGGTTAGCAGTTGAATGCAAACTGTTAGCACCATCTAGAGACCTGACTCTAGCATATATCAATATTATAAATTTCTAACTAATTTTTATCATTTATTTTTTTACTTATCTATTGTCTGCTCCTGTCTCTCACCCTGGGAAGAGGCTGTGTCTATCTTATTCACAGCTATCCCCATTCTGTTGAGTGGATTCCAAATCATAGTGACCCTACAGGACAGAGCAGAAGTGCCCCATAGGGTTCCAAGGAGTGGCTGGTGGATTTGAACTGCCACCTTTTGGTTAGCAGCTGAGCTCTTAACCATCATGCCACTAGGACTCCGTATTCACTGTGAATGGGACACAACAGGTTCTCAAATGTTTACTGAATTAAAAAAAAAAAAAATTCTAGAATTTTCTGGATAGGGTTGAGAAGAGAATCATATCCCATTTAATTTAGCTTTTTTTTGCCATGTGGGGGACAACATTAGGATTCTCACCTTCCATGAGGGCGGCCCAGGTTCGATTCCCTGCCAGTGCATCTCATGCACAGCTACCACCCAGCTATCAGCAGAGGCTTGTGAATTGCTAGGATTCCAAACAGATTTCAGTGGAGCTTCCAGACTAAGACGCTCTAGGAAGAAAGCTTGGCCATCTGCTTCCGAAAAAAATCAGCCAGTGAAAACCCTATGGATCACAACAATCTGATGCACAACCAATCACGGGGATGGCACAGGACCAGGTGGCGTTTCATTCTATTGTGCGTCGGGGCTGTGAGTTGAGGCCAACTTGATAGCAGCTAACAACAACAACGTTTTTGGCACAACAGCCTCAGAGACCAGCCTTCTAGGGCACACTCTGTGAAACGCTGTTCTGGACCCCTTCCTTTCTATCCTAAGACATTTCTAAAGTAATTCTTGGTTCCCTACCCGCCACCCTTCTGTAGTTCATGCCCTCCTCATCTCTCTGTCTGACTTTTAAAGCAGGCTTTTTTCTTGTCTCCAGCCTCTAGCTCCGCCCTCGCCCAGATCCCCTCCACCCAGCTGACAATGACCTCTCAAAAATGCAAACCTTGACTGTGCCCCACCCTTGGTCCAAATTCTTCAGTGCCTTCTCATTGCCCTCAGGATCAAGTCCAAACTCTCCAGCCTGGCTTCCCAGGCTCATTATGACCTGGGACCTGCCCCCCATCCACTTAGCCACAATTTCCCATAAACCAGTGCTTCCACCCTACTGAATTATCCACCACCCTTCCCTGCAACAAGAGACATCTCTTCACCTGACACATTTCTCCACAGGCTAAGCTTAAATCTGCCCTGATTCGTGAGGACTTCTCTGCTTCCCTTGGGAGAGCTGGTGGTGCTGTGGTTAAGAGCTTGGCTGCTAACCAAAATGTCAGCAGTTTGAATCCACTAGCCAATCCTTGGAAATGCTATGAGGCAGTTCTACTCTGTCCTATAGGGTTGTTGTTATCTAGTGCTGTTATAACAGAAATACTGTAAATGGATGGCTTTAAAGAAGAGAAATTTATTCTCTCACAGTCTAGCAGGCTAGAAGTCCAAATTCAGGGTGCCAGATTCAGGGGAAAGCTTTCTATCTCTGTTGGCTCTGGAGGAAGCTCCTTGTCACCAATCTTCCCATGGTATGGTCTAGGAGGTTCTCCATACAGGAACCCTGGATCCAAAGGATGCACTCTTCTGGCACTACTTTTTTGTTGGTGTGAGTCTCCCCCACCCCCGTCTATCTGCTGCTTTCTCTCTTTTATATCTCAAAACGGATAGGCTCAAGACATAATCTTGTAGATTGAATCCTTCCTCATTAACATAACTGCCACTAATCCCATCTCATTAACATCATAGAAATAGGATTTATAACACATAGGAAAATCACATCAGATGACAAAATGGTGGACGATCACACAATACTGGGAATCATGGCCTAGCCAAATCGATACACATATTTTTGGTGGATACAATTCAATCCATGACAGTTGCTATGAATTGGAATCGACCTAACAGCAATGGGTTTTTGGAGCCCTGGTGGTGCAGTGGTTAAGAGCTCAGCTGCTAACCAAAAGGTTGGCAGTTTGAACCCATCAGCTGTTCCTTGGAAACCCTATGGGCCAGTTCTACTTTGTTCTGTAGGGTTGCTATGAGTCGGAATCCACTTGACGGCCATGGGCTTGGTTTGATTTTTTTCTTTGCTTCCCTCAGACAGAATGTGTTCACCCTCTTTTTGTTTCCAGAGTTCTCTGTAACTTCCTCCATGATAGTGTTTGGCCACATTATCACATGCTTATGTGTTCATTTCTTTCACTCCTAGACTTGTGAAGACCACATGGAGTACCTGGCTCACAGTGGCTGCGCAAAAACCAAGTTTGTTGATTCATTCACTCATTCGTCCATTCACTGAGTACTCACCAGGCGCTGGAGTCCCTGGATGGTGCAAACAGCTAAGCACTCATCAACTAACTAGAAAATTGGAGGTTTCAGTGCACCCAGAGGGGCCTCGGAAGAAAGGCCTGATGACCTGCTTCCAAAAAATCAGCTACTGGAAACCCTGCTGAGCTCAGTTTTACTCTGACACGGGTGGGGTTGCCATGAGTTAGAGATGACTTGATGAAAACTGTTTTGTTTGTTTGTTTTTTAATTGTGCATAAGTTGTAAGTTCCTGAAAACAAAAAGGAATAATAATAGTGTATGTGGCTTTGGGGTCAGATTTACTTGAATTCTAACCCCAGTTCACCCTCTGAACTGGATGTATGCTCTCTCTGTATTGCTTTTGTTCTCATCCACTCGGAGTGACAAATTATTGAGTCATGGTTCCCGGTCCAAACTCTGGAGTCACACATAAAAACCAAACAAGCAAACAAACAAAATAGTAGTTGGCTCTGACCCATGAAAACTCCATGTATGTCAGAGTAGAAACTATAGAGTTTCCAGTGGAGGATTTTTGGAAGTGATCTCCTGGCTTTTCTTCCAAGGTACCTCTGGGTGGACTTGAACCTCCAACCTTTTGGTTAGCAGCTAAGCGCTTTAACTATTTGACCACCCAGGGACTTCTGGAGTCAGATGGACCAGGTTCAGGTCATAGCTTCACCATGTGAACAGCCTCGAGCAATGGCCTCAGTGTCTGTATCTCTAAAATGGGGACAACGACAGCACCTGCTTTGCAGCGTTTCACTGAGGCTGAAATAAGATGGTGCCTGTTGTGGACTGAATTGTGTCTCCCAAGATACGTGCTGAAATCCTATGAGTCAGAATTGACTTGATGGCAGTGGGCTAGGTTTTTTACTGGTACCTACAAAAAAAATTTTTTTTTTTTTTTTTTATGGAAGGAGCCATGGCGGCACAGTGGTTAAGTGCTCAGCTGGTAACTGAAAGG
This sequence comes from Elephas maximus indicus, assembly GCF_024166365.1. Lineage (NCBI taxonomy): Eukaryota > Metazoa > Chordata > Mammalia > Proboscidea > Elephantidae > Elephas > Elephas maximus. Next base: position 15,955,432 of record NC_064821.1, read on the forward strand.
TTAGCAGTTCGAACCCACCAGCCTCTCCAGAGGAGAAAGACCAGGCTATCAGTTTCCATTGAGATTACAGCTTGGGAAACCCTATGGGAAAGTTTTACTCTGCCCTACAGGGTCAGTGTGAATCGGAATTGACTGGACACCACATAACAATGTATCCGCAGGGTTTTCTTTGTTATGCGAATGAAACCACATCAGTGTAGTGTGTATCCTAAACTTAATCACTTCTGAATTACAAAATGAGCAGATTAGATACAGGAGCAAATACAAATGGGGTGGGGGAGGGAGAAAGAGATGCTATAGGAAGATCCCCAAGGAACCAAGGAATTCTGGTGCAGCAAGGCGAAAAGAAAAAGGACTATTCCCACAGAGCCAACAGAGAGAGAGCCTTCCCCTAGAGCATCCTAAACTGTGAAAAAATAAATTTCTGTTCTTTGAAGCCACCCACTTGTGGTATTTCTATTATAGCAGCTCTAGAAAACTAACACAGTGCCCCATTCCCACATAGCAAAGCTGATGACAACTTGAGGTGGCACTGAGCATGCTTATCAGTGAGCTCATGTGAGACGTCTTCTGCAGTTGCCCTCGGGGAGAATTTGACCGACTTAAGACAAGCCGGTAAGAGAAGGGCCGAGGAAATAGTTTCTTGTCATTGTTTGTAACTTTCAAATCTATTCATTTTCATCCCCCCAGATGGCATAGTCTGAGAAATATGGGTTCCAAAGGCACATCTACTCTTCTCTGCTTGCAAATCTTGAAGACAGGATTAAGATGCCTTCTAGGACTTGCCTGGGGTCTCCAGCACCCCCTGCTCAATGCCCTGTTATACCTAGCTCAACTATACCTAGCAAGACCCTCTACTCATATTTGCTGAATTACATAAAGGGTAGAGGCAAAGATGATTGAGTTTACAAGCTTGGATGGCTCTGAGGGCAGAAGCCCCATAAATAAAAACAAAGACGTTGGAGTGGGAGGACGAGAAGGGTAGGGCACAACAGTGACTTAATTCAAACTGACGGATTTCTGCTTGTCATAGGCTAGGCGCTGGGCCAGGTATGAGGGTGGTACGGTACCTCCCCTCAGGGAAATTGAAGTGTCCCGGGGGAGAAAGGCAATAAATAATGACCAGCTCGCATGCCGGTGTGACCACAGTGACTTAGAAGGTGTGGTTGGGACTTACCATGAGGAGGTTTAATTTCATCTTTGGGCTCGGTGAAATCTGGGGGTGGAGGCCTGAAGGGTAAGTAATGTCAGCCAGACAAAGGGGAGGCTAGGGAGCTTCCAGACAGAAGGAACCCCATGCCAAGGCCCAGAGATGACAGCGAGCTGGGGCAGAAGGAGAGGGGCCTAGAGAGAATCTAGAGACAAAGGCTGTGGGGCCCAGAAGGTGTGGACCCAGGTGTGCCTGGCAGAATAATGGACTCCTGAAGACATCCATGTTCTAATCCTTGGAACCTGGGAATATGTTGCCTTTCATGGCAAAGAGGAATTTGCTGACGTGATTAAGCTAATTTTTTTGAGATGGGAATCCTGAATTATCTGAGGGGGTCCGATGTAATCACCACCACCACCACCTGTTGCCATCAGGTTGATCCTGACTCATGGCAACTCCATGTGTATCAGAGTAGAACTGTTCCATAGGGTTTTCAATGACTGATTTTTCAGAAGTAGATCACCAGGCCTTTTTTTCTGAGGAGTCTCTGGGTGAACTTGAATTTTGAATTGCCAATCTATTCGTTAGGCAGCCAAGTGCATTAACTGCTCCCAATGTAATCACAAGAGTCCTTAGAGGGAAAAATGGAGAGTCAGAGCCTCTTTTCTCCAGAGCAGAAACAAAGGGAAAGAAGGTGATGTGACAAGAGAGGTCAGAGAGTCAGGGAGCAATGTGAAGAAGCTGTGCTTCTGGCTTTGAAGATGAAGGAGGGGCCCACGAGCCAAGAAATGTGTGTGGCCTCTAGAAATTGGAAACAGCAAGGAAACAAATTATGCCCTGGAGCCTCCAGAAGGAGTGCAGCCCTGCCAACACCTTGATTTTAGCCCAAAACCTGTTGCCACTGAGTTGATTCTTATTCATAGCAACCCCATGTGTACAGAGTAGAACTGTGCTCCGCAGGGTTTTCAGTGGCTGAATTTTTGGAAGCAGATCACCAGGCCTTCCTTCTTAGGCACTTCCGGTGGACTCAAATCTCTAGCCTTTCAGTTAGCAGCCACGCACATTAACCGTTCGCACCATCTAGGAACTCTGGAAAGACCTGTTTTCAGACTTCTGACCTCCAGAACTATAGATAGTATATGTATGTTGTTTTAGCCACTAGATTTGTGGTAGGAAGCTCACATACCGAAGGACCTGTCAGGGAGGGAGGACTTCACAGAGAAGGCTCAGAGGGGTGATGTCAACTCCCCACAGACACTCAGCTGGTGGGCATCAGGAAGAGATGTAAACACCCCAACCCCAAAATCTGTTTGCTGGACGACACGAATAGATGAATCAACAAGCAAGCTAGCAACCCTTACCACCATCATCACCACTGACCCCCTTTTGAGCATTTCTGATGAATAAGCCCTTTACTAGCATGATCTCATTTTGTTTCTTTAACTCTCACAAGAGCTATGTACTGTTTTCTCCTTTTTACAGATGTAGGGGCCACAGCTCAGAGGAATCGTCCAGCTTGCTAAGTCATTCAGCAAAGGAGGGGCAAAGGCAGGATTTGAACCCAAGCAGGTTCAAATCCAGAGCGTGTGTGTATTTTCAGCTCTGTGCTTCAATAGGTGGAGGGATGGATGGACGGACGGATGGATGAATAGATGGACACACGTACATACAGAGACAGACAGATAGATATAGATAGCTGCTGTTGAGTAGCTTCTGACTCATGATGACCTTATGTACAACAGATGTTGTCTGGTCCTGTATCATTCTCACAGTTGCTGGCATGTTCGAGTTTATCGAGGCCATTGTGCCAATCCATCTCACTGAGGGTCTCCCTCATTCCCTCACCCTCACTGACCCTCTGTTTCACCAAACATGATGTCCTCCTCCAGCAATTGATTCCTCCTGATGACATGTCCGAAGCAAGCGAGTCTGACAATGCTCTGTTGTGCTTCATAAGATTTTCATTGGCTAAGTTTTGGAAATAGATCTCCAGGCCTTTCTTCCTACTCTGTCTTGGTGTGGAAGTTCCACTGAAACCTATCCACCATGAGTGACCCTGCTGGTATTTGAAATACTGGTAGGATAGCTTCCAACATCACAGCAATATGCAAGTCACCACAGTACAACAAACTGACAGACAGGTAGTGGTGCTTCAATATGCACTCGTTAAATAGATGGACAAATGAAGGCATCCACATTGCTGCAAATGAGATGTCCTTCCCCAAGGACCCTTCTGGAGGGCTGTAGCAGTGATGACATCTCTGAGAAGGAAACTTTGAGGGGCCCTTTAGCACCAGTGAATCCTTGTGTGGAGCAAACTGTTAAGCACGCAACTACTAACAGAAAGGTTGGTGATTCAAACATACCCAGAGGTGACTCGGAAGAAAGGCCTGGTGATTTGCTTCCAAAAGGTAACAGCCTTGAAAACCCTACAGGGTGCAGTTCTACTCTGCAACACACATGGGGTCGCCAGGAGTTGGAATCAACTGGGCAGCAAATAGTATGGTTTGGGTTTTTGAGCCCCAGCATACAGGGGAGGGAGCAAGGGATGTACATTCCAGGGTGAATTTAGGTCCTCCGAGGGATCCAGGAGTATTCTATCATTTTCCTTTATGGGGAACAAATAAGAACGGCTTTTTCATTGGTGCCCCTGGGCAGACTATTTGCGTGGAAATGCTCAGATTGAAAGATTAGGTCCCCAAGGGCAGGGTCCAGACTCAGAGGCCTTCTTAGACAGGCAGATAACTTGAGGGAGGGAAGGAGCAGGACAGGGTGGTGGCTGGAGCCACCTCACCAGGGAGAACTTACTCCACCTAAGGGTAGCAGACCCTTGGCTGTTCCGGCCACAGAATACTCTCTTGTGGGAATGAGGCCCAGAGTTGCTAGGCACCCTGATTTTTCAAGAGAGGCCATAAATGCAGTTTTCATGTGAAATCTCTTGGCTTTTTCTTTTTTTTTCTTTTGGGGTTTGTTTTTAATTGTGGTAAATATATATATAATAATATGCTTTACATATACAGTTCAATGACATTATGTTCATCATGTTGGTCAACCATCACCCTTGTCTGTTCCCAAATTATATCTTCATCTTAATAGAAGCCCAGTGTCCCCCGAGGATCTACGCCCCCTTCCCACCTCCCTTTCACCCACCCATGGTAACCACCATTAAATTTCGGTCTCTATGCTTGTTTTTGTTGTTAGGTGCTGTTGAGTCAGTTCTGACTCATAGCAATCCTATGTACAATAGAATGAAACACTGCCTGGTCCTGTGCCATCCTCGCAATCTTTGTTATGCTTGAGCCCATTGTTGCAGCCACTGTGTCAGTCCATCTCCTTGAGGGTCTTTCTCTTTTTCGCTTACCCTCTACTTTACTAAGCATGACTTCCTTCTCCAGGGACTTGTCCCTCCTGATAACATGTCGAGATACATCAGACAAAGTCTCGCCATCCTTGCCTCTAAGCAGCATTCTGGCTATTCTTCTTCCCAGATAGATTTGTTCATTCTTCTGGCAGTCCGTGGTATATTCAGCATTCTTTGACGACAGTGTAATTCAAAGGCATCAATTCTTCAGTCTTCCTTATTCATTGTCCAGCTTTCCCATGCATACGAGGCAATTGAAAATATCATGGCTTGGGTCAGGCGCACCTTAGTCCTCAGAGTGACATCTTTGCTGTTTAGCACTTTAAAGAAGTATAATAGGAATTATACCTATGCTAATTTCTTACTTTCGATAAATGCATAATGGCTGTAAGATTTTAACGTTAGAGGAAGAGTATATGACAAGATTGATCGAACTATAGCCCACAGACCAAATCTAGCCCACTGCCTATTTTTAAAATTAAGTTTTATTAGAACACAGCCATGCCGTTTGTTTACATACTGTCTAGGGCTGCATCAAGGAGCCCTCATGACCCAGTGGTTAAGCACTCAGCTGCTATCTGAAAGGCGGCAACTTGAACCCACCAGCAGCTCCGCAGGAGAGTATAGGCTTTCATAAAGATTTACAGCCTTGGAAACCCTATGGAGCAGTTCTACTCTGTCCTGTAGTGTCACTATGAGTTGGAATGGACTTGATGGCAAAGGGTTTGGTGTTGGTATATGGCTGCTTTCATGCTACAATAGCAGAGCTGAGTAGTAACAACAAAGAGTTTATGGTCCCCAAAGCTGAAAATATTTACTATCTGGCCCTTTACAGAAAAAGTTTGCCAACCCCTGGCATATGAGAACTCTCTGTGTTATCTTTGCAACTCTTCTGCAAAACAAATTTAATGCATTAAATAAACTTTCAGCTTTGCGTTATTAAGCCAAGCTGAGATGATTTAGGTATGAGCTGGGGCTGTGAAATATGTGAAAAACGGGAATGTTGATAGTGCTTCTGCTGTGAAGATGAAGTGAGGTAGATGATGTTGTGGTTATTGGCAGGACCTGGCACACAGGAAGTGCTCAATGACTTTTGCTAAGTGTTATTCTCAGTTCCAAGATAGAATATGACTTGCCCAGGATCACATGGCTTCTTAGAGGGAGAACAGAAAGGAGCGGGGAGCCCAGATCTCTCAGCCCTCAGGCTGTCTCCATACAGCAATTTTACCTTATGAATGTCTTGCCCAACTTATAAGGCCCTGCTACAGCATTCCCAAAATGGAGTCTTTCAGCCTCTACCTGTATATCTCCAGTGACAGAGGGCTCATTACCTTACCCAGGGTAGCCCATTACAACTTTTTTGGTTATTTATGATATCTTCCCTCTCTTGGAATCCAACTTGGTTGGAATCCAAGTTTCAACCACTGGATCTACAAAGTTATTATGGATTGAATTGTACTCCCCCAATATATGTTGGAACCCTAAGCTCTATACACGTTGATGTAACCCTATTTGGAGACAGGGTTTTCTTTGCTAGGTTAAAGAGGCCATATCAGTGTAGTGTGTCCTAAACCTAAAGCAACATAGACACAGAGAAAAGGATGCACAAATGGGGAGGACAGATGCCAAATGAAGGTTGCTAATGAACCAAGCAATGCTGGGGCTACAGAGCTGAAAGAGATAAAGATCTTCCCCCAGAGCCCACAGAGAGATCCTTCCCCTAGAGCTGGTGCCCTGAATCCAGAATTCTAGCCTCCTGAACTGTGAGAAAATAAATTTCTGTTCTTATGGCATATTTCTATTATAGCAGCACTAGTAAACTAAGACAGAATTATTCTTCATTCTTCCAATTTGGGATCCCATTCACCTGCTGGAGGCAGGTTGACAAAATACAGGTAGTCCCCTACTTACGACGGGGTTCTGTTCCAACAACTCCATTGTAAGTTGGTTCCTATGTAAGTCAAATATCTCATTTTTTTTTTTTTTTTAGTTTTCATTATTCTTGCTTTTTATTATCAGTATCTTTATAAATCTAGACTTCATTTGCCTTTGGGGGTTGGAAACATTACATATAAACTTACAGATAGTGATAACATCAGCAAATTATGTGTTGCAACATTGTATGTAGTACATATTACTAATGAGAAAATGCACAAAAAAGTGTAGTTCATAGTACCTCAAATAAATCATAAATTGGGGATTACCTGTAATGTATATAAGTGCCCACCCCACCACTCATCTAGAAGGGTCACCCATGATGTATAGGTTTTAGCAGAGCTTCCAGACTAAGACAGACTAGGAAGAAAGGCCTGGCAATCTATTTCTCAAAATTAACCAATGAAGACCCTGTGGGTCACAGAATATTGTTTGAGCCTTCAACTTGCTTACTTTGGATGCATCATCAGGAGGGACCAAGCACTGGAGAAGGACATCATGTTTGATAAAGTGGAGGGCGAGTAAAGGTGAGGAAAACCCTCAGCGAGATGGACTGACGCAATGGCTACAACAGTGGACTTAAACATAAAGATGGCACAGGACTGTGTAACATTTCATACTGTTACACATGGCGTTGCGATGAGGTGGAGCCAACTCAAGGGCAACTAACAAGTGCCCACCAGTTCCCTGCACTTAGAATAAGACCAAATACCTCACTTTGGCCAAGAAGGCTATGTTAGGCAGCTTTCAAAGATGGTCCCTTATGATTCCCACATCCTGGTATTCATGCCCTCAAGTAATCTCTGCCCCTTGAGTGTGGTTTTGGACCTAAGCAGGTGCCATCAAATCAACTCCAACTCCTGGCATGTCAGAGTAGCACTAAGCTCCAGAGGTTTTCAAATGGTTGATTTTATGGGAAGTCTTTCTTCCAAGGAGCCTCTAGGTAAATTTGAACTTCTAGCCTTTTGGTTAGCAGTCAAGTGTGTTAAGCATTTGACCACCCAGAGTCTCCTGGGTTGAACTTAGTGACTTGCTTATAATGAACAAAATATGGCAAAAGTGATGGGTGTCACTCTCATGGTTAGGTAACAGAAGGATAAGGCTTTCATCTTCCTGGAGTCTCTCTATTGTCTTCTCATCCTATAACTTTGACGAAGCAAGTGGCTATGTGGGAAATGACCAATTGGCAAGGAACTGAGGTCGATCTCTGGCCAACAACAAGTGAGGAACTGAGGTCCTTAATCCAAGAACCATGAGGCACTGAATCCTGCCGACAACCACCTGAGTGAGTTTGGAAGCAAATCTTTCCCCAGTTCAGCCTTGAGATGGCCACAGCCATGGCGGACACCTTGGTGGCAGCCTGTAGGAGACCCTGAGAAAGAGGACCTAGATAAACTGTGCCAAGATTCCTGACCCATAGAATCTGTGAGATGATGGATGTTGTTTTCAGCCCTTCAGCTTTGGGTAATTTGTTATGCAGCAATAGATAATACAACCAGAAGAACTAGACGGTGCCCGGCTACCACTACCAATTGTTCTGATCAGGGCCACAATGGATGTACCCTGATAAAACAGAGAAAAAACATGAAACAGAGCTCAAATTCTTAAAAAGTCCAGACTTATTGGACCAGTTGCCATTAGAGGACTTCCCAAAACTGTTGCCCTGAAATACTCTCTAAACCTTAAACCAAAACTCTCCCCTGAGGTCATCTTTTAGAGAAATAACAGATTGGTGTGCAAAATAAACAATATTATCTATGAGTATATCATCCACTTGCTTATGCCAAGAAATTTGGAAGACAGTTACCTGGCCAACCAACTAGAAGATATCCATATTTGTGCCCATTCCAAAGAAAGGTGATCCAACAGAATGTGAAAATTATCAAACAATATCATTAACATCACACATAAGAAAAATTTTTCTGAAATCATTCAAAAGCGGTTGTGGCAGTACATCAACAGGGAACTGCCAGAAATTCTAGCTGGATTCAGAAGAGGACATGGAATGAGGGATATCATTGCTCATGTCAGAATGATGTTGGCTGAAAGCAGAGAATACCAGAAAGATGTATACCTATGTTTTATTGACTGCAAAAAGGCATTTGACTGTGTGAATCATAATAAATTATGGGTAACATTTAGAAGAATGAGCATTCCAGAACACTTCGCTGTGCTCATGCAGAACCTGTTACATAGACCAAGAGGCAGCAGTTCAGACAGAACCAGGGAACACTGCATGGTTTAAAGTCAGGAAAGGTGTACATCAGGGTTGCATCCTTTCACCATACTTGTTCATTCTGTATGCTGAGCAAATGATCCAAGAAGCTAGACTATATGAAGAAGAATGTGGCATCAGGACTGGTGGAAGACTCATTAACAACCTGTGTTATGCAGTTGACACAACCTTGCTTGCTGAAAGTGAAGAGGACTTGAAGATCAAAGGCCATAGCCTTCAGTATGGATTACACCTCAACATAGAGAAAACAAACTTCCTCACAACTGAACCAATAAGCAACATCGTGATAAATGGAGAAAAGGTTGACATGTCAATGATTTCATTTTAATTAGATCCGCAATCAGTGCCCATGGAAGCAGCTGTCAGGAAATCAAACGACGTATTGAATTGGGTAAATCTGCTGTAAAAGACTTCTTTAAAGTGTTAAAAAGCAAAGGTGTCACTTTAAGGGCCAAGGTGCACCTGACCGAAGCCATGATATTTTCAGTCACCTCATATACATGCAAAAGCTGGACAATGAATAAGGAAGACCAAAGAATTGATACCTTTTAATAATGGTGTTGGTGAAGAATATTGAATGTACCATGGACTGCCAGAAGAATGAACAAGTCTGTCTTGGGAGAAACATAGCCAGAGTGCCCCTTGGAAGTGAGGATGGCGAGTCTTCGCCTCACATATTTTGGACGTGTTATCAGGAGTGACCAGTTTGTGGAGAAGGACATCATGCTTGGTAAAGTAGAGGGTCAGCAAAAAAGAGGAAGACCCTCAAGGAGAGGGGTTGACACACCGGCTGCAACAATGGGCTCAAGCATGACAGAGATTGTGAGAGTGATGCAGGACTGGGCAGTGTTTTGTTCTGTTGTACATAGGGTCACTATGAGTCGGAACCGACTCAATGGCACCTAACAACAACAATCCACATTAAAAAAAACTATATGAGATCAAAAGCTCAACCATTATTTTAAAGCTAAGATGAGGAGACAAAGGGGAACAGGGAAACTAGAGTACTGGAGATAGAACAACCAGAAAGCAATTAATGAGAATGTTGACACATTGTGAAAGATATAACTAATGTGACTGAACAACTTATTTACCAATTTGTATAGAAATTGTCAAGTGGGAACCTAATTTGCTGTGTAAACTTCCACCAAAAACACAATAAAATATTATTTAAAAAAATAGATAACTAATAGTTACCACCTACCCACCTTGCTGATCTCTTGTCTGCCGTGTCCTAACCACTCTGGCCTTCTTAACCTAAAACCTGTTGCCTTCGAGTCAATTTTGACTCACGGGGACCCTATAGGACAGAGTAGAGCTGCCCCATAGGGTTTCCAAGGAACAGCTCATGGATTCAAACTACTGACCTTTGGTTAGCTGCTGAGCTCTTAAGCACTGTGCCGCCAGGGCCCCCTGGCCTTCTTAAAGCTGCCCAAACATGCCATGTACTTTCCTTCCTCAGGACCTTTGCAGAGGCTGTTCCATCCACCTGAGATGATTTTCCCCTAGCAGGATCCTTCTCCTCATTCTAGTCTTGGCTCACATGTCACCTCCTCAGGGAATCCTTCCCTGACCACCTTGTTTGAGGCTGCCCCTAGCTACACACTCACCCAGATCTGTGTTTATCTTTTCACAACATTTATCCTCTTGACTTTCTGCCGCTATGAGGACAGAGGCCTCGGCTACCTTCTTCACTGTGTGTCCCTCCTGCCCAGCACAGGCACTGCCATGTAAAAACCAAAAACCAAACCCGCTACCATCGAGTAGATTCCGACTGATGGCAACCCGTATGTTACAGAGCAGAATAGCTCCACACGGCTTTCTTGGCCATAATCTTTACAGAAGCAGATTGCCAGGCTTTTCTTCTATGGTACCGCTGGGGTGGGTTCAAATCAGCAACCTTTAGGTTAATAGTGGAACACAAACTATTTATGCCAATAGCAGGCACTCAACAAGTATTTGTGAAATGAGTGAGTGAGTGAAGCTTGTGTCGATGAGACAGGTTCACTTTATTCTTTGAGCTAGAAAACAAAGCAGGGGCAGGAAGGAGGAGGATCCTGTCATGTACATCCCCAGAATACCCAGTACCAATGCCCTGCCCAGTTCTTGTTAGCTGGCCAGGCAGGGGTCAGCCAACACTTCCTCCAGCCGTGCACTAGCCATGTGGCATTTTCCTTCCTGCCAGGAAGACCTCCACCCACCACACAGTTGTCCAAGCAATGGTAATGCCCTACTTGTCTTCATGGTCTCCTGGCCACACCTGTGGGCATCAGCCAGCTCAGGTAGCACCCTGGCAGGCTGCTAACCCTGTGTCCACAGAAGCAGCTGGTAAGGGCTACAAGAAGGTGCTGGGGGATGGGAGCGGGGAAAGGGACGCAGGAGAGCATGTGCCTGCTGAGGTATGCTGGTGCTCCGGGAATACACAAAGAACTACTCCTGTCCCGGGGAGGTGGTAACTTGGAGGCTCCCCAGCAAATGGCTTAATGGTGCTATCCTCCTTCTAGCACATTCTCTGAGCCAGGTACTGTGTTAAGTGTTTGCCATGTACCATCTCATGAAATGCTCACGGCAATGCAAACGAGAGGTATTGCTCCCATATCCATATTTTACAAATGGGGATGCTGAAGGTCCATGGGTCAAGCAGTTTGTCATCAGCCAGGGAGCAGAAACACTGGGATTCAGACCCAGGAAATCCAATGCCAGAGACTGACAAGAATGACCACTGGCCTCCCTGTGTCTCCCCACCTTAATCGAGGCTCACAAGCCAGCACTGAGGGGCAGAGAAGAGCAAGAGCTAAGGGGGAAGGTGGCCCCTCTGGGACAGATCCTAGGACACACCCCAGCCCGGCCCCAGCAGTGCTTCCAGTAGAAATACAAGGAAGCCATACATGTAATGAAAACTTTTCTGGTAGCCACATAAGAAGTCCTGATGGCACAGTGATTAAGCTCTTGGCTGCTAATTGAAAGGTCGGTAATTTGAACCCACCAGCTGCTCTGCGGGAGAAAGATGTGGCAGTCTGTTTCCATAAAGATTTACAGCCTTGGGAACCCTGTGGGGCACTTCTACTCTGTCCTGTGGGGTTGCTGTGAGTCAGAATCAACTCGATGGCAATAACTTTTTTTTTTTTTAGGACAACTACATTAAAAAAAAAGTAAAAAGAAACAAGTGAAATAGTTTTCTTTATATATTCCAGGGTTCAGTAAATTTTCTGTAAAATTAAAAAACAAAAACAGTGCTTTAAAGACAATCCAGACTCATGGCAACCCCCTGTGTGTCAGAGTAGAGCTGTGCTCCACAGGGTTTTCAATGGCTGATTTTTCAGAAGTAGATCACCAGGCCTTTCTTCCAAGGTGCCTCTGGGTGGACTCAAACCTCCAACCTTTCAGTTAGCAGTTTAGTGCTTTAACCGTCTGTACCACCCAGGTTCTACTTTTCTGTAAAGGGCCAGAGTAAAGAGTTTTCTGGACCATATGGTCTCTATTACATGTTCCTTTTTTTTTAACAGCTTTTTTAAAGCAAAAGCCATTTTTGGCTTAAGTTCTATGCAAAAAGCGGCCACAGGCTATAGTCTGCAGTGGTTAAGAGCTACAGCTGCTAACCAAAAAGTCAGCAGTTTGAATCCACCAGGCGCTCCTTGGAAATTCTGTGGGGCAGTTCTACTCTGTCCTATAGAGTGGCTATGAGTTGGAATCGATTCAATGACAACGGGTTTGGTTTGGTTTGGAATACATACTATAAATAACCCACTATATCCAAAGTATTATCATTTCAGCATATAACAGACATTTTTTTGGAGGGGGACCAAGCCTTTGAAATGAGTGTGTATTTTACACTCACGGCATGCCTCCATGTGGATATTGTATTTTTATCAGAATTACTTGATCTATATTAAAAAAAAAAATAGCTGCTGTGGACTCCAACTCATGGCAATCCCATGTGTGTCAGAGTAGAACTGTGCTGCACAGGGCTTTTAGGGGTTGGTTTTTTGGAAGTAGAGCACCAGGCCTTTCTTCTGTGGTGCCCCTGGGTGGATTTGAACTCCAGCCTTTTGGTGCAACAGCCAAGCGCATTAACCATTTGTACTACCCAGGGACTCTGATCTGTATTTAGATTTCGTAAAATTTATAATTGATTGAAAAAGTAAATTCACATTTGTCCCAAAGTTAAAAGCTTTCTAATAACTGCATCAAGTATGAATTTTAAGGTCTGATTTTAAATTAATGGAAATTAGATATAATTCAACTTTCAGTTCCTCAGTCGCACACGTGTGGCTGGTGGCTGCTGTGTGGACAGTGCAGCCCCAGAGCAAGGACTCCATCAGGCCCCATATGCTGTAGGGGGCAAGGTGGTCCCAGGGTGAAGACTGGGGTTTGGGGCGTTAGTGAGTGCTTCACAGAAAGGCCAGGCCTCTGCTGGCGGCCTCTGTTTCTCCAAGACTTTCTTAGGGAGGTTGAGGACAATTTTAATGACAATAACAATAACCACATTGCAGAGCCATTGTGCTACTTTTCTCCCCCTTGAATCAAGTCCTGTGAAAGCACATTGTTAGCTGCCCCCACTTTCATTCTTCTGATTCATGGAGATCCCATGCACAATGGAACAAAAAGCTGCCCAATCCTGGGCCATCTCCGTGACCGATTGAGGATTGAGCTGTTGTGATCCACAGGGTTTTCAATAGCTGATTTTCAGAAGTAGATTGCCAGGCCTTTCTTCCTAGTCCATCTTAGTCTGGAAGCTCCACTGAAACCTGTTCAGCATCACAGCAACACACAAGCCTCCAATGACAGATGGGTGGTGGCTGCACCTTAGGCACATTGGCCAGGAGTCGAACCCGGGTCTCCTGAATGGAAGGTGAGAAATAGACCACTGAACCACCACTTCCCCCCAGCATCTATTAACTGATGAATAAAGAACCACAGACAATAAAACATCAGTATGACTAACAAAATTTCCACTTAAAAGATGAAAAAAGCAAGAACTTACCATCTCTAGTCTTGGTGTGGGAGCCTGGCCAATGCTTGAGCCAGTAGAGTGCAGAGCATGGCTGGACAGCGGATGCTGAACGCATTTGGGGCCTGGGGCCTCCTCGGCCCCATCCCTGGCCTCTAGCACCTGGCCTCCAGGAACTGAGGGCAGCTTCTAGCCTTACAGGTGACCCCAAGGAGGCTGGACTGGCCACTGCCCTTCGGATCAACTGTCCCTTGTTTGGCTGCCCCTTGGCACCTGTAGAAGAATCACTCGTGGTCCCGACTCTGGACATTGAGTCTGTCGCAGGGAGTCTCCCAGGGGAGACAGGCACCTCAGGGCTCAGCCCGTCTGCAGAAAGCCGAGACGTGGGCACATGATGATCACCCAGAATTCTTGCGGTTGTAACTAGGCTTAGTAGGGCTGTGGTGTCCAGGTGGATAATTCCTCCTAGAGAAAAGAGACAGACAGGATCAGGGTTACTTCTTCCGTAATTGAGATAATTCAGAATCACAAATGTACTTCAGAAGAGACCAAAACCAAAACCAAACCCTTTGTAGTCGAGTCAATTCCAACTCATGGCGACCCTACATGTTACAGAGTAGAACTTTTTGACTGTAATCTTTACAGAAGCAGATCACCAGGCCTTTCTTCTGTGGTGCCACTGGATGGGTTCAAGCTCCCAACCTTTAGGTTAGTAGTTGAATGCAAACCATTTGTGGCACACAGGGACCTTCAAAAGTTCTCTATAAACAACCCCTGAACAACAAATACCTGTGATTAAAAATGATCCTTGAAAAAAAAATAGCTATACCAGTTCCAACCACCCCAATTTCGGAAGCCCCAATAATATCAAATGAAAATGGCAGCACTAACATTTATTGAGAAGTTCACGGGAAGTGCAAATGGTTAAAACGCTCAGCCACTAATCAAAAAGTTGGAGGTTCGAGTCCACCCAGAGTTACCTCAGAAGAAAGGCATGGCAGCCTTACTTGTGAAAAATCAACCATTGAAAACTCTATGGAGTACAGTTTTACTCTGACACACATGGGGTAGTGTGTGTTGGAGTCTACTGGATGGCAACCGGTAACTGGTAAACATTTACTGAGTCATCAACATATATTAGGCTCAGGGCCTGCTTCCTTCCAAATGATCTTTATGACAACTCTTATCAGTATTGGTAACATTTATAGCAGCAGATTCTGACACAGGAGGCCCTGAGGGAGGGATACTGAGATTCTTGGAATCTAATGAGCCCTCAGGCGATGATGCTGCTCCACAGACCATGATTTGCACAGTAAAGATTTAAAGCACACATCTTTGGGCAAAATTAGCATTCAGTGAATGTTGAATTGATAGAGGAATGGATGGATGGATGGTTAGATGGCTGAATCAGTTAATGCCTGGACTGACAGATGGACGGTTGGATCAATCAGCACAGGCAACTCGAAAGCAACATTCAAAACTAAACCCATCGTCGTTGTTGTTATCACTGGTATGTTTGAGTCAATTGTTGCAGCCATTGTGTCAATCCAACTCATCTCATCATTATCTTCTGTCTTGATCTTGGCCATGTCACCATCACTCAACTTGTCAGATACCCCAGCCTAATACACTCCCTTATCTCCCTCACTGCACATGCAATCAGTCACCGTGTTCTAGAGCAACACTGCCCAATAGGAAGAGACTACAAGCCAGTCACATACATCATGTTAAATTTTCTAGTGACCGTATTAAAAAGGTAAAGAGAAACAGAAGAGATTAACTTCAATGATATATTGAATTTAACTCAATATATCTAAAATATTATTATTTCAGGTCTCCTAAAGGTTGGCAACTAGAATGCTCCTTAGAAGTAAGGATGGTAAGACTATGTCTCACATACTTTGGAAGTGTTATCAGGGAAGGAGCAGTTCCTGGAGAAGAACATCAAGCTCGGTAAGTAGAGAGTCAATGAAAAAGAGGAAGACCCTCTATGAGATGGATTGACACAGTGGCTGCAACAACCGGCTCAAGCTTAACAATGACTGTGAGGATGGCGCAGGACTGGGCAGTGTTTCGTTCTGTTGTACATAGGGTTGCTGTGAGTCAGAACTGACTCAACGGCACCTGACAACAACAAAGGTTGGCAGTTCGAACTCACCCAGTGGCACTGCAAATAAAGGCCTAGCAATCTGCCTTGATAAAGATTGTAGCCAAGAAAACCCTTTGGAGCTCAGTTCTACTCTGTAACACACGGGGTCACCATGTGTAGGAATCAGGTCCATGGCAATGGGTTTAGGTTTGGTTTTATTATCATTTCAACACAAAATTGATATAAAAATCATTGAGATACGTTACATTCTTTTTCTCACACTAAGTCTTTGAAATCCATGCATATTTTATACTTAACACATCTGGATTCAGAACAAATCTTCAAACTGATTTACTTTACTTGATGAATATTAAAAAGGAAAACTCCTCTCACTATCTTTAAAAGAAACACCAGTATCCTATTGGAAGGATTTGAAGACAACTGTAAAAATATAACAAATAGATATCAACATATCAGCCATTCTGATCAGGGCCACAATAGATGGACCTTGATAAAATGAGAGAAAAGTGTGGAACAGAACCTCAAATTCCTTGAAAACAAACAAAAATCAAAACCAGACTTACTGGACTGACTGAGACTGGAGAGCTCCCTGAGACTATTGCCCAGAGATACTCTTTAAACCTTGAACCAAAACTAGGCCCTGAGGTCACCTGTTAGCTAATTAACAGATTGGCTCACAAAATAATGAATATCACCCATGAGTACTGCCATCCTTTAAAAAATCACCTGTATGAGATCGGATTGTTAACAGTCCATAGTATGGATGGCCCTTAATTTCCTTGGCTATTACCCTACCTATTCAATCCGCATGCTGAGCAAATAATACGAGAAGCTGGACTTATATGAAAAAGAATGGGACATCAGGATTGGAGGAAGACTCATTAACAACCTGGGTTATGCAGATGACACAACCTTGCTTGCTGAAAGTGAAGAGGACTTGAAGCACTTACTAATGAAGATCAAAGACCACAGCCTTCAGTATGGATTGCACCTCAACATAAAGAAAACAAAAATCCTCACAACTGGACCAATGAGCAACATCATAATACATGGAGAAAAGATTGAAGTTGTCAAGGATTTCATTTTACTTGGATCCACAATCAACAGCCATGGAAGCAGCAGTCAAATCAAGACACATTGCATTGGATAAATCTGCTGCAAAGGACCTCTTTAAAGTGTTGAAGAGCAAAGACGTCACCTTGAAGACTAAGGTGCGCCTGATGCAAGCCATGGTATTTTCAATTGCATCAAATGCATGTGAAAGCTGGACGATGAATAAGGAAGACCAAAGAAGAATTGATGCCTTTGAATTGTGGTGCTGGCAAAGAATATTGAATATACCATGGACTGCCAGAAGAACAAATAAATCTGTCTTGGAAGAAGTACAACCAGAATGCTCCTTAGAAGCAAGGATGGCGAGACTGCATCTTACATACTTTGGACATGTTGTCAGGAGGGATCAGTCCCTGGAGAAGGACATCATGCTTGGCAGAGTACAGGGTCAGCGGAAAAGTGGAAGACCCTCAACGAGGTAGATTGACACAGTGGCTGCAACAATGGGCTCAAGCATAACAATGATTGTAAGGACGGCACAGGACTGGGCAGTGTTTCGTTCTGTTGTGCATAGGGTCACTATGAGTCGGAACTGACTCGACGGCACCTGACAACAACAACAATTACCCTATCAGTGGACACTCACTTTGTTTACAGTTTCCACTAAAATCTGTGCTGCAACAAGGATGCTCACCAACTGGTTACTTTTACTGCTAGCAGATACAGTTCCAACAGTGAAGCCACTGAGTCAAAAGATCATTTTGCACAGTACTTGACACAAAGTAGATGTTTGATAAATATTAGTTGTGTATATTTACTATTTAGCAAACACTTATATAGCATTCACCATCCACCAGGCATTATTCTAAGTGTTTTAAAGGTATCAATTCATTTAGTATTGAAAACAACTCCATAATGTAGGTACTAAAACTATGCTGTCCAGTATGGTGGCCACCAGTCCCATGTGGCCACTGAGCCCTTGAAACATGGCTTCTGTAAATGAAGAGCTGAATTTTTAAATTTGGTTTAAATTTAATTAATTTCAATTTAAAAACCAATAGTTCAGTTACTAGAAAACTTTTAAGTATGTTTGGAAAAACTTGGGTGTGTGAATTTGTTTTTCAGCTATAAGATCAAGTATTTCCAATAAATGTGTGACTAATCCCAAGTGCCACCACCCACCTGTCAGTTTGTCATACTGGGTGGCTTGCATGTTGCTGTGATGCTGGAAGCTATGACATCAATATTTCAAATACCAGCAGGGTCACCCATGGTAGACAGGTTTCCATGGAGCTTTCAGACTAAGACAGACTAGAGGAGAGGCCTGGTGATCTGCTTCCAAAAATTAGACAAAGAAAACCCTATGGATCACAACAGAATATTGTCCGATACAGCGCTAGAGAGCCCCTTAGGTAGGGAGGCACTCAAAATACATAGTGGATGCAATAATGTACTTGCTCAGGTGAATAGTCAGGAAGATGGTGCAGGACAGGGTACCATTTTGTTCTGTTACACATGGGGTTGCCCTGAATCGGAGCCAACTTGACGGTAGCTAACAACAACCTAGTTGAGATATGTTCTAAGTGTAAAATACGCCCATGATTTTGAAGACTTGGTACAGAGAAAATAATGTAAAATATCTCACTAATAATTTTTTACTTTGATTACCTGTTAAAATGATATTTTGGATATATTAAAGTAAAATATATTATTAAAATTAACTTCACCTGTTTCTTTTTACTTTTTTAAATATGGTTACTAGAAAATTTAAAATTACATACATGGCTCACATTATATTTCTATTGGTACTAGAATGGCCCTCATTTTATAGATGAGGAAACTGAGGCACAGGGAAGTTAAGTAACATGCCCAGTGCTACAAAGCTGGTGATTGGCAGAGCCAAGATTTAAACTCTGAACATGTGGCCCCCAGAACCATTGCATGTAGCCCCTAGGCTATATAGTCTAGTGTCATGGCCCCCAATATTCCTTATATATCAGTGGAAGGAGTTTGTGGACATGAGTAACTGAGGACCAGAGACATCCCCTGCCCCAAGAGGGAGCTCTTGCAACTCCAAGTGTCTGCACTGGATGGAGAAGGCCAGAAGTTGAGTGACACATTTGAACTGTATAGATTCCTGTCCAGGGTGGATCTTGGTCTTCCTCACCTGGAGCCCTGTCACACATGCAAGAGGGAAATACTTATGGGCATCAAGTGGAAGAAAAAGTAAGGCGTGGAACAAAACGCTATTGTGTTTCTGGGTGGTTAGGTTTCAAGTAAACAAAACTCTGTGCATGTGGTCTCAGGGACAAAGCTGAGGCCAACACCCACCTCACAGGGATAGTGGGAAAAGTCATGGTCACTGGAACTCAAGACATGGGCCTCTTCCTGGGTCTTCAGGAATGGGCTGCTTGGGAAGAAGATAGAACAGGAAGGGAGTCCTTTTCTTTGCCTCTACAGCCCTCTTGTCCAGAGCCACACTCTCCTGTCACTAAAACCAAGGGTTGGTTCTTGCTCCCAAACTGACCTACAACTAGAGATACTCAGACTCACCCACTGCAAATCTCACTATATACCCAAACACAACCACCCACAGTCCCTGACCCCCACTTGTGTGTGTGTTCTCTCAGGGACACACAGACTTCAGAAACATACCTTAACAGGCTCTTCACACAAACCCACTAACTCATCCACACCCCCCTACTTAGAAACATAAACCAGTAAGACACGTTTGCTGTCAGTTCCAACTCAAGGAGACCCAACGTGTGTCAGAGTAGAACTGTGCTCTACGGTGTTTTCAATGACTGATTCTTCGGAAATAAATTGCCAGGACTTTCTGCCAAGGTGTCTCTGGGTAGACTTGAATCCCTAACCTTTTGGTTAGCAGCTGAGTGCATTAACCATTTGCCCCACCCAGGGATACCACTGAAAACCATACCACCAGTTATTTGCTTCTACAACTTTTCAAGGAAACACACAACCAGAAACAGACCTACAGGACTCCCCTGCAATTTAAATCTACCCCCAATCTGTTATAGAATAAAATATTTAAGAAAAACCACAACCAAATGCAGTGTGTGGGCCTTGTATTCCTGTATTCAAAGAAACCAATTGCAAAAAGACATATTAGAGATAATGGGGGAATTTCAATATGGACTATCACTATTAGGTGATATTAAGGAAGAATCATTAATGATGAGGTAGTTGTAGTGGGCTCAGTATGGCTGCAAATCCTTCCTCCCATCAAGAAATAAAATCTATTTCCTGCCTCTTTGAATCTGGCTCAGCCACGTGACTTGTTTTGACCAAGAAAACGTGCAGGAAGTGACACTGTGGGACTTCCAAGGATGGGCCTTAAAAGATGTCTTAGTCATCTAATGCTGCTATAACAGAAATACCACAAGTGGATGGCTTTAACAAACAGAAGTTTATTCTCTCACAGTCTAATACGGTAGAAGTCCAAATTCAGGGTGTCAACTCCAGGGGAAGGCTTTCTCTGTCAGTTCTGGAGGAAGGTCCTTGTCATCGATCTTCCCCTGGGCTAGGAGTTTCTCCACGCAGGAGCCCTGGGTCCAAAGAATGTGCTCAGTTTCTGGCACTGCTTTCTTGGTGGTATGAGGTCCCCCATCTCTTTGCTTGCTTCTTTTTTTATATATATCTCAAAAGAGATTGGCTCAAGACACAATCCAATTTTGTAAACTGAGCTCTGCCTCATTAACATAACTGCTGCCTGTCCCACCACATTAATATCATAGAGGTAGGATTTACAACATATAGGAAAATCACATCAGATGACAAAATGGCTGACAACCACACAATACTGGGAATAAATAGCCTAGCCAAATTGATACACATGCTTTGGTATTTTTTTTTTAGTAATTCAGTCCACGACAGCAGACCTTTAGCTTCCCCTTTTGCAAACCTGGAATACTTCCTCTTGGAATCCATCCTCCATCATGTGAGAAGCCCAAGCCATGTAGACAGGCCATGTGGAGGAGAGCTGAGGTACTCTGGTCAATGTCTCAGCTGAGCTTCCAGTCGACAGCTAGCCATGGGAGGAAGCCATCTTGGATTTGGAGAGAGTCAGGAAGGCTAACCCAATTGAATCTCTAGATGAGTCCAGCCCCAACCAATACTACATGGCGCAGAACTGCCCAAATGAGCCCAACCAAACCGTGGAACTATGGATGGCTATTGTTTGAAGCCACCACATTTTGGGGTCGTTGTTACATTGCAATAAAACCAAAACCAAACCTGCTGCTATCAAGTTGATTTTGACTCACAGAGACCCTATAGGACAGAGTAGAACTTCCACATATATTTTACAAGGAGCACCTTGTGGATTTGAACTGCTGACCTTTTGGTTAGCAACTGTAGCTCTTAACCATTACGCCACCAGGGTTTCCAACATAGCAATAGATAACTAAAACAGTAATTATGCAAGCAAGCAATAGTAAACAAGTTCTTATTCTCATTTTATGCACAGGCATCCATTCCCCTCAACCAGAGTTTTCCAATGGATCCATTACACAGGCACTGACACCTCCCTAAACATATACCCACAAATGTGAAACACCAGGAACCGGCCCCCAACTATTGGTAAGTCCCACAGGCAAACAGTATCATCACTCACCAACTGACCTGCCCACACATTTAACCACAGAAATACACAGAAGTATGTGTATTGACGCAAACAAATTCACAGACATACCCACACACGCCCTTAACTATCCACAGATACAGCTAAACCTTAGCGAGGAAACAAGTATACATAAGGTCAAAGGTACAAGCAGGCAAACAGGGAGTGTTCTGGGGTCTTCTCAGTCCCCAGCTCAGGTCTCTACCAGATCATTCTGAGTCTCAGTCCTGATTCCTTAGGATACAAGAGACTGCACAGACTCTGACTGAGTGTGGACATTGCCCCACACCAGGGCTGAAACGGCTTCCTTTAACTGCAATTCTGTCCTTCAAGGGGTTGCCTCAACTCAGACTATGTCTGGAAACTTTATAAATATTACATAGTGTCCCCTAGCCAGGGACTCTCCATTCATTCATTCACTCCAAAAACACTTATTGACTGCCTACTGTGTGCCAGGCACTGTATTAAACATTTAGAATACATCAATGAACAAAACAAATATTCTCAGAAATGCTGAGTGAAAAAAGGCCGACCCAAATGGTTACATACTGTTGGATTCTGTTTATGCAATATTTTTGAAATGACAACATTTTAGAAATGTAGGGCAGATTTAGTGGTTGCCAGGTGGGAGATATCCCAGTGTGAGTGATAGAAGCTTGCAGGGCAAAGGCTCTAACAGGTAACTCAGGGAGGGCAAATCAAAAGTTGGTAAACAATCAAAAGATGGCTTAGCTTCTCAGTGGCGAGCCTCAACCCCTCACTCTAGAGGCGGTGTAGGGGCCTCAGAGGTGTGGGAGCAGAGCACTAGACCCCAACTCATCCTGGAGTGTGCGGGTTGCAGCAGAAGGGGTGTACGCTCAGCGCTAAAGAGCCATCCTCTACTAGGTAGAGAACAACATTGTTACAGATTGAACTGTCTTCTCAAAATATGTGTTGCATTCCTGGCTCCTATACCCGAGGATGTAGCCCTGTTTGGAAATAGGGCTTTCTTTGTTATGTCAATTAGACCATTCCCCAGGAGGGTGGGTATTAAACATTTAATGTAATATAATCACTTTTGAGTTATAAAAAGAACAGAGTAGACACACACACACACACACACACACGGACAATGTGAGGACTGTCTACCAGCCAAGGAAACCAGGAAGGCCCAGAACTACCTACAGGGAAGGAATCAACATGGTCGAGACCCTAATTTGAACCTTTAACCTCCACACCTTTGAGAAAATAAGTTCCTGTTCTTTAAAGCCACCCACTTGTGGAATTTCCATTACGGCAGAATTAGGTAACGAAGACAAGCACTCACCCTAAGGACCAGATCTGGTGGTAACTCCCCCCAGGGGCAGCACCCACTGACAACAGATCTTTAGGCAGGAGCTGTCAAAAATCAAACACCCCTAACTTAGCAACAAGGAGCCCTGGTGGAGCGGTGGTTAAGCGCTTGGCTTAACCCACCATCCCTGAGGGAGAAAGATATGGCAGTCTGCTTCTGTGAAGATTACAGCCTTGGAAACCCTATGAGGGCAGTTCCACTCTGTGCTGTAGGGTCCCTATGAGTTAGAATTCACTCAACCTGCAACGGGTGTTGGTTTAACTTTCCACCAGTAATTCTACTTTCAGGAATTTTTCCTAAGGAAATGCTCACAAAAAAATCCTTCCTGTCTCCAGCATATCTGCTTCAGGTGGCTTCTTGGCTAGTTTCCTTCCACTTCCCTTCTGTCACCCATGAGAAACCACTTTAATTCTCCTGGAATCAAGATTTCTAGGGTCCATGGAGTTGGGATGACCCACCTAGGCCATTTGCCCTTAGCTGTTCTTTTGAACCTTGAGCCTTGAAGAGACTGGTTTCCTAAACCCGTTGCCGTCAAGTCGATTCCAACTCATAGTGACCCTATAGGACAGAGTAGAACTGCCCCATATGGTTTCCCTTTAAATTAAGCAATAGCCTAGTAAGCAGCCTAGTGGAGATTGGTTTGCCTTAGGCATTGGGGCCTTCTGGAGAACTATCTATGTGTAGTCAGTTCTGAGAAACAGGTACTCCAGGGTCAGATTGGATGCTGTGTTTCAGGGTAAATTGTTATTATGTAAATACTGTTCCGGCTCCCTGTTTCCATGGCAATGCCGATAAGATGTAGTATGAGAATTTTGGAAGTTCTTCTCATCTTCAGACATTTTTGGCTCTCTAGTCCCTTTCTTCTCACCTCCTTGGAAGTTGTAAAGTGCTTGCTTCCTCCTCAACTGCTGGTTTTCACTTCCAGGCCCTTGCTAAAACATTGCTGCAAGATCATCCCCAGCCCCTGCTGGACAGCCAGGGTGTTCAGAGAGAGCTTAACACAAGTCATTGAAATGAGGGGGAAGCCCCTTGTCCTAACACTAGAGAGGGACAGGTGCCTGGGGTAGGGGCTTGAGGCTGAGAGGTCTATCACAGACCAACAGAAGGTCACTTCCTTCTTTCTCTGCTCCCAGTTTGCTGGAGAAAGTGTTAACTGGATTGATGGATCTGCCTATATTGATCCTAGGCTGGGCCCCCTCCCATTACCTAGGCTGTCTTTTTTGCCTCTCTAATTGTGCACCCTGGGTGAACCTGAAAAAAGGAGGTGGTGTAGTGGTTAAGCACTGAGCTGATAACTGAAAGGTCAGTGGTTTGAACACACCAGCCACTCTGTGGGAGAAAGACGTGGCATTCAGCTTCCATAAAGATTTACGTCCTTGGAAATCCTCTGTTCTGTAGAGTCACAATGAGTCAGAACTATTTTCACAGCAACGGGTTTGGTTTACCTAGGAGTAGAATTGCTGGGTCATATGAAAATTCTCCGTTAATACCCTGTGATATGCAGATGACAACATTGCTTGCTGAAAGTGAGGAGACCTTGAAGCACTTACTGATGAAGATCAAATACTTCAGCCTTCAGTATGGATTGCATGCACCTCAATGTAAAGAAAACAGAAATCCTCACAACTGGACCGATAAGCAACATCATGATAAATGGAGAAAAGATTGAAGTTGTTAAGGATTTCATTTTGCTTGGATCCACAATCAACACCCATGGAAGCAGCAGTCAAGAAATCCAATGACATTTTGCATTGGGTAAATCTGCTGCAAAACACCTCTTTAATATGTTAAAAAGCAAAGATGTCACTTTGAGGACTAAGGAGCACATGACCCAAGCCATGGTATTTTCAATTGCCTCATATGCATGGAAGAGCTGGGCAGTGAATAAAGAATACTGAAGAAGAATTGATGCCTTTGAACTATGAGAATATTGAATATACCATGTAGTGCCAGAAGAATGAACAAATCTGTCTTGGAAGAGGTACGGCCAGAATGCTCCTTAGAAGCAAGGATGGTGAGACTTCATCTCACGTACTTTAGACATGATATCAGGAGGAATCAGTCCCTGCAGAAGGACTTCATGCTTGGTCAAGTAGAAGGTCAACCAAAGAGAGGAAGACCTTCAATGAGGTGGAATGACAGTGGCTGAAACAATGGGCTCGAGCATAGCAACAATTGTGAGGATGGTGCAGGACCGAGCAGCATTTTGCTCTGCTGTACGTAGGGTTGCTATGCGTGGGAACCATCTCAACAGCACCTAATAACAGCAACATGATAATTCTGCATTCAGGTTTTTAAGGAACCATCAAATTGTTTTCCATTGCTGTCCTCAACTGTTTTGCTATCTCTCCTCAAGACCCAACCCCTTACTTACTTTCACCAGCCCTGTGGATGCTGTGGCTTCAGACTTTCCTGACAGGGACTCGGGACAAGTCCTTAAAGGTGAAGTCTTCCTTCAAAACCTATCCACAAACTGGCCACTTTCCACCTCCACCACCCTTACCACTCTGGTCCAGCCATCATTGTCTTTCCTGAATTATTGCAATAGCCTCCTAATGGTCTCTCTGCTTCCACCCTTGCCCCTAACAGCCTGAAGGAGGCTGTTAAAAATATGAATCAGAGCCCGATCAAGTTCTCCAGTGGCTCCATATTCATCTCAGAGTAAAAACCTAATTCCTAACTAAGATCTACAAGGACTTACTGTTTTGTCCCTTGCTCATTTTCCTGCCCTCATTCCTTCTTTTTTCCTGTGTTCACTCTGCTTCAGCCATCTTTTTTGCTGTTTCTTAAATGCACTCCTGCCTCAGGGCCCTTGCACTTGCTATTCCCACTACTTAGAACACTCATCCAGCAAATATCTAAACGGTGCTGTCCTCACTTCATTCAGACCTCCACTCAGATGTCACCTCTTCAAAGAAATTTCTCTTACCACCCCCACCCCTTCACCCACTAACTCCCTTCCCTTTTTTCCATAGCACTTAGTACCACCAGACATGATAAATTTCCTTTCTTGTTTTTTGGCTCTTTTCCCTCTAGAACATCAGTCTCAGGAACACAAAGGCAGTGTCTGTTTTGCTCATGGTGATCACATGCACAATGGAAGCTAAATGCTGCCTGTTCCTGCACCATCCCCATGATTGGTTAGGATCAGACTGTTGTGATTCTTTGGGTTTTCATTGGCTGATTTTGGGAATTAGATGGCCAGGTTTTTCTTCCTAGTCCATCTTGATCTGCAAGCTCTGCAGAAACCTGTTCAGCATTGTAGCAACACATGAGCTCCCACTGACAGCGCATGAGGTACCTTGGCTGAGAATTGAACCTGGATCTCCCACATGGGAAGTGAGAATTCTACCACTGAACCACCATAACCCCTAACACATAGTAAGTGCTCCATAAGTGTTTGTGAGATGAATAAATGATGGTAAAGCGCTTTTCCTCATAATCCTTCCCTCCTGTCCTCTCTCTCCCCTTCACCTAGGTCTTTGCCCTCCCCTTAACCATCCCCATAGGTCCCTGGGTGGCTCAAATGGTTTATATACTCATTTACCAACCAAAAGGTTGTTGATTTGAACCCACCCAGCAGTGCTGAGGAAGAAAGCCTAGAGATCTGTTTCTGTAAAGATTATAGCCAAGAAAACCCTATAGAAGGTATAGAAGGAAAATTTCTCAACATAATAAAGGGCCTATATGCAAAACCAATGGCCAACATCATTCTTAACGGAGAGAAGCTGAAACATTCCCCTTGAAAATAGGAACAAGACAAGGATGTCCTTTATCAACACTCCTGTTTAACATTGCATTGGAAGTCCTAGCTAGAGCAATAAGGCAAGAAATAGAAATACAGGGCATCCAAATTGGTAATGAAGATGCTAAAATCTCCCTCTTTGTGGATGATATGGTACTATGCATAGAAAACCCAAAATACTCCACAAGAAAATTACTGAACTTTAATAGAAAGATTCAGCAAAGTGGCCGGATACAACATAAACATACAAAAATCAGTTGGATTCCTACACACTGATAAAGAGAACAATGAAAAGGAAATCAGGAAAAGAATACCATTTTTAATAGCCCCTAAAAAAATAAAATACTTGGGAATAAATCTATCCAGGGATGTAAAAGACCTATACAAAGAAAACTGCAAAACACTACTGCAGAAAACCAAAAGAGATCCACATAAATGGAAAAACATACCTTACTCATGGATAGGTAGACTTAACATTGTGAAAATGACAGTTCTACCCAAAGTGATTTATAAGTACAACACAATACCGATTGAAAAGCAACAACATTCTTTAAAGGGATGGGAAGCTTATCATTAACTTTATACAGAAAGGGAAGAAGCCCCAGATAAGTAAAGCACTATTGAAGAAGAAGAATAAAGCAGGAGGACTCACACTACCTAACCTTAGAGCTTACTATACAGCTGCATTAGTCAAAACAGCCTGGTACTGGTACAATAACAGATACATTGACCAATGGAACAGAATTGAGAACCCAGGTGTAAATCCATCCACCTATGGCTACCTGATCTTCGACAAGGGCTCAAAGTCCATCAAATGGGGAAAAGATAGTCTTTTTAACAATTGGCGCTGACAAAATGGGATGTCCATCAGCAAAAAAAAAAAAAAAAAAAATGAAACAGGACCCCTATCTCACACAATGTACAAGAACTAACTCAAAGTGGATCAAAGACCTAAATATAAAGCGAAAAACCATGAAATTCATAGAAGAAAAAATAGAATCAATGCTAGAGGCCCTAATACACAGCATTAACAGGATGCGTACCACAACCAACAACACACAAACTCCGGAGGATAAGCTAGATAACTGGGATCTTCTAAAAATCAAACAGTTATGCTCATCAAAAGACTTCACCAAAAGAGTAAAAAGAGAACCTACAGACTGGGAAAAAAAATTTGACTATTACAAACCATACAAAGGTCTAATCTCTAAAATCTACAAGGAAATCCAACACCTCTACAACAAAAAGACAAATGATCCAAATAAAAAATGGGCAAAGGAAATGAAAGACATTTCACCAAAGAAGACATTCAAGCAGCCAATAGATGCATGAGGAAATGGTCACAATCTCTAGCCATTAGAGAATCTCAAATCAAAACCACAATGAGATACCATCTCACCCCGGCATTACTGGCACGAATCAATAAAACAGGAAATAACAAATGTTGGGGAGGCTGCGGAGAGATTGGAACTCTTATGCATTGCTGGTGGGAAAGCAAAATGATACAACCATTTTGGAAAACGATATGACACTTCCTTAGAAAGCTAGAAATAGAAATACCATATGATCCAGCAATCCCTCTCCTAGGAATATATTGTAGAGAAACAAGAGCGGTCACATAAATAGACATATGCACACCCATGTTCATTGCAGCGTTGTTCACAATAGCAAAAAGATGGAAGCAACCTAGATGCCCTTCAACAGATGAATGAATAAACAAACTGTGGTACATACACACAATGGAGTATTATGCAATGATAAGGAACAATGATAAATCTGTGAAATGCTTTATAACATGGATGAATCTGGAGGACATTATGCTGAGTGAAATAAGTCAATTACAAAAGGACAAATATTGTGTAAGATCATTACTGTAAAAGCTCATGAAAAGGTTTACATACAAAAAGACGCAATCTTTGATGGTTATGAGGGAGGGAGGGAGGGAAGGGTAGGGATGGAAAAACACTTAATAGGCAGTAGATAAGTGGAAACTTTGGTGAAGGGTTAGACAGTACAAAATACTGGAGAAACCAGCACAACCTGTACAAGGCAACGTCATGGTAGCTCCATAGACACATCCAAACTCCCTGAGGGACTGAATTGCTGGGCTGAGGGCTGTGGGGACCATGATGTCAGGGAACATCTAGCTCAATTGGGATAACATAGTTTACAAAGAATATGTTCTACATTCTACTTTGGTGAGTAGTGACTGGGGTCTTAAAAGCCTGTGAAGGGCCATCTAGGATACCGTACTGGTCTCAGCCCTTAGGGAGCAAGGAAGAATGAAGAAAACTAAAGATACAAGGGAAAAATTAGTCCAAAGGACTAATGGACCACATCTATCATGGCCTCCAACAGACTGAGTCCAGTAAAACTATGTGGTGCCTGGCTACCACCACTGACTACTCTGAGAGGGATCACAATAGAGGGTCCCAGACAGAGCTGGATAAAAATGTAGAACAAAATTCTAACTCAAAAAGAAAGACCAGACTTGCTAGCCTGACAAAGAATGGAGAAACCCTGAGAGTATGGCCCCCTTGACACCCTTTCAGCTCGGTAATGAAGTCACTCCTGAGACTGCCACAGCCAAAGAGTGAATAGGCCCATGGAACAAAAGAAGAGTAAAAGGGCGCACCAGCCCAGGGGCAAGGACTGGAAGGCAGGAGGGAACAGAAAAGCTGGTAATGGGGAACCCAGGATTGAGAATGGAGAGTGTTGACATGTTGTGGGGTTGTTAACCAATGTCATACAACAATGTATGTACTAACTGCTTGATGAGAAACTAGTTTGTTCTGTAAACCTTCATCTGAATTACAATAAAAAAGAAAAAAAAAATACCAAAAAAAAAAAAAGAAAAGAAAACCTGAAGAGCAGTTCTACTTTGTAACACACGGGGTCACCATGAGTTGAAATCAACTCCATGGCAGTGAGTTTGATTCTAGAAGATTCAATGTTCCTTTCATAGCCCCTCTATCCAAAACCCTTTGCCATACGATTTCTCCCACCACAGGCAATTGTCCCTACTTTCTCAAGTGTCACAAGGACTTCTTAGGCACCAGGGTTCATGCCTTCCTCAAGAATTTACCACTCCATCCTCACCTAACCTCTGACGTTGGGGTTGGTTTTATTGGCTCTATGAGGACATTGGTAATAATAACTACAATACTATTACCATCACTATCATTAACATCTAACATTTTTGAGCACTAGGAGCCCTGGTAGGGCAGGTTGGCAGTTGGAATCCACCAGCCACTCCTTGGGAACCCTACGGGGCAGTCTACTCTGTTCTATAGGGTTGCTATCAGTGAGATCAACTTGACGGCAATGTCTTTTTTTTTTTTAATTGAGCACTTAATATGTACTATCCCCTGTTCTAAACACTTTATTGTTGTTGTTAGTTGCTGTTGTGTTGACTCCAACTCATGGTGACCTTATGTACTACAGAATGAAACGTTGCCCAGTCCTGCATCATTTTGACAATCACCAGCATGTTCAAGTCCATTGTAGTTACAGTGCCAACAAATCTCGCTGAGGGTCTTCCTCCCCCTTGTCGGCCCTCTACTTCACCAAACATGATGTTCTCCTCTAGCAGTTGATCTTCCTGATAATGTATCCAAAGCAAGCAACTTGGAAAATATTCTGTTGTGATCCACAAGATTCTCATTGAGCAATTCTCAGAAGTAGATGGCCAGGCCTTTTTTCCTAGTCTATTTTAATGTGGAAGCTCTCCTGAAACCTGTCCACCATGGATGACCCTGCCAGTATTTGAAATATGAGTGACATAGCTTCCAGCATCATTGCAACAATCAAGCCATCACAGTAGGATACATTGAGAGACAGATGGCTGTCTAAGCACTTGTACACATATTAGCTCAATAAATCCTCAAGCAATTCTCTAAAGGATTCTTTGAGTGACATGTTCAGGAGAGGGAAGCAGGGGTAGGGGGTGAGGGAAAGCAGGGAGAGTCCGCAGGGTCAAGGACCAGTCCACAATTGGCTGTTCACAGGGTCACACAGCCTTGGGAGATTTCAGAGGCAACAGGCACCTCAACATCCTTGTTATGCAAATGCTTCTAGAGGAAACCGATTTTGCCTACAGGAGAATTTGCCACCAAACATAAGATCTTTTCCATGGTTGACTAGGAGCCTTGGTGGTGAAGTGGGTAAGCACTCAGTTGATAACTGAAAGGAGGGCGGTTTGAACCTATCAGCCGCTCCATGGAAGAAACACATGGCAGTCTGCTTCTGCAAAGAATATGGCCTTGGAAACTCTATGGGGCACTTCTGCCCTGTCCCACAGGGTCCCTATAAGTCAGAATCGACTCAAAGGCAAAGGGTGTTCATAGTTATCTTCCTGAGTTAGCAGGTTAAGAGTTTGCCGGCCTGGCAGTGCTGCAGTGAGACAGGCTAGGGAGAAGGCTTTGAGGTACACGTGTTAACTCCACCACTGACTAGATGAATGGGCTTCTCTGAGCCTCAGTTTCCTTATCTGTAAAATGGAAGTGATAATACTAAAACCTTTCCTCAAGAGGTTCCTGTGAGTGCTCAATGAGAAGGATCCTCACAGGCATGGGTCCTAGCAAATAGTTTGTGCTCAATAGACATGGCTGGCTATTTTCGTTAACGTGAGCTAAAGGACAGGCTGCCTTAGATTAGATCCTTTTCAGAGCACGCTATTACTTCCCAAACAAAACCTCAAATCTTGAGGCTATTGCTCAATGTCTGGTTGGCCCCCTCCAACCTTTTTAGTTTTATTTCTCACCCTCTCCAGCACACCCCTCCTTTCCACATACTCTGCATTCCAGCAAAACTGGACCCCAGACACACCCGGTAATGCCTACCTCAAGGCCTTTGCTTCTGCTTCTGCTTCAGGAGATCTCATGACAGAGTGGACAAGCATGAGCATCAGAGCCTTGGATTATATCCCAGTTTTACCTCTTGAATGCTGTTGACTTTTAGCTAGTGACAACAGCTATCTGAACTTCTGTTTCCCTATATGTAGTACAGAGCAGATAACGTGTACCTTACAGACACTGAATGAGGCATGGATGGCTCAGGGGTAGGATTCTCATTCCGTGAGAGAGGCCCAGATTTGATTCCTGGCCAATGCGCCTTATTCACAGCCACCACCCATGTCAGTGGAGGCTTACATGTTGCTATGATGCTGGACAGGTTTCAATGGAACTTCCAGACTAAGATGGACTGGGACGAAAGGCCTGGAGATCTCCTTCTGAGAATCAGCCAGTGAAAACCCTATGGATCACAATGTTCTGAACCTCAACCGATTATGAAGATGGCCCGGAACTGGACAGCATTTCCTTCCGTTGTGCATGGGGTCACCATGAGTCAGGGCTGACCCAAAGGCAGCTAACAACAACAACATAGATGCTGAATGAGGATTGAGGTGGGAAACTTATCTGGGCCTGAAAGATATATAGTAATAATTATTATAATAGGAAAGTAAATAATATTAATCTATATATAACATATATGATAATAGCTTATTAATATATGGAGGCAGTGTCCAAAAACTCTTCATATGTTAATTCATGGAATCCTCACAACAACCCTTTGATTGCAGAACCCATTTTATAGATGCAGAAACTGAGGTAAGGAGAGATAACCTGCCCAAAGTCACGTAGCTGGGTTTTGAACCCTGGAAGTTTCACTCTAAAGCATCGCTGTCCAATGGATCATTACTGCCACAACAGACATCCTTGGGTGGTAAAAATGGTTAAGTTTGGGTCCACGCAGAGGCACCTTGGAAGGAAGGCCCGGTGATCTACTTGCAAGAAATCAGCACAGTTCTACTCTGACACACTTGGGGTCACCATGAGTTGGAATCTACAGCCACTGGTTCGGTGTTTTTGGCTTTAGGCACGCTTTGCTTGAAATGTGGCTACTATGGCTAAAGAACTTAATTTTCATTTTTATTTGATTTTAATTGAAAGTTTGATAGTCCATCTGGCTAGTGATTGCTGTATTTAAGAGCACAGCTCTAGGGCCCTTTCTCTTAACAGCCCTGAAGAAGGACATCCATGCTTAGTAGAGTAGAGGGTCAGTGAAAAAGAGGAAGACCCTCAATGAAATGGATTGACACAGTGGCTGCAACAATGGGGTCAAACATAGTGATGATTGCGAGGATGGTACAGGACAGGGCAGTGTTTCGTTCTGTTGTACATGGGGTTGCTACGAGTCAGAACCGACTCGACGGCACCCAACAACAACAACGCAAAGTGGACATTCAATAAATGGGAGAGAAATGCAGGAAAACAACACTGCACTTCATCTCTCCTTCCCATCTCCCTCTCTTTTTTCTCTCCTCTCCCTATCACTCTATATCTCCCCTCTCTCTCCTCTTTCCTGCTCATCAACCTCCCTCCTTATCTCTCCCTTTCTAACTCATCCTCATGGCTCCTCCCTCTGCCCTTTCTTGTCCTTCTCTCTCCTTGCTTTCTTTCCCTCTCCTCCTTCTCTCTTCCCCTTTCTCTGTTCTCTTCATCTGTGTCTCCCCCTCCCCACCTCTTCTCCCTATGTCCCCTTGTTTCCTCCTCCTTTGTCTCTCCTCTCCATCTGTCTTTCCTTCCTAAGTCCCCCCTCTCATCTCTCCCCGCTTTTCCCACCTCCCCTTCCTTTCTCTTCTCTCTGTCTCTCCCTCTCTCTCACACACACATCTCTGGTCTCCTCTCCTCCCTCCCATCTCTCTTTCCTTCTCATCTCCGTCTCTCTCTCTCTTCTTCCCCTTTTCTCTGTCCCTTTTTCAATCTCTATCCCTCTCTCCTTGCTATTCTCTCTCTCTCATCTCTGTTTCTTCTCCTCCCATCGCTCTCTCCTCCTGTCCATCTCTCCGTCTCTCTCCTCGCCTAGTCCCCCCGCTTCTCCTCTCTCCCTCTCTGTCCCTCTCTCCTTTATCCTCTTTCTCTCACCTCCTTGTCTTCTCTCCTCCACCCTCCTCTCCTTGTCCCCCATCTCCCCACTCCCCCCTCTCTGTTTCCCTCCCCATCTCTCTTCCCTGCCCCCCTTTCACTCCTCAGGAAGCCTCCTGCCCCAGGAGTGGGAGGAGGAAGGTCACCAGCCTAAGTTTACTCTCATCCTCTCTCTCTTTCCATTTTCACTGACACCTGAGTCCCAGAGGGGCGGGTGCTGGAGGTTGGGTATGTGAAGACTTCTTGGCAGGCCCTGGCAAGGCTTGAGCTGAGCAGTTCTCCTGAGGCTCGCTAATCCTAACCAAACAGGACTGGTCACCAGAGAATTTCCTGCCGCAATGCCACAAAGCAGCCCTGGGGGAAGACACTGGGGGGAAGGGAGTGGCAGGCACTGCCAGGAGTCAATGATTTTTTTTTTTTTATTTCAAAATTGGAGGGGAGTGGAAATGCCGGGTGGAACAAATAGAGGCTTTAATATGGTAATTTTCTGATTTTGAGCTAAGGGCTGCTAAGAGCAGAGTCAGCAGCGCAGGGCTGGTTTCAAATTAAACTCGGTTTTCAAAATTCGAACTACCAGCCACTCCATGGGAGAAAGATGTGGCAGTCTGTCTCAGTAAAGATTACAACCTTGGAAGCCCTATAACCCAGTGCCGTCGAGTCGATTCTGACTCATAGCGACCCTACGGGGAAGTTCTATTCTGTCTTACAGGATCTCTATGAGTCGGAATCAACTCAGCAACAGCAACTACTGCCTCCTAAACTGTGAGAAAATAAATTTCTGTTTGTTAAAGCCATCCACATTACAGCATCCATTTCGGAGGGTTATTGCCAGGACTAATGTGGACACACTGGCTTTGCACAGATCCCTGCCTACAGTAAAAGTTGGAGTTAATAATAATAACCACTACGGGCTCATCATTTATAACAAATGTACCAAATGAATGCAAGATGTTAATCACAGGAGAACAGCGTGCAGCAGAGGAGGGATATAAGGGAACTCTGTACCTTCTGCATTTTTTTTTTCTGTAAACCTAAAACTGCTCTAAAAAAAATAAATAAATAAAGTC
This sequence comes from Elephas maximus indicus, assembly GCF_024166365.1. NCBI lineage: Eukaryota > Metazoa > Chordata > Mammalia > Proboscidea > Elephantidae > Elephas > Elephas maximus. The sequence continues at coordinate 15,989,938 of NC_064821.1, forward strand.
TGCTAAAAATATAAAATAGTGTCAACCACACTTTTAGAATAGCTAACGCTCCTTCTTGGATCAGGTGGACACTTGAGACTATGTGGGCATCTCCTGCTTGGAGGGGAGATGAGACGGTAGAGGGGGTTAGAAGCTGGCAAAATGTACACGAAAAGAGAGGGTGGAGGGAGAAAGCAGACTATCTCATTAGAAGGAGAGTAATTGGGAGTATGTAGCAAGGTGTATATGAGTTTTTGTGTGAGAGACTGACTTGATTTGTAGACTGTCACTTGAAGCACAATAAAAATTAAAAAAAGAAAGAAAGAATAGCTAACACTCATTGGGTTAGCACTGGGTCAAGCCCTAATATTAATAATGACATAAGGCTGCGAATCAAAGGTCAGCAGTTTGAAACCCTATGGGGCCGTTCTACTCTGTCCTACAGGATCGCTATGAGTCAGAGTCAACTTGATGGCAATGCGTTTTTAAAGCTGTTCACCCCTTTGGTAAAAGCTAACATTTAGTGTTGACCATGTACAGACACTGGGTCCTTTTAAACAACATCATTTTGAATAAAGGTGACCTGAGCTCCACCAGTCAATGGTCCACTCAGCCTTCTGTCTGTCCCTCCTACACAGCTTGCTTTTCACTATTAGTCAGTTGAGTCCAGCAGTTCCCCAGAGCAGCATCCATCCTCAGACTCCCCCAGGGGTGGTTGACAACTGTAACTTCTGTTATAATTATATGAGTGCCAGGCATTGTTTGGCCCTCTTCCCACACCTTAATCTAGTTGCTCTCCACTTGACTCTAACTCATGGCCACCCCACGTAAGTCAGAGTAGAACTGTGCTCCATAGGTTTTTGTTTTTCTTATTGTTTAATGTTTTATTGAAAGCGTTTTGCATAATGAAAGATTTGATTTACATATCCCATTTGCACTCAATTAAAAAAAAATTTGTATTGGTAATATTTGATACATGCAGTATATATGTGTTATTGTGTGCCGTTGAGTCAATTCACTCATAGCTACCCTAAAGGACAAAGTAGAACTGTTTCTTAGGGTTTCCTAGACTGTAATCTTTTAGGGAGCAGATCACCCGGTCTTTTCTTCTGAAGAGCTGTTGGGGAGTTTGAACCACTGACCTTTTGGTTAGCAGTCAAGTGCTTAACCATTGTGCAACCAGGGCTCCTATATAAAGTATAAACTAAAACCAAACCAAACCTACTGTCGTTGAGTCCGTTCTGACTTATAAAAAGACTTAATAATATAATGAACCACCCACCGCCTAACTTAAGAAACCAAACATTACCAGAAACCGCTCAAGCAGTGTGGCGTCACAAAGGTTGGTGTCACCCATTAGTACCAGATCATGTGGAATCGTTAGTAATGTTTTTTGTACTAAGGTTACTCATAAACTGTAATCCCTGTGTATCACTGAATGTAATGGCAGTAGTAGTGACATAAACAACTAGCAAAATTAAAATTACACCTTTAAATTACAGTATCGAATCCAACCTTACACGTATTTACATTTACACAGTTTCATGTGGTTAAAGTGAAATATGTTCATAAATGAATCCTGGCTACTTGTAAGGGAAATGGGTACGCGATGGGTACAGAGAGGCTCCTGGACTTTGCAGGGGTTGGGGTGGGGGGAGAAGGGCATCCTTCTCTGACAAGTGCTCCTAGGGAGGAGCTAAAGGTGCAGGTGCGACTCCTTCCACCAAGGGCCGGTCCCTTCCACCCGGGGCCTGTTTCTTCCAGAGCCCTCTTGCTGCTGCTCCTCTCACCTCCCTTCCTAAACATGAGGACCCTGGGCGGGGCCTGGGCCACGCTCCTAGGAGAGTCCCAAATCCTGAAGCTATCATTGCCTCTTGACAGCTGCGCTTTCCCAGCTAAGACGGGGCTGGGGTGCTGAAAGGGACGGCTGTGGCGTGGCCTGGTGGCACGGAGGGGGGCAGGAGAGGGGTGCCCCGGAGAGGACTTTTGTGAGCCGGGGACTGACGTCCTTCTGGATCCCGGTGAGCTCGGTAGAGCTCGGGAGGAGTGAGGCTGAGGGTCCTTGAAGCGTCTTCAGGATCTCAGAGGCTTCGCGGTGCACCAGCCCAGAAGCCTGTCCCTGGCCCCTGCGGGCAATAGAGGGGCGGGAGCGAGCGTCCGCGGGGAGGGCTAGGAGGCACCAGCCGGAGTCGATCCTTAATCCCGGCCTTAGAGCTGTCGCCTCCGAGCCCTAGGGGAGGGAGTGGGGGGAGGGAGAGGGGCCTGAGGTCCCTGGAAGGGAGCTGAGCAAGCTTAAGTCTTGCTAGCTGTGTGCAGGTTCACGGAATCCATCTCTCCCTGATTTTGCTGACCTGGTTGCACATTGGTTAAAGGCCTGGCAGGAAGGAAAATAGCCAGTGCTGGTAGTCCTGCAGATGAAACCTTCGAAGCGTCATTGTAATTGGATAATGACAGCTCTGACCTGAGCACATTAGAAGATTCAAAAAGTAAATTAGAGTTACAGTCTTGTAGGTATATTGATCCATGTAAGCTGGGCTTATGAAAAGTGTTTTTATTGTTATAACTAACTTCGGGAATATTTTTATAAAAATAATAAATTGCTGCTGAAACACTGCACAAAAATGTTATAGACAGTCATATGGGTGTCACCCCCTCTAGCAGTGTCACCTGGTTTGGTCTGCACCCCCCATCCCCCCCAGTGACGCCACTGCGCTCAAGCTCCTTGTGTGTCCCTCCTTGATTCCATCTCCGTGGCTCCACCCCAACAATCTCTGGATTGTTGTAAATGTCATTTTTTAAGTCCTCTTTTAAAAAAAAAAATGTTTCACCATACATGTGTGTCAGGCTCGCTATGAGTTGGCACTGACTCCCTGGCAACTTTTTTTTTTTTTGGTTTAGGCAAAACAATATGACGAGCTTTATAAAGACTGTATTATATATGAGGAGCCTTGATGGCGCAGTGGTTAAGCACTTACCTGCTAACCCAAAGGTGTGTGGTTGGAACCCACCAGCCGCTCCTCGGAAGAAAGATGTGGCAGTTTGCTTCCATGAAGATTACAGTCTTGGAAACCCTTTGGGGCAGTTCTACTCTGTCCTATAGGGTCGTTATGAATTAGAATCCACTCCATAGCCAGGGGCTTATATTATATACAGTCTTCTGCGACTTGCTTTTTTTCCCATTCTACTTTGTGTCAGGTTCAGCCTCTTATGTGTATGTTAAGTTACTTTCACTATTTTGTAGTTAGCACAATTTATCCTTTTGTCTGCCATAGACATTTGGATTGTTCCCTGGTTTTATTTATTCGCTCCGTAGAGTTTTCAGTGCCTGAGTTTTTGGAAGCAGATTGCCAGACCTTTTTTCCAAGGCACCTCTGGGTAAATGCGAACCTCCAGCCTTTCATTCAGCAGCTAAGTGTGTTAACTGTTTGTACCACCCACAGATTGAGCTCAGTGCTTTTCAGAATGATCCCCAGACCATCAGCAGCATCTGGGAACGTGTTATAAATTCAAGTTATCTTGTAGGTGGGGCCCAGCCATCCATGTTTTAACAAGATCCCCGGGTGATTGAGATGTACCCCACAGTGTGTGAGCCACTACTCGTTAACACATTTAATCCCTTAAACAAACCCATTTTAGTGGTGAGGAAACTGAGCCACAGATGGTAAAGTAATTTGCTCAAGGCTCCTTCTCTGGAAATTCTAATTCTGTAAGTTGGGCCCAGGAATCTGGATTTCAACACCCTACCACCACCCACACAGACAGACACACAGATGGGTAAGCCTGGGCACAGAAGGAAGGCCCCTGTGGGTTTTCTGGCTGGCCAGACTCACAGAGGGATCTGTTTTCACTTTCTGTTTTGGTTGCAGAGTTAAGATTGCTCCTGTTTATAAGGTAGAAAATGGCCAACGTCATAAAAAAAGTGGCTTTTAAAACGTGGTCCCCAGAACAGCAGTGTCACCGGAGAACTTGTTAGAACTGCAGACTCTTGGGCCCTAGTTCGGAGTTACTGAACCAGAAACTGTATTCTAACAGTTAAAACCAGTATCTGTATTTTAATAGGAGCCCTTGGGTGGTGCAATGGTTAATGTGCTAGCTTGGCTGCAGCTTGGAAGTTTGAGTCTGCTCAAAGGAACCTCAGAAGAAAGACCTAGAGATCTACTTCCAGGAAATCAGACATTAAAAACCCTGTGGGGCATAGCTCTACTCTGACACACATGGGGCCCCATGAGTCAGAATCTAGAATCGCAGCGCATAAAGTTTCCTTTCTTCTCTCACCTCAGATCCCTCTACTGATCTGCAGGGAGGGCAAATTCCAACCTCACTCAGCCAATCCTTTGACTTAAACCTCAACACCTACCTGGGGCTGGGACCCCCACCCCCTGCCTCAGGCTAGGCCAACACAAGAGCCTCTTTTGGGAGCTAAGCAACCTTCGGGATCCACTTGACACCCTACCTCCTTGTGGGAGGTTCCCCTCCCACCCCCGACTCTAGGAATAGTTCAGCCCCCCTTGCTTTTTTTTTTTTTTTCCTTGCTTACCCCTTTCCTCCAAGCCCCTCTGTGCTTTTCCTCTTCCTGCCTGCCTTCCCTATGCACCCTTGAACAGGCAAGAAAGACCCAGTGGGGAACTCCAGAAGTTGACACTCAGTCCTGGTTGCAACTGGGCTCCAGTCCTTGTGCTCTGTGATCTCTTTCTGTATATTTATAAGCTTTACTGGTTTTGCTTCTCTAGAAGAACCCAGCCTAAGACATGCCCCTATCTCCCATCGCCCCCTACCCCCACCAAAGTGTACACCAGCAGGAGGTCTTTACTTGGGAGCAGAGAAACTCAAAGCCTGCAGAGCCCCATGGCAGGGGCTGAACAAATGAATGCCTGTTGAGTGGCTGAGAGAGCCTCGCAGGAGAGGCAGAAAGAGCGTAGGACTGAGCTGAGGGAGACTGGAGACTGGGTCCTGGTCTGGAAGTCCCTGGTTGGTGCAAATGGTTAATGCATTCAGCTGCTAAAAGGTTGGAGACTTATATCCACCTAAAGGTGCCTCAGAAGAAAGTCCTGGTGATCGACTTCTCCAAGATCAGCCATCAAAAACCCTGTAGAGCACAGTTCTCCTCTGACATACGTGGCGTTGCTGTGAGTCAGAATCGACTTTGACACTGGTAGCGGCTGTGATGGGTCCTGCCCCTACCCCGCCCCCCAACACACACACGCCTCTCTGCTGAGCAGCCCTGAGCAGATCCTGACTTCTCTGAACTTCAGTTTTCTAGTCGGTAAAATGGGGTCATCAGGCCACCTGAATATCTCTAAGCTCCCTGTGGGCTCATAAATTCTGCATGTTACATCCCCTCAGGCCTCCAGGGAAAACGTGGTTTCTTCTGGGTGCCACAGAGAGAGGGTCCCATACCCCTCACCCCACCTATGTCTGTCCCACTTCTTAGCAGTCATGGTCAGGGCTCATGTCACTGTGTCAGACACAGGTCTGAATTTTCTCATCAAATCCTCCCAACATGCCTTGTGAACTGGACACTAGTATCCTCATCATCTCCATTTTACAGGTGAGGAACACTGAGGCCCAGAAAGTCAAAATCAGTAGCTAAAGGAGTCATAGCGAGTGATTGGTGAAGATAAGATTTAGCCCCCAAACTCGAGTCTTTGGCCATTGTGATTTCTTCCCCCAGCTGGATTAGACTAGATTATAAATTAATATTTATCGAAGGCCAACTCTACGCCGAGCACTGTTCCAGACACTGGGGACGCATCAGTGAACAAAATGGTGTCCTGTGGAGCTCACAGGCTAGTGGGGGATACTGACAAACAAGTAAACAAGTAACTGTGGAATATAATGCCAGGTAGGGAGGAGTGATAAGAAGGAAAGTAAAGGAGCAGAAAGAAGCCCTGGGGGCAAAATGGTTAAGTGCTTGGCTGCTAACCAAAAGTTGATGGTTCAAACCCACCAGCCTCTCTGCAGGAGAAAGATGTGGCAGTCTGCTTCCTTAAAGATTACAGCCTTGGAAACCTTATTGTACAGCTTACTCTAACCTATATGGTTGCTGTGAGTTGGAATTAACTCCTTGGGAAAGAAGGACATTTGGGTGGGGTGGTTGAGGACATTGAAAAGGTGACAATTGGGCAAAGATCAAAGCTGGCAAGAGAGACTCAGTGGGGCACTCCAGAAACTGACACTCAAGGCTGGCTGCAAATGGGCCCCAGTTCTTATGCACCCATCTCCCATCCCCTCTCCCCCAAGGTCCAGGACCAGCAGGAGACCCTTACCTGTGGGCAACAGGTAACTCAGCACCAGCAGCACCAGAAGCCACCAGCGGCCTCCACAGATGCCCTGCCTCAGGCCGGCCATTCACCGCATCAGGAAGACAGACGTGGGGGCCAGTCCTTGTCCTAGGTCCAGCCCCCCTGCAGAGCCCACAGACATGTCCAGCACCCCCTTCCCAGGGCTGGGCGGCCAGGTGGCTGAGATTCTGCAGGTATCAAATGTGCCCTGTTGGCCTAATCCTTTGGAGGTTGGACAGGGCTGGGAAGGGCTCCCTCGCTGGTTCCCAGGCCAGATTGTCTTCCCTGCCTTTGGTTCAGCCTACTACGTGACAGGGTGACATGGGGTGGAGGGCTTGGCTGTCAGATTCAGCCGAGGGTGGCAGTAACAGGCTCCACCCAGCAGTACTTCACTAAGATGCTCCCCAGTTCCAGGGCCACATGACTTTCAGGCACTTTTACCTTCTCGAGTGTCTTCTTCCCTTACAATTTTTTAAAAGTGTATTTTACAGCTGCATTGGAATAAAGACAAAAAAACAAAACAACAACAACAAAAAAAACAACTAAAACAGTTGCCATCAAGTCTGACCCCTAGAAATGGACTCCATACATAGGGTTTCCATGGCTATGATCTTTTAGAAGCAGATTGCTAGGTTTTGGGTTAGTAGACAACCACTTAGCCATTTGTGCCAACCAGGGACTCCATATAAGAACAAATAGAATTCCAAAAACCAGTTGTCATCAGGTGGACTCTGATTCATGGCAACCCCATGGGAGCCAGAGTAGGACTGCGCTCCATAGGGTTTTCAATGGCTGATTTTGCAGAAGAAGATCTCCAGGCCTTTCTTCTGAGGTGCTTCTGGGTGGGCTCAGACTTCCAACCGTTAGCAGCCTAGTGCATTTACTGTTTGTACCACCCAGGGACCAGTAGAATTCAGGCTGGATTATATTTATTATTTTTTCCTTCCCATTTTAAAAGAAATGAAACCATTTTAGTGGGTTCCTGAGTACTGTGTCTACTGTACTTAAAGGATAAATCAGCTTTGCCTAGACTACAAGCCCTGAGAAAATTTCCTCCCTTGGAGGAAAGAAAGGGGTGAGATATTTTGGGGGAAATCCCTGTCTTAGAAACTCAGAATGTACTTTAAAAGCAGGAAACCCATTGAACCCAGAATTTTCCAAGCCTGTTGGACTGTGGGCAGGTTTTAAGAACAGAGAGGTTGAGTAAGTTGCCAAGGTCACACAGCCAATTCAAAGGCAAGCCTCTCAGGTGCCATATCACATATGCTTAAACTCACTGTCTTGTGCCATCTTCCTCCTGGACCAGAGCAGAGCAGAGGGAAGTGGAGGGCTCTGCAATTTCCTCATCTGTAAAATGGGCATAATAATAGCACCACCTCCAAGGACTGTAGAGTGGCTATTTCTAAAACCCTTAGAATAACTCATAATGCTATAATAAGCACTATGGAGAAGTACTTGTTAAACACTGAATAGTGGTCAAAGAATGTGACTAGTTTCATATAATAAGAGTAGATGGAGAGGCAGTAATCTAGGTACTAATATTTACTTATTGAGCATCTACTGTATACCAGGAGCCCCTGGGTAGTGCAAATGGTTGACACACTCAGCTACTAACCAATAGATTGGAGGTTCGACTGATGACTGCTCTGACAGGGAACACAACAGAGAATCCCTGATAAAGAAGAGCAGTGGGATGCAGACCTCAAATTCTCCTAAAAAGACCAGACTTAATGATTTGACTGAGACTAGAAGGAGCCCAGAGGTCATGGTCCCCAGACCTTCTGTTAGACCAAGACTGGAACCATTCCCAAAACCAACTCTTCAGACAGGGATTGGACTGAACTATAAGTTAGAAAATGATACTGGTGAGGAGTGAGCTTCTTGGTTCAAGTAGACACATGAGACTATGTAGGCAGCTCCTATCTGGAGCGGAGATGAGAAGGCAGAGGGGGACAGAAGCTGGCTGAATGGACACAGGGAATACAGGGTGGAGAGAAGGAGTGTGCTGTCTCATTAAGGGGAGAGCAACTAGGAGTACATAAACCAAAAAAACCAAACGAGTGCTGTCAAGTTGATTCCGACTCATAGTGACCCTATAGGGCAGAGCAGAACTGCCCCATAGAGTTTACAAGGAGCGCCTGGTGGATTCAAACTGCCGACCCTTATGGTTAGCAGCCTTAGCACTTAACCACTACGCCACCAGGGTTTCCAGGAGTACATAGCAAGGTGTATATACATTGTTGTATGAGAGACTGACTTGATTTGTAAACTTTCGCTTGAAGCACAATAAAAAGAAAAAGGTCAGAGGTTCAAGTCCACACAGAGGCACCTTAGAAGAAAGGCCTGGCGATCTACTTCTGAAAAACCTACCATTGAAAACCCTATGGAGCAGAGTTCTACTCTGAAGGCAACTGGTTAACTGGTTATTGTGTACCAGGCTCAATGCAAAGCCCTCAACAAAGAGTTTCTCGTTTAACCATTACTTTTTTTAGAATCTGTTGTGTAGACCAGAGCTTTCAAACTTTGTATGCACCCCGGTCACCTGGGGACCTTGTAAAAATGCGGGTTCTGATTCAGCAGGTCTGGGGCAGGGCTGAGAATCTGCATTTCTAACAAGCCTCCAGGTGCTGCTGATGCTGCTGGTCTAAGCCCCCACTTGGAGTAGCCAGGAGGTAGATAAGATAATAATTCCCATTTTTCAGAGAAGGCAAACTGATATACAGGGAGGTGAAGTGGCCTGTCCTCGCTTGCACAGCCAGCGAGGGGCAGGGCTGGACCGGGCACCTGGGTCTGGCTCAAGGTCTCTCGATAACTGGGTTCTCCAGAATTCCCACTTGGAGCTTGAGCAGGAAGGGCCCTTGTTAGGCACTGAATTATGTCCTCCCGAAATATGTGCTGGAGTCCTAACCCTTAAACCTGTGGATGTCATCCTGCTGGAAAATAGTGTTTTTTGTTAGTTAGATCTAGGAGGGTGGATTGTAAATCTAATCACTTCTGAGTTATAAAAAAAAGAGCAGGTTAGTCACAGACATGGTCCCTGCATGATGCAAATGGTTTGTGCTTGACACCTAACCTAAAGGTTGGTGGTTCAAACCCACCCAGTGATGCTGTGGAAGAAAGGCCTGACAATCTGCTTTCATAAAGATTGCAGCCAAGAGAACTTGTGAAACAGTTCTACTGTGTAGCATAGGGGGTCGCTGTCTTAGTTATCTAGTGCTGCTATAACAGAAATACCACAAATGGGTGGCTTTAACAAACAGAAATTTATTCTCTCACAGCCTAGGAAGCTGAAAGTCCGAATTCAGGGTGCTCCAGGGGAAGGCTTTCTCTCTGTGTCAGCTTTGGGGGAAGGTCCTTGTCATCAATCTTCCCCAGTCAAGGAACTTCTCAGTGCAGGGACCTCACGTCCAAAGCAGGCGCTATTCTCCTGGCTGTTGTTTCTTGGGCGTATGAGGTCCCCATGTCTCTCTTCTGGCTTCTCTCTTTTATACCTCAAAAGAGATTGATTTACAGTACAACCCAATCTTGTAGATTAAGCCCTGCCTCATTAGCATAACCGCCTCTAATCCTGCCTCATTAGCATTATAGAGGTAGACGCACATCAGATGACAAATTGGTGGGCAATCACACAATACTGGGAATCATGGCCTAGTCAAGTAGACACATATTTTTGGGGGACACAATTCAATCCATGACAGTTGCCACAAGTTGGAATCAACTAGATGGTGACGGGTTTAGTTCTTTTGATTTTAGACACAGGTGCGTGTGCGTGCACACACGTACACGGGGGCCAGGGGCGGGTGGACAGGTACCATGTGAGGATTGCCTATAACCCAAGGAACCAAGGAACACCCGGACTACCTACAAGGAAAGAATCAATACAGCCAAGGCCCTGATTTGGACTTTTAGCCACCCACTTGTGGTATTTCTGTTACAGCAGTGCTAGGTAACTAAGATAGCACTGTATGCCAAGGAGAATTGCACCTTGCTCCAAAGGCTCTGGACAGGTGCTGAAATCATTTAAATGGAGCAGTACCAGGGTGAGGTTGGGATTCTAGAAACCACCCCAGGAAAGATACTGGAGACAGAAGGACCAGTGAGGGGTTGCTAGGGTTAGTCAGGAAAGGAGGATGGGGCCTAAATCAGGTGCAGGCAGTGGGGATAAAGGGAAGGGAACAGACACTGAGAAGGTGGAACAGAGGGGCCTTGGAGAATGATGGATGGGGGGAGAGGAACAAGGAAGAATGCTCCAAGATGGGAGTTGTATTGGACCCCCCGAGTCCAGTGGTAGCCCATGCTCCCCCTTGGACCTGTCCCCACACAACCTTATATCCCATCACTTGGGCCAACTTAAAAACTTTTAGTGTTTCTTCGTGACACCCCAGGAGAAAGTTCGGTTCTTTAGTTGGCAAACAAGACTGCAGCAGGGCTGGCTTGGTTTAATGTTCTGATGTTGCTATGTTGTAATTCCTGATAGTTTTTGGACAAGGAGCACTGAATTTTCATTTTGCACTGGACTCCCTAGATTCTGTAGCTGGATCTGCCTGCAGGAGGTGGTCTCTGCTACCTTTACAGCTTAATGTCCCCGCTCCCTGTCATCTGAATCAATCAATCACACTCTCTCTCTCACACACACATACACATTCCTGTACTTCTAAACCTTTTACCCTTCCTCCAAACTCAACATGCTGATCTTTTCTGTTCCCTTCAACCGGCATGCCATTCCCTTCACCCATTTAGCAAATGTCTGCTTGTCCTATGAGACCCTATGATGGCTTCTTGACCCACTCAAGAAGCTGCTCACACTCCCCTGTGTCAGTACCTCACTGCTGCTTCCCTCTCTGACCAGCTGAGCTCGCTTATTGCACTTTTGCATGCACACACCTGTTCTGCTTCAAGCAGATTCATTCATTCATTCCTGCAACAAATATTTATCGAGGGCCTACTGTGTGCAGATGGGGGGTGTTGGTATTTCAGGCCTTCCATGCGGGAGGTCCAGGTTCAATTCCTGGCCAAGGCACCTCATGTGCAGTTACCACCCATCTGTCAGTGGAGGCTTCTGTGTTGCTAGGATGCTGAACAGGTTTCAACAAAGCTTCCAGACTAAGACTAGGAAGAAAGGCCTGGTGAGCTGCTTCTGAAAATCAGCCTGTGAAAATCTATGGATCACAATGGTCCAATCAACAACCAATCATGGGGATGGTGCAGAACTGGGCAGCATTTTGTTCTGTTGTGCATGGGGTCACCATGATTTAGGGCTAACTCGATGGCAGGTAACAACAACACTATGTGCAAGGCACTGTTCTTGGCACTGTGGGCACAGCAGGGGACAAAGCGGTCAGAGTCTTTGCCTAGTGTGGGAGACAGATCCCAGGCAAGCAAATAAAAATAAACAAGATAATTTCAGATACCAATAAGTATCACAGAGGGTGTAAAAAGGGGGACGAGACAGTGACTAATCAAAGCATGTTGGCTTGTGGAGGGGCACTTTAGACAGGAGAGTCAGGGAAGGCCTCTGAGGACATGACGTGTCCAAATGAGAAAGATCCAAGATACGCGAAATGCCTGGGGACGAGCATTGCTGAGAACAGCAAGTGCAAAGGCCCTGAGGTAGGAAGGTGCCTGGCACAGTCTTCATAGGGGAAGGAGGCCAGTCTATGGCTGAAAAACAGGAAGTAAGTGGGAAGAGACCCATAAAATGGGGGGCGGGGAGGGGAGGAGAGATGAAGGAGGAAGATCAAGGCCTCCTTATATATGAGCTTATTACTCATTTCTAGCATCTAACATTTTAGAAAATGCTTGCTGAATGAATGAATGCATGAATAATGAACAAATGAATATTGTATTCAGTAAAAATGAAGTTAGGTTGAGTTGAGGGAATCAAGGAGGGCCACCCAGAGGAGAGGATGGGTTAAAAATTATCCATTAGGCTCCTTTTCTCAAATGCAACACCCTCAGGCAGAGGTGACCAGTGCCCCTTAGTGTGGATGACTTTTTTAGTTCAAACCACACCTGGAGCTTTCTTCGGATCAGAGTGGAGATTCTGGATTCTAGGTCCTCCAGCTCCCTTGAGTCTGCTGGGAGGGTTATAGCTACCCCCACCCCCACCCCCAGGAATGCAGAAACCATGCCCAGAAGCAGCATTAGTAACTGAGCCTTCCCCATTGTCCTTAAGCTCTGGTGCCATTGTTTCCTCTCCATGTGATCAAGGGAAATGCCTGGGAGATGGGGAAGGAGGCTTGACATCACTCACCTCCTAATGGTGTAAACTCCTGGTCCTTATCTGGCAGGGCCAGGACTCTAGGGTCAGGGTACGGGTAAATGGATTCCTAGGGTTTAGGTCTTTCCCCCCAGATTCTGATACAGTTGTCACACACATAGGATCTCAATTAATCATGGTGATTAAGCATATATATTCTGGAGCACAGTACCAGAGTTCAAATCCTGACTCTGCTGCTGCCAGCTGTGTGACCTTGGGCAAGTTATTCAACTCTCTGAGCCTCACCTGTCCCTGAGAATAAGAAAGAATCTCTCTCATAAGCGGTTGTGTAAAGCAGTTAGAATGCTTGGTACATAGTGAGCTAGCTCTGTGAGTGTGCTGCAATAAATAAAAGCAGAAGTAAGCCAAGAAGCCTTTACCCCTGCCGTTACAGAGGCCCTTGTTCTTGGGAATCCAGTTTGATTCTCATGGCACCTGAGGGAAGGCGGGCCCCGCCTTCCCTCAGGCAGGCTTATTTTGCACATAGGGAAACTGAGGCTCAGGACTCATAGTCACATACATGTCCATTAAGTGATGGTGCCTTGGAGAACCAGGCTGGGTGTTCAGGGGGTAGACTTGGTGTGTGACATTCACTCTGCAGAGCTGTGCTGATTGAAGCTCATTGGGGTGTGGTGCCCTGGGCAGTGGACCGGGGGCAGGCAGGCCTGGGTTTCAATCTTGCTGTGTGACCTTGGGCAAGTCACCTAACCCTTCTGAGCCTCAGTTTCCTGTCTGCAAGGTGGAGATACTTCAGGAGTTCATTGAGCAATCAAGAAATCAAAAGATGTCCTGCAGTGGGTAAATCAGCTGCAAAAGTCCTCTTTTAAAATGTTACAAACCAAAGATGTCACTTTGAGGATTAAGGTGTGCCTGACTCAAACCATGGTATTTTGAATTGCCTCATACATATATGAGAACTGGACAATGAATAAGGAAGACCAAAGAAGAGTTGATGCGTTTGAATTATGGTGTTGATGAAGAATATTGAATATACCATGGACTGCCAGAAGAACGAATAAATCTGTCTTAGAAGAAGTACAGCCAGAATGCTCCTTAGAAGCAAGGATGGTGAGACTTCATCTCACTTTGAACATGTTACTAGGAGGGACCAGTGCCTGGAAAAGGACATCATGCTTGGTAGAGTGTCAGTGAAAAAGAGGAAGACCCTCAAAGAGATGGATTGACATGGTGGCTGCAACAATGGGCTCAAACATAGCGACCACTGTGAGGATGGCGCAGGAGTGGGCACCATTTTGTTCTGTTGTACATGGGGTCCCTATGAATCAAAATCAACTTAACAGCACCTGACAACAATGACACTCAGATTAGAGAACTGGTTCTCACCTCAGGTGAATCTGCCACCCAGGGGACATTTGGCAATGTCTGGAGACATTTCTGGTTGTCACCACTGAGGTGGGGATTCTACTGGCATTTAGTGGGTAGAGGCCAGGATTGCTGATAAGTATCCTGCTGAGACAGGGACAGAAGGCTGGAGAGCCTCAAGGCCGGAATAACAGGCCCATTGATCCGGGACTCTATCCCGTGGGGGATGCTACAAGACAAACCACACATGCAGCCCGTGATGAACAAAATATCACATATCTCTCTCAAGATGTTTTTCGGGACCCCACTATGGGGTCAGCGTCCTGCATATCTCCCTTGTAAGTTGTTTTTCAGGAACTCACCATAGGGGGTGGTCTTACAAGATAACCCACATTCTGGACTCTGACACATAAAGTTCCACATATCTTCCCTACAAGCTGCTTTCCAAAGATGAACAGGATCAGCTGATCCCCAGGACATGCGCAGTGAGAATGGGTGCGACCTTACAGTCTGGTCAAGTGGCCGCTGAGACTGCGCAGTGCTGATGTGACATTGTCCAAACTGACTCCACCCTGGATTCCAGATGTGTGCGCAGCTAATTTTTTTAACCCTTTATTTCTCAGAAAGCCCCACCTTTTCCCCCAGAAAGCAGTGAATAAAACGTGAGCTCCTTCCTGCCTAAAACTTCTTATAAACTCCAGGAAAATCTCCATTCAGAGAGAGACTGGAAGCTAGTGTAGGCAGAAGCCCCTCTCCATCCTTCCCTCGTGAGCTCTTTTCTTCTCTGTCACTAATAAACCTTTGTTCATGTAGAACTTCTGAGCCTCTCCTGGTCATACTTGGTCAGTAGAAGGCAAGAACCTAAACAGGACTTGGTCCCCAGCTGGGAAGCCTTGTCCTATAACACTACAATGCACAGGACAGCGCCCTACAACACAGAATTATTCAGCCCAAAGTGTCAATAGTGCTGGGGTTGAAAAGTCCTGGCCTAGAACATAGTAAGTGCATAGTGCATACTATTATTACTGTTATTAGTAAAAGTATTATTCTGGTGCCTGGTGCATTTTAGATGCATGTGAAAAGCTAATTCCTGTCCTTCCAGAACACACCCTTTTTCTCAAACAAACGAGGAAATGTCTAATCCAAATATAATGTGAGCAGTATGCATAATCAAAATTTTCACAGTAACATGTACAACAAAAAACTAAAATTAATTTAATAATATATTTTACCTAACTCAGCATATCAAAAATATTATCACTTCAACATGAATTCAATGTAACAAAATTCCAAAGAACGTACTTTACATTCTTTTTTGTCGTACCAAGTCTTCAAAACCCAGTGTGTATTTTATACTTATAGCACATCTCAATTCAGATGCTAAATATCATCAGGATTACCAAAATCAAACCATCACTGTTGGTTCCATTCAGACTTATGGCAACCCCATGTGTTATGGAATAGAACTGCTCCAGAGGGTTTTCTTGGCTGTAATCTTTATGGAAACAGATGGCCAGGCCTTGATTTGTATTAAAATGACATGAAATTTACAACTGAAAAAGTAGATTTGCATACCAAAGGTGTTTCCAAGTGGACATAAAAGTTTTTAAATTAATTAAAATTAAACAAAATTGAAAATCTAGTTCTTCACATTTCAAGTGCTCAACGTCCACCTGGAGCTAGTGGATGCTGTACGGGGCAGTTCAGCTCTGATCCATCTAGTGGGAGATTTTGGATGCTACCAGTAAGAAGCCTGGGCTAGATCTTGATCACCAGAGAGAAATAACATCCAGGATGCAATGTTGAATTTAATAAGGTGGGGAGAGGGAAGAACAACATGTTTGGTAAGATCCCATTGGAACAAAACAGAACACTGTCCTCTGACCTTTATTTAAAAAAAAAAAAAAAAAATTTTTTTCTTTTTTTATAGGAAATGCCCAGAGAGATACACAACATTATATTGTGGTTACCCCAGAAAGGGGGGCAGAAAAGGGGGCTTTCTGTTAATTCTCTTCAGGGTTGTCTGGATACTTTCCAGCAAGCATGAACTACTTTGGTAAATTAATTCATCCATTCAATAAATAGTCTTTGAGTACCTGCTATGGGCTATGGAGTCCCTGGGTGGCATAAACAGTTAAATACTTGACTACTAACTCAAAGGCTGGCAGTTCAAACCCACCCAGAGGTGTCTCAGAAGCAAGCCTTGTGATCTGGGATCACTGTCCATCAGAATTGACTCCACAGGAACTAGTTTGGCTTTTTTGGTACTATAGGCCGTGGCACTGGCATGCTGGAGCAGTCTTGTCCTGGATCACAAGAGCTGATTGTCAGGTTGTGAGGAATTTTGTAACAATTAAACACAGGCATCATTGAAAATTAAATTATATAAACCTATATTAATTTTTTTTATATATTAAACACACACACACACAAAACCAAGCCCGTTCCCACTGAGTCGATTTCGACTCATAGTGACCCCATAGGGTTTCCAAGGCTGCTACAGAAGTATACTGCCACATCTTTCTCCCGAGGAGCCACTGGTGGTTTTGAACCACTGACCTTTTGGTTTGCATTCCGGCACTCTAACCACTGAGCCACCAGATCTTCTTATATCAAACACAGGCATCATTAAAAATTAAATTATGTAAACTTATAATACCTGATATTTAAAAAAGGTAATAAATACTCAGAACTCATCGCTTGCTAATTACGTTCCTCTATTTTACCATTTTCTATAATCTTGAGGTTATTTAACTCTATTATAGCTTTACAGTGGGAATATTATACAGCGGTGGGCTATTGTGTATCTCTTCCCAACTTTGATGTCACATTGGTACCTGATATCAGCCATGATGGGAATATTTATTTACCCCATGGGAATCGGCAAATACTACGAATCAGTACTCCTCCCATGACCCCCCACCCTGCCCCAAGAGCCAGTTGTTATACATTTGACAGTACACCTGGGCTAGGCACTGCTGCAGGTATAGGTGATATAGTAGGAAACCAGATACACAGGGCCCCATTCTCATGAACTTTGCACTCTTGAGGGCAGTAAAGCAAGCCAACAACTATGTCTTTACACTTCTGAAATGAATTCATCTATTTAGAAATTTCTGTTATCTAAGTCACACTTTGGACATGTTGTCAGGAAGGATCAGTCCCTGGAGAAGGACATCATGCTTAGTAGAGGGTCAGTGAAAAAGAGGAAGACCCTCAACGAGATGGACTGACACAGTGGCTACAAAAATGGGCTCAAGCATAGCAACGATTGTGAGGATGGCACAGAGCTGGGTGGTGTTTTGTTCTGTTGTACATAGGGTTGCTATGTACAATGGCACCTAACAACAAAAACGACAAGTCATCTGCCTTATAGTTGCTGTTACTCTGTCTGCCAGCTTCCTAAGTAAAACTGCAATTTTTGGCCTCTGCTGCACCCATGTGTTGCTCCTTCTGCCTGCAATTTTCTTTTCTCTCACTCTGCTCTTCCCCCTTCATCTGGGGCCAATTGTTTCCGAAGGCTTCTCTGCCCCCAACTCCTACCTCTCATCCAAGCTGAGCTAGGACCCACTATGTGGGCCACTCCCACAGGTATAGCTCCATCAAAGCCTTGTTCATCTCTGGCACATTCCCCACGACCTCAGAGATGCTCCATAAAGAAATAAATGAGGCCTACAACAGGGAGAAAGAAACCCTGGTAACACAGCGGGTAAGTGCTGGGCTGCTAACTGAAAGGTCTAGGTTCAAACCTACCAGCCACTCCTCGGGAGAAAGATGTGGCAGTCTGCTTCCATAAAGATTCCCATTACCTTTGAGTCTATTCCATCTCATAGTGACCCTACAGGACAGAATAGAACAGCCCCATATAGGGTTGCTATGAGTCAGAATCGACTTGATGGCAACAGGTTTGGTTTGTTTTTTATAGGGTTTCCAAGGCTGTAATCTTTATGGAAGCAGATTGCCACATCTTCTTCCATGGGGCGGCTGGTGAGTTCGAACAGTTGACCTTTTGATTAATGGCCGAGTGTTTAACCACTGTACCGCCAGGGCTCCTTTGTGTAAAGATTACAGCCTTGGAAACACTACAGGGCAGTTCTACTCTGTTGCTTTGAGGGGAAATTGACTTGATGGCAATGGGTTTGGGTTTTTTTTTTTTTTTTTGTACAACAGCAGGGGCAGATACCAGCACACATTAGCACAGGCCCAGGCCCTCACCACCAAGCAATCTTGCCAATTTTATTTCAACAAGGTGGGGAAAGTACTGAACCGCGGGGCATTTGCTGGGATGTGCAGGCCACCAAAGGCCTTTGACCGAGGTACTTTTAGAACACCTCCACCTTCCATGTCCCAGATACCCACAAGCCACCTGCACTCCTGCTCCCAAGGTGCGGAGACCAATGTCCTTAACTTCCTCTTTAGAAACAGTTTAGAAACAGGGCTTTTGGATCTACCCCGGGTCACCTGGGAATCAGCTTTGAGGTGAAGCTGAGTTGAAAACCGTAGATTCTTAATAAGAATTACCCTCCCCACTCACCTAGCATGGAGTCCTGGCCCCAAAGCTGTGTATCTACCTACCCCTCCCTAAAACAGGGGCTCTCAACCTGGGGACCACGCACCCTTAGGAGCCCACCAACGGGGTTCATCAATAACAACAACAATTGAGCACTTAGTTCTTTGCCACAGACACCTTTGTTTGTTGTTGTTGAGTGCCATGCAGTGGATTCTGACTCACAGTGAACCCAAGTGACAGAGTAGAACTGCCCCCAGAGGGTTTTCTTGGCTGTAAATTTTTACAGAAGCAAGTTACCAGGTCTTTCTCCCAAGGAGCCCCTGGCTGGGTTCAGACCACCAACCTTTTGGCTAACAGCCGAGCACTTACGTTGCTCCTTTTTATCTTGTTTAGCCATCTCGGAGTCAACTCGACGGCACTGGGTTTGGTTTTGGGTTTTTTTTAACCATCCTATAATCCAAAGAGATAGGCACTGTTACTATTATCACCCTCATTTTACAGAAAGAAAACTGAGGCATAGAGGAGCTAAGAAACTTACCCAAGCTCACCCAGCTAGCGTGTGGTGGATCTGGGATTCCAGTCTAGGCAGCCTGTCCCTCCAAGTCTGTTCTCTCACCCACTTAAACAGCAAAAATGATGTGTCTGTGAAAGTGTGTCTGGCTGGAGAAGAGGCTGCTGGGTTTGTCAGATTTTCAGTAGTGCCTAAGACTCTCCCTCTGACTCCCACCCAAAAGGGCACAGGCAGCTGCTTTAAGGTGGCTTATTTCTGAAGAGGAGTCCTTGGGTGGAGTGAATGGTTAAGTGCTCGACTACTAACCGAAAGGTTGGTAGTTTGCACCCACCCAGAGGCACTGCAGAAGAAAGCTCTGGCCATCTGCTTCCAAAAAATCAACCATTGAAAACCCTATGGAGGTTCTACTCTGACACGCATGGGTCGCCATGAATTGGAGTTAACATGACGGGAACTGGTTTTTGGTTTTGTTTCTGAAGAGGACCTTCCACTTTCCTTCCCTCTGCAAAGACCTGGAGCAGGGGCTACAGAGATTATTACTAATCAGCTCGGCTCACACCCATTACATTCTGTCCTAAGGAACCCACACCCTATTTCGGAGTTCCAGGTGCCCCCTGGAAGGGCTTCTCTTATATTCGCTGAAACCTGACTCTCCTGACAGGTCAAACTTCCTCCTGGGCTCTGGGGAATCCACAGGGCACCCAGAGCAGGAGCCCGTCACAGTGAACGTGACCTGGACCTGAGCTCCACATCTGCTGGGTGCTGGGGACCCGGCGATGAGCAGTACAGTGGGGCCCTCCCTGGCCTCATGGACCTCTGGACTAACAAGGAAACCTGATAGGCAGAAAATCCCTGAATAATTCATTAATGACACTTGAGACTAGGGGCGTGGCTGACCCAGGGACCACTGTTAGGGATTGAGTGTGTCCCTACAAAATATGTGTTGGGATCCTAACCCCTGCTGGTGCAGTAGTTAAGCACTTGGCTGCTAACCAAAAAGGTGGGTGGTTTGAAACCACCAGCGGCTTTGTGGGAGAAAGATGGCAATGGGTTTTTTGTTTGTTTGTTTGTTTGTTTTGTATACCTATTTGGGAATAGGAGCCCGGGTGGCACAGTGGTTAAGAGCTTCGGCTGCTAACCAAAAGGTCAGCAGTTCGAATCCACCAGCTGCTCCTTGGAAACCCTATGGGGCAGTTCTACCCTGTTTTATAGGGTCACTGTGAGTTAGAATCGACTCCAGGGCAACGGGTTTGGGTTTGGTTATCTGGGAATAAGTTTTCTGTGTTATGTTAATGAGGCTGTATCATGTTAATGAGGCTGTATCAGTGCAAGGTGTGTTTTGAACCTAATGACTTTTGAGATATAAAAAGAGCAGATTAGACACAGAGAGAAGCAAGCACAAATTGGGGGAAGTTGGATACCATGTGGAGATCACCAAGGAACTGAGGAACTCTGGGGTTTAAAGAAGCTGAGGCAAGGATCTTCCTCCAAAGTCCACAGGGAGAGAGCCTTCTAGAGCAACGCCCTGATTCCAGCCTCCTGAGCTGTGAAAACATACATTCTGTCTTTAAAATCACCCGCTTGGGTTATTTCTGTTACAGCATCACTAAGAAACTAAGCCAGAAGCCTTCTTTAAGCAGGAGTTGTAAACTCAGGCCTGAGCTGCTAGAGGAGACTAGGGTAGATGGGGGGGCGAGGAGATGAAGGGTGGGGAAGAAGAGTGGGTGGGCTTCCACCTCCCCAGAGGGGCTTCAGGCCATTGCAGTACCAGCTTCGCTTTCTGTGGCTAAGGTCTGCCCCTTTCACGTGTGAGACCCTCCGCACTGTGGCTGGCACCCACCCCAGGGTAACACCTCTGCCCTGCCTATCTCCAGTTCCTGTGCTAATGACTCACAGCTCCCTGCTTTCACTGTTCTTCACCGCTTTGCTCCCCTACCCTCGGCACGCTTCACTGGCCACGGTCTTAGCCGTCTCTGGGAATAGCTCCAATTTTCTTGCAATAAGGGATCATTATTTAGCTGCTAAAATGCCCTGGTCTTTATTCTCTGTCTGATTCCTGGAGCATGTCAGCATGCACTAATGTCATCTACACTAGCTGTCCCCTCTGTCTGGAAGATTCTCCCCCCAGGGACAGATGACCTAGTAAGTGAGATAAGCACGGGTTGACTTGTGCTTATTTACTAATCTGTTGTGAACAATTTCACATGATTTTCACCACATTGTGTGGTGAAGCAAGCACGTGATATGGTGAAAACCAGGTGAAACTGTTCACTACAGAGTAGTAAAAAAAAAAAATTTTTTTTTTTTTTTTTTATTAAAAAAAATCATCCTGTGCTTACCTCGCTACTGGGTAATCCATCCCTGACAGGGATTATAAATTTGAAAAGAGGTTTTGATTCTATAGGAAGGTGCTGTGGGGCTGGGGGAGAGAGAGAGATGCCACCCATACCTACAAGCAGAATCTTTGAGGTGGTAAAAAAAATGTGAAATTGTGCATTACAGATGATCAGGGCATTGGATAATCTGCCCCATAGACTCTCCCCCTATATCCATATGGCTCCTTCCCTTAACTGTCTGTCAGTTTCTTGTTATAAAAGTGATGTGGGAGCAGTGCCTGAGCTCCTCTAACTTCACAAGGAGGAAGGAGAATCAAGATCAACAGTCCAAGGCTGATTTCTATGAGCCAGAGGTCAGACACGCCTCCTCTCTCTGCCATCTTTACCGGTTCTGACACCAACTATCCCTCCCGCGACACTCTCTACCTCTCTGCTGCATTTGACAGTTTCTTGCAATGGCCACACAGAACTCACAGACCATACTCACAGTTACAGGCTTTATTAGGGAACTAACAGTCCAAGTTGAGGAACACTCAGGATACAGTTCTTCCATCAGGACAGCCTCATCTCAGCCATGCCTGCAGGCATGCTTCTCTCTTGCCTTTGGCTTCTGCCCTTTAGCTCCGTGGGTTGGCAGACCTAGCTCCACCAAGTGCATGGAGGCACCCTATTCCGCCAGCAAGCCTCCTGCCCAAAGGCACTCAGCTTTCTCGCTTCGTGGGCTCTTGGTCCACCTCTCCATCTCCTGCCGTTCTCCTGGTTCTGCTGTTGTCATTTCTTTGCCACTGCTTCTCCACCACTTCTCACTGTCTTCAGTGTTACAGCTCTCTCTCTCTCTCTCTTTCGGTCTCCTGGTTCCAGGAGCTTCTCAGCACAGGGATCCCAGGTCCAAAGGACAAACTCTGGTCCTGGCTTTTCTTCCTTGGTGGTGGTGAGATCTCCTTTCGCCTCTAGGATAGCTCATTTTAGGCCTAGTGGAATGGCAAAACTGACCAATCCCCCTTGATGGAGATTACCTCATTTGCATAGTCCCAGCCAATCACTTGGGTGAGAGTGACAAGACAATGGTGAGAAAGGCCATATAAAAATGATCCACCCCACTGCAGTTGTACTGTGGTGGCGTTCGTGTTGCCGTGATGCTAGAAACCATGCCACTGGTATTTCAAATACCATCAGGGTCACCTATGGTGGATAGGTTTTATCAGAGTTTCCAGACTAAGATAGATTGAGAAGAAAGACCTGGAGATTCACTTCTGAAAATTGTTGTTAGTTGTTGTTAGGTGCCATTGAGTCAGTTCCAAAACATAGAGACACTATGTACAACAGAATGAGACACTGCCTGGTCCTGTGCCATTCTCGCAATTGTTGCTATGTTTGAGCCCATTGCTGCAGCCACTGTGTCAATCTATCTCTTTGAGGGTCTTCCTCTTTTTTACTGACCTTCTACTTTGCCAAACATGATGTGCTTCTCCAGGGACTGGTCCCTCGAAGTATGTAAGACGAAGTCTCACCATCCTTGCTTCTAACGAGCATTCTGGCTGTACTTCCTCCAATACATATTTGTTTTTCTGGCAGTCCATGATATATTCAACACCATAATTCAAAGGCATCAATTCTTCTGTCTTCCTTGTTCATTGTCCAGCTTAACTGAAAACACTATGGCTTGGGTCAGGCACACCTTAGTCCTTAAAGTGACATCTTTGTTTTTTGACACTGTAAAGAGGACGTTTGCAGTGGATTTGCCTAATGCAATGTGTCCTTTGATTAAAACTGAATCCTGTACAACTTTAGTATTTTCTCCATTTATAATGATCTTGCTTATTGGTCCAGTTGTGAGGATTTTTGTTTCCTTTATATTGAGATATAATCCATACTGAAGGCTGTAGTCTTTGATCTTCATCAGTAAGGGCTTCAAGTTCTCTTCACTTTCCACAAGCAAGGTTAGGTCATCTGCATGACACGGGTCGTTAATGAGTCTTCCTCCAAACGTGATGCTGTGTTCTTCTTCATATAGTCCAGCTTCTTTGATTATTTGCTCAGCATACAGACTGAATAAGTATGGTGAAATGATACAACCCCAACAGACACCTTTCCTGACTTTAAACCACGGGGTATCCCATCATTCTGTTTGAATGACTGCTTCTTAGCCTCAGTACAGGTTCCTCGTGAGCACAATTAAGTGTTCTGGAATTCCCATTCTTCACAATGTTATCCATAATTTGTTGTGATCCACACTGTCGAATGCCTCTGCATAGTCAAAACACAGGTGAACATCTTTCTGGTATTCTGTGCTTTCAGCCAAGATCCACCTGACATCAGCAATGATATCCCTTATTCCACATCCTCTTCTGAATCTGGCTTGAACTTCTGTCAGTTCCCTGTCTATGTACTGCTGCAACTGCTTTTGAATGATTTTCATCAAAATTTTCCTTGCATGTGATATTACTGATATTGTTCGGTAATTTCCTCATTCTGTTGGATCACCATTCTTTGGAATGGGCACAAATATGGATCTCTTCCAGTCGGTTGGCCAGGTAGCTGTTTTCCAAATTTCTTCCCATAGACGAGTGAGCACTTCCAGTGCTGCATCCATTTGTTGAAACATCTCAGTTGGTATTCCGTCAAT
The DNA here is from genome assembly GCF_024166365.1 of Elephas maximus indicus. NCBI lineage: Eukaryota > Metazoa > Chordata > Mammalia > Proboscidea > Elephantidae > Elephas > Elephas maximus. Next base: position 16,013,763 of record NC_064821.1, read on the forward strand.
TCCCAGAGTTTTGTTTTTTGCCAATGCCTTCAGTGCAGCCTAGACCTCTTCCCTCAGCACCATCAGTTCCTGATCATATGGTACTTCCTGAAATGGTTGAACGTCAACCAGTTCTTTTTGGTACAGTGACTCTGTGCTTTCCTTCTATCTTCTTTGGATGCCTCCAGCGTCATTTAATATTTTCTTCATAGAATCCTTCAATGTTGCAACTCGAGGCTTGAATTTTTCTTCAGTTCTTCTAGCTTGAGAAATGCCAAATGTGTTCTTCCCTTTTGGTTTTCTACCTCCAGGTCTTTGCACATTTCATTATAATACTTTATTTTCTTGAGCTGCCTTTTGAAATCTTCTGTTTGGCCCTTTGACTTCATCATATCTTCCTTTCACTTTAGCTACCTACGTTCAAGAACAACTTTCAGTCTCTTCTGACATCCATTTTGTTCTTTTCTTTCTTTCCTGTCTTTTTAATGACCTTTTGCTTTCTTCATGTATGATGTCCTTGCACAATTCTTCTGGTCTTTGGTCATTAATGTTTAACGTGTCAAATCTATTCTTGAGATGGTCTCTAAAATCAGGTGGAATATACTCAAGGAATATACTCAAGGTACTTTGGCTCTCGAGGACTTGTTCTAATGTCCTTCAGTTTCAACTCGAACTTGCATATGAGTAATTGGTGGTCTGATCTGCAGTCGGCCCCTGGCCTTGTTCTGACTAATGATATTGAGCTTTCCCATCGTCTCTTTCCACAGATATAGTCAATTTGATTCCTGTGTATTCCATCTGGTGAGGTCCACTTGTGTAGTCACCTTTTATGTTGTTGAGAAAAGGTATTTGCATGAAGTCACTGATCTTGCCAAATTCTATCATGTGATCTCCAGTGTCATTTCTGTCACCACGGCCATATTTTACAACCACCAATCCTTCTTTGTTTCCAACTTTTGCATTCCATTTGCCAGTAATTATCAGTGCATCTTGATTGCATGTTTGATCAATTTCAGACTGCAGAAGTTGGTAAAAATCTTCAGTTTCTTTATCTTTGACGTTAGTGGTTGGTGTGTAAACTTGAATAATAGTCCTATTAACTAGTCTTCCTTGTAGGCATATGGATATTATCCTATCACTGATGTATTTTACTTCAGAAGATCTTGAAATGTTCTTTTTGACAATGAACAATGACACCATTCCTCTTCAATTTGTCATTCCCAACATAGTAGACCATATGACTGTCCGATTCAAAATGGCCAATACCAGTTAATTTCCATTCACTAATGCCTATAATATCAATGTTTATGTATTCCGTTTCATTTTTGATGACTTCTGATTTTCCTAGATTCGTACTTCATACATTCCACTTTCCAGTTAATGGATGCTTGCAGCTGCTGCTTCTCATTTTGAGTCATGCCACATTAGTAGAGAAAGATCCTGAAAGCTTGACTCCATCCATGTCATTAAGGTCCACTCTATTTGGAGGAGGCAGCTCTTCCCCAGTTGTATTTTGAGTGCTCTCCAACCCGAGGTATAACCCAATAAGGGTGGATTCTGCCCTGTGTGACCCCTTGAGTCAATTGAGAGACACCAGGCCTTTGAGAAAGAGGAAGTAGATTTTATTGCAAGACAGTCAAGTAAGGAGCGCGGAGACTAAGTTTCAAATTAAGCAACCTGAGATTGGGGATTCTAAGGCAGTTATAGGGTTTGGGATAGAGAAGTTATGCATGATTCATGAAGTTTCTGGGAATAGTTGGGCAATTTCAGGAACTAATGGTGCAGCGAGGGGTGCAATATGCCTACTGGGGCAGTGTGTTTCTTTTTGGGGGGTATGATGCATGAAGTTTACATAAGGACAGCTTTGGGGGTTATTACTCATGTCCAAATGGAGGGGGAGAGCGGTTGGTGAGTAGTGAAGTGGCATTGAGCAGAGAAGCAGTAAGATGACCTCAGGCTGTAACACAGAAATGCCTTATCAGGAACCCAGGGAGCCTGACTGTGATGGGAGGAGGAGGGGGAATAGTTTAACCTTGTTGGTTAAAGAGGGGCTCATTTTCCAGCACTGTATTAAACAACATTCTGCTGCTATTCATAAGGTTTTCTGAAAGTCTTAAAAAAATTAGCCAATGAAAATCTTATGTATCTGTCTTAGTTATCTAGTGCTATTATAGCAGATATACCACAAGTGAATGGCTTTAAAAAAGAGAAAGTTATTCTCTCACAGTTTAGGAGGCTAGAAGTCCAAATTCAGGGTACAAGCTCTATGGGAAGGCTTTCTGTCTGTGTTTGATTTGGGAGAAAGTCTATGTCATCCATCTTCCCCCGGTCTAGGAGCTTCTCAGTGCAGGAACCCTGGATCCAAAGGATGCACTCTGCTCCTGATGCTGCTTTCTTGGTGGTATGAGGTCCCTGTGTCTCCCTGCTCGCTTCTCTCTTTTATATCTCGAAAGAGATTGACTCAAGATACAACCTAATTTTATAGATTGAGTCCTGCCTCATTAACATAACTGCCTCTAATCCTACCTCATTAACACTAGAGAGGCAGGATTTATAGCACAGGAAAACCACATCAGTTGAAAAAACGATGGACAATCACACAATACTGGGATCATGGCCTAGCCAAGTTGACACATATTTTGGGGGGACATAATTCAATCCATAACAGTATCTCAACAGGACATTGTGCAATTCACTTGCTTTGGACATGTCATCAGGAGGGGTAAATTACTGTAAAAGAAAGTCACATTTGGTGAAGTAGAGGGCCAGAGAGGGCAAAGGAGACCCTCAGTGAGATAGATTGGCACAGTAGCCAAAATGATGGACATGCCTGCAAATGTGAGGATGAAACAGGACAGGCCGCATTTCCTTCTGTCTTACACAAAGTCATCATGAGTCAGAGTTGACTCAATGGCAGCTGTCTGTCTGTCTATCTATCCATCTATCTTACCTCCTTCAGATCTTTAATCAAATGCCACCTTCTCAGCCAGACCTTCCCTAACCGCTTTACTTAAAACTACAACATGGTCCACACAAAAACACGTTGGTAGCAGCATTATTCATAATAGCCGAAAGTAGAAGCAATCCAAATGCCTATCAACTGATAAATGAATAAACAAAATATGGTATACCAATGTTGTTGTAGCTAGCTGTTGTCAAGTTGGCCCCCAACTCATGATGACCATGCACAATGGGATCGTACCATTGTGATCCATAGAGTTTGCATTGGCCGATTTCTTTCTTTTTTTCTTTTGGAAGTCTATTGCCAGACCTTTCTTTCTAGTCCATCTGAGTCTGGAAGCTCTGCTGAAACCTGTTCAGCATCATAGTAACATACCAGCCTCCACTGACAGGTGAATCGTGGCTACACATGAGGTGCCTCGGTTGGGAAGTGAACTCAGGTCTCTGCAATGGAAAGTGAGAATTCTACCACTCAAGCTCTGCCCCAGTATATCCAGTGGGATTATTTGGCAATAAATAAAAGAATGAAGTACTGATACATGTTACAACATGCATGAACTTTAAAAACCTTACCCTAAGTGAAAAAGGTCATATATCATCTGATTTCATTTATGTGAAAGATCATATACTGTATGATTTCATTTATAGGAAGTGTTCAGAGTAGGCAAATACATAGAGACAGAAAATAAATTAGTGGTGGCCTGGAGAATTGCTTCCATAAAGATTACAGACCAGGAAAACCTATAGAGCAGTTTTAATTTGTATCACATGGGGTTGCCATGAGTTGGGGGTCAACTTGATAGCAGCTAACAACAGAGCTCGAATAAGGAGGTTGGGGAAAAATAGGGGTACAGAACTGCTTTTTTGGGGTGATGTAAATACTTTAAAATTAGATAGTAATGATGGTTGCACAACTCTGGATATACTAAAAACCATTGAATGGTATACTTTAAATGGGTGAATGTATGATATATGAATTATATCTCAATAAAGCTGTTTCTAAACTAGAGACCACCCCCATTCTCATGCACTGTTTACCCTTGGGGAAAGGTAAGGGGCAGCGAGGGTGGGTAAGGGACCAGGATTAGCAGAAGGTCTGAGCATAGCATGGTAGAGGCTCTCTGGAAACTTCAGTTCAGAGGAATTGGGGGAATAAGATGTTCTAGCTACTCACCGGAGTCCCTGGGTGGTGCAAACGGTTAATGTACTCGACTTCTAACTGAAAAGTTAGAGGTTTGAGTTCACCCAGGTGCCTAAGAAGAAAGGCCTGGAGATCTACTTCTGAAAAATCAGCCACTGGAAGCCCTATGGAACTTTGTATATTTTCACCACAGCAAAACAAAACAAAACTCTGTAGAGCACAGCTCTACTCTGACACACATGGGGTCACCATGAATTGATGAGACAGGTCAATCGTTCTTTTGCTTTTTTGGTTTAGCTTACGTGCTGCTGCTGCCCTCGTCTGTCCCAGTGTGGTACTGCAGCTGTTTCTGGACTGTGTGCAGACCAGAACCAATGTCCAGCCTCCAGGCTTTGAGAATACCTCTGACTTCCCAGGACACTGTGGGTCAATCTCAGAAAAAGATGCCAGCTATGAGAATATTGGTGTGATGGACAGCCCCTAAGCTGGCTCTCAATTATTCCACCTCATTGGGCTCTGCTGCCCTTGAGTGTGACTGGACCTAGTGACTTTCTTCTGACAAACAATACAGCAAAGTGATGGGATGTCATTTCTGGTATTGCTGTTGGATGCCATTGAGTTGGTTCCGACTCATAGAAACCCTATATATAACAGAATGAAACACCGCCTGGTCCTGTGCCATCTTCACAATCATTGCTATGTTTGAGCCTGTTGTTATAGCTACTGTGTCAATCCATCTTCTCAAGGGTCTTCATCTTTTTTGCTGACCCTCTACTTTACCAAACATCATGTCCTTCTCCAGGGACTGGTCCCTCCTGGTAACATGTTCAAAGTACATGAGATGAAGTCTCACCATCCTTGCTTCTAAGGAGCATTCTGGCTGTACTTCTTCCAAGACAGATTTGTTCATTCTTTTCACAGTCCACAGTATATTCAATATTCGTTGCCACCACGATTCAAAGGCATCAGTTCTTCTTTGGTCTTCCTTATTCATCGTTCAGCTTTTGCATGCATATGAGGTGATTGAAAATATCGTGGCTTGGGTCAGGTGCAACTTAGGCCTCAAAGTGACATCTTCGCTTTTTTAACACTTTAAAGAGGTCTTTTGCAGCAGATTTGCCCAAAACTGAGTTGGAATTGACTCAATGGCAATGGGTTATGGTTTTGCATTAAGGCAAAACGTTCTCCACTAAGCTGCTTACTAGGCTATTGTTAGACTTAAAGGTGGCTTTCCCAAACCCTCCCATGGCTGTTGATTTTGATTCATAGCAACCCTGTAGGATAGAGTAGAACTGCCCCATAGGGCTTCCAAGGTTATAATCTTTATGGAAGCTGACTGCCACATCTTTCTACTGTGGAGCAGCTGTGGGTTTGAACTCTCTCTTAGCAGCAGAGCGCTTAACCACTGTGCCACCAGGGCTCCTTAAGATTGACTTTTGGAAACCAGTTTTTTCAGGGTTTAAAAGGACACCTAACAGCAAATGGCTGGGTGGGTCACCCCAGAAATCTGGATTGTATCCACCCAAACCCACTGCCATCGAGTCGATTCCAACTCATAGCGACCCTATAGGACAGAGTAGAACTGCCCCGTAGAGTTTCCAGGAGCTCCTGGAGGATTCGAATTGCCGACCTCTTGGTTAGCAGCCATAGCACTTAACCACTACGCCACCAGGGTTTCCATCTGGATTATAGGAGAATTAAAACAGTTTCTCAGAAGTCACCTTCTCAGAAAGGCCTCCACCAACCCTCAGGTTAAAGTACCCCCACACTTCACTGTTACATCGCCCTGCATGATGCCTTTGGGGTCCTTACTACATGTGATTATCTGATTCATTTATTTCTTTGCTTGTTTTCTGTTTTCCCTGTTTGACTAGATTAGTTTTGTTTTTTTTTTTTAATTTTTAAATCTAATTTTACTTTTTAATATTAACACCAGTAAAATCAACATTTTTTGGTGTATACCCCTTGGAATTTTAGGTCCTTGGGTGGTACAAAGAGAGCCCTGGTGGTACAATGGTTAAGCCCTCAACTGCTAACCAAAAGGTCGGCAGTTTGAACTCACCAGCTACTCAGTGGGAGAAAAGGCCGTCAATCTGCCCTAGTAAAGATTTCAGCCTAGGAAGCCCAATGGGGCAGTTCTACTGTGTCCTAACAGATCTCTATGAGTTGGAATCGACTTGATGTCAGTGTGTTTCTTTTGGGGGTAAACCCTACGGAGCAGTTCTACTCTAACACATATGGTCACCATTAGCTGGAATCAATTCTAAAGCAATGGATTTTGTTTTGGTTTGTTCTTGGAATTTTATCCCATCTATAGCTTCTTGTAAGCACTCCCACAGTCAGGATACAGAACACTTTCATTACCCCCAAAACTTCCTTGTTTTATCCCTTTGTAGCCACCGGGAAGGAGTTTTTATATCTCTTGTTTGCCACACCATTCCCAGCACCTAGAACAAAAGATGGTATAGAGTAGGCACTTAATAAATATTTGTTGAAGGAAACAGATATTGATGTCAACACTTGATTGAAGTTGATATTGTGAGGGCTACCAGGACAAATCTCCTAGCATTGTGGCCTTTATTTCAAAACATAAACCAAGACTGAGATAGTTTGGCTGACAAAATCTGAAGAGTTTTTTTATTGTTGCTCATGGCTTTTCATGGCATCTTGTATTCCATGGGGAAGGAGAGAGTGGAAAGGGTAGAGAAGGTGAGGAGGAGAGGGAGTTGGAGTGGAGAGGGTTCAATTGGTCCTCAGCTTAAGCTAAATACAGAGAGAGGTTTTCACAAAGATTCTCTGAGCCCTCAAAAAAAAAAAAAAAAAAAACTCAAATTGTAATAATTTCCCAAGTCTCCAGCAATTCCAACCCTCTTCTGTCCAGCATTGTCACTTGGCCGTTGAGTCAATTCTGAATCATAGCAAAGCTATAGGACAGAGTAGAACTGCCCTGTGGGGTTTCCAAGGAGCAGCTGGTGGATTCAAACTGCCGACCTTTGGTTAGCAGCTGAGCTCTTAACCACTGTGCCACTGTGGCTCTGCATTGTCACTATTTGCATGCATATGGAGGGAGGGTGGGGGTGTGAGTGGGGAAATGGAAAAACTTTACAAGGAGAGAGAGCTGTTGTTCAGCTTTCACTGATTTTTGATTATTCCAAAAAGTCTTTGGGCAGACACTTGGACACCCCGTGCAAACTCTAATCTTAAATTCTGGGTTTTATCCACCAGAATATGTGCCAGGAAGCAAATTTTCTCTATCTTTCTCACCTATGCTCTTACTTATAGGGAGTTATAACAGGTCCAGATGTATTTGTTGAACTAAGGAATTCTAATTTAATTATCTTGGGAGCAAAGCAACAAAAGAAAATTAGATGTATGATCATTCAAAGCCATTCTGTTTAAGATGATGTCAGCTCTTTAGCACCATTGAAAACTTTTGGCCCCCTCAAAGTCTACAGCTTGTTGTATGGTAATTGTAAATCTCCATATGAGTATTAATATTACTCCACAGTAGATTAAATGTAATTTATTGCCAGGGGTTTTAGAATGACTTCATGAGATGATGCAAAGAAACATAGCTCGGTGTGTGGCAGAAGTTGAACTTGCAAAGAGAAGCTGTCATTCTTATTATAAGCAGTGTCACTACTTCTATACATCCTACAAGCATATATGGCAATTGAGACATGTCTCAGCTTCCATCCGTATTGGAGATTTGTAACTCAGTCAATTGGTATTTTACCCTTTGGCTCTGCAGATACATATGATTAGGCGGTGATTCCCCATTCTCTTAGTGCATGGTCCGAATTTCTTTCTCCTCCTCCTCACTCATACCTCTCACAATGTTTCCCTAGCACATCCCATCTCACTGCCCCAGAAGATATGTTGGGGGCAAGGGTGGGTGGAGTGCCTCTCATCCACATGCTCCCTCACCTTGGACACTAGAAGTCAAGTTAACAGGACAAAGGCCAAACTCTTAGGTCGACTTCTAAGGTCCTTCTTGACCTGACAGTCCCCAAGTCATTCACTTTGGATTTTTCACTTCTCAAATGCATTCTTCTCTCTCATCACTCTCTCATCTTTTCACACACTGCTTTCTTTGTCTGAGACATTCTTTCTCCTCATGTTTCCCTCAACAACACCATTCTATCCTCTGGTATTTGCTTATCCTTCAGATAAGGAAGGTTTGGATCACCTCTCTCAGGAAGCCTCTCTGATCCTCCCTTCCAGATTCTATTGGGTGTTCCTGTTGCATCTTATCCTTTCCCCTTCATGGTTCATATTTTATTCTATTGTAATTACAAGGTCTCTGGGTGGAGCAAGGGGTCAGCTGCTAACCTAAAGATTGGTGGTTCGAACCCACCCCAAGGTGCTGTGGAAGAAAGGCCTGGTAATCTGCTTTTGTAAAGATTACAACCCCTGAAAACCCTAGAGCATGGTTCTACTCTGCAACACATGGGGTTGCCATGAGTTGGAATCAAGTCGATGGCAATAGGTTTGGTTTTTCATGTAATTACATGCCCAGTATCTGTCTCCCAAATCGAATTATAAACCCCAGATCATGACTTTCTTGCTCACCAAGCATCAAGCCCTGAATAAGTCCTCAATAAATATATTGACTTGATGGCAACAGGGTTTTTAAATGGATTCTGAGCCAGAGTAAATCAAAGCTGGTTTGGCCAGACAGATCTTTCTGAGAAGGCAGCATGAGGCATATACAGAAGGACCCTTAGTGATTGCAGTATTTGGGGAAAAAAGTCACAAGGCCATCTTGAGGTTTCCTCTTAAATTGCTGAAATTCAAAATAAATATTCTTCTAATCCATACAATTTCAGAATTTTTCCTAAGACTCCAGATGTATAGATCCTGCTCCCCAGAAGTTCCTGGGTGTCCTGGTGGTCAGGAAGATGAGCTAACTTTTCTATTGATTAGCTTCTTCAGGGCCCTCTTCAGGTCCGTGTTCCTCAGACTATAAATAAAGGGGTTTAGCATGGGGGTGACTACAGTGTACATTACAGCTGAAGCCTTCTCCTTCACGGCTGTCCGGACAGATGAAGGACATAGATAGACCCCAATAGTGGTTCCGTAGAAGAGGACTACCATGGAGAGGTGGGAGCTGCAGGTGGAAAAGGCTTTCTTCCTGCCATTTGCAGAGGGGACCTTCATAATAGCCACGATGATCCAAGCATAAGAGGCCAGGATGCAGATGAAGGGTGTGGCTATCACCATCCCTGCCACAGTGAGCACGAAGATCTTGTTCACTGTGGTGTCAGTGCAAGAAAGCCAGAGAAGAGGAGTGAGGTCACAGAAATAGTGAGGAATCTCATTGCTGCCACAGAAAACCAGACGGGCCAACAGGAGGATGTGGGTGAGGGAGATGAGGCAGGAAACCATCCATGGGCCACCAGCCAGCAAGCCACAGAGGCGTGGGCTCATGATGGTGGTATAGTGCAAAGGGTGACGTATGGCCACGAACCGGTCATAAGCCATCACAGCAATTAAAACACTGTCCATGATGCCAAAGAAATGGAAAAAGTACATCTGGGTCAGGCAGCAAGGATAGGAGATGGACTTGCTCCTAGTCTGGATGTTCGCCAGCATCTTGGGGACAGTATTTGTGGCCAGGCAGAAATCAACTAAGGAGAGGTTGGCCAGGAAGAAGTACATAGGAGAGTAAAGGTGGGAGTCAGAGCTGATGACCAGCATGATGAGCAGGTTTCCCACAGCCGTGACTACATACATGCAGAGGAACAGAGCAAAGAGGAGAGTCTCCTGGTCTGGTTTTTCTGAAAGTCCCAGGAGGATGAATTGAGACACGCTGGTTTGGTTCCTTGGCTCCATGGGAATCATTTCTCTGAAAGTATTGAAAGGGGAAGTTACATGAATGCTATGCTGTGGAGATCATTCTGGGAAGTTAGAACAGGTCGCGCTCAATTACCACATCAACTTATATCTGTGTTGCACATTGTACCACTGACATGGTATTTATTACACGTCATATTTCACGATTCAGTTCAAAGTACCTCCCCGAATACCTTCCGTTTCAGATAAAGATTGAGAGAGTGTGCCATGCACAGACCCTTGCTGGAAGAACTACTAACAAACAGGTATGTTTCAGAATAAAATAAATAGAATCCCAAAAGAACTGATGTCTAAGAAGCAATGGTTAGCCAAGAAATTTATATATAAAGAGAAAAAAAAAATTAGAAATATAAAAAAGCAATAATAATAATAATAATAGGAATGTTCCTGGGTGGCACTAATGGTTTGTGCTCGACTCCTAACCTAAAGGTTGGCGGTTCAAGCCCACCCAGTGGCACTGCAGGAGAAAGGCCTGGTGATCTGCTTCCATAACGATTACAGCCAAGAAAACCCAGTTCTACTCTGCAACACATTGGGATGCTATGCGTAAAAAGCAAATCAACAGCAATGGGTTTGTTTTTTTTTTGGTTTTTGGTACTTAAACAAGGTAGAATTAGAATAAAAATGTCGTAACGTTCTTCTATTGATATTCAGGAGAATAGAAACATTGAGCATTTTGAACTTTCTATGTTGAGTCTACGTGATAACAGTTTAGGTGCAACCTCTAAAATAAGGGCTATAGAACGTATAACTTTTAAATTGGTAGTAGGGGTACAAGAGAAATAAAGAGATTTTGATTAAGCCATTTGAAGCCAGGAGAGGAGCTAAAAATAGGCAAAGAAAAATCACAAAACATGAGTAATTGCAAAAATATCTATATGGCTTAAGTTCATCATTAAAAATAGGGACTCTCACGCTGGACAAAGATACAAAATCTTATATGATGTTTACAAGAGATACACTTAAATTATAAATAATTACATAGAAAGATTGAACACAAAGGAATGGGAAAAGATATACCGAGAAATATTAACCAAAAGAAAGCCAGATAGCTTATTAATATCAGAAAAAATATATTCAAGGCAAAAGGCATTAAAAGGGATAAAGAATGTCATAATAGTACATAATATGTAATTATTATGTATTATTATACAGTTCTTTGAGCAGGACAGCCTCTTCTCAGCCATGCCCGCAGGCAGGCCTCTCTTTAGCTGTTGGCCTCTGGGCCCCTTGGCCCCTCAGCCTGGCATCTGTCCTGCTTGAGCAAGTATTACAAAGCTCTTTAGTTCTGCCGATAAGTGCCCAGGGACACCCCACTTCACTGGGGAGCCTCCTGCCCAAAGGTGCTCAGCATTCTCACTCGGTGGGTCGGCACGCCCACTGTAACCGCCTTGCTCCATGAACTGAAAAGTCTACTGCACTGTGTTGCATTGATCTGGTTCTGCTACTGCCGTTTCTCTGCCACTGCTTCTTGCCATCTCTTACTGTCTCCAGTGTTACAGATCTCTTGCTCTGTCTCTTGGGTCTAGGAGGTCCTCAGTAAAGGGATCCATCTCTTCTTGGTAGTAGTGAGATCCCACCGGTCCACCTCTGGGATGGCTCATTTTAAGCCTAGTGGGATGGCAAAACTGTAAAAATGGTGTGGCAGGGGCATCAGAGGTCCTCTTCTAACTTCAGGAGAGAAAAAGAGAGAGAATCACCAACATCAGCCCAAGTCTGGTTCCCATGAAACAGAGGTCAGACATACCTCTATCTTTCAAACTTTTTACCAGTTCTGACACCAGCCATCCCTCTCACAGCACTCTCTACTTCTCTGCTGTGTTCGATAATTCATTGCAATAGCCACACAGAACTCACAGCCATACTCACAGTTATGGGGTTTATTAGGGAAGTAACAGTTTACAATACAGGATTAAGAATGACTCAGGATACAGTTCTTCCATCAGGACAGCCTCTTCCCAACCATGCCTGCAGACAGACCTCTTTCTGGCTCTTGGCCAATCAGCCCCTTGGCTCAGCCTCTGCCCTGCTCAGGCAAGTGTTACAAAGTTCTTTAGTTCCCAGGGGCACCCCACTTTGTCAGGAACATTCCTGCCTGAAGGCACTCAGTTCTCTTGCTCCAGTGGTTGGCACACTCATTGTAACTGCTTTGCTCCATGGGTTGGGAAGCACATTGTGCTGCCTCATGTGAGTCTCCAGGTTCTGCTGCCCCTGTTTCTCTGCCACTACTTCTCAAGGTCTTGTACCATCTCTGGTGTTACAGCTCTCTCTCTGTATCTCCTGGGTCTAGGGGTTCTCAGAATCCAAAGGATTTACACCACTCCCATCTCTTCTTCTTGGTGGTCGTGAGGTCCCCCCTTCCCACCTCTGTCTGGGATGGCTCATTTTAAGCCCAGTGGAATGGCAAAACTGACCAATCCCCTCAATAGTGTTCCATATATACTATTTGTATGGTCCCACCCCCACAAGGGTGCTATGCACCTTATTTTTATATTATTAGCAAACTGTTCAATCCCCTTGTTGGGCCATAAGCACCTTATTTGCATAGTCCCATCCAATCTTTTGGTAGGAGCTACAAGACCATGGCTAGAAAAATCTGTTTCAGTCAGGTCGAATCTGACTCATAGTTACCCTATAGGACAGGGTGGAACTGACCCATACAGTTTTCAAGGACTGGATGGTGGATTCAAACTGCCGATCTTTTGGTTGGCAGCCGTAGCTCTTAATCACTATGTCATCGGGTTTTCCATGGCCAAAAAGGCCATATAAATGCAATCCATCGCACTGCAGGCCACCTCCTGGCTTTTCTAAAAAAAAAAATTCTAGACATGGTTATTTCATATTTGGAGGATAACTTCCCCTTCCAGTCATTTCATTAGTCCAAAATAGTCATTAACAAGTAGTCTTTCAGTAGGGCAGAAAGTCCTCCGGGTGAGGTCACTCAGGTACCAGCCATTCAGGTCTGCTAAAGGTATCCATCTGATCTCGTCCGGTTCTCCAAAAGTCATCTCTGCTTCACTCTTTCTAGTATCAGATAAAATTTAACCAAGAGAAGATTATTCCCTTGCTCTGAGCCTCATGAGGCATCAGCATAGCAAAGCCTTTAAGGAACTTTAGGTTCTGCCACTGTACTCCAGTCCGTCAGTGCCTCCCTCTTAGTCCACTCTTTCAGTTACTGCTTCTATAACTACAGTTTTTACAATCAAAATTAGCCCTATTAACAATCAACAGTCACAACTGAATCATATAATCCTATCAGCATCTTCCCCCACCCTCTCTTTTCTAAGCCTATCAAGAAGAGAGGAATCTCTTCAGTGGGGTTCCTACCTTGTTCCCCTCATTTAATGTAAGCATATTCATGAAAGCATGTGAGCCAGCTACTTCATGCCTTTATCTCCCCTTCCACCCTGTTTTAGATTAAAAAAAAAAAAAAAATAGCCAGTGTTTAAATTGCCCATCTGTATCAAACCAGTACTCTGAGGAGACAAGCATGTTCCTTGATCTGAAGAATCTTCTGTTCTGGTTGGAACTTTGAGCATCAGCATCCATAAGCTAAGTCCAGTCTAGAGCAAGCCATCAAATTGCAGCAACCTACACCAGCTCATGGTGTCAAACATCTTTCTCTTCATTCAGCTTGGTTCTGGTCAGCTCATCCCTAGGCCCTGTAGGCTAGGTCAGTGGGTACAAGTCATAGGCTTGGGAATCTACACATCTCCCTACACTTCAGACCTGCCAGCTCTTTCTCTCTCTATCTCATCCCTAGCCCCCATGGGCTAGACTAATTAGCACAATCTGTAGCCTCAGGAGTCCACACAATTTCCTGCACTTCAGACCAGCAAGCCCTTTCTTTCTCTTTCTTTCATCTCTAGCCTACGAGGTCTAGGTCAACATGTGTCAGTGAAACATGTCCAAACTTAGCCCATCTCTTCATTGCTGCACCTCCCTCACTTCCACTAATCTTGTGGCCCCAGGTGGTCACCTCAAGGGAGTATACCAGGCTGTCTACTCACCAGCTCCCTTTGACTTCCAGTCCTGGAAGGGGGTTCTCCTGATGGGCACTGACTTTTCCTGCCTCAACGTACCCAAAGGCAAACCACTTGAGCAAAATTCAAAAAGCAAGTTTTTTTTTTTTTTTCCTGCAAATCCTTCCTTCAAATGCAAATCTCCTGCTCTCTCAGCAGTTCTAGGTAGGTCTGCATGTCTTTTCAAATGCAAATTTCCTGACTGGAAAGATTCTGGGTAGGGCTCAGGTTTTCCACTTAAACCCCCCTCCCCCAAATTTTTTTTTTTTTTTTTTTTACTCTATACACAGGGCTACTGCATTGAAATGAACAGCCTGCATTTCTCTCTGGCAAGTTCTAGTTCCCCTTTTAGCATATCTAATCAAGTATTGGCCAAAGGAAGAGTTACACATTTTCTGTAATCTATAAATACCAGGTATTCATTTCTATCATACATTTAGGTATGTTTTACAACACTAGGTAGGGGAAACATTCAATATCCATAGTACATTCAAATAAACAACTCTTTTTTAAAACATTCCAGTTTCATCTTCTCTTCTCCATCCCTTGACTATCTTCCCATTCATATGGTTATGGCCTTGGCCCTGGCTGGCTGGAACCAGAAGACTGTGGCCCCCTATCAGTCATCTTCCTTAAGCAGCCTGACTTTTGCCCCAAGCCACTCCAGATGCAGCTTTTCTCCTCTCAGCTGCAGCATAACATCTCTTACTTTCCTTTCAGCCATTACAGATAACAACCAAAGTAAGAATCATAAATTTCACTTCCCACACCCCTTCATTCTTTCATTTAGAAAGTCCTATGCTTCTATGAGCCTGAAGCCATTGCAATAAGTCCCACTCCTGATGCATAATAAGTAATACATAATAATACACAATAAGTGACTTACTCTGTCACCCCTTGTGTTTCCACAGCTCTTGGGAAAAGTTTTAGATCTTAGGAACTGAGAGATTGAGTTGTTTCTTTCATCTTCTTGATGAAGTTCTACACAAGAAAGACTATTCCTATCTTTGCCAGACTCCTGCAACTCAGTTTCCAGGAGCTCTCATATCCTGGAAAAATCAGGAATCAGCAAAGACTTTAGAGGCACAATGATGAAAATAACCCAGACATTTGCCTACAGAAGTGAAATGGGAACCCCTCTGGCCTTTGAGAAAGTCAAGATACTAAGAACTGTGCTACGTATCATTGGGTTTGGAAAGAGCTGACTGGCATCACAGCTGAAGTAGATTGAGCTGGGTGGATAAAAGAGGTCTTTGCATTCTGGGAACTGGATGCTGAGTTGAGCCAGGTAGAGCTTCCATCATCTCTGAGAACACAGAGGCTCTGCCCTCATTGTTTTTTCTACGTTCTCTCCAATTTCTCTCTCTTTCTTTTTCTCTTCTAAAGCACTTACTGGGTGATCTTTCCTCTTCTTGACATCATCACTCAGGGTTGAGTTAAACTGACTCAGTTTCTTCCCTGGTGATGGATAATAATGATGTTGGCTCTGCTTCCAGGAAAAAAAAAAAAAAAAACAAGAGGTTGAAGTTAGATCTTTGGGCCAGAAGGATGCCTTAGAGGTACAGGTAGGTATGTATCCTCCTGGCCCAAAGTAGAGAAGCTGGAGTGGGGAACAAATTGTAGGAACTGAGGGGATATTTACAATGCCTGGGAAAATAAGAATTCCCAAGGTTCCTTGTTAGACAAATTGTCCAATTTCAACTTGATTCCCTGAATAGTTCTGTTTCCAATGGGGGCTGGGACACAGCAGTAAGGAGCCTGTATTGACAATTTCCAGTCTTCAGGAGGCAACTAGGGGACAAGTTTGTGTTTCTCGACTTGCTTGGTACCCTCTTCCCTGGGAATAGACTCTCCTAGTCTCCAAAACTTTGTCTTTTCAAGGGCCAGGGCTTCTCATGGGCAAAGATTCCATTCTTCTTTGAACCCAGTGTTTCTCGTCACTTAAAGGATCAAGAAACAATCCAAAGAGTCCCTAGATTCACCCAGGGCTCTAGCACCAAAAAATAAAGCTACTTTCAACCCACTTCACCTCAATAAGACAACTCTCTGTAAAGCCACAGTGGCGTCTTTCCAGCTCTGCTAATGGAGGAAGCAGAATCTACCCCGATGGGTTCCAAATGCAGCCAGATCCTCACTGAGTAGTGGGACCAGGGTGGTGTCACTGGGAGTCTCCACTTATGCATTTTTAGGAATTCAGTTTTGTGAGGTCATCCGTAGATGGTTGGGTCAGGTGTCTGGTCAATAAACACTAAAGAAATGATTGTTACATTAAATGCCAATCTTTAAAAAGAAAAAAAACTTTAGTTATGGAAAATTTCAAACATAGACAAATTTTTGTTTTTTGTGTAGACAAATATAGAGAAAATAGTACTAGATTGAGCCATACAAGATTGCCGATACTCTGGCAATTTGGGCCAACAGAATTTTCATATGCTTCAATTTTTGTCAACTGGCAAGTTTTTATAAGCCTCCGCTTAATATAGGGAAACCCACGTATTCGTCACCCAGCATCACTGACTATCAACTCAGGGCCTTGTTTCATCTGTACTCGACCCACTTCACCCACTCCCACATGATTATTTCAGAGTGAGCTCCCTGTATCATATAATTTTGGTATGTTTCTAAAAAATAAAACCTTTTAAAAGCATAATCACAGTACCATTATCTCAGTTACGCACTCAGTGGTGTCCCCCAAAAAGATATGTTGAAGTCCTAACATCCAGTACCTGTGAATGTGAATTTTTGTAGAAACAGGATCTTTGGTGATTTTATCAGTTAACACGAGGTCATACTGGAGTAGGATGAGTCCTAATCCAATTTGAATATTGTCCTTATAAAAGAGAAGAGACTCAGGCAGAGGAAGGATAGCCACATGAAGATGCATCTTCATGCCAAGGAACACTTGTGGCTTCCAGAAGCTGAGAAAGATAAGTAAAGTTCTTCCCTTAGAGCCTTCCAAGAAAAAAGCGTCCTGTTGATACCCGGAATTTTGACTATTAGCCTCCAGAACTGTGAGTCAGTAAATTTTTGTTCTTATAAGCCACCCAGTTTATAGTGTTTTATTATGGCACCCCTAAGAAACTAATACATTCACTTTAAAATATCAGTAAGAATCATATGATATCATAAAATATCCAGTTATTATTCAAATTCCCCCAATTGTCTCATAATTTTTTAAATAAATTATTCAAATCATAATCCAAATAATATCCCTATATTCTACCTGGTTGATAGATGCTGTAAATTCTTCTTAATCTATAGGTTTTCCTCTTTGTTTACATCGCTTGCAATTTATTTGTTGAAGAAACAGTCTGGATTCTGCTGATTGAATCCCTGTGCTATTGTTTGACATGTTCATCTTATAATCGTAAAATGTTTTTTAGATCTAGATATTTGATCGGATTAAGGGTTTTTTTGTTTTTTTTTGCAGGAAGGATACTCCTTAAATGGTGGTGGTGAGGTTGAGAACCACCAGTTACCTTCAAGTTGACTCAGATTTCTGGCAAACTTACGTATCTCAAAGTAGAACTGTGCTCCATAGGGTTTTTAATGGCTGCTTTTTTTTTTTTTTTGGAAGTAGGTCTCCAGGCTTTTCTTCCAGAGTGCTTCTAAGCCCCAAAAAACCAAACCCGTTGCTGTGGAGTTGATTCCCACCCATAGGGACCCTAAAGGACAGAATAGACCCTGCCCCATAGGGTTTCCAAGGAGCAGCTGGTGGATTTGAACTGCTGACCTTGTTGGTTAGCATCTGTATCACTTAATCACTGCACCACCAGGGCTCCAAGGTGTCTCTTGATGGACTCAAATCATCTAAATGAAGGCACTTGGTGCTATAAATCCCTGTTGTCTTTCAGACAGACTCTCTCATTATCTCCTCCTTTTCTTTATCTTTCTTTTAATAATGTGTGAGGAGCTTTAAAATTTTGAGATGCCTGTAAGTCTAATTTGGGAGATTTCAGAACTAAAATTAAGCACTCCATTCTGAAATTAAACTGAAGGTTTTACTTCTACACTCCTGATAACCTTTCTGCTTCTGTTAAAGTTGCTGTTTGAAAAACAAAGCTCAGTCATGCCTGTTATGTTAAGAGCGTTCTTGCAACTGGCTTTAGAAAAAGCTTCATTGAGTTGTTAAACTAGAGCCCATAGATAAACCTGTTATTTTAACTACTTTGAGAAGTTCCTCAGCAGGTGCCTAGGCAATGCCTCTTCTCTCTCAGCTAAATAAGCAGATTATATTTACACTTTCCTAACCCGGCGCTCCTTGGAAACTCAATGAGGCGGTTCTACTCTATCCCGTAGGGTCGCTATGAGTCGGAATCGACTCCATGGCAGTGGGTTTGGCTTTGTCTTTTTCAATGGTCAGCTCTGTATCCAAAGATTCCAATTAAGCTGACCCAGCTGCAAATATATCACTAAACTTTCATGTCAAAATTGTTTATACTTTTCATTTTAGAAATATTGCCTTAGTTAAATTGTATCAAGTATGAGAGATTTGTGTTAGATTAGAAACTGATGTAAAGAAAGTTTCACAGTTAATTGTCACTCTTGTAAATCTCAGCTTCTTCCATTGCTGCCATTGCTTTGATGTGAAACTGTTGTCTGTACCCACTCTGTTAAATATCTTTTTTTTTTTTTTGTCTGTAAGTTACAGCATACCGTTACAGGCAAGCTGAATGTGTGCTCTCCCGCGTTTCATTCGTTCCATAAATTTTGTTTTTAATATAAACTTGGAGTGTTAATCTGGTGACTTCACTAGAGCAACAGCCAAAATGAGCTAGTCAAGACCACCTAGCATATGATTTTGCCATCTGAGACTGTAGCAATTTAAAAACTGTGATTTGGGCATATGTTAAAAATTAGTGTTAAGGGGTCCAGATGTCAAAGTAATTTTCTACCTGAAAAAGAGGCTTTCTGGAACAAAAATTAAAGACTCAACTGGGTATTAAAATCTTGTTGGAAATTTTTCCTTTTAATTTGAGAGGAAAAAATTTATAAGCTTATTGGAGCCCTGGTAATGCAATGGTTAAGAGCTATGGCTGCTAACCAGAAGGTCGGCAGTTCGAATCCACCAACCATTCCTTGGAAACCCTATGGGGCAGTTTTACTCTGCCGTACAGGGTCTCTATGAGTCGGAATTGATTAGAGGGCAAGGGTTTTGGGATATATATTTATAGCATAAGGAGCCCTGGTGGTGCAACAGCTAAGCACCCATTGCTAACCAAAAGGTTGGCAGTTCAAGCCCAGCCAGTGGCTCCATGGGACAAAGCCCTAGTGATCTGCTCCCGTAAAGATTACAGCTTAGGAAACTCTGTGGGGCAGTTCTCTGTCACATGGTGTCGCTATGAGACTGAATCAACTTGATGGCACCTAGCAGCGAATATATAGCCAAAAGCCTTTCTCTCTCTTAAAAGAATTTTGGATGAGAAAAAATCTAGCTGCTAGATTGCAAAAATTAGAGAGAAGAAAGTATTTAAAGAAACAGTGGACCGGCCCTTCAAAAACAAGAACATTGCCATCGAGTTGATTCCAAGTCATAGTGATCCTATAGGACAGAGTAGAACTGCCCCATAGGGTTCCCAAGGAGCACCTGGTGGATTCAAACTGCCGACCTTTTGTCTAGCAGTGGTAGCTCTTAACCACTGCGCCACCAGGGTTTCCAATCTGTTATTCAGTAGAATCCGTAATTCATTAGAAGGCTAAAGGTGTGGAAAAAATCAACACTGAGAAATGCCCCTGGGCACTAATCCCTCCTATTAGTATAGAAATAAAAGTTTACCTTAGTATTAAACTTGGAAACAAGAGTTAAGAGTTTGTGTAACTGTATATTTGAGTAAATTAATTTAATTTTAACCCAACATTCTGTAGACTCTCATTAAAAAAAAAAAAAAAAAAAAAAAACTTAAATTCAATTATGGTGGGTATTTTGGCTTAAAGAAGGCTGTCTGTTTGCAATTTATGCCAGTGCAAAATTAGGAAACTGTTGGAGAAATAGAATTAAAAACAAAAATCTACTCCCAATCCAGAAACTCTCTTCACAAACATAGAAGAGAAAGAAAAGTTGTGTTATTGAATATGCATTAAGCCAAAATGTGACTCATCACAGGCAATCCACTAAAGGGATTCCAAAACCAGGAATTTTGCTCTTTAAATAGTGTTAAAACAAAAATAACATTAAACAAGTTAATATAAATTTATTGAAGTTTACTTAATACAATATGCAATTTGCAAATGGGGGTAATATTCTGACTGTTGTTGTTAGGTGCTGTCAAGTCCATTCCAACTCATAGTGACCCTGTTATGTACAACAGAATGAAACAGTGCCTGGTCCTCTGCCATCCTCATAATCGTTGTTATGCTTGAGGCCATTGTTGCAGACACTATGTCAGTCCATCTCGTTGAGGACCTTCCCCTTTTTTCCTGACCCTCTACCAAGCATGATGTCCTTCTCCAGGGACTGATCTCTCCTGATAACATGTCCAAAGTATGTGAGACAAAGTCTCGCCATTCTTGCTTCTAAGGAGCATTCTAGTTGTACTTCTTCCAAGACAGATTTGTTCGTTCTGACTAGAAAGTCAAAAATATTCCAAAGAAGAAAAACATTTTACAGATTCTTATACTCCAGTTTATAACCCATAAAACAATTTGTGGTTATGCACGATTCCATACAGCATTGTCTTGAAGAACAATTAAAACAAAGGAGCACTGGTGGTGCAGTGGTTAAGTGAAAGGGTCAGTGGTTTGAACCCACCAGCTGCTCCATAGGAGGAAGATGTGGCAATCTGCTTCCATAAAGATTATAGCCTTGGAAACCCTGTGGGGCAGTTCTACTCTGTCCAACAGGGCCACTCTGGGTTGGAATCTACTCTACAGCAACTGGTTTTATAACTCTAGTCTAACCTTTGAAGTTTCTGTTGTGGAAATTACACATAAATAGTTCTTTAAAAGAGCACAATGCCCAAGGCAAAATGTTGCTTATTAATTAAGCCAAACTATTGTTCCACCTAAAGATGACCCTCAGGAAATCAGTCTTCTCAAAGCTCAAGGCTCAAAGATCAATGATAGGTTGGGTGAGTTACCACAACCTCCGTGGAATCCAGAAGAATTAAAAACTCCATTCCTCAATGCTAAGTGGATACAATTGATTACATTCAAGTGTTCCAGATAAAATTGCTTATTTTCCAGTATTTTTATGCCCAGATGTAGATTTCACAATTTGGGGCCAGGGCCACCTGAGGTGATGCTAATCTTCCAGGAAACTGGGAGGTAGGAGAGGGTTACCTGAAGTTACTTTTTAAACAGGTCTTTGGGGGAACACCTTAGGTTTACATACTTCTCAAAGAAAGAGAAAAAATTTACAGTTATAAATTACCTAAAGTGAATTCTAAAAGAGCAGGGGAGGAGGGGAGCCACTTTCCTTATTTTCAATGGAGAGAAATAAAAACCTTTTGATTTCGATTTGTATGTTTGTCCTTACAGTACAAACATAACATTTTAGTGCGTAAGAAAAATGGATTGGCTATAACCTTATAAAGCAGGCATAAAAAATGCAGATATCAGGTAAATTAATTCTTTTATACTGATATCTAAAAGTATATTTTGTTATTGTTGTCTTTGAGTGCCATCCAGTCAATTCTGACTCATAGTGACCCCATGTAACAGATTGAAACTACCTCATAGGGTTTTCTTGGCTGTAATTTTCATGGGAGCAAATTGCCAGGTCTTTTTCCTGTGGAGCCATTGGGTGGGTTTGAACTGCCAATGTTTCATTTAGCAGCCAAGCATTTAACTGTTGTGCCACCAGGGCTCCTTCGACGTATATAAAGTTTTAAAATTTAAATAGCTAGTATTTTTATAATTGTGCACCTAGGTCAATATTACCAATTATGTTGACCTATAAAATTTTTCCATTACCCTTCCTGGGAAGAGATTTAAGGTGTAATATTTCTGTGCAAAATCCTCAGTATAACACTGAATTAAATTTTGAAGATAACTAGGATTCTTTTATGGAAACCCTGGTGGCGTAGTGGTTAAGTGCTACGGCTGCTAACGAAAAGGTCAGCAGTTCGAATCTGCCAGGAGCTCCTTGGAAACTCTATGGGGCAGTTCTACCCTGTCCTATAGGGTCGATATGAGTCAGAATCGACTTGATGGCACTGGGTTTGGTTTTAGGACTCTTTTTATTTCCCCCGACATCATCTGTCAGTTTGTCATACTGTGGGGGCTTGCGTGTTGCTGTGATGCTAGAAGCTATGCCACCAGTGTTCAAATACCAGCAGAGTCACCCATGGTGGACAGGTCTTCTCTAACTGGGCAGGCATCATGTGTGGATAGGATACCTGCATCTGTTGCAGCAATCAGGAGATCACGAGGGGGAACAAGTTCTAGGATGAAGCCACCTCGGGAGGACTAAATGGAGCCTGCCCTCCTGTTCCTGTACATTCCCTACTTCTGAAGTCCTTTCCTTGAAATGAGATATAACTCTTTTTATTGTTCAATCATATTAGACTTAGGGTTTCCTTTTCTAAGAAGCTAACAATTGTTGAGGAGGATATGGAGAAACTGGGACTCTCATACATTGTTGCTGGGAATGTAAAAGTACACCCACTGTGGAAAAATGATTGGTCATTCTTCTAAAAGTTAAACATAGAGTTACCATATGACTCAGCGATTCCATTTTTAGGTATATACCCAAGAGACTTGAAAGCTGAGACTCAAACAGATACATGTGTACCAATGTTCATTGCAGCATTATTCACAATAGCAAGTGGTGAAAATAGGCCAAGTGTCCATCAGCAGATAAGCAAAATTGTGTATATCCATAGAATGTAATATTATCCAGCCATAAATAGAAACAAAATTCTGATACATGCTACAACGTGGATGAACTTTGAAAACTTTATACTGAGTGAAATAAGCCAGACATACCAGCCTGTTCCGTTGGTCTCTTGGCAGAGGAGGCAGTTGTTCATGGAGGCAATCAGCCACACATTCCATTTCTTCCCCCTATTGCTGACCCCCCTTCTTCCTTTGCTGCTCCATGTGAACAGAGACCCAATGTTATATGTTGGATTGCTGCTTGCAAGCTTTTAAGATCCCAGGTACTCCACAACAAACTAGGAGGTAGAACAGAAGCACTAAACATATTAAGCCAATTAACTGGAATGTTCCATGAAACTGTAACCGAACGCCACTCGGGTTCCTGTCCTGTCTTATTAGCCGATTGAAATAAGACGGACACTGATTGCAACGGAAACAGAAAGTGGCAAGTTTATTGTCTGAGCATACAAGGAGCGCGTGGGGGTCTAGTGACCTTAAGGCCACGTGCTCGCTAACTAAGGGGGCTGGGGAGCTTTGTGTTTCCAATGGCGTCAGGGGGTCGGGTTTGGTACCTGGAATTTTCTGCCTTTAGCCCTCCCATGCCTATATTTGGGGGTTGGGGGGGTCAGTTGAAGGATGTGATTTCAATCTGTGCATGCTTCAAAGTGTAACTAGGGCTAGTCAGTGGATGGAGCCACTACCTGCTGTGACTTCCTGCTCAAAACAAGCTTGTGGTTAGCAAGACAAGCGGGGGAGGGGAAGGGGTGTTGATTGGGGTTTTCAATATGGCTGAGCAGCCTGTTTCAATACCATGATACTAAACCTCCAAACCAAGAAATCAAATCCCATAAGATGTTTGGTTACACATAAGTAGCCTCAGCAGCTGCTCTTTTTTTCTTCTTGTAAATCTATCACACACTATTTGCCAATGCAGTTTTTTTTAGGTGTTCGACTTATTGACATTAATTATATTAATTGGCTGTGCAACATTTACCCCTAAACACAACTGTTAGGAATTAATAAGAAATAAACAGTTGAATAGAAATACCAGAGAGAAAATTTCCACAAAAGGGAAAATAAATGGCCCATAAATATGTGAGAAGATGCTTAAATTCATTAACAATAAAGGAAATGTCAGCTAATTAAATAATATTTAGGCTTACTAAATTGTCAAAATAAGGAAAATGTGCTGATGATCAGGAACTCCTAATGGCTGTTTAGACGGGTTCATTCACTTAGACAAACTCGTTGGACGTCCCCAAAGGAGAGTAAGTTCTCCCTTCATCCAAAATTCCACCCTAGGTGTACAACTTATTCTCATTTCCACCAGGAGATGAGTCTGAGAATATTTGAACAGATTTATTCATAATAGAAAACTAGCTACCAAATTTTGCATCAGCATTAGAAAGGATATGAATTTTGTAATGTAATCATGCACAGCATTGGAAAAAAAAAAGAATTACTGCTACACCCAGCAACACGGTTGAATTTCAAAAGCACAGTCAGGACACAACAGTTAATTTAACTATTAACAAGTATAAAAATATGCAAATTGATAAATTTGATAGGGATATACATAGAGGGGATAAAACAATGACCTTGAATCACTTTGTCAATTTTGTAGCACAAATATGATCAAAGATTGATAATTTTCAGGTGTATTAGTTTCACAGGGCTGTCATATCGAAGCACAGGCAGTCCTTGGGTTAGGAACATCCAACTTACAACTAATACTGCCCTGTATTGTTATATAAATTTGCCCTCAGGTTGAAACATTGAACCAAACCCTACCTGCAAGAAGTTTTTCATCACAGTCACCTTCACTTATTCTTGAATGTCAGGTAGCTAAAGCTAAAGGAAAAAATGATGAAGTAAAAGAACTGCACAGAAAATTTTCAAAGGGCAACTCAAGAAGACAAAGTGCACATGCACATGGTGGCATGTGCAATGACCTGGAGATAGAAAACCAAAAGGGAAGAACATGCTCAGCATTTCTCAAGCTGAAAGAACTGAAGAAAAAATTCAAGCCTTGAGTTACAATAGTAAAGGGTTCTATGGGGAAAATATTAAAGGAAGCAGGAAACATCAAAAGAAGATGGAAAGGATACACAAAGTCACTGTACCAAAAAGAATTAGTGGACATTCAGCCATCTCAGGAGGTAACATATGGCCAGAAACTGATGGCACTGAAGGAAGAAGTCCAAGCTGCACTGAAGGCACTGGTGAAAAGCAAAGCTCCAGGAATTGAAGGAATACCAATTGAAATATTTCAACAAACTAATGCAGCACTGGAAGTGCTCACTTGTCCATGCCAAGACATTTGAAAGACAGCTACCTGGCCAACCAACTGGAAGAAATCCATGTTTATGCCTATTCCCAAGAAAGGTGACCAAACAGAAAGTGGAAATTATTGGACAATATCATTAATATCACATGCAAGGAAAATCTTGGTGAAAATCATTCAAAAGTGGCTGCAGCAGTATATCAACAGGGAACTGCTGGAAATTCAAGCCTGATTTAGACAAGGACGTGGAACCAGGGATATCATTGCTGATGTCAGATGGATATTGGCTGAAAGCAGAGAATACCAGAAAGATGTTTACCTGTGTTTTATTGACTACGTAAAGGTTTTTTTTTTAAGGCATTCAACTGTGTGGATCATAACAAATTACCTGTAACATTGCAAAGAATGGGAATTCCAGAACCCTTAATTGTTCTCATGAGGAACCTGTACATGGATCAAGAGGCAGCTGTTCAAACAGAACAAGGGAATACGGAGTGGTTTATAGTCAGGAAAAATGTGTGTCAGGGTTGTAGCCTTTCACCATACCTATTCAATCTGTATGCTGAGCAAATAATACGAGAAGCTGGGTTATATGAAGAAGAATGGGGCATCAGGATTGGAGGAAGACTCATTAACAACCTGCATTATGCAGATGACACAACCTTGCTTGCTGAAAATGAAGAGGACTTAAAGCACTTACTAATAAAGATCAAAGACCACAGCCTTCAGTATGGATGACACCTCAACATAAAGAAAACAAAAGTCCTCACAACTGAACCAATAAACAACATCATGATAAGTGGAGAAAAGATTGAATTTGTCAAGGATTTCGTTTTACTTGAAGCCACAATCAACACCTGTGGTAGCAGCAGTCAAGAAATCAAAAGATGCATTGCACTGGGCAAATTGGCTGCAAAATTCCTCTTTAAAGTGTTGAAAAGCAAAGATGTCACCTTGAGGACTAAGGTGTGCCTGACCCAAGCCATGGTGTTTTCAATCGCCTCATATGCATGCAAAACCTGGAGAATGACCAAGGAAGACTGAAGAAGAATTGACTCCTCTGAATTGTAGTTTTGGTGAAGAATATTGAATATACCATAGACTGCCAAAAGAACAAACTAATCTGTCTTGGAAGAAGTACAACAAGAATGTTCCTTAGAAACAAGGGTGGCAAGACTACATCTCACATACTTTGGACATGTTATCAGAAGGGATCAGTCCCTGGAGAAGGACATCATGCTTAGTAAAGCAGAGGGTCAGCAAAAAAGAGGAAGATCTTCAATGAGATGGTTTGGCACAGTGGCTGCAACAATAGGCTCAAGCATAGTAACAATTATGAGGATGACACAGAATGGGGCTGTGTTTCATTCTGTTGTGCACAGGGTTGCTATGAGTCGGAACTGACTGGATGGCACCTAACGACAACAACAACAATATCTAAAGACACAGTTAGAACGGAGACATGGTTAGAGCCCAGAGACTGCCTGTACCACAAATGAGGTAGCTTAAAATGACAACAGATTTGTTGTCTCAAAGTTCTGAAGGCTAGAAGTCCCAATTCATGTTGTCAGCAGGGATATACCCCCTCTGAAGGCTCTAGAGAAAGATCTTTCTTGTGTCTTCCAGCTTCTAGTATCCCCGGTCACTTGTTGCTTTGCAGCTGCAACATAACTCCACTTTTCTTCCTCTGTGTTCATATGACACCTCTGTTTTTTGACCCTCTGTATCTTTGTCTCCTTTCTTTTTATAAGGACACCACTTATATCAAATTAGGACTGACCCTCATCCAATGTAATTAAGATTGTGTGTCAACTTGGCCATGATTCTTAGTGGTTTGGTAGTTGTATGATGATGTGATCGCTTCCATGATGAGATTTGATATAATCACCTCCTTGATGAGATCTTCTGAGAGTAGCCAGTCAGTTCAAAGGGAATTTCCCTGGTGGTGTGGCCTGCATTGAATATAAGTGGACTTTCTGGTAAGGCTTGTGGGCTTTTGCTTCCTCTGGACCCTGTAGCTGGCTCCTGTTCATATGACTTCCAGTTTGGGACTTGAGCTAGCAGCTTACCTGCCATATTGCCTGACAATCTTGGGATTCATCGGTCTTTGCAGCTTGCCAGCAAGAGTCTTGCTGTCTGACCTGCCGATCTTTAGTGCACCAGCTCTTGTGTCTATGTGAATCAGGGGAAGGCTCTATCCTGACCCACGGACTTTGGATGTTCTAGCCTCTACATGTGAGCCATTTCCTTGATATAAATGTCTCTCTCTATATTTTTATACACTTTACTGGTTTTGGTTCTCTAGAGAACCCAGCCCAAGAGCCAATATGACCTCATGTTAAGTGATAACATCATCAAAGATACTGTTTCCAAACAAGGTCACATTCACAGGTACTATGGGTGAGGATTCAACCTACCTTTTTGGAGGGCATAAATCAATCCATAACAATAAGATTCAACAAAACAGAAAAACACCAGAGAAAATGATAAATATAGAATTCAAGACAGTGTTTGCCACTGGAAGTGTAGAGGGCAGTGGCTAGGAAACTCTTCAAATGGATTCTATGGTGATGTCATCACTTCATTTCTTAACCCAGGTGATGAATATTTTGGTTTTCACTATATTACTATTCTTTAAGAACCACAGGTATATTTTATATACTACTTTGCATATGACATTTTAATAAGTAAAATTGAAAAGATTTTAATTTCCAGATTTTTTATATTCAGATTCTAAATACATTCGCCTACACAAGTCTTTTTTGTCTTTTTTGATTGTTGTGTGAAATATATATATAACATAACATTTGCCAATTCAACATTTTTCAGATGCATAATTTAGTGATATCAATTACAACAATCATGTTGTGCAACCATCACCCATAGTCGTTGCCAAATTCTAATTCACTATACGCATAAAGTCACTGCTTCCTAGGCAATGACTTCCCATTTTCCCTTTCCCACCTTCCCCTGAACTTTGTTCTCTTTACATTTGCCTATTCTTGTTATTTCATGTAAGTGAAGTCATACAATATTAGTCTTTTTTGATTGACTTATTTCACTCAACATAATGTTTTCAAAGTTCACCCATGTTGCTGCATGTGTCAGGACTTCATTTCTCTTTATGGCTGAGTAATATTTCATTGTTTGTATATACCACATTTATTTTGTTTATCTCCCATGGTCTTTTAATATTAAAGTCACGCTTACCAGACTTCAGCATGCATCAACATCTCAAAAAGTGCTTATTTAGAATCCCATCCTTCAGATATCTTCCCAGATACCAGAGTGAGTAGTTCTTGAGTGAGTTGTGGAAACCTGCAGTATCAGCGAAGGCCTGAGGTGATTCATCTCTGCAGGTATTCTGGGAAATTAAACGGAGGCAGCTTTTCATTAGAATTCAACTAGTGTACAAAGTCAGGAGCTGTCCCCTGAGTATGGTGGTGGGCACAATCCCACTACCATCATTAATGATGACCAGAACTGAAGACTTTCCAGAAACTCCACTGATTCTCAAAAAGACCTGCATGGTTGTCATCCCCACACCACAGAGATGATTCTGACTGAATGCCCTGCTTCTTTGTGCTTGTGGGAAAAGCAATCTCCCTAAGCCTGCCAACTTTCCCTTTTCTACTGTTCCATTTTACATTCAACATATCTTCCTCAAAGTAAAGTCCATCTCCATAGAAAAATTGTTTTCCACAGAAATACACAGTTGAAGTTTTATATGAGAGCCCTAAGAGTCCAGCCAGCCCTGCAAGAATTCAATGATTGAATATATTTTACTCCGTCACATTTCTCTGTATGGACTCCAACAGAGATGAGAAAGGAAAACTGCAAGATAAGGCAATTAAGGAGAAAGGGAAAAACTTATATACACTGTTATCAATAAATCAATGAGAAGCAATGAAAACAAATAAGGTGGTGGAAAAATTACCCACCTTTCCTGCCTATTCAATAATTATTCATTTAAGTATATTACTAAGATTAATAAAACCTGCTGATAGATATTACAATAAAGGTAAATCAATAAAGTTGCTGGCACAAGTAGAAATATATCACAGCAAAGAATTATCAGCCATATAAATTATGGCAAGATATAGAACACAATGATCCTAGTTAAATTTTATTGAATACTAAGTACCAAAAAGGAGCCCTGGTGGTGCAATAGTTAAGTTCTTGGCTGCTTACCAAAAGGTCAGCAGTTTGAATTCATCAGTGGCTCAGAGAGAGAAAAGACTGGTGATCTGCTACGGTAAAGATTACAGTCTAGGAAACCCTATAAGCAGTTCTACTTAGTCATATAGGGTTGCTATGAGTAGGAATAGATTTGACAACACACTATAATAAAAGAACAAATACCAGAAAATGTATGAAGTGCTTGTAGTGGTCATAAGGGTTAACTTCCAACATGGTCAGACTAAGGCTCTCATGGTAATTATTTTTTCATATCAGAAATTTTATTAGGAAGGGAAATAAGATCCTATTATCCATTGTCATGGATTGAATTGTGTTCTCCAAAAATATGTGTCAACTTATGACACCATGATTCCCAGTATTGTGTGGTTGTTTTCCATTTTGTGATCTGATTTTCTTCTGGTTTGTAATGTGTTGTCATGCTAGCCTGTATGCCTGTGGTTGGAGCCCTTGTGGTGTAGTGTTAAGAGTTCAGCTGTTAACCAAAAGGTCTGCAGTTCAAATTCACCAGCTGCTCCTTGGAAACCCTCTGGGGCAGTTCTTCTCTGAGTTGAAATGGACTCAACAGGTTTGATGCCTGTGGTTATGGTCCCATTTGGGAGTAAGCTGTCTGCTGTGTTAAAGAGGCAGGATTAGGTCATGTTAATGAGCATTAGGTTATGTTTGTTTTGTTAATGAGGCAGGATTATGGTGGGATGTATCTTGAGTCACCACCCTTCATTGCCCTAGAAGAGATAAAAGCAGAGATAAGTGAGGGGAGAGAGAGGGGACCTCATTACCATCAAGAAAGAAGAGCTGGAGGTCCCTGTGTTAAGAACCTCCTAGACCCAGGGGAAGATTGATGCCAAGACACATGGAGATCTCCAAGGAACATCAGGCCCACAAATGTTGAAAGAGCCAACAGAGAGAAAAAGACTTCCTCTAGAGCTGGTGCCCTGAAGTGAGACTTCTAGCTTTCTAAACAGTGAGAAAATAAATTTCTTTTTGTTAAAGTCATTGTCCAGGCATGGACCAGTAACTAGAAATTTGCCTCCAAAATTGGAGGGTGCTGAGAGACTGAAGAAAGAAGTGGGCAACTTCAGTGTGGCGGTGAAGGAGTCTTTTTTAGGGAGATTTACATACCAAGCCAATGGTCCCCAGAGGCAGGAGGACCAAAGCAGATCTCTGGACCCAGCAGTAGGGGAGGCAGAGGTTTTATAGTGGTCAAGGACAAAAGTGGCCCCACTCCAGAGGGTTACATAAGATTGCCTCAGCAAGGTCACATAACAGGGGCTTGGAAAACAGCAGTGAACTAACAGAAAGCATGACGGCAACCATGTTTGACCTCGCAAAGCCTGTTTTCCACTTCAGTCCACCCCTTGAGGCCAGCTCTTACAATCTGAGGCATTCCCCCTCTTCCACAAAGTTCCTGAGGACCCCAAGGGGAAGTATCATTGTAGGGACAGAGAGCATTGCTGTAATTGGAGGCACAGACCACACCAACTGTATAGATAAACAGAGCAGAACAATCCCTACACCCAGGAAAAGACCAAGTCCCATAAAAACACCATGTCAACTAGAGGGCTGCCGAATCAGTTCCTGTCAGGGGCTCCACAATTCTAGGCGTATCTTCAGTGCTTGAGAAGGGAGTTGTCCACAGACCCAGCAACTGCTTTTGTTGTGGACTACGGTGAAGCTGTGAACCCTCTTTAGGAAAGAGGTTGGCTGCCCCAAAGGGAAGAAAGCAGAATAGGCCACACCTACCATAGGAAAGACAGGTGTTTAGTAGGTACCAAGAAGGGTAAATCTTCCCTTTCTATTAGGATCACACTAATGGTTTCCCCTATGGTAGTGAGGACAATGACTGCTTTAGGCATTTTTCCAAGGATATACCATATGTGTTGCTTCAGGAAGATTACTTGAGGGGTTGTGAGTAAAGTCACCAGTTTTGCTGTATGCCAGAAAAAGAGACCCACTTCTGTCTTTCATGGTATAGCCATCACTTCTTTCCACGTGAAGCGAGACTGCCAAAGCCCTCTGTGCAGCAGGATGATGGGCTCCCATATTAGGCCGATCAATTCCTCCACCTCCAGAGGGATGATGTAACCAATCCATCCCAGTGGGGTAACCCGTGACAGGTGCCAATAGATGCTTCCACTTCCCAGTGCCAGGTCTTTGGGTGTTCAGAGGACCATGCTGTTCCGTTCTGGCAAAGATCTTGGTGGATATGCTTCCAGAGCCTGTGATGTCACTCAGACCATTGCTGGAGGGTCACTAGGGGATCCTAGTCTGGCATACAGGGCTAAAGCCCCAGTGGGACCTGAATTTATCAACCTCAAAGCCTCAGGCAGCACCTTGGTCCACTCCACCAAGGAAGTCTTACCTGTAAGGGCTATATTTGTCGTTTCAGGACACTGTTCTTCCTTTCTACCAGGCCTGTGGCCTGGGAATTGTAGCAGAGGTGGTAATGCCTTGTACCTTGTTCTCAGCCACCCATTCACACACATCGTGATCTGTAAAGTGTGTCCCCTGGTCACTATCAATCCTTCAAAGTATCCCATACATAACATTCAATTTTTGTAACCTTTATTGTAACCCAGTTTGCTTGTTTACACGGGAATGCCTGTATCAAGCCAGTGGCGGTGTCCACACAAATGAGAGCATACTTTGCTCCTTCACTGGGGGTAGAGGCCCTATAAAATCTACCTGCCAGCCTGTCACTGGCTGTGTTACTTTATGTATCTGCCCAGGATTGCGCGGCAGATGCCTTGGGCATTGGTGTGAGCGTAAGGGGCAATTTTGTACATCACCTACCAGATCACTATACTTTACTGCTATGGTTGCCTCTTTGGCTATTTTCCAACCAACATGGGCACCATGATGTCCACTTTTCTGGTGAATTCAATGGGCGCCTTTCCCCTTGGGATGAACCACTCTAACCTGTGCTATAGCACATGCTTCTTGGTTTCCTGGCGGGGTAAGTGGTGAATGGGCTGCTGCACGAAAAACAGGTCAGCATCCTGGGTTTGGAGGCAATCCCAGATGTTCTGCCACAAAATTTTACCCCACAGGAATTTACCTATTATTGTCCACTGCTCATTATGACAATGGCCTATCCTCATTGTTATCCCACAGGCTACTGTCCAGCTGTCCATACACAGGGTTAGAGGCCAGAGTTCGTGGGTAGGACCATCTACACGGCCCTTAATTTGGCCCATTGACTGATTTGCCCTGAGTTGGTTTCAAATCAAATGGTATCAGCAGAGGCTTGCACAGCCACTGCTGTCCACAGTGGTGGCATACCTCAGCTAGAGCCATCTGTATACCAAGTGTCTGCTGGCAGTGGGCCTTCCCCTCTCTTGGAGGAGAGGGAAGGGGGGTCCAGTGGCATGGTAGCCTGTATTGGGGCATCACTGTCTTAATTATCTAGTGCTGCTATAACAGAAATACCACAAGTGGATGGCTTTGTCAAAGAGAAGTTTGTTTTCTCACAGTAAAGTAGGATAAAATTCCAAATTCAGGGTGTCAGCTCCAGGGGAAGACTTTCTCCCAAGCTTCCTCTAGACTAGCAGCTTTTCTGCACAGGGACCCTGGATTCAAAGGACCTGCTCTGCTCTCATTATTGCTTTCTTGGTGGTATGAGGTCCCCCTGTCGCTATGCTCACTTCTTTCTTTTATATCTCAAGAGATTTCCTCAAGACACAAGCCAACAAAATAAAGCGTATCTATACAAAACCAACAGCCAACATCATTCTTTTTTTTATTGTGCCTTCAGTGAAAGTTTAAAGTTCAAGTTAGTTTCTCATACAAAAATTTATATACATGTTGTTCTGTGACCCTAGTTGTTTTCCCTATAGTGTGACAGCACACTCCTCCTTTCCACCCTGGATTTCCTGTGTCCATTCAACCAGGTCCTGACCGTTTCTGCCTTCTCATCTCTCCTCCAGACAGGAGCTGCCCATTTAGTCTCATGTATCTACTTAAGCTAAGAAGCACACTCTTCACAAATATCACTTTATGTCTTATAATAAAATCTAATCTTTGTCTGAAGAGTCAGCTTTGGGAATGGTTTTAGTTTGGGGCTAACAGAGAGTCTGGGGGCAATATCTTATGGGGTCCCTCCAGTCTCAGTCAGATCACCACTAAATCTGGTCTTTTTACTAGAATTTGAGTTCTGCACCTCACTTTTCACCTGCTCCATCGTGGAATCTCTGCTGTGTTCCCTGTCCGGGCAATCCTTGGTGGTAGCTGGGTACCATCTAGTTATTCTGGTCTTAAGTTGATGGAGTCTCTGGTTTATGTGGCCCTTCTGTCTCTTGGGATCATATTTTCCTTGTGTCTTTGGTGTTCTTCATTCTCCTTTGTTACAGGTGGGTTGGGACCAATTGATGCATCTTAGATGGCTGAGTGTTAGCTTTTAAGACACCAGACACCACTCACCAAAGTGGGATGAAGAACATTTTCCCAATAAACTTTGTTATGCCAACTGACCTAGATGTCCCCTGAAACCATCGTCCCCAGGTCCCCACCCCTGCTACTCTGTCCTTCAAAATGTTTGGTTGTATTCAGAAAAACTTCTTAGTTTTTGGTTTAGTCCAGTTGT
Source organism: Elephas maximus indicus (assembly GCF_024166365.1). Classification (NCBI taxonomy): domain Eukaryota; kingdom Metazoa; phylum Chordata; class Mammalia; order Proboscidea; family Elephantidae; genus Elephas; species Elephas maximus. Next base: position 16,047,602 of record NC_064821.1, read on the forward strand.
GCTGACTTTGCCTGTAGTGTGTGTTGTTCTTCCCTTCACCTAAGATGATTCTTGTCTACTATCTAGTTTCCCCACTTGTCTGTCAGTTTTTTGTACTGTGGGGGCTTGTGTGTTGCTGTGATGCTGGAAGCTATGCCACTGGTATTCAGATACCAGTCGGGTCACCCATGGAAGATAGGTTTCAGCTGAGCTTCCAGACTAAGACAGACTATGAAGAAGGACCAGGCAGCCTACTTCTGAAAAGAATCAGCCAGTGAAAACCTTATGAATAGCTGAGGAACACTCCCTGATATAGTGCTGGAGGATGAGCCCCCCCAGGTTGGAAGGCACTGAAAAGAGGACTGGGGAAGAGTTGTCTCTTCAAAGTAGAGTCGACCTTAATGATGTGGATGGAGTAAAGCTTTTGGGACCTTCATATGCTGATGTGGAAAGACTCAAAATGAGAAGAAACAGCTGCAAACATCCATTAGTAATCGGAACCTGGAAGGTAGGAAGTATGAATCTAGGAAAACTGGAATATCATCCAAAATGAAATGTAATGCATAAACATCGATATCCTAGGCATTAGTAAGCCGAAATGGACTGGTACTGGCCATTTTGAATCGGACAATCACATAGTCTACTACGCTGGGAATGACAACTTGAAGAGGAATGGTGTTGTATTCATTGTCAAAAAGAACATTTCAAGGTCTATCCTGAAGTACGATGCTGTTAGTGATAGGATAATATCCACACACCTACAAGGAAGACTAGTTAATACGACTATTATTCAAATTCATGCACCCACCACTAAGGCCAAAGATGAAGAAACTGAATATTTTTATCAGTTGCAGCAGTCTGAAATTTATCGAACATGCAATCAGGATGCGTTGGTAATTACTGATGATTGGAACGGGAAAGTTGGAAATGAAGAAGGATGGGTAGTTGGAAAATATGGCCTTGGCGATAGAAACAATGCCAGAGATCAAATGATAGAATTTTGCAAGACCAACAACTTCTTAATTGCAAATACCTTCTTTCACCAACAAAAAACAGCAACTGTACACATGGACCTCACCAGGTGGAACACACAGGAATCAGATTGACTACATCTATAGAAAGAGATGATGGAAAAGCTCAATATCATCGGTCAGAACAAGGCCAGGGGCTGCCTGTGGAACAGACCATCAATTACTCATATGCAAATTCAAGTTGAAACTGAAGAACATTCGAACAAGTCCATGAGAGCCAAAATATGACCTTGAGTATTTCCCACCTGAATTGAGAGACCATCTCAAGGATAGATTTGATGCATTGAACACTAATGACTGAAGACCAGACGAGCTGTGGAATGATATCAAGGACATCATCCATGAGGAAAGAAAGAGGTCACTGAAAAGACAGGAAAGAAAGCAAAGACCAAGATGAATGTCAGAGGAGACCCTGAAACTTGCTTACAAACGTCAAGCAGCTAAAGGAAAAGGAAGAAATGATGAAGTAAAAGAACTGAAGAGAAGATTTTGATGGGTGGCTCAAGAAGACAAAGTAAACTATTATAATGACATGCTCAAAGAGCTAGAGATAGAAAACAAAAAGGGAAGAACATGCTCGATGTTTCTCAAGCTGAAAGAACTGAAGAAAAAAATTCAAACCTCGAGTTGCAATAGTGAAGGATTCTATGGGAAAAATATTAAATGACACAGAAAGCATCAAAAGAATATGGAAGGAATACACAGAGTCATTAGACCAGAAAGAATTAGTCAACGTTCAACCATTTCAAGAGGTAGCATATGATCAGGAACTGATGGTACTGAAGGAAGAGGTCCAAGCTGCTCTGAAGGCATTGGTGAAAAACAAGGCTCCAGGAATTGATGGAATATCAATTGAGATGTTTCAAAAAATGGATGCAGCACTGGAGGTGGTCACTCGTCTATGCCAAGAAATATGAAGACAGCTTCCTGGCCAACTGACTGGAAGAGATCCATATTTATGCCTATTCCCAAGAAAGGTGATCCAACCGAATGTGAAAACTATAGACCAATATCATTCATATCACACACAAGCAAAAGTTTGCTGAGTATCATTCAAAAATGGCTGAAGCAGTATATCGACAGGGAACTGCCAGAAATTCAGGCCGGTTTCAGAAGAGGAGGTGGAACAAGGGATATCATTGCTGATGTCAGATGGATTCTGGCTGAAAGCAGAGAATACCAGAAGGATGCTTACCTGTGTTTTATTGACTATGTAAAGGCATTGGACTGTGTGGATCATAACAAATTATGGATTACATTGGGAATAATGAGAATTCCGGAAGACTTAATTATGCTCCTGAGGAACCTTTACATAGATCAAGAGGCAGTTGTTTGGACAGAACAAGGGGATACTACATGGTTTAAAGTCAGGAAAAGTGTGCGTCAGGGTTGTATCCTTTCACCATACCTATTCAATCTGTATGCTGAGCAAATACAAGAAGCTGGACTATATGAAGAGGAACAGGCATTAGGATTGGAGGAAGACTCATTAACAACCTGCGTTATGCAGATGACACAACCTTGACTGCTGAACGTGAAAAGGACTTGAAGCACTAATAAAGACCAAAGACCACGGCCTTCAGTATGGATGACACCTCAATATAAAGAAAACAAAAATCCTCACAACTGGACCAATAAGCAAAATCATGATAAATGGAGAAAAGATTGAAGTTGTCAAGGATTTCATTTTACTTGGATCCACAATCAACACCCATGGAAGCAGCAGTTAAGAAATCAAATGACACATTGCATTGGGTAAATCTGCTGCAAAGGACTTCTTTAAAGTGTTGAAAAGCAAAGATGTCACCTTGAAGACTAAGGTGCACCTGACCCAAGCCATGCTATTTTCAATTGCATCATATGCATGTGAATGCTGGACAATGAATAAGGAAGACCGAAGAAGAATTGACACCTTTGAATTGTGGTGTTGGCGAAGAATATTGAATATACCACGGACTGCCAAAAGAACGAACAAATCTGTCTTGGATGAAGTATGGCCAGAATGCTCCTTAGAGGCAAGGATGGTGAGACTGCATCTTAAATACTTTGGACATGTTGTCAGGAGGGATCAGTCCCTGAGTGTCTGGTAGGAAAGCGTGTCCCTTTTCCCTACAGCATGTAGGTGGATGAGTTTTGCAGACAGACTATGGGCACTCAATGCTATTGGCTGTGAGGGCAGGGGGCACCACTTATTCTTGGACCCCTGTCACTGGTGGCTAGGTGGCATGGGTGGAGCCACCACTCCTCAGGCCCCTAATGTGGGTAGGGCAGGGCCCTGATTTATAGAGCTGTGTCAAATGTCACAAGCCAGCCACTCCCCCATATAGCTGACACAGTTGAATTTAGGCTTCAGGTATATACCTTGTTGTGCTGTGCTAATGAGGGTCTATGCTGTTGAAATTGGCCCACATAGGTTTATGCAGGGTTGAAAGACATTCAAGTCCGTGGACCCCTTATGCCTGTGCCTAGGCAAAGGAGGTGTGCCCTCCCGGAGTTCCTGGCTTAGGGGATCTGGCAGATTATTTTTTCCTGTTTGTTATTTTGTTCCCTCTCCAAGACCTTTTTTTTTTTCCAAGACCAGGAGAATGGCTCAGTGCGCCTGACAGGTCCTACTTCTGGCCCAGGGGAAGCGACAATCTCTGAAGCTGGCCTGGGACCCAGTGCAGAGTGTGGAGGGGGCAGATAACTGGGAGGGAGTTTTTTCCCAAGGGGGTGTTTTTTGATGCGCGTGGTAGGTTAGACACATGTACTTATGTTTTGCTGATTGACCACCACTTTTCACTGGTTCTGGAGGCTTGAGTAGACTCTCCACTGCTCGATTTCTCCTGATGTGGAAGGAAACCACATCCTGAGAGTCACTGCTTGCCTTGCTGCTTGTGCCAGCCAATCCAGTGTGCAGGGTGCTGGTTCCCACCAGGCCAGGTCTGGCAACTCCTCGCTGCTTCTGCCATTCTGTATGATTCCTCAGCTTTGCCTTTGATGTTCAGGGCTTCTAGATTGTCATATATAATTGATTCACTTGTTTTTTCAGGTCTTTGTTGTAAGACAGGGAAGTGCCTGACTAGTCCACTATCTTGGACTCACTTCATGAGGTTCTATTTTGCCAACATCATTCTTAATGGAGAGAGGCTGAAATCATTCCCCTTGAGATCAGCAACAAGACAAGGATGCCCTTTATCACTACTCCTATTTAACGTTGTGCTGAAAGTCCTAGCTGGAATAAGGCAAGAAAAAGAAATAAAAGACATCCAAATTTGTAATGAAGAAGTAAAACTTTGCCTATTTGAGGATGATATGATACGATACATAGAAAGCCTAAAAGACTCCATGAGAAAACTACAGGAACTAATAGAAAGATTCAGCAGAGTAGCAGAAATCGAGATAAACATACAAAAATCAGCTGGATTCCTATACACCAATAAAGAGAACGATGAAAAGGGAATCCTGAACACAATACCATTTATAATAGCCCTTAAAAAAATACAATACTTAGGAATAAATCTAACCAGGTACATAAAAGACCTATACAAAGAAAACTACAAAACACTTCTGCAAGAAACCAAAAGAGGTCTACATAAGTGGAAAAACATATCATGCTCACAGATAGGTAGACACAACATTGTGAAAATGACAATTCTACCCAAAGAAATCTACAAATACGATGCAATCCTGATCCAAATACCAACAGCATTGTTTAAAGAGATGGGAAAACTAATCGTTTTCTTTATATGGAAAGGGGAAAGGCCCCTGATAAGTAAAGAACTATTGAAGAAGAGTAAAGTAGGAGGGCTCTCACTACCTGACCTCAGAACTCACCATACAGCTACTGTAGTCAAAACAGCCTGGTACTGGTGCAACCACAGGTACATTGACCAATGGAACAGAATTGAGAACCCAGATATAAATCCATCCACCTATAGTTACCTGATCTTTGAGAAGGGCCCAAAGTCCATCGAATGGGGAAAAGATAGTTGTCATGGATTGAATTGTGTTTCCTCAAAATATCTGTCAACTTGGCTAGGTCATGATTCCCAGTATTGTATGATTGTCTACCATTTTGTCACCTGATGTGATTTCCCCATACATTGTAAATCTTATCACTATGATGTAATGAGATGGATTGTTGTTAGGTGCTGTCGAGTTGGTTCCAACCCATAGCAATCCTACATACAACAGAACAAAACACTGCCTTCTCTTGCACCATGTCCACAATCATTGTAATGCTTGAACACATTGGTGCGGCCACTGTGTCAATCCATCTCGTTGAGGGTCTTCCTCTTTTTCACTGACCCTGTACTTTACCAAGTATGATGTCCTTCTCTAGGGACTGGTCTCTCCTGACACCATGTCCAAAGTATGTATGATGTATTCTCACCATGCTTGTTTCTAAGGAGCATTCTGGTTGTACTTCTTCCAAGACAGATTTGTTCTTTTAGCAGTTCATGCTATGTTAAATATTCTTTGCCAACACCACAATTCAAAGGCATCAATTCTTCTTCGGTCTTCCTTATTCATTGTCTAGCTTTTGCATGCATATGGCGCGATTGAAAATACCATGACTTGAATTTTTGAATCAGGTGCACCTTAGTCTTCAAGGTGACATCTTTGCTCTTCAACACTTTAAAGAGGTCTTTTGCAGCAGATTTTCACAAAGCAACACATCTTTTGATTTCTTGACTGCTGCTACCACGGGTGTTGATTGTGGTTCCAAGTAAAATCAAATCCTTGACGAAGTCAATCTTTTCTCCATTTATCATGATGTTGCTTATTGGTCCAATTGTGAGGATTTATGTTTTCTTTTTCTTTATGTTGAGGCGCAATCCATACTGAAGGCTGTGGTCTTTGACCTTCATCAGTAAATGTTTCAAGTCCTCTTCACTTTCAGTGTGCAAGGTTGTGTCATTTGCATAATGCAGGTTGTTAATCAGCCTTCCACCAATCCCGATGCCCCATTCTTCTTCATATAGTCCAGCTTCTCAGATGGATTAGTGGCAGTTATATTGATGAGATCTACAATATTAGATAGTGTCTTTAGCCAATCTCTATTGAGATATAAAAGAGAGAAGCAAGCACATAGACAGTGGGACCTCATACACCAAGAAAACAGTGCTGGGACCAGAGCACGTCCTTTGGACCTGAGACTCCTGCCTTGAAATGCTCCAAGGCCAAGGGAAGACTGATGAGAAGAACCTTCCTCCAAAGGCGACAGACAGAGAAAGCCTTCTCCTGAGCCGGCACCCTGAATTCGGACTTCTTACCTACTGGACTGTGAGAGAATAAACATCTCTTTGTTAAAGCCATCCACTTGTGGTATTTCTGTTATAGTAGCACTAGATGAGTGAGACAATAGTCTTTTTAACAAATGGTGCTGTAATAACTGGATATCCATCTGCAAAAAAAATGAAAAAGTACCCATACCTCACACCATACACAAAAACTAATTCTAAATGGATCAAAGACCTAAATATAAACCGAAAAAAGTGTAAAAATCATAGAAGAAAAAAATAGGATCAATGCTAGAGGTTCTAATACATGATGTTAACAAGATACATACCATAACTGACAACACACAAACACCAGAGATAAGCTAGATAAATAGGATCTTCTAAAACTTAAACACTTATGCTCATCAAAAGACTTCCCCAAAAGAGTAAAAAGAGAAACTACAGACTGGGAAAAAAAATTTGGCTATGACAAATCTGATGAACGTCCAATCTCTAAAATGTACAGGAAAATCCAGCACCTCCACAACAAAAAGACAAATAATCCAGTTAAAAAATGAGCAAAGGAAATTAACAGACACTTCACCAAAGAAGACATTCAAGTAGCTAGCAGACATATGAGGAAATGCCTGCAATCACTAGCTATTAGAGATATGTAAATCAAAATCACAATAAGATACCACCTCGCCCAGACATTACTGGCACACACACACAAAAAAGCAAAAAAACAGAAAATAACAAACGCTAGAGAGGCTTTGGGAGATTGGAAATTTTATGCACTGCTAGTAGGAATGCAAAATGGTACAACCATTTTGGAAAATGATATGGTGCTTCCTTAGAAAGCTAGAAATAGAAATACCATATGATCCAGCAATCCCACTCCTAGGAATATATCTTAGAGTAATAAGAACCATCACACGAATAGACATAGGCACACTCAATGTTCATTGCAGAATTGTTCACAATAGCAAAAAGATAGACACAACCTAGGTGCCCATCAACAGATAAATGGATAAACTGTGGTACCTACACACAATGGAGTACTATGCAACGATAAAGAACAATAATGAATCTGTGAAGCATCTCACAACATGGGTGAATCTGGAGGGCATTATACTGAGTGAAATAAGTCAATCACAAAAGAGCAAATATTGTATGAGATCACTACTGCAAAAACTGCTGAAGAGGTTTACACAAAAAAGAAACAATCTTTGATGGTTAGGAGGGAAGGGAGGGAAAAACACTAAATATACAATAGAAAAGTGGCGACTTTGGTGAAGGATTAGACAAAAAAGAAAAAAAATTCATTGGCCCCTGGAATTGCTCAGCGTAAATGGTGTGGTGCATACCTAACTCCCGAGTTAACTTCTGTAACTCCTCTATATAAGCGCATTTCCCAACCTTGCCAGACAGATCCACCCCCATTCAGCCATACCCTTTTGCAACACAGGATGCAATCTGTGAGGGTGTGTATGCCCTCTATGTTCCAAGCTGCACGTAAACACTTCCAGAGTGTCGGGTGGGTGGTTTGGTTATGCTGCTCATTTTTTCAGCCTCAGCTCCATTTAAAGAGACAACATCCCCCCTGATATCCCACAGACAAAGTAACCAAACTGCAGTAGTTTCCTTCCCTTTCTGCTGGAATTTCCTCCACTACTCAATCAGCTCATTAGGGGTATACTCCTGCATTATCATGGAGCTGGCTGGTGGAGTTTCGTGTCTTGGGTCATCAGGTTCCTGAGTAGCTTTCATCTTATGAGTAATGAGTGGCTGTACCTGGGGTGGGGGGCTCTCTGTACTGTCAGACTCCTCCTCCACTATCATTTCCAGAAGCAATTCACTACTTGATTTGCGCTGTCACGGATTCCGTGTTTTCGAATACCAGTCACCTCTCATCAACACTACCATAAACCTTGTCTTTGGCACTTTCCTTCCCCCCAGCTTTACCAGCCGGCAGGTGAGTGGCTCTAATTTCTTTTGGTCATTGGCACATAGGACTGGCAAACATTTCTTTCTAACTGCAGCTCTTCCTGAAGGGCTCTTATGCATGCTTCAGCAGCTAGCTGGGCCTTGGTGGCCAGCTGAACAAGCCAGAGCAGTGGCCACCCCACAGCCGCTGCCACTATCCTAGCTTCCTTTCCACACTTATAAACACGTGTCTTCCCACAACTCTACTATGCCGCTTGGCATTTTCAGGGCATCCCCGTTCTTACATGGTGGGCTGCATGCATCAAGAATATGGGCAGACCTCCTCACATGGAGGTCACTGGCCAAGCTGGGATTTCCCCCAAGGATGCCTCACTCCTGCTCACAATTTCTTGTCTCCTGGCTGGCTCACCAGTTGTCTGAGCATGGACCAGTAATTTGAAATTTGCCTCCAAAATTGGAGGGTGCTGAGAGACCTAAGAAAGAGGTGGACGACTCCAGTGTGGTGGTGAAGGAGTCTTTAGTAGGGAGATTTACATACTGAGGCAGTGGTCCCCAGCAACAGAAGGACCAAAGCAGAGCTTCACATCCAGCAGTAGGAGATGCAGAGGTTTTATAGTGGTCAAGGACAAAGGTGGCTCCACGCCAGACAGTGCCTCAGCAAGGTCAAATAACAGGGGCTTGAAAAATAGCAGTGAATGACAGAAACTGCAGTGAACTAATGGAAAGCATGAGGGAAGCCATGTTCAGCCTCATAAAGACTGTTTTCCCCTTCAGCCATCTACATGTGGTATTTCTGTTATAGCAGCACTAGATAAGATAAGTGATAAGATGGGAAGAGATGTCTTCTTGTGACTCCATGTAAAGGTCTATTATATTAACAACAGACCTCATATTAACAATGGGCCCAGAGATGGATCGTCAATGTCTCTAAGCATCATGTCTGGATATGACACTTGACTGTGTTGCAACCATCTGTGACCATGAGGGGAACCGTTCCTAGAATGAAGCCACCTTGTAGGAGATGGAATGAAGCCCTACTATCCTGTTCCTGTGCATTCACTATTTCTGAAGTTCTTGTAATGAAAGGTAACGCTCTTTGTTGTTTGAACATATTAAAGTTATGGTTTCTCCTTCTTATTAGAAGGAAGGATTCCTAAGTGGTAGGGTTCAATATCTCACACTCATCTCCAGCCACTAAGATAACAAATTATGCTAATATGGTAGATGATAAAGCTAAGAATGGTGAGTGGTGATGTTACCCTAGGTACATATGGTTTACCAGTGATAGGTCAAGGTGATTACTGATTTGAATAATGAAAGGTTAGCTATCTTGCCTCATGGTGGGAATAATTATGGGTTTCCATTCACATGGCCCTCTTCATGGGATCAGGCTGAATCCAGTCTATAGCTATGACCATAGCTTTGCTTTCATCCTTTTCCACCCCAGTCCACCTTCTGCCAGATTCTTTCTTCTGAAAATGATCCCACCAAATACCGATATCAAAGAACCCTTGCCCAGGCTTTCCTATAAAACTAAGCTTAGAGAGTTGAAACAATTTGTCAAATAGAACAGAGTTACACAAAGAGCAAAGTCAGGTTTCAACGCCAAGCTGGATTTCAATTGTTGCTGTTGTTAGATGCCATCTTGTCAGTTCTGACTCAGAGTGACCCTAGGTACAACAGAACAAAACACTACCTGGTCCTGTGCCATCCTCACAGTTATTGTTATGCTTGAGCCCATTGTTGCAGTCACTGTGTCAATTCATTTCATTGAGGGTTTTCATTTTTTTTGCTGATCCTCTACTTTACCAAGCGTGATGTCCTTCTCCAGGGACTGGTCCCTCCAGATAATGTGTCCAAAGTATGTGAGACAAAGTCTTGCCATCCTTGTTTCTGAGAAGAATTCTGGCTGTATATCTTCCAAGATAGATTTGTTCATCTTCTGGCAGTCTATGGCATATTCAATATCCTTCGCCAACACCATAATTCAAAGGCATCAATTCTTCTTCGGTCTTCCTTATTCATTCTCCAGCTTTTGCATACATATGAGGCGATTGAAAACACCATGGCTTGGGGCAGGTGCACTTTAGTCCTCAAAGTGACATCTTTTCTTTGTAACACTGTAAAGAGGTCTCTTGCAGCAGATTTGCCCAGTGCAATGCATCATTTGATTTCTTGAGTGCTGCTTTCACAGCCGTTGATTGTGGATCGAAGTAAAATGAAATCCTTGACAACTTCAATCTTTTCTCCATTTATCATGATGCTGCTCATTGGTCCGGTTGTGAGAATTTTGCTTTCTTTATGTTGAGGTGTAATCCGTACTGAAGGCTGCAGTCTTTGATCTTCATCAGTAAGTGCTTCAGGTCCTTTTCACTTTCAGCAACCTAGGTTGTGTCTTCTGTATATCTCATATTGTTAATGAGTCTTCCTCCTATCCTGATGCTGTGTTCTTCTTCATATAGTCCAACTTTTCAAACTATTTGCTCAGCATACAGATTGAATATTATGGTGAAAGGATACAACCCTACCTCACAACTTTCCTGATTTTAAACCCCTTGTTCTGTTCGATCGACTGCTTCTTCATCTATGTACAGGTTCCTCATGAGCACAGATAAGTGTTCTGGAATTCCCATTCTCCTCAATGTTACCCATAATTTGTTTTGATATACACAGTAGAATGCCTTGTATAGTCAATAAAACACAGGTAAATATTTTTCTGGTATTCTCTGCATTTAGCCAAGATCCTGACATCAACAATGATATCCCTCAATCCACGTCCTCTTCTAAATCTGGCTTGAATTTCCGGTAGTTCTCTGTTGATGTACTGCAGCAACTGCTTTTGAATGATCTTCAGCAAAATTTTACTTGTGTGTGATATTAATGATATTGTTTGATTATTTCCACATTTTGTTGGATCACCTTTCTTTGCAATGTGTACAGATACGGATCTTTTCCAGTCAGTTGGCCAGGTAGCTGTCTTCCATATTTCTTGGCATAGATTAGTGAGCACTTCCAGAGCTGCATCCATTTGTTGAAACATCTCAACTGATATTCCTTGAGTTCCTGGAACATTGTTTTTTGCCAATGCCTTCAGCGCAACTTTGACTTCTTCCTTCAGTACCATCAGTTCTTGATTATATGCTACCTCCTGAAATGGATGAACATCGACCAATTCTTTTTGGTACATTGACTCTGTGTATTCCTTTTATCTTCTGTAGATGCTTCCTGTGTCGTTCAATATTTTTCCCGTAGAATCCCTCAATATTGCAACTCGAGGCTTGAAATTTCTCTTGAGTTCTTTCAGCTTGAGAAATGCTGAGTGTGTTCTTCCCCTTTGGTCTTCTAACTCTAAGTCTTTGCACATTTCGTTATAATATTTTACTTTGTCTTCTTATACCACTATTTGAAATTTTCTGTTCAGCTCTTTTACTTCATTGTTTCTTTCTTTTACTTTAGTTATTCTATGTTCAAAAGCAACTTTCAGAATCTCTTCTGACATCTACTTTGGTCTTTTCTTTCATTCCTGTCTTTTTAATGACCTCTTGATTTCTTTATGTATGATGACCTGGATGTCATTCCACAACTTGTCTGGTCTTCAGTCATTAATGTTTAATGAGTCAAATCTATTCTTGAGATGTTCTCCAAATTCAGGTGGGATATACTCAAGGTTATACTTTGGCTCTCGTGGATTTTTCATTTTCTTCAGCTTTAACTTGAACTTACAAAGGTGCAATGTATGGTCTGTTGCACAGTCATCTCCTAGCCTTGTTCTGACAGATGATATTGAGCTTTTCAATTATCTCTTTCCAGAGAAGTAGTCAATCTAATTCCTGTGTATTCCATCTGGTGAGGTCCATGTGTATAGTTGTCGTTTATGTTGGTGAAAGAAGGTATTTGCAATGAAGAAATTGTTGGTCTTGCAAAATTTTATTATGTGATTTCCAGTGTCATTTCTAACACCAAGGCCATATTTTCCAACTACTGATCCTTCTCCTTTGTTTCCAACTTTTGCATTCCAATCACCTGTAATTGTCAATGCATCTTGATTCCATGTTTGATCCATTTCAGACTGCAGAAATTGGTAAAAATCTTCAATTTCTTCATCTTTGACCTTAGTGGTCAAATAATAGTCATATTAACTTGTCTTCCTTGTAGACATACGGATATTATCCTATCACTGACAGCATTGTACCGATCTTGAAATGTTCTTTTAGATGATGAATGCAACACTATTCCTTTTCAAGCTGTTGTTCCTGGTGTGGTATACCATATGATTTTCTGATTCAAAATGGCCTATACCAGTCCATTTCAGATCAGTAATGCCTAGGTGTCATGGATTGAACTGTGTCTCCCCAAAAATATATGCCAACTTCATTAGGCCATGATCCCCAGTATTGTGTGATTTTCCTCCATTTTGTGATTGTAATTTTATGTTGAGAGGATTAGGGTGGGATTTTAACACCACCTTTACTCAGGTCACCTCTGTGATTCAAGGTAAAAGGAGTTTCCCTGGGGTGGAGCCTGCACCACCTTTTATCTCTCAAGAGGTAAAAGGAAAAGGAAGCAAGCAGAGAGTTGGGGACCTCACACCACCAAGAAAGCAGCACCGGGAGCAGAGTGTGTGCTTTGGACATGAGGTCCCTGTACCTGAGAAGCTCCTAAACCGTGGGAAGATAGAGGACAAGGTCCTTCTTCCAGAGCCGACAGAGAGAGAAAGCCTTCCCTGGAGGTCATGCCCTAAATTTGGACTTTTAGCCTACTTTACTGTGAGGAAATAAATTTCTCTTTGTTAAAGCCATACACTCGTGGTACTACTGTTATGGCAGCATTAAATAACTAAGATACTAGGATATGGATGTTTATGTGTTCCATTTCACTTTTGACAGTATCCAATTTTCCTAGATTTGTACTTAGTACATTCTGTGTTCCAATTATTACTGGATGTTTCTTCTCATTTTGAGTCATGCCACATCAGCAAAGGAAGGTCCTAAAAGCTTGACTCCATCCACATCATTAAGGTCAACACTACTTTCAGGAGGTAGCTCTTAGTCTTTCTTAGTCTAGAAGCTCCACTGAAATCTGTTCATCACGGGTGAGCCTTCTGGTATTTGAAATACCGGTAGCATAGCTTCAGCATCACCGCAATATGCAAGCCACCATGGTCAGTCAAACTGACAGATGTGTCGGGGAATTTCAATTAGCCATCATGTTACCTAATCATTTTAGAAGAATGTAGAGATTGAAGTGTCAGCCATTCTGGCTCATGAATACTTTTTCACTCTGATGCAATCTAGAAACCCAAGCCAAAGCAGATAATATAATCACTGAAAAGGAAGTATGCTCCTGGTAATATTGCTAAAGGTTCCTTTCATTTCCTGTTTCTCAGGCTATAGATGAAGAGGTTCATCATGGGAGTTACTATAGTGTACAACATTGAAGATACTGCAGTCTTCCTGGAAGAGTGTGTAAATGCAGAATTAATATATGCAACAAAAGCTGTCCCATAGAATGAGGAAACATTTGAGAGGTGAAACCCACAGACGGAAAAAGCTTTATTCTTCCCACCCACTGATAAAAAACCAAAAAAAAAAAAAAAAACCCCGTGCTGTCGAGTCAATTCTGACTCATAGCAACCCACTGATAACATTCTCAAAATGGAGAAGACAATTTAAGCATAACAGAAAATGATTCCAGAGAGAGGAACACCACCTAATATGGTAGCTGCAAAATATAAGAAGATGTTATTGATAAAGGTATCAGAGCAGGCAATCTTGATGACCTCAACAACTTCATAGAAGAAGTAGGAGATTTCTAGGTCTGTGCAGAAGGATAGCCATAACACCATCAAACCATGAAACAGGGTGTTCATGATGCTAACGAACAAGGAGAGTACAATCATCAGGCTACAGAGTTAGGGGTTCATGATGACCGTGTACCACAGTGGGTGACAAATAGCCACATATTTCTCATAGACCATTGTTGCAAGGAGAAAATTTTCCAAGGCAGCAATAGATGAAGATGTAGATGAAGCAGCCTGTATAAGTGATGTTCTGATTCTTTCCTTGGAGATTCACCAGCATCTTTGGGATTATGGTTGTGCTAAAACTATTGTCAGTAAATGACAGGTTGGATAGGAAGAAGTACATGGGGGTATGGAGTTGGGAGTCCAAGGTGATGGCTAGAATGATGAGTAGGTTTCCAAAGATGGTCAGCAGGTACAGGTACACCAGAAACTGGCTAAAAAAGGAGAAGCTGTAGTTCTAGATTCTCTATCAGTCCCAGGAGAAGGAATTCTGAAACATCTGTTTGATTCCTGGGTTCCATATTGTTGATGAAAAGATTGGGTGACAAGACAATCAATTGTGTGGTCCCTAGAGCAGAAGCACCATCGCTAGGAGCAAACACCATCTTGTGGAAAGAAAAGGAGAGAAATGTAGGGTAATACAAAGGTGGTGCTTTCTGTATGCATATTTTTGGTTATTAAAAGAAAAGATCTGAAGCTGATACAGCAGAGTACATTTATTTAATCTTAACATGGTTGAAGGTGTACCCTTGGTTTTTTTTTTCATTAGATTATCTGTACTCTTATGATCATTTTAAAGATTTGGTAATTTTATAAATAGAAACAGACTGTGGAAGTAGCCTGATGAGTGTGTCTGGGTCTCCTTTTCCTTCCCCAGAGATCAGAGCTGGGCAACAGAGATAGCATGAAGATGTGTAAAGAGCCAGGATAATGAGTCTGACAAATCCTCTACCACCACCTCTACCACAAGAATGCAAGTAAATGACAGTTATGTTTGAGACAGGGCAGGTTACTGCTCAGGAGGATAATGGTTCCTGCCATTGTAGAGACAGAATAGGAGACCAGCAGAATGAGAGACTCATATTGGTGCAAATATATAAGGAAACATGTCCTAAAGATGGGAGGCAGGCAGGAGCCATGGGAGGCATCAATCATTTCCTGCATGTACTCTCTTCACATGCATCATTTCCCTGGATGCCCTCATTTTCAAACATTAACTAAGGAGTTTAGGTTATCTGGCTGGCATAGCTGAGGAATGATACCTTACATCTGCCCTGGGTATTGGGTAATGTAGATGGAAGATCTGTTCTCAGGAAAGGCAGAGGGACCTAGTGAGGGACCAGGCTCCTGGGCTTGACGATCATCTGTAGACAGAGTCTCAGGTGTGCTGCTTCCTGACTGGAGAAGGGCTGTTGAGTGAGGTGGTAAAAGGCAGACTATCGGCAGTTTCTCTATTCCTGGGGGCTCAAGATCTAAACTTTCTCACTAACCAAACACTTGTACTGTCATTCTGATCCCAGGGTAGTACAAATCCTTAAAGACCAAACTTTAAAAGGCAGAATTTAGGACAAATGATTTCTTGCTCCTTGGAGGCCTGCTGCATGCCATTCACCTCTCTCCCCTGTTTCTGCTCTACTTCATTTTGTACACCTTGCACATATGGACATGTCATTCTTCTCTAGGAATAACTGGAAGTATCTGTCTTATTAATGATATTAGGAAACCTGACTTATTTTAGACGTGAAGACATAGTTTTTGTATGTGGGTATAGATAATATATTTAAAAATATATCTAAGATATTGTCAAATGCAAATATTAAGCATTGTTTCTAAGAGTCATTTAATGTTTTTTTTAAGCCTTCATCTTTATTTTGTAAATTTTTCCCCATTTTTTGTACTTTAGATGAAGGTTTACAGAACAAACTAGCTTCTCATTAAACAGTTAGTATACATATTGTTTTATGACATTGTTTAACAACCCTATGACATGTCAACCATCTCCTTTCTCCACCTTGGGCTCCCTATTATCAGTTTTCCTGTCCCTTCCTGCTTTCTTGTTCTTGCTTCTGGGCTGGTGTGCCTCTTTAGGCTCCTTTTATTTTATGTTGTTGTTGTTAAGCACCTTTGAGTTGGTTCTGACTCATAGCGACCCTACACACAACAGAATGAAACACTGCCCAGTCCTGTGCCGTCCTCACAACCATTGTCATACTTGAGCCCATTGCTGCAGCCATTGTGTCAATCATCTCATTGAGGGTCTTGCTTTTTTTTGCTGACCCTCTATTTACCAAGCATGATGTCCTTCTCCAGGGACTGATCCCTCATGATACTGTATCCAAAGTATGATACGTAGTCTGGTTCTTGCTTTTAAGGAGCATTCTGGTTGTATTTTTTCCAAAACAGACTTGTTCATTCTTTTGGCAGGCCATGGTATATTCAACGTTCTTCACCAACACCACAATTTAATGGTGTCAATTCTTCTCAGGTCTTTCTTATTCATTGTTCAGCTTTCACATGCATATGAGGTGATTGAAAACATCATGACTTGGGTTAGGCACACCTTAGCCCTCAGGGTGACGTCTTTGCTTTTCAACATTTTAAAGAGATCTTTTACAGCCAATTTGTCCAATGCAATGCATCTTTTGGTTTCTTGACAGCTGCTTCCATGGATGTTGATTGTAGATCCAAGTCAAATGAAATCCTTGACAACCTCAATCTTTTCTCCATTTACCATGATGTTGCGTACTGTTCCAGTTATGAGGATTTTCATTTTCTTTATGTTGAGGTGTAATCAATACTGAAGTCTGTGGTCTCTGATCTTCATCAGTAAGTGCTTCAAGTCCTCTTCAGTTTCAACAAGCAAGGTTTTGTCATCTGCATAATGCAGATTGTTAATGAGTCTTCCTCCAATCCTGATGTCCTGTTCTTCTTCATATAGTCCAGCTTCTCGGATTATTTGCTGAGCATACAGTTTGAATAAACCAAAAAAAAAAAAAAAAACCAAACCCGTTGCCATTGCGTCAATTCTGACTCATAGCAACCCTATAGGACAGAGTAGAACTGCCCCATATAGTTTCCAAGGAGCGCTTGGTGGATTTTAAACTCCCGGGCTTTTGCTTAGCAGTCATAGCTCTTAGCCACTATGCTATCAGGGTTTCCATAGTTTGAACAGGTATGGTGAAATTATCCAACCCTGACACACACACACCTTTCCTGACTTTAAACTACACAGGAACCTCTTGTTCTGTTTGAACGACTGCCTCTTGATCAATGTACAGATTCCTCATGAGCACAATTAAGTGTTCCAGAATTCCCATTCTCTGCAAAATTATCCATAATTTGTTAGAATCCACACTGTTGAGTGCCTTTGCATAATCACTAAAACACAGGTAAACATCTTTCTGTTATTCTCGGCTTTCAGCTGGGATCCATCGGACATCAGCAATGATATCCCTAGTTCCATGTCCTCTTCTAAATCTGGCTTGAATTTCTGGCAGTTCCCTGTCAATATACTGCTGCAACAGCTTTTGAGTGATCTTCAGCAGAATTTTGTTTCAGTGTGATATTAATGATATTGTTCAATAATTTCCACATCTGGTGAGATCACCTTCCTTGGGAATAGGCATAAGTATGGACCTCTTCCAGTTGGTTGGCCAGGTAGCTGTCTTCCAAATTTCTTGGCATAGACAAGTGAGCACTTCCAGCACTGCATCCGTTTGTTGAAACATCTCAGTTGGTATTCCGTCAATTCCCGGAACCTTGTCTTTCGCCAATGTGTTCAGTCCAGCTTGGACTTCTTCCTTCAGTACCATCGGTTGCTGATCATATGTTACCTCCTGAAATGGTTGAATGTCGGACCAATTCTTTTTGGTATAGTGACTGTGTATATTCCTTCCATCTTCTTTTGATGCTTCCTGTGTCATATAATGCTTTCCCTGCAGAATCCTTCAATACTGCAACACGAGGCTTGAATTTTTTCTTCAGTTCTTTCAGCTTGAGAAGTGCTGAGTGTGTTCTTCCCTTTTGGTTTTCTATCTCCAGGTCTTTGCACATGCCATCATAATTGTCTTCTTGAGCTGCCCTTTGAAATCTTCTGTTCAGCTCTTCATCATTTTCTCCTTTCCCCTTTTCTTTAGCTACTGTACATTCAACAGCAAGTTTCAGAGTCTCTTCTGACACCCATTTAGGTTTTTCTTTCTCTCCTGTATTTTTAATGACCTCTTGCTTTCTTCATGTATGATGTCATTCCACTACTTGTCTGGTCTTCTGTCATTAGTGTTCAACACGTCTATCAGTTTGTCGTACTGTGGAGGTTTGTGTGTTGCTGTGATGCTGGAAGCTATGCCATCAGTATTCGAATACCAGCAGGGTCATCCATGGAGGACAGGTTTCAGCTGAGCTTCCAGACTAAGACAAACTAGGAAGAAGGACCTTGCAGCCCACTTCCAAAAAGAATTAGCCAGTGAAAACCTTATGAATATCAGTGGAACATTGTTTGATATAGTGCCAGAAGATGAATGCCTCGGGTTGGAAGGCACTCAAATATGACTGAGGAAGAGCTGCCTCCTCAAAGTGGAGTCAATCTTAATGTCGTGGATGGAGTCAATCTTTCAGGACCTTCATTTGCTGATGTGGCACATCTCAAAATAAGAAGAAACAGCTCCAAATATCCATTAATAATCGGAACCTGGAATGTATGAGGTATGAATCTAGGAAAATTGGAAATCATCAAAAATGAAATTGTTGTTTTTGTTGTTAGGTGCCGTCAAGTCACTTCTGACTTGTAGTGACCTTATGCACAACAGAGTGAAACACTGCCCAGTCCTGAGCCATCCTTACAATCATTGTTATGCTTGAGCTCATTGTTGCAGCCACCGTGTCAATCCACCTTGTTGAGGGTCTTCCTCTTTTCTGCTGACCCTGTACTCTCCCAAGCATGATGTGCTTCTCCAGGGACTGATCCCTCCTGACAACATGTCCAAAGTATGTAAGACCCAGTCTCACCATCCTTGCCTCTAAGGAGCATTCTGGGTGTACTTCTTCTAAGACAGATTTGTTCATTCTTTTGGCAGTCTGCGGTGTATTCAATATTCTTCACCAACACCACAATTCAAAGGTGTCAATTCTTCTTTGGTCTTCCTTATTGTCCAGCTTTCACATGCATATGATGTGATTGAAAATACCATGGTTTGGGTCAGGCGCACTTTAGTCTTCAAGGTGACATCTTTTCTCTTCAACACTAAGCATAAAAATGGACATCCTAGGCATTAATGAGTTGAAATGGAGCAGTACTGGTCATTTTGAATTGGACAATCATATGGTCTACTATGATAAGAATGACAACTTGAAGAGGAATGGCTTTGCATTCATCATCAAAAAGAACATTTCAAGATCTATCCTGAAGTACAATGCTGTCAGTGATAGGATTATATCCATATGCCTACAAGGAAGACCAGTTAATACGACTATTATTCAAACTTACGCACCAACCACTAAGGCCAAAGATGAAGAGACTGAAGATTTTTACCAACTTCTGTAGTCTGAAATTGATCGAACATGCAGTCAGGCTGCGTTGATAATTACTGGAGATTGGAATGCGAAAGTTGGAAACAAAGAAGAAGGGGTGATAGAAATGATGCCAGAGATTGCATGATTGAATTTTGCAAGACCAACAACTTCTTCATTGCAAATACCTGTTTTTTTTTTTTTTTTACCAACATAAACGGTGACTATACATATGGACCTCACCAGAAGGAATATACAGGAATCAAATCGCCTATACCTGTGGAATGAGATGATGGAAAAGCTCAATATCATCAGTCAGAACAAGGCCAGGGTCTGATTGTGAATCAGACCATCAGTTACTCAGATGAAAGTTCTTGTTCAAACTGAAGAAAATTAGAACAAGTTCACTACAGCCAAAGTACGATCTTTGTTTTATGGTCCTGTGTAATCTTTTGCTAAAGGGTGAACCTCAAGAGTGACTTCTTTACTGAGCTAAAAGTGTGTCCGGGGGCCATATTTTTAAAATTTTTACATACAGCATATTCTAAGCTAGTCTCTGTGATCAATTCTGACTATGTGTGATTACTATCCATAGATCTGTTAATTTCTTCTTAAGGTTTCATAACCAGCTTTTCCAATTTCATCACAATAGTTTTGATGTACATTTTTCTACGTATTAGTGGAAAATGATTGATATTTTGGCTCTTGATGTTTAATAGAGCTGTGAAACATTGCATCATTGACTAGGCACTGGTAAGCAGGTTTATCCATACTTCCAATATGTTTAGTTAGATAACAAGCATTTAGTAGGTGAAGACGGTGCTCTAAATTAGTATCCAGTTAAGAACCCTTCATCATTAATAGATTCAATATTTCATGTGCTTATTATTTTTTTACCACATTTTCTGTTTCCATACAAAACTTGTTAATGTACAGTGTCACAATATTCTCAATATATTATGGAAACCAACTTGAGACAAGATGGTATTATAATGTTACCCTTCACCATTCAGGCTTCATTCACTTTAAAGATGTGAAAGAATAGCTAAAATATAACAAAGTATAGCTAGAGTCAAAAAAGAAAAATATTTTCTGACACCACAGAAAGGACTAAAACATAACAATACAAGATAAAATTTTCCAGGTAACATCAAAAGAACTCATGCATAAAGTGGTGAATATGCTGAGCCAAAGAGCTCTGTGGATTTATGTCCATAGAAGAAGATTTAGCTGAACACTGCAAGGAAAAACTGACCCAAGCTATCTGCTGACTTGGTGACTGATTTATGATATTCTCAATATTACTAAGCAGGAAGGCTCAAGAAGTGGACTTTAGGATTAGCAAACTGGTCATTTTGAAGGCTACTGTGACCTTTTAGACAAGAAAGAAGGAGTACATAGATGGAAAAAGAGAAAGGTTATAAAGCTTTCCGTTCAAATAATGTACAAGCCATAATTTCAGAGCCAGGAAGCAATATAATCTCCCAAGAGAGAATCAATAAAATCAATAATCAGAAAAAAAAAACAATAGTCAGAACATATAGAGACCAACTAGGCTGTAATTGAATGAGTGATGGGGAGAATAGAGAGATGAGATCAAAAAGATAGTGTCAGGCAGATTACACAAATAGCCTGATGGCAAAGGCAGATGCGGGATGACCACATATAGTGCTTTTGTTATAATTCTAAAATGATGGTGGCTTACACCATGATATCAATGGAGGTGGTGAGATATGGTGGTATTCTAGATATATTTTGATAGTATAGACAAAATAATTTTCTGAAATATTGGGCACAGGGTATAAGGTAAGGAGAGGAATCAAAGGGGATGCTTGCTAAAGAAAAAACTGCTCAGCTCCTGAAAGAATGGAGTTTCCGTCTACAGTGAGAACAAAGAATATAAGCAAACCATATTTGGAAGTTTAATATCAGGGTTGTAGTTTTGGGGTATATTGAGTTTGAGGGGTCTGTTATGCATCCACATGTAGATGTCAAATGCATAGTTCAAGGGAGTGTTTCACTCCGGAAACATAAATTTGGGAGTTGTTAGAGTTTAGGTGACTTTTACAGCCATGAGTCTAGGTACAATTGCTAAAGAGTCAGGATAGCAGGGCAAAGAGGCTTATGAATGAGCCTTAAGGCACTCCTGTGTTTGAGGTTGGCAAGATGAGTAGGATACATAACAGGAGATTGCGAACTACTGGCCAGTGATGGAGGCATAAAACTAAGACAATGTACAGTGCTAAAAGCCAAGTGTATTTGTTTCTTATGGCTGCTGTAGCAAATGACCACAAACTTGATGACATGAAACAACAGAAATTTATTCTCTCAAAGTTCTGGAAGTCAGAAGTGTGAAGTTACTTTCACTGTAGTAAAATCCAAGTGGGTACAGAGGTATGCTCCTTCTGGAGACTCTATGGGCAATACCATTCCTCGTCATCTTGAGCTTCTGGTAGCTTCAGGTTTTCTTTCGCTTGTGACCACATTATCTTCCCCTCCTCTGCCTGTGTCAATTTTTCCTCTGCTTCTGTTTTATAAGAGCATTTGTTACTGCACATAGGCCTGTGAGGAGCACAGTAAGTCAGTCGTCACATGCCAACTCTGTCATGTAGGAATCTCAGACTCCCACTATTCTGTTCCCAACTATGAGGATTTAACAAATCCCCACTTTCCACTTCCTTGTTCAGTTCTGAACCAGCCACCCACACAACACTTCTTTCTCTGATCCTGTCCACCTGGAGCTAGGTCAGATCTCACAACTTAAAACGATGCTATCCTTCAGGCAGCCAAATAGGTAGATGCCAGCCACAAGCTTGGGAGAACACATGACACCTTTATTTCCTACTTGCTGGCCACCAACTCAGGGTTTTTCCACTACCCTTTAAGGGTGCCAGTTGCAAGCATGGGCCTCCCTTGTGCTCCCTTACTTTCACTTGCTGGCTCCCACTTTTCCTTTGAGTTGGGTAATTCACTGGTTCACAGAATTCACAGAAAGTACTAACAATTACAGATTAATTATACCAAAAAGGATACAAATCAGGATCAGTGTAAAGAAGAGATTCATGAGGATCGGTGTAAAGAAGAGACCCAGGAGCATTCCCAATGTGTAATTCCCATGTCCCCAAAAAGGGTGCACTACGCTCCCAAGTGTATCGATGCATTTCACCAACCAGGAAACTCTTGGAACTTTCATGCCTAGAGCCTTTATTGGCTTCATTGCATACTCATGACGTGGCCTTATTGCATAGATATGATTGGGGCCTCACTGAATATGCATGGTTGATTAAATCATACCCCCCTCACTTCCTGAGGTTATCTGGCTAGGTGGTCTTTGTGGCCTAGCCAGCTCCCTACTCATTTGCAGAAATCCTCAAGTGTTGTCTGAATATTTTAGATCATACAGGCACTTCAATTACTCAGGAAATTCTAAAAATTATATCTCAGGAACCAAGGACAAAGGCAACATTGGTCACTGTAAGGCGATTCATTACTTCACAAGGGCCCGCCTGATAATCTAGGATATTATCCAGAACATAATCACATCTACAAAGAACTTTTTCCCAAGAAGGGGGAAATTTATAAGATCCACAGATTGGGAACTGTTGTCTTTGGGGCAATTATCCAGTCTACTACACCAAGTGAAGAAACTATTCCAATGAGTACTAAACTGCATCAATTTGCTGACAAACTAAGTAACAGATGCAGAATTAAACCTGGACTTAACAAGATAGAGAACCTTGGTGACTCTTCAAGAGCTGTTTCTGTTACATGCTTGAGCAAGGGCTTGATTGGACTGACCCCAGATGTAAATGGGAGGGGAGAATTGGTGAGCATAAGTATAGACAAAATTAAAGGAATAGTTTCACAAAATTTAAAGAAAGGAATATTCTCTATTTCTTATAATATATACTATAAAACCAACATAATATTGATACCAAAAGCAGACATAGTTAGCACAAGAAAGGAAAATCCTAATGTACTCTCATTTCTTTAAAATTACTAACTGAATTTGAAAAAATCAAATCCAGCAAAGAATGAAAAAAGATAATGCTTTCTGACAAATTTGGTTTTACTCCAGGAAAAGCAGGGCCAATTCTTTCTCCATGTAATCACAGGATTCACCCTTATTCTTCCCTCAGGTCTTTACTTTCAAGTCAACTTCTTAGTAAGGCTTTTTCTCACCCTTCTATCCATATTGTAACACTTTCAGGTTTTCTTATGCTCTCTCTTGATATATATTATCCATAGTACTTATCACCATCAAACTCCTTATTGCATCAGGTTGAGTTCCCTTGGGAAGTAGTTATTAGCATGTTTGGTAAAATGAGTTCCTTTATGTGGCCTTTTGCCTTGGTTCTTTGGAAAAACAACTTGAGAGATTCTTCCCCTATGCCGTGAGGAGTTACTTTTGCCATAGTTTCCTACTCCAGAGGGTTTGTTACTTTTGACTAGGTTTACTGACATTTCCTACGTAAGCTGTAAACAACTCAATGGTTTGATACTTTTTGCCTGGCCCTGGGCTTCAGCCTTCCTTATCATTGGTCTATTTTACCCACCTTGCAGGGACTGGTCAATATACTTATGCAAATGAAGTGACTGTGGCCTACCAATAGGGGAATTGGTCAGTTTATGGCCCTGGTGGGAGGGCCATACCTTGAAATTGACCAAGAGTTTTCTTATACATGAAGTGAACCCCACAGAGGTTGGCAAACAGAAAAATGAAGACACAGAATAGAAAAAAAGGCAAGGAAGGCAAAAAGAGAGAAACAGAGAGAGAGAGGAGCTGAGGAACCTCCTTAAACAGCTATAACATGGGTCAAGGGCTGAAGATAGCAAGAGGCCCAGAATAGGCCCTGTGGCAGAATCAGTGGTGATGGCAGCAACCTGCTGGGAATGTAGCTAAGAGAGCTGAACAAAACTGCTACACTAGCTATGAGCTGGGTCAGTTAGCAGTGGAGAGGCTGACGATAGGGAGGCCGAAAGCAGAGAGGCCTTTCCTGAGGGGGCTAAGAGGAAGCTTGTCCAGAGGGAGCCAAGAAGAAGCCTGTCCTGAAGGGGATGAGAGGAGGCCTGCATGGCCGAGAAGGGATGTGCATGGCACAGAGAAGGGCCTGCTTGCTTACATGACTGAGAGGAACTGAGGGAGCTGTCCTGCACTGAAGAAGGGAACAATGTGTTCCCCTCTTTGGAGGTGCCTTCCAGACGTTGCTGTTGATACTGATCCTGAGGTGTACCCTGTTACATTCTTAATAAACCACTTAACTATAAGTATGGTCTGTGAGTTCTGTGTGGCCATTGCAATAGATTATTGAAGAGAAGTAGACTGCTGCCAGACAGATGGCTGGTGTCAGAGCTGGTAAAAATGTTGAAGGGTGGGGATTTGTCTGACCTCCACCTCACGAGAATCAGCATTGGACTGATTCTGGTCATTATACCCCTGGAAGTTAGAGAGGTTCTGACCCTACTACTACTATTTCACAGCATGCCAAAGGTTTGTTAGGGACTACTTCTGGAAACAGCACCTTGAAACAGAAAGGAAGGAATAGAATTGGGCAGAGGGAGAAACTGAGTTGTGACACAGTCCCAGCATCATCCTTCAATGCGGGTGCAAACTAGTTCAACCACTTAGGGAAACTTTTTGGAACTATCCAAAGGGTAACAGTTAATTTCCTATACCCAAAAACCTACCCTGCAACATGTCTCAATGGTGGAAATGAGCAGGAATTTTATAATAGCAAAAAACTAACTAGTAAATGTTCTATCAACATTAAAAAGGAGAACTTTTGTGATATTCCTACACATAATGTAAAAGTATAGAGCACTGAAAATAAATGATATAGTGCTACACCCAAAACAAGTTAGAATCTCAAAAACACATTGATGAGAAAAACAACTAAGACCCAGAATTCCTACATGAAGATTAAGCATACAGAACCGGAACCATTCAACAGGGAAATAAAAATCTGTTCAGCAAATGGTACTGAGATAACTGGTAGTCACATGTGAAAGCAAAACAAAAAGGCTAAAAAATTGAAAACAGCTATGGTACCAAAAAAGATTATCAACTCTTACCATGCCTAACCAATATTTTTTTTTAATTTTAAAACATTTTAAAATAATTATTCATTTGATTATATTACCAAGACTAGAAAGAGCCTCTGATAAATATTACAATAAAAGCTAACAAACATAATTGCTGAAGCAAGTGGCAAAAATATGTGAATACATAAGAGCAAAAGGATAGCATGACCTACGAGTATTGGCAAGATACAGAGCACAATAATATTTAAGTTTTATTGAAAACTTGCTGTGTGCCGAGCATTGTAGTAGTGGTCATAAGAGTTGACCTCCCAGTGGAATTACACTCCAGAAGTAGTTTAAGGCTCCCATAGTAATCATTTTCCCCTACAGCAGTAATTAGATTAAGAAGGGACGTATGATCCTATTCTCATTGATAAGATGGAAGGGTGCATTAGTTTCATTTGGCTACTAAGAGTAAAAAAAATTATGGGGATGTTGCAAGGATGAAAAATGTGCAAAAATCATGGTCCCCGGGCTCGGGTGTGGTTGGGGTGGTCGCAGGTGGACTATTTGCAGTCTTTGTGACCCTTGGGGATTGAATATCCAAAGCTCCTCTTTAGTAAAATTATTTTGCTGTCATTCTGATCTCAAGACAGTGCAAACGCTTAATGAACAAGACTCACAGAGGGAAGAAATTTGCATTGGTGATTCCCGTACTCTTAACCTACTGCCGTCGAGTTGATTCCGACTCATAGCGACCCTATAGGACGGAGCGCCTGATGGATTTGAACTGCCGACCCCTTGGTTAGCAGCCGTAGCACTTAACCACTACGCCACCAGGGTTCCCATACTCTTAGGCCAGAAATATGCCATCCACCTCCTTCGAACTCTTGCTGCTCACATTCATTTCAGGCTCTTTGCACATATGGACAACCTTTCTGTAATTGGGTTCTAGTTTTCTACGTTTTCTACGTTTAGGTACGTTCAAAGACATCACAACCCTAACAGCAGTATTAGGAAGACTGACACCACATTTAGGTTCAAAAAGATAGTTTATTTTATGAGTATAGGTATAGTATCTGTATAAACACAAGTAATAATATGGCAAATGTACTCAAATTCTAATTCTAAAGGGCTAATTCTACATATGGCTCATTGAATGTTTATGTTATTATTTCATGTTAAAGTTAACACTTTCCAATATAGTGTCAAGGAACCCCTCGTGGCACAGTGGTTAAGTGCTCAAAGTAGTAGCTTCAGTATACTTTTTTTTTTCATATTACAAATCATAGGTTGAAATAACAGCTCTTTGTTATTAAGATTGTTGTAAATTGCAAATTATCACTGAAGCAGTAAACCTGTGATACCTTTGTGATTCTAACTGAATGATGTTGGGCCTTGTTTTTTATGACAACAAACATATTTTTAGCTGACTGTTGTGTTGCAAAAATTAAGGCCTGTAATTTGGGTGCAGGGATAGATACAACAGACTTATCAATCAGAAGAGGGAGTTGAGATAAAGACCAACATATGAATAGTTTATTTATTATGGAAGTGGCATTACAGCAAATGGATTTAATAAAAGGAGCTGCAACATAAAAATGAATTTTAATTTCTGTCTTACATCAAGGGCAAAGATAAATTCCAGGTGTATACATGCCTCAAATATAAAAGGCAAAACATGAATTCTTACGTCTGAGATAAGTAAAGATTTCACAAACAAGATCTATTGAGCACGATCCATTAAGTAAAGTAATGAGGTATACAACTATATTGAAACTAAGAACATGTGTCTGTTCAAAAACACTGTAAAGGATATGCAAAAGCAAGCTACTCACCTAAAGAAGAAATTAGCAATGCATAAAACTGACAAAGGTTAATATCCTGATTACATAAAGAATGGTTATAAATTAATAAGAAAAGATAAACAGCTCAATAGAAATACCAGAAGAGAAAATGTCCAGTAGAGGGAAAGTAAAAACAACAAAAACCAAACCAACTATAGTTGAGTTGATTCTGACTGATGGTGAATCCATGTGTGTCAGAGAACTGTCCTTCACAGGGTTTTCAAAGGTTGATTTTTCAGAAGTAGGTCACCAGGCTTTCCTCCAAGGTGCCTCTAGGCAGGCTCCAACAGCTAACCTTTCATTTAGCAACTGAGAGTTAACCATTTGCACCGCCAGGGACTCCAGGGGAAAAATAATTAACTTATAAATATGTGAAAAGTCTCTCAACTTCATTAATAATTAAAGAAATGCCAAACAAAGAAATAATGTTTATAACCACTAAATTATCAGAATAAATGAAAACATGTGGTGATGATATGGATATCAGAAGTTTCTTATGAATGTTTAAATTGGTTTTCCACTTAAGAAAACTCTTCGGAAGTTTCCAAAGGAGAGTAGGTATTCCCCCTACACTTAAAATTCCACCTTAGGTATAAAGCTCACTCTCATTTGCTCCAGGAGAGGTGTATGACAATATTCAAACCAATTTATTCATCATAGAAAACTACCAAAATTTCCATCAACACCAGAAAGAATGCTTATTTCTTAATGTCACCATACATAATATAAAAATATGCACATTGAAAGTAAAAAATTACTGTTACACACAGCAACATAACTGAAATTCAAAAGCACATCAAGGACAAAAATTCATACTATTAACAAATTCAAAAAGAAGTAAATTTATAAATTGGAGAGGGATATACACAGAGGGGATAAAAAGAATGACTGTAAATTCCATTGCCGGATTCCTAGAGCAAATAGGGTCAAATACTGTCAATTTCACAGATGGTATTTGTTTCCAAGGACTGCCATAACAAAGAACCACAAAGAAAGTGTCTTTAAATGACAAAAATTTATTGTCTCAATGTTTTGGAGGGTAGAGGTCCAAATTCAGGCCATCAGCAGGATTATGCTCCCTCCAAAGGCTTTGGGGGAATATTCTTCCTTGTTTCTTCCAGCTTCTGGCACTCCCAGAATTCCTTGGCTTAATCTCTGATCTGTTTTCACATGATTATTCTCCCTCGGTGACTCTCTGTTTCTGTATCTCTTTTCTAAGGGCAACACTCATATTGGATTAAGACCCACCCTACTCCCATATGACCTCTTGTTAACTTTACTGATAACATCTTCAAACAAGGTCACATTTATAGATGCCAGGGTTTAGGACCTCAACCTATTTTTTGAAGGACATAATTCAATCCAAAGAATGTTGTCATTAGGTGCCATTGAGTCGGTTCTGACTCATAGTGACCCTATGTACAACAGAATGAAACACTGCCTGGTCCTGCGCCATCCTCACAATCACTGTTATGCTTAAACCCATTGTTGCAGCCACTGTGTCAATCCATCTCATTGAGAACCTTCCTCTTCTTTGCTGATCCTCTACTTTACCAAGCATGATGTCTTTCTCCAGGGACTAATCCCTCCTGATAACAAGTCCAAAGTATGTGAGACAGAGTCTTGCCATCCTTGCTTCTAAGGAGCATTCTGGTTGTACTTCCTCCAAGTCAGATTGGTTCATTCCTTTGGCAGTCCATGGTATATTCAATATTCTCCAGCACTACAATTCAAAGGCATCAATTCTTCATTATTCCTTATTCATCGTCCAGCTTTCACATGCATATGAGGAGATTGAAAACACCATGGCTTGGGTCAGGCGCACCTTAGTCTTCAAGATGACATCTTTGCTTTTCAACAATTCAAAAAAGTATTTTGCAGCAGATTTGCCCAATGCATGCATCTTTTGATTTCTTGGCTGCTGCTTCCTTGAGTGTTGATTGTGGATCCCAAATAAAATGAAATCCCTGACAACTTTGATCTTTGCTCTGTTTATCATGATGTTGCTTATTGGCCCAGTTGTGAGAATTTTTGTTTTCTTTACATTGAGATGTAATTCATATTGTCTTTGATCTTCATCAGTGAGTGCTTCAAGTCCTTTTCACTTTCAGCAAGCCAGTTTGTGTCATCTCCATAACACAGGTTAATGAGTCTCCCTCTAATTCCGATGCCCCGTTCTTCCTCATATAGTCCAACTTCTTGTATTATTTGCTCAGCACAGATTGAATAGGTAGCTTAATAAGATTCAACAAAACAGAAGAATATCAGAGAAAATGATAAATACAGAATTTAAGGCAGTGCTTGCCACTGGGAGGATAGAGGGGAATATGAATGGAAGACCCTTGAAATGAATTCTATGGTGATGGCATTACTTCATTTCTTAACCCAGGGGATAGGTATATGAGTTTTCATTATATTACTATTCTTTAAGAGCTATAATACATTTCATACACTACTTTGATTATGATATTTTAATAAGTAAAATGGAGGAGATTCCAATTTCTATATCCTTTTGTATTCCATACTCTAAATATATTCTCTCATGTTCTAATATTTACATCATGTTTCTCAGATTTCAGCATACATCAAAATCTCAGAAAGTGGTTATTAACAATACTCAGGGATGTCTCTTCAGAGACCAAAGTCAGTAGTTCTTGGGGGAGGGATAGAAAGTGGCAGTATTAACAAAGGAAAAAGATCACTCATTTCTACAGGTGTTCTGGAGATATAAAAAGTGCTGCTTTGCACTAGTAGACACCTGGTGTGGCAGTGTGCTGCCGAACACAATCCCACCACCACCATTAATGATGACCTGAATAGTAGGCTCTCCATATACTCCACTGATTCTCTTCCCAAACCCAAATTGTTGTCACCCCCCATGCTACAGAGATGATTCTGAGTGATGACACTGCTTCTTTGTGCCTGTGGGAAAAGTGATCTCCCTAAGCTTGTCAACTTCCCTTTTCTACTGTCCTTTTCACTTTCACGTCTTCTTCAAAATAAGGTCCATCTCCACAGAAAACTTTTCCTCACAAATACACATTAAGAAATTTTACATAAGATTCCTAAGAATACAACAAGCCCTCTAAAACTTTAGTGATTTAATTAATTTTATTCAACTTCTGTGTGGACTCACCAGAGATGAGAGAGAGAGAGAAATCTGCAAAATAAGGTGACTAGGGAAAAAAGTAACATCTCATATACACTCTGATCAATAAATCAATGAGAAAGGCTCATAGCAAGTGTGGTTCCAAAACAGATTGCAAACTCTACCCAATATACTGAATAATTATCCATTTGGTTATATTACTAAGACTAATAAAACATGCTAATAGACATTACAATAAAGGGAAGCCAACAAAATTGCTGAATTAAGTGGTAGAAATGTTTGATATCAAGGAATACCAAACCTTATAAATAATGGTAACGTGTGGAATGCAATGACCCAAGTAGAATGTCACTGAGGTTTATGTGCCATTGTATTAAGTGCTTTTAGTGGTTGTAGGGGTTCACTTCCCAACAGGAACTACAATCTACATGGTCAGCCTGAGGCTCTCATAGTACTTGCTCTGCCCCATATCAGAAATTTGATGAGGATGGTATGTATGATCCTATTCAAAGTGATGAGACGGGAGGAGATGTCTTCTGTATGACTCCATGGAAACGTCTATTAACAATAGACCCAGAGAAGAGCAGTCAGTTGTCTGTCTCTGAGCATCATATGTGGATATGACACCTGGATTTGTCGCAGCCACCCTAGGATGGAGCCACATTGTAGGAGACTGAATGAAGCCTTACCGTCCTATTCCTGTGCATTCTCTACCTCTGAAGTCCTTGTAATGAAAGCATGTTAAAAATGAGGATTTATATTTTCTTATTAGAACCAAAGCGTTCCTAACTGGTAAGATTCAGTTATCTCACAATCTTTTGAAGCCCCTGAAATCATCTCATTTTGTCCCTTTTTTAGATAATGGAACTGAATACGGCGAATGCTGATGTTACCCTGTACACATACAGTTTTCCAGTAACGTGTCTTAGTGATTACTAGTTGAGACATGAAAAGTAAGTTTCCATCTCTCACAGTGGGACTAACTCTATGTTTTTTCCATTCACATGGGTCTATTAATAGGATCAGACCGAAGCTGTCTGTGACTATTCCCATAGCCTTACTTTTTTTTTTCCTGGCCCTCTTCACCTTCTCCTACTTTCCTTCTGCTGAAATGCCTGCCCCCCAAATCACTGAAGCCAGAACACCTGCCATAGCTGCTTCTATAGAACTTGATAAAGAAACTGAGGTTAGAGAGTTGAAATTATTTGTCATAAAGTACAGAGCTACCCAAAGAGCAAAGTCAGGGTCCAATCGTAAGCTGAATTGCACTTGGCCATTATGTTATCTTGTCATTTTAGAACAACGTGGTGATAGGAGAGTCAGGAATTCTGGCTATGACCACTCTTTCACTTCAATGCAATCTAGAAATCCCGGCCTAAAGCAGATAATTTTATCACTGAAAAGCAGGTGTGCACCTGATAATGTTCCTCAGGGCTCTCTTCATGTCCCTGTTTCTCAGGCTGTAGATGAAGGGGTTCATCATGGGAGTTACCATAGTGTACATCATTGAAGCCACTGCAGTCTTCCTGGAAGAGTGTGTAAATGCAGCACTAATATATGTACCTAAGCCTGTCCCATAGAACAAGGAAACAACTGAGAGGTGAGACCCACAGGTGGAGAAAGCTTTATACTTTCCACCCACTGAAGACATTCTCAAAATGGAGGAGACAATTTGAGTATAAGAGAAAATGATTCCAGAGAGGGGAACACCACCCAGTATGGTAGCTGCCAAATATAAGAAGATGCTATTGAGGAGAGTATCAGAACAGGCAATCTTGATGATCTGAACAACTTCACAGAAGAAGTAGGGAATTGCCCAATCTGTGCAGAAAGACAGGTTCAACACTATCAGACTGTGGATCAAGGCATCCACAGTGGTAATGGACAAGGAGAGTAGAATCAGCAGACCACAGAGGCGGGGGTTCATGATGGCTGTGTATGTCAGTGGGTGACAAATGGCCGCATAGCGGTCATAGGCCATTACTCCCAGGAGAAAGCTTTCCAAACTAGAAAAAAACAGGACAAAAAAGACCTGGGTGAGGCAGCCTGCATACGTGATGCTCTGATTCTGTGTTTGGAGATTCACCAGCATGTTTGGGATTGTGGTGGTACTGAAACAGATGTCAGTGAAGGACAGATTGGCAAGAAAGAAATACATGGGGGTGTGGAGGTGAGCATCAGAGCTGACAGCCAGGATGATGAGCAGGTTCCCCAGGACAGTGAACAGATATATGGACAGAAACAAGCTAAAGAGGAGGGGCTGCAGTTCCGGATCCTCTGTCAGTGCCAGGAGAGAGAATTCTGAAACACTTGTTCTGTTTCTAGGCTCCATATTATTGATGAATCTGATGGAAAAGATGAGATTACAAGACAATCAAATGTGTGGTCCCTATAACAGCAGTAGCTGCCTCACCAGAGGTAAACACCATCTAGGGCAGAGAACATGAGGAATGGAGAGGAATACGAAGTTGATGCCATCTGTTTGCATATTATTTGATTATTTAGTAAAAAAATATGTGAATGTGATCAATAGCTGAGCATCAGTATTTATTTATTCTGGAAAGTGTTGACGATGTGTTCTTTTTTTTTCACACCATCTGTGTCGTTATGATCATTTAAAGTATCTTGTAATTTTATAGGAAGAAAAGCCTCATGACTTACTTCTGAAAATCAGCCAATGAAAACCCTATGGATTAAAACAGTTCAATTCACAGCCGATTATGGGGATGGTGCAGATCATGGCGGCAGCTATTCGTTCTCTTGAGCATGCATTGCCATGAGTCGAGGACCAACTAACTGGCAGCTAGCAGAAACAACAAATGGCCCCTATGGACTGCCTCATGAGCCCAGAATTCCAGCCCAAGAGGCACATTCTATCTAAGTGGGGATGGATGTAATTACTCCAAGGAAAGATCTATCTTTACAAAGAAAAATATGTTTACAGCCTCCCAGGCATGAAGCAACAATAAAATTATTTTCTTTAAAAAAAAAAAAAAAAGCTGATGATATTATAGAGAAAAATGGATAGAAGAAGGAGGCATCCTGAAGAGTCTGTCACAGACTCCATGTCTTTTCCCAGAGATTAGAGTCAGGTGATAGAGATAATACAAATGTATGTTAAGAACCAGGAGTGGGAAGATAAGGCGAAGGTGATAACCCTCCTATTTCATCACCACAAGAATGTAAGTAAATATCAGATAATTTTATGAGTCATGATTGAGAAGAGGCAATTTCTGCTCAGGAGGAAAATAGTCTTTACCACTGTAGAGACAGAGTAAAAGACTGGTAGAACTGGAGCTCCTTGGGATTGGTGCAAAGGTACAAAGAAACATGTCAGGAAAATGGTAGACAGTTAGGTAGGAGTCCATGAGAGACTTAAGTTCAATCGTTCCATGCATGTACTTTTTTCACAGGTTACCCTGGATGAACTTGTGATGAAACACCTGTCCTTATTTCCAAACAATAATCAATTTTAAGTTACCTGGCTGGCATAGCTGTAGACTGATGGTTGACAAATCCCCTGAATGATGAAGGTGGTAGATGTGCCCTGAGAAAAGGCAGAGAGACTGAGTGGAACACTTGGCTCCTGGGCTTGAGGAGCATCTGTGGGTAGAGTCTCAAGTATGCTGCTTCCTGACCGGAGGAGGGCTTTTGAGTGAAGTAGTCACAGGCAGACTATTTGGAGTCTCTGGGGCTCAATATCCAAAGCTCCTCATTAATCAAATTGTTTTATTGTCATTCTCATCCCAGGACAGTGCAAATCCTGAAATATCAAGGCTTTATAATGTGAAATCCAGGATGGCTGGTTCCCTGCTCCTGTGAGACCAGCTGCTTACCATTCATCTCTCTCTATTTGTTTCTGCTCACCTCCATGTCACACACCACGCACATGTGTACACACATTCCTTCTTCAATTGGATTCCAACCAAATGTACCAGCAGGATATCCCTCATTCTATGTCCTCTGCCTTGATTAGCAACATGCAAAAATTCATTGTAGCCACACATTAACTTTACTAGCTGCTGTCTTCGTCTCTTGCAATGACATTTCTGATTGCATTTAGGGCCAAGCTAAGTAATCCAAGATATGATCCATAACTTAATTACATCTGCAAAGAATGTTTTCCCCAATAAGGTAAAACAGGTTCCACAGATCAGGACCTGATATCTTTGGGGCAATTATGCAGCCTACTACACCAATTGAAGAAATAATCCGATAAGTAATAAACTCAGTCAATGTTGTTGACAAGTGAGGCAAGTGACAGATGAATCAAAAGCTGGACTTAGCAAGGTGGAGAACCTTGGTGACTCTTTATTAGCACTTTCTGTTGCATACAGGGGCAAGAACCCAATTGGAGCTGACAATTTTTTTTTTCTTATTTCATTGTGCCTTAGGTGTAATTTATAGTGCAAATTAGTTACTCATTCAAAAACTCATACACAAACTATTTTGTGACATTGTTTGCAATCCCTGCAATGTGTCAGCATTCTCCCCCTTTCCCTTTACACCTGGTTCCCCATGTCCATTCCTCAAGGTTTCCTGTCCCTTCCTGCCATTTTGTCTTTGCTTTGGGCAGGTTTTTGGCCATTTTTGTGTCATATATTTGATTGAACTATGAACCACGTTCCTCACATG
Organism: Elephas maximus indicus; assembly: GCF_024166365.1. Taxonomy (NCBI): domain Eukaryota; kingdom Metazoa; phylum Chordata; class Mammalia; order Proboscidea; family Elephantidae; genus Elephas; species Elephas maximus. Next base: position 16,082,683 of record NC_064821.1, read on the forward strand.
TGTTATCATTTGTTTTATTGGCTTCTCAAATCTTTGGCTGAAAGGTGAATTTTGGGAGTTGCTTCAGTTTTTAGACAGCAGGGTGTCCAGGGGCCATAGTCTTCAGAGTTTCTCCAGTCCATGTCAGACCAGTAAGTCTGGTCTTGTTTTTTTCTGTGAATTTGAATTTTGTTCTACCATCTTTCTCCTGCTGTGCCGGGGACCCTCTATGGTGATTGTGCTAGCCAGGCACCATCTAGTTCTTCTGGGCTAAGTCTGGTGGAGTATCTGGTTCATGCTGTCCATTAGTCCTTTGGGCTAATATTTTTCTGGTGTCTTTTATTTTCCTTTGCTCTGGATGGGATGGAATCAATAGATGTGTCTTAGATGGCTGCTCACAAGCTTTTAAGACCCTGGGCGCTACTCACCAATGTAGGATGTAGAACATTTTCTTTACGAACTATGTTATGCAGTTTACTTAGGTATCCCCTAAGACAGTGGTCCCCAGCACTCAGCCCCAGTAACTTGGTCCCTCAAGGCTTTTAGATGTGTCTAGAAAGCTCCTTTGACTTTGCTTTGTTCAAGTTGTGTTGACTCCCCATGTATTGGGTGTTGTTGTCTTTCCCTTCACCAAAGTTTTATAATATGGGTTTTTATAATAGTGGTCTCATAAATATTTGTCCTTTTGTGATTGACTTATTTCACTCAGCATAATGCCCTGTGGTTTCCTACATGTTGTAAGATGTTTCACAGACTCATCATTGTTTTTCGTCATTACTTAGTATTCCATTGTGTGTATGTACCATAATTTGTTTATTCATTCATCTGTTGATGGGCACTTAGGTTGTTTTCATCTTTTTGATATTGGGAACAACGCTGCAATGAACATGGGTGTACATATGTCTATTTGTGTGAAAGCCCTTATTTCTCATAGTCCCAGGAATGAATGGGTTTGTTGGATCATATGGTTTTTCTATTTCTATCCTTTTAAGGAGGTGCCATATCATTTCCCATAGTGGTTGTACCATTTACATCCCCACCAGCAGTGCATAAAGGTTCCAAACCCCCAGCGGCCTCTCCAACATTTGTTATTTTCTTTTTTTTTTTTTAAATGCGTGCCAGCAATGTTGAGGTGAAATGGCATCTCATTATAGTTTTAATTTGCATTTCTCTAATGGCTAATGACAATAGGCATTTCCTCATGTGTATGCTAGTTGCTCGAATGCCTTGTCTGGTGAATGAAGTGTGTGTTCATATCCTTTGTACGTTTTTTCTTTTTGGATCTTTTTTTTTTTAATTTTATTATTGTACTTTAGATGAAGGTTTACAGAACAAACTAGCTTCTCATTAAAAAATTAGTACACACGTTGTTTTATGACATTGGTTACCAACCCCACAGTGTGTCAACAATCTTCCTTCTCGACCTTGAGTTCCCTATTACCAGCTTTCCTGTCCTCTCCTGCCTTCTAATTCTTGCCTTTGGACTGGTGTTCCCCCTTCAGTCTCATTTTGTTTTATGGGCCTGTCTAATCTTTGGCTGAACGGTGAACTTCAGAAATGACTTCATTACTGAGCTAAAAGGTGTCTGGGGCCATACTCTCGGGGTTTTTCCAGTCCCTGTGAGGCTGGTAAGTCTGGTCTTTTTTTGTGAGTTAGAACTTTGTTCTACATTTTTCTCCAGCTCTGTCTGGGACCCTGCATTGTGACCCTGTCAGAGCAGTCAGTGGTGGTAGCAGGGCACCATGTAGTTGTACTGGACTCAGTCTGGTGAAGGCTGTGGTAGTTGTGGTCCATTAGTCCTTGAACTAATCTTTCCCTTGTGTCATTACTTTTCTTCATTTTCCCTTGGTCCTGATGGCTGAAACCCAGTGGAGTATCTTAGATGGCCACTCACAAGCTTTAAAGACCCCAGACACTACTCACCAAAGTAGAACGTAGAACATTTTCTTTATAAATTATGTTATGCCAGTTGAGCTAGATGTTCCCTGAAATCGCAGTCCCCACAGCCTTCAGCCCAGTAATTCAGTCCCTCAGAGAGTTTGGATGCATCTATGGAGCTTCCATGAACTTACCTTGTACAAATTGTGCTGGCTTCCCCAGTATTGTGTACTGTTTTACCCTTCAACAAAGTTACCACTTATCTATTGTCTAGTATTTTTCCATCCCCACCTCTCCCCTGCCTTGTAACCATCAAAGATGGTTTCTTTTTGTGTGTAAACCTTCTCATGAGTTTTCATAAGCAGTGGTATCATACAATATTTGTCCTTTTGTGGTTATTTCACTCAGCATAATGCTGTCCAGATTCTTCCATATTGTGAGATGCTTTCCAGATTCATCATTACTCTTTATCGTTGCACAGTACTCCATTGTGTGTATGTACCATAATTTGTTAATCCATTCATCTGTTGATGGGCACCTAGGTTGTTTCCATCTTTTTGTTATTGTGAACAATGCTGCAGTGAACATGGGTGTGCATATATCCGTGTGATGGCTTTTATTTCTCTAGAATATATTCCCAGGTGTGGGATTGCTGACTCATTTGGTATTTCTATTTCTAGCTTTCTAAGGAAGCAGCATATCATTTTCCAAAATGGTTGTATCATTTTGCATTCCCACCAGTAGTACAAAAGAGTTCCAATCCCACTGGACTCTCTGTTAGCCCAGAAATAAAACCATTCCTGAAGCCAACTTTTCAGACATAGACTGGATTACAAAAACATAAAATAATACCGGTGAGGAGTGTGCTTCTTAGCTCAAGCAGACACATGAGACTATGTGGACAGCTCCTGTCTGCAGGCAAGATGAGAAGGCAGAGGGGGACAGGAGCAGGTTGAATGGACAGGGGAAATACAGGGTGGAGAGAAGGAGCGTACTGTCACATTGTAGGGAGAGCAACTTGGATTACATAACAATGTGTGTATAAGTTTTTGTGTGAGAAACTGACTTGAACTGTAAATTTTCATTTAGAGCACACACACACACAAAAGAGTTCCAATCTCCCCAAAGCGTCTCCAACTTTGTTTTTTTTCTTTTTTTAACTTTATTTGTGATGGTAATGCTGGGGTGAGATTGTATCTCATTGTGGTTTTGATTTGCATTTCTCTAACGGCTAGTGATTGAGATCATTTCCTCATGTGTCTGTCAGCCACTTGAAAGTCTTCTTCGGTGAAGTGTCTGTTCATTTCCTTCACCCATTTTTTAATTGGATTATTTGTCTTTTTGTTGTAGAGGTGTTGGATTTTCCTGTAGAGTTTAGAGATGAGACATTTGTCAGGTTTATCATGGCCAATTTTTTTTTCCCAATCTGTAGACTTGCTTTATGGCCTAATATGTGGTCTATTCTGGAGAATGTTCCATGTGTATTGGAAAAGAAAGTATACTTGGCTGCTGTTGGGTGGAGGATTCTGTAAATGTCTATGAGGTCAAGTTGGTTGATTGTGGCATTTAGATCTTCTGTGTCTTTATTGAGCTTCTTTCTTGATGTCCTATCCTTTACCAAAAGTGGTGTGTTGAAGTCTCCTAGTATTATTATGGAGCTGTCTATCTCCCTTTTCAATGTTGTTAAAGTTTGTTGTAAGTATTTTAGAGTCCTGTCGTTGAATGTGTATTGCACTAACCTGATGTATTAACACTTAATCATTATATAGTGTCTTTCCTTATCCTTTGTGGTGGATTTTACTTTAAAGTCTATTTTGTCTGAAATTAATATTACCACTACTGCTCTTTTTTGGTTGTTCTTTTGTTGATATATTTTTTGCCATTGTTTTAGTTTGTTTGTGTCTTAATCTACAGTGTGTCTCTTATAGGCAGCATATAGATGGATTGTGTTTTTATCCATTCTGCCACTCTCTGTTTCTTTATTGGTGCATTTTGTCTATTACATTCAGCGTAAGTATGGCTAGGTATGAGTTTAGTGCTGTTATTTTGATGTCTTTGTGTGTGTTGTTGACAGTTTCTTTGTTCCACTTAATTTTCACTGCTGTCATTTTCCTTTGTGTATTTCCTTTCGTCTTTTTCATTGTTATTGATTTCTTATTTACTGAGTCTTTATGTTTTTCTTGTTTTTTATTTTTATGTGTAGGATTTTGAGTTTCATTTGTGGTTACTTAATATTTACCCCTATTTTTCTAAATTTAAACCAGTCTTTTATTTCTTTATATCACCTTGAACTCATCTCCATAGGAAAGATCTATGGCTACATTTTTTAGTTCTTTTTTGTTTACTGCGGTGATCTTTTACATAATGATGTCTCTGCTTCTCTATTTTCAGTGTTTTAGCTTTGATTTATTTTTTTGATTTCCCTATTTGGATTGATATCCAGTTGCTCTGTCCTGTGTTCTAGTCTTTAGTTGTTATTTGATGTCACTGATTTTCTAACCAGAAGACTCCCTTTAGTATTTCTTGTAATTTCTGTTTGGTTTTTATGAATTCCCTAAATTTCTGTTTATCTGGAAATTCCCTAATTTTGCCATGATACTTGAGAGACTGTTTTGCTGTATATGTAATTCTTGGCTGGCAATTTTTTTTTTCCTTCAAGGCTTTATATACGTCATCCCATTGCCTTTTTGCCTGCATGGTTTGTGCTGAGTAGTCTGAGCTTAGCCTCATTGACTCTTCCTTGTACATGAGTTTTCATTTATCCCTAGTAGTTCTTAAAATTCTTTCTTTATCTTTGGCTTTGGCAAGTTTGATTTTGATATGTTTTGGTGACTTTCTTTTAGGATCTACCTTGTGTGGGGTTAGATGAGCATCTTGGATAGATATCTTCTCATCTTTTACGAGATCAGGGACGTTTTCTGCCAACTAATCTTTATCAGTTCTCTCTGTACGTTCTGTTATCGCCCCTCTTCTGGTACTCCAATCATTCATAGGTTACTCCTCTTGATAGAGTCCCACATAATTCTTAGGATTTCTTCATTTTTTAAAATTCTTTTATCTGATTTTTCCTCAAATATGTTGGTGTCAAGTGATTTATCTTTAATCTCACTAATTCTGACTTCCATTACCTCAATTCTGCTCCTATGACTTTCTATTGAATTGTCTAATTGTGAAATTTTATAGTTAGTCTTTTGGATTTCTGTTTGCTGTCTCTCTATGGATTCTTGCAGCCTGTGAAATTTGTCATTATGCTCTTCTCTAATCTTCTTAAGCTACTCTATTGCTTTCTGTGTGTGCTCTTCAGCTTGTTCTGCATTTTCCCTGTTCTCCTTCCTGATCTCTTGAAGAGTTCTGTATATTCATCTTTTGTGTTCTTACTCTGGTAATTCCAGGAATTTCTCTTCATCCAGAAGATTTCTTGAATCTTTGTTTTGGGAGCTTGCTGAAGCCATGATGGTATGCCTCTCTATGTGATTCGATATTGACTTTTGTCTGAACCATCATGTTATATTTATTTATTTTATGTTTGCTTCCTGTGTCCTAGCTTCTTGTTTTGTTTTGTTTTGTTTTAATATGCCCAAATAGGCTGCTTGTGTGAGCTAGTTTGATTAATGGCATCTCTGAAGCTCTAATGTCCTGTCACCAGGTGGTTAGGGTTGTTACTAGGTACGTGAGCCCAGAAGTCCATCTACTTTTCTCATATTGAATCAGCTCAGGTGTCCATGTAGTCAGTCAGCAAGTATGTGGTACCAGCTCTCATCTACAGTCCTAGATGGGCTGGGTTGCTTCGTGTAGGCACAGGTGTCTGGCTGTAGTAGGGGGTAATATGCTGAGCAAGCCAGGGGGCTGACAGCTGCCCCTGACTGTCTGGGAGGAAAGTGTGTCTCTGTCCCCTAGAGTGCATAGTGGGTGGGTTTTGTAGCCAGAGTATGGGCACCCGATGCTGTTGGCTGCAAGGACTGGGAAGCCCAACTTATGTTTGGACCCCTGTTGCTGGTGGCTAGGTGATGTGGGTGGAGGCACCAGTCCTCAGGCCCTTGATGTGGGTAGGTAAGGACCCTGCTTAATAAGCAGAGAGGTATCAAATGTCACAAACTTGCCAAAGCTGTTGAAATGGGCCCACACAGGCCTATGCAGGGGTGAAAGGCATTCAGAGTCTGTGGATCCCTTATGCCTGTGCCTAACCAAAGGGGCTGTGCCTTCCCAGAGTTCCTGGTTTAGGGGAGCCGGCAGATTATTTTTTTCTTTTTGTTAGTTCGTTCCCTCTCCAAGGTTGAGAGAATTGTCCGGTGCTCGTGACAGGTCCTACTTCTGGCCAAGGGGATGCAGTAATCTCTAAAGCTGGCTCAGACCCAGTGCAGAGTGAGAAGGAGTCAGGTAAATGGGAAAGAGGTTTTTCTCAAAGGGGCATTTTTTGATCCATGCAGTAGGTTAGATGCATGTTCTTTTGCCAATTAAGGGCTGTTTTTCACTGATTCTGGAGGCGTGAGTGGACTCTCTACTGTTCGGTCTCTCCTGATGTGGAAAATGAATCCTGAATGCCGCTGCTTGATTCACCACACTTGCACCAGTGGATCTGGCATGTGAGGTGCCTGTTCCTGCTGGGTCAGGTTTGACAACTCCTCTCTGCTTCTGAACCACCTCTCTGTTTCCCTACCTCTCAGTCCAATTCCTCAACTCTGTCTTTGATGTTCAGGGCTCCTAGACTGCCATATATAATCGATCCACTTTTTTTTTTGCCTTTGCTGTAAGAGGGACCACAGAAGCATCTGACTACTCCACCATCTTTTCCTGGCCTCTGTTGGAAATATTTTGTGAAGCTATGACTCAGAATCGACTTGGCGGTACTGGGTTTGGTTTGGTTTTAGTTATTTATATAAAGTATCTAGTTACAGAAACACATAAAAAGCTAAGTTTATTAGTTGTGTCCAGAAGCTGTGGGGGACAGGGAGGAAATAGAAGTCCTTGCTGAAGGGATACTGAGTTTCTCTTTGGGGTGATGTAAAACTTTGGAAATGAATTATGTTGATGGTAGCAAACCATGGTAAATATTGTTAATGTCGTTGAATTGTACACTTAAAAATAGCTAAATGTCAGACTTTTTGTTACATATATTTTACCACAATAAAAAATTTTAAAAGAAGGTGATACCACCTCACTTCTACTAGGATGGCTATGCAAAAATAATAATAATAATACAGATAATAACAAGTGTTGGAGAGAAAGTGGAGAAATTGGAACTCTCATATAGTGTTGGTGGGAGTAAAAATTGTGCAGCCACTTTGTCAAACAGTGTGGCAATTCCTCAAAGTGTTAAACATAGAGTTAATTTACAGCTGAGCAACTCCCCTCTTAGGTTTATACTCAAGGTAACTAAAAATCTATGTCTACACAAAAATTTGTACTCAAATGCTCAGAGCACCATTAGTCATAATACCAACACAATGGTAACAACCCAAATGTCCATCAACCCATAAATGAATAAACAATATGTAGGATAACTAGACAATGGAATATTATTAAGCAAAAAAAGGAATGAAGTTATGACACATGCTCCAACATAGATGAGTCTTGAATACATTATACTAAACCATAGAAACCAGACCTAAAAAAAATACCATATGTTGTATGATTTCATGTATATGAAATATCTAGAGTAGGCAAAACCATAGAGACAGAAATCAGATTAACGGTTTTTAGGGACTGAGCATTCAGAGAAATGTGCATTGATTACTAATGGATATGGGATTTAGTTTTGGGGGTGACAAAAGTGTTCTGGAATTAGATAATGGTGATCAATGAAGAACTTTGTGAATGTACTAAAAAACACTGAATTGTACATTTAAAAAAAATAAATTTCATGGTATGTGAATATATTTTATTAAAAATAAATTAATTAATTAAAACTTTTGTGCATCAAAGACTTTATCAAGAAAAGGAAGGGACAACCTACAGAATGGGAGAAATTATTTGGGAACCGTGTATCTGATAAGGATTTAATATCCAGAATACAGAAAAAGCTCTTATAACTCAATGACAAAAAGATGAAAAATGAAAAAATTTAAAACGAACAAAAACTGGAATAGACATTTCTGCAAAGAAGATATACAAATGGCCAATAAGCCAAGGAAAGATGCTCAAGATCATTAGTCCTTAGGGAAATACAAATAAAACCCACCCTAAGATATCCCCTCACACCTACTGGAGTGGCTATTATTGGAAAAATAAAAAATAATTTTACAATCTAAAATTATTTATTATTAGAAAAATTAAAAATAACAAGTGTCCACAAGAATGTTCAGACAAGGATGTTGCTGTTGGGAATATAAAATCATGTAGACTTTTGGAAGACACTTATGTGTTTCTTAAAAAAATTGAACAGAAAATTACCATAAGAGTCAGCAATTCTATTTCCATGTATATACCCAGAAGAATTGTTGGCCAGGACTCAAAGTTTCTTTACATCAATATTGATTGCAGCATTATTCACAATAGCCAAAAATGTAAGTGACCTGTGTGTCCACCAACATATGAATGGATAAACAAAATGTGGTTTTCGTTTTGGGTGATGAAAAACATTAGGAAATGGATAGTGATGACTTTCATACAAGTAAATGAGTATAATTACTGTTTCTGAATTGTACACTTAAAAGTGGTTTCAATGGCAAATGTTTTGTTAAATATACATTACCATAATAAAATGACAAAAAAAAAAAGAACATTAATGGGACATTGCAATGATGAGAAATGTGCAGATGTGATGGTCCCTTGGCTCACATGCTCAGTCGATGAACCTGTGCAGGCTGTTTAGTAGGGTGGTCATGGGGGACTCTTTGCAGTCTTTGTGGCCCTTGAGGTTTCAATATCCAAAATTCCTCATTAATAAAAGTCTTTTGATGTTATTATAATCTTCGAGCATTGCAAACCCTTAAGGAGCAAGGCTCAGAGAAGGAAGAATTTTGTGTTGCCTGATGCCCACACCCTGAGGTCAGAAATATGCCATCCTCTTATCTCTAATTCTCTCTGCTCACATTCATTTCAGGTTGTTTGTGCACATGGACAACCTCCCTTCTGTAACTGAATTCTAGTCTTTTTCTCTAGGTGCATTCAAAGCATCCCTATGCTAAAACAGTATCAATAAGGCTGACACCATGTTTAAGGTAAAAAAAAAAAAAAAAAAAGATTTATATATATAAACATAAGGGATAATATAGCAAATGTCCCCTCAAAGTACAAATTTTACACACGGCTCATTGACTGTTGCTGCTGTTTCTATATATTATATTCAGCACTGCCTAATACAATCTTTGTAATCAAAATGGACTGAATACTTAACAGCCATTTTATTCCTTTTTAGAATTTTACAACCAACTTTCCCTAATTTCAAAATTCAAAAGCAGAGAATACCAGAAGGATGTTTACCTGTGTTTTATTGACTATGCATAGACATTCGACTGTGTGGATCATAACAAACTATGGATAACATTGTGAAGAATGGGAATTCCAGAGTACTTAATTGTGCTCATAGGTAACCTGTGCATTGATCAAGAGGCAGTTGTTTGGACAGAAAAAGGGGATACTGATTGGTTTAAAGTCAGGAAAGATGTGCATCAAGGTTGTATTCTTTCACCATACCTACTCAATCTGTATGCTGAGTAAATGATCCGAGAAGCTGGACTATATGAAGAAGAACAGGATTGGAGGAAGATTCATTAACAACCTGCGTTATGCAGATGACACAACCTTGCTTGCTGAAAGTCAAGAGGACTTGAAGCACTTATTAATGAAGATCAAAGACCACAGCCTTCAGTATGGATTGCACCTCAACATAAAGAAAACAAAAATCCTCACAACTGGACCAGTGAGCAACATCATGATAAATGGAGAAAAGATTGAAGGTGTCAAGGATTTCATTTTACTTGGATCCACAATCAAGACCCATGGAAGCAGCAGTCAAGAAACCAAAAGACACATTGCATTGGGCAAATCTGCTGCAAAGGACCTCTTCAAAGTGTTGAAGAGCAAAGATGTCACCTTGAAGACTAAGGTGTACCTGACTCAAGCCATGGTATTTTCAATCGCATCATATGCATGCAAAAGCTGGACAATGAATAGGGAAGACCAAAGAAGAATTGATGCCTTTGAATTGTGGTGTTGGCAAAGAATATTGAATATACCATGGACTGCCAAAAAAACGAACAAATCTGTCTTAGAAGAAGTACAGTCAGAATGCTCCTTAGAGGCAAAGATGGCGAAACTACATCTTACATACTTTGGACTTGTTGTCAGGAGGCATCAGTCCCTGGAGAAGGACATCATGCTTGGCAGAGTACAGGGTCAGCGGAAAAGAGGAAGACCCTCAACGAGGTGGATTGACACAGCGGCTGCAACAATGAGCTCAAGCATAACGATTGTAAGGATGGCTCCGGACCGGGCGGTGTTTCGTTCTATTGTGTATAGGGTCACTATGAGTTGGAACCGACTCGACGGCACCTAACAACAAGAACAACAGCCTTAAATATATTTATTAAGATCATAGGTTGAGATTATGGCCATTTGTTATCAATATTGTTGTGGTAAAGTAAAATTTATCAGGAAAACAGTGAAGCTGTGATACTTTTGTGACTTTAACTGAATGATGTTAAGCATTGTTTGTTATGACAGCAAAAATATTTTTAGCTGACTGTTACGTTACAATAATTAGTACCTGTAATGTGGGTTAAGAGATAGATATGGGGACCTATTGATCTGAAGAGGGAGCTCAGATAAGACCAATATGCAAATGAATATTTTATTTGTTACTGAATTGAATGGATGGGTTATTTAACAAAAGGTGCTACAACATGAAAATCAATTTGAATTCTTGACTCACATTGAGGCAAAAATAAATTCCTGGTGGGTTCAGGCCTCAAATGTAAAAGACAAAACTATAGATTGAGGTAAGTAGCATTTTCACAAACATTTATGCATTCAAAAATACTGTAAAGGATATGCAATAACAAACCATGCCCTTAATGAATAAATTAGCAGTGATATAATTGACAAAGATTAATATCCTAGTTATATAAAGAACTGATATGAATTAATAACAAATGGATAAATAGCTCAATAGAAATACCAGAGAGAAAATTTCCACAAAAGGAAAAATAAATGGCCCATAAATATGTGAGAAGATGTTTGACTTCATTAATAACAAGAGAAATGTCAACTAGTGAAATAATGTTTGTTGTTGTTAGGTGCCATCGAGTTGGTTCCAACTCACAGTGACCTTATGTACAACAGAACGAAACAATACCCTGTCTTGCACCATCCTCACGACAATTGCTATGTTTGAGCCCGTTGTTGCAGCCATTGTTTCAATCCATTTTGTTGAGGGTCTTCCTCTTTTTCGCTGGTCTTCAACTTTACCAAGCATGATGCCCTTCTCCAGGGACTGATCCTTCCTGATAACATGTCCAAAGTGTGAAATAACTTTTACACTGGCTAAATGTCAGAATAAATGAAAATATATTGGTGATTCTTTTCCTGTCTTCTGAATACCTAGCACTGTGTTCCATCTGTACCCTAGTTTCTAGCCAGGCTGTACTGTGAGGCTTGGGAGCCATTTCCCCTGTCAGTGCAGCTGCACCAGTGGGATCCCTGGAGGCTTTTCATTCTTCTTTTTTGTTATTATTATTTTCTTTTTATCTTTATTTCTTAGTTTCTCTTCTCTGTCCACTTACCTTCTTTTCCTGCCTCCTGAATATCTGGCACTGTGTGCCATCTATCTCTCTCCCCTGTCCCTTCTAGCTGGGCTGTATCTCACAGCTTGGGATCCACTTCCCCAGTCCAAGCAGCTGCACTTGTGGGATCCCTGGGAGCTTTTCTTTCTTTGTATTGTTTATTATTTTTTTTCTTTTATGTCTTTGTTCCTTCCTCAGTTTCTCACCTCTCTCTACGTACCTTCTTTTCCTGTCTCTTAAATACCTGGTACTGTGTGCCATCTCTGCTCCTTCTAGCCAGGCTGTACTGCTCAGCTTGGGAGTCACTTCCCTGGTCTGTGCAGCTATGTCAGTGGGATCTCTAGGGGTCTTTTTTTTTTTTTTTCCTTTTTGTTTTTCTTCATTTCTCAGCTTCTCATCTCTCTCTGCTTTCCTTCTTTTCCTGTCCCCTGAATACCTGGCGCTGTGTGCCATCTCTGCCTCTTCTAGATGGGCTGTGCCCCTATGCCTGGCAGCCACTTCCCCAGTCACCAGTGGGATCCCTGGGGGCATTTATTTATTAATTTTGTTCTCTTTTTCCCTTTTTATTTTTCTTCATTTCTCAGTTTCTTGTCTCTCCACGCCAATGGCAGGCTCCTTTAGCACTTATTTTTGGCTCCTCTTTCTCTCTTCTCTTTCTCATATCCATCTTATCACCCATGCATCACAATCTTCCCCCTCTCTCCTGCCTACCCGTACTGTGCACTGAACATTGCACACCCCAGCAGCATAGGCACAGCCTAGCAGAACCTGCCATGCAGTGACCCCCAGCCTGGCCTGGCGGACCCAGTACATGCCACAAAGAACCCATCCCAGCCCCTCCTCTTCAGCTGGCAGTGCCCTGGTGCACCATAGCTGAGTGACTGCCCCTGCCCATTGGAAAGGTAGTAAAAAGTATTGTGCTCAAAGATGAGCAAACAACACACAGCCCACTTGCTCAGAATAACATAATAAAACAAAAAAGCAGGAGGAAACAAACAAATATACAATCAACAAATGAAGAAAATAACTACTAAATGTCCCAAAGACAGCAGACAATATCAAAACATAAAAAAAAAAAAAAAAGGCAGGATGGTTCCAGTAGGTATCCAAAATAAAACACCAGATGACTTTCCAGTAGAAGAAAAGACATTAGGACTGATAGGGAATTCAAAACTCTAATATTCAGATCTGTCCAAGAGTTGAAACAAGAAGCAGAGAAAATTGAGGAAAAAATAGACAAACTCATGGGAAAGGCAGATAAATTCATGGAAAATACAGACAAAAAAAAAAAAAAAAGGAAGAGTTCAGGAAAGTAATACAAGAACAAAATGGCAAAATAAATTCACAACCAGAAATCATACAAAAACAACAATTATAAATCCAAAAAGATACACAACAAGATGTCAGAAATGGAAAGTGTCATAGAAGGTTACTATGAATCAGAATTGACTTGATGACAACAGGCTTTTTTTTTTTATTTATTAACTTTTATTAAGCTTCAAGTGAACGTTTACAAATCCAATCAATCTGTCACATATAAGTTTACATACATCTTACTCCGTACTCGCACCTGCTCTTCCCCTATTGAGTCAGCCCTTTCAGTCTCTCCTTTCTTGACAATTTTGCCAGCTTCCCTCTCTCTCTATCCTCCCATCCCCCATCCAGACAAGAGCTGCCAACACAATCTCAAGTGTCCACCTGATATAATTAGCTCACTCTTCATCAGCATCTCTCTCCCACCCGCTGACCAGTCCCTTTCATGTCTGATGAGTTGTCTTCGGGGATGGTTCCTGTCCTGTGCCGACGGAAGGTCTGGGGAGCATGGCCGCCGGGATTCCTCCAGTCTCAGTCAGACCATTAAGTATGGTCTTTTTATGAGAATTTGGGGTCTGCATCCCACTGATCTCCTGCTCCCTCAGGAGTTCTCTGTTGTGCTCCCTGTCAGGGCAGTCATCGATTGTGGCCAGGCACCAACTAGTTCTTCTGGTCTCAGGATGATGTAGGTCTCTGGTTCATGTGACCCTTTCTGTCTCTTGGGCTCCTAGTTGTCGTGTCACCTTGGAGTTCTTCATTTTCCTTTGCTCCAGGTGGGTTGAGACCAATTGATGCATCTTAGATGGCTGCTTGTTACCATTTAAGACCCCAGACGCCACATTTCAAAGTGGGATGCAGAATGTTTTCATAATAGAATTATTTTGCCAATTGACGTAGAAGTCCCCTCAAACCATGTTCCCCAGACCCCCGCCCATGCTCCGCTGACCTTTGAAGCATTCATTTTATCCTGGAAACTTCTTTGCTTTTGGTCTAGTCCAATTGAGCTGACCTTCCATGTATTGAGTGTTGTCTTTCCCTTCACCCAAAGCAGTTCTTATCTACTGATTAATCAATAAAAAACCCTCTCCCTCCCTCCCTCCCTCCCCCCTTCGTAACCACAAAAGTATGTGTTCTTCTCAGTTTTTACTATTTCTCAAGATCTTATAATAGTGGTCGTATACAATATTTGTCCTTTTGCCTCTGACTCATTTCGCTCAGCATAATGCCTTCCAGGTTCCTCCATGTTCTGAAATGTTTCACAGATTCGTCACTGTTCTTTATCGATGCGTAGTATTCCATTGTGTGAATATACCACAATTTATTTACCCATTCATCCATTGATGGACACCTTGGTTGCTTCCAGCTTTTTGCTATTGTAAACAGAGCTGCAATAAACATGGGTGTGCATATATCTGTTTGTGTGAAGGCTCTTGTATCTCTAGGGTATATTCTGAGGAGTGGGATTTCTGGGTTGTATGGTAGTTCTATTTCTAACTGTTTAAGATAATGCCAGATAGATTTCCAAAGTGGTTGTACCATTTTACATTCCCACCAGCAGTGTATAAGAGTTCCAATCTCTCCGCAGCCTCTCCAACATTTATTATTTTGTGTTTTTTGGATTAATGCCAGCCTTGTTGGTGTGAGATGGAATCTCATCGTAGTTTTAATTTGCATTTCTCTAATGGTTGATGATCGAGAGCATTTTCTCATGTATCTGTTGGCTGCCTGAATATCTTCTTTAGTGAAATGTGTGTTCATATCTTTTGCCCACTTCTTGATTGGGTTCTTTGTCTTTTTGTGGTTGAGTTTTGACAGAATCGTATAGATTTTAGAGGTCAGGCACTGGTCTGAGATGTCATAGCTGAAAATTCTTTCCCAGTCTGTAGGTGGTCTTTTTACTCTTTTGGTGAAGTCTTTAGATGAGCATAGATGTTTGATTTTTAGGAGCTCCCAGTTATCTGGTTTCTCTTCATCATTTTTGGTAATGTTTTGTATTCTGTTTATGCCTTGTATTAGGGCTCCTAGGGTTGTCCCTATTTTTTCTTCCATGACCTTTATCGTTTTAGTCTTTATGTTTAGGTCTTTGATCCACTTGGAGTTAGTTTTTGTGCATGGTGTGAGGTATGGGTCCTGTTTCATTCTTTTGCAAATGGATATCCAGTTATGCCAGCACCATTTGTTAAAAAGACTATCTTTTCCCCAATTAACTGACACTGGTCCTTTGTCAAATATCAGCTGCTCATACGTGGATGGATTTATATCTGGGTTCTCAATTCTGTTCCATTGGTCTATGTGCCAACTTGATGACAACAGGCTTTTTTAATAGAAGATCTGAGGAGTAGGTTTGAAACAATGGAAGATGGGATCGGCAAGATTGAAGACAAATACTTGGATACAACTTTGAGAAAAAAACAGAAAAAAGAATGAAGAAACCCTGAAAATGATGTGGGATACAATTGCAAGAAAAATTTTGCAAGTGATCAGATTTCCAAATGGGGAGGAAATGGAAAACATGGAAAGAATTGTTAAAGAACTGCTGACAGAAAACTTCCCTAATATCACGAAAGATGAAAACCTGACCATCCAAAAGCTCAACAAACCATGCGGAGGATAGACCACAACAGAAAATTACCAAGGCTGAAATCAAAGACAAAGACAAAGACAGAATACTGAGAACAGCCCGAGAAAAATGAAAAGTCACATACAGAAGGGAAACAATAAGGCTAAGTTCTGATTACTCAGCAGAAACCATGCAGGCAAGAAGGCAATGGGATAACATATATTAAACCTTGAAAGAAAAAAACTGCCAAGAATAATATATTCTGCAAAACTCTCATTGAAATATGATGGTGAAATTAGGACATCTCCAGAAAAACAGAAAGTAAGGGGATGTGTAAAAACCAACTCAAAATTACAAGAATTATTAAAGGGTGTCCTTCGGCTTGAGAATAAACAAAATCAGATCACAATGTGAATCTAGGATGCAAGATCACAACAGACAGGTATCAACTTAGGAAATGAGTTCTCAAGAACTATTCAGAACCAAAAGATTTACAACAGGGAACCAGAGAGGTTAATCTGTAAATGACAACAATGTTAGAATAATAAAGGAGAGAATAAACTGTGTAGGTATAGAACTTTCTAATGAAGAGGAAGGCAAAGCGATACCAAGTAATAATAGACTGGTTCAAACCTAGGAAGTCTCTCATACAAAAACTTTTACACACCTTGCTATACACTCCTAGCTGCTCTTCCCCTAATGATACAGCACACCCTTCTCCACCCTGTATTCCCCGTGTCCATTCAACCAGCTCCTGTCCCCCTCTGCCTTCTCATTTTACCTCCAGACGGGAGCTGTCCACATAATCTCATGAGTCTATTTGAGCCAAGAAGCTCACTCCTCAAAGTATCATTTTCTGTCTTATAGTTTAGAAGAGTTGGCTGAAGGTTGGCTTTGGGGGTATTTCCAATCTTGGGCTAACAGAAGGTCTGGGGACCATGACCTCTGGGGTCCCTCTAGTCTTAGTCAGACCATTAAGTCTGGTCTTTTTACAAGAATTTGAGGTCTGTGTCCCACTGTTCTCCTGCTCCCTCAGGGATTCTCTGTTGTGTTTCCTGTCAGGGCAGTCATTATGGTAGCAGGGCACCATGTAGTTCTTCTGGTCTCAGGATGATGTAGTCTCTGGTTTGTGTGGCCCTTTCTGTCTCTTGGGCTCACATTTATCTTGTGTCTTTGGTGTTCTTCATTCTCCTTTGCTCCAGGTGGGTTGAGACTAATTGATGAATCTTAGATGGCCACTTGCTAGCGTTTAAGACTCCAGACACCACTCACCAAAGTGGGATGTGGAACGTTTCTTTAATACATTTCATTATGCCAATTGACCTAGATGTCCCCTGAAACCATGGTCCCCAGACCCCTGTCCCTGCTACTCTGGCCTTCAAATTGTTTGATTGTATCCAGGAAACTTCTTTGCTTTTTGTTTAGTGCAGTTGTGCTGACTTCTCCTGTATTGTGTGTTGTTTTTCCCTTCACCTAAAAAATTCTTGTCAACTATATAATTAGTGAATATCCCTCTCCCTCCCTCCCCACCCTCATAACCATCAAAGAATATTTTCTTCTGTGTTTAAACCTTTTCTTGAGTTCTTATAATAGTGGTCTCATACAATATTTCTCCTTTTGCGACTGACTAGTTTCACTCAGCATAATGCCTTCCAGATTCCTCCATGTTATGAGATGTTTCATAGATTCATCATTGTTCTTAATCGTGGTGTGGTATTCCATTATGTGAATATACCAGAATTTATCCATTCATCTGTTCATGGGCACCTTGGTTGCTTCTTTCTTTTTGCTATCATAAACAATGATGTAATGAACATGGGTGTGCATATATCTGTTCATGTGAGGGCTCTTATTTCTCTAGGGTGAAGCTACCTCATGGAGGACTGACTAAAGCCCGACTGTCCTTTTTTTGCACTCTCTGTCTCTGAAGTTTTTGTAATGAAAGGTAACACTGTTGTTCAAGCATTTCAGAGTCAGAGTTCATATTTTCTTATTAGAAGGAAAGCCTTCTTCACTGGTAAGATTCAGTTATCACACAATTATCTGAAGCAACTGATATAACCTAAATATGACAGTTTTATAGATTATGTAGTGGGAAAGTGGTAGTTCAGTGATAGCATTATCACCTTCCATGTGGGAGTCCCAGGATTTATTTCTGGCCAATTAACCTCATGTACAGCTATAACCTGTCTGTCAGAGAAGCACCTAGTGTTGTTATGATGCTGAATAGGTTTCAGTGGATCTTCCACATTAAGTAGGAAACAAGACCTGGCAATCTGCTTACAAAAAGCAACCAATGAGACCCCATGGATCACAAATATCCTACCCCATTGTGCATGGGGTAGCCATGAGTCAAGGGCCAACTTGGTGGGAGCTAACAACAACCACAAAACTATGGTGGATGCTAATGTTACCAGGGACACACATGGTTTACCAGTGACATGTCATGGTCATAACTAAATTCGGGCACCAAAGATCACCTCTCTTGTCTCTCAGTGGGATTAAGCCTGGTTTCCATTCATAGGACTCTATCCATGGCATCAGGCAGAAGCTAGTCTCTAGCTATTTCCACAGCCTTGTCTACATCCTTTCCCTACCTTTACATTGTCTCCTGCTTTCTTTATTCTGAGAATGTGCCACCAAAATAAATCAACCCTGCCTTAGGCTCTGCTTCTATGGAACCTACCCAAAGAGACTCAGCTTAGGGAATTAAAATAATTTGTCAAACAGCACAGAGCTACGCATAAAGTCAGATTTCAAACTGAATTTGAGTTACCGTTAGCCATTATGTTATGTTGTCATTTTAGAAGAAGGTATTGATGGGAGAGTCAGGCATTCAACCTCACAAGTATTCCTTCGCTTTGATGCAATTTAGAAACCTAAGCCGAAAGTAGGTAATATAATCACTGAAAAGCAGGTATGCTCCTGATGATTTTTCTCAAAGCCCCCTTCATGTCCCTGTTTCTCAGGCTGTAGATAAAGGGGTTCATCATGGGAGTGACCACAGTGTACATAACTGAAGCTACTGCAGTCTTCCTGGAAGAGTGTGTAAATGCAGCACTAATATATGAACCAAAGCCTGTCCCGTAGAACAAGGAAAGAACTGAGAAGTGAGACCCACAGGTGGAAAAAGCTTTATACATTCCACCTGCTGATGTCATTCTCAAAATGGAGGAGACAATTTGAGTATAAGAAAAAATGATTCCAGAGAGAGGAATACCTCCTAATATGGTAGCTGTAAAATATGTGATGATTTTATTGATGAGGTTATCAGAACAGGCAACCTTGGTGATCTGAAGAACTTCACAGAAGTAAGGAATTTCCAGATCTGTGCAGAAGGACAGTCGCAATAACATCAGACTGTGGAGCAAGGCATTCAAGATGCTAACCAACAAGGAGAGTAGAATTGTCAGACCACAGAGGTGGGGGTTCATGATGACAGTGTACCTCAGTGGGTGACAAATGGCTACATAGCGGTCATAGGCCATTACTCCAAGGAGAAAATTTTCTAAAGTAACAAAGACCAGGGCAAAGCAGACCTGGGTGAGGCAGCCTGCATAAGTGATGCTCTGATTCTGTACTTGGAGGTTCACCAGCATCTTTGGGATCGTGGTGGTGCTGAAACAGATGTCAGTGAAGGACAGATTGGCAAGAAAGAAATACACAGGGGTGTGGAGTTTGGGGTCAGAGGTGACAGCCAGAAAAATGATCAGGTTTCCTAGGACAGTGACCAGGTATATGAACAGAAACAGATTAAATAAAAGGGGCTGTAGTTCTGGATCCTCCGTCAGTGCCAGGAGAAGGAATTTTGAAATACCTGTTTGATTTCTGAGTTCCATGCAGTTGATGAATACGGTGGAAAAGATATGATAAGATACTAAAATACGTGGTTCCTGGACCAGCAGCCACTGTATCACCAGAGGCAAGCATCGTCTTGGAAAAGAAGGGAGAGGAAAAAAGAGGAAAACAAATGGGGTGTCTTCATCATGCTTGTTTTGTTACTTAAAAAATACATGGATGCTGATATAGCAAAGAATTCTGGAAAGATATAAAACAGACATCATGGCTAGTGTTTTGGTTTGTTTTGTTTTTGCATAATCTGCTAGTATGATCATTTATATTTTTGGTAATTTTTTAAAGACAAATGTATAAACTAGGGAAGCAGCCTAATGTGTCTATCTGGGTCTCCACCTCTTTCATCATAGATCAGGGCTGGACAACAGAGATATTATGAAGCTGTTTTAATAACCAGAAATGAGAAGATAAAGTGAAGTCAACACCCTACCCTCCCTTCCCCAAGAATGCAAGTAAATGTCAGAGCTTTCTGTAACAGTCATTCTGCTTGCTCAGGAAGAACATCGTCCCTGCCATAATAGAGAGAGAGAAGAAGACTACTGGAATGAGAGCTGCTTGAGTCTTGATGCAAAGATACACGGAAAAATATCAGAAAGATGGCAGACAGGCAGATATCCTATGGGTGACTTTGTTCTGATTACTTTATGTATGTACTCTATTCACAGTTTTACCTGGACGGATCTATGCTAAAACACCTGCCCTCATTTCTAAACATTAGCTAAGCAGTTTTAAGTTACCTGGTTGGCATCACTAAGGAATGATGTTTGACATCTGCCCTGAATGGTGAAGTTTGAAAATGTGTCCTCAGGAAAGGCAGAGGGACAGAATGAAGCTTCAGGCTCCTGATCAAGAAGGGTCATCTGTTGTGGAGTCCCAGGTGTGCTGCTTCCTGACTGGGGAAGGGCTGTTGAGTAAGGTGGTCATAGGCTGACTATTTGCAGTCTGTAATTTGGATTTGCAATATCCAAAGCTCCTCATTAACCAAACACTTTTATTGTCATTCAGATCCCAGGACAATACAAACCTCTAAAAAAGACCAAGGCATTAGAAGAGGAAAATTCAGGATGGCTGATTCCCTGTCCTGAGAGACCAGGTATCTGCCGTCCACCGCTCTCTACCTGTTTCTGCTCACCTTCTTCTTCCATATCTTTCATAAATTGACACATCATCCTTACAATTATGTTCTCGTCTTTATTTATTTACAAGTAAAATCATTTCGATCTTATCAATGATATCAGGAAGTCTGAAATGCAATTTTGGAAAAATACAGTTTACATATGTGGGTATAAATATTATATTTATAAATATATTTAAGATATCATAAAAATGCAAGCATTCAGATTTGTTTCTTCATATGAGTCACTGAATGTTTCTTGGATGTTAACCTTCATTCTGTTTATACTTATGGAAGATTCTAAGCTATTCTCTGTGATCGATTCTGACTAACATCACTGTTGAGAGACATATTATTCCCTTTTTAGGATTTCCAACTTTATCACAGCTTTTCCAGTTTCATCACAATAGTTTCAATCTATATTCTTTCCATTAGTGGAAGGTGGGTTGATAATTTGGCTCTTGATTTGAACAGAGTTGTAAGAAATCACAGTGTCATGACTAGGCACTAGTGTGCAGGTTTATCCACATTCTCAGTAGACTTAGTTAGATGGCAGATAGTGAAGACGGTGTTGCATGGGAATATTCACAGAAAAGCACTTAATTTTTAAAAGCTGACCATCCAAAAAGTTCAACAAGTCACATACAGGATAGACTTCAAAGAAAATAATCAAGTCATATCATAATCGCACTCGCTAAAACCAAAGACAAAGAAAGAATCCTGAGAGCAGCTGAAGAAAAATGAAAAATCACATACATAGGGGAAACAATAAGACTAAACTCTGATTACTTGGCAGAAACCATGCAAGCAAGAAGGCAATGGGATGCCGTATATAAAAACTTGAAAGAAAAAAAAATTGTCAACCAAGAATAATATATCCTGTAAAACTCTCATTCAAATATGATGGTGAAATTAGGGCATCTCCAGAAAAATAGAAATTAAGGGAATATGTAAAAAACAAACTTATAAGAATTATTAAAAGGAGTCCTTGGTTCGGTTTGAGGAAAACATCAGATTACACCCTGAATCTAGGACACAAGATCACACCAGCCATATACTAACCTAGGAAATGGACTCTCAAGGACTACTCAAAACGAAAAGATTTACAACACAGAACCAGAGAGGATAATCTGTAAGTGACAACAATGTCAGAACAATAAAAGACAGAATAAATGGTGTAGGTATAGAACTTTCTAATGAAGAGGAAGGCAAAGTGTTACGAAGTAATCATAGAGTAGTTCAAACCTAGGAACATAAAGATAAACTTCAAGGTAACCAAAAACAAAGTTAACAAACCTACTCATCAAAATGAAGAAGGAAAAAATAAAGTCTTGTTAAAAACAAAACCTACAAAAATAAAAGAAATGAAAAAAAAATTCCGCAAACAAAAGGAATTCAGCACAGGAGAGTAAGAGGAACAAAGAAAACATCTGCAACACACGCAAAAAAAAAAAAAAAAAACAGTACAAAATGATAGCAATAAACTCACACCTATCAATAATTACACTGAAAGTAAATGGCCTAAATGCACCCATAAAGAGACAGAGAGTGACAAAATGGTCAAAAAAAGAAAAAAAAAAAAACAGGATCCATCAATATGCTGCCTACAAGAGATGCGCTTTAGAAACAAAGACGTAAATTTATTAAAAATCAGAGGATGGAGAAAATATATCAAGGAAACAGCAACCAAAAAAGAGCAGGAATGGCAACACTAAACTCAGGTAAAATAGACTTTAAGAGAAAATCCACCATAACAGACAAAGACACCATATAATGATTAAAGGGATGATTCATCATGAAGACATAACATAATTAATATCTATGTACCCCATGACAGGGCTCCAAAATACATAAAACAAACTCTAACAGCACGGAAAAGAGAAATTGTGAGTTCTATAATAACAGCAGATTTCAACACACCACTTTGGGTAAAGAACAGAATATCTAGAAAAAAACTTAATAAAGATAGAGAAGACCTAAAGGCCACAATCAGCCAACTTGAATTCACAGACATATATAGAACCCAACATCTGCCAAGTACACATGGAATATTCACCAGAATAGACTACTTCTTATGCCACAGAGAAACCCTCAATAAAATCCAAAATATTGAGGTAATATGGAGTATCTTCGCTGATCACAATGCAATCAAAGTAGAAATTAACGACAGGCAGAGCAAGATAAAAAAAATCGATTACATGGAAACTGAATAATACCCTGGTTAAAAACTACTGGGTAACAGAAGAAATCAAAATGGAATCAAAAACTTCCTAGAATCCAAAAAGAATGAGAACACATCATACCAAAACTTTTGGGACACAGGAAAGGCAGTGCTCAGAGACCAATAGATGCACACATCAAAAAAGGAAGAAAGGACAAAATCAAAACATTAGCTACACAACTAGAACAAATGGAATGAGAATAGCAAAAAAAGCCCACAGCTGTCAGAACAAAGGGGATACTAAAGATCAAAGCAGAAATAAATGATGCTGAGAATAGAAAAACAATAAAAAGAATCAACAAAAGAAAAGCTGATTCTTTGAAAGGGTGAACAAAGTCGACAAACCACTGGCCAAACCAACAAAAGAAAAACAGGAGAGAGGATGCGAATAACCCAAATAAGAAATGAAGTGGGGACATTACAACAGACCCAACTGAAATAAGAAGTATCATAGCAGAGTATTATGAAAAACTATACTCCAACAAATTTGAAAACCTAGAGGAAATAGACAAATTTCTAGAAACACACTACCTACCCAAACTAACACAAAATGTTGTTGAAAATCTGAACAGACCCATAACAAGACTTGAGATTGAAAAGGTAAAAAAAAAAAAACAAAAAAAACTCCCAACCAAAAAAGCCCTGGCCCAGAAGGCTTCACTGGAGAATTCTACCAAACATTCAGAGAAGAGCTTATACCAGTAATACTCAAACTATTTCAGAACATAGAAAACGAAGGGATAATTCCAAATTCATTCTATTGAGCCAGCATAACCCTGATGCAAAACCAGGCAAAGACAGTACAAAAAAAGAAAATTACAGACCAGCATCTCTCACGAGCATGTTGCTCATTGAGTTGGTTCCCACTCATAGTGACCCTATGCACAACAGAATGAAACACTGCCTGGTTCTGAACCATACTTGCAATCGTTATGCTTGGGCTCATTGTTGCAGCCACTGTGTCAATCCACCTCGTTGAGGGTCTTCCTCTTTTCCGCTGACCCTGTACTCTGCCAAGCATGATGTCCTTCTCCAGGGACTGATCCTTCCTGACAACATGTCCAAAGTACGTAAGACCCAGTCTCACCGTCCTTGCCTCTAAGGAGCATTCTGGTTGTACTTCTTCCAAGACAGATTTGTTCGTTCTTTTGGCAGTCCATGGTATATTCAATATTCTTCACCAACACCACAATTCAAAAGCGTCAATTCTTCTTTGGTCTTCCCTATTCATTGTCCAGCTTTCGCATGCATATGATGCCATTGAAAATAACATGGTTTGGGTCAGGCGCACCTTAGTTTTCAAGGTGACATATTTGCTCTTTGACACTTTAAAGAGGTCCTTTGCAGCAGATTCACCCAATGCAATGCATCTTTTGATTTCTTGACTGCTGCTTCCATGGCTGTTGATTGTGGGTCCAAGTAAAATGAAATCCTTGGCGACTTCAATCTTTTCTCCGTTTATCATGATGTTGCTCACTGGTCCAGTTGTGAGTATTTTTGTTTTCTTTATGTTGAGGTGCAATCCATACTGAAGGCTGTGGTCTTTGATCTTCATTAGTAAGTGCTTCAAGTCCTCTTGACTTTCAGCAAGCAAGGTTGTATCATCTGCATAACGCAGGTTGTTAATGAATCTTCCTCCAATCCTGTTGCCCCATTCTTCTTCGTATAGTCCAGCTTCTCGTATTATTTGTTCAGCATACAGATTGAATAGGTATGGTGAAAGAATACAACCCTGGCACACAGCTTTCCTGACTTTAAACTAATCAGTATCCCCTTGTTCTGTCTGAACAACTGCCTCTTGATCTATGTAAAGGGTCCTCATGAGCACAGTGTTCTGGAATTTCCATTCTTTGCAATGTTATCCATAATTTGTTATGATCCACACAGTCAAATGGCTTTGCATAGTCAATAAAACACAGGTAAACATCCTTCTGGTATTCTCTGCTTTCAGCCAGGATCCAACTGACATTAGCAATGATATCCCTGGTTCCACGTCCTCTTCGGAAACTGGCCTGAATTTCTGGCAGTTCCCTGTGGATATACTGCTGGAGCCATTTTTGAATGATCTTTGGCAAAATTTTGCTTGTGAGTGATATTAATGATATTGTTCTATAATTTCCACATTTGGTTGGATCACCTTTCTTGAGAATAGGCAGAAATATGAATCTCTTCCAGTCAGTTGGCCAGGAAGCTGACTTCCATATTTCTTGAAGTACAACACTGTCAGTGATAGGATAATATCCATACGCCTACAAGGAAGACCAGTTAATACGACTATTGTTCAAATTTACGCACCAAACACTAGGTTCAAAGATGAAGAAATAAAAGATTTTTATCAGCTGCTGCAGTCTGAAATTGATCGAACATGCAATCAAGATGCATCGATAATTACTGCTGATTGGAATGAGAAAGTTGGAAACAAAGAAGAAAGATCAGTAGTTGGAAAATATGGCCTGGGTGATAGAAACAGTGCTGGAGATTAAATGATAGAATTTTGCAAGACCAACGACTTCTTCATTGCAAATCCTTTCTTTCACCAACATAAATGGCGACTATACACATGGACCTTGCCAGATGGAATATAATAGGAATCAAATTGGCTACATCTGTGGAAAGAGATGATGGAAAAGCTCAATATCATCAGTCAGAACAAGGCCAGCGGTCAACTGTGGAACAGACCATCAATTGCTCATATGGAAGTTCATGTTGAAACTGAAGAAAATTAAAACAAGTCCGTGAAAGAGAAAGTACGACAACCTTGAGTATATCCTACCTGAATTTAGAGACCATTTCAAAAATAGACTTTATACATTGAACACTAATCACCAAAGACCAGACAAGTTGTGGAATGACATTAAGAATATCATACATGAAGAAAGTAAAAGTTCTTTAAAAAGATAGGAAAGAAATAAAAGACTAAATGGATGTCAGAAGAGACTCTGAAACTTATTCTTCAAAGTGAAGCAGCTAAAGCAAAAGGAAGAAATGATGAAGTAAAAGAACTGAACAGAGTATTTCAAAGGGCAGCAAGAGAAGACAAAGTCTTATAATGACATGTGCAAAGAGCTGCAGATAGAATACCAAAAAGGTATTTCTTAAGCTGAAAGAACTGAAGAAAAAATTCAAGCCTCAAACTGCAATAGTGAAGGATTCTATGCGGGAAAATATTAAACTATGCAAGAAGCATCAAAAGAAGATGGAAGGAATACACAGAATCATTATACCAAAAGGAATTGGTCTACATTCAACCATTTCAAGAGGTAGGATGTGATCAGGAACTGATGGTATTGAAGGAAGAAATCTAAGATGCACTGAAGGCATTGGAGCAAAACAAAGCTTGAGGAATTGATAGAATATCAGTTGAGATGTTTCAACAAACAGATGCAGCACTGGAAGTGCTCACTCATCTATGCCAAGAAATTTGGAAGACAGCTACCTGGCCAACCAACTGGAAGAGATCCATATTTATGCCTACTCCCAAGAAAGGTGATCAAACTACAATTGGAAATTATTGAACAATATCATATGCAAGTAAAATTTTTGCTAAAGATCATCAAAAAAGGGCTGCAGCAGTATACGGACAGGGAACTGCCAGAAATTCAGGTTGGATTCAGAAATGGATGTGGAACCAGAGACATCACTGATGATGTCAGATGGATCTTGGCTGAATGCAGAGAATACCAGAAAGATGTTTACCTATGCTTTACTGACTATGCAAAGGCATCCGACTATGTGGATCATAACAAACTATGGATAACGTTGTGAAGAATGGGAATTCCAGAACACTTAATTGTGCTCATGAGGAAACTGTACATAGATCAAGAGACAGTCTTTCCTACATAACAAGGGGATGCTGCATGGTCTAAAGTTAGGAAAGGTGTGCATCAGGGTTTTGTCCTTTCACCATACCTATTCAATCTGTATGGTGAGCAAATAATTCAAGAAGCTGGACTCTATGAAGAACTGGGCATCAGGACTGGAGGAGGACTCATTAACAACCTGTGTTATTCAGATGACATAAACTTGCTTGCTGAAAGTGAAGAGGACTTGAAGCACTTGCTGATCAAGATCAAAGACAACAACCTTCAGTGTGGATTACACCTCAACATAAAGAAAACAAACATCCTCACAACTGGACCAATGAGCAACATCATGATAACTGGGTAAAAGATTGAAGTTGTCAAGGATTTCATTTTACTTGGACCCACAATCAACAGCCATGGAAGCAGCAGTCGAGAAATCAAAAGATGCCTTGCATTTGGGAAAATCTGCTGCAAAAGACCTCTTTAAAATGTTGAAAAACAAAGATGTCACCTTGAAGACTAAGGTGTGCCTGACCCAAGCCATGGTATTTTCCACTGGATCATATGCATGTGAAAGCTGAACAGTGAATAAGGAAGACAGAAGATGAATTAGCCCCTTTGAACTGTCACGCTGGTGAAGAATATTGAATATCCCATGGACTGCCAAAAGAACAAACAAATCTGTCTTGGAAGAAGTACAACCAGAATGCTCCTTAGAAGCTAGGATAGCAAGACTATGACTTACATACTTTCAATATGTTGTCAGGAGAGATCTGTCGCTGGAGAAAGACATCATGCTTGGTAAAGTCAAGGTCAAAGAAAAAAGAAAGACCCTCAGGGAGACGGACTGACATAGTGGCTACAACAATGGGCTCAAGCATAGCAATGATTATGGGCATAGCACAGGACAAGGCAGTGTTTTGTTCTTTTGTGCTTAGGGCTGCTATGAGCTGGAACCAACTTTACAGCACCTAACAACAACAAACTGGTAACGAAGAAGTAAAACTCTCCCTATTTGAGGATGACGTCATACTATACATAGAAAACCCAAAAGACTCCATGAGAAAAGTACTGGGACTAATAAATTCAGGAGAATGGCAGGATACAAAATAAACATACAAAAACCAGTTGGATTCCTACACACCAATAAAGAGAACGATGAAAAAGAAATCATGAAAATAATACCATTTATAATGCCCCCCCCCCAATAGTTAGGAATAAATCTAACCAGGGATGTAAAAGACCTATACAAAGAAAACTACAAAACAGTACTGCAAGAAACCAAAAGAGATCTATGTAAATGGAAAAACATACCATGCTCATGGATAGGTAGACTCAACATTGTGAAAATGACAGTTTGACCCAAAGCAATTTACAGATACAATGCAATCCTGATTCAAATACCAACACCATTATTTAAAATGATGAAAAACTAATTATTAACTTTATAAGGAAAGGGAAGAGGCCGCTGATAAGTAAAGCACGATTGAAGAAGAAGCATAAAGTATGAGGACTCACACTATATAACCTTAGAACCACTATACAGCTATGGTAGTCAAAACAGCCTGGTACTGGTATAAGGACAGACACGTCGACCAATGAAACAGAATTGAGAGCCCAGATGTGAATCCATCCACATATGATCACCTATATTTATGCCTATTCCCAAGAAAGTTGATCCCAACAAATGCAGAAATTATTGAACAATATCATTAATATCACATGGAAGTAATTTTTGCTGAAGATCATTCAAAAGTGGCTGCTGCAGTATACTAACAGGGAACTGCCAGATGTTCAAGCCGGATTCAGTAGAGGATGTGGAACCAGGGATATCATTGCTGATGTCAGATGGATCCTGGCTGAAAGCAGAGAATACCAGAAGGATGTTTACCTGTGTTTTATTGACTATGCAAAGGCATTCAACTGTGTGGATCATAACAAATTATGGATAACATTGTGAAGAATTGGATTTCCAGAGTGCTTAATTGTGCTCACAAGGGACCTATACTTAGATTAACAGGCAGTTGTTTGAACAGAACAAGTGAATACTGCCTGGTTTAAAAACAGGAAAGGTGTGCATCAGGGTTGTATCCTTTCACCATACCAATTCAACCTGTATGCTGAGCAAGTAATCCAAGAAACTGGACTATAAGAAGGAGAATGGTGCATCAGGATTGGAGGAAGACTCATTAACAGCCTGTGTTATACAGATGACACAACCTTACTTGCTGAAAGTCAAGAGGACTTGAAGCACTTGCTGATGAAGATCAAAGACCACAGCCTTCAGTACAGATTACACCTCAACATAGAGAAAACAAAAATCCTCACAACTGGACCAATAAGCAACATTATGATAAACAGGTAAAAGATTGAAGTTGTCAAGGATTTCATTTTACTTGGATCCACAATCAACAGCCATGGAAGCAGCAGTCAAGGAATAATAAGACACATTGCATTGGACAAATCTGCTGCATCATATGCATGTGAAAACTGGACTATGAATAACTAAGACCGAAGAAGAATTGATGCTTTGAATTGTGGTGTTGGCAAAAAATATTGAATATACCATGGACTGCCAAAAGCACGAACAAATATGCCTTGGAAGAAGTAAAACCAGAATGTGCCTGAGAAGCAAGGATGGCAAGACTGCTTCTTATGTACTTTGGACATGTTGTCAGGAAGGATCAGTTGCTGGAGAACGACATCATGTTTGGTAATGTAAAGGGTCAGCAGAAAAGAGGAAGACCCTCAATGAGATGGGTTGACACAGTGGCTCCAACAATGAGCTCAAGCATAACAATGAATGTAAGAATTGTGCAGGACTGGGCAGTCTTTCGTTCTGTCGTGCATAAGGTTGCTATGAGTTGGAACCGACTCGATGGCACCTCACAACAACAATAAAGGTCATAGAAGAAAAAATAGATCAATGCTACAGGTACTGATACATGACATCAACAGGATACAAACCATAACTAAGCACATGAACTCTACAAGATAAGCTAAATAATTGGGATCTTCTAAAATTAAACACTCTCATCAAAAGACTTTGCCAAACAATGAAGGGTAAGACAGTATACAATACAGGGGAAGCCAGCACAACTTGTACAAGGCAAAGTCATGGAAGCTCCAGAGACACATCCAAATTCCCCGACGTACCGAATTACTGGGATGGGGGCTGTGGGGACCATGGTCTCTGGGAACATTTAGCTTAATTGGCATAACATAGTTGATAAGGAAAGTGTTCTACATTCTACTTTGGTGAGTAATGCCTGGGGTTTTAAAAGCCCATGAGGGGCCATCTAAGATACTCCACTGGTCTTACCCCTTTGGTAGCACAGGAGAATGAAGAAAACTAAAGACACAAGAGAAAGATTAGTTCAAAGGACTGAAGGACCACAACCACCACGGCCTCCACAAGTATGAGTCCAACATAACCAGGTGGTGCCTGGCTACCACCAGCGACTGCTCTGATAGGGATCACAATACAGGGTCCAGGACAAAGCTGGAAAAAAATGTAGAACAAAATTTTAACTTACAAAAAAAGATCACACTTACTGTCCTAACAGAGACTGGAGAAACTCTGAGAATATGGCCCCCAGACACCATTTTAGCTCAGTAATGAAGTCACTCCTGAGGTTAACCCTTCAGCCAAAGATTAGACAGGCCCGTTAAAAAAAAAATGAGACTAAAGGGGCACACCAGCCTAGGGGCAAGGACTAGAAGGCAGGAGAAGATAAGAAAGCTGGTAATAGGGAACCCAAGGTCAAGAAGGGAGAGTGCTGACATATCATGGGGTTGTTAACCAATGTCATAAAAGAATATGTGTATTAACTGTTCAATGAGAATCTAGTTTGTTCTGTAAAGCTTCACCTAAAGCACAATTAAAAAAAATAAAAAGACTTCACCAAAAGAGTAAAAGGAGAACCTACAGATTGAGAAAAACATTTTTTGGCTATTAGAAATTTGACAGAGGTCTAATCTCTAAAATCTACAGGAAAATTCAACACCTCTACAAAAAAAGACAAGTACTCCAGTGAAAAGGTAGACAAACAAAATGAAGAAAAACTTAATCAAAGAAGATATTCAAGCAGCTAACAGGCACAAGAGGAAATGCTCGAAATCACTAGCCATCGGAGAAATGCAAATCAAAACCAAAATGAGATAACATCTCACCCAGACATTACTGGCACGAATCACAAAAACAGGAAATAACAAATACTGGAGAGCCTACGGGGAGATTGAAACTCTTATGTACTGCTGGTGGGAATACAAAATGGCACAACTCTTTTTGAAAACAATATGGTGCTTCCTTAGAAAGCTAGAAATAGAAATACCATAAAAAAGAAAAAAATTTCTTAAATGATCCAGAAATTCCACTTCTATTTAACGAGAAGCTAGTTTGTTCTGTAAACTTTCATGTAAAGTACAATTAAAAAAACAAAAAAAACACTACATCTTTAAAAAATTAAAAAAAAAAAAATCTTGGTGAAAGTATACACAGCCAAAGATACACCATTGAACAATTTCTACAGGTACAATTCAGTGACATTGATTGCATTCTTCAAATTGTACTTCCATTCTTGTTATGCTTTCCCAAATCGTTCCACTACCATTATCTTAAACTCAATTTCCCCTAAACTTCACATTCAACCTTTTATGTTGTCATGGTCAATTTCATCTCACATACATAGTTCTTTAAAAGGGCACAATGCTCAATGCAGAAGTACTTTACTAATTAAGATAAGCTTTTTTTCTTTTTTATTGAAAGAAGGCTTTAGGGGATAGAGTTGCTTTATCTTTAAAGTTTAAGATCATTTTAGGGCAATAGTTTTAGGCATTCATCCAGCTTTACTGGATCCATTGATAATTTGAAATTCTGTTCCATGTTTCTACCCCCCAACCCCCCATTTCATCAGAATTCTTCTATAGAATCTTTGATCAAAACATTCAGTAATGGTAGCTGGGCAATAACAAGTTCTGGTCTCATGGTAAAGGAGGCAGTTGCTCATGAAGGCAGCTAGGTATGCATTTGATTTCCTCCTCCTATTTCAGACTCTCCTTCTTCCCCTGTTGCTTCAGGTAAATGGAGACCAATTGTTGTACCTTGGATGGCCACTTGCTAGCTTTGAACACTCCAGTAACGAGTCAAGAAACTAGGAGGTACAACAGAAGTACTGCAAAAAAAAAAATTAGGAAACAGATACCAGGTTTAGGACTTCAATCTGTCTTCCTGGGGGAAATAATTCAATCCATATTAGTGAGATTCAACAAAATAGAAGAACATCACAGAAAATGATAAATACAGGATTCAAGATAGTGCTTGCCACTGACTGGGCAGATAGAGTGAAATGTGAATGGAAGACGTGTGAAATGAATTCTATGATGATGGCATTACCTCAGTTCTTAAATGAGGGGTAGGGATATGAGGTTTCATTACACTGATATTCTTTAAGAGCTATGAATACATTTCACACGCTACTTTGCAAAAGATATTTTAATAAGTAAAATTGAAAAGGTTTTCAACTTTCAGATTCTTT
Organism: Elephas maximus indicus; assembly: GCF_024166365.1. Classification (NCBI taxonomy): domain Eukaryota; kingdom Metazoa; phylum Chordata; class Mammalia; order Proboscidea; family Elephantidae; genus Elephas; species Elephas maximus. The sequence goes on from NC_064821.1 coordinate 16,114,666, forward strand.
CATATTCTGTATTCTAAAACAATCTTCCATGTTCTTCTAATATTTACATCATGCTTCTTGGATTTCAGCATACATCAAAATCTCAAAAAGTGGTTATTAACAATGCTCATCATTGGAATGTCTCCCCAGAGATCAAAGTCAGTAGTTCTTGAGTGAGGTATAGAAACCTGCAGTGTGAACATAAATGGAGGCAGCTTTGCTCTAGAAGACACCTGGTGTGCCAGGTTAGGAACTCCTCTGAGTGTGCTGCCGAACACAATCCTTCCACCACCGTCAATAATGACCTGAACATTAGGCTGTCCATACACTGCATTGACTCTCCTATAAAACTTGAATTGTTGTCACCCGCATACTACAGAGATGATTCTGATTGATGAACCTGCTTCTTTGTGCCTGTGGGAAAAGCTATCACCCTGGGCCTGCTAACTTCTCTTTTCTGCTGTCTTACTGTACACTCAATGTATCTTCTTCAAAATAAAGTCCATCCCACAGAAAAACTGTCTTTCTCACAAATACATGTTAAAAAGTTTTACATGAGACCCCTAAGAGTACAGCAAACCCTCTAAAACCATAGCAATTTAACTGAGTTTATTGAAAAGCTGCAAATTAAGGTGACTAAAGAGAAAAGTAACATCTCATATATACTCTGATCAATAAATCAATGCGAAAGGCTCAAAGCAAATATGGTTCCAAAAAGACTGCAAACTCTACCCAAACTACTGAATATTATTCATTTGATTATATTATTAAGACTAGTAAAACCTGCTGAAAGATATTACATTAAAGGTAAACCAACAAAACTGCTGAATCAAGTGGTAGAAATGTTTGAGAGCAAGGAATAACAAGCCTTATAAATAATGGTAACGTGTAGAACACAAAGATCTCAGTTGCATTTTATTGAAAATTTTGTGCCAGCCATTGTATTAAGTGTTTGTAGCAGTGGCAGGGATTCACTTCCCAACTGAAAATACAATCTGCATGGTCAGCCTGAGGCTCTCATAGTACTTGCTTTTCCACATACCAGAAATTTGATGAGGATGGGATGTATGATCCTATTCAAAGTGATGAGACAAGAGGAGATGTCTTCTGTATGACTCCATGGAAACATCTATTAACAATAGACCTCAATTAACAGTAGGCAGAGAAGGAGTCAGTTTTGTGTCTCTGAGCATCATGTGTGTATATGCCACACCTGGATCTGTTGCAGCCGTCCTAGGATGCAGTCACCTTATAGGGGACTGAAGTAAGTGCTTCTGATCTGTTCCTGTGCATTCTCTACCTTTGAAGCCCTTGTAATGAAGGCATGTTAAAGTGAGGATTTATATTTCTTATAAGAACTGAAGGCTTCCTCACTGATAACGGTCAATTATCTCACAATCTTCTGAAGCCACTGAGATCATCTAATTTTGCCCATGTTATAGATAATGAAACTGAATATGGTGAGTGCTGACGTTAATCTGGATACCTACAGTTTACCGGTGACATGTCTCAGTGATTACAAATTGGAGCAGGAAAAGTAAGTTCTCATCTCTCACAGTGGGACTAAATCTATGTTTACATTAACATGGCTGTCATGGATTAAATTATGACCCCCCCAAATATCTGTCGCCTTGACTAGGTCATGATCCCCTTGTATGATTGTCTAACATTTTATCTTCTGATGTGATTTCCTTATACGTTGTAAATCCTATCTCCGTAATGTAATATGATGGATTAGTGGCAGTTAATTGATGAGGTCTACAAGATTAGGTAGTTTCTTAAGCCACTCTCTTTTGAGATATAAAAGAGAGAAGTGAGCAGAGAGATATGGGAACCATGTACCACCAAGAAAGAAGTGCAAGGAGCAAAGCACGTCCTTTGGACCTCGGGTTCCTGCACTGAGATGCTCCCAGACCAACGGGAGACTGATGACAAGGACCTTCCTTCAGAGCCGACAGAGAGAAAGCCTTCCCCTGGTACTGGCATCAGGAATTTGGGCTTCTAGCTTACTGGACTGTGAGAGAATAAACATCTCTTTGTTAAAGCCATCCACTTATGGTATTTCTGTTATAGCAGCACTAGATAACTAAGAATTGCTCTATCCATAGGATCAGGCTGGAGCTAGTCTCTGGCTATTCCCACAATCTTGCTTTCATCCTTTCCTGGACTCCTTCACTTTCTCCCACTTTCCTGCTGCTGAAGTGGATGTCCTCACAACCACATAACAGGATCACCTGCCTTAGGCTCTGCTTCTGTAGAACTTGACCAAATTAACTGAGGTTAGAGATTTGAAATTATTTGTCAAAAAGTACAGAGCTACACAAAGAGCAGAGTCAGGGTCCAATCTCAAATTGAACTGCACTTAGCCATTATGTTATCTTGTGGTTTTAGAAGAATGTGGTGAGGGAAGAGTTGGGAGTTCTGGCTCACTAGCATTGTTTCACTTCGATGTTTTCTAGAAATTCAGGCCCAAAGCAGATAATTTAATCACTGAAAAGCAGATATGCACCTGATAATGTTCCTCAGGGCTCCCTTCACATCCCGGTTTCTCAGGCTGTAGATGAATGGGTTCATCATGGGAGTTACGATAGTGTACATCATTGAAGCTACTGCAGTCTTCCCGGAAGTGTGTGTAAATGCAGCACTAATATATGTACCTAAGCCTGTCCCATAGAACTAGGAAACAACTGAGAGATGAGACCCACAGGTGGAAAAAGCCTTATACTTTCCACCCACTGAAGACATTCTCAAAATGGAGGAGAAAATTTGAGTATAAGAAAAAATGATTCCAGAGAGAGGGACACCACCCAGTATGGTAGCTGCCAAATATAAGAAGACGTTATTGAGGAGGGTATCAGAACAGGCAACCTTGGTGATCTGGAGAACTTCACAGAAGAAGTAGGGAATTGCCCAATCTGTGCAGAAAGACAGACGCAATACCATCAGGCTATGGATCAAGGCATCCACAGTGGCAATGAACAAGGAGAGTAGAATCAGCAGACCACAGTGACGGGGGTTCATGATGACTGTATACATCAGTGGGTGACAAATGGCCACATAGCGGTCATAGGCCATTACTCCAAGAAGAAAGCTTTCCAAACTAACAAAAATCAGAACAAAGCAGACCTGGGTGAGGCAGCCTGTGTACGTGATGCTCTGATTCTGTACTTGGAGGTTCACCAGCATCTTTGGAATCGTGGTGGTGCTGAAACAGATGTCAGTGAAGGACAGATTGGCAAGAAAGAAATACATGGGGGTGTGGAGGTGGGAGTCAGAGCTGACAGCCAGGATGATGAGCAGGTTCCCCAGGACAGTGACCAGATATATGGACAGAAACAAGCTAAAGAGGAGGGGCTGCAGTTCTGGGTCGTCTGTCAGTGTCAGGAGAAGGAATTCTGAAACACTTGTTTGGTTTCTAGGCTCCATATTATTGATGAATCTGATGGAAAAATGAGATGACAAGGCACTCAAATGTGTGGTCTCTATACCAGCTGTAGCTGTGTTACTAGAAGCAAACACCATCTAGGGTAAGGAACGTGAGGAATGGAGTGGCATACAAAGTTGGTGCCATCTGTGCATATTTTTTGGTTATTTAATAAAAAGTACATGGATCTGATCGGCAGCTGAGCAAAGTGATGGGTGCTCATTTTTTTTTTTTTGCACCATCTGTTGGTACGATCTTTTTAAAATATTTTGTAGTTTTACAGGAAGAAAAGCCTGGTGATCTACTTCTGAAAATCATCCAGTGAAAACCCTATGATCAAAACAGTTGATTCCCAGCTGATTGTGGGGACGGTTCAAAATCTGGCAGCTTTTCCTTCTGCTGTGCGTAGTTTGCCATAAGCCAAGGTCCCACTCGATGGCAGCTAACACAACAACAACATGGCCTCTTGTGGACTTCCTTGTGGGCCCAGTATTCTAGCCCAAGGGGCATATTCTATCCAAGTGTTGATGGACACACTTTTCCTATGAAAGGATCTATTTTTACAAAGAAAAATTGGCTCATACCCTCCCAGATATGAAGTATCAATAAACTTATTATTGTTTTTTTAGCTGGTGATTGTATAGACAAAAACACATAGAAGAGGGAGGCATCTTGAAGAGTCTGTCCCAGATGCCTCATCTTTTCCCAGAGATTACAGCCAGGTGACAGAAGTAATACAAATGTGTGTTACAAACCAGGAGTGGGAAGATAAGGCAAAGCAGTGTCCTATTTCATCACCAACAAGAATGCAAGTAAATATCAGAGAACTTTATAATAGTTATAACGTTTAAGAAGGGGCAATTTCTGCCCAGGAGGAAAATGGTTTTACCATTGTTGAGACACAGTAAGACCAAACAACCAAACCAAACCCATTGCCATCAAGTCAATTCCTACTAATTTCGACCCTATAGGACAGAGTAGAATTACCCCATGGAGTTTCCCAGGAGCACCTAGTAGGTTCGAACTGCTGACCTTTTGGTTAGCAGCCGCAGCACTTAACCTCTATGCCACCAAGGTTCCTGACAGAGTAAGAGATTGGTAGAATTGGAGCTCCTTGGTACAAAGAAACATGTCAGGAAGTTGGAAGACTGTGAGGCAGGAATCCATGGGAGACTTGAGTTTGATCATATTATGTATGCTACTCTCTTCACAGCTTCCCCTGGGTGAACTTGTGATGAAACATTTGTTCTTATTTCCAAACAATAACTAAGCGATTTTAAGTTACCTGGCTGGCAGTGCCGTAGAATGATGCTGGACAAGTCCCCTGGATGGTGAAAATGGAAGATGTGTCCTGAGAAAAGGCAGAGAGACTGAGAGGGACCCCTGGCTCCTGAGCCTGAGGATCATCTGTGGGTGGAGTCTCAGGTGTGCTCCTTCCTGCCTGGGGGAGGGATGTTGAGTGGGGTGGTCACAGGCAGACTATTTGCAGTCTCCATATCCCTAGGGGCTCAATATCCAAAGCTCCTCATTAACCAAACTCTTTTATTGCCATTCTGATCCCAGGGCAGTTCAAATCCTGAAAGACCAAAGCTTGAAACTGTGGAATTCTGGATGCCCCTGTGAGACCAGCTGCATGCCCTTTATCTCTATTGTTTCTGCTCACCTGCATGTTATATGCTATGCACAGGTGTACACACACAATCCTTCTCCAATTGGATTGCAGTCTTCTTTTTTTTAACACAACTGGTGACAACTCTATCTTATCAATGACATTAGGAAGCCTGATTCCTATTTTAAGTGTGAAGATAAGTTTATATATATGGGTATAATATATGCATCATATATGGAAGCAGCAGTCAAATAATCAAATGACAAATTACATTGGGCAAATCTGCTGCAAAAAGCCTCTTTAAAGCGCTTAAAAAGCAAAGATGTCACTTTGAGAACTAAGGTTCTTCTGACCCAAGCCAAGGTATTTTTGATTGCCTCATATGCACTTGAAAGCTGGACAATGAATTAGGAAGACTGAAGAAGAAATATGCCTTTGAATTATGGGGTTGGCAAAGAATATTGAATCTATCTTAGGCTGTCAGAAGAACAAACATCTGTCTTGGAAGAACTTCAGGAAGAATGCTCCTTAGAAGCTAGGACGGTGACACTTCATCTCAACTACTTCGGACATGTTATTGAGAGAGACCAGTCTCTGGAGAAGGCCATCATCTGGTAAATACAGGGGCAGCAAAATAGAGGAAGACCCTCAACAAGATGGATTGACAGTGGCTGCAATGATGGGATCAAGCAAAGCCATAATTGTGAGGCTGGCAGGAGACCGGGAAGTGCTTTGTTTTATTGTACATAGGGTCGCTATGAGTCAGGACTGATTTGATACAATTTTTTTTTTAATAGCATAACAACATAAAATATTTAGAAATAAAGCTAAGATAGTGCAAAATGCAAATATTCAGTTTTGTTTCTTTCTGAGAGTCATTGAACATCCTCTGACGCTTACTGTATCATTCTGTATATTTTATATACAGCATATTCTCTTCTCTGTGATCAGTTCTAACTATGATCACTGGAAACAGACTTCAAGTTTTCAATAACCAGTTTTCCCAGTTTCTTTTATTCAATGTACATTTTTCTTCATATTAGTGAAAGTTGGCTTGATATTTTGGCTCTAAATATTTTTTTTAATTTTTATTGTAGTTTAAGTGAAAGTTTACAAATCAAATCAGTCTCTCCTACAAAAATTTATACAAACCTTGATGTGTACTCCTAACTGCTTTCCCCCTAATGAGACAGCACACTCCTTCCCTCCACTCTCTCTTTTTGTGTCCATTCAGCCAGCTTCTGACCCTCTCCACTGTCTCATCTGCCCTCCAGACAGAAGATGCCAACATAGTCTCATGTGTCTACTTGATCTAAGAAGCTCACTCTTCACCAGTATCATTTTCTATCCCATTGTCCAGTCCAATCAATGTCTAAAGAGTTGGCTTTGGGAATGATTCCTGTCTTGGGTTAACAGAAGGTCTGGGGACCATGACCAGCGGGGTCCTTCTAGTCTCAGTCAGACCATTAAGTTTGGTATTTTTACTAGAGTTTGGGGTCTGCATCCCACTGCTCTCCTGCTCCCTCAGGGGTTCTCTGTTGTGTTCCCTATCAGGGCAGTCATCGGTTGGTGCCAGGCACCATCTAGTACTTCTGGTATCAGGCTGATGTAGTCTCTGATTTATGGGGCCCTTTCTGTCTCTTGGGCTTGTACTTACCTTGTGTCTTTGGTGTTCTTCATTCTCCTTTGATCCAGGTGGGTTGAGACCAATTGATGCATCTTAGATAGCCGCTGCCTAACATTTAAGGCCCCAGACGCCACTCTCCAAAGTGGGATGCAGAATGTTTTCTTAATAGATTTTATTATGCCAATTGACTTAGATATCCCCTGAAACCATGGTCCCCAAGCCCCTGCCCCTGCTATGCTGGCTTTCGAAGTGTTGAGTTTATTCAGGAAGCTTCTTTGCTTTTGGTTTAGTCCTGTTATGCTGAACTCTCCTGTATTAATATGTTCTCTTTCCCTTCACCTAAAACAGTTCTTATCTACCACCTAATTAGTGAAAACCCCTTTCCCTCTTTCCCTCCCTCCCCACTTTGTAAACATCAAAGAATATTTTCTTTTCTGTTTAAACTGTTTCTTGAGTTTTTATAATAGTAGTCTTATATAATATTTGTCCTTTTGAAACTAATTTCACTGAGCATAATGCCTTCCAGATTCTTCCATGTTATGAAATGTTTCATGAATTCATCATTGTTCTTCATCGATGCGTAGTATTCAATTCTATGACTATACCATAGTTCATCCATTCATCCATTGATGGGCACATTGGTGGCTTCCATGTTTTTGCTATTGTAAACAGTGCAGGAATGAACATGGGTGTGCATGTATCTGTTCGTGTAAAGGCCCTTATTTCTCTAGGATATATTCCAAGGAGTGGGATTTCTGGATCGTATGGTAATTCTATTTCTAGCTCTTTAAGGAAGTGCCAAATCGATTTCCAAAGTGGTTATACCATTTTACATTCCCACCGGTAGTGTAGAAGTGTTCCAGTCTCTCCACAACCTCTTTGTGTCTTTTGGATTAATGCCAGTCTTATTGGAGTGAGATGGAATCTCATTGTTGTTTTGATTTGCATTTCTCTAATGGCTAATGATCGTATTTCCTCAAGTATATGTTAGCTACCTGAATATCTTCTTTAGTGAAGTGCGTGTTCGTATCCTTTGCCCATTTCTTAAGTGGGTTATTTACCTTTTGTAGGAGAGATTTTGCAGCATTACATAGATTTTAGAGATCAGGTGCTGATCGGAAATGCCATAGCTAAAAACTTTTTCCCAGTCTGTAGGTAATCTTTTCCCTCTTTTGGTGAAGTCTTTGGATGAGCATAGGTGTTTGACTTTTAGGAGCTCCCAGTTATCTAGTTTCTCTTTTGCATTGTTAGTAATGTTCTGTATACTGTTTATGCCATGTATCAGGGCTCCTAGCATTGTCCCTAGTTTTTCTTCCATGATCTTTATTGTTTTAGATTTTATATTTAGGTCTTTGATCCATTTTGAGTTAGTTTTTGTGCATGGTGTGAGGTATGGGTCTTGTTTCATTTTTTTGCAGATGGATATCCAGTTATGCCAGCACCATTTGTTAAAAAGACTGCCTTTTCCCCATTTAACTGACTTTGGGCCTTTGCCTAATATCAACTGCTCATATGTGGATGGATTTATGTCTGGATTCTCAATTCTGTTCCATTGGTCTATGTATCTGTTGTTGTACCAGTACCAGGCTGTTTTGACTACTGTGGTGGTATAATATGTTCTAAAATCAGGTAGAGTGAGGCCTCTCACTTTGTTCTTCCCTTTCAGTAATGCTTTACTTATCCAGGCCCTCTTTCCCTTCCATATGAAGATGGTGATTTGTTTCTCCATCTCATTAAAAAAGGTCGTTGGAATTTGGATCAGAATTGCATTATATCTATAGATGGCTTTTGGTAGAATAGACATTTTTAAAATGTTAAGTCTTCATATCCATGAGCAAGGTATGTTTTTCCACTTATGTCGGTCCCTTTGGTGTCTTGCAGTAGTGTTTTGTAGTTTTCTTTGTACAGGTTTTTTACAACTCTGGTAAGATTTATTTGAAAGTATTTTATCTTCTTGGGGGCATCAATAAATGGTATCGATTTGGTGATTCCTCTTTGATGTTCTTTTTGTTGGGGTAGAGGAATCCAACTGATTTTTGTATGTTTGTCTTGTTTCCTGATGATCTGCTGAACTCTTCTATTAGCGTCAGTAGTTTTCTTGAGAATTCTTTAGGGTTTTCTGTGTATAAGATCATGTCATCTGCAAGTAGAGATGCTTTTACTTCTTCCTTACCATTCTGGATGCTCTTTATTTCTTTGTCTAGCCTAATTTCTCTGGCTAGGACCTGCAGCACAATGTTGAACAAGAGTGGTGATAAAGGGCACCCTTGTCTGGTTCCTGATCTCAAGGGAAATGCTTTCAGACTCTCTCCATTTTGGGTGATGTTGGCTGTTAGCTTTGTATAAATGCCCTTTATTATGTTGAGGAATGTTCCTTCTATTCCTATTTTGCTGAGGGTTTTTATCATGAATGGATGTTGGACTTTGTCAGATGCCTTTTCTGCATCATTTGACAAAATCATGTGATTCTTTTCTTCTCTTTTGTTTATGTGGTGAATTACATTAATTGTTTTTCTAATGTTGAACCATCCCTGCATACCTAGTGTGAATCCTACTTGGTCATGGTGAATTTTTTTTTTTTGATATGTTGTTGAATTCTATTGGCTAGAATTTTGTTGAGGATTTTTGCGTCTAAGTTCATGAGGGATATAGGTCTGTAATTTTCTTTTTTTGTGGTGTCTTTACCTGGTTTTAGTATCAGGGACGGGGCGCTATGAGTCGGAATTGACTCAAGGGCACTGGGCTACTGGGTTGGGTAGTATCAGGGATATGCTGGCTTCATAGAATGAGTTTGGGAGTATTCTGTCCTTTTCTATGCTCTGAAATAGTTTTAGTAGTAGTGGTGTTTTCTCTGAAAGTTTGGTAGAACTCTGCAGTGAAGCCGTCCGGACCAGGGCTTTTTTTTTGTTGGGAGTATTTTGATTACTTTTTTAATCTCTTCTTTTGTTATGGGTCTATTTACTTGTTCTACGTCTGTTTGTGTTAGTTTAGGTAGGTAGTGTGTTTCTAGGAAATCATCCATTTCTTCCAGGTTTTCAAATTTGTTAGAGCACAATTTTTCATAGTAATCTGACATGATTGTTTTAATTTCAGTTGGGTCTGTTGTAATATCGCCCATCTCATTTCTTATTCGGGATATTTACTTCCTCTCCTTTTTTTCTTTTGTCAGTTTGGCCAATGTTTTGTCAATTTTGTTAATTTTTTCAAAGAAACAGCTTTTGGTCTTGTTACTCCTTTCCATTTTTTTTCCTGTTTTCTATTTCATTTAATTCTGCTCTAATTTTTATGATTTGCTTCCTTGTGGTGCCTGAGGCTTTCTTTTGTTGCTCTCTTTCTATTTGTTCAAGTTGTAGTGGTAATTCTTTGATTTTGGCCCTTTCTTCTTTTTGTACGTGTGCGTTTATTGGTATAAATTGACCTGTGAGCCCTGCTTTTGCTGTGTTCCAAAGGTTCGGATAGGAAGTGTTTTCATTGTCATTAGATTCTTGAATTTCTTTATTCCATCCTTAATGTCTTCTATAATCCAGTCTTTTTTGAGCAGGGTATTGTTCAGTTTTCAAGTGTTTGATTTCTTTTCTCTGCTTTTTCTGTTATTGATTTCTACTTTTATGGCCTTATGGTCAGAGAAGATGCTTTGTAATATTTAAATGTTTTTGATTCTGCTAAGGCTTGCTTTCTGACCTAATATGTGTTCTAATCTAGAGAATGTTCCATGTGCACTAGAAAATAAAGTATCCTTGGCTGCTGTTGGGTGGAGTGACCCATATATGGCTATGAAGTCAAGTTGGTTGATTGTGGCATTAAATCATCTGTGTCTTTATTGAACTTCTTTTTAGATGTCCTGTCCTTCACCAAAAGTGTTGTTGAAGTCTCCTATTATAATTGTGGAGCTGTCTATCTCACTTTTCAATGCCGTTAGAATTTGTCTTATGTATCTTGCAGCCCCGTCATTGGGCGCGTAAACATTTAATACAGTAATATCCTCCTGGTGTACTGCCCTTTTAATCATTATATAGTGTACTTCCTTACCCTTTGTGGTGGATTTAACTTTAAAGTCTCTTTTGTCAGAAAATACTATTACCATTTCTGTGGTTTTTTGATTGTTTTTTGCTTGATGTATATTTTTCCTTCCTTTCAGTTTTAGCGTCTCTAAGTCTAAGGTGTTTCTCTTGTAGGCAGCATATAGATGGATTTTTTTTTTTTTTTTTTGATCCATTCTGCCACTCTCTGTCTCTTTCTTGGTGCATTTAGTCCATTTCCATTCAGCATAATTATGGCTAGGTATGAGTTTAGTGCTGTCATTTTGATGTCTTTTTTTGTGTATTGTTGACAGTTTCTTTTTCCCACTTAATTTTTTCTGCTGAGCAGTTTATCTTTACATATTTTCTTTTCCTGTTATTTGTCGTTGTTGATTTTGTTTCTGCTGAGTCTCTATTTTTTTTCTTGTGTTTTATTTTGATAAGTGGGCTAATTAGTCTCCTTTGTGGTTACCTTAATATTCACCCCTATTTTTCTCAGTCTAAACCTAACTTTTATTTCTTTATATGACCTTGTCTTCCTCTCCATTTGAAAGATCTATGACTACATCTCTTAGTCCCTTTTTATTGCTTTAACCTTGTCTTCTTGTACATAATAACATCGCTGTTTCCTTGTTTTCAGCATTTTTTTATCTTGATTTATTTTTGTGATTTCCCTGTCTGGATTTACCGCTGATTGCTCTGTCCAGTTTCTAGTCTTGTGTTGATACCTTGAATTATTGATTTTCTACCCAAAGAACTGCCTTTAATATTCCTTGCAGTTTTGGTTTGGTTTTTACGAATTCCCTAAACTTCTGTTTATCTTGAAATGTCCTAATTTCACCTTCATATTTCAGAGACAGTTTTACTGGTTATACAATTCTTGGCTGGCGTTTTTTTTCCCTTCAGTGCTTAATATAAGTCATCCCATTGCCTTCTTCCCTGTATGGTTTCTGCTGAGTAGTCCGAGCTTATTCTTATCGGCTCTCCTTTGTAGGTGACTTTTTGTTTATCCCTGGTTGCTCTTAAAACTCCCTTTTTATCTTTGGTTTTGGCAAGTTTGATTAAAATAGGTCTTGGTGACTTTATATTAAAATCTACATAACATGGAGTTGAATGAGCATCTTGGATAGATATCATGTTATCTTTTGTGATAATGGGGGGGTTTTCGGCCAACAAATCTTCAACAATTCTCTCTCTATTTTCTGTTATCCCTCCCTGTTCTGGTTCTCCAATCACTCTTAGGTTATTTCTCTTGATATAAAATAAAAAATGTATATATTTTATCATATGTCCTGCATAATTCTTAAGGTTTGTTCATTTTATATAAAATTCTTTTATCTGACTTTTCTCCAAATATATTGGTGCCAAGTGCTTTATCTTCACTTTCACCAGTCCTGCCTTCCACTTGCTGAATTCTGCTCCTCTGACTTTCTACTGAGTTGTCTAATTCTGTAATTTTTTTGTTAATCTTCTGAATTTCTGATTGCTGATTCTCTATGGATTCCCGTGGCTTATTAATTTTTCATTATTATTTTTTTTATAACCTTTTTAATTTCTTTAACTGCTTTATCTGCGTGTTCCTTGGCTTGTTCTGCATATTGCCTGATCTCCTTCCTGATGTCTTGAAGGATTCTGTATATTAATATTTTGTGTTCTGCATCTGGTAATTCTAGGAAGTCACTTTCTTCTAGAAGATCCCTTGATTCTTTGTTTTGAGAGCTTGTTGAGGCAAACATGGTCTGTTTCTTTATGTGACTTGATATTGACTGTTGTCTCCAAGCCATCTATAAGTTATTGTATTAGTTTATTTTATGTTTGCTTGCTGTATCATAGCTTCTTGCTTTGTTTTGTTTTGATATGCCCAAATGGGTTGCTTGAGTGAGCTATCTTGATTATTTTCAACTTTGGAGCTCTGACATCCTGTCAAAAGATGGCTAGAGCTGTCATCAGGTATATCAGTCAAGAAGCCCATTCACTTTTCTTGTATGAATTCAGCTGAGGTGTCCAGGTAGCTGATGATCAAATATGTGGTACGGGTTGTGTCCTACAGTCTTAGAGGGGCAGGGGTGATTGGTGTAGGTACCTGTATCTAGTTGCAGCATGGGGTCATGCTCTGAAAAAGGCAGGGGGGAGAATCGTCCCCCAAGTGTCTCTGAGGAAAGCCCATCCCTCTTTCCTAGGGCATACAGGTGGGTAGGTTCTGCAGATGCACCATGTGCACCCCATGTTTTTGGTTGTAAGGACTGGGAGGTACCAGTTATCCTTGTACCCCTGTCGCAGGTGGCTGGATCACCTGAGTGGAACAACCAGTCCTTAGGCCCCTGATGGGAGTAGGTGAGGACCCTGTTTAACAGGTAAAACAGTGTCAAACATCAAACCCCCACCTCTCAGCCACACAGCTGAAAGAGTTGCAGTCTGCCAACAAGGACCTATTCTCCTGAAATATACCCACATATGTCCATGCAGGGGGGAAATATATTCAAAGTCCATGGACTGCTTATACCTGGACAGGAGCTGCTTCTGCCCTGAGCTCCGAATGTTAATGGAGCTGGCAAATTATCTTTTTCCCCAGTTGCGAATTTATGCCTTCTCCAGGTCTGCGTGGATGGCTCCAGGTGCTAAACAGGGCCTATCTCAGGCCCAAGGAAACCAGCAGCTACTGAATCTGGCTTGGTGGTGGTTGATGCAGTCAAATATATGCAAGTACTAAGCTTTTGACTAGCTTGCTGTTCTTCTCTGGTTCTGAAGGTGTGAATAGCTGTGTGGCTGGCTGCTTCTCACTAAGGAAACTGTGGCTGAAAGGTACTACAAGCCTGCCGCTGCCGCTTTTGGGAACAGTGTCTGAGGCATGCAGTGATTCAGGTCCGGCAACTTCTCTCTGCTTCTGAGCTGCCTCACCCTCTGCCTACTGCTCAGTCCATTTTCTAACTTTGTCTTTGATGTTCAGGGTTCCTCGCTCATCATAAATGTACTCATTTCAGTTGTTTTTTCTGGTCTTTGTTGTAAGAGGGATCACAGAAAGCATCTGGCTATTCTGCCATCTTGGCCTCCTGAATTGGCTTTCTTAACAACAATTGGTACAGATCTCAGTAATGACAGGAGGGTCTTCATCGGTCCAACAAATTTTGTATTCACTAAATGTTAATAGTAAAAGATGAGTGGAAAGTCTTTTGTGTTCTGCCTAATTGGTTTATGTGAAATGTTCCCTAAATGATATATTCCAAGATTATCCTAGCTATTGTCTTTATACCTCAGGGTCCAATTGATGTATCCTTGTGAGGCCAGCTCTAGCTGAGTCACTTTCTGTATGCTCAAGAACAGGAAATAATGACTCCAATATTATTTTCTAGATCAGCCCTTAGGTGTCCTTTTGAACCTTAAGCTTTAAGGAATTGGTTTTCCTGGAGTCACCTCAGGTCACACATTTACCTAGTAAGCAGCTTAGTGGAGATTGTTTTGCCTCAGACATTGGGATATTTTAGAGAATTTTCTATGTATAGTGAATTTCCAGTGGCAGAAACCCCAGTGTTTGACTGCAAAATGTATGGCACGTCCTTAGATACTCTATTCCTATAACTGACTTCCCTGGAACCCTACATGTGTTCTGATGTTATCTCCTGAGAAATTAATATGACAATGGCCTATATAACATGTTTCACTATTTTCTCTTCAAATTACCTTACCTGTAGATTGGGTTGAAGCTGCCTCATTCGAACAGTGTCTACTCACAATAAGTATATTCTGTTATTTAATTCCTGGTGTTTCTCTGTGCGTTTAGGTTTTTTGACTGACTGAACTCAGATGGAAATGAAAGGAAAGAACTGAGTAATGTGAGTGTAGACAAAGTTAAAAAGAATAATTTTAGAGAATATAAGGGAAGAAATGTTCTCTATCACATTATATAATGCCAGCCTAACCTTGATAACTAAAAGCAGACATGGTTAGCATAAGAAAGGAAAATCCCACTGTACTCTCACTCCTGCAAAATTATTAACTGAATTTCTAAAAAAAACCTAAACCGAGGAAAGAATGAAGAAAGATAATGCTTTAGGCCAAATTTGGTCTTACTCCAGGAAAGTAAGGTTGATTCTTACTCTGTATAACCACAGGTTGACTTCCACTCTTTCTGTAGGTCTTCACTCACAAGTAAACTGCTCAGTGAGGTTTCTTCTGTGCTATGTAAAATTGCAACAGCTTCATATTTTCTTATTACCTTTCCTGGTGTATATTCCATAGCTCTTATCACCATCAGACAGTCCTTCCTTTTATATAGCATCAGGTTGGGCTCCCTTGCAAAGCAGACATTAGCATGAGAAAAGTATTTTTGAAACTGCTCCTGGGATTAGCACCTTGAAAGAGAAAGGAAGGGAGTAGGACTGGGAAGAGGTGGAAATTTAGTTTTGATACAATCCCAATGTCAGCCTCCACTGACCCTGCTGGGCATTCTGGAGCAAAAGGAGAGAGGATGACAGAGAGGAAAAGAGAAAAAGCACTCTGTTTATCCAAAATGGCACCAAAGGATATGCAAACCCAGCCACATACCTAATAAAATTTTAATATATGTAACTGACAAAGTATTAACATCCCCATTAAATAAAGAAAGCTTTTGAAATAGAAGAAAAAAAGAAACAACTCAATAGGAATACCATAAATAGGTATTTTACAAAAGGGGAAAAATAAATGGCTCATAATATGTGAAAAAATTCTCAACTTCATAGTAATATAAATGTTAATCAATTAAATAATTTCCCTTTTTTGTTGTGGTGAAAATATACACAACAAAACATATACAAATTCATAAATAATATTTTATACTTAACATATCGTTAGACTAAATGAAAATGCATTGCTGCATACGTGGATGCAAGGAACATTGAATGGAAGTGAAAATAAGTTTAACCACTTACAAAACTCTTTGGAACAACTCAAAGGATAATTGGTGCACCTCTACACCAATAACCTACACTTCCCACTTCTCTGTTATAAAACTCTTCCTCATTTCAACCAGGAGAGATGAATGAGAATATTGAAATAGCTATATTTATCATAGCAGATAACCAGCTAGAAAATTTCCATCTGCATAAAAAAAGAACTTCTTTGATATTACTCTATGTAATGTAAAAATATACAGCATTGAAAATAAAATGAGATAGTGCTGCACCCAACAACAGATTTAAGTTTCAAAGAACAATGATGGGGGTGAGGGAAGGAAAACTAAGAAAATCCATATATAAATGCTGATCATGTAGCACAAGCACCATTCCACAGAAATACAAATAAACCTCTTCAAAAAACGGCACTGAGACCACTGGATAGCCACATGTAAAAGAATAAAGTTGGACCTTTCCCTTATATACAAAAACTAACTCCAAATGAATCAAAGACTGACATGTGCAAAGAGCTGGAAATGGAAAACAAAACAGGAAGAACACGCTCGGCGTTTCTCAAGCTGAAAGAACTGAAGAAAAAATTCAAGCCTTGAGTTGCAATAGTGAAGGATTCTATGGGAAAAAATATTAAATGACGCAGGGAGCATTGGAAGAAGATGGAGGGAATATACAGAGCCGTTATACCAAAAAGAATTAGTCGATGTTCAACCATTTCAAGAGGTAGCATATGATCAGGAACCGATGGTACTGAAGGAAGAAGTACAAGATGCTCTGAAGTCATTGGTGATTAACAAGGCCCCAGGAATTGATGCAAAATCAATTGTGATGTTTCAACAAACGGATGGAGCACTGGAGGCGCTCACTCATCTATACCAAAAAATATGGAAGACAGCTTCTGGGCCAACTGACTGGAAGAGATCCATACTTATACCTATTCCCAAGAAAGGTGATCCAACCAAATGTGGAAATTATAGAAAAATATAATTAATATCACATGCAAGCAAAATTTTGCTGAAGAACATTCAAAAATGGCTGAAGCAGTATATCGACACGGAACTGCCAAAAATTCAAGGTGGTTTCAGAAGAAGGCGTGGAACCAGAGATATCATTGCTGATGTCAGATGGATCCTGGCTGAAAGCAGAGAATACCAGAAGGATATTTACCTGTGTTTTATTGACTATGAAAAGGTATTGGACTGTGTGGATCATAACAGCTTATGGATATCATTGCGAAGAATGGGAAATCCAGAACACTTAATTGTGCTCATGAGGAACCTTCACATAGATCAAGGGGTAGTTGTTTGGACAGAACAAGAGGATACTGATTGGTTTAAAGTCAGGAAAGATGTGTGCGAGGGTTGTATTCTTTCACCATACCTATTTAATCTGTATGCTGAGCAAATAATCCGAGAAGCTGGACTATATGAAGAAGAATGGGGCATCAGGATTGGAGGAAGACTCATTAACAACCTGCGTTATGCAGATGACACAACCTTGCTTGCTGAAAGTCAAGAGGACTTGAAGCACTTACTAATGAAGATCAAATACCACAGCCTTCAGTATTTTCAGTATGGATTACACCTCAACATAAAGAAAACAGAAATCCTCACATTTGGACCAATGAGCAACATCATGATAAACGGAAAAAAGATTGAAGTTTCAAGGATTTCATGGTACTTGGATCCACATCAACAGCTATGGAAGCAGCAGTCAAGAAATCAAAAGAGGCATTGCATTGGTTAAATCTGATGCGTAGGGCCTCTTTAAAGTGTTGAAGAGCAAAGATGTCACCTTGAAAACTAAGGTGCGCCTGACCCAAGCCATGGTATTTTCAATGGCATCATACGCATGTGAAACCTGGACAATGAACAAGGAAGACTGAAGAAAAATTGACGCCTTTGAATTGTGGTGTTGGCGAAGAATATCGAATATACCGTGGACTGCCAGAAGAATGAACAAATCTGTCTTGGAAGAAGTACAACTAGAATGCTTCTTAGAAACAAGGATGGCGAGACTGCGTCTTACATACTTTGGACATGTTGTCAGCAAGGATCAGTCTCTGGAGAAGGTCATCATGCTTGGCAAAGCATAGGGTCAGCAGGAAAGAGGAAGACCCTCAACGAGGTGGATTGACACAGTGGCTGCAACAATGGGGTCAAGCGCGAAAATGATTGTAAGGATGGAGCAGGACTGGGCAGTGTTTTGTTCTGTTGTGCATAAGGTCGCTATGAGTTGGAACCAACTTGACGGCATCTACCAACAACTGAAACTCTAAGCCTCTTAGAAGGAAAAAATAGGGCAAATCTTCAGGATCTTGGATTGGGAAGTGGTTTCTTAAATATGACACTAAAAGTATAGACAACAACATTCACCCTTTTATCACATCAGTAAACTTCACAGTTTCCAGGAACTGGAATTTTTTTGGAAGGAGGCATTATTCAACCCAATAGAAAGGGGCTACCTTCGAATAAGTCCATGGAAACGCCTATTAACAATAGACTCAAGGCAGGGTGACAAGTTTTCTCTCTCTAGACATTATGAGTAGATCTGACACTTGAATCTGCAGCAGCAATCAGGAGACCACAAGGGGACACAGTTCTAAGATGAAGCTACCTAACAGAGGACTAAAAGAAGCCTACTTTCATGTTCCTGTACATTGCCTACCTCTGACGGCCTTTTCTTTTAATGAGATATAACTCCATTGCTTGAGGATATTAGAGTCACTTCTTTTTCTTCTAAATGATGAAATTAAAATATCTCACAATCATTTCAAATCACAGAGATCATTTTATAGGTGATGAAACAGTGTGGTGAGTACTGATGTTACCGTGCAGAGACAGCTTATCAGTGACAGATCTCAGTAATTCCTGAATTGGGGCATGAAATGTCAACTCTCTTGTCACACAGTAGGGTAAGTATGGGGGGCAATTCACAACCCTTTTCATTGGATCAGGGTGAAGCCACTCTCGAGCAATGATCTCAAACTTACTTACATCCTTCCCTGACTTATCAGTATTCTTCCACTTGCTTTTGTCTGAGAAGACTGCTAACAACATCATTATAATAAGAAGCCCTTCCACAGGATCTACTTCTACGGAACCTGCTGAAGAAACTTAACTTGTAGAGTTGAAATCATTTGTCAAACAGTGCAGATGTATAAAAAAGCAGAGTCGGGTTTCAACCCCATATTGTAATGCACTTAGTATAGCAAGTTCAATGGAATTCATGATGAACAGCATCAAAAAACTATGACCATGAGATAGCATTGAAGAACAAAAACTGAAAAACAGACTCCTTGCCGTCAAGTCAATTCTGACTCAAAGCAACCTTAAAGGACAGAGTAGAACTGCCCCATATGGTTTCCAAGGAGCACCTGATGGATTCCAAAGGCCAAACATTTGGTTAGCGGCTGTAGCTATTAACCACTATGCCACCAGTGTTTCCAGCAGTTGAACAGTAAGCTATTTATTGGGGCTGACACATTGACAGCTCTATATAAGGTATAATCTCCCACAGCAGGAGGTCCTCCAGAGGCAGATGGTGCAGGGAGAAAACAGAAGAGGAAGAGGGCATGAAAATTCCTAGGGAAGGGCAGAAGGAAGGAGGGAGATTATGTGTCCCTATGAGGTGTCCTACTGCAGCAAGGTGGACACTCTCTTGGTCAGAGGAACTCCAAAGGCAACAGCACACTAGGACCTTTGTAACTACAGGATTTTATCTCATCTATTAAAAAAAAAAAAATTTTTTTTTTTTTTTATACATAGCGCAGCTTCTGGGTGCAGTTCTGCAGGGTAAGTAAAGGAGGCAGGATCTACATTGGTGAAGTTCTGTTTATTTGGGTTATTTTTAAAGACTGGATATATACAATTAGAGTTTCACATCCGCAGACTTTTTTGAGCTTGCTATGAAGAAGTAAACCATTGGGGGTCAATATACAGAAGTCAATTTTCACTCATTAATATAATACTCAGCCATTATGTCATCTAGTCATTTTAAAGGAACTTGCTGAAGGAAAAGTTGGGAATTCTGACTTGCCAGTATTGCTTTGACTTTTATTTTTTACTTTCTAGAAACCCAAGCTCAAAGCAGGTGACAAAATCACTAAAAAAAAGGTATCCTACCAATGATTTTTCTCAAGGCCCCCATCATGTCCCTGTTCCTCAGGCTGTAGATAAAAGGATTCATCATTTGAGGGACCACAGTGTACATCACTGAGGCTACTGCTGTCTTTCTGGAAGAGTATGTAAATGGAGAACTAATGTACACCCCAAAGCCTGTCCCATAGAACAAGAAAACAATTGAGAGATGAGACCCACAGGTGGAAAAAACTTTATACTTTCCAGTCCTACATGGCATTTTCAGAATGCAGGAGACAATTTGCAAATAAGAGAAAATGATCCCAGAGAGAGTAATACCACCAAATATGCTAGTCATAAAATATAGCACCATATTATTGATGAAGGTATTGGAACAGGTGAGCTTGAGAACCTGAGCAAGTTCACAAAAGAAGTGGGGAATTTCCAGGTCTGTGCCGAAGGACAGTGGCAACAACATTAGACTATGGACCAAGGCATTCATGACGCTAATGAACAAAGAGAATGCAATCAGTAGGCCAAGGAGGTGGGGGTTCATGATGGCCTTGTACCTCTGTGGGTGACAAATGGCCACATAGCGATCATAGCCCATTATTCTAAGAAGAAAATTTTCAAAACCTCCAAAAACTAGGACAGCACATACCTGGGTGAGGCAGCCTATATATGTGATAGAGTTTCTCTGTGTCTCGATGTTCACCAGCATCTTCGGGACTGTGGTTGTACTTAAACAGATGTCCGTAAAGGACAGATTGGAGAGAAAGAAGTACATAGGGGTATGGAGGTGAGAGTCATAGCTGACAGCCAGGATGATGAGCAGGTTTCCCAGGATGGTGACCAGGTATATGAGCAGAAAAATGTCCTGGAGAAAGGGCTGCACTTCTGGATCCTCCATCAGTCCCAGGAGAAAGAACTCTGAAACTCCTGTTTGGTTACTGGGTTCCATATTGTTGATGAAACTGATGGAAAAGATGGATGACAGGACAATCAAATGTGTGGTCTCTGGACCAGCAGCAGCTTCACCACCAGAGGCAAACACCATCTGTGGAAGAAAAGGAGACTAATGGAGAAGACTACAAAGACTGTGTCTTCTGTATATATATTAGTTAGTTATTAAAAAAAAAAAAAGGCCTGAATCTGATAGAGCTAAGTGTAAACATTTATTTTTTCTGGAAAGGGGTAAAAGGCTGGTCTCTCTCTCTCTTTATTTAATAATACCTGTGCTTCTATGATCATTTTAAATATTTGGCAGTTTTCAATAAAGAACTAGGGAGATAGTGTAATGTGCTCATCTCAGGTTTCACATACTTCCATGATCAGAGCCGGGCAGCAGTAGACAGTGATAAAAATGTGTGTTAAGAATCTTGAAATAGAAGATAAGATAAAATCGATAAAACCTGTACCTTGTCCACCAGAAGAATGTAGGTAAATATTAGAGAATTCTACAAGAGTCATCATGTTTGAGAAGGGGCAGATTTCTGTTCAGAAGAAAAGTGGTCATTGTTGTTGTGGAGACAGAGTAGGAGGCTGGTAGAATCAGAGTTCCTTGAGATGGGTGCAAAGACACAAGGAAACGTCAGGAAGACAGAAGACAGGCAAGTGTCCATGGAACTTAGTTCCAATCACTTTATGCATGTACTGTCATGTAACTCCCTGTTGAGAGGAAGACCTTCTAAAGGATGGACTGACACAGTGGCTGCAACAGCAAGCAACAATGGGCTCAAGCATAGCAATGATTGTGAAGATGGCACAGGATCAGGAACCTTTTATTCTGTTTTACATGAGGTTGCTATGAGTCAGAACTGACTCGATGGCACCTAACAACAACAACAACACTCGTCAGAAATTTCTCTGGATGAAACCATAGTGAAACACCTGTCCTCATTTCCAAATATTAACTAAGGGACTCTCTGTTACCTGGATGTCGTTACTGAGAAATGATGCATAACATCTGCCCTGAATGTTGGATGAAATAGGCAAAAGGGCTGTCTTCTGGAAACAAAACGGGACCAAGTGAGGCTCTGGGCTCCTGGGCAAGAGGATCAGCTGCAGGTGGAGTCTCAGATGTGCTGCTTCCTGACTGGAGAAGAGCTGTTGAGTGAGGAGATCATAGGTCAGACCATTTGCAGTCTCTGTATCCCTGGGGGCTCAATATCCAAAGCTCCTCATTAGCCAAACACTTTTGTTGCCATTCTAATCCAAAGACAATGCAAATCCTTGAAGACCAAGAAAATAAAAGGTGGCATTGAGGATGGATGATTCCCTGAGGAGACCAGCTGCATGCCATTCACATCTATCTGTCCGTTTCTGCTCACCTCCATGTCACACAACTTGTACATGCCATTCTTACCTAATTGCCTTCTAGTCTTCTTTATTTAATTACAACTGAAAGCAACTCTACCTTACCAATGACATTAGGAAGCCTAATATCTATTTTAGGTGTGAAAATATAGCTTTTGTATGTTGATGATTTTAGGTGTTGTCAAGTTGGTTCTGACTCATAATGACCCCAGTTACAACGGAAGGAAACAATATTGATCCTGCAGCACCCTCACAACTGTTTGTATCCACTGTGTCAATCCATTTCATTGACTGTCTTCCTCTTTTTCAGTGACCCTCTACCTTACCAAGCATGATGTCCTTCTCCAGGGATTGGTCCTTCCTAATAGCGTGTGCAAAGTATGTAATAAAAAGTCTCACCATCATCACTTTATATTTTGGGTTTATGTTTTGGCTCTTGATTTTTATTGGAGTTGCAAGAAATCATGTCACTGGCTAGGCACTTCTATGCCAGTTTATCCACACACATGGTAGTTAAAAACCATTTTGTTAACAGATGAAGATGGTCCTCCAGTGTAGTATTCTGCTAAAAATGTTTTGCCTTTCATGAACTCTATATTTTCATGTTTTTTAAACATTTAACTATTTCTATATAATCTTTGTTAATATATAAAGTTTTGAAAATCAACTTGAGATAAGATAGCATCGTGATGTTGTTCTTTGTCGTCTTAACCGCATTCACTTCAAACACATGAAATAATAGATAAAATAGAACAAAATATAGCTGGTAACCCCAAAAAGATAAACTATTTCTTGTACTACAGAAAGACCTGAAACATAAAAATACAAGCTATGTATTTCTTATATCATGAACAGAACTGAAACATTAGTGGTGAGTAGGCTGAGCTATGAATTTATGTCCACAGCAAGAACTTTTTGCTAGACATGTACTCTTTCAGATAAAGAGGACTAAATGTTCTAGAAAAGATTTGGCATTGAAAGCAAGGGCTGAGGTATAAGTTTTTTATTGGAAAATTGTGGGTGAACACAAGAGCTGTGGACACTGACTGGACCATGACTATGCAAAAAAAAAAAAATGCTCTTAGAACAGTTAAAAGTTTCAAAACAACCTCCAAGGAGAAGGTGAAGCAAGCTACCCATTAGCACAGTGGCTGAAATTGTGATAATTTCAATTTACTGAGCAGGGAAGTCAGGAAATGGAAGTCAGCATTAGAGGAGTGGTGATTGCTGAAGGCTACTGTGAACATGCTAGACAAGAAAGAGTGAGCATATAGAAGGAAAAACATGGAGGGGAAAAATCTTCACGTTGAAATAGAATCAGTAAATTCTAATTTAAATATCCATGAAGAAAGGCAATGCAAAAATGATGACCCACAAGAGCAATAATTTGGAAAAAAATCAATAATCAGATCATACAGAGGCCAGGAAAGGTTGTAATGGAGTGAGTGATGGGGAGAATAGAAAAGATGGGATTAACGATTTAGTGTCAGACAGATTATTCAAACAGCCTCCTGATGACAAAGGCAGACTCAGGATGACTAGGTGTAGTGATTTTGTAATACTTCTAGAATGACGGTGGCTTTCACCACGGTGATAACAATGGAGGTGGTGAAATTTGGTGAGATTCTGGATATATTTGTATTGTATAGACAGCAGTGTTTTCTGAAAAAGTGGAATTAGGGTATAAGAAAGAGAGGAACCGAAGATGATGCTCAGTGAGAGAAAACTGCTCAGCCCCTAAAAGAATGGAGTTGCCATCACCTGTGATACGAAATACTGTGGGCAAAGTCTTAATATTTTAGAGTATTTTAAAGTATGTATGTAGTATTTTTTTTTATGTAGTATTTTAGAGTATGTTTAGTTCCAGGTGCCTCTTAGGAATTCACATGGTAATACTAAGTGAGCAGTTAAATACAGAAGCCTGGAATCTAGTAGAGTTTTCCTTCATGAAGACATAACTTTGGAATTTGTTAGGGTGTCGATGACTTTAAAGCCATGAGCCTTTTGGCTATTGCAAAGACCATATCATTATCAATATCAGAGTGAAAATACTCAACAAAATATTGGCAAAACAAGTCCAACAGCATACTGTTGTTGTTGTTCTTAGATGCCATCAAGTCAATTCTAACTCGTAGTTACCCTATGCCCAACAGGACGAAATACTACCCGGTCCTACGTCATCCTCAAAATCATTGCTGTGCTTGTGCCCATGGTTGCAGCCACTGTGTCAATTCTTCTTGGTCCCTTCCTCTTTTTTACTGACCCTCTACTTTACCGAGCATGATGTCCTTCTCCAGTGACGTGACTCATCCCTCCACTAACATGTCCAAAGTATGTGAGACGTAGTCTTGCCATTCTTCCTTCTAAGGAGCGTTCTGGTTGTACATCTTCCAAGACAGATTTGTTCCTTCTTTTGGCAGTTCATGGTATATTCATTATTCTCTGCCAACTCCACAATTCAAAGGCACCAATTCTTCTTTGGTCTCCTTATTCCTTGGTCAGTTTTCCATGCATATAAGGCAACTGAAAACACCACGGCTTAGGTCAGGTGCACCTTAGTCCTCAAAGTGACATCCTTGCTTTTCAACACTTTAAGGAGATCTTTTGCAGCAAATTTGTCCAATGCAATCTATCTTTTGATTTCTTGACTGCTGCTTCTATGGATGTTGATTATGGATCCAAGTAAAATGAAATTCTTGACCACCTCAGTCTGTTCTCCATTCATCACGATGTTGCTTATCGTTCCAGTTGTGAAGATTTTTCTTTTCTTTATGTTGAGGTACAATCCATACTAAAGGCTGTGGTCTTTGATCTTCATGAGTAAGTGCTTCAAGCCCTCTTCACTTTCAGCAAGCAAGGTTGTGTCATCTGCATAACATAGATTGTTAATGAGTTTTCCCCTAATTCTGAATCCCCATTCTTCAACCTGTAGTCCAGCTGCTAAGATTATTTGCTTGGTATACAGTTTGAATTGATATGGAGAAAGATACAGCCCTGACACACACCTTTCCTGACTTTAAACTGCATAGTATTCCCTTCTTCTGTTCAAAGCACTGCCTCTTGATCCATCTACAGATTCTTCATGAGCACAATTAAGTGTTCCTGAGTTCCCATTCTCTGTGATGTAATCCATAATTTGTAATCTACAACCGAATGTCTTAGCATAGTCAATAAAACACAGGTAAACATCTTTCTGCTATTCTCTGCTTTCAACCAGGATCCATCTGACATCAGCAATGATATCCCTGCTTTCATGTCCTCTTCTAAATCTGGCTTGAATTTCTGGCAGTTTCTTGTTGATATACTGCTGTAGCCACTTATGAATGATCTTCAGCAAAATTTTGTTTGTATGTGATATTAATGGCATTGTTCGATAATTTCCTCATTCTATTTGATCGCCTTTCTTGGGGATAGGCATAAATATAGATTTCTTCTACTTGTTTGGCTAGGTAGCTGTCTTCCAAATTTCTTGACATAGAGGTGTGAGCATTTCCAGAGCTACATCCGTTTGTTGGAACATCTCAATTGGTATTCCGTTAATTCCTCGAGCCTTGTTTTTTGCTAATGCCTTCAGTGCAAATTGGACTTCTTTCTTTAGTACCATTGGTTCCTGATCATATGCTATGTCCTGAAATGGTTGAAAATCAGTCAATTCTTTTTAGTATAGTGACTATGTGTATTCCCTCCATCTTCTTTTGTTGTGTCCTGCTTCATTTAATATTTTCTTCATAGAATCCTTCATGATTGCAACTTGAGGCTTGAATTTTTTCTTCAGTTCTTTCAGCCTGAGAAATGACTAGCGTGTTCTTCTTTCTTAGTTTTCTAACTCCAGGTCTTTGTGCTTGTCATTATAATGCTTTACTTTGTCTTCTCAACCTACCCTTTGAAATCTTTTTTTCAGCTTTTTTACGTCATCTGTTTTTCCTTTTGCTTTAGCTACTCGAAGTTCAAGAGCAAGCTTCAGAGTCTCTTCTGACATCCATTTTGGTCTATTCTTTCTTTCCTGCCTTTTTAATGACCTCTTACTTTCTTCATGTATGATATCCTTGATATCATTTCACAACTCCTGTGGTCTTCAGTCCTTAGCGTTCAAAGCATCCAATCTATTCTTGAGATGGTCTCCAAATTCAGGTGGGATATACTCAAGATTGCACCTTGGCTCTCATGGATTTGTTCTAATTTTCTGCAGCTTCATCTTGAACTTGAATATATGAATTGGTGATCTGTTCCACAGTTGGTCCCTGGCCTTGTTTTGACTGTTGATATTCAGCTTTTGCATCACATTTTTCCACAGATGTACTTGATTTGATTCCTGTGTATTCCATCTGTCAAGGTCCATGTGTACAGTCGCCCCTTATGCTATTCAAAAATGGTATTTGCGATGAAGAAGTCATTGGCCGTGCAAAATTCTATCCTGTGATCTCCAATCTCTGGAATCATTTCTATCACCAAGGCCATATTTTCCAACTACTGATCCTTCTTCCTTCTTTCCAACTGTCACATTCTGATCACCAGTAATTTTCCATGTGTCCTGATTGCATGTTTGATCAATTTCAGACTGCAGAAGATGACAAAAATCTTCAGTTTCTTCATCTTTGGCCTTAGTGGTTGGTGTGTAAATGTGAATAATAGTCCAATTAACTGGTCTTCCTTGTAGGCATGTGGATATTATCCTGTCACTGACAGCATTGTATTTCAGGATAAATCTTGAAATTTTCATACTGATGATGAATATAAATAACACCATTCCTCTTCAAGTTGTTATTTCTGGCATAGTAGGCCATGTGATTGTCCAATTCAAAATGGTCAACACCAGTCCATTTCAGCTCACTAATGCCTAGGATATCAATGTTTATGTGTTCATTTTAATTTTTGACGATTTCCAATTTTCCTATATTCATACTTTGTACATTCCAGATTCTGATTATTAATGGATGTTTGCAGGTATTTCTTCTCATTTTGAGTCATGCCACATCAGCAAATGGAGGTCTCAAAGCTTGGCTCCATCCCCATCATTAAGGTCATGGAGGCAGCTCTTCTTCAGTTGAATTTTGAGTGCCTTTCCAACCTGAGGGAGTCATCTTCTGGCACTGTATCAGACAATGTTCTGCTGCTATTCATAGCGTTCTCACTGGCTAATCTTTTCAGAAATACACTGCCAGGTCCTTCTTCCTGGTTTGTCTTAGCCTGTCAGCTCAGCTGAAACCTGTCCCCTATGGGTGACCCTGTTGGTATTTTAATACTAGTGGCACAGCTTCCAGCATCAGATCAACACACAAACCTCCACAGTACGACAAACTGACAGACATGTGGGGGAAACATAAGAAAATCAATCAGTGTAATACACCACGTGATTATCTCAATTGACGCAAAAAAGGCATTGGAAAAAATCCAACACCCTTTCATGAGAAAACACTCAAGAAGCTAGGAATAGAGGGGATATTCCTCAATATTATACCGGGTAGTTATGAAAAACCTACAGTAAATATCATACTCAATAGAGAAAGAAAGATTCATTTAAAATCAGGAAAAAGACAAAAATACGTTCTCTCACCGCTGCTATTCAACATTGGACTGTAAGTTCTAACTAGAGAAATTAAGCAAGAAAAACAACTAAAAGGCATTCAGATTAGAAAGGAAAAGAAACACTATCTCCATTCACAGATGACATGATATTATGTATATGAAAAATCCCAAAGAATACGCAGGAAAGCTACTATGACTAATGAGTGATTTCCATAAAGTTGCAGGGTACATGAATAACACACAAAAATCAGTTATTTTATCTATACATCAGCAATGGAACATCTTTAAAAAAAAGTAAGAAGACATTCCCACTTACAATGGCATAAAAAAGAATATAATATCTAGGAATAAATTAACCAGAGAGGAAAATACTTTTGTAATGAAAACTATAAAACATTGCAGAACGAAAATAAAGAAGATCTAAATCAGTGAAAAGATACCCTGTGTTTACGGACTGGTACTCTTAATATCGTTACCATGTCAATAGTCCCCAAAGTAAACTACAGATTCAATGCAATCTCTATCAAATTTTTATCAGTCTTTTTCCAGAAATGGAAAAGTTATTGCCAAAATTCATATAGAACTGAATAGCCAAACAATCTTAAAAAAGATCAGTAAAATAAGAAAACTCTCACACCTTGATTTCAAAACATAATATAAAGAAACTACAGTCATCAAGATAGTGTCATAATGGTATAAGGATAGACATATAGACCAATGGAATAGAATTAAGAGCCAAGAAATGAACTCTTACATTTTATAACCAGTTGATTTTTGACAAGGGTTCCAAGTCCATTGCTGTTCTGGAAGTACATGGTATATTCAATATTTTTTGCCAATCCCATGATTCAAAGGCATCATTTCTTCTTCGGTCCTTTTTAGTCATTGTCCAGCTTCCACAAGCATATGAGCTGACTGAAAACACTATTTCTTGAGTCAGGTACACCTTAGTCCTTAAAGTGCCATCTTTGGGGGGCGGAGCCAAGATGGCGGACTAGGCAGACGCTACCTCGGATCCCTCTTACAACAAAGACACGGAAAAACAAGTGAATCGATCACATACATAACAATCTACGAACCCTGGACAACAAACACAGATTTAGAAACGGAGAACGAACTAATACGGGGAAGCAGCGATTGTTTCCAGAGCCTGGAGCCAGCGTACCAGTCAGGTACAGCACAAGCACAGAGACCTGCTCCACCCTCCTGAACTAACCCCGGGAGGGGGACCAGCCGGTTCCACGGGTGGCGTGGTACGCAGCCGGTAGGAGAAGTCCCCGGGAGGCAGTGACTGGTCTTGGAACAGAAAGAGCAGCATCCGAGCCGGGGAACCATCCCGCAGGGATTTGGACTGGATGCAGGTACGCCATAAACACGGAGAGTTGCTCCACCCCCCTGAACTAACCCCGGGAAGGGGACCAGCCAGGTCGCGCGGGCAGCGTGGGACGCAGCCGGTAGGAGAAGTCCCCGGGAGGCAATGACTGGTATTGGAGCGGGGAGAACAGCGTCCCAGCTGGGACACTCGGTCACGGCACAAGCACGGGGACCTGCTCCACCCATCTGAACTAACCCCGGGAGGAGGCTCAACTGGTTCTCGGGAGCAGCACGGCCACGCGGCTGGAGGGATGAGAAGTCCCCGGGAGGCAGCGACTGATTTTGGAGTCGAGAGTGCACCGTCCCAGTAGGGGAGCCTTGACGCTGGGCGTGGGGCTGGAAGCGGAGGATCTGACCGTGACTCCAGCGGGCCAGACCCCCCGGGGGCAATCTCCACACAGCCAGCACACATAGGCGACGCGCCCGCGGGAATCTCAGATATAATAGTCATTCCAAGCAAGACAAGCAACTCTGGCTATATTCTGAGGTGCTACTCTCCTATCTCTCTGTTCCCTCCCCCACCCTCCCCAGGCGGCTTCATTAACATCCGATAGCCTGAGCCAGAGGGAGAACTCTGATAGGGATCTGACTGCAGTTTTTTTTTAGCGGATTTTCTGGAAAAACTAGTTTCCCAGTGATGGCTTGGAGACAACAATCCATATCAAACCACTTAAAGAAGCAGACCGGGACAGCTTCTCCAACCCCCCAAACAAAAGAATCAAAACCTTTCCCAGATGAAGATACAATCTTGGAATTATCAGATACAGAATATAAAAAGCTAATTTACAGAATGCTTAATGATATCACAAATGAAATTAGGATAACTGCAGAAAAAGCCAAGGAACACACTGATAAAACTGTTGAAGAACTCAAAAAGATTATTCAAGAACATACTGGAAAAATTAATAAGTTGCAAGAATCCATAGAGAGACAACATGTAGAAATCCAAAAGATTAACAATAAAATAACAGAATTAGACAACGCAATAGGAAGTCAGAGGAGCAGACTCGAGCAATTAGAATGCAGACTGGGACATCTGGAGGACCAGGGAATCAACACCAACATAGCTGAAAAAAAATCGGATAAAAGAATTAA
The DNA here is from genome assembly GCF_024166365.1 of Elephas maximus indicus. Taxonomy (NCBI): domain Eukaryota; kingdom Metazoa; phylum Chordata; class Mammalia; order Proboscidea; family Elephantidae; genus Elephas; species Elephas maximus. Next base: position 16,144,600 of record NC_064821.1, read on the forward strand.
AAAAATGAAGAAACCCTAAGAATTATGTGGGACTCTATCAAGAAGGATAACCTGCGGGTGATTGGAGTCCCAGAACAGGGAGGGGGGACAGAAAACACAGAGAAAATAGTTGAAGAACTCCTGACACAAAACTTCCCTGACATCATGAAAGACGAAAGGATATCTATCCAAGACGCTCATCGATCCCCATTTAAGATTGATCCAAAAAGAAAAACACCAAGACATATTATCATCAAACGCACCAAAACCAAAGATAAACAGAAAATTTTAAAAGCAGCCAGGGAGAAAAGAAAGGTTTCCTTCAAGGGAGAATCAATAAGAATATGTTCTGACTACTCAGCAGAAACCATGCAGGCAAGAAGGGAATGGGACGACATATACAGAACACTGAACGAGAAAAACTGCCAGCCAAGGATCATATATCCAGCAAAACTCTCTCTCAAATATGAAGGCGAAATTAAGATATTTACAGACAAACACAAGTTTAGAGAATTTGCAAAAACCAAACCAAAGCTACAAGAAATACTAAAGGATATTGTTTGGTCAGAGAACCAATAATATCAGATATCAGCACAACACAAGGTCACAAAACAGAACGTCCTGATATCAACTCAAATAGGGAAATCACAAAAACAAACAAATTAAGATTAATTAAAAAAAATAAATAAAAATACACATAACAGGGAATCATGGAAGTCAATAGGTAAAAGATCACAATAATCAAAAAGAGGGACTAAATACAGGAGACATTGAACTGCCATGTGGAGAGTGATACAAGGCGATATAGAACAATACAAGTTAGGTTTTTACTTAGAAAAATAGGGGTAAATAATAAGGTAACCACAAAAAGGTATAACAACTCTATAACTCAAGATAAAAACCAAGAAAAACGTAACGACTCAACTAACATAAAGTCAAGCACTATGAAAATGAGGATCTCACAATTTACTAAGAAAAACGCCTCAGCACAAAAAAGTATGTGGAAAAATGAAATTGTCAACAACACACATAAAAAGGCATCAAAATGACAGCATTAAAAACTTATTTATCTATAATTACCCTGAATGTAAATGGACTAAATGCACCAATAAAGAGACAGAGAGTCACAGACTGGATAAAGAAACACGATCCATCTATATGCTGCCTACAAGAGACACACCTTAGACTTAGAGACACAAACAAACTAAAACTCAAAGGATGGAAAAAAGTATATCAAGCAAACCATAAGCAAAAAAGAAGAGGAGTAGCAATATTAATTTCTGACAAAATAGACTTTAGACTTAAATCCACCACAAAGGATAAAGAAGAACACTATATAATGATAAAAGGGACAATTGATCAGGAAGACATAACCATATTAAATATTTACGCACCCAATGACAGGGCTGCAAGATACATAAATCAAATTTTAACAGAATTGAAAAGCGAGATAGATACCTCCACAATTATAGTAGGAGACTTCAACACACCACTTTTGGAGAAGGACAGGACATCCACTAAGAAGCTCAACAGAGACACGGAAGATCTAATTACAACAATCAACCAACTTGACCTCATTGACTTATACAGAACTCTCCACCCAACTGCTGCAAAATATACTTTTTTTTCTAGCGCACATGGAACATTCTCTAGAATAGACCACATATTAGGTCATAAAACAAACCTTTGCAGAGTCCAAAACATCGAAATATTACAAAGCATCTTCTCAGACCACAAGGCAATAAAACTAGAGATCAATAACAGAAAAACTAGGGGAAAGAAATCAAATACTTGGAAAATGAACAATACCCTCCTGAAAAAAGACTGGGTTATAGAAGACATCAAGGAGGGAATAAGGAAATTCATAGAAAGCAACGAGAATGAAAATACTTCCTATCAAAACCTCTGGGACACAGCAAAAGCAGTGCTCAGAGGCCAATTTATATCAATAAATGCACACATACAAAAAGAAGAAAGAGCCAAAATCAGAGAACTGTCCCTACAACTTGAACAAATAGAAAGTGAGCAAGAAAAGAATCCATCAGGCACCAGAAGAAAAAAATAATAAAAATTAGAGCTGAACTAAATGAATTAGAGAACAGAAAAACAATCGAAAGAATTAACAAAGCCAAAAGCTGGTTCTTTGAAAAAATTAACAAAATTGATAAACCATTGGCTAGACTGACTAAAGAAATACAGGAAAGGAAACAAATAACCCGAATAAGAAATGAGAAGGACCACATCACAACAGAACCAAATGAAATTAAAAGAATCATTTCAGATTATTATGAAAAATTGTACTCTAACAAATTTGCAAACCTAGAAGAAATGGATGAATTCCTGGAAAAACACTACCTACCTAAACTAACACATTCAGAAGTAGAACAACTAAATAGACCCATAACAAAAAAAGAGATTGAAAAGGTAATCAAAAAACTCCCAACAAAAAAAAGCCCTGGCCCGGATGGCTTCACTGCAGAGTTCTACCAAACTTTCAGAGAAGAGTTAACACCACTACTACTAAAGGTATTCCAAAGCATAGAAAATGACGGAATACTACCCAACTCATTCTATGAAGCCACCATCTCCCTGATACCAAAACCAGGTAAAGACATTACAAAAAAAGAAAATTATAGACCTATATCCCTCATGAACATTGATGCAAAAATCCTCAACAAAATTCTAGCCAATAGAATCCAACAACACATCAAAAAAATAATCCACCCTGATCAAGTGGGATTTATACCAGGTATGCAAGGCTGGTTTAATATCAGAAAAACCATTAATGTAATCCATCACATAAATAAAACAAAAGACAAAAACCACATGATCTTATCAATTGATGCAGAAAGGGCATTTGACAAAGTCCAACACCCATTCATGATAAAAACTCTTACCAAAATAGGAATTGAAGGAAAATTCCTCAACATAATAAAGGGCATCTATGCAAAGCCAACAGCCAATATCACTCTAAATGGAGAGAACCTGAAAGCATTTCCCTTGAGAACGGGAACCAGACAAGGATGCCCTTTATCACCGCTCTTATTCAACATCGTGTTGGAAGTCTTAGCCAGGGCAATTAGGCTAGACAAAGAAATAAAAGGTATCTGGATTGGCAAGGAAGAAGTAAAGTTATCACTATTTGCAGATGACATGATTATATACAAAGAAAACCCTAAGGAATCCTCCAGAAAACTACTGAAACTAATAGAAGAGTTTGGCAGAGTCTCAGGTTATAAAATAAACATACAAAAATCACTTGGATTCCTCTACATCAACAAAAAGAACACCGAAGAGGAAATAACCAAATCAATACCATTCACAGTAGCCCCCAAGAAGATAAGATACATAGGAATAAATCTTACCAAAGATGTAAAAGACCTATACAAAGAAAACTACAAAGCTCTACTACAAGAAATTCAAAAGGACATACTTAATTGGAAAAACATACCTTGCTCATGGATAGGAAGACTTAACATAGTAAAAATGTCTATTCTACCAAAAACCATCTATACATTTAACGCACTTCCGATCCAAATTCCAATGTCATATTTTAAGGGGATAGAGAAACAAATCACCAATTTCATATGGAAGGGAAAGAAGCCCCGGATAAGCAAAGCACTACTGAAAAAGAAGAAGAAAGTGGGAGGCCTCACCTTACCTGACTTCAGAACCAATTATACAGCCACAGTATTCAAAACAGCCTGGTATTGGTACAACAACAGACACATAGACCAATGGAACAGAATTGAGAACCCAGACATAGATCCATCCACGTATGAGCAGCTGATATTTGACAAAGGACCAGTGTCAATTAACTGGGGAAAAGATAGCCTTTTTAACAAATGGTGCTGGCATAACTGGATATCCATTTGCAAATAAATGAAACAGGACCCATACCTCACACCATGCACAAAAACTAACTCCAAGTGGATCAAAGACCTAAACATAAAGACTAAAACGATAAAGATCATGGAAGAAAAAATTGGGACAACCCTAGGAGCCCTAATACAAGGTATAAACAGAATACAAAACATTACCAAAAATGATGAAGAGAAACCAGATAACTGGGAGCTCCTAAAAATCAAACACCTATGCTCATCTAAAGACTTCACCAAAAGAGTAAAAAGACCACCTACAGATTGGGAAAGAATTTTCAGCTATGACATCTCAGACCAGCGCCTGATCTCTAAAATCTACATGATTCTGTCAAAACTCAACCACAAAAAGACAAACAACCCAATCAAGAAGTGGGCAAAGGATATGAACACACATTTCACTAAAGAAGATATTCAGGCAGCCAACAGATACATGAGAAAATGCTCTCAATCATTAGCCATTAGAGAAATGCAAATTAAAACTACGATGAGATTCCATCTCACACCAACTAGACTGGCATTAATCCAAAAAACACAAAATAATAAATGTTGGAGAGGCTGCGGAGAGATTGGAACTCTCATACACTGCTGGTGGGAATGTAAAATGGTACAACCACTTTGGAAATCTATCTGGCGTTATCTTAAACAGTTAGAAATAGAACTACCATACAACCCAGAAATCCCACTCCTAGGAATATACCCTAGAGATACAAGAGCCTTCATACAAACAGATATATGCACACCCATGTTTATTGCAGCTCTGCTTACAATAGCAAAAAGTTGGAAGCAACCAAGGTGTCCATCAACGGATGAATGGGTAAATAAATTGTGGTATATTCACACAATGGAATACTACGCATCGATAAAGAACAGTGACGAATCTGTGAAACATTTCAGAACATGGAGGAACCTGGAAGGCATTATGCTGAGCGAAATGAGTCAGAGGCAAAAGGACAAATATTGTATAAGACCACTATTATAAGATCTTGAGAAATAGTAAACCTGAGAAGAACACATACTTTTGTGGTTACGAAGGGGGGAGGGAGGGAGGGTGGGAGAGGGTTTTTTATTGATTAATCAGTAGATAAGAACTGCTTTAGGTGAAGGGAAAGACAACACTCAATACATGGAAGGTCAGCTCAATTGGACTGGACCAAAAGCAAAGAAGTTTCCGGGATAAAATGAATGCTTCAAAGGTCAGCGGAGCAAGCGCGGGGGTCTGGGGAACATGGTTTGCGGGGACTTCAAAGTCAATTGGCAAAATAATTCTATTATGAAATCATTCTGCATCCCACTTTGAAATGTGGTGTCTGGGGTCTTAAATGCTAACAAGCGGCCATCTAAGATGCAGCAATTGGACTCAACCCACCTGGAGCAAAGGAAAATGAAGAACACCAAGGCCACACGATAACTAAGAGCCCAAGAGACAGAAAGGGCCACATGAACCAGAGACCTACATCCTCCTGAGACCAGAGGAACTAGGTGGTGCCCAGCCACAATCGATGACTGCCCTGACAGGGAGCACAGCAGAGGACCCCTGAGGGAGCAGGAGATCAGTGGGATGCAGACCCCAAATTCTCATAAAAAGACCAAACTTAATGGTCTGACTGAGACTAGAGGAATCCCGGCGGCCCTGGTCCCCAGACCTTCTGTTGACACAGGACAGGAACCATCCCCGAAGACAACTCATCAGACATGAAAGGGACTGGTCAGCGGGTGGGAGAGAGATGCTGATGAAGAGTGAGCTAATTATATCAGGTGGACACTTGAGATTGTGTTGGCAACTCTTGTCTGGAGGGGGGATGGGAGGATAGAGAGAGAGGGAAGCAGGCAAAATTGTCAAGAAAGGAGAGACTGAAAGGGCTGACTCAAGGGGGGGAGAGTAAGTGGGAGTAGGGAGTGAGATGTATGTAAACTTATATGTGACAGACTGATTGGATTTGTAAACGTTCACTTGAAGTTTAATAAAAGTTATAAAAAAAAAAAAGTGACATCTTTGCTTTTTAACACTTTACAGAGGTCTTTTGCAGCAGATTTGCCCAATGCAATGTGTCTTTTGATTTCTGGACTGCTGCTTCCATGAACATTGATTGTGTATCTCTCTACAGATATCACTGCTGATGTCAGATGTATCCTGGATGAAAGCAGAGAATATAAGAAAGATGTTTACTTGTGTTTTATGGACTATGCTAAGACATTCTACTGTGTGGATCATACCAAATTATGGGTAATATAGTGGAGAATGGGAATTCCAGAACACTTCATTGTGCTCATGAGAAACCTGTACATAGATCAAGAGGCAGTTGTTTGAACAGAACTAGGGGACACTGTGTGGTTTAAAGTCAGGAAAGATGTGCATTAGGGTTGTATCCTTTCATCATACCTATACAATCTGTATACTGAGCAAATAATTTGAGAAGGTGTATCATGTGAAGTAGAATGGGGCATCAGGATTGGAGGAAGACTCATTAACAACCCGAGTTATGCAGATGACACGCCTTGCTTGCTGAAAGTGAAGAGGACTTGAAGCACTTGCTGACGAAAATCAAAGACCACAGCCTTCAGTATGGATTATACCTCAGCATAAAGAAAAAAAAATCCTCTAATGGGATCAATAAGCAACATCAGAATAAATGGAGAAAAAATTGAAGTTGTCAAGGATTTCATTTTACTTGGATCCACAATCAACACCCAAGGAAGCAGCAGCCAAGAAATCAAAAGACACATTTCATTCGGCAAATTCGCTGCAAAAGACCTCTTTGAAGTGTTGAATAATAAAGATATCACTTTGAAGACTAATGTTCCCCCGAACGAAGCCGTGGTGTTTTCAATTGCCTCATATGCGTGCGAGAGTTAGAACAAATAAGGAACACAGAAGAAGAATTGACGCCTTTGAATTGTGGTGTTGGTAGAGAATATTGAATATACTATGGACTGCCAAAAGAATGAACAAATCTGTCTTGGAAGAAGTACAACCAGAATGCTCCTTAGAGGCAAGGATGTTGAGACTATGTCTCACATCCTTTATACATGTTATCAGGAGGGATTAGTCCCTAGAGAAGGACATCATGCTTAGTAAAGTAGGGGGCCAGCAAAAATCACTAAAACACTCAAAGAGGTGGATTGACACAGTGGCTGCATCAATGGGTTCAAGCATAAATACGATTGTCAGGATGGTGCAGGACAGGGCAGGGTTTTATTCTGTTGTACATAGGGCCCCTATGAGTCTGAAATGACTCAGTGGCTCCTATCAACAACAACAATATTTGTTTTATAGGGCTACCATATCAAAGTACCACAAAGTGGGTGTCTTAAAATGAGAAAAATCTTTCGTCTCAAAGTTCTGGAGCCTCAAAGACTGAAATAAGGTTGTCAACAGGGCTCTGCTCTTTCTTAAGTCTCTACGGGGAGATTTTTTCTCATTTCTCCCAGCTCCTCGCATCCCCAGTCATTCTTTGGTTTACAGCTGCAGCCTCCTAACTCCATCTTCTTCCTCTGCCTTCACATGACCATCCTCCCTCTGTAATCTCTCTGTGTCTATACTCATTTATAAGGATACCGCTCATATTGGATTAGAACCTACCCTACTCCAATAGGATCTCAAGTAAACTAATACCTTCAAAGATCCTACTCTGGACAAGGTCACATTCACAGGTACCAGGAGTTACAATTTCAGCCTATCTTTTGGGGAGACATAATATAATCCATAACAAAAGGATTTAACAAAATAGAGGAAACCCCATATTTTTCAAATATTAACTTCATGCTCCTTAGACTTCAGCATGGGTCAAAACCTCACAAAGTAATTTTTTAGAATGCTTATCTATCTGATGTCTCCCCAGAGATTCAAGTCGGTAGTTCTTGGGTGAGATATAGAAACCTGCAGTATGAATAAAGGCCTTCGGTGACTCATCTTTGTAGTTGTTCTGGGGACATAAAGGCAGGCAGCTTTGCATGAGAGGTCACCTGGTGTGCCAGGTGAGAGGCTGTCTTCACAGTGTGATGATGAACACAATCCCACCGCTACCATCAGAAGCACCAGAACAGAAGGCTCTCCAGAAACTCCACTGATTCTCTTACAAGACCTGTGTTGTTGCCAACCCTTCACCAAAAAGATGATTCTGACTGAATGTCCTGCTGTTTTTCTAACTCGTGGAAAAATGATCTCCCTAATCCTGCCAACTTTGCTTTTCTCACATTCTGTTTTACACTCAATACCTCTTCCTCAAAATAAAGTCCATCTCCACAGATAAATTGTTATCCTAATAAATTCACAATAAACAGCTATACATGAGTGTCATTAGAGTGCAGACTTCCCCTTAAGACCTCACTCATTCATTTCATTTTACTGAATCATATTTCTCTGAGTGAACACCATCAGAAATTACAAAGAACAAATGTCAGATAAGCTGAATAAAGGGAAAAGTAAAAAAACAACAACAAAAAACTCATATTCACTCTGTTATGAATTGAATTATGTCCCGCACAAATATGTGTTGTAATCTCTAAACTCTATGCCTGTGATTGGAACCCTGGGAGCACAGTCGTTAAGAGCTTGGTTGCTAACCAAAAGATCAGCAGTTCAAATCCACCAGGCACTCCTTTGAAACAACTATAGGGCAGTTTTACTCTGTCCTATAGTGTCTCTATGAGTCAGAATCAACTCAAAGGCATCTGGTTATGATTGTGGTTACAATCCCAGTTGGAATAGGTTATCTTTTTATGTTAATGAGGCAGGATTAGTGTAGGGTGTGTTTTGAGTCAATCTGTTTTGAAATATGAAGGAGATTAAACAAGCAAGCAGAGCAGAAATTGGGGAGGATTGATGCCAAGCTGTATGGAGATCTCCAAGGAGCCAGAAAACAAGCTGAAGAAACAAGGATGTTCCTACAGAGCTGACAGACAGAGAAAGCCTTCCCTTACAGCTGACACCCCAAACTCAGACATCCAGGCTCCTATATTGTGAGAAAATACATTCCGTTTGTTAAAGCCCTTCACTGGTAGCATTTCTGGTATAGCAGCACAAGATATCTAAGACACTCTTTTTTACTGTAGACAGCAAATTAGTTTCCCATTCAACAATTTGAATGCAAATTATTCAATGACCTTCATTTCTATCCCCACAATACATACATCATGCCTTACCATTTCCTTTCCTTCAGTTTTCCTGCCCCTTCTTGCCTTCTCTCTGTTTTGGGGCAAATGTTGCCCATTTGGTCTCTTATAGTTGATTGTTCTCTGGAGGGAGCACTTTCCTCATGGGTGTTATCGTTTATTTTATATGCCAGTCCATTATTTGGTTGAAAGGTAACCTCTGTGATGACTTCAGTTTCAGATTAAAAGGATATTCTTAAGGCCATAGTCTCAGGGGTTCCTCTATTCTCCATCAGTACATTAAGTTTGGTCTTTTTTTTTTTAAATGAAATTGAGTTGTGTTCTATATTTTTCTCCCATTCTATCTCAGATCTTCTATTGTGCCTGGAAAGACACACTTTTTATCAGTAAATCAGTGAAAAGCAATCAGAGAAATAAGGTGACCGAAAGATTACCAATGTTGCCTACTGATTATATTACCAAGACTAGTAAAAGCTGGTAATAGACATTCTGACAAAGGTAATCCAATAAAACTGCTGAAACAAGTGGTAGACATACATGAGAGTGAAGAATTATGAGTCTTACAAATGATGGCAAGATATGGAACACAACGATCCTAGTTAAATTTTATTGCATATTATATACCGAACATCATATTAAGTACTTGCAATGGTTATCAGGATTGGCTTTCCCAGAGAAAATATACTCTATGTAGTCAGTCTGAGTCTGTCGTAGTAATTATTTTTCACCATACCAGAAATTTGATTAGGAAGGAATACATGATCCTATTATTTGTGATGAGATGGAGGGAGTGTCCTCTGTATGACTCCATGGGCAGGATCTATTAATAAAAAAATCTGACTCATAGCGACCCTATCGGACAGAGTAGAACTGCCCCATAGAGTTCCCAAGAACTGCCTGGTGGATTTGAACTGCCGACGTTTTGGTTAGCAGCCATACCACTTGACCATTACGCCACCAACTCATAGTGACGCTCTATTAATAACAGACACCTCTCGTTTGTCAGCTTGTCATACTGTGGTAGCTTGTGTGTTGCTGTGATGCTGGAAGCTGTGTCACCGGTATTTCAAATGCCAGCAGAAACACCCATGGTGAACAGGTTTAGGGGCACTTCCAGACAAAGACTGACTAGGAAGAAGTACTCAGTTATCTACTTCTGAAAAAAAAATGGCAAGTGAAAACCTTATGAACAGAAGTGGAATATTGTCTGATATACAGCCAGCAGGTGAGACCCTCAGGTTGGAAGGCACTCAAAATATGATTGAGTAAGAGTCTCCTCCTCAATGTAAAGTCGACCTTAATGATGTGGATAGAGTCAAGGCTTCAGGAACTTCATTTGCCGATGTGGCATGACTGAAAATGAGAAGAAACAGCTGCAAACATGCATTAATAATCAGAAGGTGGAATGTATGATGTATGAATGTAGGAAAATGAGAAGTCATCAAAAATGAAATGGAATGCAAAAAGATCAATATCCTAGGTACTGTTGTTGTTGTAGTTAGGTACCATGGCTTTTGTTCTGACTCATAGTGACTCTATGTACAACAGAATAAAACACAGCCCAGTTCTGTGCCTTCCTTGCAGTCATTGTTATGCTAGAGCCCATTACTGCAGCCACCATGTCAAGACATCTGGTTAAGGGTCTTCCTCTGTTTTGCCCGCCCTCTAGTTTACCAAGCGTGATGTCCTTCTCAAGGGACTGGTCCCTCCTGATAACATGTCCATGTTATGTGAAATGCGGTCTCCCCATCCTTACTTCTAAGGAGCATTCTGGTTTCACTTCTTCCAAGACAGATTTGTTATGTCTTTTGGCAGTCCATGGTATATTCAATATTCTTCACAGACACCATAATTCCAAGGTGTCAATTCTTCTTCAGTCTTCCTTATGTATTGTCCAGCGTCCACAGGCATGAGGTGATTGAAAACACCACGACTTGCTTCAGGTGCACCTTAGTCTTCAGGATGACCTTTTTGCTTTTCAAGACTTTAAAGAGGTCTTTTGCAGCAGATCTGCCCAGTGCAATGTGTCTTTTGATTTCCTGACTGCTGCTTCCATGGGTGTTGATTGTAGATCCAAATAAAATAAAACCTTTGACAACTTCAAACTTCTCTCCATTAATTATAACATTGCTTATTGGTCCACTTGTGAGAACTTTGGTTTTCTTTACGTTGTGGTATAATCCATACTGAAGGCTGTGGTCACTAGCTCACTAGGTATTAGTTAGCTAAAACGGACTGGTATTGGCCATTTTGAATAGGACAATCATATGGTACAGTATGCCCGGAATAATAAAATGAAGGACAGTGTTGAGTTCATCATCAAAAAGAACATTTCAAGGTCTATCCTGAAGTACAGTGCTGTCAGTGATAGGATAATATCCATACAACTACAAGAAGATCAGTTATTAAGACTATTATTCGAGTGTACACATTACCACTAATGCCAAAGGTTAAGCATTTGAAGATTTTTACCAACTTCTGCTGTCTTAAATTGATCAAATATGCAAATCAAGACGCATTGATTATTATTTGTTTTTAGAATGCAAAAGCTGGAAACAAAGAGGAATGATCATTAGTTGGAAAATACAGCTTGGTGACAGAAAGGATGCCACAGCCATATGATAGACTTTTGGAAGACCAATGACTCATTCATTGCAAATACATTTTTTATACAACCTAAATGGCTGTCTTAAATGGCTACTATACACACAGACTTTACAAGATGGAACACACAAGCATCAAATCGACTACATCTGTGGAAAGAAATGATGGAGAAGCTCAACATCATCAGTCAGGACATGTCCACGGGCTGTCTGTGGAACAGACTATCAATTGCTCATATGCAAGCTAAAGTTGAAGCTGAAGAAAATTCTAGTAAGTCCACGGGAAGCAAAATATGACCTAGATTATGTCCTACCTGAATTTAGAGATCATCTCAAGAGTAATTTGATGCATTGAATACTTATGATGGAAGACCAGACAAATTGTGGAAAGACATCAGGGTTATCACCCACAAAGAGCACAAAAGGAGACTAAAAATACAGGAAAGAAAGAAAAGACCAAAGTGGATGTCAGAAGGGAATCTGAAGCTTGTTTCTGAAGATAGAGCAGCTAAAGTAAATGGGAGAAATGAGGAGGTAAAAGTGCTGAACAGAAGATTTCAAAGGGTGGCTTGAGAAGACAAAGCAAACTATTGTAATGAAACCTGTAAAGATCTGGAGTTAGAAAACCAAAAAGAAGAGCACTGTGGGCATTTCTTAAGCTGGAAGAACTGAAGAAAAGTTGAATTTGAAAGATTCTGTGGTCAAAATATTGAAGGATCCAGGAAGTGTCAAAAGTACATAGAAGGAATACACAGAGTCACTGTACCAAAAAGAATTGCTTGACATTCAACCATTTCAGAAGGTACCATTTGCTCAAGAACCAATGGTCTTGAAGAAAGAAGTCCAAGCTGCACTCAAGGCACTGGCGAAAAATAAGGTTCTAGGAGTTCACAGAATACCAACTGAGATGTTTCGACAAACAGATGCAGCGGTGAACGTGCTCTTATGTCTATGCCAAGAAATTTGGAAGACAGCTACCTGGCTTTGTGCCCATTCTGAAGAAAGATAATCGAAATGTATGTGGAAGTTTTCAAACAATATCATTAATATCACATGTTAGTAATATTTTGCTGAAGATAATTCAAAAGCAGGTGCAGCAGCACATCCACAGGGAACTACCAGTAATTCAAGCCTCTTTTCAGAAGAGGTCATGCAATGCGGGGTACCATGGATCTTGGCTGAAGGTAGAGAATACAAGGAAGATGTTTACCTGTGTTTTATTGACTATGCAAAAGCATTCAACTGTGTGGATCATAACAAATTATGGATAACTTTGCAGACAATGGCCATTCCAAAACACTTAATTTTTCTCATGTGGATGGAATCTGTACATAAACCAAGAGGCAGTCATTACAGAAAAATGTGTGATTTAAAATCAGGAAAGGTGCCTGTCAAGGTTATACCTTTTCACCCTACTTATTCAATCTGTATCCTGAGCAAATAATCGGAAAATCTGGACTGTATCAAGAAGAGCTAGCATCAGGATTGGAGGAAAACTCATGAACAATACAGATGACACAACCTGCTTGCTGAAAGTGAAAAGAACGTGAAGCACTTACTGATGAAGATCAAATACTGCAGCCTTCAGTATGGATTGCACCTCAACATAAAGAAAACTGAAATCCTTACAATGGGACCAATAAACAACATCATGATAAAAGGAGAAAGGATGGAAGTTGCCAAGGATTTCATTTTAGTTGGATCCACAATCAATGCCCATGGAAGCAGCAGTCAGAAAATCTAATGAGGTATTTCATAGAGCAAATCTTTTGCAAAAGACCTCTTTAAAGTGTTAAAAAGCAAAGATGTCACTTTGAGGCATGCATGTGACACACTCCACAGCGTTTTCCATCAATTCTTATGCATGTGAAAGTTGGACAATGAATAAGGAAGATTGAGGGAGAATTGATGCCTTTGAATTATAGTGTTGGGGAAGAATATTGAATATACCGTGGGCTGATCCCCCACCAAAAACAAAACCCAGTGCTGTCGAGTCGATTCCATCTCATAGCGACCCTATAGGACAGTGGGCTGCTAGAAGAACAAACAAATCTGTGTCTGAATAAATACAGACAGAATGCTCCTTAGAAGCAAGGATGGGGAGACTTTGTCTGATTTACCTTAGACATATTATTAGATTTGCCCAGTCCCTGGAGAAGGACATCGGGCTTGGTAGAGAGCATCAGAAAAAGAAGAAGACTCTCTGCAACATAGGTTGACACAGTGCCTGCAACAAAGAGCTCAAGCATTAACGATGACTCTGAGGATGGCAGAAGACCAGCCAGTGTTTCTTTCTGTTGTAGGTAGGGTTGATTTGAATCAGAATTGACTTGACAGCATCTAACAACAACAAATAACAACAGGTTTAGGGACAAATTGTCAGCCTTGGGTATTTGAGCATCATACCTGCACAGGATGCCTGAGTCCATTGCTGCCATTCCTGAGGGTAACCATTCCAAGGATGAAGCTACCTCGTGGAGGCCTGAATAAAGCCCTTCTTTCTTTCTTTCCTTGCATTCTCTCTCTCAAGTTTTTGTAATTAAAGGTAACTCTACGGTTTCTTTCTCTTACCTATGGTTTAAGCATTTTAGAGTCAGGGCTTATATTTTTTATTAGAAGCAAAGCCTTTTTCACTGGTAAGATTCAGTTATCAGGCAATCATCTGAAGCCAATGAGACAACCCAAGTATGACAACTTTATAGATTATAGGGGGAAATTGTGAGTCAGTGATAGTATTCTCATCTTCCATGTAGGAGACCCAAGTTTGATTTCTGGCCAATGAACCTTATGTGCAGCTGCAACCCGTCTGTCAGTGGAGCATCCAGTGTTGTTATAATCCTGAGTAGGTTTCAGTGGGTCTTTCACACTAAGATGCAGTAGAAAGAAATCTCTATCAATCGATTTCCCAAAAAATCAGCCAATGAGATCCTATGGATCACGAAGGCCAACTTGATTTCAACTAACAACAGCACCAAAAATAGCAACAGCCAAACAAATATGATGAATGCTAATGTTACCGCAGACACTCAGGGCTAGTGACATGTCATGGTAATAACTAAACTTGGGCATGAAAGGTCAGCTGTCTTGTCTTGCAGTGAGGTTAAGCCCAGTTTTCAGTCACAGGACTCTACCCATGGCATCAGGCTGAAGCGAGTCTCTATTCCCACAGCCTTGTCTACATCCTTTCCCTTCACTTCTGCTATCTCCTGCATTCTTTATTCTGAGAATGTGCCACCCAAATAAATCAACCCTGCCTCAGGCTCTGCTTCTATGGAACCTGACCAAAGAGATTCAGCTTAGAGAATTAAAATAACTTGTCAAATAGCACAGAGCTACACAAAGAGAAAATTCAGATTTCAAACCTACTTTGGGTTGCACTTAGCACTAGGTTATGTCATCATTTTAGAAGAAACTGTTGATGGGAGAGTCATGCATTCTGCCTCACAATTATTCTTTCACTTTGATGCAATCTAGAAACCGAAGCCAAAAGTAGGTAATGTAATCACTGAAAAGCAGGTATGCTTCTCATAATTTTTCTGAAAGCACTCTTTACTTCCGTGTTTCTCAGGCTGTGGATAAAAGGGTTCATTACGGGAGTGACCACGGTATACATCACTGAAGCGGCTGCAATCTTCCTGGAAGAGCAGCGCTAATATATGAACCAAAACCTGTCCCACAGAACAAAGAAATAACTGAGAGATGAGATCCACAAGTGGAAAAAGCTTTATACTTTCCAAGTGCTGATGGCATTCTGAAAATAGAGGAGACAACGTGAGCATAAGAGAAAATGATTCCAGAGAGAGGAACACCACCCAGTATTGTAGCTGCAAAGTATGAGAAGATGTTACTGATGAGGGCATCAGAACAGGTAACCTTGATGACCTGGGGAACTTCACCGAAGAGGTAAGGAATTAGTAGCTCTGTGCAGAAGGACAGTCGCAATGACATTACACTGTGGAGCAGGGCATTCGTGATGCTAATGAAGGAGTGTAGAATCAGCAGGCCCCAGAGGAGGGGGTTCATGATGACAGTGTACTTCAGTGGGTGACAAATGGCTACAAAGTGGTCATAGGCCATCACTCCAAGGGGAAAGTTTTCCCAAAGCAGCAAAAACTAGGACAAAGCAGACCTGGGTGAGACAGCCTGCATAATGATGCTCTGATTCTATGCTTGGAGGTTCAGCGGCATCTTTGGGATCACGGTGGTGCTGAAACAGAAGGAGAAATTGGCAAGAAAGAAATACATGGGTGTGTGGAGGTGGCAGTCAAAGATGACAGTTATGACAATGAGCAAGTTTCCTAGGACAATGACCAGATATATGGACAGTAACAGAGTAAATAGGAGGGCTAACAGTTCTGGATCTTCTATCAGTGCCAGGAGAAAGAATTTTGAAATATCTGTTTGATTTCTGGGTTCCATATTGTTGATGATGGAAGAAATATAAGAAAATCAAATGTTTGGTTCCTGGACCAGTGGCAGGTACATCACCAGAGGCAAGCACCATCTTGGGAAAGAAGGGAGAGGAATAAACTGGGAAACAAATGGAGTATCTTCATTATGCATATTTTGTTACTTAAAAAAAAAAATGGATGCAGAGCATTCTGGAAAGAGATAAAATGGTGGTCTCGGTCTTTGATTGAGTATGTGTTGTTTTTGCACAATCTGCTGGTATGATCATTTATAAATTTTGTAATTTTTTTAAGGGCAAGTGTATAGATTAGGGAAGCAGCCTGATGTGTCTGTCTGGGTCTCCACCTCTTTTGTCATAGACAACAAAGATAATACGAAGGTATGTTAAGAACCAGAAATGGAAAGACAAGGTGAAGCCAAACCCCTCCCCCACAAGAATGCAAGTAAATGTCAGAGAATTCTATAACAGTCCTCCTGTTTGCTCAGGAGGAACATGGTCCCTGCCATTATAGGAAGAGGGAAGGAGACCACCAGTATGAGAGTCTCTTGAGCATTGATGCTAAGATACAAGGAAAAATGTCAGGAAGATAGCAGAGACCCAGGTGTGCTAAGGGAGACTCCATTCATTTTATGAATGTACACTATTCACAGCTTATCTGGATAAATCTGTACTAAAACACCTGCCCTCTGCCCTCATTTTCAAATGCTAGCTAAGCAGTTTTAAGTGACCTGGCTGATATCACTGAGGAATGATCCATGAATCTGTCCTGGGTGGGGATGTTGGAAGATGTGGTCCTTCTGAGAAGGAAGGATCATCTGTGGATGGAGTCTCACGTGTGCTGCTTCTTGATTTGGGGAGGAGTTTGAGTGAGGTGGTCATGGGCAGACTATTTGCAGCCTGTTCCTGGGTGCTAGTCTCCAAAGCTCCTCATTAACCAAACTATTTTATTGTTATTCTGATCCCAGGGCTGTACAAATCTGAAAAGACCAAGGCAATTAAAAAACAAAAAAGAATCTGTTGCCGTCTAGTAGATTCTGACTCATAGCAACCCTAAAGGACAGAGCAGAATTGCCCAATAGTGTTCTCAAGGAGTGCCTGGTGGATTTGAATTGCCCACCTTTTCGTTATGAGCCATAGCTCTAAAGCACTGCACCACCAGGGTTTCTGACCAAGACAATAACCAAATCCCAGTGCCGTTGAGTTGATTCCGACCAAGACAATAAAAAAAAAAGAGGAGAATTCAGGATGACTGATTCCCAGTCCTGAGAAACCATCCAACTCTCTCCACCTGTTTCTGCTCACCTTCATGGTGCATATCTTGTATAAACTGACACGCCATCCTCCTCTAAAAGCATCTGTATTTTTTCAATGATATAAGGAAGCCTGATATTGATTCTGTAAAAATCCAGTTTATGTATGTGGATATAAATATAAATATTATATTAAGATATTGTAAAAATGTAAACATTAAGAGTTGTTTCTTTCTATGAGTCATTGAATGTTTCATGAATGTTAAACTCCATTCTGTGTATATTGCACCAAAGATTCTAAGGTATCCTCTACAGTCAATTCTGACTATAATCACTGAGAGACATATTACTCCCTTTTAGGATTTTCCATTTTATCACAGTTTTTCCAGTTTCATCATTATAGTTTCAATCTACATTGTTCTTCACATTACTGGAAGGTGGTTAATAGAGTTGTAAGAAATCACCAAACCATGACTAGGCACCAGTGTGCAGATTTATCCACATTCTCATTCTCGGTAGGCTTAGTTAAAGGGCAGATGGTGAAGATGGTGTTCCTTGTGAATACTCACTTAAAAACCGTTCATGTTAAAAAAAAAAAAATTACTTAATCCTGGTGAAAGTATACTCAGCCAAAGTTACACCATTTCAACAATTTCTACATGTTCAACTCGCTAACATTGATTGCCTTCTTCAAATAGTACTACCATAGTTGCTACCCTTTTCCAAAACTTTCCACTACCATTGTCTTAAACTCACTACCCCTTTTACTTCCCATCCAAACTTTTGAGTTGCCATGGTCAATTTGACCTCACACAGGTGATTCTTTTAAAAAGAGTACAAAGCTCAAAGCAGAAGTTCTTTACTAAATAAGTTAAGTCATGTAAAAAAAAAAAATTTTTTTTATGTTTAGTTTAGTTTTTTAAATTATCATTCAAAGAAGACTTTAGTGTATAATATTGGTTTATAACTTAAAGATTATTTCAGAGTCATAGTTTCAGGAGTTCATCCAGCCTCAATGGCTGCAGAAAGTCTAGATCCATGGAAAATTTGAAATTCTGTTCCAAATTCTCCCCCGTCTCCTCCTCCGTTTGATGAGAACTTTATACGGAATCTTTGATCGAAACATTCAGTAATGGTAGTGAGGCATCGTCAAGCTTTGGTTTCATGGTAAACGAGACAGTTGTTCATGAAGGCAACCAGACACGCATTTGATTTCCTTCTCCTGTTTCTGACTCTCCCTCCCCAGGTGAATGAAGATGAATTGTTGTGCTCTTGATGTCCACTTGCTAGTTGAAATACCCCAGTAACTAGGCAAGAAACTAGGAGGTAGAACAGAAATACTAAGAAAAGAAAATTGGCAACAGATACCAGGTTTTAGGACTTCAGCCTACCTTCCTGGGGACCACAACTCAATCCGTAGTAATAGGATTCAACAAAATAGAAGAACATCAGAGAAAATGATAAATACAGAATTCAAGATAGTGCTTGCTACTGGGAAGATAGAGGAAAATGTGAATGAAAGACCCTTGAAAGGGATTCTGTGGTGATGGCATTACTTCATTTCTTAACCCAGGGGTAGAGATATGAGCTTTCATTACAATGCTATTCTTTAAGAGCTACAAATACATTTCATATCCTACTTTGAAAATGATATGCTAATACGTAAAACTGAAAAGATTTTCAATTTCCAGATTCTTTCATAGTCCATATTCTAATAAATTCTTCCATGTTCTTCTAATATTTACAGCATGCCTCTCAGATTTCAGCATACATCAAAACCTCAAAAAGGGGTTATTAACAATGCTCATCACTGGAATGTCTACCCAGAGATCAAAGTCAGTAGTTCTTGGGTGAGGTATGGAAACCTGCAGTATGAACATACTGGAGCATCTTTGTACTAGAAGTCCCGTGCTGTGCCAGGTGAGGTGTCCTCTGAGTGTGCTGCTGAACACAATCCCACTTCCGCCATCAATGATGACCTGAACAGTAGGCTCTCTATACACTCCACTGATCCTTCAAGACCTGAATTGTTGTCACCCCCATACTACAGAGATGATTCTGACTGATAACCCTGCTTCTTTGTGCCTGAGGAAAAAGTCGTCTTCCTGAGCCTCCCACCATCCGTCTTCTGCTGTCCTGATGTACAGTCAACACGTCTTCCTCAGAATAAAGTCCATCCCCACAGGAAAACTTTTTTCCTCACAAATACACATTAAAAAGTTTCACATGAGATCCCTAACAGTAAAGGAAGCCCTCTAAAATTTCAGTGATTTAATTAATTGTATTCAACTTCTGTGTAGACTCACCAAGGATGAGAAAGAAAAACTGCAAAATAGGTGACTAAGGAGAAAAGTAACATCTCATATATACTCTGATCAATAAATCAATAGACAGGATGAAAGCAAATAGGGTTCCAAAAAAGACTATCATCTCTACCCAGTCTACTGAATAATTACGTTTGATTATGTTACTAAGACTGGTAAAACCTGCTGAAAGGTATTGCAATAAAGGGGAACCAATAAAACTGCTGAATCAAGTGGTAGAAATGTTTGAGAGCAAAGAATAACAAGCCTTATAAATAATGGTAACATGTAGAACACAATGATCCCAATTGGATTTTATTGAGAATCATGTGCTAGGCATTGTGTTAAGTGCTGGTAGTAGTGGTTGCAGGGGTTCACTAACCAACAGAAAATACAATCCACATGGTCAGGCTGAGGCTCTCAGAGTACTTGCTTTTTCCCATACAATAAATTTGATGATGAAGGGACATATGCTTGCATTCAAAGTAATGAGAGAGGAGGAGATGTCCTCTGTATGGCTCCATGGAAAGGTCTACTAACAATAAAAAGCCAAACCTGTTGTCGTCGAGTCGATTCCAATGCATAGCAACCCTATAAGAAAGAGTAGAACTGCTCCATAGGGTTTCCAAGGAGTGCCTGGTAGATTCAAACTGCTGACTTTTCTTTGGAGCCGTAACTCTTAACCACTATGCCACCAGGGTTTGCCTATTAACAATAAAACCAAACCCACTGCTGTCTAGTCAATTCTGACTCATAGCGACCCTGTAGGACAGAGTAGAACTGCCCCATTGAGTTTACAAGGAGCACCTGGCGGATTTGAACTGCCGACCTCTTGGTTTGCAGCAGCAGCACTTAACCACTACACCACCAGGGTTTCCCTATTAACAATAGACCTGTATTAAGAAAAGACCCTCTATTAGCAGTAGAAACTAAACAAGGAGTCAGTTTTGTGTCTCTGAGCATCATATGTGGTTATGACACTTGAATCTGTTGCAACCATCCTAGAATGGATCCACCTTGTAGGAGACTGAATGAAACTCTATCTGAAAATATTGAAGATTGTGAAGGATTTCATTTTACTTGGATCCACAATCAAAACCCATGGAAGCAGCAGTCAAGAAATCAAAAGACACATCACACTGGGCAAATCTTCTGAAAAAGACCTTTCAAAAGTGTCAAAAAGCAAAAATATCACCTTGAAGAGTAAGGTGCACCTGACCCAAGCCATAGTATTTTCAATAGCACCATATGCATGCAAAAGCTGGACAATAAATAGGGAAGACAGCAGAAGAATTGACACCTTTAAATTATGGCATTGGCAAAGAATTTTGAATATACCATGGACTGCCAAAAGAAAGAACAAATCTGTCTTGGAAGAAGCAAAACCAGAATGCTCCTTAGAAGCAAGGAAGGTGAGACTATACTGTATTATATTTTGGACATGTTGTCAGGAGAGATCAGTCCCTGGAGAAGGATATCATGCTTGGTAAAGTACAGGGTTAATGAAAAAGAGGAAGATCCACAACAACATGGATTGACACAGTGACTGTAACAATGGGGTCACTCATAACAATGATTGTGGGCATGGCACAGGACCAGACAGTGTTTTGTTCTGTTGTACATAGGGTCACTATGAGTCTGAACTGACTTCATGGCACCTAACAACAACAACAACAGAGTGTTGGAATTATTTGTCAAAAATACAGAGCTGCACACAGAACAGAGTTAGGGTCCGATCCCAAGTTGAATTGCACTTAGCCATTATGTTATGTTGTAATTTCAGAAGAACATGGTGATGGGAGAGTCAGGAATTCTGGCTTATGAGAATTCTTTTCTGTTCATGCAATCTAGAAATCCAAACCTAAAGCAGAAAATTTAATCACTGAAAAACAGATATACACCTGATAATGTTCTTCAAGCTCCCCTTTATGTTCCTGTTTCTCAGGTTGTAGATAAAGGGGTTCATCATGGGAGTTACCATAGTGTACATCATTGAAGCTACTGCAGTCTTCCTGGGAGAGTGTGTAAATGCAGCACTAATATATGTACGTAAGCCTGTCCCATAGAACTAGGAAACAACTGAGAGGTGAGACCCACAGGTGGAAAAAGCCTTATACTTTCCCCTGCTGAAGACATTGTCAAAATGGAGGATACAATTTGAGTATATGAAAAAATGATCCCAGAGAGAGGGACACCACCCAATATGGTAGCTGCCAAATATAAGAAGATGTTATTGAGGAGGGTATCAGAACAGTGAACCTTGGTGATCTGGAGAACTTCACAGAAGTAGGGGATTCTCCGGTCTGTGCAGAAAGACAGATGCAATACCATCAGGCTATGGATCAAGGCATCCACAGTGGCAATGAACAAGGAGAGTAGAATCAGCAGACCACAGTGACAGGGGTTCATGATGACTGTATACATCAGCGGCTGACAAATGGCCACATAGCAGTCATAGGCCATCACTGCAAGAAGAAAGCTTTCGAAACTAATAACGATCAGGACAAAGCAGACCTGGGTGAGGCAGCCTGTGTACGTGATACTCTGATTCTGTACTTGGAGGTTCACCAGCATCTTTGGGATCCTGGTAGTGCTGAAACAGATGTCAGTGAAGGACAGATTGACAAGAAAGAAATACATGGGTGTGTGGAGGTGGGGGTCAGAGCTGACAGCCAGGATGATGAGCAGATTCCCCAGGACAGTGACCAGATATATGGACAGAAACAGGCTAAAGAGGAGGGGCTGCAGTTCTGGGTCCTCTGTCAGTGTCAGGAGAAGGAATTCTGAAACACTTGTTTGGTTTCTAGGCTCCATATTATTGATGAATCTGTTGGAAAAATGAGATGACAAGGCACTCAAATGTGTGGTCTCTATACCAGCCATAGCTGCAGTACTAGAAGGAAACACTATCTAGGATAAGGCACATGAGGAATGGAGTGGCATACAAAGTTGGTGCCATCTGTGCATATATTTTGGTTATTTAATAAAAAGTATGTGAATCTGATTAACAGCTGAGCATCAACATTTATTTATTCTGGAAAGGCAAAGTGATGGGGTGCTCATTTTTTTTTGCACCATCTCTTGGTAAGGTCATTTTAAATAGTTTGTAATTTTATAGGAAGAAAAGCGTGGTGTTCTACTTCTCAAAATCATCCAATGAAAACCCTATGATCAAAACAGGTGATTTCCAGCTGATGATGGTGATGGTGCATAATCTGGCAGCTTTTTCTTCTGTTATGCATAGTTTACCATAAGCCAAGGTCCCACTTGATGGCAGCTAACAAACAACAACATGGCCTCTTTTGGATTTCTTTGTGGGCTTAGAATTGTAGCCCAAGTGGCATATTCTATCTAAGTGTGGATGGACACAATTTTTCTATGGAAGGATCTATTTTTACAAAGAAAAATTGGCTCATAGCCTCCCAGACGTGAAGTATCAATAAAATTACTTTCTTTTTTTAATTCATAATAATGTACAGAAAAACATATAGAAGAGCAAGGCATCCTGAAGAGTCTGTCCCAGACTCCTCATCTTTTCCCAGAGATTACAGCCAGGTGACAGAAGTAATACAAATATGTGTTCAGAACAAGGAGTGGGAAGATAAGGTGAAGCTCTTTCCTATTTCATCACCACAAGAATGCAAGTAAGTATCAGAGAACTTTATAATAGTCACAATGTTTGAGAAGGGGCAATTTGTGCCTAGGAGGTGGAAAATGGTTTTACCATCATACAGACGCAGTAAAACCAAACAACCAAGCCAAACCCATTGCCATCGAGTCAATTCCTACTAATTCTGACCCTATAGGACAGAGTAGAACTGCCCCATAGAGTCTCCCAGGAGCTTCTGGTACATTGGAACTGCCAACCTTTTGGTTAGCAGCCACAGCACTGAAACACTGAGCAACCAGGGTTCCCGACAGAGTAAGAAACTGGTAGAATTGGAGCTCCTTGGGATTGGTGCAGAGAAATAAGGAACATGTCAGGAAGATGAAAGACTATGAGGCAGGAATGCACAGGAGACTTGAGTTCAATCATATTATGCATGTTACTCTCTTCACAGCTCCCCCTGGGTGAACTTGTGATGAAACATTTGTTCTTATTTCCAAACAATAACTAAGTGATTTTAAGTTACCTGGCTGGCATTGCTGTAGAATGATGCTGGACAAGTCCCCTGGATGGTGAAGGTGGAAGATGTGTCCTGAGAAAAGGCAGAGAGACTGAGAGGGACCCCTGGCTCCTGAGCTTGAGGATCATCTGTGGGTGGAGTCTCAGGTGTGCTCCTTTCTGCCTGGGGGAGGGATATTGAGTGGGGTGGTCACAGGCAGACTATTTGCAGTCTCCATATCCCTGGGGGCTCAATATCCAAAGCTCCTCATTAACCAAACTCGTTTATTGTCATTCTGATTCCAGGGCAGTTCAAATCCCGAAAGACCAAGGCTTTAAACTGTGGAATTCTGGATGCCCCTGTGAGACCAGCTGCATGCCCTTTATCTCTGTTGTTTCTGCTTGCCTCCATGTTTTATGCTATGCACAGGTGGACACACAATCCTTCTCCACCTGGATTTCAGTCTTCTCTTTTTAACACAACTGGTGACAAGCTTATCTTATCAATGACATTAGGAAGCCTGATTCCTATTTTAGGTGTGAAGATGTTTATGCATATGGGTATAATATATGCATCATATATGGAAGCAACAGCCAAGTAATCAAATGACAAATTGCACTGGCAAATCTTCTCCAAAAGGCCTCTTTAAAGTGTTAAAAAGCAAAGATGTCACTTTGAGGACTAAGGTGCACCTGATCCAAGCCAAGGTATTTTCAATTGCATCATATTTTGAAAGCTGGACAATGATAAGGAAGACTGAAGAAGAAACAATCCTTCGAATTACAGGGTTGGCAAAGAATATTGAATCTACCAGAGACAGAAAAACAAACAAATCTGCCTTGGAAGAAGTACAGCAAGAATGTTCCTTAGAAGCTGGGACAGTGAGACTTCATCTTGAGTACTTTGGACATGTTATCAGGAGAGACCAGTCCCTGGAGAAGGGCATCATTTGGTAAATACAGGGTCAGCAAAAGAGAGGAAGACCCTCAACAAGGTGGCTTGACAGTGGCTGCATGGATGGGCTCAAGCAAAACCATAATTGTGAGGATGGCTGAAGACTGGGCAGTGCTTTATTTTATTGCACATAGGGCCACTATGAGTCAGGACTGATTCGATGATACCTAATGGCATAATAACATAAAACATTTAGAAATAAAGCTAAGATAGTGTAAAATGCAAATATTGTTTTGTTTCTTTCTGAGAATCATTGAATGTCCTCTGAACCTTACTGTATCTTTCTGTATTTTTTATATACATCATATTCTAAGCTCTTCTCTGTGATCAATTCTGACTGTGATCACTGGAGACAGACTCCCTTTTAAGGCTTCCATAACCAGTGTTTCCAATTTCATTTATTTCATGCACATTTTTCTTCATATTAGTGAAAGTTGGCTTGATGTTTTGGCTCTTAATTTTTAATGGAGTTTGAGAAATCACAATGTCATTGGCTAGGCACTAGTATACAGGTGCATCCATTCTCTCAGTAGATTTAGTCATCTAACAGTCAGTATTTAATAGGTGATGATGGTGCTCTAATTTAGAATTTACTTAAAAATCTTTTACCTGTAACACGCTCAAAATTTTCATGTTTATTAATTTATTTTACCACATTTAACTATTTCTTCATATATTATTTGAAAACTAACTTCAGAAGATGACATTGTGATACCACCCTCTGCTATTCTCTTCAAATACATGAAATAACAGACAAAACAGAAGAAAATATAGCTGGTCTAAAAAAAAGAAAATTTTCCCAGTAGCACAGAAATATCTGAAACATAAAAATACAAGTTAAGTTTTCCAGGTACCATAAAAGGAACTGAAATGTAAAGTATTGAGTAAGCTGAGGCAAGGAGTTATGTCCATAGCAAGAAGTTTTAGCTGGAAGTTTGCTCTTTCAGTGTATAAGGACTAAATATTCTAAAAAAATATGTGCTATTGAAGCCAAGGGCAGAGGTAGAACTTCTTTAATGGAAAGATGTGGGTGAATAGGAGAGTTGTGGACACTGACTGGACCCATGACTATGAACTTAGACCAACTGGAAGTTTCAGAAAGGCCTCCAAGGAGAAGATGAACCAAGCTACCTGTTAACATGGTGGCTGGTGGATTTGTGACAGTCTCAGTATTACTGAGCAGGGGAGTCAGGGAATGAAATTCAGAATTAGAAGAGTGGTGATTGCTGAGGGTTACTGTGAACCTGTTGGCAAGAAAGAGTGAGCACATAGATGAAAAAGCATAGAGGTGAGAAAATCTTCCCATTCAGACATAAACTGTATGTTCTAATTTAAATAACTATGAAGAAAAGCAATGCAAAAATGATAACCAACCTAAACAATAATCCAGAAAAAAATCAATAGACCACACAGAGGCCATGAAGCTTGTAATGTAATGAGTAATGAGGAGAATAGAAAAGGTGATATCAAATATGTAGTGTCAGGCAGATTATTCAAACAGTCTCTTGGTGGCAAGGGCAGACACAGGGTAGTACGTGTAGTGATTTTTTAAATATCCTAAAATGATGACAGCTTGGACCATGGTGGAGGTGGTGAGATTTGGTGGGGTTCTGGATATATTTTTCTTTTGAAAGAGCAGGCACACATTATAAAAAAAAGAGAATTCAAAGATGATGCTTAATGAGAAAAAACTGCTCAGTATCTAAAAGAACAGAGTTGCCATTAACTGATAGGGAAGGCTGTAGGCAAAATGTATTTGGATGTTTAATATCAGGGTTGTAGTTTGGGGTGTGTTGAGTTTGAGGTGCCTGTTAGGCTTCCACTTGAAGAGATCAAGCAGGAAGTTGGATATACCAGTCTGATGGATCCTGGTTGAAAGCAGAGAATAACAGAAGGATGTTTACCTGTGTTTTATTGACTATGCAAAGGCATTCAACTGTGTGGATTATAAAAATTATGGATAACATTGCAAAGAACAGGAATTCTGGAATACTTAATTGTGCTCATGAGGAACCTGTAAATAGATCAAGAAGCAGTTGTTCAAACAGAACAAGGGGATAATGAGTGCTTTAAAGTCAGGAAAGTTGTGTGTCAGGGTTGTATCCTTTCACCATACCTATTCAATCTGTATGCTGAGCAAATAATCTGAGAAGCGGGGCTATATGAAGAAGAACAGGGCATCAGGATTGGAGGAAGACTCATTAACAACCTGCGTTATGCAGATGACACAGCCTTGCTTCCTGAAAGTGAAAAGGACTTGAAAGACTTACTAATGAAGATCAAAGACCATAGTCTTCAGTATGGTTTACACCTCAAGATAAAGAAAACAAAAATTCTCACAACTGGGCCAATAAGCATCATCATGATAAACAGAGAAAAGGTTGAAGTTGTCAAGGATTTCATTTTACTTGGATCCACAATCAACAGCCATGGAAGCAGCAGTCAAGAAATCAAAAGTCACATTGCATTGGGGAAATCTGTTGCAAAGGACCTCTTTAAAGCGTTGAAAAGCAAAGATGTCACCTTGAAGACTAAGGGGTACCTGATCCAAGCCATGGTATTTTCAATGGCATCATATACATGTGATAGCTGGACAATGAATAAGGAAGACCAAAGAAGAACTGATGCCTTTGAATTGTGGTGTTGGTGAAGAATATTGAATATACCATGGACTGCCAGAAGAACGAATAAATCTGTCTTGAAAGAATTACAACCAGAATGCTCCTTAGAAGCAAGGATGGCGAGACTGCGTCTTACATACTTTGGACGTGTTGTCAGGAGGGATCAGTCTCTGGAGAAGGACATCATGCTTGGCACAGTTCGGGGTCTCTGGAAAGAGGAAGATCCTCAACGAGATAGATTGACACAGTGGCTGCAACAATGGGGTCAAGTATAATGATTGTACGCATGGTGCAGGACTGGGCAGTGTTTTATTCTGTTGTACATGGGGTCGCTATGAGTCGGAACCGAATTGACGGCACCTAACAACGACAACAACAGACTGTGATAGAATGTATTTCTCTTTGTTAAAGCCTCCACTTGTGGTATTTCTGTTATAGCAGTACTAGATGACTAAGACAATTCCCAACATAAAAGAACCATAAATAAGTTCTACGTATTGTACAGGAACTTTAAGAAGTCAAAAGATAATATTCATAATTAAAAAAAATAAATCCACCCAATGTATAAAAAGGGCAGTCCTACTCTAACTTATAGTGTTACTATACGTGCATATCAACAAATTGGTCCGGTTGAGCCAAGACTCTGGGTCCAAAAAAAGAAAAAGCTCTGTTGATAGAATCTTAAAGGGGTAATGTAAGACTGGGGGAAAATACAGGACACAGTAAAAGTTGGAATGAAAATATAGACTATTTAAATGAATCTTATTTTAATAGTAATTATGCTTTACGGTATGTAGGCTTAAAACCATTTCCAAGATCTTTAGGGAACTTACTGATATTAAATTGAGTTAATGAATATTCATTATAATTTAACTTTATATACTTTTTCTTTATATGCTGCAGAGAAATATTTATATCTCTATCATCTATCTATCTATCATCTATCTATCTATCTAATTTACCTGTCTTTCTGTCTGTGTGTCCTGCTGTCTGTCTGTCTATCTACCTATCTACCTGCTTACCTATTTACCTATCTATCTACCTACCTATAATTTCTCTGTAGGGGCCCTGGTGGGGCAGTGGTTAAAGCACTCAGTTGCTAACCGAAAATTCTGTGGTTCAAACCCAGCGACCTCTCTGTGGGAGAAAGATGTGGCAGTCTGCTCCAAAAAGTTTACAGACTTGGAAACCCTGTGGGGCAGTTCTGCCCTACCTTATAGCATTAACTATAAGTTGGAATTGACTCAATAGCACCCAACAACAACAACAACAACTCTCTCTCTATACATATATGTATTAAAAAAAAAAAATTAGGGTCTACTAATGAGTGTGTTCATTTTTGCACTTAAAGAGTTGTACTGATACTCCCAAACTCATCCTATAAAGCCAACATATCCCTGATATCAAAACCAAGTAAAGACACCTCAAAAAAAGAAAATTACAGGCCAATATCCCTCATGAATTTAGACACAAAAATCCTCAACAAAATTCTAGCCAATAGGATTCAACAACATATCAAAAAAAAAAAAAAAAACTCACCATGACCAAGTGGGATTCATACCAGTATGCAGGGATGGTTTAACATTAGACAAACAATCAAGGTAATTCGTCATATAAATAAAACAAAAGACAAGAACCACATGATCTTATAAACTGATGCAGAAAAGGCATTTGACAAAGTCTAACACCCATTCATGATAAAAATCTCAGGAAAATTGGAATAGAAGGGAAATCCCTCAACACAATAAAAGGCATTTATGCAAAGCTGACAGCCTACACATCCTAAATGGAGAGATTCTGAAAGTGTTCCGCCTGAGAACAGGAACCAGACAAGGCCACACTTTATCACCACTCTCATTCAACATTGTTCTAGAGGTCCTAGCCAAAGCAATTAGGCTAGGTAAAGAAACAAGTGGTTTCCAAATTGGTAAGGAAAAAAGTAAAACTACCTCTATTTGAAGACTTGATCTTATACAGAGAAAACCCTAAAGAATACACAAGAAAACTACTGAAACTAATAGAAGAGTTCAGCAAAGGACCTAGATACAAGATAAACATACAAAAATCACTTGCATTCCTCTACACCAACAAAGAAAACTTTGAAGGGGAAATCACTGTACCAATACCATTTACAATATCCCCCAAGAAGATAAAATACTTAGGAATAAATCTAACCAGAGGTGTAAAAGATCTATACAAAGAAAAATACAAGACGCTAATGCAAGAAACCGAAAGAGACCTACATAAGTGGAAAAACATACCTTGCTCATGGATAGGAAGGCTCGACATTGTGAAACTGTCTATTCTGCCCGAAGCAATCTACAGATACAATGCAATCCCATTCTAAATTCCAAAGACATTTTTTAATGAGATGGAAAACAAATCACCAACTTCATAGGGAAAAGGAAGAAGCCCCGGATAAGTAAAACATTACTGAAAAAGGAAAACAAAGTGAGAAGCCTCACATTAACTGCTTTTAGAACCTATTATACCACCACAGTAGTCAAAAACAGCCTGGTACTGGTATGACAACAGATATATAGACCAATGGAACAGAATTGAGAATTCAGACATAAATCCATCCACGTATGAGCAGTTGATATTTGACGAAGGCCCAAGGTCAGTTAAATGGGGAAAAGACAGTCTCTTTAACAAATGGTGCTAGCATAACTGGCTATCCACCTGCAAAAAAATGAAACAAGATCCATACGTCACACCATACACAAAAACTGACTGAAAATGGATCAAAGACTTAAATATAAAACCTAAAACAATAAAGGTCATGGAAGAAAAAATAAGGACCACGTTAGGAGCCCTAATACATGACATAAACAGTATATAAAACATTACCAACAATGCACAAATGCCAGAGAGGAACTAGATAACTGGGAGCTCCTAAAGGCCAAACACTTATGCTCATCCAAAGACTTTACCAAAAGAATAAAAAGACTACCTACAGACTGGGAAAAACTTTTTGGCTACGACAAATTGGTTCAGTAACTGACCTCTAAAATCTACATGATACTGCAAAACCTCAACAACAAAAAGACAAATAGCCCAATTAAAAAATAGGCAAAAGATATGAAAGGGTACTTCACCAAAGAAAACATTCAGGCGGGTAACAGATACATGAGGAAATGCTTGTGATCATTAGTCATTAGAGAAACACAAATCGAAACTAAAATGAGATACCTTCTCATCCCAACAAGGCTGGCATTAATCCAAAAAACAAAAAAAATAATAGATTTTGGAGAGGTTGTAGAGAGTCTGGAATACTTATACACTGCTAGTGTGAATGTAAAATGGTACAACCACTTTAGAAATCAATTGGGTGCTTCCTTAAAAAGCTAGAAATAGAATTAACACAGGATCCAGCAATCCCACTCCTTTGAATATATCCTAGAGAAATAAAAGCTCTGACGGAAACAGATATGTGCGCACCTATTTACATTGCAGCACTGTCTACAATAGCAAAAAGATGGAAGCAACCAAGGTGCCCATCAATGGATGAATGGATAAATAAATTATGGTATATTCACATAATGGAAAACTACACAATGATTAAGGACAATGACAAATCTGTGAAACAACATGGAGGAATCTGGAAGGCATTATGCTGAGTGAAATTAGTCAGTTGTAAAAGAACACTGTATAAGACTAGTATTACAAGAACTCAAGAAAAAGTTTAAACATAGAAGAAAATATTCTTCCACAGTTACAAGGGTGGGGAGGAAGGAAAAGGGATATTCACTAATTACATAGTGCGCAAGAAATATTTTAGTTGAAGAGAAGGACAATACAGGGGAGGTCAGCACAACTGGACTAAAGCAAAAGCTATTAAATTTCCTGAATACAACCAAATGCTTCAAAGGCCAGAGTAGCAGGAACAGGGGTCTGGAGACCATGGTTTCAGGGGACATCTAGGTCAATTGGCATAACAAAATGTATTAAGAAAATGTTCTGCAAACCACTTTGGTGAGTGACGTCCGGGG
Organism: Elephas maximus indicus; assembly: GCF_024166365.1. Classification (NCBI taxonomy): domain Eukaryota; kingdom Metazoa; phylum Chordata; class Mammalia; order Proboscidea; family Elephantidae; genus Elephas; species Elephas maximus. The sequence goes on from NC_064821.1 coordinate 16,175,812, forward strand.
TCTTAAAGGCTAGCGAGCAGCCACCTAAGATACATCAATTGGTCTCAACCCATCTGGAGCAAAGGAGAATGAAGAGCACCAAAGATGCAAGGTAAATATGAGCCCAAGAGGCAGAAAGGGCCACATAAACCAGAGACTCCATCAGCCTGAGACTGGAAGAAATAGATGGTGCCTGGCTACCACTGATGACTGCCTTGAAAGGGAACACAACAGAGAATCCCTGATGGGGCAGAAGAACAGTGGGATGCAGATATCAAATTCTGGTGAAAAGGCTAGACTTAATGGTCTGAGTGAGAATGGAGGGACCCTAGAGGTCATGGCCCCCGGACTCTCTGTTAGCCCAAGACTGAAACCATTCCTGAAGCCAACTCTTCAGACAGGGATTGGACTGGACTATAAGACAGAAGATGATACTTGTGACGAGTGAGAAAAAAAAAAAAAATTGGGGTTCTCACTGTTAAAATTAAAAAATTTTCTTTAAATACTGGGTTGAACAGTTGATTTTATGCTTTGTATAATCTGCCCCAGAGGCAAAGTTTCTGTGTCTCATTAGAATAAATTCCTGGGTTCATGCTGAAAACCAAGCTTCAAGTATTTTTTCTTGGTGACCTATGATAAACTCCTGTCCACTTTGAAACTTCGTGGAAGCCATAAAAGATTTATTTTATTCCTGCTTTCTAAAGGGAAAGTACTAAAATAAACCAGCTCATTTAATGTATTATGAGTTACATGAAACATGTTGTCAAATCAGGAGTTGTGCCAAATTTTCTTTGCATTAAAAATTTGTGTGTCAGTGTCTCCTCTTACGTTTTGACATGAAAGCGATATTGTCAGTCATAATTTTAGTCATTTTAATTGCCAACTTTTTTGCCATTTTATTTCTTTTGAATATAGCATCATCAAAGCCAATGGTTTTAACTGGGGAATTCATATGGTTTACCCATGGAGTTCTTTTTATTCCTATTCGGATGTTTAGAGACTTGATTGTCTTGGTATATTCTTGGTACATCCTGTCTATGTGGTATTATTATGTGTTTTATCTGAATCTCTTTGAAAATAAAGTTAATCATTATGTGTAGAGATATTTTTGTGTAAACATAATGATTAACTTTATTTTCAAAGAGATACAGATAAAACACATAATAATCTTGAGATGTAATACCACATAGATGGGATATACCAAGAATATACCAAGATAATCAAGTCTCTAAACATCCAAATAGTAATAAAAAGAACTCCATGGGTAATGCATTACTTTTGTGATTAATTCCCATCAGGTCTTTCACTCTTAAGAATTATTGTTATTATAAGTTAACCATGGCCGCTTTAAAATTTTGTTTGCGGGTAAACTTTTACTCTGCTAACTCACTGAAAATGTTTGGCCAAAATATTTCAAAGAAAGATGGACTATATTGTATTTATAAAAAAGGGCCATGATAGATATTTTGAACATAGATACCACCGGGCTCAGTCAAGATTTCCAGAGCTCTTGAGTAGAAGCTGACCTGATGGGTTCACAGGCGGGTGCTGATCCAGAACCACATGGAACAGAAATTGACTATGTAGGACTGAATGGACTAAAACATCCTATTTTATGGACATAAGAAACCATTTTTCTCCTTTCTCCAAAATTATCTAACCAACGGGTTTGTTTTTTCTCCCACACATTTGAACTGGTTCTTGTTATGCTACTTCTATCTGTTTACATATACTCAATTAAACAAGAGGAAAAGTAAGAAATATGAGAGGAACATAAAATTGAGACCAGAAAAGAAGCTTTAAAAAGATTAAAAGAACAATTAGAAGATGAGAGAAACCCTTACCATAGGATATTCTGTAGTCAGCATAGTGTTATTAGTTACTGAAATAGCTGAATCTCACATTAAAAGAAATAATTGAACTTTAAATGGTTTTAGATATTATAATTCTCAAATTAGAAGTATCTGTTGATAAATTGAGCAAAGTTATAAAGACCATAGGTAGAGAACTATCTGAAGTTTGAGCTATGATTTTACAAAAGAGAATAGCATTTGTCTCCCAAGAAGAAGTTCGTGCCTTAATAGATGAACATTGGTGTGTTTGTGTTAATAACTTGCATATGTATTCCCAGGTCATTTGTTCATCTGGAGCAGCAGGCTGAGGAGGAATTAGACTGTAGGTCTGATTACCTCCATTAACAGCTATCTCCTTTGTCATGAGGCCAGAAGAATCAGATGATACCTGGCTACCGTTAAAGAACGTTTGTGATCAAAGATTCTATAGCAAAGTCATGATCAAAATGGGGAAGAAACGACAAACCATTTTAATTCTCCAGTAATCCAGATTTCTGGGTTCATGGAGATGGGGTGATCTACCCATTACGTTTGCGTGTAGGGTAAAAACATCGCAAAGTTTAGTAAAGCAAAAAGAAAGTTTTATTCGGCATATATTCAAAAAGGCAAAAGTGGGAAGCGGACAAGCATGCTGCCAGAGCCATGTTTGCCTGATTCCAAGGAACATTACAGACTACGCAAGAATGGGAAAATGGACAAGCATGCTGCTACAGTCATGTCTTCTTCTAGTCCAGAGAACATTATAGAGCAAGCAAAAGTGGGAAAATGGATAAGCATGCTGTCACAGCCATGTCTGCCTGAGTCCAAAGAAATATTACAGAATAGGCAAGAATGGAAAAAAGGACAAGTATGCTGCCATAGCCGTGTCTGCCAAGTCCAAGGAATATTACAGAGTCATTTGTATATGTTAACATTAAAAAAAGAACAACAACAAAAAACAAACAAAATCTGTTGCTGTCGAGTCCAACTGCCCCCTAGAGTTTCCAAGGAGCGCCTGGTGCATTCGAACTGCTGACCTCTTAGTTAGCAGCTGTAGCACTTAACCACTACACCATCAGGGTTTCCTTCTGACTCATAGTGACCCTATAAGATAGAGTAGAACTGCCTCATAGAATTTCCAATGAGCACTTGGTGGATTCAAACTGCTGACTTTGATTAGCAACTGTAGCACTTAACCACTATGCCACCAGGGTTTCCAAATTAACCTTACAAATGGGTAAAACCATCAAAAGCTTCACCTTTTCACAAATTGGCTAGAAACTGTGATCCTACATTTTGAATCGTCTTTCTTAACAATCATTGGTACAGGTTTCAGTAATGACAGTCAGGAGGGTCTTCATTGGTCCAACAAATTTTCTGTTCACTAAATGTTATAAGCAAAAGACAAGAGTGGAAAGCCTTTTGTGTTCTGCTTGACTAGTTAATGTGAAATGTTCCCTAAAAGATATTTTCCAAGATTATCCTCGCTATTGTCTTTATACCTCAGGGCCCAGTTGATGTGTCCGTGTGAGTCCAGCTCCAGCTGGGTCACATTCTCTATGCTCAAGAACTAGGAATAATAACTCCAGTATTATTTTCTAGATCAACCCTTAGGTGTCCTCTTGAACCTTGAGCTACTAAAAAACTGGTTTTTCTGGAGTCACCTCAGGTCCCACAATAGCCTAGTAAGCAGCTTAGTGGAGACTGTTCTGCCACAGGCATTGGGATACTTTAGGGAATCTTCTGTGTGTAGTGAGTTTTCGGAAACCCTGGTGGCATAGTGTTTAAGTGCTACGGATGCTAACCAAGAGATCAGCAGTTCGAATCCACCAGGTGCTCCTTGGAACTCTATGGGGCAGTTCTACTCTGCCTATAGGGTCACTATGAGTCGGAATTGATTCGGCAGCAGTGGGCTTGGTTGTTTTGGTTTAGTGAGCTTCCAGCAGCAGGAACTCCAGGGTGTGACTGGAAAATGTATGGCATGTCCTTAGATACTCTGTTCCTATAACTGGCTTCCCTGGAATCCTACATGTGTTCTGATGTTATCTCCGAAGAAATTAACATGACAAAGGCCTATATAACCTGTTTCACTAATCTCTCTTCAAAGTACCTTACCTGTATTTTGGGTTGAAGCTGCCTAATTCAAATAGTACCTACTCATAACAAGTATATTCTGTTACTTTACTTTCTGGTGTTTCTCTGTGCATTTAGGCTTTTTGACTGACTGAACTCAGATGGAAATGAAAGGAAAGAACTAGGTAATGTGAGTGTAGACAGAGTTAAAAGAATACTTTCAGAAAATGTAGGGGAAGAAATATTCTCTATCACATTATATAAGGTCAGCATAATCTTAATAACTAAAAGCAGACATAGTTAGCACAAGAAAGGAAAATCCCATTGTACTCTCACTCCTGCAACTGAATTTCTAAAAAAAACCTAACCCAGGAAAGAATGAAAATAGATAATGCTTTAGGCCAAATTCTGTCTTACTCCAGGAAAGTAAGGTTGATTCTTACTCTATATAACCACAGGTTGACTTTCACTCTCTGCAAGTCTTCACTCACAAGTAAACTACTCAGTGAGGTTTCTTCTGCCCTCCTATCTAAAACTGCAACAGTTTCATGTTTTCTTATTACCTTTCCTGAGGTATGTTCCATAGCTCTTATCACCATCAAACAGTCCATCCTTTTCTTATAGCCTCAGGTTGGGCTCCCTTGGGAAGCAGACATTAGCATGAGAAAAGTAGATTAGAAACTGCTCCTCGGGTCAGCACCTTGAAAGAGAAAGGAAGGGAGTAGGATTGGGAAGAGGGGGAAACAGTTTTGATGCAATCCCAGTGTCAGCCTCCACTGACCCCGTTGGGCATTCTGGGGCAGAAGGAGGGAGGACGACAGAGAGGAAAAGAGTAAAAGCACTCTCTTCATTCAAAATGGCACTAAAGGTTATGCAAAATAAGCCACACACTTAATGAAGAAATTTTTAATGTATATAACTGACAAAGTATTAACATCCCCACTAAAGAAAGAAAGCTTATGAATTAAGAAGAAAAAGAAAAACGACTCAATAGCAATACCATAAACAGATATTTTACAAAAGGGGAAAAATCAACCGCATGTACTATGTGAAAAAATTCTCAACTTCATAGTAATATAAATGTAAATCAATTAAATAATTTTCCTTTTTTATTTTGAAATTATACACAACAAAACATACAGAAACTCATAAATAGTATTTTATACTTAACATATTGTTAGGCTAAATGAAAATGTGTTGATCTGTACATGGATACAAGCAATATCCAATGGAAGTGAAAATAAGTTCAACCACTTAAAAAACTCTTTGGAACTACTCAAAGGACAATTGGTGCTTCCCTACACCAATAACCTACACTTCCCATTCCTCTGCTATAAAACTCTTGCTCATTTCAACCAGGAGGGATGAACGAGACTATTGAAATAGCTTTATTTATAATAGCAGAAAACCAGCTAGAAAATTTCCATCTACATAAAAAAAAGAACTTCCGTGATATTACTAAAAGTAATGTAAAAATATACGGCACTGAAAATAAATGAGGTAGTGCTACACCCAACAACAGGCTTAAGTCTTCAAAGCACAATGATGGGGGAGGGGGAGAAACAAAGGAAATCCATATATAAATACTGAACATTTAGCACCAGCACCATCCCATGCAAATAAAAATAAACCTCCTCAAAAAATGGCACTGAGACCCTTGGTTAACCATATGCAAGAGAATAGCCGCGGACCCTTCACTTATATACAAAAACTAACTTAAAATGGATCAAAGACTAGAACTATAAACCTCTTAGAAGGAGTAAAAGGGGAAATCTTCAGGATTTTGGATTGGGAAGTGGTTTCTTAAATATGACACAGGCAACAACATTCACCCTTTTATCATATCACTGAAGTTCACAGTTTCTGGGGATTGGAATATCTTTGTGGGGAGGCATTTTTCAACTGAATAGAAAGGGCCTACCTTCTGATGACTCCATGGAAAGGTCTATTAACAATAGACTCAAGGAAGGGCAGCAAGTTTTCTCTCTCCAGACATCATGTGTGGATATGACACCCGAATCTGCTGCAGCAATCAGGAGACCACAAGGGGAACCAGTTCTAAGATGAAGCCACCTCACAGAGTACTAAATGAAGCCTACTTTCATGTTCCTGTACATTCTCTACCTCTGAAGGCCTTTCCTTGTAATGAGATATAACTCCACTGCTTGAGGATATTAGTTAGAGTCACGTCTTTTTCTTCTTAGAACCAAAGACTTCCTCACTGATAAAATTAAAATCTCTCACAATCATTTCAAATCACAGAGATCATTTTGTAGATGATGAAACAGTATGATGGATACTGATGTTACTGTGCAGAGACAGGTTACCAGTGACAAATCTCAGTAATTACTGAATCAGGGCATGAAAGGTCAGCATTCTTGTCCCACAGCAGGATAAGTATGCGGTGCAACTCACAACCCTTTCCACTGGATCAGGCTGAAGCTACTCTCTAGCTATGAGCTCAACCTTACTTACATCCTTCCCTCCCTTATCCATATTCTCCTACTTGCTTTTGTCTGAGAAGGCTGCTAACAACATCATTATAATAAGAAGCCTTTCCACGGGCTCTGTTTCTATGGAACTGCTGAAGAAGTTTAACTTATAGAGTTGAAATCATTTGTCAAACAGTGCAGATCTAGAAAAAAACAGAGTCGGGTTTGAACCCCAAATTGTAATGCACTTAATGTAGTGAGTTCAATGGAATTCAGGATGAACAACAACAGCAAAAAACTATGACCACAAGACAGCAGTTGAACAACAACAACAAAAAAAACTAGATTCCTTGCCGTCAAGTCAATTCTGACTCAGCAACCTTAAAGGACAGAGTAGAACTGCCCCACAGGGTTTTCAAGGAGCACCTGGTAGATTAGAAAGGCCAAACTTTTGGTTAGCAGCTGTAGCTATTAACCACTATGCCACCAGTGTTTTCAGCAGTTGAACAGTAAGCCATTTATTGGGGCTGACACATTGGCAGCTCTATATAAGGTATAATCTCCCACAGCAGGAGGTCTTCCAGAGGCAGGTGGTGCAGGAAGAAAACAGAAGAGGAAGAGGGCATGAAAATTCCTAGGGAAGGGCAGAAGGAAGGAGGGAGATTATGTGTCCCTGTGAGGTTTCCTACTGCAGCAAGGTGGATACTCTCTTGGTCAGAGGAACTCCAAAGGCAACAGCACACTAGGAGTTTTATAGCCACAAGGCTTTATCTTATCCACACATAGGAACTTCTGGGTGCAGTTCTGTGGGGTAAGTAAGGAAACAGGCTCTAAAAAAAAAAAAAGGAAACAGGCTCTACGGTGGTAAAATTCTGCTTATTTGGGTTATTTTTAAAGATCAAAAAAAAAAAAAAGATCAGAAATGTACAAATTAGAGTTTGACATCAGCAGACTTTTTTGTGCTTGCTATGAAGAAGTAAACCATTGGGGGCCAGTATACAGAGGTCAAATTTTCACTTGTTAATATAACACTCAGCCATTATGTCATTTAGTAATTTTAGAAGAACTCGCTGAAGGAAAAGTTAGGAATTTTGACTTGCCAGTATTGCCTTTACTTCTACTTTTTTGCTTTCTAGATACCCAAGCTCAGAGCAGACGACACAATAGCTAAAAAGAAGGTATGCTACCAATGATTTTTCTCAAGGCTCCCATCAAGTCCCTGTTCCTCAGGCTGTAGATAAAAGGATTCATCATTTGAGGGACCACAGTGTACATCACTGAGACTACTGCTGTCTTCCAGGAAGAGTGTGTAAATGCAGAACTAATGTACACTCCAAATCCTGTACCATAGAACAAGAAAACAGTTGAACGATGAGATCCACAGTGGAAAAAGCTTTATACCTTCCCCCCCCCTTGATGGCATTTTAAGAATGGAGGAGAGAATTTGCAAATAACAGAAAATGATCCCAGAGAGAGTAATACCACCAAATATGCTAGTCATAAAATACAGCACCATGTTATTGATGAAGGTATTGGAACAGGTGAGCTTGAGAACCTGAGCAATTTCACAGAAGAAATGGGGGATTTCCAGGTCTGTGCAGAAGGGCAGTGGCAACAACATTAGACTATGGACCAGGGCATTTATGATGCTAATGAACAAAGAGAATGCAATCAGTAGGCCAAGGAGGTGGGGGTTCAGGATGACCGTGTACCTCAGTGGGTGACAAAAGACCACATAGCGATCATAGGCCATTACGCCAAGGAGAAAATTTTCAAAACCTCCAAAAACCAAGACAGCACATACCTGGGTGAGGCAGCCTATATAAGTGATAGAGTTTTTCTGTGTCTCGATGTTCACCAGCATCTTTGGAACTGTGGTTGTACTTAAACAGATATCCGTAAAGGACAGACTGGAGAGAAAGAAGTACACAGCGGTATGGAGGTGAGAGTCATAGCTGACAGCCAGGATGATGAGCAGGTTCCCCAGGATGGTGACCAGGTATATGAACAGAAAAATGTTGTAGAGGAGGGGCTGCAGTTCTGGATCCTCCGTCAGTCCCAGGAGAAAGAACTCTGAAACTTCTGTTTGGTTACTGGGTTCCATATTGTTGATGGAACTGATGGAAAAGATGGATGACAAGACAATCAAATGTGTGGTCTCTGGACCAGCAGCAGCTTCACCACCAGAGGCAAACACCATCTGTGGAAGAGAAGGAGACTAAGGGAGAAGACTACAAAGAATGTGTCTTCTGTATAGATATCATTTGGGTATTAAATAAATTAAAAAAAAAATCTGAATCTGATAGAGCTGAATGTAATCATGTATTTTTTCTGGAAAAAGGTGAAAAGCTGTTCTTTTTTTTTTTTCTTTTTAATGCTACCTGTGCTTCTATGATCATTTTAAATATTTGGCAGTTTAATAAAGAGAACATAGGTGAACAAGGGAGATAGTGTAATGTGTCTGTCTCAGGCTTCACATAGTTCCATGATCAGAGCTGGGCAGCAATAGACAGTGATAAAAATGGACTTAGAAGATAAGATAAAGTCAATGAACCCTTTACCTTCTCCACCAGAAGAATGTAAGTAAATATTAGAGAATTCTATAACAGTCATCATGTTTGAGAAGGGGCAGATTTCTGTTCAGGAAAAAAATGGTCAATGTCATTGTAGAGACAGAGTAGGAGGCTGGTAGAATGAGAGTTCCTTGACACAGGTGCAAAAAACATGTTAGGAAGATGGAAGACAGGCAAGCGTTCATGGAAGACTTAGTTCCAATCATTTTACCCATGTACTCCTGTAACTCCCTGTTGAGAGGAAGACCCTCAACAGGATGGACTGACACAGTAGCTGCAATAATGAGCAACAATGGGCTCAAGCATAGCAATGATTGTGAAGATGGCACAGGATCAGGCAACATTTTATTCTGTTGTGCATGGGGTCACTATAAGTCGGAGCTGACTCAATGGCACCTAACAACAACAACAACACTTGTCACAAATTCCTCTGGACGAAACTGTAGTGAAACACCTGTCTTCATTTCCAAACATTAACTAAGGGACTCCAGTTTACCTGGATGGAGTTACTGAGGAATGATGAGTAACATCTGCCCTGAATGTTGAATGATTTAGGCAAAAGATCTGTCCTTAGGAAACAAAGGAGGGCCAAGTGAGGCTCTGCACTTCAGAGCAAGAGGATTAGCTGCAGGTGGAGTCTCAGATGTGCAACTTCCTGACTAGAAAGAAGAGCTGTTGAGTAAGGAGATCATAGGTAAGACTATTTGCAGTCTCTGTATCCCTGGGGGCTCAATATCCAAAGCTCCTCATTAGCCAAACATTTTTGTTGCTGTCCTGATTCAACGCAGACAAAGTTCTGATTCAAAGACAGTGCAAATCCTTAAAGACCAAGAAAATAAAAGGTGGCATTCAGGATGGGTGATTCCCTGAGGAGACCAGCTGCATGCCATTCACATCTATCCATCCATTTCTGCTTACCTCCATGTCACACAACTTGCACATACCATTCTTACCTAATTGCATTCTGGTCTTCTTTAATTACAACTGAAAGCAACTCTACCTTACCAATGACATTAGGAAGCCTGATATTTAGGTGTGAAAATATAGTTTTTGTATGTTGTTGATTTTAGGTGTTGTCAAGTTGGTTCTGACTCATAATGACCCCAGTTACAGCAGAAGCAAACAATATTGGTCTTGTACCACCCTCACAACTGTTTGTATGTTCTACTCCATTGTTGTCACCACTGTGTCAACCCATTTCATTGACTGTCTTCTTCTTTTTTCGGTGACCCTGTACCTCACCAAGCATGATGTCCTGCTCCAGGATTGGTTTCTCCTAATAACATGTGCAAAGTGCATAAGACAAAGTCTCACCATCCTCACTTTATATTTTGGGTTTATATTTTTGCTCTTGATTTTTATTGGAGTTGCAAGAAATCACAGTGTCACTGGCTAGGCATTTCTATGCCAGTTTATCCACAGGCTCAGTAGATTTAGTTAGATAAAAGCCATTTTGTTAATAGATGAAGATGGTCCTCCAATTTAGTATTCTGCTAAAAATGTTTTACCTTTCATGAACTCTATATTTTCATGTGTTTTTAAACATTTAACTATTTCTACACAAACTTTGTTAATATATAAACTTTTGAAAATCAACTTGCGATAAGATAGCATTGTGATGTCACTCTTTGTTTTCTTAACCCCATTCACTTCAAACACATGAAATAATAGATAAAACAGAACAAAATATAGCTGGTCACCCCAAAAAGATAAACTATTTCTTGTACTACAGAGAGACCTGGAACACAAAAATATAAGTTATATATTTCAGGTAATGTGAACAGAACTGAAACATTAGTGGTGAGTAGGCCTAGCTATGAATTTATGTCCATAGAAAGAACTTTTTGCTAGACATGTACTGTTTCAGATAAAGAAGACTAAATGTGCTAGAAAAGATTTGGCATTGAAAGCAAGGGCTGAGGTAGAAGTTTTTTATGGAAAAAATGTGGGTTAACACAAGAGTTGTGGACACTGACTAGACCATGACTATGGTCTTAGAACAGTTGAGAGTTTCAAAACAGCCTCCAAGGAGAAGACAAACCAAGCTACCCATTAGCACAGTGGCTGAAATTGTGATAGTTTCAATTTACTGAGCAGGGAAGTCAGGAAATGGAAGTCAGCATTAGAGGAGTGGTGATTGCTGAAGGCTACTGTGAACGTGCTAGACAAGAAAAGAGTGAGCATATAGAAGGAAATGCATGGAGGGAAGAAATCTTCGCATTGAAATAGAATCAGTAAATTCTAATTTAAATAACCACGAAGAAAAGCAATGCAAAAATGATGACCCACAAGAGCAATAATTCAGAAAAAAATCAATAATCAGATCATACAGAGGCCAGGAAAGGTTGTAATGGGGAGAATAGAAAAAATGGGATTAAAGATTTAGTGTCAAACAGATTATTCAAACAGCCTCCTGATGACAAGGGCAGACTCAGGGTGGCTAGGTGTAGCGATTTTGTAATACTTCTAGAATGATGGTGGCTTTCACCATGGTGATAACAGTGGAGGTGGTGAAATTTGGTGAGATTCTGGATATATTTGTGTTGTATAGACAACAGTGTTTTCTGAAAAAGTGGGATTAGGGTATAAGAAAGAGAGAGGAATCAAAGATGATGCTCAGTGAGCAAAAACTGCTCAGCCCCTAAAAGAATGAAGTTGCCATCAATTGTGATAGGAAATACTGTGGGCAAAGTCTTAATATTTTAGAGTATTTTAAAGTATGTATGTAGTTGTATTTTAGAGTATTTTTAGTTCAAGGTGCCTGTTAGGAATCCACACGGTGATATCAAGTGAGCAGTTAACTACAGAAGTCTAGGATCGAGTAAAATTTTCCTTCATGAAGATACAACTTTGGAAGTTGTTAGGGTGTAGATGACTTTAAAGCCATGAGTCTTTTGGCTATTGCAAAGACAATATGCATTATGAATATCAGCATGAAAAAACTCAACAAAATACTGGCAAAACAAGTCCAACAGCATACTGTTGTTGTTGTTAGGTGCCATCAAGTCAATTCTGACTCATAGTTATCCTGCGCCCAACGGAACAAAACACTGCCCAGTCCTACATTATTCTCACGATCATTGCTGTGTTTGTACCCATCGTTGCAGCCACTGCATCAATCCATCTCGGTCCTCTTCCTCTTTTTTGGTGACCCTTTACTTTACCGAGCATGATGTCTTTCTTCAGTGATGTGACTGATCCCTCCTGATAATATGTCCAAAGTATGTGAGACGTAGCCTCACCATCCTTGCTTCTAAGGAGCATTCTCGTTGTACTTCTTACAAGACAGATTTTTTTCTTCTTTTGGCAGTCCGTGGTATATTCAATATTCTTTGCTAACACCACAATTTAAAGACACCAATTCTTTTTCGGTCTTCCTTATTCATTGTCGACTTTTCCGTGCATATAAGGAAATCGAAGGCACTATGGCTTGGGTCAGGTGCACCTTAGTCCTTAATGTGACATCTTTGCTTTTCAAGACTTTAAAGAGATCTTTTGCAGCAAATTTGCCCAATGCAGTACATCTTTTGATTTCTTGCCTGCTGCTTCTATGGATGTTGATTGTGGATCCAAGTAAAACGAAATCCTTGACAACTTCAATCTTTTCTCCATTCATCACTATGTTGCATATTGGTCCAGTTGTGAGGATTTTTGTTTTCTTAATGTTGGCGTATAATCCATACTGAGGGTTGTGGTCTTTGATCTTCATGAGTAAGTGCTTCAAGTCCTCTTCACTTTCAGCAAGCAAGGTTGTGTGATTTACATAAAGTAGGTTGTTAATGATTTTCCTCCTATCCTGATACCCCATTCTTCTGCCTATAGTCCAGCTTCTCAGGTTATTTGCTCAGTATACAGATTGAATTAGTATAGTGAAAGGATACAACCCTAATACACATCTTTCCTGACTTTCGACCACATAGTATTCCTGTTTCTGTTCAAACAACTGCCTCTTGATCCATCTACAGATTCTTCATGAGCACAATTAAGCATTCTGGAATTCCCATTCTCTGCAATGTAATCCATAATTTGTTATGGTCTACACAGTCGAATGCTTTAGCATAGTCAATAAAACACAGGTAAACATCGTTCTGCTATTCTCTGCTTTCAGCCAGGATCCATCTGACACGAGCAGTGATATCCCTGGTTTCACATCCTTTTCTAAATCTGGCTTGAGTTTCTGGCAGTTCCCTGTTGATAAACTGCTGTAGCCACTTTTGAATGATTTTCAGGAAAATATTGTTTGCATGTGATATTAATGATATTGTTTGATAATTTCCACATTCTATTTGATTACCTTCCTTGGGAATAGGCATAAATATAGATCTCTTCTACTCCATTGGCCAGGTAGCTATCTTCCAAATTTCTTGGCACAGATGAGTGAGCACTTCCAGCATTGCATCCGTTTGTTGGAATGTCTCAATTGGTATTCAGTCAATTCCTGGAGCCTTGTTTTTCACTAATGCCTTCAGTGCATCTGGGACTTCTTTCAGTACCGTCTGTTCCTGATCATATGCTATCTCCTGAAATGGTTGAAAGTCAGACAATTCTTTTTGGTATAGTGACTCTGTGTATTCCCTCCATCTTCTTTTGGTGCTTCCTGCTTCATTTAATATTTTGTTCATAGAATCGTTCACTATCGCAACTCGAGGCTTGAATTTTTTCTTCAGTTCTTTCAGCTAGAGAAATGACTAGCGCGTTCTTTCCTTTTGGCTTTCTAACTCCCGGTCTTTGCACATGTAATTTTAATACTTTGTCTTCTCAAGCCGCCCTTTGAAAACTTTTGTTCAGCTCTTTTACGTCATCATTTTTTCCTTTTGCTTTAGCTACTCAAAGTTCAAGAGCAAGCTTCAGAGTCTCTTCTGACATCCATTTTGGTCTATTCTTTCTTTCCTGTCTTTTAAATGACCTCTTGCTTTCTTCATGAATGATATCCTTGATGTTATTCCACAACTAGTCTGGTCTTCAGACCTTAGTGTTTAAAGCATCAGATTTACTCCTGAGAAGATCTCTAAATTCAGGTGGGATAAACTCAAGTTTGTACTTTGGCTCTTGTAGATTTGTTCTAATTTTCTGCAGCTTCATCTTGAACTTGCATATGAGCAATTGATGATCTGTTCCACAGTTGGTCCTTGGCCTTGTTCCGACTCTTGATATTCAGCTTTTCCATCATCTCTTTCCATAGATGTAGTTGATTTGATTTTTGTGTATTCCATCTGTTGAGGTCCATGTGTACAGTCGCCCTTCATGCTATTGAAAAAAGGTGTTTTCAATGAAGAAGTCATTGGCCTTGCAAAATTCTGTCATGCGATCTTCAATCTCTGGCATCATTTCTATCACCAAGGCCATATTTTCCAACTACCCATCTTTCTTCCTTATTTCCAACTGTCACATTCCAATCACCAGTAATTTTCAGTGTATCCTGATTGCATGTTCAATCAATTTCAGACAGAAGTTGGTAAAAGTCTTCAATTTCTTCATCTTTGGCCTTAGTGGTTGGTGTGTAAATGTGAATAATAATCCTATTAACTGGTCTTCCTTTTAGGCCTATGGATATTATCCTATCATTGAACAGCATTGTACTTCAGGACAAATCTTGAAATTTTCTTACTTTCTATGAATACAACAGCATTCCTCTTCAAGTTGTCATTTCTGGCATAGTAGATCACATGATTGTCCAAATCAAAATGGTCAATACCAGTCCATTTCAGCTCACTATAATGCCTAGGATATCAATGTTTATGTGTTCCATTCCATTTTTGATGATTTCCAATTTTTCTAGTTTCATACTTTGTACATTCCAGATTTTGATTATTAATGGATGTTTGCAGGTGTTTCTTCTCATTCTAAGTCATGCCACATCAGCAAATGAAAGTTGCAAAAGCTTGGCCCTGTCCACGTCTTTAAGATTATGGAGGCCACTCTTCCCCATTTGCATTTCGAGTGCCTTCCAACCTGAGGGACTCGTTTTCCGGCGCTACATCAGAAAATGTTCCGCTGCTACTCTTAATGTTTTCACTGGTTAATCTTTTCAGAAATAGACTGCTAGGTCTTTCTTCCTAGTTCGTCTTAGTCTGGAAGCTCAGCTGAAACCTGTCCTCTATGGGTGATCCTGTGAGTGTTTTAATACTGGTGGCATAGCTTCGAGCATCACAGCAACACACAAGCCCCCACAGTACGACAAACTGACAGACATGTAGGGGAAACATAAGAAAATCAATCAGTGTAATACACCACGTGATCATCTCAATTAACGCAAAAAAGACATTGGAAAAAATCCAGCACCGTTTCGTGAGAAAACACTCAAGAAACTAGAGCTAGAGGGGATATTCCTCAATATTATAATGGGTAGTTATGAAAAAAACTACAGTAAATTTCATACTCAATAGAGAAAGACTAAAAAAACCCACCCGTAAAATCAGGAAAAAAACAAAAATACCTTCTCTCACCACTGCTATTCACCATTGGACTGTAAGTCCTAGCCAGAGAAATTAGGCAAGAAAAAGAGATAAAGGGCATTCAAATCAGAAAAGAAAAGAAACACTATCTCTATTCACAGATGACATGATATTATGTATATGACAAATCCCAAAGAATCCACAGGAAAGCTACTATGACTAATAAGTGATTTCCATAAAGTTGCAGAGTATGTGAACAACACACAAAAATTAGTTGTTTTGTCTATACATCAACAATGAAACATCTTAAAAGAAAAGTAAGAAGGCATTCCCACTTACAATGGCATAAAAAAGAATACAATATCTAGGAATAAATTAACCAGAGAAGGAAATACTTTTATAATGAAAGCTATAAAACACTGCAGAAGGAAATTGAAGAAGATCTAAATCTGTTGAATGATATCCTGTGTTTATGGACTGGAACTCTCAATACTGTTACCATGTCAATGGTCCCCAAAGTAATGAAATCCCTATCAAATTTCTAACAGTCTTTTTTCAAAAATGGAAAAGTTATTGCTAAAATTCGTATAGAACTAAATAGCCAAGACAATCTTAAAAAAGATCAATAAAATAATAAAACTGAAACTTCTTGATTTCAAAACATAATATAAAGAAACTACAGTAATCAAGAGAGTGTCATAATAGCATAAGGATAGACATACAGACCAATGGGATAGAATTAAGAGTCAAGAAATCAACTCTTACATTTATAAGCAGTTAATTTTTGACAAGGGTGCCAAGTCCACTCAATGGAGAAGAAACATTCTCTTCAATAAATGATGCTGGGTGAACTGGACAGATGCAAAAGAATGAAGTTGGACCCATACCTCACACCATATGTAAAAATTAACTCAAATATATATCGAAGATCTAAATACAGGAAGAGAAATCATAAAACTCTTATTAAAAAAATAGGGTAAAACTTCAAGGCCTGATTTTTGACAGTGGATTCTTATATTGGCACTAAATGCACAAGCAACAAAAGACAAAAGAGATAAAAGTTGTTGTTGTTAGGTACCCTCAAGTGGGTTCCTACTGATAGCAACCCTATGTACCATAGAACAAAACACTGCCTGGTCCTATGCCATCCTCACAATTGTTGTTATGCTTGAGCCCATTGTTGCAGACACTGTGTCAGTTCAACTCATTGTGGGTCTTCCTTTTCTTTGCTGACCCTCTAGTTTACCAAGCATGACGTCCTTCTCCAGCGACTGGTACTTCCTAATAACATGTCCAAAGTACGTGAGAGGAAGTCTTACCATCCTAGCTTCTAAAGAGCATTCTGGCTCTATTTCTTCCAAGACAGATTTGTTTGTTCTTTTGGAAGTCCATGATATATTCAATATTCTTTGCCAATGCCATAATTCGAAGGCATCAATACTTTTGTCTTTCTTATTCATCGTCCAGCTTTCACATGCATAGATAAACAGATAATTAGGATGGACAAAATTAAGAAAAAAAAGTACATCAAAAAACTTTATCAAGAAAGTAAAGAGACAGCTTATGGAATGGAAGAGAAAATATTTGGGAACCATGTATCTGATAATGGTTAATATATCCAGAATGTACAAAGAACACTTACAACTTGACAACAAAGTAAAACACTATCTGAAAATGATCAAGACTTTAAATAGGTATTTCATCAAAGAGGGTATTATTGTTGTTAGCTGTCATTGAATCAGCCTCGACTTTTGGCAACTCTATATACAAGAGAACAAAAGGTTCTTTGGTCCTGGGCCATCCTTATGATTATTTGAAGATTGGACAATGTTCTGTTGTGCTGCATTGGGTTGACATTGGCTATGTTTTCAGAAGTAGAGTCCCATGCCTTTCTTCCTAGTCTGTTATAATCTTGAAGCTCCATGGAAATCTGTTCAGCATCATAGCAACATCCAAGACACCACTGACAAGGAGTTGGTGGGCTGACAGATAATTGGCTGGGTATCAAACTCAGTTCTCCCATATGAGTGGTGAAAATTCTACCATTGCATCACTAATGCCTCAGAGATGATATATAAATGCTCAATAAGCACATGAAGGGTTGTTCGACATCATTAGTCTTTAGGAAAATGCAAATTAAAACCACAATGAGATACCACTTCACTACCACTAAAAAAAAGGGTGGCTAATATCAGAAAAATGGAAACTAACTAGTGTTGTCAAGGATGTGGAGAAATTAGAACCTAATACATTGTTGGTGTAATGTAAAATGTGCAGCCCCTGTGGAAAACAGTTTGACAATTCTTCAAAAAATTAAATATTAGAAATACCATACGGCCCAACAATTTCATTTGTAGGTGTATGTCCAAGAGACTTGAAATCTGGCACTCGAATTGTGTACCAGTGTTTATTACAGCATTTTTTACAATAGCTAAAGGTGGAAACAAGCCATGTTTCCATCAACAGATGAAAAGCTAGCAAAATTTTGTAAGTCCATGCAATGGAATATTATTCAGCTATAAAGAGAAATGAAGTTCTGACACATGCCAGGACTTGGATGAACCTTGAAAACTTCATGCTGAGTTGAAATAAGATGGAGACAAAAGGGCAAGTATTTTATGATCCTACTTTTATAAAGTACCTAGTTACAAAAATGCATCGAGAACAAAGTTTATCGTGGTTTCCAGAAGCTGAGAGTGAGGGTGAGGAAATTAGGAGCCACTGCTGAAGGGATACTGAGTTTCTCTTTGGGGTGATGTAAAGCTTTTGGAAATGAATAGTGTTGATGGTACAACAACATGGTAAAAGTAGTTAATCTCATTGAATTGTACACTTAAAAATAGTTAAATGGCACTTTTTGTTATACATATTTTACCATGATAAAATTAAAAACTAAAAAAGAAACACACCATGGGATACCACTGCACTCTTATGAGGATGGCTATACAAATAAATAAACAGATAATATCAAATGTTGGAGAGAATTTGGAGAGATTGGAACTCTCATACATTGCTGGTGGGAATGAAAATTGTGCAGCCACTTTGTAAAAGTTTAGCAGTTCTTCAAAATGTTAAATATAATGTTAATTTTTGTCTCAGCAATTCCTCTCCAAGCTTACACTCAAGGTAAATGAAAATCTATGTCTACACAAAGGTTTGTACTAAAATGATCATAGCATATTAGTCATAATAGCCACACAGTGGAAACAACCTCAATGTTCATCAACTCATGAACGAATAAACAAAATGTGGTATAGCAATACAATGGAGTATTATTCAGCAAATAGTGAATGAAATTATGATACATTCTCCAACATGGATGAATCTTCAACACACTATACTAAACGAAAGAAATCAGACCTAAAAAAAGGCTGTATGTTGTATGATTTCATGTATAGGAAATATCTAGAGTAGGCAAATCCATAGAGATAGAAATCAGATTAGTGGTTTTCAGGAACTGTGTGGGGGTTCAGAGAAATGTGCAGTGACTGTTAACTAGTATAGGATTTAGTTTTTGAAGTGATGAAAGTGTTCTGGAATTAGATAATGGTGATCAATGAACATCTTTGTTAATGTACTAAAAACCATTGAATTTTACATTTTAAAAGGATAAATTAAATTATATTTTAATTAAAATGTTATTAAAAATAAAAATAAATTTAAAGCTTTTGTGCATCAGTGGACTTTATCAAGGAAAGGAAGGGACAACCTACAGAATAGGAGAAAGTATTTATACATGATAAGGGTTTAATACCCAGAATCAGAAAAAAAAAAAAAAAACCTCCTATAACTAATGACAAAAAGAGAAACAACCCAATTTAAAAATTAGCAAAATTTTGAACAGACATTTCTCCAAAGAAGATATATGAATGGCCAATAAGGTATGGAAAGATGCTCCACATCATTAGTAGTTAGGGAAATACAAATGAAAATCACAATATGATACCCCCTTACACCCACTGGGGATGGCTATTACTATGTTGTTAGGTGCTACTGAATCGGTTTCACCTCAAGGTGACCCTACGTACAAAAGAACAGTGTATGATACTGCAGGGTCCTGTGTCAAACTCACAGTCATTATACTTGAGCTCATTGTTGCAGCCATTGTGTCACTCCATCTTGTTTAGGGTCTTGCTCCCTTTTTCTGGCCCTCTACCAAGCATGATGTTCTTCTCCAGGGGCTGGTCCATCCTGATAACATGTGCAAAGCATGTGAAACGTTGTCTCACCATCCTTGCTTCTAATGAGGATTATGCTGGTGCTTCTTCCAAGATAGATCTATTTGTTTTTCTGGCAGTACATGGTATAGTCGACATTTTTTGCCAATCCCGTGATTCAAAGGCATCAGTTCTTCTTCAGTCTTCTTTAGTCATTTTCCAGCTTTCACAAGCATATGAGGTGATTGAAAACATGATTTCCTGGGTCAGACACCTTAGTCCTTAAAGTGACATCTTTGCTTTTCAATACTTTAAAGAGGTCTTTTGCAGCAGATTTGCCCAATGCAAGTGTCTTTTGATTTCTTGACTGCTGCTTCCATGGATATTGATTGTGTATCCAAGTAAAATGAAATCCTTTACAACTTCTATCATTTATCCACTTATCCTGATGTTGCTTATTGGTCCAGTTGTGAGGATTTTTGTTTTCTTTATGTTGAGGTGTAATCCATACTGAAGGCTGTGGACTTTGATCTTCCTCAGTAAGTGCTCCAAGTCTTCTTCACTGTCATCAAGTAAGGTTCAGTCATTTGTATAAGGCAGGTTGTTAACGAGTCTTCCTCCAATTCTGATGCCATATTCTTCTTCATATAGTCCAGCTTCTCAGATTATTTGCTCAGCACGGAGATTGAATAACTATGCTGAAATGATACAACCCTAATGCACACTTTTCTGTTCTGTTTGAACGACTTGTTCTGTTTGAACAACTGATTCTTGGTCTAAGTAGAGGTTCCTCATGAGCACAATTAAGTGTTCTGGCACTTCAATTCTTTGCAACGTTGTCCATAAGCTATTAAGTTCCACAAAGTTGAGTGCCTTTGCATACTCAATAAAACACAGGTAAGCTTTTTTTCTGGCATTCTCTGCTTTCAGCCAGGTTCCATCTAACATCAAAGATGGTATCGACTTTAGGGAAATGTGTATCAAAACCACAATGAGATGCCACTTCACTACTAGTTAAAAAAAAAAAATCAAACCAAACCCATTGCTGTTGAGTCAATTCTGACTCATACTGACCATAAAGGACAGAGTAGAACTGCCCCATAGTGTTCCCAAGGAGCATCTGGTGAATTCAAACTGCTGACCTTTTGATTAGCAGCTGTAGCACTTAACCACTAACCACTAAGAGTGGCTAATATCAGGAGAATGAAAACTAACAAGTGTTGTCAAGGATGTGGAGAAATTGGAATCCTCACACATTGTTGGAGCCCTGGTGGTGCAGTGGTTAAGAACTCAGCTGTTAACCAAATGTCTGGCAGTTCGAATCCACCAGCCGTTCCTTGGAAACCCTATGGCTATGGGTCAATTCTACCCTGTCCTATAGAAAAAAAAAAAAAAAAGTTGCCATCGAGTTGATTCCAACTCATATGCCCCATACAGTTTCCAAGGAGCACCTGGTGAATTTGAACTCTCAACCTTTTGATTAGCAGCTGTGGCTTTTAACCATTACACCATAATAGACTAGATGACAATGGGTTTGTTTTTTCATACACTGTTCTTGGGAATGAGTTCTTCAAAAAGTTAAATATAGAAATGCCATATGACCCAAAAATTTCATTTGTAGGTATATGCCCAAGTGGCTTCAAAGCAGGGACTCAAAAAGATATTTGTACACCAATGTTTATTATAGCATTATTTACGATAGCCAAAGGTGAAAACATGACATTTATCCATCAGTAGATGAATAAGTTAGCAACATTTTGTATATCCATACAATGGAATATTATTCAGCCTTAAAGAGAAATGGAGTTCTGTCACACGCTAGAACATGAATGAACCTTGAAGACTTTATGCTAAGTGAAATAAGATGGACATAAAAGGGAAATATTTTATGATCCTACTTACATGAAGTATCTAGTTACACAAACCCATACAGAACAAAATTTATTAGTGGTTTCCAGAAACCAGAGGGAAGAAGAGGGAAGGAAGGAATAGGAGTCATTGCCGAAGCAATGCTGAGTTTCTCTCCGGGGTTATGTAAAACTTTTGGAAGTGAATAATGTTGATGGTAGCACAATGTGGTAAATACTTGTCATTGAATTGTACACTTAAAAATAGCTAAATGGCAAGCTTTTGTTATATATATGTTACCAAAATAATTTTTTTTTAAAGAAACACAATGAGATACCACTTCACTCCTACTAGGATGGCTATACAAAAAAAAAAAAAAAACAGATAAAAATAAATGTTGGAGAGAATGTGGAGAAATTGGAACTCTCATACACTGCTGGTAGGAATGAAAATTGTGCAGCCACTCTGTAAAATATTTTGACAGTTCCTCAAAATGTTAAACATAGAGTTGATTTATGGCTAAGCAATACCTCTCCTAAGTTTACACTCAAGGTAACTGGAAAGCTATGTCTACACAAAAACTTGTACTCAGATGTTCACAGTAACATTTGTCATAACAGCAACAGAATGGTAAGAGGTCAAATGTCCTTCAACAGCAACAGAATGGTAAGAGGTCAAATGTCCTTCAACCTATGAATGAATAAACAAAATGAAGTATAGCTATACAATTGAATATTATTAAGCCAAAAAGGAATAAAGTAATGATACATGCTCCAGTATGGATGAACCTTGAATACATTACGCTAAATGAAAGAAACCAGGCCTAAAAAAAAGCCATATGTTGTATGATTTGATGTTTATGAAATATCTACAGTAGGCAAACCCATAGATTCAAAAATCAGATTAGTGGTTTTCAGGAACTGGGCATTCAAAGAAATGTGTAGGGACTGCTAATGGATATGGAATTTAGTTTTAGGGGTGATGAAAGTGTTCTGGAATTAGAAAATTGTGATCGATGAACAACTTTGTGAATATGCCAAAACCCACTGAATTGCACTTCTTAAAAGGAAAATTTTCGTGATATGTGAATTATATTCTAATAAAAATGTTATTAAAAATAAAATAAATTGAAAGATTTTGTGCATCAGTGGACTTTATCAAGAAAAGAAAAGGGCAACCTACAGAATGAGAGAAAGTATTTGCGTACCATCTATATCTGATAAGGGTTTAATAACCAGACTACAGAAAGAACTATAACTCAATGACAAAAAGACAAACAACCTAATTTAAAAATGAACAAAATCTTGAATAGACATTTCTCCAAAAAAGATACACAAATGGCCAATAAGTCATGGGAAGATGCTCAACATCATTAGTTGTTAGGGAAATACAAATCAAACCCACTGCAAGATACACCCTCACACCCACTGAGGTGTTTGTTATAAGAAAAATGAAAAATAACAAGTGTTGACAAGGATGGTGAGAAATTGGAATGTTCATCCATTGCTGGTGGGAATGTAAAATGTAGTAAACTTCTGGAAAACATATGTTTCTTCAAAAAGTTAAACATAAAATTACCATATGACCCGGCAATTCTACTCCCATGTATATACCCAGAATACTTGTAAGGCAGCAACTCAGTTTCTTTACATCAATATTGATTGTAGCATTATTCACAAGCCAAAAGGTATAAACAACCCAAGTGTCCATCAACGTATGAATGGATAAACAATATGTGGTTTCTATTTTGGATGATGAAAAACATGAAATAGATAGTGGTGATGGTTAACAACTAAAGGAATGTAATTATTGTTTCTGAATTGTACACTTAAATACGGTTTCAATGGCAAATGTTTTGTTAAATATACATTACCATGATAAAAAGACAAAAAACAAAGCAACCTTAATGGGATATTGCAATGATGAGAAATGTGCAGAAGTGATGGTCCCTTGGCTCAGGTGCTCAGCCAATGGGCTTGAGTAGGGCTGTTCAGTAGGGTGGTCACAGGGGGACTCTCTGCAGTCTTTGCGGCCCTTGAGGTTTCAATATCCAAAATTCCTCATTAGTAAAAGTCTTTTACTCTCATTATAATCTTAGAGCTTTGCAATTCCTTAAGGAGCAAGGCTCAGGGAATGAAGAATATTGGGTTGGCTGATGCCCACACCCCGAGGTCAGAAATATGCCATCCTCTTCCCTCTAATTCTCTCTGCTTACATTCATTTCAGGCCCTTTGCACATGGCCAAGCTCTCTCTGTAACTGGATGCTAACTTTCATTCTTTAGGTGCACTCAAAGGCATCCATATCCTAACAATATCAGGAAGACTGACTCCATGTTTAGGTTAAAAAAAAAAATAGTTTATATTAATATTAAATATATATATCTCCTGTATAAATACAAGTGATAATATTTCAAATGCACCCTCAAAGTACTAATTTTAAAGGTTAATTTTACATATAGCTCATTGAATGTTGCTGTTATTTCTACATATTATATTCAGCACTGCCTAATATAATCTTTGTAATCAAAACGGACTGAGGATATAATAGCCATTTTATGTCTTTTTTAGAATTTTACTACCAACTTTTCCTAATTTCAAAATTCTAACTTAAATATACTTTTTTTTTTTCCATTACAGATCATAGGTTGAAATGATGGCTTTTTGTTATCAATGATGTTGTAGTAAATTAAAAATTATCAGGAAATTGTGAAGCTGTGATACTTTTGTGGTACTTAGAGTGATGCTGGGCCTTGTTTGTTATGACAACAAAGATTTTCTTTTACCTGAATGTTAGGTTGCAGTAATTAAAACATATAATATGGGCTCAGGGATAGATACAATGGCCTTATTGACCTTAAGAGACAGCCCAGATATAGACCAATACATAAATGGACACTTTATTTGCTACTGAATTGAATTGATGGATTATTTTAATAAAAGGTGCTACAACATAAAAATGAATTGAAATTCTTGCCTCACATCAAAGGCAAAAATAAATTCTAGGTGGGTTCAAGCCTCAAATGTAAAAGACAAAGCTATAGACTGAGTTAAGTAGCAGTTTCAAAAACAACACCTACTGAGCACTATTCACTCAGGAAGTTCTGAGAAATACAACAATGTTAAAACTAAGAACATATACTCATCCAAAAATACTATAAAGGATATGCAGAAATCAAGACATTCACCTAAAGAATAAGTTAGCATTGCCTATAACTGAAAAAGATTAATATCCTGGTTATATAAAGAAAAGAACTGACATAAATTAATAAGAAATGGATAAACAGCTCGATAGAAATACAGGAGAGGAAATGTCCACAAGAGGAAAAGTAAATGGCCCATAAATATGTGAGAAGATGGCTTTACTTCATTAAAGACATGTCAACTAATGAAATCATTTTTATACGCACTGAATTGTCAGAATAAATGAAAAGGTGTTGATGATTAGGTGGATCACCAGGAACTTCTTTGAAAGTTTAAAATGTTTCATCCACTTAGACAAACTCTTTGGAAGTTACCGAAGGAGAGTAAGTACTCTCTTGCACCCAAAAAGTACACCCCAGATATAAAACAAACTCTCATTTCCACCAGGAGACAGGCAAGAGAATGTTCAAACAGATTTATTCATAATAGAAGGACACTAGCTACCAAAATGCCCACCAACATAAAAAACAATATTTTGTAATGTCATGATACATAATATAAACATATATAGCATTTAAATAAATGAATTACTCTTACACCCAGCAACACAATTGAATTTCAGAAGCACAATCAGGATACAAATTTTGTACACTAATATTTAAATATTAACAAGTTCAAAAAGATGCAAATTTATAAATTGGATATGGATACACATAGTGATGATTAAACAATGACCTTAAATCCCATTGACAGTTTCATAGAATATGATCAAATACTGGCAATTTCACAGATGTCTTACTTTTATCATGTAAGCAGGATACATTGATAATTACTGGTGATTGGCATGCAAAGGAAACACTGGTAGCATAGTGGCTAAGTGCTATGGCTGTTAAACAAAAGGTCCGCAGTTCAAATCCACCAAGCACTCCTTGGAAATTCTATGGGGCAGTTCTCTTCTGTCCTATAGGTTCACTATGAGTCAGAATCAGCTCAATGGCAGTTTTCTTTTTTTTTTTTCTAATGAGAAAGTTGGAGACAAAGAAGGTTTGGTAGTTGGAAAATATAGCCTTGGTGATAGAAACAATGTTGGAGATCTCATGATAGAATTTTGCAAGATCAAAGACTTCTTTGCAAATACCTTTTTCAGCAATATAAATGGTTGACTATACACCTGCACCAAGCCACAGGAATCAAATCGATTACAGCTTTGGAAATAAATGGTAAAAAAGCTCACTATCATCAGTCAAAACAAGGCCAGGGACCAACAGTGGAACAGACCATCAATTGCTCATATGCAAGTTCAAGCAGAAACTGAGGAACATGAGAGCAAGTCCATGAGAGCCAAAGTATAACCTTAAGCATATCCCACCTGAATTTAGAGACCATCTCAAGAATAGATTTGACTCACTGAACACTAATGAGCGAAGACCAGAAGAGTTGTGAAATGATATCAAGGACATCATAAATGAAGAAAGTAAGAGGTCATTTATTAAAAAGACAGGAAAGAAAGAAAAAAACCTAAATGGATGTCCAAAGAGTCTTTGAAACTTGCTCTTGAACTTTGAGTAGCTAAAGCAAAAGGAAGAAATGATGAAGTAAAAGAGCTCAACAGAAGATTCCAAAAGGCAGATCGAGAAGACGAAGTGAAGTATTATAATGACACAAACAAAGACCTGGAGGTAGAAAACCGAAAGGGAAGAATGTGCTCTGGATTTCTCAAGGTAAAAGAACTGAAACAAAAATTCAAGACTCAACCTGCAATATTGAAGGATTCTATGGAGAAAATCTATGGGGCAGTTTTACTCTGTCCTATAGGGTCGCTATGAGTCGGAATTGACTCGATGGCACTGGGTTTTTTTGGGTATGGAGAAAATATTAAATGACTCAGGAAGCATCAAAAGAAGATGGAAGGAATGCACAGAGAATCACTAAACCCAAAAGAATTGGTCTACATTCAACCATTTCAGGAGGTGGCAGATCATCAGGAACTGATGGCAATGAAGGACGAAGTCCAAGCTGCACTGAAGGCAGTGACAAAAAACAAGGCTTCAGAAACTGACAGAATACCAATTGAGATGTTTCAACAAACGGAAACAGCACTGGAAGTGTTCACTCATCTATGCCAAGAAATTTGGAAAACAACAACCTGGCCAACTGACTGGAAGAGATCCATATTTATGCCTATTCTTAAGAAAGGCGATCCAACAGTATGTGGAAATTATTGAATAATATCATTAATATCACACACAACCAAAATTTTGCTGAAGACCATTCAAAAGCGACTGCACCAGAAATTCAAGCTGGATTCAGACGAGGACGTGGAACCAGGGATATCATTGCTGATGTCAGATGGATCCTGGATGAAAGCAGAGAATATAAGAAAGATTTTTACCTGTGTTTTATTGACTATGCTAAGACATTTGACTGTGTGGGTCATACCAAATTATGGATAATATTGTGGAAAATGAGAATTCCAGAACACTTAATTGTACTCATGAGAAACCTGTACATAGATCGAGAGGCAGTCATTCAAACAGAACAGGGGATACTGTGTGGTTTAAAGTCAGGAAAGATGTGTGTTAGGGTTGTATTCTTTCATCATACCTATTCAGTCTATATGCTGAGCAAATAATCCAAGAAGTTGTACTATGTGAAGAAGAATGGGGCATCAGGATTGGAGGAAGACTCATTAACAACCTGCGTTATGCAGATGACACAACCTTGCTTGCTGAAAGTGAAGAGGACTTGAAGCACTTACTGGTGAAGATCAAAGACCACAGCCTTCAGTATGGATTACACCTCAATATAAAGGAAACAAAAATCCTCACAACTGGATCAATAAGCAACATCAGGATAAATGGAGAAAAGATGGAAGGTGTCAAGGATTTCATTTTATTTGGATCCACAATCAACACCCAAGGAAGCAGCAGCCAAGAAATCAAAAGACACATTAGGCAAATCTGCTGCAAAAGGCATCTTTAAAGTGTTGAAAAGTAAAGATAGCGCCTTGAAGACTAATGTGCCCCTGACCCAAGCCATGGTGTTTTCGATTGCCTTATATGCATGTGAGAATTAGACAATGACTAAGGAACACTGAAGAATTGGCACCTTTGAATTGTGGTGCTGGTGGAGAATATTGAATATACTGTGGACTGCCAAAAGAATGAACAAATCTGTCTTAGAAGAAGTACAACCAGAATGCTCCTTAGAAACAAGGATTTTGGGCCTACATCTCACATCCTTTGTACATGTTATCAGAGGGGATCAATCCCTAGAGAAGGGCATAAAGCTTGGTAGAGGACCAGCAAAAAAGAGTAAGACACTCAACGAGGTGATTGACGCAGTGGCTGCAACAATGGGTTCAAGCATAAGAATGATTGTGAGGAGGTGCAGGACTTGGCAGTGTTTTGTTCTGTTGTACACAGGGTCACTATGAGTCTGAACTGACCTGATGGCTCCTATCAACAATGACATTTGTTTTATAGGGCTACCATATCAAAGTACCACAAAGTGTGTGCCTTAAAATGAGAAAAATCTTTTGTCTCAAGGTTCTGGAGGCTCAAAGTCTGAATTAAGGTTGTCAACAGGACTCTGCTTTTTCTGAAATCTCGAGGGGAAGATTTTCCCTCATCTCTCCCAGCTTCTGGCATACCCAGTCATTCTTCGTTTTACAGCTGCAGCCTAACTCCATCTTCTTCCTCTTTCTTCACATGACCATGTTTCCTCTGTAATCCTCTCTGTGTCTATACTCATTTATAAGGACACCACTCATATTGGATTAGAACACACCCTTCTCCAATAGGATCTCAAGTTAACTGATAATATCTTCAAAGACTCTGTTCGGGACAAGGCCACATTCACAGGTACCATGAGTTACAATTTCAGCCTATCTTTTTGGAGGGCATAATATAATCCATAACAAGAGGATTCAGCAAAATAGAAGTAATCCCATGTTTTTCAAATATTAACTTCATGCTCCTCAGATTTCAGCATGGGTCAAAACCTCACAAAGTAATTTTTTAGAATGCTTATCTCTCTGATGTCTCCCCAGAGATTCAAGTCAGTAGTTCTTGGGTGAGATATGGAAACCTGCAGTATGAATAAAGGCCTTAGGTGACTCATCTTTGTAGTTGTTCTGGGGACATAAATGGAGGCAGCTTTGCATGAGAGGTCACCTGGTGTGCCAGGTGAGAGTCTGTCTTCACAGTGTGATGCTGAACACAATTCCATCACTATCATCAGTGATGACCACAACAGAAGGCTCACCAGAAACTCCACTGATTCTCCTACAAGACCTATGTAGTTGCCACCCCTGCACCACAGAGATGATTCTGACTGAATGTCCTGCTTTTTTTCTAACTCATGGGAAAATGATCTTAATCCTGCTAAATTTGCTTTTCTCACATTCTGTTTTATACTCAACACCTCTTCCTCAAAATAAAGTCCATCTCCACAGATAAATTCTTACCCTAATAAATTCACAATAAACAGCTAGCTATACATGACAGTCATTGGAGATCAGACTTCCCCTTAAGACCTCATTGACATTTCATTTTACTTAATCATATTTCTCTGTGTGAATACACCAGAAATTACAAAGAAAAAATGTAAGATTAGTTGAATAAGGGGAAAAGTTAAAAAAAAAAAAACAGAAAAAACTCATGTACACTGTGTTATGAATTGAATTATGTCCCACAGAAGTATATGTTGTAATCCCTAAACTCTATACCTGTGATTGGAGCCCTGGTGGCACAGTGGTTAAGAGCTCAGCTGTTAAGCAAAAGATTGTCAGTTCAAATCCACCAGCCACTCCTTGGAAACCCTATAGGGCAGCTTTACTCTGCCTTTAGTGTCTCTATGAGTCAGAATCGACTCGAAGGCATCCGGTTATGGTTGTGGTTACAATCTCATTTGGGAATAGGTTGTCTTTCTTATGTTAATGAGACAGGATTAGTGTAGGGTGTATTTTGAGTCAATCTCTTGAAATATTAAGGAGATTATACAAGCAAGCAGAGCAGAGATTGGGGAAGATTGATGGCAAGCCACACAGAGAACTGCGAAACAAGCTGAAGAAACAAGAATGTTCCTACAGAGCTGACAGAGAGAGAAAGCCTTCCTTACAGCCAGCACCCCGAATTCAGACTTCTAGCCTCCTAAGTTGTGAGAAAATAAATTCTGTTTGTTAAAGTCGTTCACTTGCAGCATTTCTGCTATAGCGGCACTAGGTAAATAAAACACACTTTTTTTTTTAACAATTTATTGTAGACAACAAACTAGTTTCCCATCCAGCAATTTGAATACAAACTGTTCCATGATCTCGGTTGCTATACCCACAATGCATCAGCACTCCCGCTTTTCCACCAGGACTTCCTCTTTCCATTCCTCCAGTTCTCCTGCCCCTCCTTGCCTTCTTCTCTTTGTTTTTGGGCAAATGTTGCCCATTTGGTCTCTTAGAGTTGATTGTTCTAAGGAGGGATCACTTTCCTCATGGGTGTTATTATTTATTTCAGTCTATTATTTGGCTGAAAGGTGACCTCTGTGATGACTTCAGTTCCAGATTAAAAGGGTATTTGTAAGGCAATAGTCTCGGGGGTTCCTCTAGTCTCCATCAGTACCTTAAGTTTGGTCTTTTTTTTTATGAAATTGAGTTGTGTTCTATATTTTTCTTCCATTCTATCTGGGAACTTCTACTGTGTCTGGAAAGACACACTTCTTATCAGTAAATCAGTGAAAAGGAATCAGACAAATAAGTTGACCGAAAGATTACCAATGTTGCCTACTGATTATATTACTAAGACTACTAAAACCTGGTGATAGATATTATGACAAAGGTAAACCAATAAAACTGCTGATACAAGGGGTAGAAATACATGAGAGTGAAGAACTATAAGTCTTACAAATGATGGCAAGGTACAGAACACAAAGATCCTAGTTAAAATTTATTGCACATCATGTACCAAACTTGCAGTGGTTATGGGGATTGACTTTCCCACAGAAAATATACTCTACGTAGTCTATGGGGCAGTGGTACTCTGTCCTGTAGGGTCACTATGAGTCAGAATTGACTCGACTGCACTGGGTTTTTTGGTTTTTTTTAGTCAGTCTAAGTCTGTCATAGTAATTATTTTTCACCATACCAGAAATTAGATTAGGAAGGAATATACGATCCTATTAATTTGTGATGAGATGGGAAGAGTGTCTTCTGTATGACTCCATGGAAAGGGTCTATTAATAATAAAACTCTGTGGCCAATGATCCAGTTTCAACTCATACCAAACCAAAACCATTGCCATCGAGTCTATTCTGACTCATAACAACCCTATCGGACAGAGTAGAACTGCTCCATAGAGTTTCCAAGGATTGCCTGGTGGATTCAAGCTGCGACCTTTTGGTTAGCAGCCATACACCAACTCATAGCGACCCTCTATTAATTACAGACACTACTCGTCTGTCAGTTTCTCATACTGTGGTGGCTTGTGTGTTGCTGTGATGCTGGAAGCTATGCCACCAGTATTTCAAATGCCAGCAGGGACACCCATGGTGAACAGGTTTAGGGGCACTTCCAGACAAAGACTGACTAGGAGGAAGGACTCTGTTATCTACTTCTGAAAAAAATTGGCAAGTGAAAACCTTATGAACAGAAGTTAAACATTGCCTGATATACATCTGGCAGATGAGACCCTCAGGTTGGAAGGCACTCAAAATATGACTGAGTAAGAGGCTCCTCTTCAAAGTAACGTTGACCTTAATGATGTGGGTGGAGTCAAGGTTTCAGGACCTTCATTTGCTGATGTGGCACAACTCAAAATGAGAAGAAACAGTGGCAAACATTCATTAATAATCAGAAAGTGGAATGTATGAAGTATGAACATAGGAAAATGAGAAGTCATCAAAAATGAAATGGAATGCATAAAGATCAATATCCTAGGTACTGTTGTTGATGCTGCAGTTAGGTACCATCGGGTTGGTTCTGACTCATAGTGACTCTATGTACAACAGAACTTAACACTGCCCAGTCCTGTGCCATCCTCATAACCATTGTTATGCTTGAGCCCATTATTGCAGCCACTGTGTCAAACCATCTGGTTAAGGGACTTCTTCTGTTTTGCTGACCCTCTAGTTTACCAAGCATGATGTCCTTCTCCAGGGACTGGTCCCTCCTGATAACATGTCCATACTGTGTGAGATGTAGTCTCCCCATCTTTGCTTCTAAGGAGCATCCAGGTTTTACTTCTTCCGGGACAGATTTGTTCATTCTCTCCGCAGTTCATGTTATATTCAGTATTCTTCACCAACACCATAATTCAAAGTTTTCAGTTCTTCTTCGGTCTTCCTTATTTATTGTCCATCTTTCACATGCTTGGGGTAATCGAAAACAGCATGGCTTGCGTCAGGTGCACTTTAGTCTTCAAGATGATATTTTTGCTTTTCAACACTTTAAAAAGGTCTTTTGCAGCAGATTTTCCCAGTGCAATGTGTCTTTTGATTTCTTGACTGCTGCTTCCATGGGTGTTGATTGTAGACCCAAATAAAATAAAATCCTTGACAACTTCAAACTTTTATCCATTTATTATGATATTGCTTATTGGTCCACTTGTGAAGACTTTGGTTTTCTTTATATTGAGGTGTAATCCATACTGAAGGCTATGGTCACTCGCTCACTAGGTATTAGCTAAAATGGACTGGCATTGGCCATTTTGAATAGGACAATGATATGGTACAGTATGCCCGAGATGATAAAATGAATAACGGTGCTGCATTCATCATCAAAAAGAACATTTCAAGATCTATCCTGAAGTACAATGCTGTCAGTGGTAGGGTAATATCCATAAAACTACAACTAAGATCAGTAAATAAAACTATTATTCAAGTTTATACACCATCACGAATGACAAAAATTAAGAATTTGAAGATTTTTACCAACTTCTGCTGTCTGAAATTGATCAAACATGCAAATTAAGATGCATTGATTATTACTGGTGGTTGGAATGCAAAAGTTGAAAACAAAGGAGAAAGATCGGTAGCTGAAAAATACAGCTTGGTGACAGAAAGGATGCCACAGCCATATGATAGACTTTTGGAAGACCAATGACTCATTCATTGCAAATACCTTTTTAAACAACCTGAATGGCTACTATACAGACAGACTTTACCAGATGGAATACACAGGCATCAAATCTGTTACATCCGTGGAAAGAGATGATGGAGAAGCTCAACATCATCAGTCAGAACAAGTCCATTGTCCATCTGTGGAACAGAGCATCAATTGCTCATATGTAAGCTAATGCTGAAGCTGAAGAAACTTAGAGCAAGTCCATCGGAGGCAAAATATGACCTTGAGTATGTCTTATCTGAATTTAGAGACCATCTCAAGAATAATTTGACGCATTGAATACTTATGATGGAGGACCAGACAAATTGTGGAAAGACATCAAGGATATTGCCCACAAAGAGCACAAAAGGATGTTAAGATAACAGAAAAGAACAAAAAGACCAAAATGGATGTCAAAAGAGACTCTGAAGCTTGTTCTTGAAGATAGAACAGCTAAAGTAAATCGGAGAAATGATGAAGAAAAAGCTGAACAGAAGATTTCAAAGGGTGGCTTAAGAAGACAAAGCAAACTATCATAATGAAACCTGTAAAGATCTGGAGTTAGAAAACCAAAAAGAAGAGCACTGTAGGCATTTCTCAAGCTGAAAGAACTGAAGAAAAGTTCAATTTTGAAAGATTCTGTGGTCAAAATATTGAAGGATCCAGGAAGTTTCAAAATGAGATAGAAGAAATACAAAAAGTCACTGTACCAAAAAGAATTGCTTGACATTCAACCATTTCAGGAGGTACCCTATGCTCAAGAACCGATGGTCTTGAAGAAAGAAGTCCATGCTGCACTGAAGGCATTGGCTAAAAATGAAGTTCTAGGAGTTGACAGAATACCAATTAAGATTTTTCAACAAATGGATGCAGTGGTGAAGGTGCTCACATGCCTATGCCAAGAAATTTGGAAGACAGCTACCTGGCCAACCATCTGGAAGAAATCCATATTTGCACCCATTCCAAAGAAAGATGATCCGAAGAATGTAGAAATTATCAAACAGTATCATTAATACCACATGACAGTAATATTTTGCTGTGGATAATTCAAAAGCAGTTGCAGCAGTACATCCACAGGGAACTACCAGTAATTCAAGCCTCATTCAGAAGAGGTCATGCAATGCAGGATATCATGGATCTTGGCTGAAGGTAGAGAATAAAAGGAAGATGTTTACCTGTGTTTTGTTGACTATGCAAAGGCATTCAACTGTATGGATCATAACAAACTATGGATAACATTGCAAACAATGGGAATTCCAAAACACTTAATTGTGCTCATGTGGATGGAACCTGTACATAAACCAAGAGGCAGTCATTACAGGAAAATGGCATACTGTGTGATTTAAAATCAGGAAATGTGCTTGCCAAGGTTGTACCCTTTCACCCTACTAATTCAATCTGTATTCTGAGCAAATAATCCAAAAATCTGGACTGTATCAAGAAGGACTAGCATCAGGATTGGAAGAAAACTCATGAACAATACAGGTGACACAAACCACTTGCTGAAAGTGAAAAGAACTTGAAGCACTTACTGATGAAGATCAAATACTGCAGCCTTCAGTATGGATTGCACCTCAACAAAAAGAAAACTGAAATCCCCACAACCAGACCAATAAACACCATGATAAATACGGAAAGGAAGGAAGGAAGTTGCCAAGCATTTCATTTTAGTTGGATCCACAATCAGTGCCCATGGAAGCAGCAATTAGGAAATCTAATGAGGTATTTCATTGAGCAAATCTTTTGCAAAAGACCTCTTTAAAGTGTTAAAAAGCAAAGATATCACTGTGAGGCATGCAGGTAACCCACACCACAGCATTTTCAATCAATTCTTATGCATGTGAAAGCTGGACAATGAATAAGGAAGACTAAGGAAGAATTGATACCTTTAAATTATGGTGCTGGGGAAGAATATTGAAGATACCATGGGTTGCCAGAAGAGCCAACAAATCTGTCTCTGAAGAAATACAGAATGCTCCTTAGAAGCAAGGATGGGGAGACTTTGTCCGATATACTTTGGACACATTATCATGAGGGGCCAGTTCCTTGAGAAGGACATCATGCTTGGCAAAGTAGAGAGGGGGTCAGAAAAAGAGAGGAAGACCATCTACAACATGGTTTGACACAGTGGCTGCAACAATGGGTTCAAGCATAAAAATGATTGTGAGAATGGCACAGGACCAGCCAGTGTTTCTTTCTGTTGTGCATAGGGTTGATTTGAATCAGAATCAACTTGATGGCACCTAACAACACAATTAACAACAGGTTTAGGGACATATTTTCAGCCTTGTGTATTTGAGCATCACATCTGCACAGGATGCCTGAGTCCGTTGCTGCCATTCCTGAGGGTAACCATTCCAAGAATGAAGCTACCTCATGGAGGACTGAATAAAGCCTTTCTTTCTATTTTTTTTTTTTTTTTGTATTCTCTATCTCTGAAGTTCTTGTAATTAAGAGTAACTCTATGGTTTAAGCATTTTAGAGTCAGTGCTTACATTTTCTTATTAGAAACAAAGCCTTCCTCGCTAGTAAGATTCGGTTATCACACAATCATCTGAAGCCACTGTGATAATCCAAATATGACAATTTTATGGATAATGTAGGGGGAAATTATGGTTCACCTTCCACGTGGGAGACCCAAGTTTGATTTCTGGCCAACGAACCTTATGTGTAGCAACGACCTGTCTGTCAGTGGAGCAACCAGTGTTGTTATAATGCCAAATAGGTTCCAGTGGGTGTTTCACACTAAGATGCACTAGAAACAAAGCCCTGGCAATTTACTTCTAAAATATCAGCCAATGAGACCCTATGGATCACGAAGGCCAACTTGATTTCAGCTAACAACAATGCCAACAACAGCAACAACCACAAAAATATGATGAATGCTAATATTACCCCGGACACTCATGGTTTACCAGTGACATGTCATGGTAATAACTAAATTTTGGCATGAAAGGTCAGCTGTCTTGCCTTGCAGTGAGATTAAGCCTAGTTTTCAGTCACAGAACTCTACCCGTGGCATCAGGCTGAAGCTAGTCTCTATTCCCACAGCTTTATCTACATCCTGCTTTCTTTATTTTGAGAATGTGCTACCAAAATAAATCAACCCCACCTTAGGCTCTGCTTCTATAAAACCTGACCAAAGAGATTCAGCTTAGAGAATAAAAATAATTTGTCAAATAGCAAAGAGCTACACAAAGAGAAAATTCAAATTTCAAACCTACAATGAGTTGCACTTAGCCTCTAGGTTACGTCATTATTTTAGAAGAAAGCGTTGGTGGGAGAGTCAGGCATCCTGTCTCACAATTATTCTTTCACTTTGATGCAGTCTAGAAAGCCAGGCCAAATGTAGGTAATGCAATCACGGAAAAGCAGGTATGCGGCTCATAATTTTTCTCAAAGCCCCCTTCACGTCCCTATTCCTCAGGCTGTAGATAAAGGGGTTCATTATGGGAGTGAGCACGGTGTACATCACTGAAGCTACTGCAGTCCTCCTAGAAGGGGTAAATGCAGCACTGATATATGAACCAAAACCTGTCCCACAGAACAAAGAAATTACTGAGAGATGAGACCCACAAGTGGAAAAAGCTTTATACTTTCTGACTGCTGATGGCATTCTCAAAATGGAGGAGACAATTTGAGTATAAGAGAAAATGATTCCAGAGAGAGGAACACCAGCCAGTATTATAGCTGCAAAGTATGAGAAGATGTTATTGATGAGAGCATCAGAACAGGCAACCTTGATGACCTGAAGAACTTCACGGAAGAAGTAAGGAATTACTAGCTCTGTGCAGAAGGACAGTCGCAATGACATCAGACTGTGGAGCAGGGCGTTCGTGATGCTAATGAACAAGGAGAGTAGAATCAGCAGGCCACAGATGTGGGGGTTCATGATGACAGTGTACTTTAGTGGGTGACAAATGGCTACAAAGCGGTCATAGGCCATGACTCCAAGGAGAAAATTTTCCAAAGCAGCAAAAACTAGGACAAAGCACACCTGGATGAGGCAGCCTGCATAAGTGATGCTGTGATTCTGTGCTTGGAGGTTCACTAGCATCTTTGGAATTGTGGTGGTACTGAAACAGATGTCAGTGAGGGACAGATTGGCAAGAAAGAAATACATGGGGGTGTGGAGGTGGCAGTCAAAGATGACAGCCAAGACAATGAGCAAGTTTCCTAGGACAGTGACCAGATATATGGACAGAAACAGATTAAATAGGGGGGCTTGCAGTTCCGGATCTTCTGTCAGTACCAGGAGAAAGAATTTTGAAATATCTGTTTGATTTCTGGGTTCCATATTGTTGATGACATGACGGAAGAAATATAAGAAAATCAAATGTATGGTTCCTGGACCAGCGGCAACTACATCACCAGAGGCAAGCACGATCTTGGGAAAGTGGGAGAAGAAAATAAATGGGGTGTCTTCATTATGCATATTTTGTTACTTAAAAAAATAAACAATGCTGATATAGCAGAGCATTCTGGAAAGACATAAAATGGTGGTCATGGTCTTTGATTCAGTATGTGCTGTTTTTGCTCAATCTGCTGATATGATCATTTATAAATTTTGCAATTTTTTAAGGACAAATATATAGACTAGGGGAGCAGCCAGATGTGTCTGTCTGGGTCTCCACCACCTTTTTCATAGATCAGAGCTAGACAACAGAGATAATATGAAGGTATGTTAAGAACCAGAAATGGGAAGATAAGGTGAAGCCAACCCCCTCCCCCACAAGAATGGAAGTAAATGTCAGAGGATTCTATAGCAGTCCTCCTGTTTGCTCAGGAGGAACATGGCCCATGTCATTACAGAGCGAGAGAAGGAGACTACCAGAATGAGAGCTGCTTGAGCATTGATGTTAAGATACAAGGAAATATGTCAGGAAGAT
Organism: Elephas maximus indicus; assembly: GCF_024166365.1. Classification (NCBI taxonomy): domain Eukaryota; kingdom Metazoa; phylum Chordata; class Mammalia; order Proboscidea; family Elephantidae; genus Elephas; species Elephas maximus. Next base: position 16,213,224 of record NC_064821.1, read on the forward strand.
GGCAGAGAGCCAATTGTCCTATGGGAGACTTCATTCATTTTATGAATGTACCCTATTCACAGCTTCATCTGGATAAATCTGTACTAAGATACCTGCCCTTAGCCCTCATTTTTAAATATTAGCTAAGCAGTTTTAAGTTACCTGCCTGATATCACTGAAGAATGATGCCTGAACTCTGCCCTGGATGGGGAAGGTAGAAGATGTGCCCTGAAGAAAGACAGAGGGACTGAATGAAGCAGGATGCTTCTGAGCAAGAAGGATTATCTGTGGGTGGAGTCTCAGGTGTGCTGTTTCCTGATGCGGGAGTGAGTCTTTGAGTGAGTTGGTCATGGGCAGACTATTTCCAGTCTCTGTCCCTGGGCAGGTAATATCCAAAGTTCCTCATTAGCCAAACTCTTTTATTGTTATTCTGATCCCAGGGCAATGCAAATCTGAAAAGACCAAGGCAATTAAAAAAAAAAAAAAAAAAAAAAAACCTGTTCCTGTCCAGTAGATTCTGACTCATAGTGACTCTAAAGGACAGAGTAGAATGCCCAATAGTGTTTCCAAAGAGTGCATGGTGGATTCAAATTGCCCATCTTTCAGTTATCAGCCATAGCTCTAAACCACTGCACCACCAGGGTTTCTGACCAAGACAATAGAAGAAGAGAATTCAGGAGGACTGATTCCCAGTATCTGGATTCCACTTCTCTCCACCTCTTTCTGATCACCTTCCTGGTGCATATCTTGTATAAACTGACACACCATCCTTCTCTAACTGAACTCTTATCTTCTTTATTTATATGCAACTAAAAGCATCTCTATTTTACCAATGATATAAGGAAGCTTGATATTGATTTTATAAAAATACAGTTTATATATGTGGACATAAATATTATATTAAGATATTATAAAAATGTAAACATTAAGAGTTTTTTCTTTCTATGAGTCATTAATGTTTCATGAATGTTAATCTTCATCCTGTGTGTATTGCACAGAAGATTCTAAGCTATTCTCTGTAGTCAATTCTGACTATAATCACTGTCGAGAGACATAAAACCCACCCAGTGCCGTTGAGTCAATTCCGACTCACAGCGACCCTATAGACATATTACTCCCTTTTTAGGATTTACAATTTCATCATAGTTTTTCCAGTTTCATCATGATAGTTTCAATCTACACTGTTCTTCAATCTACATTAGTGGAAGGTGGGTTGATAATTTGGCTTTTGATTTTAATAGAGTTGTAAGAAATCACAATGTCATCACTAGTGTTCAGGTTTAGCCACCTTCTCAGTAGGCTTAGATGGCAGATGGTGAAGATGGTGTTCCACGTGAATACTTCCTTAAAAACCCTTCATGTTAAAGAAAAAAAAATTAACTCTGGTGAAAGTATAGTCAGCCAAAGTTACAGGATTTCAACAGTTTCTACAGGTTCAATTCAGTGACATTGATTGCATTCTTCAAATAGTGCTACCATACTTGCTACCATTTTCCAAAATTTTCCACTACCAATGTCTTAAACTCACTGCCCCCTATACTTCCCATCCAAACTTTTGAGTTGCCATGGTCAATTTGACCTCACATACATAATTCTTTAAAAATGTACAATGCTCAAAGCAGAAGTACTTTACTAATTAAGATAAGCCATGTTTTGTTTTGCTTTAAATTACCATTCAAAGAAGACTTTAGTGTACAATATTGGTTTATGGTTTAAAGTTTAAAGATTATTTCAGGGCCATAGTTTCAGGGGTTCATCCAGCCTCGATGGCTGCAGAAAGTCTAAAGCCATTAAAAATTTGAAATTCTGTTCCAAATTCTCCCCCTCCCGCCACCCCATTTGATCAGAATTTTTCTATAAAATTTTTGATCAAAACATTCAGTAATGGTAATCAGGCATCATCAAGTTATGGTCTCATGGTAAAGGAGGCAGTTGTTCATGAAGGCAACCAGGCACACATTTGATTTCCTTCTCCTATTTCTGACTCTCCTTCTTCCTCAGGTGAATGAAGACTAATTGTTGAGTTTTGATGGCCACTTGCAAGTTGAAACACCCCAGTAACTAGGCAAGAAACTAAGAGGTAGAACAGAAATACTGAGAAAAAAAAATTGGCAACAGATACTAGTGTTTAGGATTTCAACCTACCTTCCTGGAGGACATAACTTAATCCATAGTAATAGGATTCAACAAAATAGAAGAACATCACAGAAAATGATAAATACAGAATTCAGGATAGTGCTTGCTACTGGGAGGAAAGAGGAAAATGTGAATGGAAGACCCTTGAAATGGATTCTGTGGTGATGGCATTACTTCATTTCTTAACCCAGGGGTAGAGATATGAGTTTTCATTACATTGCCATTCTTTAAGAGCTACAAATACATTTCATACACTACTTTGAAAATGATATTTTAATAAGTAAAACTGAAAAGATTTTCAAGTTCCAGATTCTTTCATAGCCCATATTCTAATACATTCTTCCATGTTCTTCTAATATTTACATCATGCTTCTCAGATTTCAGCACACATCAAAGTCTCAAAAAGGAGTTATTAACAATGCTCATCACTGGAATGTCTACCCAGAGATCAACGTCAGTAGTTCTTGGGTGAGGTATGAACATACAGTATGAACATAAATGGAGCATCTTTGTACTAGAAGACACATGTTGTGCCAGGTGAGGTGTCCTCCAAGTGTGCAGGTGAACACAATCCCACCACCACCATCAATGATGACCAGAACAGTAGGCTCTCTATACACTCCACTGATGGTACAAGACCTGAATTTTTGTCACACTCATACTACAGAGATGATTCTGACTGATGACTCTGCTTCTTTGTGCCTGTGGTAAAAGCCACCTTCCTGAGCCTGCCACTTTCCCTCTTCTGCTGTCCTGACATGCAGTCAACACGTCTTCCTCAAAAAAAAAAAAAAAAAATCCATCCCCACAGGAAAACTATTTTCCTCACAAGCACACATTAAAAAGTTTCACATGAGATCTCTAAGAGTACACGAAGCCCTCTAAAACTTCAGTGATTTAATTAATTTTATTCAACTTCTGTGTAGACTCACCAGGGTTGAGAAAGAAAAACTGCAAAATAAGGTGACTAAGGAGAAAAGTCTTTTGATTTTTTGACTGCTGCTTCCATGGCTTTTGATTGTGGAGCCAAGTAAAATGAAATCCTTGAAAACTTCAATCTTTTCTCCATTTTTCATAATGTTGCTCATTGGTCCAGTTGTGAGGATTTTTGTTTTCTTTCTGTTGAGGTGTAATCCATACTGAAGGCTGTGGTCTTTGATCTTCATTAGTAAGTGTTTCAAGTCCTCTTTACTTTCAGCAAGCAAGGTTGTGTCATCTGCATAACGCAGGTTGTTAATGAGTCTTCCTCTGATCCTGATGCCCCGTTCTTCCTCATATAGTCCAGCTTCTCGTGTTATTTGTTCAGCATACAGATTAAATAGGTATGGTGAAAGAATACAACCCTGACACACACCTTTCCTGACTTTAAACCAATCAGTATCCCCTTGTTCTGTCCCAACAACTGCCTCTTGATCTATGTAAAGGTTCCTCATGAGCACAATTAAGTCTTCTGGAATTCCCATTCTTCGCAGTGTTATCCATAGTTTGTTATGATCCACACAGTCCAATGCCTTTGCATAGTCAATAAAACACAGGTAAACATCCTTCTGGTATTCTCTGCTTTCAGCCAGGATCCATCTGACATCAGCAATGATATCCTTGGTTCCACATCCTCTTCTGAAAACAGCCTGAATTTCTGGCAGTTCCCTGTTGATATACTGCTGCAGCCGTTTTTGAATGATCTTCAGCAAAATTTTGCTTGCATGTGATGTTAATGATTTTGTTCTATAATTTCCACATTCAGCATTGCATTGGGCAAATCTGCTGCAAAGGGCCTCTTCAAAGTGTTGAAGAGCAAAGATGTCACCCTGAAGACTAAGGTGTGCCTGACCCAAGCTGTGGTATTTTCAATCGCATCATATGCATGTGAAAGCTGGACAACGCATAAGGAAGACTGAAGAAGAATTAACGCCTTTGAATTGTGGTGTTGGCCAAGAATATTGAATGTACCATGGACTGCCAAAAGAATGAACAAACCTGTCTTGGAAGAAGTGCGGCCAGAATGCTCCTTAGAGGCAAGGATGGCGAGACTGCGTCTTACATACTTTGGTCATGTTGTCAGGAGGGATCAGTCCCTGGAGAAGGACATCATGCTTGGCAGAGTACAGGGTCAGCGGAAAAGAGGAAGACCCTCAACAAGGTGGATTGACACAGTGACTGCAACAATGAGCTCAAGCATAACGACGATTGTAAGGATGGCACAGGACCAGGCAGTGTTTGTTCTGTTGTGCATAGGGTCGTTATGAGTCAGAACCAACTCGATGGCACCTAACAATAACAACAACAAGGAGAAAAGTAACACCTCATATACACTCTGATCAATAAATCAATTAGACAAGATCGAAACAAATAGGGGTCCAAAAAAGACTGTCATCTCTACCCAGACTACTGAATAATTATTCATTTGAGTATATTATCAAGACTAGTAAACCTGCTGAAAGATATTACAATAAAGGGAAACCAATAAAACTGCTGAATCAAGTGGTAGAAATGTTTGAGAGCAAGGAATAACAAGCCTTATAAATAACAGTAATGTATAGAACTAAATTAATCCAGTTGGATTTTATCGAGAGTTATGTGCCAGCCATTGTATTAGTGGTTTTAGTGGTTGCAGGGGTTCACTAACCAACAGAAATACAATCTGCATGGTCAGCCTGAGGCTGTCATAGTACTCAATTTTTCCCATGCGAGAAGTTTAATGAGGAAGGGATGTATGATGCTATTCAAAGTGATGAGACAGGAGGAGATGTCTTCTGTATCACTCCATGGAAAGGTCTATTAACAATAAAAAACCAAACCCATTGCCATCGAGTCGATTCCAACTCATAGCTACCCTATAGGGAAGAGTAGAACTGCCCCATGGAGTTTCCAAGGAGTGCCTCGTAGATTTGAACTGCTGACTTTTGGTTAGCAGCCGTAACTTTTAAACACTATGCCACCAGGGTTTTCCTATTAACAATAGATCTCTATTAACAAAAGATCCTCTATTAATAGTACGCCCAAAGAAGGAGTCAGTTTTGTGTCTCTGAGCATCAAAAGTGATGAGGACACCTGGATCTGTTGCTGTCCTAGAATGCAGCCACCTTATAGGAGACTGAATGAAACCCTACCGACCTGTTCTTGTGCATTTTCTACCTCTGAAGTCCTTGTAATGAAGCAATTGTAATGAAAACCTGTTAGAGCCAAGGTTTATATTTTCTTATTAGAATCAAAGTCTTCCTCACTGATAAGGTTCACTTACCTCACAATCTTCTGAAGCCACGGAAATCATCTAATTTTGTCCCTTTTGTAGATAATGAAACTGAATATGATGAATGCTGATGTTACTTTTTACACATAAATTTATCAATGACATGTCTCAGTGATTACTGATTGGGGCATGAAAAGTAAGCTCTCATCTCTCACAGTGGGACTAACTCTAAGTTTCCATTCACATGGCTTTGTCAGTGGAATCAGGCTGAAGCTAGCCTCTGGCTGTCCCCACAACTTTGCTTTCATCTTTTCCTGGCTCTCTTCACCTTCTCCCACTTTCCTTCTGCTGAAATGGATGCCCTCACAACCACATAACAGAATACCTGCCTCAGGTGCTGCTTCTATAAAACTTGACCAAATAAACTGGGGTTAGAGTGTTGCAAAAGGTTTTCACTGGCTAATTCTTTTCAGAAGTAGATTGTCTGGTCTTTCATCCTAGTCTGTCTTAGTCTGGAAGCTCAGCTGAAACCTGTCCATGATGGGTGACCCTGCTGGTATCTGAATACCGGTTACATAGCTTCCAGCATCACAGCAACACACAAGCCCCCACAGTATGACAAAATGACAAAAACTTGCTTTTGAACATCGAGTAACTAAAGCAAAAGGAAAAAATGATACAATAAAAGAACTGAACAGAAGAGTTCAAAGCGCTGCTCGAGAAGACAAAATAAGTATTATAATGACGTGTGCAAAGAGTTGGAAGTAGAAAAACAAAACAGAAGACCATGCTCAGCATTTCTCAAGATAAAAGAACTGAAGAAAAAATTCAAGTCTTGAGTTGCAATAGCGAAGGATTTTATCGGGAAAATATTAAATGATGCAGGAAGCATCAAAAGAAGATGGAAGGAATAAACAGTCATTATACCAAAAATAACTCGTTGACGCTCAACCATTTCGAGAGGTAGCATATGATCAGGAACCAATGGTACTGAAGGAAGAAGTCCAAGCTGCACTGAAGGCATTAGCAAAAGGCAAGGGTCCAGGAATTGAAGGGAATCAACTGAGATGTTTCAACAAATGGATGCAGCACTGGAGGTTCTCACTCATCTATGCCAAGAAATTTGGAAAACAGCTACCTGGTCAGCCAACTGGAAAAGATCCATATTTATGTCTATTCCCAAGAAAGGTGATCTAACCAAATGTGGAAATTATCGAACAATATCATTAATATCACATGCAAGTAAAATTTTGCTGAAGATCATTCAAAAGTGGCTGCTGCAGTATATCCACAGGGAATTGCCAGCAATTCAGGCTGGATTCAGAGGAGGACTTGGAAACAAGGATATCATTGCTGATGTCAGATGGATCCTGGCTGAAAGCAGAGAATACCAGAAAGATGTTTACCTGCGTTTTATTGACTATGCAAAAGCATTCGACTGTGTGGATCATAATAAATTATGGATGACATTGCAAAGAATGGGAATTCTAGAACACTTAACTGTGCTCATGAGGAACCTGTACATAGATCAAGAGGCAGTCATTTGAACAGAACAAGGGGATGCTGTGTGGTTTAAATTCAGTAAAGGTGTGCTTCAGGTTGTATCCCTTCACCATGCCTATTCAATCTGTAGGCTGAGCATGTAATCCGAGAATCTGGACTTTATGAAGAAAGGGGCGTCAGGATTGGAGGAAGACTCATTAATAACCTGTGTTATGCAGATGACACAACCTTGCTTGCTGAAAGTGAAGAGGACTTGAAGCACTTACTGATGCAGATGAAAGACCACAGACTTCAGTATGGATTGCACCTCAACTTAAAACCAAAAAAAAAAAAAAACCCAAACCCAGTGCCGTCGAGTTCATTCCGACTCATAGCGATCTTGTAGGACAGAGTAGAACTGCCTGCAGAGTTTTCAAGGAGCACCTGGCAGATTCGAACTGCTGGCCCTTTGGTCAGCAGCTGCAGAACTTAACCACTACACCACCAGAGTTCCCCCTCAACATAAAGAAAACAAAAATCCCCACAACTGGACCAATAAGCAACATCATGATAAATGGAGAAAAGATTGAAGTTGTCAAGGATTACGTTTTACTTGGATCCACAATTAACAGCCATGGAAGCAGCAGTCAAAAAATCAAAAGATGCATTCCATTAGGCAAATCTGCTGCAAAAGACATCTTAGAAGTGATGAAAAGCAAAGATAACACCTTGAAGACTAAGGTGTGCCTGATCCAAGCCATGGTATTTTCAATACGTGCGTGCAAAAGCTGGACACTAAATAAGGAAGACAGAAGAATTGACACCTTTGAATTGTGGTATTGGTGAAGAATATTGAATATATCTTGGACAGCCAAAAGAACAAACAAATCTATCTTGGAAAAAATGCAACCAGGTTGTTCCTTAGAAGCAAGGATGGAGACACTACGTCCTACATACTTTGAACATGTTGTCAGGAGTGATCAGTCCCTGGAGAAGAACATCATGCTTGGTAAATACAGTGTCAATGAAAAAGGAGAAGACCCACAACAAGATGGATTGACACAGTGGCTGTAACAATGGGCTCAAGCATAACAACGATTATGGGCATGGCACAGGACCGGACAGTGTTTTATTCTGTTGTATATAAGGTCACTATGAGTTGGAACCAACTTGATGGCACCTAACAACAACAACTGAGTGAAGAAATTATTTGTCAAAAGTACAGAGCTACACAAAGAACAGAGTCAGGATCCAATCCCAAGGTGAATTGCACTTAACCATTTTGTTATCTTGTCATTTTAGAAGAACATGGCGATGGACAGTCAGGAATTCTGGCTCATGAGTATTCTTCCCCTTTGATGCAATCTAGAAATCCAGGCCCAAAGCAGATAATTTAATCACTGAAAAACAGATATACACCTGATAATGTTCTTCAAGCCCCCCTTCATGTCCCTGTTTCTCAGGTTGTAGGTAAATGAGTTCATCATGAGAGTCACCATAGTGTACATCATTGAAGCTACTGCAGTCTTCCTGGGAGAGTGTGTAAATGCAGCACTAATATACATACCTAAGCCTGTCCCATAGAACTAGGAAACAACTGAGAGATGAGACCCACAGGTAGAAAAAGCCTTATGCATTCCACCTGCTGAAGACTTTCTCAAAATGGAGGAGGCAATTTGAGTATAAAAGAAAATGATTCCAGAGAGAGGACCACTACCCAGTATGGTAGCTGCCAAATATAAGGAGATGTTCTTGACGAAGGTATCAGAACTGGCAATCTTGTTGACCTGAACAACTTCTCAGAAGTAGGAGATTGCCCAGTCTCTGCAGAAAGACAGGTGCAACACTATCAGGCTGTGGATCGAGTCATCCACAGTGGTAATGAAAATTGCGAGTAGAATCAGCAGACCACAGTGGCAATGGTTCAAGATGACTGTTTATGTCTTGGTTGACAAATGGCCACATAGAGGTCATAGGCCATTACTCCAAGGAGAAAACATTGCAAACTAGCGAAAACCAGGACAAAGCAGACCTGGGTGAGGCAGCCTGCGTATGTGATGCTCTGATTCTGTGCTTGGAGGCACACCAGCATCTTTGGGATAGTGATGATGCTGTAACAGATGTCAGTGAAGGACAAATTGGCAAGAAAGAAATACATGGGGGTGTGGTGGTGGAGTCAGAACTGATAGCCAGGATGATGAGCGGATTTCCCAGGACAGTGACCAGATATATGGACAGAAACAGGCCACAGAGGAGGGGCTGCAGTTCCAGATCCTCTCTCAGTGTCAGGAGAAGAATTCCGAAACATTTGTTTGGTTTCTAGGTTCCATATTAATGAATCTGATGGAAAAGATGAGATGACAAGACAATCAAATGTGTGGTCCCCATACCAGCCGTAGCTGCATCACCAGAGGCAAACATCATCTAGGTCAGGAACACGAGGAATGGAGGGGAATACAGTTAGTGCCATCTGTGTGCATCTTATTTGATTATTTAATAAAAAATACATGAATCTGATCAATAGCTGAGCATCAGCATTTGTTTATTCTGGAAAGTAGTTAAAGGTGCTATTTTTTTTTTTTTTTTTACACCATCTGTGTTGGTATAATCATTTTAAATATTTTGTAATTTTATAGGAAGAAAATCCTGGTGATCCACTTCTGAAAATCAGCCAGAGAAAAGCCTATGAATTAAAACAATTTGATTCACAACCGATTATGGGGATGGCATAGGACCTGGCGGCTTTTCATTCTGTTGAGCATGGGTTGCCATGAGTTGAGGGCAAACTAACTGGCAGCTAGCAGCCACAACAACAATCTGGCTCTGGTGGACTTCCCTGTAGGCCCAGAATTCCAGCCCAAAAGGCATATTCTATCCAAGTGTGAATGGACACACCTACTCCAAGGAAAGATCTACCTTTACAAAGAAAAATATATTTACAGCCTCCCAGACATGAAGCATCAACAAAATTATTGTCATTACTATTTTTTAAAAAGGTAATATTATAGAGAAAAACAGAAGGAGGAATTCGAAGAGTCTGTTGACACTCCACATCTTTTTCCAGAGATTAGAGCCAGGTGACACAGATAATACAAATGTGTGTTAAGAACCAGGAGTGGGACGATAAGGCGAAGCTGATAGCCCTCCTATTTCACCACCACAAGAATGCAAGTAAATATCAGAGAATTTTCTGGTAGTCATCGTGTTTGAGAAGGGGCAATTTCTGCTCAGGAGGAAAACGATCTTTACCGTTATAGAGACAGAGTAAGAGACTGGTAGAATTGTAGTTCCTTGGGATTGGTGCAAAGAGACAAGGAATCATGTCAGGAAGATGGAAGATAGTTAGGCAGGAGTCCATGGGAGACTTGAGTTCAATCATTTTATGCATGTACTCTCTTCACAGCTTGCCCTGGATGAGCTTGTGAGGAAACTCCTGCCCTTATTTCCAAACAACTAGCGATTTTAATTACCTGGCTGGCATCACTGTAGAATGATGTTGACGCATTCCCTGAATGGTGAAGGTGGAAGATGTGTCCTGAGGAAAGGCAGAGAGACTCAGTGGGACACCTGGATCCTGAGCTTGAGGATCACTTGTGTGTAGAGTCTCTGGTGTGCTGCTTCCTGACTGTGGGGGAGGGGATATTGAGTCACGGGCAGTCACATGCAGACAGTTTTCAGTCTCTACATCCCTGGGGGCTCAAATTCCAAAGCTTCTCATTAACCAAAAGCATTTATTGTCATCCTGATCCCAGGGCATCGCAAATCCTGAAAGACCAAGTCTTTAGAATGTGGAATTCAGGATGGCCAACTCCCTGCCCCTGTGAGACCAGCTGCATGTGATTCGTCTCTCTTTGTTTCTGCTCACCTCTATGTCACACAACATGAATATGTGGACACACGTTCTTCTCCAACTGGACTCCAGTCTTCTTCATTTTTTTTTTTTTTTAACACAACTGGTAGCAACTCTATCTTACCAGTGAATTTAGGAAAACTGACTCCTATTTTAGGTGTGAAGGGATTGTTTATGTATATGGGTATATTTATCAACACCCATGGAAGCAGCAGGCAAGAAGTGAAATGAAAATTGCATTGAGCAAATCTGCTGCAAAAGGCCTCTTTGAAGTGTTAAAAAGCAAAGATGGCACTTTGAGGACTAAGGTGTGCCTGACCCAGGCCAAGGTATTTTCAGTAGCCTCATATGCATGTGAAAGCTGGACAATGAATAAGAAGGATTGATGACTTTGAATTATGGTGTTTAAGAAGAATATTGAATAAACCATGGACTGCCAGAAGAACAAACAAATCTGTCTTGGAAGAAGTACAGCCAGAATGCTCTTTAGAAGCTAAGATGGTGAGACTTCATCTCGTGTACTTTGGACATGTTATTAGGAAGGACCAGTCCCTGGAGAAAGCCATAATGCTTGGCAGAGGGTCAGCAAAATAGAGGAAGACCCTCAACAAGATGGACTGACACAGTGGCTGCAAAGATGGGCACAACCATAGCGATGATTGTGAGGATGGCACATGACTGGGCAGTGTTTCGTTTTGTTGTAGATAGTTACCATCAGTGGAGACTGATTGGATGGCACCATCCAATCGTATATGTAAAAATATACCTAAGATTTTGTAAAATGCAAATGCTCTGTGTTTGTTCTTTCTGAGAGTCATCGAATGAACCTGAAACTTACTGTATGAATATCATGAATATCAAATAAACCTTATGACTTCATACACAAATTTAATCTTGTGGAAATTTTGTTTTTAACTACCTAAATCAGATCATTAATTGTTTTTGTTGTTAGGTGAGGTTGAAATGATTACAACTCACAGCAACGCTATACAAAATGGAACGAGACAATGCCTCGTCCCGTGTCATCCTCAGAATTGTCACTATGTTTGAGCCCATTGTTGCAGCCACTGTGTCAGTCCATCTCATTGAGGGCCTTCCTGTTCTCCTCTGACCCTATACTTTACCAACCATGATGTCTTTCTTCAGGGACTCATCCCTCCTCATAACATGTCCAAAGTATATGAGACAAAGTCTCTCCTTCCTTGCTTCTAAAGTGCATTCTGGCTGTACCTCTTCCAAGACAGATTTGTTCATCTTCTGGCAGTCCACGGTATACTCAATATTCTTCGCCAACGCCATAGTTCAAAGGCATCAACTATTTTTTGGTCTTCCTTATTAATTGTCCAGCTTCTGCATACATATGAGCCAGTTAAAAATACCATGGCTTAGGTCAGGTGCAACTTAGCCCTCAAAGTGACAACTTTGGTTTTTAACACTTTAATGAGATCATTTCAACAGATTTGTCCAATGCAATGAGTCATTTGATTTCTTGACTACTGTTTCCATGAGCCATAGTCTAGGGGCTTCCTCCAGCACCTGTCAGACCAGTAAGTCTGGTCTTTTTTGGAAATTTGAATTATTTTGTACCATTTTTCTCCCACTCTGTCTGGGGCCTTCTATTATGATCCCTGTCAGAACAGTCCATCGTTGTTGCCAGGCACCATCTAGTTCTTCTGGGCTCAGGATGGTGGAGGCTGTGGTTCTTGTGGTCCATTAGTCCTTTGGACTAATATATTCCTTGTGTCTTTGGTTTTCTTAATTCTCCTTTGTTCTGAATGGGATGGGACCAAGAAATACATCTTAGATTCATGCTCACAAGCTTTTAAGACCCCAGATGCTACTTACCAAAGTAGAATGCAGAACATTTTCTTTATGAACTATGTTATGCCAATTGGCCTAGATGTTCCCCAAGACCCTGGTCTCCAGCCCTCAGACCCAGTAACTTGGTCCCTGAAGTGTTTGGATGTTTCTGGGAAGCTTCTATGACTTTGCCTTGTTCAAGTTGTGCTGATTTCCCGTATATTGTGTGTTGTCTTTCCCCTCACCAAAGTTAATGCTTGTCTATTACTGGGTACTATCTAGTTAGTGATTTCCCCTCCCCATTCAAGCCTTCCCTTTTAACCATCAAAGATTTTTTTTTTTCTGTGTAAACTTTTTCTTGGGTTTTTATAATAGTGGTCTTATACAATATTTGTCCTTCTGTGATGACTTATTTCACTCAGCATAATGCACTCCAGATTTATCCATGTTGGGAGATGTTTTGAAGATTCATCATTGTTCTTCATTGTTGCATAGTATTCCGTTGTGTGTATGTACTATAATTTGTTTATGCATTCATCTGTTCATGGGCATATAGGTTGTTCCCATCTTTTTGCTATTGTGAAAAATGTTACGATGAACATGGGTGTGCATATATTTATTCATGGGACAGTTCTTATTTCTCTAGGATATATTCCTAGGAGTAGAATTGCTGGATCATATGTATTTCTATTTCTAGCTTTTTAAGGAGTTGCCATATAATTTTCTGTAGTGGTTGTACCATTTTACATTCCCATCAACAGTGCATGTGAGTTCCAATCTTTCCAAAACTTCTCCAACATTTGTTATTTAATTTTTTGATTAGTTCCATTAATGTCAGTGTGAAATGCTATCTCATTTTAGTGTTGATTTTTATTTCTCTAATGGCTAATAACTGCTAACATTTCCTCATGTGTCTATTAGTTGCTTGAAGGTCTTCTTTGGTGAAGTGGCTGTTCTTGTTCTTTGCCCACTTTTAACTGAATTGTTTGTCTTTTTGTTGTGGAGGTGTTGAAGTATTCTATAGATATTAGAGATTAGATTCTTGTTGAGTATGTTATAGCCTAAAAGTTTTCCCAGCCTGTAGGTTCTCTTTTTATTCCTTTGGTGATGTCTTTTGATAAGCATAAGTGTTTAATTTTTAGGAGCTCCCAGTTTATCTTCTGGTATCTGTGCATTGTTATTTATGGTTTGTGTTGTATTTATGCCATGCATTAGAGCCCCTAGCATTGCACCTATTTTTTCTTCCATGATCTTTATAGTATTATGCTTTATATTTAGTTCTGTGATATATTTTGTGTTAGTTTTTGTGAATGGTGTGAGGTATGTATGGGTCCTGTTTCTTTCTTTCTTTCTTTTTTTTTTTTTTACAGATGGACATCCAGTTTTTGACAAACCATTTTAATTCCCCTGGAATCTATTTCCTGGTTCATGGAATTGCGTTGATCCACACCATTTGCCCTAAGGTATTCTTTTGAAACTTGAGCCTTTAATGAACTGATTTTCCTGGAGTAATCTTCAAGTCAAACAGTATCCTAGTGAGCAGTTTAGTGGAGACTGTTTTGCCTCAGGTATTAGGTTCTTTTAAAGAATTGCCAACATACAGCCAGTTTTAAGAAGCAGGAACCCACAGTCTAACTGGAAAATGTATGGCATTTTCTTAGTGATTCTGCTGCTACAACTGACTGACCCTGGAACCCTGCATGTATTCTCATACTATCTCCTGAGAAATTAACATGACAGTAACCTGCCTAACCTGTTTTCACTATCCCCTCTTTGACCTACCTTCCCTACATTTTTCAGTTGACTGCTGCCTGATTTGAATCATATCTACTCACAACAAAAATATTCTGTTACATTAATTTCTGGTGTTTCTCTGTGCATTTAGGTTTTTTGACAATTCCTGGCATCAGAAGTTGGATCAATAGCAAATGACTAACTTCCCCCAGAGCTCTCATTGGACAGAGATGTAATGTCCATAAAAGCCCTTTCAGCATACTGCCTCTGTGGAGCATCTGAAGGTCATCTTGATAAGCCCTCTCAGGCTCTCCAGCTCTACTCCTTTTGCATTTTAAGCTTGAATTCAATATTTATAATGAGTTTGGTGAATTTGGTGTTTTGCAGTGATTAGGGCTGTCTCAAAATGGGATATGCCAAATCCAAGAAACAGTGGATTTTCCTAGTGAAACGGGCTCACTACGTGGCCAAGAACTATGGATCTAAGTTTTGTTTGTATTTGGATTTTTGTTTGAGCTCCCTATCATCATCAGTTTATCAAATCAGAGACCATAGGCTAAAACTATAAACCTCTTAGGAGGAAACAGAGAGGCAAATCTTTATGATCTTGGATTGGAAAACAGTTTCTTAAATGTGGCACCAAAAGCACAGACAAGAACATTCACCCTCTTATAATATCAGTGAAACTCAGAGCTTCCAGGGATTGGGATATCTTTGGGGGGAGGCATTATTCAACTGAGTACAGAGGGGTTGTCTTCTGATGATTCCATGGAAATGCCTAGTAACAATAAACCCAGAGAAGGACAGCAAGTTTTCTCTCTCTGGGCATCATGTGCAGATATGAGACCTGAATCTGTTGCAACAATCAGGCGACCATAAAGGGAACCAGTTCTAGGATGAAGCCACCTCACAGAGGACTAAATGAAGCCTACTCTCTTGTTCCTGTACATTCCCTACCTCTGAAGGCCTTTCTTTGTAATGACATATAACTTTATTGCTTGAGGATATTAGAGTCAGTTCTTTTTCTTCTTAGAACCAAAGGCTTCTGTACTGATGAAATTCAAATACCTCACAATCATCTCAAATTACAGAGATCATTTTGTAGGTGATGAAACTGAGTCTGGTGGATCCCGATGTTGCCATTATCAGAGACAGTTTATCAGTGAAAGATCTCAGTAAGTACTAAATTGGGGCCTGAAAGGTCAGCATCCTTGTCTCACAGTGAGGTTAGTAGGGGGTGCAATTCACAAACCTCTCCATTAGATCAGCCTGAAGTTACTCTCTTTAGATCCGTCCCTGCCTTGTCCATTGTCTCCTACTTGATTTTGTCTGAGAAGGCTACTGTTACCTGATTAGGATCCGTTCCCTGGAGCAGTCCAGCCAATGAAACATACTCCAAGTCAGAAAGAGTGAGAAAGTTTATTAAGGAGATGCATACATCACCTGGGACCTGGCAGCAACACAGGCTGTCTCTACGGAGTCTGGAAGGGCAATTTTGACATTAGAGCTTATACAGAATCTTACAATGGTTACAAGTGTCTTTGTAGTCCCCTGGCAGACATTTCTTTATTAGGCTAAAGATATACATATCTGATATCTGGGCTCCAGCTTTCCTGTGGGGGTTGTATGCCACAGGTAGTCCTGACAGAACAAAAGGTTATTTGTATCAGTTTAAAACAAAGACCAAAGTCATTAACATTTGGTCAAAACAAAATCATTAACAGATGTACCTGAAGGAGGCAGGCAGAGGAAGAATAACTTATAGATTTATCATGGCCTTAGTTGTGTTAAGCTCTCAGTTGCGCATTTTGAAAAAGGAGAAAACATGCTCAGGGTATTGGGGTCACACTGCTAACAACATCACTATAATAAAAAGCCCTTCCTCAGGCTCTGCTTCTGTGGAACCTGCCCAAAGAAACTGTGTTTAATGAGTTGAAATAATTTGTGAAACAGCAGAGATTTAAACAAAAAAGCAGAGTCAGGTTTCAACCCCAAGTTGAAATGCACTTAGTGTAGTGAGTTTAATGAACTTCAAGGATGATCAAGAAAAAAGATTATGACCATGAGATAGCAGTTGAACAGCAAGCTGTTTTATTGGTGTGATGCATTGACAGCTGCATGTAGGGTGTAATCTCCCACAGTAGGAGGTCTTCCAGAGGCAAGAGGTGCAGGAAGAAAACAGAAGGGGAAGAAGGGATGAGAACTCCCAGGGAAGTGCAGAAGGAAGGAGGGAGATTATGTGTCCCTGTGAGAAGCCCTACTGCAGCAAGTTGGGGAGTCTCTGGGTCAAAGGTACTCCAAAGGCAGAGCACATTAGGATCATTATAGCGACAGGTCTTCGCCCATCTATGGATAGCAAACGCTGGGTGTATTTTTGTGGGATAAGTAAGGGAGGAAGGCTCTAAGTTGGTAAAATTCTGATTATGTGGGCTATTTTTAAAACAATTAAGTATGTACAAGTTTGAGTTTGACACTGGCACACATTTCTGAGCTTGCTATGAAGAAGTACACAAATGGGGACTAATATACAGCGGTTGTTTTTGACTCTTTTTTATAACGCTTAGCCATTATGTCATCTAGTTAGGAATTTTGACTCTCCAGTATTTCTTTTACTTTTACTCATTCTAGAAAACCAAGCCCGAAGCAGATGACACAATCACTAAAAATAAAGCATCCTACCAATGATTTTTCTCACAGCTCCCTTCATGTCCCTGTTCCTCAGGCTATAGATAAAAGGATTCATCATTTGAGGGACCACAATATACATCACGGAGGCTACCGTTGTCTTCCTGGAAGAGTGTGTAAATGCAGAACTAATGTACACTCCAAATCCTGTCCCATAGAACAAGAAAACAACTGTGAGGTGAGATCCACAGGTGGAAAAAGCTTTATACTTTCCAACAGCTGATGGCATTCTCAGGATGGAAGAAACAATTTCAGTGTAAGAAAAAATAATCCCAGAGAAAGGAATACCACCAAATATGCTAGACATAAAATATAGTATGATGTTATTGATGAGGATATTGGAACAGGCGAGCTTGAGGACCTGAACAATTTCACAGAAGAAGTGGGGGATTTCCAGGTCTGTGCAGAAGGACAGTCTCAGCAACATCAGACTATGGACCAGGGCATTCATGATGCTAATGAACAAAGAGAGTATGACCAGCAGACTAAGGAAGTGGGGGTTCATGATGACTGTGTACCTCAGTGGATGACAAATAGCCACATAGCGGTCATAGGCCATTATTCCAAGGAGAAAATTTTCAAAACTCCCAAAAATTATGGCAGCACATACCTGGGTGAGGCAGCCAGTGTAAGTGATAGAGTTTCTCTGTGTATTGATGTTCACTAACAGCTTCGGGACTGTGGTTGTACTTAAAAAGATGTCCGTAAAGGACAGATTGGAGAGAAAGAAGTACATGGGGGTATGGAGGTGGGAATCATAGCTGATAGCCAGGACGATGAGCAGGTTTCCCAGGATGGTGACCAAGTACATGAACAGAAAGATGTTGTAGAGAAGGGGCTGCAGTTCTGGATCCTCTGCCAGTCCCAGGAGAAAGAACTCTGAAACTCCTGTTTGGTTTCTGGGTTCCATATTGTTGATTAAACTGATGGAAAAGATGAGTGACAAGACAATCAAATATGTGGTCCCTGGACCAGCAGAAGCTTCATCACCAGAGGCAAAAGCCATCTGGGAAGGGAAGGAGAAGAATGGAGAAGACTAGAAAGTTTGTGTCCCCTCTACGCATATTATTT
This sequence comes from Elephas maximus indicus, assembly GCF_024166365.1. Classification (NCBI taxonomy): domain Eukaryota; kingdom Metazoa; phylum Chordata; class Mammalia; order Proboscidea; family Elephantidae; genus Elephas; species Elephas maximus. Next base: position 16,231,151 of record NC_064821.1, read on the forward strand.
GGCTATTTATTAAAAAAAAAAAAAAAAAAAACCTGAATCTAATATAGCTGAGTGTAAACATTTATTTGTTCTTGAAAGGGGTGAAAAGTTAGTCATTTATATACGTATTTTCATACTACCTGTGCTCCTGTGGTCATTGTAAATATTTGCCAACTTTATAAAGAGAAAATAAATGAACTAGGGAGATGGTGTGATGTGTGTGTCTCAGACTCCATGTCTTTCCAAGATAGGAGCTGGATAACAGAGATGATAAAAATATGTGTTAAAAACAAGGAATGAGGAGATAAATTCCACAAACCACCTCCTTCTCTACCACAAGAATTCAAGTAAATATTAGAATTCTGTAGTGGTCATCTGGAAACTCTGGTGCCGTAGTGCTTAAAAGCTACGGCTGCTAACCAAAAGGTCAGCAGTTCAAATTCACCAGTTGCTCCTTGGAAACCCTATGGGGCAGTTCTATTCTGAAAACCTTCACAGGGTTGCTATGAGTGGGAATCAACTTGACAGCAACAGGTTTGTATTTTTTCATTAAAATGGTCATCATGTTTCAAAAGGGACAGATTTATGTTCAGGAGGAAAATTGTCCCTCCATTGTAGAGAGAGAAGAGGAGACTGGTAGAATGAGAAGTCCTTGAGACTGGTGCAAAGATACATGGAAACATATCAGGAAGATGGAATAGATGCAGGGGTCCACGGAAGACTTATTTCCAATCATTTTATGCATGTACTCTCATCATTCTCCCTGATGAGAGAAAGACCCTCAGCGGGAAGTACTGACACAGTGACTGCAACAATGGGCTCAAGCGTAGCAATGATTACAAGGAGGCACAGGACTGGGCGACATTTCTTTTTGTTGTGCTTGGGTTCACTATGGCACCTAACAACAACAACTCTCCTCCCAGCTTCCTCTGGATGACCCTGTGATGAAACACTTGCCCTCTTTCTAAATGTTAACCAAGGGACTCTAGGTTACCTGACTGGTAACCTAGAGTCCCACGTTCCTTATGTGTGTTATTATTTATTTTATTGGCCCCTCTAATATTTGACTGAAAGGTGGGCTTTGGGAGTGGCTTCCATTCTGAGTTAGCAGGGTGTCCGGGGGCCATAGCTTGGGTGTTTCTCCAATCTCCGTTAGATAAGTAAGTCTGGTCTTTTTCTGTGAATTTGAATATTTTTCTACAGTTTTCTTCAGCTCTACCAGGGACTGTCTATTGTGATCCCTGTCAGAATTGCCTGTGGTGGTAGCTAGGCACCATCTAGCTCCTCTCGGCTCAGGTTGGTGGAATTCCTGTTTCATGTGGCCCATTAGTCCTTTGGACTAGTATTTTCTTTTTGTCTTTTGTTTCTCCTTTGCTCCAGTTGGAATGGGACCAATGGATGTATCTTACATGGCTGGTCACAAGTTTTTAAGACCCCAGATGCTACTCACCAAAGTAGGATGTAAAGCATTTTCTTTATGAACTATGTTATGCCAATGGATGTAGATGTCCCCTGAGACCAAGTTTCCCAGCCCTCAGCCTCAGTAAATTGGTCCCTCAAGGTTTTCGATGTGTCTAGGAAGTTTCTATGACTTTGTCTGTTTTGAGTTGTGCTGAATTCCCCTACGTTGTGTGTTGTCTTTACTTCACCAAAGTTAACACTTGTCTACTATCTAGTGATTTCTCCTCCCACATTTTCCCTCCTTGATAACCATCAAAGATTTTTTTTTTCCTCTGTGTAAGCTTTTTTTATGTTTTTATAATAGCGGTCTCATACAACATTTGTCTTTTTGTGATGACTTATTTCATTCAGCATAAGGTTCTACAGATTCATCCAAGTTGTGAGATGTTTCACAGTTTCGTCACTGTTCTTTATCATTGTGTAGTATTACATTGTATGTACAGTAATTTGTTTACCCATTCATCTGTTGATGGGCACTTAGGTTGTTTCCATCTTTTTGCTATTGTGAATAAAGCTGTACTGAATATGGGTGTGCATATGTCTATTCATGTAATAGCCCTTATGTCTCTAGGCTGTATTCCTAAGAGTGCGATTGCTGGATAGCATGGTATTTCCATTTCTATTTTTATAAGGAGGTTCTATATCATTTTCCATAGTGGTTGTACTATTTTAAACTCCCGCCAGCAGTGCATAAGAGTTTCAATTCCTTCACAACCTCTCCAGCACTTATTCTTTTCTGGTTTTTTAATTTTTTATTAGTACCATTAATGTCAAGGTGAGATGGTATCTCATTTTAGTTTTGATTTTCATTTCTCTATTGGCTAATAATTGCAGTATTTTCTCATGTGTCTGTTAGCTGCTTGAATGTCTTCTTTGATGAAGCATCTGTTCACATCCTTTGCCCATTTTTTAATTGGATTGTTTGCCTTTTTTTGTTGAGGTGTTCAAGTATTCTATAGATGTTAGCAATAGGACCGTTGTCAGATATGTCATAGCCAAAAACTTTTCCCGGTCGGTAGATTCTTTTTTTATTTTTTTGATGAGCATAAGTCTTTAATTTTTGGGAGCTCTCAGTTATCTAGTTTATCTTCTGGTGTTTGTGCATTCTTAGTTATGTCTTGTATTTATGCCATGCATTAGGGCCCCTACCATTGTCTATATTTTTTTCCCATGATCTTTCTAGTTTTAGGTTTTATATTTAGTTTTTGATGTATTCTATGTTAGGTTTTATGTATGGTGTGAAGTATGGGTCCTGTTTCTTCTTCTTCTTCTTTTTTTTTTTAATAGATGGACTTCCAGTTTTGGATAAACCATTTTAATTCTGTTGGAAAATCCACATTTCTGGGTTCATGGAGTTGGGGTGATCCACACAGGCCATTTTCCGTCAGGTATCCTTTTTCAAATCCTTGAGCGTTAAAGGAATTGCTTTTTCTGGTGTCCTCTCCAGATCACATCATAGCCTATAGAGCAACTTATCAGAGACTGTTTTACTTCAGGCACTGGGACCTTTTAGAGAATTATCAAGGTGGAGTCAGTTTCAAGAAGCAGGAACCCAGGGTCTGACCGGAAAATGTGTGGTACATCCTTAGTGACTCTGTTCCTTCAACAGACTGATCCTGGAGCCCTGCATATGTTCTGATGCTATCTCTTGAGATATTAACATGACAATGACCTATATAGCCTGTTTTTGCTATCCCTTCTTCTGAATGCCTTCTCTATATTTTTGAGTTGATGCTGCCTGATTTGAATAATATCTACTCACAATGCATATATTCTGTAATACTAATTTCTGATGATTCTCTGTGCATTTAGGTTTTTTGACAATTGCTGGCGTCAGAAGTTGGATCCATAGCAGCTGACCAACTTCCCCCAGAGCTCTTGTTCGACATTAGCATGACACCCTCAAAAACTCTTTCAGTTCATTGCCTGTATGGAGCATCTGGAGGCCATCTTGGTAAGCCCTCTTGGACTTTTGAGTTCCACTCCTTTTTTGTTTTGAGCTTGAATCCAATATTTATTGTGAGTTTGGTGCATTTGTTGTCTTGTAGTGCTTAGGACTGTCTCAAAAAGGGGTATGCCAAATTCAATTAAGAAAAACGAAACAAACCTGTTGCCATTGATTCCAACTCATAGCAACCCTAGTCGCCCCATAGAATTTCCAAGGAGTGCCTGGTGGATTTGAACTGCCAATCTTTTGGTTAGCAGCCATAATTCTTAACCACTATACCAGAGTTTCCAATCCAATAAAGAAGTGGATTTTCCTAGTGGAATTCTGTCTCACTACATGGCCAAGAACTATGGGTCTAGGTCTTGTTTGCATTTGTATTTTTCTGTTTGAGCTTCCTATCATTTTCAGCTCGTCAAATTGGAGACCACATTGGGGTACTTTTCAGTTAGAGAGACTGCTGTGTTTGAGATCTAAATTAGAAAACCATGGTGCCAAAACCAGACAGGATCAATGGGTTGCTTAATTTGATTGATATTCTGAAGTTTCTAAACACATTCAGGATTCCAAAATAACTTCTGTGAAAGATTTTGTTTCAAAAATTGTAATTCATAAGAGGCTGTATCTCTCACTGGAAGAATGAAATAGGTTCGAAAAGAATGAAACTGGTTTTTATATGGTTGTTACAAAGAAATTCCAGAGTTTTTTTAAGCCACAAAACGTGTAGGCATGAGAATTTCAAGGTCTTCTAGGGTATTTATTGCCAACAGAAAGATGCTCATGTGAGGATAAGCTGGAACAGGAGATGAGCCAGAGCATTATGCTGCCCACCAGCTAATAGAAAACTCTCATGCAATGGCAGTACACTGTAAAACAAAATACTCACCAAACCCTGCATCAGACTCCCTGCTAGGTATTGTATTCAACTGTGGGAAACCAAAGTTTCAATCCAAGGGAATAGAATCCTTGACATCTAGGAGAAGTGAGCCTAGAGCTCCCTCATATTGGGATCCTGGTTTGAGGTTCATGTTCAAAAATGCTGAGTATATTAAGAGTAATTTTTAATTGGGAATTTCAGTGATCACTTTGTGAAAATGAGCTCCCATTTTCTCTCTTTTTTCTTCCACTTTGGGAAAATGGTTTCCCATTGCATTGTCTTTTCTTTTCTCTTTGGAGAACTTTTTTTTGTTACTCAGCTTTTGTCAAAGTGTCTGAGACCCATCTGAGACTCTGGCAAGTTAATCACTTTTACCTAGAACCTGTTGAAATGAATCAATCTTACCAATTTCCAAAGGTACATTAACAAAAGGGGTACCCTATTTGCTTTGTTTTGTGTTGTTTAGGAGTACAGCCTGGTTTTTACAGCTGGCCTCACAGATCAGTGAACTTATGTTGCTTTTATGTCTCTCTTTTGTGTGTGTGTTTGTATGTTCAAAGAGCTTGTATCTGACCCAGAGTTGTGTCTTTTTTTTTTTTTTTTCCTGCCTTCTGTCAGGCTGGAGGCTGTGGCTGACAGTTTTTTTTTGTTTGTTTGTTTTGTTTTTTTAAGTGAGGTCAAGTCTCAGCTCTTTCTCTTGCAAAAAAAAAAAAAAAACAAAAAACTGCTTCTTGTGCCTGTCTTATAATTTGGGTTTGGGTTTTCAGTAGCTACTTTGAGAAAGTTTGATATAAATTGGTCTATTTGAAAAGTGCACTGAAAAAAGATGGAAATTTTTTTGATAGGTATAGCACAGTCTTATAAAGGACAAATTATTCTAAATTGCTCCTCTAAAAGATTCTTTAAAGTGTACAAAAGATAGGATTATGAAGGTGTAATAATTCCCTACCTCCAGACGGTATTATTAAATTAGATTATTTCTTCAAAGAACTTTAATCAATCAGTTTAGTGATAAATAAGCACTTATAAAATTTAACAGTCCAAATATTTACAGGAAAGGAAGTATTTTGCCTCTCAAAATTCCTATGCCAACTTAAACATATGTAAATGAATTGCGATTGCCCATTTCTTCTTGTTGAGGATAAGCCTTAGAGAGGGAGGGCAGGACAAGTTCAGGCCTCCTTGGCCCTCACTCTCTGAGGCCCTTGTAGCTCCCACAGAGCTTTTGAAGAAAAGACCCCTCTCAACCTTGTGAAAACCTTGTAAAACAAAAGAAATTAAGATAAATAATGTGGACTCTGATGAAGTTAAAATAAGAAAAATCCTGTTCTAAAACAGTTATCAGAAATTGGGTGAATCTCCAAGATAAAGAACCATGACTGAGCTCTCTCTATTGCAGAGGAATTTTAAGAATTCAAAAGATAAAAATCACAATGAAAAAACAAAAAATCCCCACCCAAGATAGAAAAAGGTCAAATGCATATCAATGAATTGGTCAGGGTCGGCCAAGGCTTTGAGTTAAAAAAAACAAACAACAAAAAAAGCCCAGTTATTAAAATCTCAAAGATTAGATTGGGGAAAATATGGATAAAAATCTGAATGAAAATATAGACTATTTAAACAAACTTTATTTCACTAATAATTGTATTTTGTGATATATGGTCTTAAAATAATTTCAAAGATTTTTCTAGGTAACTTATTGATATTGAATTAATGGATAGTCATTATAACTTGTTTAAATACTTTTGCTTTTTATGGCACAGAGAAGGAAAAGAGTGGAAGATATGTATGTAGGTATGTATACATACATGTGAATATACATATATGTGCTGTCAAGTTGGTTCTGACTCATAGTGACCCTATGTACAACCAAACGAAACACAGATTGATCCTGCCTCATCCTTACAATTGTTGTCATGCTTGAACCTGTTGCTGCAGCCACTACATCAATGCATCTTGTTGAGGGTCTTCCCTCTGCTTTAACAAGCATGATGTCCTTCTCCAGGGACTGGTACCTTGTGATAACATGTCCAAAATATGTGGGACATCGTCTCACCATCTTTGCTTCTAAGGAGTATTCTGGTTGTGAGACAGATAGGGTTAACTGTGCTGGTGGAACAAAAGAGCTGTTAAAAGGTTACCATCTAGAAGTTAGGTAAACAGGAACCACACCCTGCCAACATGAGATAAGACTGAAACAACCTATGAATTACTATCTCCTTCTTAGTGTTTTTCTAGTCCCTTCCTCCTTTACAGGCTCCGCATGCCCAGAAGAACGAAGTGTGACCACTGTTTAACCTTCCTTAGCCCTTCCGAAGATGACAATGTAGTGCTGAAGATCAGTGTGCTTGTGCTATATCGCATAATAAGCGATGCCAAGGTCTGCCAAGAAGACTCCATCTTGAATATCCGTGGGTTAAATCTTGGATTCCAGGTGTGTGTACAACCTAATCAGCATGCGCCGCCATTCTGAGAAGTACCTGCCTCTTGAAAAAGAAGCTGACTAAATATTCATTACTCTATTGTCTCCACTGAACCCATATAAGCCCTAACCTTGCTTCCCTTTTTGAGTCAGTCTTTTGGAGAGGCTTAGTCTCCAGCTGACTCCTTTTATTTGACTCAAGCAAAACAAAGCTTGCTAAAGATGAAGTTTGTCTTTCACGTGTATTCTTACTGAGGAAAAGACAAGGACCTTTGTGTTAGATTGGCGATTGGTAACAGCTGTACTTCTTCCAGGACAAATTTGTTCATTCTTTTGATAGTCCATGGTATATTCAATACTCTTCACCAACACCATAATCTAAAGACCTTGATTCTTCTTCCGTCTTCCTTACTCACTGTCCATTTTTCTCATGCATGTCAGGCAATTGAAAACACCATGACTTGGGTCAGGCACACCTTAATCTTCAGATGACATCTTTGCTTTTTAACACTTTAAAGAGGTCTTTTGCAACAGATTCATCCAATGCAGTACATCGTTTGATTTCTAGATGGCTGTTACCATGAGTGTTGATTGTGGATCCAAGTAAAATGAAATCCTTTACAACTTCAATCTTTTCTGTTTATCATGATGTTGTTATTGGTTCAGTTGTGAGGATTTCTCTTTTCTTTATGTTGAGGTGCAATCCATACTGAAGGCTGTGGTCTCGGATCTTCATCAATAAACGCTTTAAGTCCTCTTCACTTTCAGCAAGCAAGGTTGTGTCATCTGCATAACACAGATTGTTAATGAGTCTTCCTCCAATCCTGTTGCCCTGTTCTTTCTGATATAATCCAGACTGTCGGATTATTTGCTCAACATGCACATTGAATATGTATGGTGAAAAGATACAACCCTGACACAGACCTTTCCTGATTTTAAAACATGCAGTATCCCCTTGTTTTGATCAAATGACTGCCTCTTGATCTATGTACAGGTTCCTCATGAACACAATTAAGTGTTCTGCAATTCCCATTCTTCACAATATTATCCATAATTTGCTATGATCTGCACAGTTGGATGTTTTTCCATAGTCAATAAAACACAGGTAAACATCCTTCTGGTATTCTCTGGTTTCAGTCAGGATCCATCTAACATTAACAATAATACCCCTGGTTCTTCTAAATCCAGCTTGGATTTCTGCCAATTCCTTGTTGACGTACTGCTACAGCCACTTTTGAAAGATTGTCACAAAATTTTACTTGCATGTGATATTAATGAGATTGTTCAATAATTTCCACATTCGGTTGGATCACTTTTCATTGGAATGAGCACAAATATGGATCTCTTCCAGCCGGTTGGTCAGGTAGTTTTCTTCCAAATTTCTTGGCATAGATGAGAGAGCACTTACAGTGCTAAATCTGTTTGTTGAAACATCTCATTTGGTATTCCCTCAATTCCTGAAGCATTGTTTTTCACCAGTGCCTTCAGTGCACCTTAGACTTCTTTCTTCAGTACCATTTGTTCCTGACCATATGCTGCCTCCTGAAATGGTTGAATGTCGACCAGTTCTTTCTTGTATAGGTACTCTGTGTATACCTTCCATCTTCTACTGATGCTTCCTGCATATTTCAATATTTTCCCCATAGAATCCTTCAATATTGCTACTTGAAGCCCAAATTTTTCCTTCAGTTCTTTGAGCTCAAGAAATGCCTAGCTTGTTCTTCCGTTTTGGTTTTTCTAACTCCAGGTCTTTGCACATGGCCTTATAATAATTTACTTGGTCTTCTGGCTTCACTCGTTGAAACCTTCTGTTCAGCTCTTTTACTTCATAGATTCTTACTTTTGCTTTAGCTACTCAACGTTCACAAGCAAGTTTCTGAGTCTCTTCTGACACCCATTTTGGTTTTTCTTTCTTGTTTGTCTTTTTTAATGACCTCTTGCTTTCTCCACATATGATATCCTTGATGTTATTCCACAACTCGTCTGGTGTTTGGTCATTAGTGTTCAAGGCATCAAGTCTATTCTTGAGATGGTCTCTAAAGTTAGGTGGGATACGCTAAAAATCATACTTGGCCATTGTGGACTTATTCTAATTTTCTTCAGCTTCGACTTGAACTTGCATAAGAGCAATTGATGGTCTGTTCTGCAGCTGACCCCTGGCCTTGTTCTGACTGATGATATTGAGCTTTTCCATTATCTCCTTCCACTGATGTAGTCAATTTGATTCCTGTGCACTCCATCTGGCGAGGTCTGTGTGTGTAGCCACTGTTTATGGTGTTGAAAATGGGTATTTGCAATGACGAAGTCGTTGGTCTTGCAAAATTCTATCATTTGATCTCCAGCATTGTTTCTATCACCAAGGCCATATTTTCCAACTACCGGTTCTTTTTTTTGTTTCCAACTTTTGTATTCCAATCACCAATAATTATTAGTGAATCCTGATTGCATACTTGATCAATTTCAGACTAGAAATTGGTAAAAATCTTCATTTTCTTCATCTTTGGCCTTAGTGGTTGGTGGGTGCATTTGAGTAATAGTCATATTAACTAGTTTTCCTTGTATAGTATGGAGATTATCCTACCACTGATAGCATTGTACTTTAGGATAGATCTTGAAATGTTCTTTTTAATGATTAATGCAACATCATTCCTCTTAAGTTGTCATTCCTGGCATAGTAGACCATATGATTGTCCAATTCCAAATGGCCAATACATGTCCATTTCAGCTCACTAATGCCAATGATATCTATGTTTATGTGTTCCATTCATTTTTGATGATTTCTAATTTTCCTAGATTCATACTTTGCACATTCCATGTTCTGATATTTAATGTATGTTTGCAGCTGTTTCTCCTCATTTTGAGTCATGCCACATTGAGGCCGGCAGTACTCTAGCCACACTGAATAAACAAGAGGCCGTGCCAAGGGGCCAAGCCTGCCATCTTCAGTAACACAGAGAGTTAACTCCCAGTGTATAAGCTATCTCCTTATTAGGCAAAACAGGAACTAACCTCTGCTTTTAGAGTATCTTCTTATTTAGGTATAGTTTCAGTTCTGACTCAGGTAAATAAAAAGAGGCTGCAGTCTTCAATCCAGCTAAAATTGTCCTTGGACCAGCTCAGGCCTGCCTGAACTGCCCAGTATGGGTGACCTTGTCCCTCAGACAACTTACTGATGTCAGAGGCCTAAAAACACACCTTGTTTACACCCCCAGCATGGGCAAAATGCCATCTTTGTGGCCCCCTCTTTCAGACTGAACAGGTGCAGAAAATCGGACCACCACTAGAACGCCCTCTGAGGTCAAACTAATTAGTAAGCTGGCCCCACCCTGGGTGTTCCTGAGGACCCCAGACCCGATTTACTTTATCCATATCAACCCCTTGGGCTATTGTTCTAGGAGACATCTTGGTGTGCTCCTTTACTTGGTCAACTAAATAAAGCTTCTTTTGCTTTCATCTGTTCTATGTGTCTTCCTAGCTGAGCTAACCTGAAAGTGTTGGGTTACAACATCAGCAAATGAAGGTTCCTAAAGCTTGACTCAACCCATTGTCATTAAGGTTGACTCTGCCTTGAGGATACAGCTCTTCCCCAGTTGTCTTTTGAGTGCCTTCCAACCTGAGGGGCTCATCTTCAGGCACCATGTCAGACAATGTTCTGTAGCTATTCATAAAGCTTTCAGTGGTTAATCTTTCCTGACGTAGACCTCCAGGTCCTTCTTATTCTGTCTTAGTCTGGAAGCTCAGCTGAAACCTGTCCACCATGGGTGATCCTGCTGGTATTTCAGTATCAGTGGCATAGCTTCCGTCATCACACCAACAGCAGGCCCCCACAGTACGCCAAACTGATAGCTAACAAGTGTATTCATTTTTGCCACTTAAAGGGTTGTACAAAGTTTAAAAGGTTTACCAGAAGGGAATTTTTTGATAAGGTCTAATTTTTATATGTCATAGCTATAGTTCAATGGGTTAATTTAAGAGATATTTAAGAGCTTTAGTGTCAAAAAACATATAAAGCCAAAAAAAAAAAAAATTGGGTTTCTTACTGTTAACCTTAAAAAATTATCTTTAATAACTGGGTTGAAGAGTTAATTTTATCCTGTGTGTATTCTGCCTCAGAGGCAAGGGTTCAGTGTCTATTACAATAAATTCCTGAATTCATGGTGAAAACCAAGCCACAAGCATTGTCTCTAGGTTACCTACGATAAAATCCTGACAACTTTGAAGCCTTTTGGAAAGCCAAAAAATATTTTTTTCTGGCTTTGTAAAGGGAAAAATACTAAAATAAAAAGGCTTATTTAATGTGATATGAGTTACATGAAATGTATTGTCAAATTTGGAAAAGTACCAAATTTTCTTTGGGTTAAAATTTTTTGTGTCATTGCCTCCTCTTATGTTTTGACAATGAGTGTAATATTATCATTAGTAATTTTAGTTATTTTAACTGCAAATTTGGTTGCAACTTTATTTCTTTTGAATGTAACATCATCAATGTCAATAGTTTTAATTGGGGAATTCACATATTTTACCCATGGAGTTTTTTTATATATATATATATTTTATACATCCCTACCATTTCATTTTATAATGACTTGCATTACTGTTAACTCTCAAAAGAAAAATAAAAAATCATATCAGTGGTGAGTCTAAGAATACTAACCAAGAAATTACTCTGCCATACTTTTGCCTCTGAATAACAAATCAAGACGTTTTCTTAATTTTTTTTATTGTGCTTTATATGAAGGTTTACAGAGCAAATTAGTTTCTCATTAAACAATTAATACACTTTTTCTTTTTGTGACTTTGGTTGCCAACCTCATGACGTGTCAGCACTCTCCCCTTCTCAACTTTGAGTTCCCCATTTTCATTCATCTAGCTTTCCTGTTCCCTCCTGCCTTCTAGTCCTTGCCCCTAGGATGGTGTGCCCATTTAGGCTCATACATGTGGTAGAGTTACAAGTATTACTGTTTGTATTAGGGGCCTGTCTAATCTTTGACTGAAAGGTCAGCCTCTGGGGTGACTTCGGTACTGAGATAAAAGAGTGTCTAAGGGCCAAACTTTTGGGGTTTCTCAGTCTCTGTCAGACCGGTAAGCCTGGTCTTTTTTTGTGAGTTAGAGCTTCATTCTACATTTTTCTCCAACTGCTGGACTGAGTCAAGATTTCCAGAACTCTTGAGTAAAAGCTGACCTGATGTGTTCAGGGACTGCTGCTGATCCAGAATCACATGAACAGAAATCAACTACATAGCACTGAGTGGACTAAAAGATTCCATTTTCTAGATAAAAGAAACCATTTTTACCCTTCCCCTAAATTATGTAATTAATGGGTTTGTTTTTTCTCCTGCAGCTTTGAACTGGTTCTTATTATGCTGTTTCTATAATCTATTAACCAAGAGAAAAAAGAAATATGAGAGGAACATGAAATTGAGACCAGAAAATAAACTTTTAAAAGTTAAAAGAAGAATCTGGAGTGGAGAAAAACCCTTACCATAGGCTATTCTGTAATCAGCACAGTGCTATTAGTTACTGGAATAGCTGACTCTCACATTAAAAGAAATAATTGAACTTTAGATGGATTTAGATATTCTGACTCTGGAATTAGAAATTTCTGTTGATAAACTTAGCAAAGCTGTAAAGACCATAACTAGAGAAGTACCTGAAGTTCGAGCTGTGATTTTACAAAATAGAATAGTATTTGGTTTCCTGTTATTCTCTGTCTTAGTCATCTAGTGCTGCTATGACAGAAATACTGCAAGTGGATGGCTTTAACAAAAAGAAACTTGTTTTTTCACAGTAAAGTAGGCTAAAAGTCCAAATTCAGGGTGTCAGCTCCAGCGGAAGCCTTTCTCTCTCTGTTGACCTTCTCATCAACCTCCCCTGAACTAGGAGCTTCTCTGCAAAGGGACCTAAAGTCCAAAGGATGCACTCTGCTCCCTGCACTGCTTTCTTGGTTGTATGAGGTCCCCCTCTCTAGTCACTTCCTTTTCCTTTTTATCTCTTGAGTGATAAAAGGTGGTGCGGGCCACATCCCAGGGAAACTCCCTTTACGTTAGATCAGGGATGTGACTACGTAAGGGTGTTACAATCCCACTCTAATCGTCTTTAACATAAAATTACAGTCACAGAATGGAGGATAACCACACAATACTGGGAATCATGTCCCAGCCAAATTGATACATACATTTTCGGGGGGGACATAATTCAATCCATGGCAGTCTCCCGAGAAGGCGTTTGTGTCTTAATAGGTGAATGTTGGTGTGTTTATATTAATAATACACAATATTAGACTTCACAGAATGTAGTTGCTGCTGAGGCACATGTAACTCAGTCACTGATGCTGGTTACGAATAAATGGCCATGGAATTTGTTTCTAGGCTGAAAGACCTAGGGCCATAGTTTTGTGAGTTATTTTAGTAAATTGGCCTAACATTGTTCTTAATGTTTCTGTTTCTACCTTCTAGTTCTTTGTGTAGTGTCTGGGGTCTTAAAAGCTTGCAAGTGGCCATCTAAGGTGCAACAGTTGGTCTCTGTTCATCTGGAGCAGCAAAGGAAAGAAGGGTTTGTCTTTCCAGGCCATTTGTTTGTCTGTTGTAGCAGGCAGAAAAAGAACTAGGCTCCAGGTCTGATACCTCCATTAACAACTGTCTCCTTTGTTATGAGGCCAGAAGAATCAGATGATGCCTGCCTACCATAAATGAACATTTATGATCAAAGATTCTATAGCAGAATCGTGATCAAAAGGGAGGAAATGACAAACCATTTTAATTCTTCAAATACCCAGATTTCTGGGTTCTTGGAGTTGAGGTAACTGGCCCAGGCCATTTGCCCTAAGGTGTCCTTTTGAACCTTGAGCCTTTAAAGAACTGGTTTTCCTGGAGTCACCTTCAGGTCACACAATAGCCTAGTGAGTAGCTTAGTAAAGACTTCTTTGCCTAAGACATTGGGATCTTTGAGAGAATTACTTATGTGCAGTCAGTTCAAGAAGCAGGAACCCCAGGGTCTTACGGGAAAATATATGACATGTTCTTAGTGCCTCTGTTCCTACAATAGGCTGACCCTGGAACCCAACATGTGTTCTGTTGCTATCTCCTGAGAAATTAACATGACAATGACCTATATAACCTGTTTTCATTAATTCTCTTTGGAGAGCCTTCCCTGTGTTTTGGGGGGGGTGATGCTACCCAATTTGAATGGGATCTTTTCTACTCACAATAAATATATTCTCTTACACTAATTTCTCTAGACTGAACTCAAATGGAAATTGAAGGAAAGAATTGGATAATGTGAGTGTAGACAAAAGAAAAGCAATTGTTTCAGAAAATATAAGGGAAAAAATATTCTCAATCTCATTGTATAAGGCCGGCATAACCTTGATAACTAAAAGTAGACATGGTTAGCACAAGAAAGGAAAATCCCACGGCACTCCCACAAAATTACTAACAGGATTTAAAAAAAAAAAAAATCAAATCCAGCAAAAATGAAAAAAAGATAATGCTTTAGGCCCAATTTGGCCTTACTCCAGGTAATTACCGTTGCTTCTTCCTCCAGATAACCACAGGTTTATTCCACTCTTCCTGTAGGTCTTTGTTTACAAGTACACTGCTTAGTGAGGTCCCTTCTGCCTTCCTATCTAAAACTGCAACATCTTCCTGTTTTCCTAATCCCTTTCCTGAAGTTTATTCTCCATAACATTTAGCACCATCAATAGTCCATCTTTTTCCTATAGCTCCAGGTTGGGCTCCCTTGGGAAGCAGAGATTAGCGTGATAAAAGTTTATTAGGAACTGCTCCTGGAGTCTACACCTTGAAAGATAAAGGAGGGGAACAGGATTGGGAAGAGGGGGAAACAGTCTTGATACAGTCCCAGTGCCAACCCCCACTGACCCTGCAGGGCATTCTGGAACAGAAGGAGAGGGAACAACAGAGAAGAAAAGAGTAAAAGCACTCTGTTCATCCAAACAGGCATGAAAGGATATGAAATACAAGCCATGGACCTAATGAAGAAATTTGTAATGCATCTAACTGCCAAAGTATTAACACCTCCACCAAATAAAGAAAGCTTTTGAATTAAAAAAAAAAAAAGATAAACCACTCAATGAAATACCATAAACAGATATTTCACAAAAAGGGAAGAATAAATGGCACATAACAGGTAGGTGAAAAGATTTTCAAGCTCTTCATAACAGAAATGTTAGTCGATTGAATAATTTTTATTTTTTTATTATGGTGAAAATATACACAACAAATCATGCACAAATTCATAAATAATGTTTTATACTTAACAGATTGTTAAACTAATGTTAAACTAAATGAAAATATGTTGGTGATTACAAGGATACAAGGAATATTCATTGGGAGTAAAAACTAGTTCAACCACTTAAAAAACTTTGGAGCTATCCAAAGAATAATAGGTTTTCCCCTATACTCAATAACATATACTTCCCCCTCCCCTATTATAAAACTCTTGCTGATTTCAGCTAGGAGAAATGAGAATATTGAAACAGCTCTATTCATAAGAGCAGAAAACTACCTAGCAAAACTTCCATCTGCATAAAAAAAGAACTTCTGTGAAAGTACTGTATACAATGTAAAAATGTACATCACTGAAAAATAAATGAGCTAGTGCTACACCCAACAACAGGTTTGAATCTCCAAAGCACATGGTGGTGGGGGTGGGGGTGGGGGGGAGACAAAAAACAGAAAACTAAGAAAATCCATATATGAAAAGACTAAACATTTAGCACCAGCACCATTCAACAGGAAAAAATAAACAAACTTTTTTAAAAAATGACACTGAGACCACTGGATAGTCACATGCAAAAGAATAAAGGTGGACCCTTCCCCTTCTATATCAATACAAAAATTAACTCGAAATGGATCAAATGCTAAAACTACAAACCTCTTAGAAGGAAACAGAGAGGTAAATTTTCTTGATCTTGGATTGGGAAATGGTTTCTTAAATATGACACCAAAAGTACAGGCAGCAACATTCACTTTTTTTTCTTTATCGTATCAGGTAATGTCCACAGGTTTCCAGGGACTGGCCTATCTTGGGGGGGGGGCATTATTCAACCCAATACAGAGGAGTTACCTTCTGATGACTCCATGGAGAGGTCTAAGCAAGCTTTCTCTTTCTGGACATCAGGTATGGATATGACCCCTGGATCTGCTGCAACAATCAGGAGACCACAAGGGGAACCACTTCTAAGATGAAGCCACCTAACAGAGGACTAAATGAAGCTTACTTTCCTGTTTCTGTTCATTCCCTACCTTTGAAGGCCTTTCCTTATAATGATATATAACTCTATTGCTTGAGGATATTAGAGTCAGTTCTTTTTCTTCTTAGCACCAAAGGCTTCCTCACTGATGAAATTTAAATATCTCACGATCATCTAAAATTACAGAGATCATTTTGTAGATGATGAAACCGAGCATGGTGGGTGCTGATGTTGCCATTATTAGAGACAGTTTATCAGTGACAGATCTCACTAAGTGCTGAATTGGGGCATGAGAGGTCAGCATCCTTGTCTCACAGTGAGGTAAGTATGGGGTCCTGTTCACAACCTTATCCATTGTACCAGGCCGAAGCTACACTCTAGCCATGATAGCAACATTCATTAGATCCTTCCCTGCCTTATCCATCGTCTCCCACTTGCTTTTGTCTGAGTAGGATACTAACAATATCCCTATAACAAGAAGCCCTTCCTCAGGCTCTGCTTCTATGGAACCTGCCCAAAGAAACTGAGCTTAAAGAGTGCAAATCATTTGTCAAACAGCAAAAAACTAGGCACAAAACAGAGCCTGGTTTCAATCCCAAGTTAAATTCCATTTAGTATAGTGAGTTCAGCGGAGTTCAGGGCTGATCAAGAAAAAAATTTATGACTGTGGAATACCAGTTGCATAACAAGCAATTTAGGGTGTCATCTCCTACAGCAGGAGGTCTTCCAGAGGCAAACACTACAGGGAGACAACAGAAGGGGAAGAGGGCATGAAAACTCCCAGGGAAGAGCAGAGAGAAGGAAGGGGATTACGTGTCCCTATGAGATGTCCTACTGCAGTAAGGTGGAGAGTCTCTAGGTCAGAGACACTCCAAAGGCAGCAGAACATTAGGACCCCTATAAGGTTTTGTCTTATCTAGCAGCTGTTGGGTGCAGCTTTGTGGGGTAAGTAAAGAAGGCAGGCTCTAAGTTGGTAAAATCGACTTACCTGGGGTATTTTTAAAAAGAATTGGATATGTACAAATTTGAGTTTGACATTGTCAGTCTTTTTTGAGCTTGCTATGAAGAAGTAAACGACTGGGGACCAATATGCAGAGGGCATTTTTGACTCATTTATGCAACACTTAGCCATTACATTATCTAGTCATTTTAGAAGCACTTGTTGATGGAATAGTTAGGTATTCTGACACGCCAGTATTTCTTTTACTTTACTCATTCTAGAAATAGAAGCCCAAAGAAGAGAACACAATCACTAAAGAGAAGGTATCCTGCCAATGATTTTTCTCAAGGTTACCTTCATGTGCCTGTTCCTCAGGCTATAGATAAAAGGAGTCATCATTTGAGGGATCACAGCATACATGACTGCAGCTACTGCTGTCTTCCTGGAAGAGTGTGTAAATGCAGAGCTAATGTACACCCCAAAGCCTGTCCCACAGAACAAGAAAACAACTGAGAGGTGAGAGCCACAGGTGGAAAAAGCTTTATACTTTCCGCCAGCTGATGGCATTCTCAGAATGGAGGAGATAATTTGCGCATAAGAGTAAATGATCCCAGAGAGAGGAATACCAGCAAATATGCGAGACATAAAATATAGCATGATGTTATTGATGAGGGTATTGGAACGGGCAAGTCTGAGAGCCTGAGCAAGTTCACAGAAGAAATGGGGGATTTCCAGGTCTGTGTAGAAGGACAGTCGCAACAACATCAGGCTATGGAGCAGGGCGTTCAAGGTGCTAGTGAACAAAGCGAATACAATCAGCAGGCCACAGAGTCGAGAGTCTATGTGATGACTGTGTGCCTCAGTGGGTAACAAATGGCCACATAGTGATCATACGCCATTACTGCAAGAAGACAAGTTTCAAAACCTCTGAAAACCAGGACAGCACATACCTGGGTGAGATAGCCTGTATAAGTGATAGAGTTTCTCTGTGTCTCAATGTTCACCAGCATCGCTGAGACTGTGGTTGTACTTTACCAGGTGTCTGTAAAGGACGGATTAGAGAGAAAAAAGTACATGGAGGTGTGGAGGTGGGAGTCAGCCGACAGCCAGGATGATGAGGAGGCTTCCCATGACAGTGACCAGGTACATGAACAGAAAGGTGTCATAAAGAAGGCGCTGCAGTTCTGGATCCTCTGTCAGTCCCAGGAGAAAGAACTCTGAAATATGTTTTTGGTTCCTGGGTTCCATATTGTTGCTGAAACTGATAGAAAAGATGAGTGTCAAGACAATCAAATGTGTGGTCCCTGGACCGGCAGCAGTTTCATCACCAGAGGTAAATGCCATGTGTGGAAGGGAAGGAGAAGAACGGAGAAGACTACAAAGATTGTGTCCTCTCTATGCATATTAATTGGCTATTAAAAAGAAAAAAAATCTGATAGAGCTGAGTGTAAACATTTATTTATTCTCAAAAGAGGTGAAAGGCTGGTCTTTCTACTTATTTATATTTTTTTAATACTACCTGTGTTCATATGATCTTTTTTGAATGTTTGGCAATTGTATAAAGAAAAAACGGATGGACTAGGGAGATAGTGTGATGTGTCTATCTCAGACCCCACGTATTTCCATGATCAGAGCTGGACCACAGGCATGATAAAAATGTGTGTTAAGAACCAGAAATGTGAAGATAAGATAAAGTCGATAAAACTTCCTCTGTCTCGACCACAAGAATGCAAGTAAATATTAGCGAATTCTCTAGTGGTCATCATGTTTGAGAAATGACAGATTTCTGCTCAGGAGGAAAAGGGTGCCTGCCATTGTAAAGGCAGAGGAGGAGACTGGTAGAATGGGAGTTACTTGAGACTGGTACAAAGATACAAGGAAAGATGGACGATGGAAGACAGGCAGGAGTCCATGGAAGACTTAGTTCCAAGCATTTTATGCATGTACTTTCATCAGTCTCCCTGCTGAGAGGAAGACCCTCAAGAGGATGGACTGACATAGTGGCTGCAATAATGAACAACAATACACTCAAGCATAGCGATGATTGTGAGGATGGCACAAGATCAGGTAACATTTCGTTCTGTTGTACATGGGGTCGCCATGAGTTGGAATTGACTCAATGGCACCTAACAACAACTCTCCTCACAGCTTTTTCTGGATGTGCCTGCAGTGAAACACCTGTCCTCATTTCCAAACATTAACTAAGGGACTCTAGGTAACCTGGATGGCATCACTGAGGAATGAGGCTAAACATCTGCCCTGCATGTTAGATGCTGTAGGCAGAAGGTCTATCCTCAGGAGAGGCAGGGGGACCGAGTCAGGCACTGGGTTCCTGGGCTAGAGGATCATCTGTGGGTGGTGTCTCGGCTGTGCTGCCCCCTGACTGGAGAAGGGCTGCTGAGTGAGAAGGTCATAGGCCAACTATTTGCAGTCTCTCTATCCCTGAGGGCTCAATGTCCAAAGTTCCTCATTAGTCAAACACTTTTATTGTCATTCTGATCCAAAGACAGTGCAAATCCTTAAAGACCAAGACAATAAAACATGGCATTCAGGATGAATGATTCCCTGAGGAGGACAGATGCATGCCACTCACCTCTCTCCAGCCATTTCTGCTAACCTCTATTTCAAACACCTTGCACACATGACGTACCATCCTTATCTAATCGAAGTCTTCTTTACTTAATTACAACTGAAAGCAACTCTTATCTTACCAGTAACCACTGCATAGGATTTCCAAGAAGTGGCTGGTGAATTCGAACTGCTGACCTTTTGGTTAGCAGCTGAAGTCTTAGCCACAGCACCACCAGGTTTCCACCACTGATATTAGGAAGCCTGATGCCTATTTTAGGTGTGAAAGTATAGTTTATGTATGTTGTTGCTAGGTGCCCTTGAGATGGTACTGATTCATAATGAGCCCAGTTACAGCAGAATGAAACAATGTTCCATCCTGCCACCCTCACAATCGTTGCTATGTTTGAGCCCATTGTTGCAGCCACTGTGTCAGTTCATCTCATTGAGTGTCTTCCTCTTTTTTGCTGACCCTCTACTTTGCCAAACACCATGTCCTTCTCCAGGGACTGACCCCTCCTGATAACACGTCTTAAGTATGTAAGACGAAGTCCTGCCATCATCATTCTAATGAGCACTCTGGCTGCACTTCTTCCAAGACAAATTTGTTCCTTCTTTTGGGAGGCCATGTACTTTCAATATTCTTTGCCATCACTATAATTCAAAGGTATCAATTCTTCCTTGGTCTTCCTTATTCATTGTTCAGCTTCTGTATGCACAAGAGGCGATTGGAAATACCATGGCTTGGGCCAGGAGTACTTTAGTCCTTGAGGTGACATCTTTGCTACTTAACACTTCAAAGAAGTATTTTGCAGCAGATCTTCCCAATGCAATGCTGTTTGATTTCTTGACTGTTGCCTCCATGGGCGTTTATTATGAATCCAACTAATATTAAATCCTTGACAACTTCAATCTTTTCTCTTTTTGTCATGATGTTGCATTGTCATATTGGTGCAATTGTATTTTTGTTTTCTTTGTGTTGAGGTGGAATCCATCCCGAAGGCTGTCGTCTTTGATCTTCATCAGTAAATACTTCATCTTCATTTTCAGCAAGTAAGGTTGTGTCAATTCCTGGAGCCCTGTTTTTTGCCAATGCCTTCAGTGCAGCGAGGACTTCTTCCTTCTGTACCATTGGTTCCTGATCATATGTTACCTCCTGAAATGGTTGAACATCGACCAATTCTTTTTGGTATAGTGTATTACTTTGTCTTCTTGAGCTGCCCTTTGAAATCTTCTGTTCAGCTCTTTTACTTTGTCATTTCTTCCTTTTGCTTTAGCTACTTGACATTCAAAAGCAAGCTTCAGAGTCTCTTCTGACATCCATTTTGGTCTCTTCTTTCTTCCTTGTCTTTTAAATGAGCTCTTGCTTTCTTCATGTATGATGCCCTTGATGTCATTCCACAACTCATCTGGTCTTCGGTTGTTAGTGTTCAGTGCATCAAATCTATTCCTGAGATGGTTTCTAAATTCAGGTGGGATATGCTCATGGTCATACTTTGGTTCTCATGGACTTGTTCTAGTTTTCTTCAGTTTCCACTTGAACTTGCAGAGGAGCAATTGGTGGCCTGTTCTGCAGTGGGACACTGGCCTTGTGACTAACCATATTTAGCTTTTCCATTGTTTCTTCTCACAGAAGTAGTCGATTTGATTCTTGTATATTCCATCTGGTGAGGTCCATGTGTATAGTTTCATTACAGTCTCTGGTAATCATCAATGCATCCTTATTGCATGTTCCTCAATTTCAGACTGTAGAAGTTGGTTAAAATCTTGTTTCTTCCTCTTTGGCCTTAGTGGTTGGTGGGTAAATTTGAATTATAGTCGTGTTAACTGGTCTTCCTTGTTGGCATGTGGATATTATCCTGTCACTGACATATAGTACATCAGGATATATCTGGGAAATGTTCTTGAAGATGAATGCAATGCCATTCCTCCTCAAGATGTCATTCCCAGCATAGTAGACCATATAATTGTCCAATTCAAAATTGTCAATAGCAGTCCATTTCACCTCACTAATGCCTAGGATATCAATGTTTATGCATTCCATTTCATTTTTGATGACTTTCAGATTTTCTAGATTCATACTTCATACATGCTAGGTTCTGATTATTAATGGTCTGGAAAGCTTTACTCCATCCTTGTCACTAAGGTCAACTCTACTTTGAGGAGGCAGCTCTTCCCCAGTTGTCTTTTAAGTGCCTTCCAACCTGAGGGGCTCATCTTCTGGCACTATATCAAACAATGTTCCTCTACTATTCCTAAGGTTTTCACTGGCTAAATCTTTTCAGAAGTAGGCTGCAGGGTCCTTCTTCCTAGTCTGTCTTATCTTAGTCTGGAAGCTCAGCTGTCTACCATGAATGACCCTGCCGATATTTGAATACTGGTGGCATAGCTTTCAGCATCACAGCAACATGCAATCCCCCACAGTACTACAAACTGACACACACGTGGGGAAGATTTCACATTAGCACAATTAAATGTTCTGGAATGCCCATTTTTCACAATGTTATACATAATCAGTTATGATCCATACAGTTGAATGCCTTTGCATAGTCAATAAAACACAGGTAAACATCTTTCTGGTATTCTCCGTTTCCAGCCAAGATCCATGTGACATCAGCGTGATAGCCCTCATTCCACATCCTCTTCTGAATTTGGCTTGAATTCCTAGCAGTTCCTTGTTGATGTAATTCTGCAACTGTTTTTGAATTATCTTAATATACTCATGCACATACTTACATATGCATGTGAATATAATAATTTGGAAATATACCTAAGCTATTGTAAAATGGAAATATTCAGCATCGTTTCTTTATAATAGTCGTTGAATGTTCCCTGGACATTACTTTTCAATCTGTATATTTTATATATATTGTATTCTAAACTCTTCTGTCTGATCAATTCTGATTGTGATCACTCTAGAGATGTTACTCCCTTTTGGGGGTTCCATAGCAAGCTTCTCCAATTTCATCACAATAGTTTCAATGCACATTTTTCTTCACATTAGTGCAAAGTAGGTTTATATTTTTTGCTCTTGATTTTTAATAGAGTTGTGAGAAATCATGATGTCACTGGCTAGGCACTTCTATGCAGGCTTACCCATAGACTCAATAGATTTTCTTTTTGTTGTTGTTGTTAAGTGCCATTGAGTTGATTCCAACTCAGAGCAACCCTATGTACCACAGAACAAAACACTGCCCGGTCCTGCACCATGCCCACAATCGTTGTGATGCTTGAGCTCCTTGTCAATAGATTTGTTAAATAAAAACAAATTTTTTTTAATTGATGAAGATGGTACTCCAATTTAGTACTCATTTAAAAATCTTTAACTTTAATGAACTCTATATTTTCATTTGTTTTACCACATTTGACAATTTCTTTATGAACTTTGTTAATACATAAACTTTTGAAAACCAACTTGAGACAAGAGGGCAAAGGATGGCACCTAATAGGCTACTGTGAACCTATTAGACAAGAAAGAGTGAGCACATAGATGGAAAAACATGGAGGGGAAAAATATATTCCCATTCAAATAGAATCAATAAGTTCTGATTTAAATAACCTTGAAGAAAACTGATGACCAACAAGAATACGATAATCAGATCAGACAGAGGTCAGCAACGTTGTAATGGAGTGAGTGCTGTGGAGAATAGAAAAGATAAGATCAAAGATGTAGTGTCAAACAGGTCATTTAAAGTCTCCTGATGGCAAGGGCAGACACAGGGTCACTAGGTGTAACGATTTTGTAATATTCCTAGAATGATGGTGGCTTTCACCACGGTGGTAACAGTAGAGGTAGAGAAATTTGCTGGGATTCTGGATATATTTTTATTGGATGGACAATAGAGTTTTCTGGAAGAGTGTGCATGGGGTATAAGATAGAGAGAGGAAATAAAGATGATGTTCAGTGAGAGAAAACTGCTCAGCCCCTAAAAGAATGGAGTTGCCTTCAACTGTGATAGGAAAGACTGTGAGCAAAGTCTTAATATCAGTGTAGCATTTTGGAGTATGTTTAGTTTGAGGTGCCAGTTAAGCATCCACATAATGATAGCAAGTAGGCAATTAAATACAGAAGTCTGGAATCCAGGAGAGTGGTCCTTCCCGGAGTCATGAATTTGGGAGTTGTCTATGACTTTAAAGCCATGAGTCCTTTGGCTATTGCAGACAGTATCTGTCATGAACATTAATGTGAAAATACTCAACAGAATACTGGCAAACCAAATCTAAGAGCATGCTAGAAGGATTATATGCCAAGACCAAGTGACATTTTGACCAAAATGAAACAGAAGTAAGTCAATCAATGTAATATACCATGTAATCATTTCAATTGATGCAAAAAAGGCATTTGAAAAATCCAACACCCTTCCATGATAAAATACTCAAGAAACTAAGAATAGAAGGAAAATTCCTCAACAGTATAAAGGGCAGCTAGGAAAAATCCACCACAAATATCATACTCAGTAAAGAAAGACTAAAAGTTTTCCTCTCTAAAATCAGGAATAAGACAAGAATGCCTTCTTTCACCACTGCTATCAACGGCAGTGGGTTATTCAACATTGGAATGGAAATTCTAACCAGGGAAATTAAGCAAGAAAAAGAAACAAAAGACATTGAAATTAGAAAGGAAAAGAAACACTAACTCCATTCCCAGATGACATGATCCTATATATATGAAAAATCCCAAAGAATTTGCAGCAAAGCTACTACAGCTAATAAATGAGTTCAACAAAGTTCCAGGGTACGTGAACACCACACACACACACACATACACACACACAATATATATATATATATCTGGTAACAGCCCAAACCAGCTGGTAATAGGACATAAGTGATTCAAGGGCTACAACAATCAAGACAGCGCAATCTAGTAGCCCATCTATGTATATTGAAAGAAAACAAAACAAGATAAGACTCAGTGAGCAAATATAGAATAAATCACTACAATATCTCAGAGATGGCTCGGAGACAGCAGTCAATATCAAACCACATAAAGAAGCAGACCATGATTGCTTCTACAACTCTCCAAACTAAAGAATCAATATCTTTCCCAAATGAAGATACAATCCTGGAATTGCCAGATGCAGAATATAAAAAACTAATTTACAGAATGCTTCAAGACATAGGGGATGACCTCAGAAATGAAATAAGGCAATCTACAGAAAAAACCAAGGAACACACTGATAAAGCAGTTGAAGAACTCAAAAAGATTATTCAAGAACATAGTGGAAAATTTAATAAGCTGCAAGAATCCACAGAGAGACAGCATTCAGAAATCCAAAAGATTAACAGTAAAATTACAGAATTAGACAACTCAATAAAAAGTCAGAGGAGCAGACTCGAGCAATTGGAATGCAGGGTGGGGGATCTGGAGGACAAGGGAATTGACAGGAATATAGCTGAAATAAAATTAGATAAAAGAATTAAAAAAAATGAAGAAACCCTAAGAATCATGTGGGACTCTATCAGGAAGAATAACTTTGCGTGTGATTGGAGACCCAGAACAGGGAGGGATAATAGAAAATGCAGAGAGAATAGTTGAAGATCTGTTGGCAGAAAACTTCCCTGACATCATGAAAGATGAAAGGATATCTATCCAAGATGCTCTTCGAACCCCATTTAAGATTGATCCAAAAAGAAAATCACCAAGACATATTATCATCAAACTTGCCAAAACCAAAGATAAAGAGAAAATTTGAAAAGCAGCCAGGGATAAAAGAAAGGTCTCCTACAAGGGAGAATCAATAAGAATAAGTTCAGACTACTCAGCGGAAACCATGCAGGCAAGAAGGCAATGGGATGAAATATATAGTGCACTGAAGGAGAAAAACTGCCAGCCAAGGATCACATATCCAGCAAAACTCTCTCTAAAATAAGAAGGCGAAATTAAAACATTTACAGATAAACACAAGCTCAGAGAATTTGCAAAAACCAAACCAAAGCTACAAGAAATATTAAAGGAAATCGTTTGGTCAGAAAACCAATAATATCAGATACCAGCATAACACAAGGTCACAGAACAGAACATCCTGATATCAACTCAGATAGGGAAATCACAAAAACAAATTAAGATTAATTTCAAAAAGAAAAAAAACACTCAAAACCGGAAATCATAGAAGTCAATATGTAAAAGATCACAATAATCAAAAAGAGGGACTAAATACAGGTGGCATAGAACTGCCATATGGAGAGGGAAACAAGGCGATACTGGACAATACAAGCTAGGTTTTTACTTAGAAAAATAGGGGTAAATATTAAGGTAACCACAAAGAGGTATTCCAACTCCATAACTCAAAATAAAAACCAAGAAAAACATGACAACTCAGCAAACA
Organism: Elephas maximus indicus; assembly: GCF_024166365.1. Taxonomy (NCBI): domain Eukaryota; kingdom Metazoa; phylum Chordata; class Mammalia; order Proboscidea; family Elephantidae; genus Elephas; species Elephas maximus. The sequence continues at coordinate 16,256,883 of NC_064821.1, forward strand.
TAAAGACAAATACTATGAAAATGAGGAACACACAATTTACAAAGAAAAACGTCTCAGCACAAAAAAGTAAGTGGAAAATGAAATTGTCAACAACACACATAAAAAGGCATCAAAATGACAGCACTAAACACATACTTATCTTTAATTACGCTGAATGTAAATGGCCTAAATGCACCAGTAAAGAGACAGAGAGTCTCAGACTGGATAAAGAAACACGATGCATCTATATACTGCCTACAAGAGACACACCTTAGACTTAGAGACACAAACAAACTAAAACTCAAAGGATGGAAAAAATTTATCAGGCAAACAACAAGCAAAAAAGAGCAGGAGTAGCAATATTAATTTCTGACAAAATAGGATTTAAACTTAAGTCCACCACAAAGGACAAAGAAGGACACTACATAATGATTAAAGGAACAATTGACCAGGAAGATATAACCATATTTAATATTTATGCACCCAATGACAGGGCTGCAAGATACATAAAACAAACTTTAACAGAACTAAAAAGTGAGATAGACACCTCCACAATTATACTAGGAGACTTCAACACACCACTTTCGGAGAAGGACAGGACTTCCAGTAAGAAGCTCAATAGAGACACGGAAGACCTAATTGCTACAATCAACCAACTTGACCTCATAGACTTATACAGAACATTCCACCCAACTGCTGCAAAGTACACTTTTTTTTCTAGTGCACATGGAACATTCTCTAGAATAGACCACATATTAGGCCATAAAACAAGCCTTTGCAGAATCCAAAACATCGAAATATTACAAAGCATCTTCTCAGACCACAATGCCATAAAAGTGGAAATCAATAACAGAAAAATCAGGGAAAAGAAATCAAATACTTGGAAAATGAACAATACCCTGCTGAAAAAAGACTGGGTTATAGAAGACGTGAAGGAGGGAATAAGGAAATTCATAGAATGCAACAAGAATGAAAACACTTCCTATCAAAACCTCTGGGACACAGCAAAAGCAGTGCTCAGAGGTCAATTTATATTGATAAATGCACACATACATAAAGAAGAATGAGCCAAAATCAGAGAACTGTCCCTACAACTTGAACAAATAGAAAGTGAGCAACAAAAGAATCCATCAGGCACCAGAACAAAACAAATAATAAAAATTAGAGCTGAACTAAATGAATTAGAGAAAAGAAAAACAATTGAAAGAATTAACAAAGCCAAAAGCTGGTTCTTTGAAAAAATTCACAAGATTGATAAACCACTGGCCAGACTGACTAAAGAAATACAGGAAAGGAAACAAATAACCTGAATGAGAAACGAGATGGGCCACATCACAACAGACCCAACTGAAATTAAAAGAATCATATTGGAGTATTATGAAAAATTGTACTCTAACAAATTTGCAAACCTAGAAGAAATGGATGAATTCCTGGAAAAACACTACCTACCTAAACTAACACAATCAGAAATAGAACATCTAAATAGACCCATAACAAAAAAAGAGATTGAGACGGTAATCAAAAAACTCTCAACAAAAAAAAACCCTGGCCAGGACGGCTTCACTGCAGAGCTCTACCAAACTTTCAGAGAAGAGTTAACACCACTACTACTAAAGGTATTTCAAAGCATAGAAAATGACGGAATACTACCTAACTCATTCTGTGAAGCCACCATATCCCTGGTACCAAAACCAGGTAAAGACATCACAAAAAAAGAAAATTACAGACCTATATCCCTCATGAACACAGATGAAAAAATTCTCAACAAAATTCTAGCCAATAGAATTCAACAACATATCAAAAAAATAATCCACCACGACCAAGTGGGATTTATACCAGATATGCAAGGCTGGGTTAATATTAGAAAAACCATTAATGTAATCCACCATATAAATAAAACAAAAGACGAAAAACACATGATCTTATCAATTGATGCAGAAAAGGCATTTGACAAAGTCCAACACCCATTCATGATAAAAACTCTCAGCAAGATAGGAATTGAAGGAAAATTCCTCAACATAATAAATGGCATCTATACAAAGCCAACAGCCAACATCACTCTAAATGGAGAAAGCCTGAAAGCATTTCCCTTGAGAACAGGAACCAGACAATGATGCCCTTTATCACTGCTCTTATTCAACATTGTGGTAGAGGTCCTAGCCAGAGCAATTAGGCAAGACAAAGAAATAAAGGGCATCTGGATTGGCAAGGAGGAAGTAAAATTGTATCTACTTGCAGATGACATGATCCTATACACAGAAAACCCTAAGGAATCTTCCAGAAAACTACAAAGCCAACAGCCAACATCACTCTAAATGGAGAAAGCCTGAAAGCATTTCCCTTGAGAACAGGAACCAGACAATGATGCCCTTTATCACTGCTCTTATTCAACATTGTGGTAGAGGTCCTAGCCAGAGCAATTAGGCAAGACAAAGAAATAAAGGGCATCTGGATTGGCAAGGAGGAAGTAAAATTGTATCTACTTGCAGATGACATGATCCTATACACAGAAAACCCTAAGGAATCTTCCAGAAAACTACTGAAACTAATAGAAGAGTTTGGCAGAGTCTCAGGTTATAAGATAAACATACAAAAATCACTTGGATTCCTCTACATCAACAAAAAGAACATCAAAGAGGAAATCACCAAATCAATACCATTCACAGTAGCCCCCAAGAGGATAAAATACTTAGGAATAAATCTTACCAAAGATGTTAAAGACCTATACAAAGAAAACTAAAAAGTACTAGTGCAAGAAACTAAAAAGGACCTACATAAGTGGAAAGACATACCTTGCTCATGGATAGAAAGACTTAACATAGTAAAAATGTCTATTCTACCAAAAGCCATCTATACATACAATGCACTTCCGATCCAAACGCCAATGACATTTTTTAATGTGTTGGAGAAACAAATCACCAACTTCCTATGGAAGGGAAAGAAGCCCCGGATAAGTAAAGCATTACTGAAAAAGAGGAAGAAAGTGGGAGGCCTCACTCTACCTGATTTTAGAACATATTATACAGCCACAGTAGTCAAAACAGCCTGCTACTGGTACAACAACAGGTACATAGACCAATGGAACAGAATTGAGAGCCCAGGTATAAATCCACCCACATATGAGCAGCTGATATTTGACAAAAGCCCAGTGTCAGTTAATTGGGGAAAAGATAGTCTTTTTAACAAATGGTGCTGGCTTAACTGGATATCCATTTGCAAAAAGATGAAACAGGACCCATACCTCACACCATGCACAAAAACTAACTCCAAGTGGATCAAAGACCTAAACATAAAGACTAAAACGATAAAGATCATGGAAGAAAAAACAGGGGCAACGTTAGGAGCCCTAATACAAGTCATAAACAGAATACAAAACATTACCAAAAATGACGAAGAGAAACCAGATAACTGGGAGCTCCTAAAAATCAAACACTTATGCTCATCTAAAGACTTCACCAAAGGAGTAAAAAGACCACCTACAGATTGGGAAAGAATTTTCAGCTATGATATCTCTGAGCAGCGCCTGATCTCTAAAATCTATATGATTCTGTTAAAACTCAACCACAAAAAGACAAACAACCCAATCAAGAAGTGGGCAAAGGATATGAACACGCACTTCACTAAAGAAGATATTCAGGCAGCTAACAGATACATGAGAAAATGCTCTCGATCATTAGCCATTAGAGAAATTCAAATTAAAACTACGATGAGATTCCATCTCACTCCAACAAGGCTGGCATTAATCCAAAAAACACAAAATAATAAATGTTGGAGAGGCTGCGGAGAGATTGGAACTCTTATACACTGCTGGTGGGAATGTAAAACGGTACAACCACTTTGGAAACCTATCTGGCGTTTTCTTAAAAAGTTAGAAATAGAACTACCATACAACCCAGAAATCCCACTCCTTGGAATATACCCTAGAGAAATAAGAGCCTTCACACAAACAGATATATGCACACCCATGTTTATTGCAGCTCTGTTTACAATAGCAAAAAGCTAGAAGCAACCAAGGTGTCCATCAACAGATGAATGGTTAAATAAATTGTGGTATATTCACACAATGGAATATTACACATCGATAAAGAACAGTGACGAATGTGTGAAACATTTCATGGCATGGAGGAACCTGGAAGGCATTATGCTGAGCGAAATTAGTCAGAGGCAAAAGGACAAATATTGTATAAGACCACTATTATAAGATCTTGAGAAATAGTATAAACTAGAAGAACACATACTTTTGTGGTTACGAGAGGGGGAGAGAGGGAGGGTGGGAGAGGGCTATTTACTGATTAGTTAGTAGATAAGAACTACTTTAGGTGAAGGGAAGGAGAATACTCAATACACGGAAGGTCAGCTCAACTGGACTGGACCAAAAGCAGTTTCCAGGATAAACTGAATGCTTCGAAGGTCAGCAAAGCAAGGGCGGGGCTTGGGGACTATGGCTTAATGTGACTTCTAAGTCAATTGGCAAAATAACTCTATTATGAAAACATTCTGTATCCCACTTTGAAATGTGGCGTCTGGGGTCTTAAATGCTAACAAGCGGCCATCTAAGATGCATCAGTTGGTCTCAACCTACCTGGATCAAAGGAGAATGAAGAACACCAAGGTAACTCAATAACTATGAGCCCAAAAGACAGAAAGGGCCACATGAACCAGAGACTTACATCATCCTGAAACCAGAAGAACTAGATGGTGCCCGGCCACAACCGATGACTGCCCTGACAGGGAGCACAACAGAGAACCCCTGAGGGAGCAGGAGATCAGTGGGATGCAGAACCCAAATTCTCATAAAAAGACCAGACTTAATGGTCTGACTGAGACTAGAGGAATCCCGGTGGTCATGGTCCCCAAACCTTCTGTTGGCCCAGGACAGGAATCATTCCCGAAGACAACTCATCAGACATGGAAGGGACTGGACAATAGGTTGGAGAGAGATGCTGATGAGGAGTGAGCTACTTGTATCAGGTGGACACTTGAGGCTGTGTTGGCATCTCCTGTCTGGAGGGGAGATAGGAGGGTAGAGAGGGTTAGAAACTGGCAAAATTGTCATGAAAGGAGAGACTGGAAGGGCTGACTCTTTAGGGGGAGAGTAAGTGGGAGTATGGAGTAAGGTGTATATAAGCTTATATGTGACAGACTGACTTGATTTGTAAACTTTCACTTAAAGCAGAATAAAAATTATTAAAAAAAATAAAAAGAGATTGGATTAAGGCACTATCTAATGTAACTGCTCCTAATCCCTCTCATGAACATCATATTAATAGGATTTACAACACATAGGAAAATCACTTTAGATGACAAAATGGTAGATAATCATACAATACTGGGAAACATGACCTAGCCAAGTTGACAGATATTTTGAGGGGACACAATTCAATCCATGACAACTATCAACCCTATCCAGCCTACTGAATAATTATTCATTTGATTATATTATTAAGACTAGTAAAACCTACTGAAAGATATTACATTAAAGGTAAACTAATAAAACTGCTGAATCAAGCGGTAGAAGTGTTTGAGAGCAAGGAATAACAAGCCTTATAAATAATGGTAACCTGTAGAACACAATGATCCCAGTTGGATTGTATTGAGAATTATGTGTCAGCCATTGTATTAAGTGATTTTAGTGGTTGCAGGGGTTCACTTCCCAACAGGAAATACAATCTGCATGGTCAGTCTGAGCCTGTCATAGTACTTGCTTTTCCCCATACCAGAAATTTGATGAGGAAGGGATGTATGATGCTATTCAAAGTGATGAGACAGGAGGAGATGTCTTCTGTATGACTCCATGGAAACGTCTATTAACAATAGACCTCTATTAACAATAGGCCCAGAGAAGGTCAGTTTTGCGTCTCGGAGCATCATGTGTGGATATGATGCCTGGATCTGTTGCAGCCGTCCTAGGATGGAGCCACCTTGTAGGAGACTGAATGAAGCCCTACTCTCCTGTTTTTGTGCATTCTCTAACTCTGAAGTCCTTGTAATGAAGTCCTTGTAATGAAAGCATGTTAGAGTAGAGTTTATATTTTCTTATTAGAACCGAAGCCTTTCTTACTGAAAAGGTTCAGGTATTTCACAATCTTCTGAAGTCCTGAGAGCATCTAATTTTGATCATTTTATACATAATGAAACTGAATACAGTGAATGCTGATGTTACCCTGGACACATACAGTTTACCAGTGACATGTCTCAGTAACTACTAATCGGGGCATGAAAAGTAAGCTCCCATCCCTCACATTGGGACTAACTCTAGGTTTCCATTCACATGGCTCTAGCCATGGGATCAAACTGAAGCTAGTCTCTGGCTATTCCTACAGCCTTACTTTTTCCTTTTTCCGGCCCCCCTCACCTCCACCCACTTCCCTTCGGCTGCCCCCCAAAGTCACATAACAAAACACCTGCCTCAGGCACTGCTTCTATAGAACTTGACCGAAAAAAAAAAAGAAAGAAACCAAGGTTACACAAGGAGCAGAGTCAGGGTCCAATCCCAAATTGAATTGCACTTGTTATTGTCGTTGTTAGGTGCCATCGAGTAGTTCAGACTCATAGCTACCCTATGTACAACAGAACGAAACATGGCCTGGTCCTGAGTCATCCTCCCAATCCTTGGTATGCTTAAGTCCATTGTGATAGTCACTGTGTCAGACCATCTCATTGAGGGTCTTCCTCATTTTTGTTGACCCGCTACTTTACCAAGCATGCTGTCCTTCCCGAGGGACTGATCTCTCCTGATAACATATTCAAAGTGTGTGAGACGTAGTCTCGCTATCCTTGCTTCTAAGGAGCATTCTGATTGTACTTCTTCCAAGACAGATTTGTTCCTTCTTTTGGTAGTCCATGATATAGTCAATATTCTCCAAAAACACGGTTCAAAGGCATTGATTCTTCTTTGGTCTTCCTTATTCATTGTCCTGTTTTCACATGCATAGGAGGGGACTGAAAACACCATGGCTTGGGTCAGGTGCATCTTAGTCGTCAAGGTAATATCTTTGCTTTTCAACACTTTAAAGAGGTCTTTTGCAGCAGATTTGCCCAATGCCATGTGTCATTTGATTTCTTAGCTGCTTAGCCATTATGTTATTTTGTCATTTTAGAAAACCTGGTTATAGGAGAGTCGGGGATTCTAGCTCATAAGTATTTTTTCGCTTTGATGCAAACTAGAAATCCAGGCCCAAAGCAGATAATTTAATCACGGAAAAGCAGGTATGCACTTGAAAATGTTCTTCAAGGCTCCCTTCATGTCCCTGTTTCTCAGGCTGTAGATGAAGGGGTTCATCATGGGAGTGACCACAGTGTACGTCACTGAAGCTACTGTAGTCTTCCTGGAAGAGTGTGTAAATGCGGCACTAACACACGTACCTAAGCCTGTCCCATAGAACAAGGAAACAACTGAGAGGTGGGACCCACAGGTGGAGAAAGCCTTATACTTTCCACCTGCTGAAGGCATTCTCAAAATGGAGGAGACAATTTGAGTATAAGAGAAAATGATTCCAGAGAGAGGAACACCACCTAGTGTGGTAGCTGCCAAATATAAGAAGATGCTATTGAGGAGGGTATCAGAACAGGCAATCTTGATGATCTGAAAAGCTTCACAGAAGAAGTAGGGGATTGTCCGGTCTGAGCAGAAAGACAGGTTCAACACTATCAGACTGTGGATCAAGGCATCCACAGTGGTAATGGACAAGGAGAGTAGAATCAGCAGACCACAGAGTTGGGGGTTCATGATGGCTGTGTATGTCAGTGGGTGACAAATGGCCACGTAGCGGTCATAGGCCATTACTCCCAGGAGAAAACTTTCCAAACTAGCAAAAACCAAGACAAAGCAGACCTGGGTGAGGCAGCCTGCATACGTGATGCTCTGATTCTGTGTTTGGAGATTCACCAGCATCTTTGGGATCGTGGTGGTGCTGAAACAGATGTCAGTGAAGGACAGATTGGCAAGAAAGAAATACATGGGGGTGTGGAGGTGAGGGTCTGAGCTGACAGCCAGGATGATGAGCAGGTTCCCCAGGACAATGACCAGATATATGAACAGAAACAGGGCAAAGAGAAGGGGTTGCAGTTCCGGATCCTCTGTCAGTGCCAGGAGAAGGAATCCAGAAAAACTTGTTTGATTTTTAGGTTTCATATTGTTGATGAATCTGATGGAACAGATCAGGTGACAAGACAACCAAGTGTGTGGTCCCTATACCAGCAGTAGCTGCATCACCAAAGGTAAACAGCACCTAGGGCAGGGTCATGAGAAATCGAGAAGATACAAAGTTGGTGTCACCTGTGTGTATATTATTTGATTATTTAATAAAAAATATGTGAATTTGATCAATAGCTGAGCATCAACATTTATTCTGCAAAGTGTTGATAAGGTGCTCATTTTTTTTTTTTTACACTATCTGAGTTCTTATGATCATTTTAAATATTTTGTAATTTTATAGGAAGAAAGGCCTGGTGATCTATTTCTGAAAATTAGCCAATAAAAATTCTGTATTAAAATGGTTCAATTCACAATCAAGTATGAGGATGGCACAGGACGTGGCAGCTTTTGGTTCTGTTGAGCATGAGTTGCCATGTGTCAAAGGTCCACTCACTGCCAGCTAACAAAAACAACAGGGCCCATGTGGACTTCATTGTGGGCCTAGATTTCCAGCCCAAGGGGCATATTCTAACCAAGTCTGGATGGACACACTTACTCCAAGGAAAGATCCATCTTTACAAAGAAAAATGTGTCCTCCCAGACATGAAGCATCAGTAAAATTATTTTCTTCATAAATTTGGTACTATTATAGAGAAAAACAGAAGAGGGAGACACTCTGAAGTGTCTCTTGCAGACTTCATGTTTCTTTTTTTCCCCCCAGAGATTAGGGCCAGGTGTTAGCAATAATACAAATGTGTTTTAAGAACCAGGGGTGGGAAGATAAGGCAAACCTGATAACCCTATTTCATCACCATAAGAATGCAAGAAAATATCACAGAATTTTATCACAGTCATCATGTTGGAGAAGGGGCGATTTCTGTTCAGGAGGAAAATGGTCTTTACCATTGTAGAGACAGAATTAGAGACTGGTAGAATTGGAGCTTCTTGGGACTGGTGCAAAGATAGAAGGAAACATGTCAGGAAGAGAGAAGACAGGCAGGAGTCCATGGGAAACTTGAGTTCAATCATTTCATGCATGTACTCTCAGCACAGTTTCCCCAGAATGAACCTGTGGTAAAACACCTGTCCTTATTTCCAAACAATAACTAAGCAATTTTAAGTTACCTGGCTGATGTCGCCGTAGAATGATGTTGATAAATCCCCTGGATGGTGAAGGTGGAGGATGCGTTCTGAGGAAAGGCAGAGAGATTGAGTGGGACACCTGGCTCCTGGGCTTCAGGGTTATCTGTGGGTGGAGTCTCGGGTGTGCTGCTCCCTGCCTGGGGGAGGGATGTTGAGTGAGGTGGTCACAGGCAGACTATTTGCAGTCTCTGTATCCCTGGGGGCTCAATATCCAAAGCTCCTCATTAAGTAAGCACTTTTATTGTCACTCTGATCCCAGGACAGTGAAAATCCTCAAAGACCAAGGCTTTAGAATGTGAAATTCAGGATGGCTGATTCCTTGCCCCTGTAAGATCATGCCATTTTTCTCTCTGTTTCTGCTAACCTCCGTGTCAACAACGTGCACACATGGACACAAAAGCCTTCTCACTGGATTCCAGTCGTCTTCTTTTTTTCTTTTTTTTAACACAACTTGACAGCAACTCTATCTTACGAGTTGCATTAGGACCCTGACTCCTATTTTAGGTGTGAAGATATAGTTATGTATATGGGTATAATATATTTATCAACAGCCACGAAAGCAGCAGTCTAGAAACCAAATGACAAATTGCATTGGGCAAATCTGCTGCAAATGATCTCTTCAAACTGCTGAAAAGATGTTAGGTTGAGGAATAAGGTGCCCCTGACCCAAGCCATGGTATTTTCAATCGCCTCATATGAGCGTGAAAGTTGGACAGTGAATAAGGTAGACCTAAGAAGAATTGATGTCTTTGAATTATGGTAAGGAAAAGAATACTGAATATAACATGGACTGCCAGAAGAACGAACAAATCTGTGTTGGAAGAATTAGAGCCAGAATGCTTCTTAGAAGCTAGGATGGTGTGACTTAATATCAAGTATATTGGACATGTTATCAGGAGTAACCAGTTCCTGGAAAAGGACATCATGCTTGCTAAAGTAGAGGGTCAGCAAAAGAGAGGAAGACCCTCAACAAGACGAATTGACACAGTGGCTGCAATGATGGGCTCAAGCATAGCAAGGATTGTGGGGATGCCACATGCCTGGGCAGTGCTCTCTCCTGTAGTACATACTGTCACTGTGAGTCAGGACTGATTCCATGGCACCTAACAGCATGACAACATAATATATTTATAAATACAGTTAAGATAGTGTAAAATGCAAGTAGTGTTTTTTTTCTTTCTGAGAGTCTTTGACTGTTCCCTGAACCTTACTGTATCATTCTGTATATTTTATATACAGCATGTTCTAAGCTCTTCTCTGTGGTCCATTCTGACTGTGATCACTGGAGATAGACTCCCTTTTGACGTTTCCATAACCAGTGTTTCCAATTTCATCACAATTGTTTCAATGTATGTTTTTCTTCATATTAGTGGAGGTTGGCTTGATATTTTGGCTCTTGATTTTTAATGGAGTTGTGAGAAATCACAATGTCATTGGCTAGGAACTAGGATACAGGTGCATTCATACTCTCGGTAGATTTTGTTAGATAACTGCCATATTTAATAGATAATGATGTTGCTCCATTTAGAATCTACTTAAAAGTCTCTCACCTTTAATGAACTCAAAATTTTTGTGTTTACTAATTTATTTTACCACATCTAGCTATTTCTATATGAACTTTCTTAATATATAGTTTTCTTCATATCTTTTATGAAAACTAACTTGAGAAGATGATATTGTGATGTCATTCTTTGCTATTCACTTCAAATACATGAAATAATAGATAAAATAGAAAAAAATATAGCTGGTCTCAAAAAAAAAAAGAAAAGAAAAATTTCCATTACCACAGAAAGACCTGAAATATAAAAATACAAGTTAAGTTTTCCAGGTCCCCTAAAAGGAACTCAAATATAAAATGACGAGTAAGCTGAGCCAAGAATTTATGTCCATAGTAAGAAGTTTTAGCTGCAATTTACTCTTTCAGTTAATGAGGACTAAATGTTCTAGAAAAATATGTGGCGTTGAAGCCAAGGGCAGAGGTAGAATGTCTTTATTGGAAATATGTAGATGAATGCAAGAGTTGTGGACACTGACTGGACCCATGACTATGGACTTAGACCAGTTGAAAGTTTCAGAAAACCTCCAAGGAGAAGATAATCCAAGCTACCTTTTAGCATGGTGGCTGGATTTGTGATACCCTCAATATTATTGAGCTGGGGGGAGTCAAGGAATGAAATTCAAACTTAGAAGAGTGATGATTGGCAAGGCCTCTGTGAACCTGTCTGACAATAAAGAGTGAGCACATAGATGAAAAAACATAGAGGGCAGGGCATCTTCCCATTTAAATAGAATCTGTATGTTCTAATTTAAATAATTATGAAGAAAAGCAATGCTAAAATGATAAGCAACCAAAACAATAATCCAGAAAAAAATCAATAATCAGATCACACAGAGGCCAGGATGGTTGTAATGTAATGAGTAACGTGGAGAATAGAAAAGATGAGATCAAAGATGCAGTGTCAGGCCGATTATTCGAACAGTCTCCTGATGGCAAGGGCAGATGCAGGGTACTACGTTTAGTCACTTTGTAATAATCCTAAAGTGATGGTGGCTAGGACTATGGTGGACTTGCTCTGATTTTCTTCAGTTTCAGCTTGAACTTGCATATGAGTAATTGATGGTCTTTTTCACAGCTGGCCACTGGCTTTGTTCTGACTGATGATATTGAGCTTTTCCATCGTCTCTTTCCACAGATGTAGTAAATTTGATTTCTGTGTGTTCTATCTGGTGAGGTCCACGTGTATAGTCTTCGTTTATGTTGGTGAAAGAAGGTATTTGCAATAAAGAAGTCGTTGGTCTTGCAAAATTCTATCATTCCATCTCCGGCACTGTTTCTATCACCAAGGCCATATTTTCCAACTACTGATCCTTCTTCTTTGTTTCTACCTTTCTCATTCCAATCGCCAGTAATTATCAATGCATCTTGATTGCATGTTCGATCAATTTCAGACTGAAGCAGCTGATAAAATTCTTTTATTTCTTCATCTTTGGCCCTAGTGGTTGGTGCACAAATTTGAATAATAGTCGTATTAATTCTTCTTCCTTGTAGGCATATGGATATTATCCTATCACTGACAGCGTTGTACTTCAGGATAGATCTTGAAACATTCTTTTTGATGATGAATGCAACACCATTCCTCTTTGAGTTGTTATTCCCAGCATAGTAGACTATATGACTGTCCGATTCAAAATGGCCAATACCAGTCCATTTCAGCTCACTAATGCCTAGGATATCGATGTTTATGCATTCCATTTCATTTTTGACGATTTCCAATTTTCCTAGTTTCATACTTTGTACATTGCAGGTTCTGATTATTAATGGATGTTTGCTGCTGTTTCTTCTCATTTTGAGTCATGCCACATCAGCAAACGAAGGTCCTGAAAGCTTTACTCCATCCACATCATTAAGGTTGACTCTCCTTTAGGAGGCAGCTCTTCCCCAGTCATCTTTTGAGTACCTTCCAACCTAGAGGGCTCATCAAGGTGGATTGACACAGTGGCTGCAACAATGAGCTCAACCATAACAATGATTGTAAGGATGGCGCAGGACCAGGCAGTGTTTTGTTCTGTTGTGCGTAGGGTCGCTATGAGTCAGAACCGACTCAATGGCACCTAACAACAACAACAACAACAGGACCATGGTGATAACAGTGGAGGTGGTGAGATTTGGTGGGATTCTAGGTATGTTTTTCTTTTGAAAGAATGGGCACATGGTATAAAAAAGGAATTCAAAGACAATGCTTGGTGTGAGAAAACTGCTCAGCATCTAAAAGAGTAGAGTTCCCATTAACTGTGATAGGAAAGACTGCAGGCGAATATATTTGGAAGTTTAATATCAGGGTTGTAGTTTGGAGAGAGTTGAGTTTGAGGTACCTGTGAGGCATCCACTTGAGAAGTCAAGTAGGAAGCTGGGTATTCCAGTCTGAAATTTAGGGGAGTGTTCCTCTCTGGAAACAAAAATTTTGGAGTCATTGGAGTGCAGATGACTTTTAAGGCCATGGGTCTGGATGCTATTGCAAAAGAGTCAGGGTAGCTGGAGCAAAGAGGATTAGGAGTGAGCCTTAAGGCCCTCCATGGCTTGAGGTTGGAAAGATGAGCAGGACACATCAAAGGAGGCTAGTGGCCAGTGAAGTAGGATAAAAACTACAATAATATATAACACTGAAAGTGAAGTACATTAGTTTCTTCTGGCTGCTGTATTAACTACATGGCCAGAAACTTGGTGGCACAAAACAACAGAAATGTATTCTCTTACAGTTCTGAAGGCCATGAGTCTGAAATCAGTTTCACAGTGCAGAAATCAAGGTGTGTGCACAGTCACACACTCTCCGGAGACTCTATGGGCAAATCCATTCATTGCCTTTTCGAACTTCTGGTCGTTTCAGGTTTTCCTTGGTTTGTGACCATATTATGCCAATTTCTGCCTCTGTAGTCACATTAACTTCTCTTCTGTCCGTGTCAATTCTCTCTTTGCATCTCTCTCTCTCTCTGTGGTAAAAATATACACAACAAAACATTTGCCAATTCAACAATTTTTACATGTGTAGTTCAGCGGTATTGATTATTTGCATCTCTCTCTCTCTTTTAAGAGAAAGGTAAGTTTTACTATTGGGTAAGCATTAAACCAGAATGTGATGCATCACAGGAAATCCACTAAAGAGATTACAAAGTCAGCAAGGTAACTGACCCTTTGTATAGCCAGGAGTATACAACTCATTACTTTCATCTTTTCAGGATAAAATTACTAATTTTCTAATGTCTTTATGGCAAGACACCTGAAGTTATGTAAAACCCTTACCAGGAAACTGGGAGGTAAGGATATGATATTCTTTGCAATTACATTTCAGAGGAGAAGGTCCTTGAGAAACTTTCTTTTTTTTTACTTTAATTTTTATTGTGCTTTAAGTGAAAGTTTACAAACCAAGTCCGCCTCTCACACAGAAACTTATATACACCTTGCTACATACTCCCAATTGGTCTCCCTCTAATGAGACATCCCACTCCCTCCCTCCACTCTCTCTTTCTGTGACCATTTCTCCAGCTTCTAACCCTCTCTACCCTCTCATCTTTCCTCCAGGGAGGAGAGGCCAACACAGTCTCAAGTGTCCACCTGATCCAAGAAGCTCACTCCTCACCAGCATCCCTCTCCAACCCATTGTCCAGTCCAATCCCTGTGTGAAGAGTTGGCTTTGGGAATGGTTCCTGTCCTGGGCCAACAGAAGGTCTGGGGGCCATGACCACCGGGGTCCTTCCAGTCTCAGTCAGACCATTAAGTCTGGTCTTTTTATGAGAATTTGGGGTCTACATCCCCCTGCTGTCCTGCTTCCTCAGGGGTTCTCTGTTGCGTTCACTGTCAGGGCAGTCATTGGTTGTAGTCGGGGACCATCTAGCTCTTCTGGTCTCAGGCTGATGTAGTCTCTGGTTTATGTGGCCCTTTCTGTCTCTTGGGCTCATAGTTACTTTGTGTCCTTTGTATTCTTCATTCTCCTTTTATCCAGGTGGGTTAAGACCAATGGATGCATCTTAGATGGCATCAAGCATAACAACTATTGTATGGATGGCTCAGGACTGGGCGGGCAGTGTTTCGTTCTGTTGTGCATACGGTTGCTATGAGTCGGAACTGACTCGACGGCACGTAACAACAGCAAGAAAAACATACAAAGTTTATTAATATATAAACTTTTGAAAACCAACTTGAGATAAGATGAAATTATGATGTTACCCTTTGCCATCTTAACCCCATTCACTTCAAACACATGAAATAATAGACAAAATAGAACAAAATACAGTTGGTCACCCCAAAAAGTTAAACTTTTTCTTGTACCACAGAAAGATCTGAAACATAAAAATGCAAGTTATGTTGATGGTTATGTGTGTGGAGAGGGAGGAAGGGAGAGGGGTATTCACTAATTAGATAGTAGTCAAGAACTGTTTTAGGTGAAGGGAAAGACAACACACAATACAGGAGAGGTCAGCACAACTGGACTAAACCAAAAGCAAAGAAGTTTCCTGAATAAGCCGAGACTTTTGAAGGCCAGAGCGGCAGGGGTGAGGGTCTGGGGACCACGGCTTCAGGGGGTATCTAGGTCATTTGGCATAATAAAACCTATTAAGAAAACATCCTGCATCCCACTTTGGTGAGTAGCAACTGAGGTGTTAAACACTAGCAAGTGGCTGACTAAGACACATCAATTGGTCTCAACCAACCTGGAGCAAAGGAGAATGAAGAACACCAAAGACACAAGGTAATTTTGAGCCCAAAATTACCTTTTGAGACAGAAAGGGCCACATAAATAAGAGACTACATCAGCCTGAGACCAGAAGAACTAGATGATGCCTGGCTATAACTGATGACTGCCCTGACAGAGAACACAACAGAGAGTCCCTGATGGAGCAGGTGAGCAGTGGGATGCAGATCTTAAGTTCTCATAAAAAGACCAGACTTAATGGTCTGAGTGAGACTAGAAGGACCTCAGAGGTTATGATCCCCAGACCTTCTGTTAGCCCAAGACTGGAACCATTCTCAAAGCCAACTCTTTAGATAGAGATCGGACTGGAGTATAAGATTAAAAAAATGATACCGGTGATGAGTGACTTTCTTGGCCCAAGTAGACACATGAGACTATGTGGGCAGCTCCTGTCTGGAGAGGCATTGAGATGGCACAAGGGGACAGAAGCTGGCTGAATGGACACGGGGAATACAGCATGGAGAGAAGGAGTGTGCTATCCCAATAGGAGAGAGCAACTAGGAGTACGTAGCAGAGCGTATATAAATTTTTTTGTATGAGAGACTGACTTGATTTTTAACTTTCACTTAAAGTATAATAAAAAAAAAATACCAGTTATGTTTTCCAGGTACTAAAAAAAGAACAGAAACATTAGTGGTGAGTATGGTGAGCTATGGATTTGTGTACAAAGCAAGAACTTTTAGCTGTAAGTTTACTCATTCAGATAAAGAGGACAAAATATTCTAGAAAAAATTTGGCATTGAAATCAAGGGCAGAGTTAGAATTTTTTATTTGAAAAATGTGGGTGAACACAAGAGTTGTGGACACTGACTGGACCATGAATACAGACTTAGAACAGCTGAAAGTTTCAGAAAAGCCTCCAAGGAGAACATGAACCAGGCTACCTGTTAGCACAGTGGCTGAAATTGTGATAGTCTCAATTTACTGCACCACGAGAGTCAGGAAAAGGAAGTCAGGATTAGAGGAGTGGTGACTGGTGAGGGCTACTGTGAACATGTTAGACAAGAAATAGTGAGCACACAGATGGAAAAACATGGAGGGGAAAAAAACTTCCCATTCAAATATTATCAGTAAAATCTAACTTAATATCCTTGAAGAAAAGCAAAGCAAAAATGATGACCCACGAGATAAATAATTCAGAAAAAAAATCAATGATCAGATCATACAGAGGCCAGGAAGGTTGAAATGGAGTGAATGATGTGGAGAATAGAAAAGATGAGATCAAAGATGTAGTGTCAGGCAGATTATTCAAACAGTCTCCTGATGGCAAAGGCCAACACAGGGTCACCATGTGTAGTGATTTTGTAATATTCCTGGAATGGTGGTGGCTTTCACCTTGGTGATAACTGTGGAAGTGGTGGATTTTGGTGGAAATCTGAATATATTTGTATGGTATAGACAACAGGGTTTTCTGAAAAAGTGGGCGTGGGGTATAAGAAAGAGAGAGGGATCAAAGATGATGTTCAGTTAGAGAAAACTGCTCAGCACCTTAAAGAATAGGGTTGCCATCAAGAGTGACTGGAAATACTGTGGGCAAAATCTAAGTATCAGTGTAGTATTTTAGAGTATGTTGAATTTGAGGTGCCTGTTAGGAATTCACATGGTGATATCAAGTGAGCAGTTCACTACAGAAGTCTGGAATCCAGGAGAGTGTTCCTTCTGGAAGACATAAATTTGGGAGTTGTTAGTGTGTAGGTGACTTTAAAGCCAGCCATAAGTCTTTTGGCTATTGCAAAGACAATATCTGTTATGAATATCAGTGTGAAGATACTCAACAAAATACTGGCAAACCAAATCTAACAGTGTGCTAAGAAGACTATATGCTATTACCAAGTAGAATTTTGCCCAAAATGAAACAGAAGAAAATCAATGAATGTAATACATCACATGATCAACTCAATCGATACAATAAATAAATAAATAAATAAAACTGGACAAAATCCAACACCCTTTCATGAGAAAACACTCCAGAAACTCAGAACAGAAGGGAAATTTCTTAACGTTAGATTGAGCAGTTATGAAAAACCCACCAGTAAATATCATACTCAACAGAGAAAGACTGAAAGATTTCCCCTCTAAAACCAGGAATAAGATAAAAACACCCTCTCTTACCACTGCTATTCAACATTGGACTCAAAGTTCTAACTAGAGAAATTAGGCAAGAAAAAGAAATAAAAGGCATTCAAACCTGAAAGGAAAGGAAAAATTATCTCCATTCACAGATGACATGATTCTACACATACGAAAAATCCCAAAGAATCCACAGCAAAGCTACTATTACTAATAAATGATTTCAACAAAGTAGCAGGGTACATGAACAAAACAAAAAGCTGTTGTTTTACCTATATGTCAGCAATGATGCAAGTTAAAAGAAAATTAAGAAGGCATTTCCTCTTACAATGGCATATAAAAGAATAAGATATCTAGGAATAAAATTAACCACAGAGGAAAATACTTTTATAATGAAAACTATGAACCATTGCTGAAGGAAATTAAAGAAGATCTAAATCAGTGGAAAGATATTCTCCGTTTATGGACTGGAACTCTCAATGTTGTAAACAAGTCAATAGTCCCCAAAGTAAACTACAGATTCAATGCAATATTTATCAAATTTCTAACAGCTCTTTTTCAGAAATGAAAATGTTATTCCTAAAATTCATGTAAAACTAAGTAGCCAAAACACTCTTAAAAAAGATCAATAAAATAGGAAGACTCACATTTCCTGATTTCAAAACATACTATAAAGAAACTAATCAAAATAGTGTTGTAATGATATAAGGATGAACATATAAACCAATGGAATAGAATTAAGAGCAGAGAAGTAAACTCATACATTTATGCCAAATTGATTTTTGACAAGGGTACCAAGTCCATTAAATGGAGGAGGAACAGTCTCTTTAATAAATGGTGCTGGGAGAACTGGACAAATGCAGAAGAATGAAGATGGACCCATACCTCACACCATATGTAAAAATTAACTCAAAATGCATCCAATGGGCTAAACATAAGAAGTTAAACCATGAAACTCTTATAAAAAAACATAAGAGTAAAACTTCAAGGCCTTATTTTTGACAATGAATTCTTAATTGGCACCAAAAGCACAAGCAACAAAGACAAAATAGATAAATGTTGTCGTTGTTGCTAGGTGCCCTCAAGACTGTTGTGACTCATAGTGACCCCATGTACAACAGAACCAAACGCTGCCTGTTCCTGCACCATCCTCACAATCATCGTTAAGCTTGAGCCTTTGTTGCAGCTACTGTGTCAATCCATCTCATTGAGTGTCTTCCTCTTTTTCTCAGATCCTCTACTTTACCAAGCATGATGTCCTTCTCCAGGGACTGGTCCCTCCTGATAACATGTCCAAGATATGTGAGACAAAATCTCATTTTTGTTTCTAATGTGCATTCTGGCTATACTTCTTCCAAGACAGATTCGTTCCTTCTTTTGGCAGCCCGTGGTATATTCAATATTCTTTGCCAACACCATAATTCAAGGGCATCGTTTCTTCTTTGGATTTCCTTATTCATTGCCCAGCTTTCATATGCATAGATTAATTGTTGTTGTTGTTGTTAGGTGCCCTCGAGCTGGTTCTGACTCATAGCAACACATTAGGACAGAGAAGGATTGTCCCATAGGGTTTCCAATAAGTGTCTGGTGGTTTTGAACTGCCAACTTTTTGGTTAGCAGCCAAACTCTTAACCACTAAGCTACCAGGTGAACATAAACAGAACCAATGAAATTGAAAAAAAAAAAAAAAAGTTGTGCATCAAAGAAATTTATCAAGAAAGTAAAGAGACAATCTACAGAATGGGAGAAAACATTTGGGAACCATATATCTGATAATAGTTAATATCTGGAATATACAAAGAACACTTACAACTCAACAACAGAAGATAAACAACACAGTCATAATGAACAAGAATTTAAATAGGTATGTCATCAGAGATGATGTTATTGTTATTTGCTGTCATTGAGTCAGCCTTGACTAATGGTGACCCTGTGTACAGCAAAACAAAAAATCCTGGGCCATCAGTACGATTGTTTGAAGATCACACAATGTTCTGTTGTGATCTATAGGGTTGTCACTGGCTATCTTTTCAGAAGTAGATCCCCATGCCTTTCTTCCCATTCTGTCTTAATTTTGGAGTTCATGGTAATCTGGTTAGCATCATAGCAACATTCAAGACAGTTGGTGGCCTGACATGAGGTAATTGGCTGTGTATCACACTCAGTGTTCCCACATGGGTGGGATACAATTGCATCACCAATGCCTCAGAGAAGATATACAAATGGGCAATAAGCACATGAAGGGATGTTCAACAGGATTAGTCTTTAGGGAAATGCAAATCAAAACCACAATGAGATACCACTTCACTACCGCTAGGGTGGCGAGTATCAGAAAAATGGAAACTAGTATTGTCAAGGATGTGGAAAAATTGGAACCCTCATACATTGTGGGTGTAATGTAAAATGTGCAGCCCCTGTGGAAAAGTTTGACAGTTCTTCAAAAAGTTAAATATTGAAATACCATATGACCCAACAATTTCATTTCTACGTATATGCCCAAGAGACTTGAAAGCTGGGTGTCCTAGTTATCTAGTGCTGCCATAACAGAAATACCACAAGTGGATGGCTTTAACAAAGAGAAATTTATTTGTTCACAGTAAAGAAGGCTAAAAGCCCAAATTCAAAGCTTCAGCTCCAAGGGAAGGCTCTCTCTCTCTGTCAGCTCTGAAAGATGGTCCTTGCTCTTTGCCTTCCCATGGTCTGGGAGCTTCCCAGGCACAGGGACCCTGGGTCCAAAAGACAAGCTCTGTTCCTGGTGCTGCTTTCTTGGTGATATGAGGTCCCCAACACTCTGCTTGCTTCTCTTTCTTTTTACCTCTTAAAAGATTAAAGGTGGTGTAGGCCACACCCCAAGGAAACTCCCTTTACTTTTTATCAGGGATGTGACCTGGGTAAGGGTCGTGTTACAATCCCACCCTAACCTTTTAGCATAAAATTACAATCACAAAATGGAGGACAACTACAGAATACTGGGAATCATGGCCTAAACAAGTTGATACACATTTTTGGGGGGACATAATTCATTCCATGACACTGAAACTGAGACAGATACTTGTGTGGCAGTGTTTATCACAGCAGTGTTTACAATAACCAAAGGCGGAAACAAGCCATGTGTCCATCAACAGATGAAGACATTAGCAAAATTTTGCATGTCCGTACAATGGAATAGTATTCAGCTGTAAAGAGAAATGAAGTTCTGACACATGCCAGAACTTGGGCGAACCTTGAAAACTTCATGCTGAGTGAAATAAGATGGACACAAAAGGGCAAGTATTTTATGATCCTAATTACACAAGGTATCTAGTTTTTTTTTATCTAGTTACACAAATGCCTAGAGAGCAAAGTTTATTAGTGGTTTCCAGAAGCTGAGGGTGAGGGAATAGGAGTCACTGCTGAAGGGATATTGAATTTCTCTTGGGGGTAATGTAAAGCTTTTTGAAATGAATAGTGTCGATGGTAGCACAACATAGTAAATGTAGTTAATCTCATTGAATTGCACATTTAAAACTAGTTAAGTGGCAAACTTTTTGTTATATATATTTTACGACAATAAAATTTAAAAAAGGAAAACAACACACACACAATGAGATACTACTCCACTGCTGTGAGGATGGCTATACAAAAAATCAATGAATAAATAAGGAAATAAAAACAGATAATACCAAATATTAGAGAGAATGTGGAGAAATGGGAACTCTCATACACCGTTGGCGGGAGGGAAAATTGTGCAGCCACTTTGTCAAACAGTTTGAATTTCTCAAAATGTTAAACATAAAGTTAGTTTATGGCTCAGCAATTCCTCTCCACGTTTACACTCAAGGTGAATGAAAAACTGTGTCTATACAAAGGTTGTGCTAAAATGTCCGTAGCACCATTAGTCCTAACAGCAAAGCAGTGGAAACAACTCAGATGTCCATCAACCTACGAATGACAACATGTGGTGCAGCGACACACTGGACTATTACTCAGCAAATATGGAATGAAGTTATGACACACTCTGCAGCATGGATGAACCTTCAATACACTACAATCAACGAAAGAAATAAGATCTAAGAAAAGGCCATATGATATAGAAATCGGATTAGTGGTTTTCAGGAACTGACGGTTCAGAGAAATGTGCAGTGACTGTTAATTACATAGGATTTAGTTTTGGGGGTGATTAAAATGTTCTGGAATTAGATAATGGTGATCAATGAACACCTTTGTCAATGTACTAAAAACCACCAAATTGGACATTTTAAAAGGATAAATTTCACGGTAAGTGAATTATATTTTAATGAAAACGTTATTAAAAATGAAAATAAATTTAAAGCTTTTGTGCATCAATGGATTTTATCAGGAAAAAGAAGGGGCAGTCTATGAAGTAGGAGAATGCATTTGGCTACCATATATCTGACAGGGGTTTAATGTTCAGAATCAGAAAAAACCTCTATAATGCAATGAAAAACACAAACGACACAATTTAAAAATGAACAAAATCTTGAATAGACATTTTTCCAAAGAAGATACACAAATGGCCAGTAAGCCACGGAAAGATGCTTAACATCGTTAGTAGTTAGGGAAATACAAATCAAAACCACAACGAGATACCCCCTCATGCTCACTGGGAGTGGCTATTACTGTGTTGTTACTGTTAGGTGCCATCGAGTTGGTTCTGTCTTATGGTGACCCTGTGTGCAACAGGAAGAAACACTGCCTGATCCTGTGTCATCCTCACAACTGTTGTTGTGCTTGAGCCCAGTTTTGCTGCCCCTGTGTCAACCCATTTTGTTGAGACCTAGTCTCACCATTCTCCCTTCTAATGAGCATCCTTCTGAGACAGATTTGTTTGTTCTTCTGGCAGTCCATGGTATACTCAATATACTTTGCCAACAACATAATTCAAAAGCATCAATTCTTTTTTGATCTTCTTTATTCATTGTCCAACCTTCACATGCGTATGAGGAGGCTGAAAACACCATGGCTTGGGTCAGGCGCACCTTAGCCCTTAAAGTGATATCTTTGCTTTTTAACACTTTAATGAGGTCTTTTGCAGCTGATTTGCCCAACGCAAAGCATCGCTTGATTTCTTGACTGCTACTTCCATGGGTGTTGATTGTGTATCCAAGTAAAATGAAATAATTGACAACTTCAATGTTTTCTCCATTTATCCTAATGTTGCTTGTTAGTCCAGTTGTGAGGCTTTTGGTTTTCTTTATGTTGAGGTGTAATCCATAGTGAAAGCTGTGATCTTTGATCTTCATCAGTAAGTGCTTCAAGTCCTCTTCACTTTCAGCAAGCCGTGTTTCGTCATTTGCATGTAGGTTGTTAGTGAGTCTTTCTCCAATTCTGATGTCATGTTCTTCTTCATACTGTCCAGCTTCACAGAGTATTTGCTCAGCCTACAGACTGAATAAGCATGCTGAAAGGATACAATTCTGATGCACACCTTTCTTAAATAAACCATGCAGTATCCGCTTGCTCCGTTCAAACACTTGCTTCTTGGTCTAAGTACAGTTTCCTCATGAGCACGACTAAGTGTTCTGGAATTTCTATTCTTTGCAATGCTATCCATAATTTGTTATGATCCACACTGTCAAATCCCTTTGCATAATCAACAAAACACAGTAAACATCTTTCTGGCATTCTTTCCTTTCAACTGGAATACATCTAACATCAGCAATGCTATCAGTCTTTAGGGAAATGCAAATCAAAACCATGATGAGATACCAGTTCACTACCACTAGGTTGGCTAATATCAGAAAAATGAACACTAACAAGTGTTGTCAAGGGTGTGGAGAAACTGGAACCCTCATACATTGTTGGAGCCCTGTGGTGCAGTGGTTAAGAACTTGGCTGCTAATCCAAAGTTCAGCCATTTGAATTCACCAGTTATTCCTGGGAAATCCTATGGGGCAATTCTACCCTGTCCTATAGGGTCACTAGGAATTGGAATCGACTCGGTGACAATGGTTTTGTTTTGTTTTCATACATTGTTGGTGGAAATGTAAAATGTGCAGCCCCTGTGGAAAACAGTTTGATGGTTCATCAAGAAGTTAAATATAGAAATATCATATGACCCAATAATTTCATTTGCAGTTATATAGCCAAGAGAGTTGAAAGCAGGGACTCAAACAGATATTTGTACCCCGATATTTATTATAGCATTATTTACAATAGCCAAAGGTGGAAACAAGCCATGTGTCCATCAGCAGATGAATAAATTAGCAATATTTTGTATATTCATCCATGGAATAGTATTCAGCCATAAAGAGAAATGAAGCTTTGACACATGCTAGAACATGAACAAACCTTGAAAACTTTATTCTGAGTAAAATAAGATGGACACAAAAGGGAAATATTTTATAATCCTACTTATCTGAAGTACCTAGTTACACAAATGCATAGAGAGCAAAGTTTATTAGTGGTTTCCAGAAATTGTGGGGGGGGGGGGACAAGAGTGAGGAAATAGGAGTCATTGCAAAAGGGATACTGAATTTCTCTTTGGGTTGATGTATAACTTTTGGAAATGAATAATGTTGGTGGTAGCTAAATGGCAAACTTTTTAAAAAATGTATTTTACTGCAATAATTTATTTAAAGAAACACAATGAGATAACATGTCACTCCAACTAGGATGGCTATACAAAAAAAAAAATAACAAATGTTGGAGAGAATGTGGGGAAATTAGAACTCTCATATATTGCTGGTGGGAATGAAAATTGTGCAGCCACTTTGTCAAACAGTTTGGCAGTTCCTCAGAATGTTAAACATAGTTCATTTATGGCTAAGCAACACCCCTCCTAGGTTTATACTTAAGGTAACTGAAAGACTATGTCTACACAAAAACTTGTACTCAAATGTTCATAGCAGCATTAGTCATAACAGCAACACAATGGTCACAGCTCAAATGCCCATCAATCCATGAATGAATGAATAAAATGTAGACTAGCTATACAACTAAATATTTCTAAGCAAAAAGAGGGATAAAGTTATGATACATGCTCCAGTATGGATGAACCTTGAATACATTATACTCAATGAGAGAAACCAGAGGAAAAAAAGGCCATACGTTTTATGATTTCATGTATATGAAATATATAGAGCAGGCAAATCCATAGATGCACAAATCAGATTAGTCGTTTTCAAGAACTAGGGGTTTAGAGAATTATGCAGTGACTGCTAATTAGTAGGAAACCCTGATGGCTGTAGTAGTTAAGACCTACTGCTGCTAACCAAAAGGTTGCCAGTTCGAATCCACCAGACACTCCTTGGAAACCCTAGGGAGCAGTTCTATTCTGTCCTGTAGGGTCACTATGAGTTGGAATTGACTCGATGGCAACGGTTTTTTTTTTTTTTTTTTTTTTTTGCTAATTAGTACAGAATTTAGTTTTGGGGGTGATGAAAGTGTTTTGAAATTAGACAATGGTGATTGATGTAGAACTTTGTGAATGTACTAAAACCCACTGAATTGCACATCTTAAAAGGAAAAATTTTGTAGTATGTGAATTAAGTTTTAATTAAAAATAAATTTAAAACTTTTGTGCATCAGTGGACATTATCAATAAAAGGAAGGGGCAACCTACAGAATGGGAGAGAGTATTTGGGTACCACATATCTGATAAGGATTTAATATTCAGAATACAGAAAAAAACTTCTATAACTCAATGACAAAAGGACAAACAACCCCATTTAAAAACGAGCAAAACTTGAATAGACATTTCTCCAGAGAAGATATACAAATGGTCAATAAGCCTTGGAAAGATGCTCAACATCATTAGTCACTGGGAAAATACAAATCAAACCCACTATAAGATACCCCCTCATACCCCCTGGGGTGACTACTACTAGAAAAGTGAAAAATAACAAGTTTTGATGAGGCTGTTGGGAAATTGACATGTTCATCCATTGCTGGTGGGAATGTAAAATAGTGTAAATTTCTGGAAAACACAAGTTTCTTCAAGAAGTTAAACATAGAATTACCATATGACTCAGAAATCCTACTCTCATTGTCTTAGTCATTCAGTGCCACTATAACAGAAATATCACAAGTGGGTGGCTTTAATAAAGTGATTTTTATTCTCTCACAGTCTAGTAGACTACAAGTCCAAATTTAGGGCATCAGCTCCAGGGGGAGGATTTCTCACTCTGTCGGCTCTGGAAGAAAGTCCTTCTTATCAATATTCCCCTGGACTAGGAGCTTCTCTGTGCAGGAACCTCAGGTCCAAAGTACACACTCTGCTCCCAGCACTGCTTTCTTGGTGGTACGAGGTCCCTCAACCCTCTGCTTGCTTCCCTTTCCTTTTATCTCGTGTAAGATATAAGGTAGTACAGGCCGCACTCCAGGGAAACTCCCTTTACATTTGATCAGGAACGTGACCTGAGCAAGTGCTTTACTTCCACCCTAATCCTCTTTAACCACACACAGAGATTATGATTTATAACACATAGGAAAATCACAAAATGAAGGACAACCACACAATATTGGGAATCATGGCCTAACCAAGTTGACACGTATTTTTGGGGGACACAATTCAATACATGACTTGTAGGCGACAACTCAGACAGCTTCTTTACATCAGTATTGATTGTAGCATTATTTACAATAGCCAAACGGTATAAACAACCCAAGTGCTCATCAACACATGAATGGATAAATAAAATGTGATTTCTCTTTTGGATAATAAAAAACATTAGGAAATGGATAGTGGTGACATTTATACAACTAAATGAATGTAATAATTGTTTCTGAATTGTACACTTAAATTTGGTTTCAATGGCAAATGTTTTGTTAAATATATTTTCCCATGATAAAATTACAAAAAAAAAAAAAAAGGCATTAACGGAATAGTACAATGATGAGAAATGTGCTGAAGTGATGGTCCCTTGGCTCAGGTGCTCAGCCAATGAACCTGGGTAGGGCTGTTTAGTAGGGTGGTCACAGGAGGATTCTTTGTAGTCTTTGTGGCCTTTGAGAGTTCAATATCCAAAATCCCTAATTAGTAAGAGTTTTTGCTGTAATTATAATCTTAGAGCACTGCAAATCCCTAAGGAGCAAGGCTCAGAGAAGGAAAACTATTGTGCTGGCTGATGCCCACACCCTGAGGCCAGGATTATGCCATCCCCTACGCTCTAATTCTCTCTGCTCACTCTCCTTTCAGGGCCTTTGCACACATGGACAAGCTCCCTTCTTTCTGCAGGTGCATTCAAAGTCATCCCTATCCTAAAACATTGTCA
The DNA here is from genome assembly GCF_024166365.1 of Elephas maximus indicus. Taxonomy (NCBI): domain Eukaryota; kingdom Metazoa; phylum Chordata; class Mammalia; order Proboscidea; family Elephantidae; genus Elephas; species Elephas maximus. Next base: position 16,283,675 of record NC_064821.1, read on the forward strand.
GGAAGACTGACACCATGTTTAGGTTAAAAAAATAGTTTATACTAACATTATACATATTGGAAACCCTGGTGGAGTAGTGGCTAAGTGCTATGGCTGCTAACCAAAGGGTTGGCAGTTCGAATCCACCAGGCGCTCCTTGGAAACTCTATGGGGCAGTTCGACTCCGTCCTATAAGGTTGCTATGAGTTGGAATCGACTCGACGGCACTGGGGTTGGGGTATATATATATATGTTGTTGTTGTTGTTGTTAGGTGCTGTTGTGTCATTTCCCATTCATAGCAACCCTGTGAACCACAGAACGAAACTGTTGCAGCCACTGTGTCAGTCTATCTCGTTGAGGGTCTTCCTCTTTTTCACCGACCCTCTACTTTACCAAGCATGATGTCCTTCTCCAGGGACTGATCCCTCCTAACAACATGTCCAAAGTATGTAAGATGCAGTCTTGCCATCCTTACTTCTAAGGAGCATTCTGGTTGTACTTCTCCCAAGACAGATTTCTTCGTTCTTTTGACAGTTCATGGTATATTCAGTATTCTTCACCATCACCACAATTGAAAAGCATCAGTACTTCGGTCTTCCTTATTCATTGTCCAGCTTTCACAGGCATATGATGCAATTGAAAATACCATGGCTTGGGTCAGGCACACCTTAGTCTTCAAGGTGACATCTTTGCTCTTCAACACTTTAAAGAGGTCCTTTGCAGCAGATGTGCCCAATGCATAGCATAAGTGGCATAGCTTCCAGCATCACAGCAACACACAAGCCCCAACAGTATGATAAACTGACAGACATGTGGGGGTATATATACATGGAAACACTGGTGGTGTAGCCGTTAAGAGCTATAGCTGCTAACCAAAAGGTTGGCAGTTCGAATCCAACAGGCACCTCTTGGAAACTGTATGGAGCAGTTCTACTCTATCGTATAGCATAGCTGTGAGTCAGAATCAACTCAACAGCAATGGGTTTGGCTTTTTTTTTTAATATATATATACACATATATATCTTCTGTATAAATACAAATGATAATACAGTAAATGCGCCCTCAAAGTACTGATTTTGAAGGCTAATTTTTATGTATGGCTCATTGAATGTTGCTGTCATTTCTACATATTATATTCAGCACTGCATAATATAGTCTTTGTGATCTAAACAAACACGTAACAGCCATTTTATGCTGTTTTTAGAATTTTGGTACCAACTTTTCCTAATTTCAAAATTCTAGCTTAAATATACTTTTTTTTTTTGCATTGCAGATCATAGGTTGAAATTATGGCTTTTTGTTATCAATATTGTAGTAAATTAAAAATTATCAGGAAAATAGTGAAGCTGTGATAGTTTTGCAGTACTCAGTGATGTTGGGCCTTGTTTGTTATGACAACAAAGATATTTTTAGCTGACTGTTATGTTACAATAATTAAAACATGTAATATGCATTCAGAGATAGATAAAATGGCTCTATTGACCTTAAGAGAGAGCCCACATGAGGACCAATATAAATGGCCACTTTATTTGCTACTGAATTGGATTGACGGATTATTTTAATAAAAGGTATTACAACATAAAAATGAATTTGAATTCTTGCCTCACATCAAAAGCAAGAATAAATTCTAGGTAAGTTCAAGCTTCAAATATAAAAGACAAAACTATAGATTGAGGTAACTAGCAGTTTTACAAACAAGACCTACTGAGCACAATTCACTAAGGAAAGCTCTGAGAAATACAACTATATTAAAACTAAGAACATATATTCATCCAAAAATACTATAAAGGATATGCAAAAAAACAACCATGCACCTAAAAAATAAATTAGCACTGCATATTACTGACAAAGATTAATATCTTGGTTATAGAAAGAACTGATATGAATTAATAAGAAATGGATAAAGAGCTCAATAGAAGTACCAGAGAGGAAGTTTCCACAAGAGGAAAAATAAATGGACGGTAAATATGTGAGAAGATGCTTGACTTCATTAATAATAAAAGAAATGCCAACAAATGAAATAATTTTTACACCCTCTAAATTTTCAGAATAAATGAAAATGTGTTAGTGATTATTTGGATCACCAGGAACTTCTCACGAATGTTTAAAATGTTTCATCCACTTAGACAAATTCTTCGGAAGTTGTCAATGAGAGTAAGTTCTCTACTGCACCCAAAATTTTCACCTCAGGTATAAAACTGACTCATTTCCACCAGGAGACGGGCATGAGAATGTTCAAACAGATTTTTTCATAATAGCAGAACAGTAGCTACCAAAATTTCCATCAACATAAAAAATCAGGTGTATTTTGTAATTTCACCATACATAACATAAATACATACAGAATTTAAACAAATTAGTTACTATTACACCCAGCAACATGATTGAATTTCAAAAGCACAATCAGGACACAAATTTTATATATTAATGTTCCACTATTAACAAGTTTAAAAAGGTACAAATTTATAAGTTGAATAGGGATACACACAGTGGTGATAAAACAATGACCTTTAATCCCATTGCCAGTTACATAGAACAAATATGATCAAATACTAGCAATTTAACAGGTGTTTTTTTATTAGTTTTATACGGCTGCCATATCAGAGTGGAAACCCTAGTGGTGTAGCGGTTAAGTGCTATGGCTGCTAACCAAAACGTCAGCAGTTCGAATTCACCAGAAGCTCCTTGGAAACTCTATGTGGCAGTTCTACTCTGTCCTATAGGGTTGCTGTGAGTTAGAATCGAATCAATGGTAATTTTTTTTTTTAATAACAAACTACCACAAAGTGGGTGGCTTAAAGTGAGAAAAATCTTTTGTCTCAGCATTCTGGAGGCTCAAAGTCTGAACTAAGGTTGTCAGCAGGGCTATGTTGTTTCTGAAGGTTCTAAGGGAAGATCCTTTTTCAGCTCTCCCAGTTTCTAGTATTCCTGAAGGGAAAAAGAAACTGACAGAGAACAGAGACTAAGGAGAGGTACAAACAGAGGTCCCATGTCAACTAAAACAGCACGGATTCAGCATCTTGGATGCCTGTTGGGATTGGCAGACAGGGAGTACCAGAAAGCAGCTTCACAGAGCTTCCAGCAGGAGACAAAACAACCAGTAGCCAGCAATACACCCTTCCTCGCCCCTCACCCTTCTTCCCCCTGCTTGGCCCCTGATGCTTCCCAGCAGGCCCAGTTTGCTAGGCTGGCCGGAAGGCACTGGCTCCCTGCCACTTGGATTCACCCCGCCCATATAGGCTGGCTCCTTCCGTGCCATTTTGTTGTTGCTTGTGTTGCTTTTTTTTTTTTTTGGGCTTCTTTTTGTTCTGTCCCTGCCTGTCACCTCCTCCCCCTCCTTTCTCTCAAACACTTGGTTCTGTGTGCCATCTTTCCTTCTTCCTGACAGGCTGTAAAGCGCCACTTGGCTGGGGAACTGCTTCCCCCATCCGTGCTGCAATGCTGGTGGGATCTCTGGGTACTTCTTCTTTTTTTTTTTTTGCAGTCTTTATTTTCTTTTTGTTTTTGCAGCTTGGGAGCCCCTTCCCAGGTCTGTGATGTCATGCTGGTGGGATCCCTGGAGGCTTTTCTCTCTTTTTTTCTTTTTCCTGTTTGTTTTTCTTCATTTATCAGTTTCTTATCTCTTTCTACTTACCTTCTTTTCCTGTTTCCTGAATTTCTGGTGCTGTGTGCCATCTCCATCCCTTCTAGCCAGGCTGTACTGCATGGCTTTGGAGCCACTGCCTCAGTCTGCATACCCATGTCACTGGGATCCTTGGGGGCCTTTTTAAAAAAACTTATTTATTTTTTCTCTTTTCCTGTTTGTTTTTCTTGGTTTCTCATCTCTCCACTCCAATGGCTAGTTCTCTGAGCACTTTTTTTGCTTTTTGGCTCCCGTTTCTCTCTCCTCTACCTCTTCTTTCTCATACCCGTCTTAGCTTCACACATCAAAACCTCCCTTTTCCTTTCTGCTTAACTACACTAGGCAATGAACATCACAGTCCTAAGCAGCACAGGCACAGCCTACCAGAACCTGCCCTGCACTGACCCCCAACCTGCCCTGTTGGCCCTAGTACATGCCATAAACAACCCATCCCAGCCCCTCCCCTTCAGCTGGATCTGCCCTGCTGTGCCATAGCTGAGTGACCAGTGCTGCCCATTGGATGAGAGGGTGAAAAGTATCGAGCCCACAGATGAGCAAACAACAAAGAACACACAGCCTGCCTGCTCAGATATAACCAAATGAAATAAAAAAGCAGGATGAAATAAACAAATCTACAATCAATAAACAAAGAAAATAATGAATGTCCTGAAGACAGCAGGCAATATCAAAACATATATAAAAAAAAGGACAGGATGGTTCCAGTAGGATTCCAAAATAAAACACAAAATGACTTTCCAGTAGAAGAAAAGGCACTGGAACTACTGAAGAGGGAATCCAAATCTCTAATATTCAGAGCTATCCAGGAATTGAAGCAAAAAGCAGACAAAAATGAGGAAAAAATAGACAAATCCACAGAAAATACAGACAAAAAATGGAAGAATTCATGAAAATAATACAGGAACAAAATGTCAAAATAAATTCACAACTAGAAATCATAAAAAAACAACAATTAGAAATCCAAAAGATAAACAATAAGATCTCAGAAATGGACAGTGTCATGGAAGGTCTGGGGATCAGATTTCAAACAATGGAAGAAAAGTTCAGTGAAATTGAAGACAAATACTTGGGTATTACTTTGGGGAAAAAAATTAGAAAAAAAGAACAAAGAAAAATTAAGAAATCCTGAGAATTATGTGCGATACAATCAAAAGCAAAAATTTTACTCGTGATCGGAGTTCCAGAACAGGGGGAGAAAATGAAAAACACACAGACAATCACTGAAGAGTTGCTGACAGAAAACTTTCCTAATATCACGAATGATGAAAAAGTGACCATCCAAGAAGCTCAACGAACCCCATATAGGATAGACCCCAAAAGAAAAACACCAATTCATGTATCATAATCATATTCATTAAAACCAAAGACAAAGAAAGAATCCTGAGAGAAACTCGAGAAAAACAAAAGTCACATATGAGGGGGAAACAATGAGACTAAATTCTGATTACTCAGCAGAAACCATGCAGGCAAGAAGGAAATGGGATAACATATATAAAACCTTGAATGAAAAAAAACTGCCAACCAAGAATAATATACCCTGCAAAACTCTCATTCCAATATGATGATAAAACTAGGACATTTCAAGATAAACAGAAACTAAGGGAATACGTAAATCCAAACTGAGCTTACAAGAATTACTGAAGGGAGTCCTTCAGTTTGAGAATAAACAATATCATACCATAGCCTGAATCTAGGATGCAATATTACACCAGCCAGATACCAACCTAGGAAATGAACTCTCAAGGACGATTCAAATCCAAAAAATTTAAACAGGGAACAAGAGAAGTTAATCTGTCAATGACTACAACATCAGAACAACAAAAGAGGGCATAAACAGAGAAGGTTCACAATTTTCTAATGCAGAGGAAGACATGATGATACCAAGTAATAACAGACTGATTAAAACCTAGGAAGATATGGGTAAATTTCAAGGTAAACATAAAGAAAGTTAAGAAACCAACTCATCAAAATAAAGAAGAAAAACATAAAGTCTCAGTAAAAACAAATCTATAAAAAAAGAGAAAATCGACCATCAAAGGGAATTCGGCACAGGACAGTAAGAGAAACAAAGAAAATGTCTGCACCACAAAAACAAAGAAAAAACACTACAAAATGACAGCAATAAAGTCACACCTATTATCAATAATTACACTAAATGAAAGTGGTCTAAATGCACCCATAAAGAGACAGAGAGTGACAGAATGGATAGAAAAGGATCCATAAATATGACGTCTAGAAGGGCACACCTTAGGAACAAAACGTAAATTTAATAAAAATCAAAGTATGGAAAAAATGTATCAAGCAAACGGCAACCAAAACAGAGCAGGAGTGGCAATACTAATCTCAGATAAAAGGCTTTAAAACAAAGTCCACCATAAAAGGCAAAGAAGGGCACTATATAATGATTAAAGGGATGATCCATCATGAACACATAACCATAATAAATATCTATGCACCCAATGATATAAAACAAACTCTAACAGCACTGAAAAGAGAAAGTCACATAACCATAATAAATATCTATGCACCCAATGATATAAAACAAACTCTAACAGCACTGAAAAGAGAAAGTCACAGTTCCACAATAATGGTAGGACTTCAGTACAACACTCTCAGTAAAGGACAGAACATCTAGAAAGAAACTCAGTAAAGATACAGAAGATCTAAAGGCCACAATCAGTCAACTTGACCTCATAGACATATACAGAACACTCCACCCAACAGCTGCAAAGTACACAATCTTTTCCAACACATGTGGAATGTTCTCCAGAATAGACCACATCTTAGGCCACAGAGCAACCCTCAACAAAATCCAAAACACTGAGATAATACAAAGTCTCTTCTCTGGCTACAATATCATCAAAGTAGAAATTAACAACGGGAAGAGCAAGGGAAAAAAAAAAATTGATTAAATGGAAACTGAATAACACCCTGCTTAAAAACCACCGGGTAATAGAAGAAATCAGAGATGGAATCAAAAAATTACTAGAATCAAATAAGAATGACAACACATCATTCCAAAACGTTTGGGACACAGCAAAGGCAGTGCTCAGAGGTCATTTATAGCAATAGATGCACACATCAAAAAAAGAAGGGATTAAATCAAAACATTAACTACACAACTTGAACAAATTGAAAGAGATCACCAAAAGAATGCTACAGCCACCAGAAGAAAGGAAATAATAAAGATCAAGCAGAAATAAATGCAATAGAGAAAAGACAAGCAATAGAAAGAATCAACAAAACCAAAAATTGGTTTTTTGAAAGGATCAACAAAATCGACAAACCACTGACCAAACTGACAAAAGAGAAACAAGAAAGAGCACAAATAATCCAAATAAGAAATGAAATGGGGGACATTACAACAGACTCAACTGAAATAAAAAAGATCATAACAGAGTACTATGAAAAACTATATTGAACAAATTTGAAAACCTAGAGGAAATGGACAAACTTCTAGGAACACACTACCTACCCAAAGTAACACAAAATGAAGTTGAAAATCTGAACAAACCCACAACAAGAGATGAAATTGAAAAGGTAATAAAAAAAAAAACCTCCCGACAACAACAACAAAAAACCCTGGCCCAGATGGTTGCACTGGAGAATTCTACCAAACATTCAGAGAAGGGCTTGCACCAGTACTCAATCTATTTCAGAACATAGAAAAGGAAGGGATACTTCCAAATTCATTCTTTGAAGCCAGCATAACCCTGATTTCTAAACCAGGCAAAGAAATCACAAAAAAAGAAAACTACAGACCAGTATCTCTCAAGAATACAGACGCAAAAATTCTCAACAAAATTCTAGCTAATAGAATTCAGCATCATATCAAAAACAAACAAACAAAAAAAAACACACCACTACCAAGTAAGATTCATACCAGGTATGCAAGGATGGTTCAACATTAGAAAATCCATCATCATAATCCACCACATAAATAAAGGAAAAAAATCACATGATCATCTCAATTGATGCAGAAAAGGCATTCAACAAATTCCAACACCCATTCCTGATTAAAAATTCTTAGTAAAATAGGCATAGAAGGGAAATTCCTCAACATAATAAAGGGCATCCATACAAAACCAACAGCCAACATCATTCTTAATGGAGAGAGGCTGAAAACATCCCCCTTGAGAACAGGAAAAAGACAAAAAAAAAAAAGTTTTTTTTTGTCGGTTGCCCTTTATCACAACTCCTATTTAACATTGTCCTGGAAGTTCTAGCTAGAGCAATAAGGCAATAAAAAGAAGTACAGTGCATCCAAACTGGTAATGAAGAAGTTAAACTGTCCCTATTTGCAGATGATATGATACATAGAAAACCCAAAAGACTGCAAGAGAAAACTACAAGAGCTAATAGAAAGATTTGGCAGGGTAGCAGGATACAAGTTAAACATAAAAAAAAATCAGCCGAATTCCTATACATAAACAAAGAGAATAATGAAAAGGAAATCAGAAAAACAATACCATTTATAATAGCCCCTGAAAAAAAAAAAAAAAACTTAGGAATAAACCTAACCAGGGAAGACTTATGCAAAGAAAACTTCAAAACACTACTGCCAGAAACCAAAAGAGATCTACATAAATGCAAAAGCATACCATGCTCATGGATAGGTAGATTCAACATTGTGAAGATGATAATTATACCCAAAGTGATTTATAAATACAATGTAATCCTTATCGAAATACCAACAGCTTTCTTTAAAGAGATAGAAAAACTAATGACTAGCTTTATATGGAAAGAGAAGAAGCCCTGGATAAGTAAAACACTATTGAAGAAGATGAATAAAGTAGGAAGACTCAAACCACCTGACCTCAGAACCTACTACACGGCTACGGTAATCAAAACAGCCTTGGTAGTGGTACAATGACAGATACGTTGATCAATGGAACAGAATTGAGAACCCAGATGCAAATCCATCCAGTTACTGTCACCTGATCTTTGACAAGTGCCCAAAGTCCATCAAATGGGGAAAAGACACTCTTTTTAATAAATGGTGCCAGTAAAACTGGACGTCCATCTGCAAAAACTTGCAACAGGACCCACACCCCACACAAGAACATTCAAAATGGATCAAAGACCTAAATATAAAACAAAAAACTATAGACGTCATAGAAGAAAAAATAGAATCAACACTAGAGACCCTAATACATGACATTGACATGATACAAACCGTAACTAACAACACAGGAACTCCAGAAGATAAGCTAGATAACTGGGATCTTCTAAAAACTAAACACTTAGGCTCATCAAAAGACTTCACAAAAAGTGTAAAAACAGCACCTATGGAGTGTAATAGCCAAAAAGATTTTGGCTATTACAAATCTGACAAAGGTCTAATCTGTAAAATCAACAGGAAAATTCAACACCTCTACAACCAAAAGACAAATAATCCAATTAAGAAGTGGGCTAAGGAAATGAACAGACAATTCGGTAAAGAAGACATTCTAACAGCTAAGAGACACATGAAGAAACTCTTGAGAATAGTAGCCATTATTGTTATTCTTAGGCGCCATGTAGTCGGTTTCAACTCAGCGACCCCATGTACAACATCCTGTGTCATCTTCACAATCATTGTTATGCTTAAGCCCATTGTTGCAGCCACTGTATCAATCCATCTCACTAAAGGCCTTCCCCTTTTCACTGACCTTTTACTTTACCAAGCATGATGCCCTTCTCCAGGGATTGATCCATCCTGACAACATGTCTAAAGTATGTGAGACTTATTCTAGCTATCCTTGGTTCTAAGGAGCATTCTGATTGTACTTCTTCCAAGACAGATTTCTTCATTCTTTCGGCAGTCCATGGTGTGGTCAATATTCTTCTCCAACACCACAACCCGAAGGCACCAATTCTTCTTTGGTCTTCCTTACTCATTGTCCAGCTTTTGCATGCATATGATATGGTTGAAAATACCATGGCATGGGTCAGGCGCACCTTAGTCTTCAAGGTGATGTCTTTGCTTTTCAGCACTTTACAGAGGTCCTTGCAGCAGATTTGGCCAATGCAATGTGTCTTTTGATTTCTTGACTGCTGCTTCCATGGGTGTGGATTGTGGATCCAAGTAAAATGAAATTCTTGACAACCTCAATCTTTTCTCTGTTTATCATGATGTTGCTTATTGGTCCAGTTACGAGGATTTTTGTTTTCTTTATGTCCATACTGAAGGCTGTGGTCTTTGATCTTGATCAGTAAGTACTTCAAGTCCTCTTCACTTTCAGCAAGCAAGGTTGTGTCATCTGCATAACACAGGTTGTTAATAAGTCTTCCTCCAATCCTGATGCCCTGTTCTTCTTCATATAGTCCAGCTTCTTGGATTATTTGCTCAGTATACAGGTTGAATAAGTACGGTGAAATGATACAACCCTGAAGAACACATTTCCTGACTTTTAACCATGCAGCATCCCCTTGTTCTATTCGAATGATTGCCTCTTGATCTATGTACAGGCTCCTCATGAGCACGATTAAGTGTTCTGGAATTCTCATTCTTCACAATGTTATCCATAATTTGTTATGATCCACACAGTCGAATGCCCTAGCATAGTCAATGAAACACAGGTAAACATCTTTCGAGTATTCTCTGCTTTCAGTCAGGATCCATCAACATCAGCAGTGATATCCCTGGTTCTGCATCCTCTTCTGAATTCATCTTGAATTTCTGGCAGTTCCCTGTTGATATGCTGCTGTGCGCTTTTCAATGATCTTCAGCAAAATTTTACTTGCGTGTGATATTAGTGATATTGTTAAATAATTTCTGCATTAGGTAGGGTCACCTTTCTGTGGAATAGACATAAATATAGATCTCTTCCAGTGGTTGACCACGTAGCTGTCTTCCAAATTTCTTGGCATAGATGAGTGAGTACTTCAGCGCCGCATCTGTTTTTTGAAACACCTGAATTGGTATTCTGTGAATTCCTGGAGCCTTGTTTTGTGTCAGTGTCTTCAGTGTAGCTTGGACTTCTTCCTTCAGTACCATTGGTTCCTGCTCATATGGTACCTCCTGAAATGGTTGAATGTGTATTCCTTCCATCTTCTTTTTGTGCTTCCTGAGTCATTTAATATTTTCCCCATAGAATCCTTCAGTATTGCAACTCAAGACTTGAATTGTTTCTTCAGTTCTTTCAGTTTGAGAAATGCAGAGCATGTTCTTGCCTTTTGGTTGTCTATATCCAAGTCTTTGCTCATGTCATTATAATACCTTACTTTGTCTTCTTGAGCTGCCCTTTGAAATCTTCTTTTCAACTCTTTTACTTCATCATTTCTTCCTTTTGCTTAGCTACTCGACATTCAAGAGCAAGTTTCAGAGTCTCTTCTGACATCCATTTTGGTCTTTTCTTTCTTTCTTGTCTTTTTAATTACTTCTTGCTTTCTTCTTGGATGATGTCCCTGATGTCATTCCATATCTCACCTGGTCTTCGGTCATTAGTGTTCAACACGTCAAATCTATTCTTGAGAAGGCCTCTAAATTCAGATGGCTTATAGTCGAGGTCATACTTTGGCTCTCCTGGACTCGTTCTAATTTTCTTCAGTTTTAACTTGAAATTGCATATGAGCAATTGATGATCTGTTCCACAGTCAGCCCCTGGCATTGTTCTGACTGATGATATTGAGCTTTTCAATCATCTCTTTCCACATACGTAGTCAATTTGATTCCTACGTATTCCATCTGGTGAGGTCCATGTGTAAAATTGCCATTTATATTGTTAAAAAAAGGTATTTGCAATGAAGAAGGCATTTGTCTTACAAAATTCTATCATGCCATCTCTGGCATTGTTTCTTTCACCAAAGCTGTATTTTCCAACTACTGATCCTTCTTTGTTAACAACTTTCGAATTCCAATCTCCATTAATTATCAAAGCATCCTGACTGCATATTCAATCAATTTCAGACTGCAGAATTTGGTAAAAATCTTAAATTTATTCATCTTTGAAGTTAGTGGTTGGTGTGTAAATTTGAATAATAGTCGTCATATTAACTGGTCTTCCTTGTAGGTGTATGGATATTTTCCTGTCACTGACAGCCTTGTACTTCAGGATATATCTTGAAATATCCTTTTTGACGATGAACGCAATTCCATTCCTCTTCAAGGTGTCATTCCTGGCATAGTAAACCATATGATTGTCTGATTCCAAATGGCCAGTACTAGTCCATTACAGCTCAGTAGTGCCTAGCATATCAATGTTTATGGGTCCCATTTCGTTTTTGATGACTTCCAATTTTCCTAGATTAATACTTTGTACATTCCACACTCTGATTATTAATGGATGTTTGCAGCTGTTTCCTTTCATTTTGAGTCTTGCCACATCAGCAAATGAAGGTCCTGAAAACTTGACTCCATCCATGTCATTAAAGCCGACTCTGCTTTGAGGAGGCAGCTCTCCCCTAGTTGTATTTTTAGTGCCTTCCAACCTGATTTGCTCATCTCCTGGCACTATATCAAATAATGTTCTGCTGCTATTCATAAGGTTTTCAGTGGCTAAATCTTTTCACACATAGACTTCCAGGTCTTCCTTCCTAGTCTGATTAGTCTGGAAGCTCAGCTGAAACCTGTCTGCCACGGGTGACCCTGCTGGTATGTGAATATCTGTGGGATAGCTTCCAGAACCACAGAAACACACCAGCCCCCAAGTATAACAAACTGACAGAGAGGCGGGGACACTTGAAATTAGAGAAATGCAAATCAAAACCACAATGAGATACCACCTCACCCCGAAATTACTGGCATGAATCAAACAACAGAAAATAAATGTTGGAGAGGTTGCAGGGAGATTGGAACTCTTATGCACTGCTGGTGGAAATGCAAAATTGTACAACTATTTTGGTAAAGGATATGGCACTTCCTTAGAAACCTAGGAATAAAAATACCATATGATCCAGCAATGCTACTCCTAGGAATATATCCTAGAGAAATAGGAGTAGTCGCACAAATAGACATATGAATAGCCATGTTCATTGCAGCACTGTTCACAATAGCAAAAAGATGGAAACAACCTCAATGCCCATCAAGAGATGAATGGATAAACAAACTATGTTACATAATATGCAATGATAAAGAACAACAATGAATCTGCAAATCATCTCACAACATGGATGAATCTGGAAGGCATCATGCCGAGTAAAATAAGTCAATCACAAATGGCCAAATATTTGTGTGAAGCCACTACTATAAAAATTCATGAAAAGGTTTACACACACACACAAAGACAATCTTTCATGACTATGAGGGAAGGGATGGGTGAGGATGGAAAAACACTAAATGGACAATAGATAAGTGATAACTTTGGTGAAGGGTAAGACAGTACACAATACTGGGGTAGCCAGCACAGCTTGTACAAGGTAAGGTCATGGAAACAAGGTCCATAGACACATCCAAACTCCCTGAGGGACCAAATTGCTGAGTTGAGGGCTGTGGGGACCATGGTTTCAGGAAACGTCTAGCTCAATTGACATAACAGTTTATAAAGACAATGTTCTACATTCTACTTTAGTGAGTAGTGTCTGGAATCTTAAAAGCCTGTGAGCTGCCATCTAAGATACTCCACTGGTCTCACCCCTATGGGAGAAAGGGAGAATGAAGAAAACTAAAGACACAAGGGAAAGATTAGTCCAAAAGACTGATGGATCACAACTACCACAGCTTCCACCAGACTGAGTTCAGTACAACTAGGTGATGCCTGGCTATCACCACTGACTGCTCTGACAGGAATCACAATAGAGGGTCCTGGACAGAGCTAGAGAAAAATGTAGAGCAAAATTCCACCTCACACACACACACACACACACACACACACAAAAAGACCAAGCTTACTGGCCTGACAGAGACTGGAGAAACCTCGAGAGTATGGCCTCGGGCACACTTTTAGCTTAGTTATGAAGTCACTCCTGAAGTTCACCCTTCATCCAAAGATTAGATAGGCCCATAAAACAAAATGAGACTGAAGGGGCACAGCAGCCCAGGGGTAAGGACTAGAAGGCAGGAGGGGACAGGACAGCTGGTAATACGGAACCCAAGGTCAAGAAAAGAGAATGTTGACTTGTCATGGTTTTGTTAACCAACATCAAAAAATAATAAGTGTACTAACTATTTAATGAGAAGGTAGTTTGTTCTGTTAGCCTTCATTTAAGGAAGAAACAAAAAAAGAAAAATTAAAGTCAGGCTTCTCAGACTTCACCATGCCTCAAAACCTCACAAAGTGCTTTTTAGAATGCATTTCTTTTGAGGAAACCCTGGTGGAGTAGTGGTTAAGTGCTATGGCTGCTAACCAAAAGGTCAGCAGTTTGAACCCACCAGGCAGTCCTGGAAAACTCTATGGGGCAGCTCTACCCCATCCTGTAGGGTCCCTATGAGTCAGAATCAACTCAATGACAACGGCTTTGGTTTTTTGTTGTTGTTGTTATCTTTTGGGTATCTCCCCAGAGATCCAAGTCACTAGTTCTGAGGTGAGTTATGGAAACGAACCACCAGTATGAATAAAGGCCTTAGGTGACTTATCTTTACAGGTGCTCTGGGGACATAAATGAAGGCAGTTCTGCATGAGAAGACACCTGGTGTGCCAGGATAGAGGCCATCTTCCCAGTGTGATGACCACCATTAGTGATGACCAGAACAGAAGGCTTTCCAGAAACTCTACTGATGGTCCTACAAGACCTACACGGTTGTCACCCCCACACCACGGAGATGATTCTGACTGCATGTCCTGCTTTTGTTTTTACTTGTGGAAAGATAACCTCCCTAGTCCTGCCAACTTTGCTTTTCTCCCATCGTGTTTTATACTGAACACATCTTCCTCAAAATAAAGTCCATTTCCACAGGTAAATTTTTACCCTAATAAATTCACATTAAAAATTATATATAAGAATTGTTACAGTGCAGTCTTCCCCTTAAAACCTCACTGACTCAATTCACTTTACTTAATCCTATTTCCCTGTGTGAACACGACCAGAAATTACAAAGAAAAAAAATGTAAGATAAATTGAATAAGGGGAAAAGTAAACAAACAAACAAAAAACCCATATACCCTCTGTTATGAATTGAATCATGTCCCCCACAAATATGTCTTGAAAATTCTAACCTCCATGCCTGTGGTTGGAGCCCTGGTGGCACAGTGGTTAGGAGCTCTGCTGCTAACCAAAAGATCAGCATTTCATATCCACCAGCCGTTCCTCGGAAACCTTATGGAGCAGTTCTACCCTGTCCTATGGCATCTCTATTAGTCAGAATTGACTCAAAAGGCATTGGGTTATGATTGTGGTTATAGTCCCTTTTGGGAATGGATTGTCTTTGTTATGCTAATAAGGCAGGATTAGTGTAGGGAATATTTTGAGTCGATCTCTTTTGAAATATGAAGGAGATTAAACGAGCAAGTAGAGCAGAGATTGGGAAAGACTGATGCCAATCCACGTGGAGATCTCCAAGGAACCAGGAAACAAGCGGAAAAGACAAGGATGTTGATACAGAGCTGAGGGAGACAGAAAGCTTTCCCTTACAGCTGGCATCTGAATTCAGACTTCTAGCCTCCTAAATTTTGAGAAAATAATTTGTTAAAACCATCCACTTGTAGTATTTCTGTTATAGCAGCACTAGATAACTAAGACAAACTCTTTTTTTTTCCAAGCAATGTATTGTACACAGCAAATAGTTTTCCTTCCAACAGTTTATACACAAATTGTTCTGTGACCCTGGTTGCTGTCCCCACAGTGGGTCAGCATTCCCCTTATTTCTACCTTGCTTCCCTGTTTCTATTCCTCCAGTTTCCCTGCCTCTCCTTGCCTTCTTATCTTTGCTTTTGGGCAAATGTTGCCCATTTGGTCTCTTACAGTTGATTGTTTCAAGAAACACTTTCCTCATGAATGTTATTGTTCATTTTATAGGCCAATCTATTGTTTGACTTCAAGGTGACCTCTGGGAGTGACTTCAGTTGCAGATTAAAAGGATGACTTAGGGCAATTATCACAAGGGTTCCTCCAGTCTCTATCAGTCCAGTAAGTCTGATCTTTTTTCATGAATTTGAGTTTTGGGATTTCCAGAACACTTAATGGTGCTCATGTGGACAGAATCTGTACATAATCCAAAAGGCAGTCATTCAAACAGAACAATGGCATGCTGTGTGGTTTAAAATCAGGAAAGATGTGGATCAAGGCTGTACTCTTTCACCATACTTATTCAATCTCTATGCTGAGCAAATAATCCAGGAAGCTGGACGATATCAAGAAGAATGTGACATCAGGAGTGGTGGAAAACTCAACCTGCAACATACAGATGACACAACCTTGCTTGCTGAAAGCAAAAAGGACTTGAAGCACTGATGAAGTTCAAACACCACAGCCTTCAGTATGGATTACATGTCAACATAAAGAAAACAAACTCCTCACAACTGGACCAATAAGAAACATCATGATAAACAGAGGAAGGATGGAATTTGCCAAGGATTTCGTTTTAGTTGGATCCACAATCAATGCCCATGGAAGCAGCAATCAGGAAATCTCCTGCAAAAGACCTCTTTAAAGTGTTAAAAAACAAGGATGTCACTTTGTGCGTCCAGGTGCACCAGACCCCAGCCATGGCATTTTCAATCTCCTCATATGCATGCAAAAGCTGGAAAATGAATAAGGAAGACCAAGGAAGAGTTGATGCCTTTGATTTATGGTGCTGGGGAAGAATAGTGGATATACCGTGGACTGCCAGAAGAATAAACAAATCTGTGTTGGAAGAAGCACACTCAGAATGCCCCCTAGAAGGAAGTATGGAGAGACTTTGTCTGATGTACTTTGGACATGTTATCAGGAGTAACCAGTCACTGGAGACGGACATCATGCTTGGCAAAGTAGGCAGTGAGTAAAAGAGAGGAAGACCCTCAATAAGATGGATTGACACAGTAGGTTTAAAGATGGCTGAACCATAGCAAAGATTGTGAGAACGGTGCAAGACTGGGCAGTGTTTCATTCTGTTGTATATAGGATTGATTTGAGCCGGAAGCTACTCGAAAGCACCTAAAAATGACAATTAACAACAGGTTCAGGGAGAAACAGTGACCTTGTGTGATTGAGCATTATAACTGGATATGATGCCTAAGTCTGTGGCAGCCATTCCTGGCCATGAGGGTAACCATTCCTAGGATGAAGGTACCTTGTTGAAGCCCCTCATGGAAGAATAAAAAAATTCTTTTGTTTTTTTTTGCATTCTCTATCTCTGAAGTTCTTGTAACGAAAGTTAACTCTATTGTTTATGTATTTTAGAGTCAAGGTTCATATTTTCTTATTAGAAGCAAAGCCTTCTAATAAGATTCAATTATCACAGTCATCTGAAGCCACTGAGATAATCCAAATATGCCAATTTTATACATTTTGTAGGGGGAAATTGTGGTTCAGTGGTAGCATTCTCACCTTCCATCGAGAGACCCAGTTTCAATTTTTGGTCAATAAACCTCATGTGTCACCACAACCTGTCTGTCCGTGGAGCATTGAGCATTGTTATGATGCTGACTAGGTTTCAGTGGATCTTCCACATTAAGGTTAACTAGGAAGAAAGCCCTGGCTATCTTCTCCCAAAGAAATCAGCCAGTGAGACCCTGTGGATCACAATGATTCTACCCATTATGGATGGGGTTGCCATGAGTCAAGTGCCAAGGTGATGGCAGCTAGCAACAACACCCAGTACAAAAATAAATGATTAAACTGAGTATGGTGGATGCTAATGTTACCCGGACACACAGGTTTTACCAACGACATGTCATAGTAATATCTAAATTTGGGCATAAAGGGTCAGCTCTCTGGTCTCGCAGTGGGATTAAGCCTGATTTCCATTCACATGACTCAACCCATGGCATCAGGCTGAAGCTAGTCTCTAGCTTTTCCCACAGCCTTGTCTGCATCCTTTCCCTACCCTTCTACCGTCTCCTGCTTTCTTTATTCTGAGACTGTGCCACAGAAATAAATCAACCCTGCCTCAGGCTCCGCTTCTATGGAACTTGCCCAAAGAGACTCAGCTTAGAGAATTAAAATAATTTGTCAAACAACACAGAGCTACACAAAGAATAAAGGCAAATTTCAAACCTAAGTTGAATTGCACTTAGCCATTATGTTGTGTTGTCATTTTAAAAGAACGTGGTAATGGGAGAGTCAGGCATTCTGCCTCACATGTATTCTTTTCCCTTTGATGCCATCTAGAAATCCAAGCTGAAAGTGGTAAGATAATCACTGAAAAGCAGTTATGCTCCTGAAAATTTTTCTCAAAGCCCCCTTCACATCCCTGTTTCTCAGGCTATAGACAAAGGGGTTCATCATGGGAGTGACCACAGTGTACATCACTGAAGCTACTGCAGTCTTCCTGGAAGAGTGTGTAAATGCAGCACTAACATACGTGCCTAAGCCCGTCCCATAAAACAAGGAAAAAACTGAGAGGTGAGACCCACAGGTAGAAAAAACTTTATACTTTCCACCTGCTGATGGCATTCTCAAAATGGAGGAAGCAATTTGTATATAAGAGAAAACGATCCCAGAGAGAGGAACACCACATAATATGGTAGCTGCAAAATATGAGAAGATGTTATTGAGGAGGGCATCAGAACAGGCAACCTCAATGACCTGAAGAACTTCACAAAAAAAGTAAGGAATTTCCGGATCTGGGCCGAAGGACAGTTGCAACACCATCAGACCGTGGAACAAGGCATTCATGATCCTAATGAACAAGGAAAGTAGAAACAGCAGGCCACAGAGGCGAATGTTCATGATGACTGTGCATGTCAGTGGGTGACAAATTGCCACATAGTGGTCATAGGCCATTACTCCCAGGAGAAAATTTTCCAAAGCACCAAAAATCAGGACAAAGCAGAGCTGGGTGAGGCAGCCTGCAGAAGTGATGCTCTGATGCTGTGTTTGGAGGTTCACCAGCATCTTTGGGATCGTGGCTGTGCTGAAACAGATGTCAGTGAAGGACAGATTGGCAAGAAAGAAATACATGGGGGTGTGGAGGTAGGAGGCAAAGGTGACAGCCAGGACAATGAGTAGGTTTCCCAGGACAGCGATCACATACATGGACAAGAACAGGCTAAAGAGGAGGGGCTGCAGTTCTAGATCCTCTATCAGTGCCAGGAGAAGGAATTTTGAAATATCTGTTTTATTTCTGGGTTCCATATTGTTGATGAATGATGGAAAAGAGATGATAAGACAGTAAAATGCATGGTTCCTGGAACAGCAGACGCTGCATCACCAGAGGCAAAAATCATCTTGGGAAAGAACAAAAGGAATAAAGAGGAAAACAAATGGGATGTCTTCATGATGCATACTTTGTTACTTCAAAAATAAACAGATGTTGATACAGCAGAGAATTCTGGAAAGGGGCAAAATTGCATCCATGGTTTTTGTTCTGTTTTTGCACAATCTGCTGGCATGATCTTTTACATATTAGGTAATTTTACAAAAACAAACAGATAGGGAAGTAGCCTAATGTGTCTGTCTGGGCCTCCAACTCCTTCATCATAGTTCAGAGGCAGACAACAGAGTTAATATGAAAGTGTGTTAAGAACCGGAGATGGAAGGGTAAAGTGAAGCAGTCCCCTTCCCCACAAGAATGTAGGTAAATGTCAGACAATTCTGTTATAGTCATCCTGTTTGCTCAGGAAGAACAGGGCCCCTGCCCTTACAGAGAGGAAGGAGGCTAATGGAATGAGAGTTGCTTGAACATTGATGCTAAGATGCAAGGAAAAATGTCAGAATATTTCTGGCAGACAGGCAGAAGTTCTATGGGTTACTTGGTTCCAATCATTTTATGCATACACTCTATTCACATCTTCACCTGGATGAATCTGTATTAAAATAACCGTCCTTATTTCCAGACATTAGCTAAGCCATTTTTAGTTACCTGGCTGACAGCACTGAGGAATGATCACACCTGCCCTGGATGGTGAAGTTGGAAGATATGTCCTCAGGAAAGGCAAAGGAGCTAAATGAGGCATGAGGTCTCAGAGTAAGTAGCATCATTTGTGGGCGGAGTCTCAGGTGTGCCTGCTTCCTGACTATGGGAGGGCTGTTGAGTGAAGTGGTCACAGCAGACTATTTGCAGTCTGTATGTCCCTTGGGGCTCAATAGCCAAAGCTCCTCATTAACCACTTTTGTTGTCATTCTGATCCCAGGGCAATGCAAATCTGTAAAGACCAAGACAATAGGAGACATCCAAATTGGAAAAGAAAAGAAACACTACATCTATTCACAAATGACATGACACTTGTTATAGACTGAACTGTGCCCCACAAAAATGTGTGTATCAGTTTGGCTGGGCCATGATTCCCAGTATTGTGTGATTGTCCACCATTTTGTCAACTTATGTGATTTTCTATGTGTTATAAATCCTGCCTTTATGACGTTAATCACGGTGGAGGGGCAGCAGTTGTGTTGACAAAGCAGGGCTCAATCCACAGGATTGGATTGTATCTTGAGCCAGTTTCTTTTGGCATATAAAAAAGAGATGCAAGCAGAGAGATGGAGGACCTTATACCACCAAAAACGCAGTGCCGTGAGCAGAGTGTGTTCTTTGGATGCAGGGTTCCTGCAAGGAGAAGCTCCTAGACCATGGGAAGATTGATGAGAAGGACTTTTCTCCAAGCCAAGAGAGAGAGAAAGTGTTCCCCTGGGACTAACACCCTGAATTTGGACTTTTAGCCTACTTTACGGCACTGGGTTGGGTTACTGGGTTACTGTGAGGAAATAAATTTCTCTTTGTTAAAGCCATCCACATGTGGTAGTACTGTTATAGCAGAACTAGATAACTAAGACAACTATATATATATATATATATATGTTGTTGTTGTTAGGTACTGTCAAGTTGGTTCCAACTCATAGCAACCCTATGTACCATAGAACAAAACACGGCCTGATCCTTCGTCATGCTCACATTCGTTGTTATGCTCGAGCCCGTTGTTACAGCCACCGTGTCACTCCATCTCATTGAGGGTCTTCTTGTTTTTCACTGACCCTGTACTTTACCAAGCATGAAGACCTTCTCCAGGGACTGATCCCTCCTGACAACATGTCCAAAGTATGTAAGACACGGCTTCGCCATCCTTGCTTCTAAGGAGCATTCTGGTTGTACTTCTTCCAAGACAGATTTTTTTGTTCTTTTGGCAGTCCCTGGCATATTCGATATTTTTCACCAACACCACAATTCAGAGACGTCAACTCTTCTGCAGTCTTCCTTATCCACTGTCTAGCTTTCAGATGTGTATGATGCAATTGAAAATACCATGGCATGGGTCAGGTGCACCTTAGTCTTCAAGGTGAAAGCTTTGCTTTTCAACACTTTAAAGAGGTCCTTTGCAGCAGATTTGACCAAAGCAATGCATTTTTTGATATCTTGACTTTTGCTTCCATAGGTGTTGATTGTGGATCCAAGTAAAATGAGATCCTTGACAGATTCAGTCTTTTCTGTTTGTCGTGATGTTGCTTACTGGTCCAGTTGTGAGGATTTTTGTTTTATGTTGAGATGTAATCCATACTGAAGGCTGTGGTTTGTTGATAATTCTGCTGAATTACCTTTCTTTGGAATGGGCACAAATATGATCTCTTCCAGTTTTTTGGCCAGGTAGCTGCCTGTCTTCCAAATTCCTTGGCATAGACAAGTGAGTGCTTCCAGTGTTGCATTCATTTCTTGAAACATCTCAATTGGTATTCTATCAATTTGTGGAACTTTGTTTTTCACCAATGCCTTCGGTTCAGCTTGGTGTTCTATTGACTATGCAAAGGCATTCAACTTTGTCGATCATACCAAATTATGGATAACATTTAGAAGAATGGAAATTCCAGAACACTTGATTTTGCTCATGAGGAACCTGTACATAGATCAAGAGACAGTCTTTTGAGCAGAACAAGGGGACACTTTGTGGTTTAAAGTCAGGAAAGGTGTGCATCCTTTCACCATACTTATTCAATCTGTATGCTGAGCAAATAATTTGAGAAGACTGTATCAAGGAGAAGGAGGCATCAGAATTGGAGGAAGACTCGTTAACAACCTGCGTTATGCAGATGACACAACCTTTGCTTGCAGAAAGTGAAGAGGACTTGAAGTACTTACTGATCAAGTTCAAAGACCACAGCCTTCAGTATGGATTACATCTCAATACAAAGAAAGAAAAAATCCTCACAACTGGACCAATAAGGAACATAATGATAAACAGGGAAAAGACTAAGGTTATCAAGGATTTCATTTTACTTGGATCCACAATCAAGACCCATGGAAGCAGCTGTCAAGAAATCAAAAGACACATTGCACTGGGCAAATCAACTGCAAAAGATCTCTTTAATGTTTTGAACAGCAAAGATTTCACCTTGTAGACTAAGTTGCACCTGACCCGATCCATGGTGTTTTCAATCACCTCCTATGCATGTGAAAGCTGGACAATGAATAAAGAAGACCAAAGAAAAACTGACACCTTTAAATTGTGGTGTTGGAGAAGAGTATTGGATATACCATGAACTGCCAATAGAACGAACAAATCTGTCTTGGAAGAAGTACAACCAGAATGCTCCTTAAAAGCAAGAATGGTGAGACTACATCTCACATACTTTGGACATGTTGTCCAGAGGGATCAGTCTCTGGAAAAGGACATCATGCTTGGTAACGTAGAGGATCAGCAAAAAAGGGGAAGACCCTCAATTAGATGGATTGACACAGTGGCTGCAACAATGGGCTTAAGCGTAACAATGATTGTGAGGATGGCACGGGACCAGGCAGTGTTTCGTTCTGTTCTACACAGAGCCACTATGAATCAGAACTGACTCGATGGCACCTAACAACAAAACATCTGCATTAGAAAAGATATCTGTTATGTAATGTCACCATACATGATGTAAAAAAATACAGCATTGTTTGTCAATGAATTACTGCTACACCCAGCAACACGATTGAATTTCAAAAAGCATAATCAGGATACAAAATTCATACATTAAGATTTATCTATTAACAAGTTTAAAAAGAGACAAATTTGTAAATTGGATAGGGATAAACATAGAGGTGATTAAAAATAATCATTAATTCCATTGCCAGTTTTATAAAGAAAATAGGATCTAATACTGCCAATTTCACATGTTTATTAGCTTCCTAGAGCCCATAAAAAGGTACCACAAAGTAGGTGGCTTAAAATATGGAAAAAATTGTTGTGTCACAATTCTGGAGGTTGGAGGTCTGAAATTCATGGTGTCAGGAGGCTATTGTCTTTCTGAAGGCTCTAGGGAAAGATTCTTTCTTGTTTCTCACAGTTTCTGGTAACCATCCCCAGGCATTCTTTGGCTTGCAGCGGCACCATAGCTCTTCCTCTGTGTTCAGATGACCATCCTTCCTCTGTCTCTGTCTCTTTTATAAGGATACCACTTATCGAATTTGAACCCACTCTATTCCATTATGACCTCATGTTACCTTAACTGATAACAGCTTTGAAGAACCTATTTCTGAACAAGATCCCCTTCAAAGGTACTAGGGAATTAGGACTTTTTGGAGGATGTAATTCAGTCCATAATAAAAAGATTCAACAAATTGAAGAACATCAGAGAAAATGATAAATACGGAATTCAAGATAGTGTTTGCCACCGGGAGGGTAGAAGGCAAGAACACAGGGAGACCTTTCAAATGGTTTGTATGGTGATGTCATTGCTTTATTTTTTAAACTAGGTCACAGGCATATGAGTTTTCATTATATTACTATTCTTTAAGAACTATAGATATGTTTTATACACTGTTTTACATATTGTATTTTAATAAATAAAATTGGAAATATTTCAATGTCCAGATTCTTTCACATTCCAGGTTCTAAATACGCTCTCCCATATTCTTCTACTATTAAAGTCCCTAAGCCTGCCAACTCTCCTTTTCCACTGTCCTATTTTATACAAAATGTCTTCCTCAAAATAAAGTCCATCTCCACAAAAAAACTTTTCCCCACAAATACACTTTAAAAAATTTTATATGAGATCCCTAATAGTATGGCCAGCCCACTATGACTTCAATGATTTAATTAATTTTACTCAACTGTATTTTTTTGTATTGGCTCTACTATATCAAACAATGACTCCACTAGAGATGACAAAGAAAAATTGCAAAATAAGGTAACTAAGGAGAAAACTGAAAGCTTCCATACACTCTTATCAATACATCAATGAGAAGGAATCAAAGCAAATAAGGTTTCAGAAACATTATTTCCCTTTTCCCTGCCTATTCAATAATTTATCATTTGATTATATTACTAAGACAAGTAAAAGCTGCTGATAGATATTATGATACATGTAAACCAACAAAACTTCTGAGGTAAGGTGTAGAAATATGTGAGAGCAAGAAATAACAAGCCTAATAAATAATGGCAACATATGGAAGACACGTGTCTTAGTTAAATTTTATTGAATGTTATATGCCAGGCATTGTATTAAATGCTTGTAATAGTTACAGGGGTTATCCTTCCAACAGGCTAAGGCTCTCATAGTAATTATTTGTTCCCCAAACAGAAATTTGATTAAGAAGGGATATATGATGCTATTCTCAGTGATAAGATGGGAGGAGACATCTTCTGTATGGAAAGGTCTATTAACAATAGATCTACTATCAACAATAGGTTCAGGGACAAATGGTCAGTTTTGTGGCTCTGAGTATCACATCTGGATATGATACCTGACTGTTGCAGCCATTTGTCACCATGAGGGGAACCATTGCTAGGTGAAACCATCTCAAGGGGAATGAATTAATCCCTACTGTAATGTTCCAGTGCATTTCTTAACTCTGAAGTCTTTATAATGAAAGATAATGCTCTTTACTGTGGGAGCATATTAAAGTCAGTGTTTATATTTTCTAATTACAACCGATGGCTTCCTCACTGATAAGGTTTAATTATATCACAATCATTAGAAACCACTGAGATAATCTAATTATGCCAATTTTATAGATTATGAAGGGGAACAGCGGTGGTTCAGTGGTAGAATTCTCGCCTTCCATGTGAAAGATCCATGCTTGATTTTTGGCCAATGCACCTCAGGCATTGTCACTGGAGACGTGTGTTGCAGTGATGCTGAAAATTTTTCAGCAAAGCTTCCAACTAAGATAAACAAGGAAGAAAGGCCTTGTAATCTGCTCATAAAAAATCGGCCAAAAAAGACACTATGGATAATAATGGTATGATCCTGTTGTGTCATGAGTTGATGGCTAACTTAGCAGCATATAAAATGAACAACAACAATAGACAATAAAATGGAGCATGGTGGATGCCGATGTTATCTTAAACACATATAGTTTACCAGTGACGTGTATTGGTAAGAACTATATTGACACATAAAAATTCAGCTCCCTTGACTGTAATTGGGATTAACTGCGTTTCCATTCTCATGGCTCTATTCATGGGATCAGGCTGAAGCTAGTCTCTAGCTATGCCTACAGATTTGCCTACATTCTTTACTTACCCTATCCACCTTTTCCTGCTTTTTAAATTCTAAGAATGTTCCCCCCAAATCAGTTAATAAAGAATCCTGGCTCAGGCTCTGATTCTATAGACCCTGACTAAAGAAACTGAGTTTAGAGAGTTGAAATTATTTGTCAAGCATAACACAGTACACAAGAAGCAAAGTCAGGTTTAAACACCAAATCGAATTGCATTTAGCCATTATGTTGTCTAGTCCTTTTAGAAAAACACAGAGATGGAAGAGTCAAGTATCCCACCTCATGAGCATTCTTTTACTTTGACAAAATCTAAAAACCCAAGTCCAAATGAGGTAATATAATCAATGAAAAGCAGATATGCTCCTGACCAGTTTCCTCAAGGATCCCTTCATGTCCTTGTTTCTCAGGCTATAGACGAAGGGGTTCATCATGGGAGTGACCATAGTGTACACCATTGAAACAACTGCAGTCTTTCTGGATGAGTGGATAAATGCAGCACTAATATATGCACCAAAAGCTGTCCCATAAAATAAGAAAACAACTGACAGGTGAGAGCCACAGGTAGAAAAAGCTTTATGCTTTCCACCAGCTGATGGCATTTTCAAAATGGAGGACACAATTTGAGTATAAGAGAAAACAATCCCAAACAGAGGAATGCCACCCAACATGCTAGCTGCAAAATATATGATGTTATTGATGAGGGTATCAGAGCACGCAACCTTGATGACCTGAATAACTTCCCAGAAGAAGTAGGGGATTTCCGGGTCTATAAAGAAAGACAGGTGCAACACCAACAGGCTGTGGGTCAGGGCATCCACAGTGCTAATGAACAGAGAGAGCAGAGTCAGCAGGCCACAAAGGTGGGGGTTCATGATGACCGTGTACCTCAGTGGGTGACAAATGGCCACATAGCGGTCATAAGCCATTGCTGCAAGAAGAAAATTTTCCAAAGCAGCAAAAACCAGGACAAAGCAGACCTGGCTGAGGCAGTCTCCATAAGTGATGCTCTGATTCTGTGCTTTGAGGTTCACCAACATCTTTGGG
Source organism: Elephas maximus indicus (assembly GCF_024166365.1). Lineage (NCBI taxonomy): Eukaryota > Metazoa > Chordata > Mammalia > Proboscidea > Elephantidae > Elephas > Elephas maximus. Next base: position 16,309,748 of record NC_064821.1, read on the forward strand.
ATCGTGGTTGTGCCGAAACAGATGTCAGTGAAGGAGAGATTGGAAAGAAAGAAGTACATGGGAGTGTGGAGGTGGGAGTCAGACCCAACAGCCAGGATGATAAGCAGGTTTCCAAAGACAGTGACCAGGTATATGGACAAAAACAGGATAAAGAGGAGGAACTGCAGCTCCAGATCCTCTGTTAGTCCCAAGAGAAGGAATTCGGAACCACTTGTTTGGTTTCTAGTTTCCATATTGTTGATGTATCTGATGGAAAAAATGGTGTGACAAGAGAATCAAATGTATGCGCCCTAGACCAAAAACAGCAGCACCAGAAACAAATGCCATCTGGGGAAAAGGTAAGACAGGAATGGTGGGAAATACAGAGGGGTATCTTCTGTATGCCCATTATTTATTCATTTAATTTAAAAAAAAAGACCAGAAGCTGATGTAGCTGGGCGTAAACATTTATTTAATAAGAAAAGGGTAAGGTGCTGTATTTTTTTTTTTTTTTAATTACACTATCTGTGCTGTTGGAGCCCTGGTTGTGCTGTGGTTAAGACCATGGCCGCTAACCCAAATGTCGGCAGTTTGAATCCACCAGCTTCTCCTCGGAAACCCTATGGAGCCGTTCTACTCTGTCCTATAGGGTCACTATGAGTCAGAACTAACTCAATGGCACATAACAACAACATCTGTGCTGTTATGGTCATTTTAAATGTTTGGTAATTTTAAAGAGAAACAAGTAGACTACGGAGGCAGCCTGAAGAGTTTGCCTCAGGCTCTACCTCTTCCTCCAGAGACTAGTACCAGGCCACAGAGATACTAAAAATTTGTGTTAAGAACCAGGAATGGAAACTTAAGGGGAAGCTGATAACCCTCATCCTTCACCATCACAAGAATGCAACTAAATGATAGAGAATTTTTAAAGTCATGCTGTATCAGAAGGGGCAGATTTCTGCTCAGGAGGAAAATGGTCCATGCCATTGTAAAGACAATTAAAAGACTGGTAGAATAAAAGTTTCCTGATATTGGTACAAAGATATAAGGAAACATGTAAGGGAGATGGAAGACGGTTAGGTATGAGTTATTGGCAGACTTGGTTCAAATCATTTCATGCATGTACTCTCTTCACAGCTTCCCCTGGACGAACCTGTAGTGAAACACCTGTCTTCATTTTTAAACATTAACTAAGGAACGACAGGTTACCTGGCTGGTATCACTGAGGAATGATGCTTGACATCTTCCCTGAATGTAGAAGATGTGTCCTCAGAAAGGCGGAGGGACAAGTGAGGGACAAGGCTCCTCCATATGAGGATCAACTGTGGGCGGAGTCTCAGGGGCACTGCTTCCTGACTGGGGGAGGGCTGTTGAGTGAGGTGGTCATAGGCATACTATTTGCGTTCTCTGTCTCTCTGGGGGATAAATAGCCAAAAAAGCTCCTCATTAATCACTCACTTTTAGTGTCATTCTGATCCCAGGGCAGCGCAAATCCTTAAAGACAAAGACTTCAAAAAGCGAAATTCATGATGGTTGATTTCGTGACCCCGTAAAGGCAGCTACATGCCATCCGCCCCTCTTCACCTGTTCCTGTTCACCTCCATGTCACATACCTTGTACTTGTGAATGCATTAACCTTCTCTGTGTTTCAGCCTTCTTTTTCTAATTCCAACTGAAAGCATCTCTGTCTTTCCAAAGACATTAGAAAGCCCGACTCCTATTTTAGGTGTGAAGATATCGTTTACGTATATGGATATGATATTTAGAAATATAGCTAAAAAAAATAAGACACTGTAAAATACAAATATTCAGTGCAGTTTCTTTCGAAAAGTCATTGAATGTCCCCTGAACCTTAATCTTCGTTCTGTATATTTTACACAGAGATATTCTAAGCTAGTCTCTGTGATCAATTCTGACTGTGATAACGATAGATAGACTTGTTACTTCTTTTTTAGGGTTCTGTAGCCAGAGCACCCAATTTCATGGCAGTAGTTTCTATGTAAAATTTTATTCACATTAGTGGAAAGAAGTTGATATTTTGGCTCCTGATTTTTAATGGAGTTATGAGAATTCACAGTATAGGCACTAGTATGCAGTTTATCCATAATCTCAGTAGATTTAGATAGATAACAGCCATTATTTAAGAGGTGAAGATGGTGCTCCAATTTAGTATTCACTCAAATACCTTTACCTTTAATGAACTCACTATTTTCATGGGTTCATCAGTTTATTTTAGCACATCTATTTCTATATAAATTTTTTAACCTATAATTTTCTACATATATTACTTAAAAACCCAGCTTGAGACAAGACGGCATTGTGATGTTACCCTTTGCCATCTTAACTCCATTCACTTCAAATGCATGAAATAAGAGATAAAATAGAACAAGATACAGCCGGCCACAAAATAAATAAATAAATAAACTTTTCCTGGTCTCACAGAAACACCTGAAGTATAAAAAAATACAAGTTAAAGTTTTCTAGGTAGTATAAAAAAAGAAAAACAAACAACAACAACAAGATACTCAAACATAAAGTGGTGCATATAACAGCTGCAAGTTTCAGAAAAGCCTCCATGGAGGAAATAACTCAAGTTACCAGCTCTCTTGGTGGCTGAATTTGTGATACTCTCAGTACTACCAAGTTGGGGAGTCAGGAAATGGAATTCAGGATTGGAGGAGTGGTGATTGGTGAACCTGTAGGACAAGAAAGAGGGAGCACATAATTGCAAAAGAGAGAGGGGAAAATAACCTTGCCATTCAAATGAAATATGTAAGTTTTAATTTAAATAACCATGAAGAAAAACAACGCAAACAGAATCAACAACAACGTCAAAAATAATCAAATCACAGAGGCCAGCAGACGTTGTAATGGAATAAGTGCTGGGAGAATAGAAAAGATGAGATCAAAGACATAGTGTTCGGCAGATTATAGAAACTTCACCAAATGGAAAGGGAAGATGAAGAATGACCAGGTACAGAGATTTTTTTTTTTTTTTAATAATCTTAAAAGTATGGTAACAGCAACAACAACACAATGATGGTGCCTTGGATCATGGTGATTAACAGTGAAGGTGGCGAAATCTGATGGGATTCTGAATATATTTGCATTGGATAGACAACATAGTTTCCTGAAGGGGTGGACAGACGGTATAAGAAAAAGAGAGAAATCAAAGATAATGATCAGTGGAGAAATCTGCTCAGTTTGGAGTTGACAACCATTGTGACCATGGGCTAATAGTCTCAATATCAGGGCTGTATTTTGGAATATGTTTAGTTTGAGGTGCCTCTTAGGCAGCCACAGAGAGATATCAAGTGGACAGATAACTACACAAGTCTTCAATCCAGAGGAGTGTTCCTTTCTGGAGATATAAATTTGGGAGTTCTTAGTGTGTTTTGTTGTGAGGTGGCATCAAGTTTCTCCCTTGCATAGTAGAACGATCCTGTGTATAGTAGAACGAAATACTGCCCAGTCCTGAGCCATCCTCACAATCAATTCCGTTTGAGCCCTTTGTTGCAGCAACTGAGTTAATCCATCTCAACGAGGGCATTCCTCTTTTTCGCTGACCCTCTACTTTACCAAGCATGATGTCCTTCTCCAAGTAACGTTCCCTCCAGATAACATGTCCAAAGTACATGAGATGAACTCTAGCCACCCTCACTTCTAAGGAGTATTCTGGCTGTTCTGAGACAGATTTGTTTGTACTACCGGCAGTTCATGGCATATTCAGTATGCTTCACCAACACCATAATTCAAAGGCATCAATTCTTCTTCGGTCTTTGTTCATTGCCCAACTTTTTTTTTTAATATAATTTTTATTAGGCTTTAAGTGAAAGTTTACAAATAAAGTCAGTATCTCACACAAAAACCCACATACACCTTGCTAAACACTCCCGATTACTCCCCCTAAAGTAACAGCCCGCTCTCTCCCTCCACTCGCTCTTTTCGTGTCCATTTTGTCAGCTTCTAACCCCCTCCACCCTCTCATCTCCCCTCCAGGCCGGAGACGCCAACATAGTCTTTAGTGTCCTGAATTCCTGTTTTTTAGCCGCCTAGTCAGTTTTTTTTTTTAGTCAGTGAGAGAATAAATATCTGCTTGTTAAAGCCATCCACTTGTGGTATTTCTGCTATAGCAGCACCAGTTAGCTAAGACGCCCAGGTCAGAGGTATATGAATTTGGATTAGATTACTATTCTTTAAGGATTACAGATACATTCCATACACTACTTTTCATACGATACTTTAATGAGTAAAAATGAAAAGATTTCACTTTCCAGATTCTTTCATATTCTAGATTCTAAATACATTCCCTCATCTTCTTCTAATGTTAAAGTCATGTTTCTCAAACTTCAGCACACATCAAAATCTCAAAAAAGTAATTATTTTGAATATTAATCCTTCAGATGTTTCCTATATATAAAAGTCAGTAGGTCTTGGGTGAGGTATGGAAACTAGCAGTATGAACAATGCCTCACGTGACTCATCTCTGCAAGTGTTTTATGGGCATAAATGGAGACAGTTTTACACTACAATACACCTGGTGTGCCTGGTGAGGAGCTGGCTCCAGTTTTGATGCTGAACACAATCCCACCACCACCATCAAAGAAGACCACAAGATATGCTTTGTTGTCATCCCAACGCCACAGAGATGTTTCTGACTGATGGCCCTGCTTCTTACCAAAAGAAAGAAGTTTCCTGAATAAACAGAATGCTTCAAAGGCCAGTGTAACAGTGGCAGGGGTTTGGGGACCATGGTTTCAGGGGACATCTAAGTCAATTGGCATAATAAAATCTATTAAGAAAACATTCTGCATCCCATGCATGGAGAGTGGCGTCTGGGGTCTTAAATGCTAGTAAGCGGCCATCTAAGATGCATCAATTGGTCTCAACCCACCTAGAGCAAAGGAGAATGAAGAACACGAAGAACACAAGGTAATTATGAGCCCAAGAGACAGAAAGGGCCACATAAACCAGAGACTACATCACCCTGAGACCAGAAGAACTAGATGGTGCCCAGCTACAACCAGTGACTGCCCTGACAGGGAACTCAACAGAGAACCCCGATGGCGCAGGAGAGCAGTGGAATGCAGATCTCAAATTCTCATAAGACCAGAATTAATGGTCTGACTGAGACTAGAAGGACCCTGGTTGTCATGGACCCCAGACCTTCTTTTGGCTCAGGACAGGAACCATTCCCAAAGCCAACTCTTCAGACAGAGATTAGACTGGACAATGTGTTGGAGAGGGATGCTGGTGAGGAGTGAGCTTCTTGGATCAGGTGGACACTACGTTGGCATCTCCTGCCTCGAGGGGAGATGAGAGGGTAGATGGAGTTAGAAGTTGGGAAAGTGGACACAAAAAAGAGAGTGGAGAGAGGGAGCAGGCTGTCTCATTTGCAGGAGAGCAATTGGGAGTATGTAGCAAGGTGTATACAAGTTTTTGTGTGAGACTGACTTGATTTGTAAACTTTCACTTAAAGCACAATAAAAATTAAAAAAAAAAAGAAAAAAAATCAATGAATAAGAATCAAAGCAAATATGGCTCCAAAAAAGATTGCCAGCTCTACCCTGCCTACTCGGTAATCATTCCTTTGATTTTCAAACCTGTTAATGGATATTACAATACTGGTAAACTAATAAAACAGCTGAAGAAAGTAGTGAAAATATGTGAGAGCAAGGAATAAATAAGCCTCATAAATTTGAAGTCCTGGTGGCACAGTTGTTAAGATCTTGGCTACTAACCAAAAGGCCGACAGTTCATATCCACCAGCTGCTCCTTGGAAACCCTTTGGGGCAATTCTACTCTGTTCTGTAGGGTCACTATGAGTCAGAATTGGCTCTGCAGCAACTGGTTTGTTTTTTTATTTGTTATTAATTGTGGCAACATATAGAAGACAATGGTCCCAGTTAAATTTTTTTTTGAGTTATTATGTGCCAGGCATTGTATTAAGTGCTTGTAGTAGGTATAGGAATTAACTTCCCAACAGAAAATATACTCTACATGGTCAGTCTAAGGCTCTCAGAGCAATTATATTATTTTCCCCCAAACAGAACTTTAATATCACTAGTGTTCAACACGTCAAATCTATTCTAGAGATGGTGTCTAAAATCAGGTGGGATATACTCAAGATTATATTTTGGCTCTTGTAGACTTGCTCTAATTTTCTTCAGTTTCAGCTTGAACTTACATATGAGCAATTGACGGTCTGTTCCACAGTCGGCCCCCTGGCTTTGTTCTGACCGATGATATTGAGTTTTTCCATTGTCTCTTTCCACAGATGTAGTCGATTTGATTCTTGTGTGTTCCATCTGGCGAGGTCCATGTGTATAGTAGCCGTTTATGTTGGTGAAAGAAGGTATTTGCAATGCAGAAGTCATTGATCTTGTAAAATTCTATCCTTCGATCTCTGGCATTTTTCTATCAGCAAGTCCATATTTACCAGCTACCAACCCTTTTTCTTTGCTTCCAACTTTCGCATTCCAATCACCAGTAACTGTCATCCGGATTGCATGTTTGATCAAATTCAGACTGCAGCAGCTGACAAAAATCTTCAACTTCTTCCTGTTTGGCCTTAGTGGTTGGACTGTAGATTTGAATAATAGTCATATTAATCGGTCTTCCTTGTAGGTGTATGGATATTACCCTATCACTGACAGTGTTGTACTTCAGGGTAGATCTTGTAATTTTCTTTTTGACGATGAATGCAACACCATCCCTCTTCAAGCTGTCATTCCCAGCATAGTGGACTATATGATTGTCCAATTCAAAATGGCCAATACCAGTCCATTTCAGCTCACTAACGCCTAGGATATCAATGTTTATGCATTCCATTTCATTTTTGAAGATTTCAAATTTTCCTAGATTCATACTTCATACATTCCAGGCCCCAATTTTTAATGTATGTTTGCAGCTGTCTTCTCATTTTGAGTCATACCACATCAGCAAATGAAGGTCCCACAAGCTTAACTCCATCCACATCATTAAGGTCGACTCTACTTTGAGGAGGCAGCTCTTCCCTAGTGTCCTTTTGAGTGTCTTCCAGCCTGCGGGGCTCATCTTCCGGCAGTATATCAGACAATGTTCTGCTGCTATTCTTAAGGTTTTCACTGGTTAATTCTTTTCAGAAGCAGACTGCTGGACCCTTCTTCCTAGTCTGTCTTAGTCTGGAAGCTTAGCTCAAACCTGTCTTCTGTGGGTGATTCTGCTGGAACCTGAATACTAGTGGCATAGTTTCCAGCATCACAGTAGCATGCAAGGCCCTACAGTGTGACAAACTGACAGACCTTCAGCATATCCCACCTGAATTTAGAGAACACCTCAAGAATAGATTTGACACGCTGAACACTAGTAACCAGAGACCAGATGAGTTGTAGCATGACATCAAGGACATCATATATGAAGAAAGCGAGAGGTCATTGAAAAGAGAGGAAAGAAAAGACCAAGATGGATGTCAGAGGAGGCTCTGAAACTTGCTCATGAACGTCGAGCAGCTAAAGCAAAAGGAAGAAATGATGAAGTAAAAGAACTGAGCAGAAGATTTCAAAGGGCACCTCGAGAAGACAAAGTATTATAATGATGTGTGCAAAGAGCTAGAGATAGAAAACTAAATGGGAAGAACATCCTCGGCATTTCTCAAGCTGAAAGAACTGAAGAAAAAAATTCAAGCCTTGTGTTGCAATAGTGAAGGATTCTATGCGGAAAATATTAAATGACAGGGGAAGCATCAAAAGAAGATGGAAAGAATACATAGAGTCATTATACCAAAAAGAATTAGTCAGCTTTCAACCATTTCAAGAGGTAGCATATGATCAGGAACCGATGGTACTGAAAGAAGTCGTCCAAGCTGCTTTGAAGGCGTTGGTGAAAAACAAGGCTCCAGGAATTGATGGAATATCAATTGATTTGTTTCAACAAACAGATGCAGCGCTGGAGGTGCTGACTAATCTATGCCAAGAAATATGGAAGATAGCTTCCTGGTCAACTGACTAGAAGAGATCCATATTTATGCATATAAAGGTGATCCAACTGAATGTGGAAATTATAGAACAATATCATTAATATCAAACGCAAGCAAAATTTTGCTGAAGATCATTCAAAAATAGCTGCAGAAGTATATCGACAAGGAACTGCCAGAAATTCAGGCCAGTTTCAGAAGAGCACGTGGAAACAGGGATGTCATTGCTGATGTCAGATGGATCTGGCTGAAAGCAGAGAATACCAGAAGGATGTTTACCTGTGTTTTATTGACTATGCGAACACATTGGACTGTGTGGATCATAACAAATTATGCATAACATCACGAGAATGGGAATTCCAGAAGACTTAATTGTGCTCATGAGGGACCTTTACATAGATCAAGAGGCAGTTGTTCGGACAGAACAAGGGGATATTGATGTGTTTAAAGTCAAGAAAGTTGTGGGTCAGGGTTGTATTCTTTCACCATACCTCTTCAATCTGTATGCTGAGCAAATAATCTGAGAAGCTAGACTATATGAAGGAGAACAGGGCATCAGGATTGGAAGAAGACTCATTAACAAGCTGCATTATGCATATGACACAACCTTCCTTGCTGAAAGTGAAAAGGACTTGAAGCACTTACTAATGAAGATCAAAGACCACAGCCTTCAGTATGGATTGCACCTAAACGTAAAGAAAACAAAAATCCTCACACCTGGACCAACGAGCAACATTATGATAAACAGAGAAAAGATTGAAGTTGTCAAGGATTTCATTTTACTTGGATCCACAATCAACAGCTACGGAAGCAGCAGTCAGGAAATCAAAAGACGCATTGCATTGGGCAAATCTGCTGCAAAGGGCCTTTTCAAAATGTTGAAAAGTAAAGATATCACCTTGAAGACTAAGGAGTGCCTGACACGAGCCGTGGTATTTTCAATCGCATCATATGCATGTGAAAGCTGGACAATGAATAAGGAAAACTGAAGAAGAATTTACGCCTTTGAATTATGGTGTTGGTGAAGAATATTGAATATACCATGGACTGCCAAAGAATGAAGTAATCTGTCTTGGAAGAATTAGAGCCAGGATGCTCCTTAGCAGCAAGGATAGTGAAACTGCATCTTAAACACTTCGGAAATGTTGTCAGGAGGGATCGGTCCCTGGAGACGGATGTCATGCTTGGCAAAGTACAGGGTCAGCAGAAAAGAGGAAGACCTTCAATGAGGTGGATTGACACAATGGCTGCAACAATGAGCTTAAGCGTTACAACGATTGTAAGGATGGCTCAAGACCAGGCAGTGTTTCATTCTGTTGTTTTCTTAATAGATTTTATTCTGCCAATTGACTTAGATGTCTCCTGAAACCATGGTCCCCAAACTCTGCCCACACTGCACTGGCCTTCAAAGCATTCAGCTTATTCAGTAAACTTCTTTGCTTTTGGTTTGGTCCAGTTGTGCTGCCTTCGCCTGTATTGTGTGTTATCTTTCCCCTCACCTGAAGTAGTTCTTATCTACTATCTAATTAGTGAATATCCCTCTCCCACCCTCCCGCCCTCCTCCATTTCGTACCCCTCAAAGAATATTTTCTTCTCTGTTTAAACTGTTTCTCGACTTCTTATAATATTGGCCTTATGTAATATTTTTCCTTTCGCAAATGAATGATTTCACTCAGCGTAATGCCTTCCAGATTCCTCCATGTTGTGTAATGTTTGACAGTTTCATCACTGTTCTTTATCGATGCCTAGTATTCCATCGTGTGAATGTACCATAATTTATTTATCCATTCATCCGTTGACGGGCCCCTTGGTTGCTTCCACCTTTTTCCTATTGTAAACAGTGCTGCAATGACCATGGGTGTGCATATATCTGTTCATGAAAAGGCTCTTATTTCTCTAGGATATATTCCAAGGAGTGGGATTGCTGGATCGTATGGTAGTTCTATTTCTGGCTTTTTAAGGAAGCGCCAAATCGATTTCCAAAGGGCTTGTACAATTTTGCATTCCCACCAGCCGTGTATAAGTGTTCCAATCTCTCCACAGCCTCTTCAACGTTTATTGTTTTGTGTTTTTTGGATTAATGCCTGCCTTGTTGGAGTGAGGTGGAATCTCACTGTAGTTTTGATTTGCATTTCTCTAATGGCTAATGATCGTGAGCATTTCCCGTGTATCTGTTAGCTACCTGAATGTCTTCTTTAGTGAAGTGTCTATTCATATCTTTTGCCCATTTTTAAATTGGGTTATTTGTCTTTTTGCAGTTGAGTTTTTGCAGTATCATGTACATTTTAGAGATCAGGCACTAACCAGAAATGTCATAGTTAAAAACTTTTTCCCAGTCTGTAGGTAATCTGCATTCTTTTGGTGAAGTCTTTTGAAGAGCCTAAGTGTTTGATTTTTAAGAGCTCCCAGCTATCTAGTTTTACTTCTGCATTGTAAGTAATGTTTTGTATACTGTTCATGCCATATATTAGGGCTCCTAACGTTGTCCCTATTTTTTCTTCCATGATCTTTATCATTTTAGATTTTATATTTAGGTCATTGATCCATTTTGAGTTAGTTTTTGTGCATGGAGTGAGGTATGGGTCTTGTTTCATTTTTTTGCAGATGGATATCCAGGTATGCCAGCACCATTTGTTAAAAAGACTGTCTCAGACAGGGCCACATGAGCCAGAGACTTACATCATCCTGAGACCAGAAGAACTAGATGGTGCCCAGCCACAACCGATGACTGCCCTGACAGGGAGCACAACAGAGAACTCCTGAGGGAGCAGGAGATCAGTGGGATGCAGAACCCAAATTCTCATAAAAAGACCAGACTTAATGGTCTGACTGAAACTAGAAGAATCCTGGTGGTCACGGTCCCGAAACCTTCTGTTGGCCCAGGACAGGAACCATTCCCGAAGACAACTCATCAGACATGGAAGGGACTGGACAATGGGTTGGAGAGAGATGCTGATGAAGAGTGAGCTACTTGTATCAGGTGGACACATGAGACTGTGTTGGCATCTCCTGTCTGGAGGGGAAATAGGAGGGTAGAGAGGGTTAGAAACTGGCAAAACCATCATGAAAGGAGAGACTGGAAGGAGGGAGAGGGCTGATTCGGGGGAGAGTAAGTGGGAGTATGGAGTAAGGCGTGTATAAGCTTATATGTGACAGACTGACTTGATTTGTAAACTTTCATTTAAAGCACAATAAAAATTATTTAAAAAAAAAAAGACTGTCTTTTCTCCATTTAACTGTTTTGGGGCCTTTGTCAAATATCAACTGCTCATATGTGGATGGATTTATGTCTGGATTCCCAATTCTGTTCCACTGGTCTATGTATCTGTTGTTGCACCAGTACCAGGCTGTTTTGACTACTGTGGCGGTATAATAGGTTCTAAAATCAGGTAGAGTGAGGCCTCCACTTTGTTCTTCTTTTTCAGTAATACTTTACTTATCCGGGCCTCTTTCCCTTTCATATGAAGTTAGTGATTTGTTTTTCCATCTCATTATAGAATGTCTTTGGAATTTGGATTGGAATTGCATTAAATACATAGATCACTTTTGGTAGAATAGATATTTTTATAATGTTAAGTCTTCCTATCCATGAGCAAGGTGTGTTTTTCTACTTATGCAGGTCTCTTTTGGTTTCTTGCAGAAGTGTATTGTAGTTTTCTTTGTATAAATCTTTTACAATCTGGTAAGGTTTATTCCTAAGTATTTTATTTTCTTCGGGGCTACAGCAAATGGTATTGATTAGGTTTTTTCCCCTTCGATGTTCTTTTTGTTGGTGTAGAGGAATCCAACTGATTTTTGTATGTTTATCTTGTATCCTGATAGTCTGCTGAACTCTTCTATTAGTTTCAGTAGTTTTCTGGAGGATTCCTTAGGGTTTTCTGCAGGATTCCTTAGGGTTTTCTGCATCTAACATCATGTCATCTGCAAATAGAGATAATTTTACTTATTCCTGCCAATCTGGATGTCCTTTATTTCTTTGTCTAGCCTAATTGCTCTGGCTAGGACTTCCAGCACAATTTTGAATAAGAGTGGTGGTAAAGGGCATCCCTGTCTGGTTCCTGTTCTCAAGGGAAATGCATTCAGGCTCTCTACATTTCAGATGACGTTGGCTTTGTATAAATGCCCTTTATTATGTTGAGGAATTTTCCTTCTATTCCAATTTTGCTGAGAGTTTTTATCATGAATGGGTGTTGAACTTTGTCAAATGCCTTTTCTACATCGATTGATAAAATCATGTCATTCTTGTCTTTTGTTTTATATATGTGGTGGATTACATTAATTGTTTTTCTAATGTTGTACCATCCCTGCATACCTGGTGTGAATCCTGCTTGGTCATGGTGAATTATTTTTTTGATATGTTGTTGAATTCTATTGGCTAGAATTTTGTTGAGGATTTTTGCATCTATATTCGTGAGGGATATAGGTCTATAATTTTCTTTTCTTGTGGTGTCTTTACCTGGTTTTGGTATCAGGGATATGCTGGCTTCACATAATGAGTTTGGTAGTATTCCGTCATTTTCTATGCTCTGAAATACCTTTATTTAGTAGTAGTGGTGTTAACTCTTGTCTGAATGTCTGGTATAACTCTGCAGTGAAGTGGTCTAGGCCAGGGCTTTTTTTTGGTTGGGAGTTTTTTGGTTACCTTTTCAATCTCTTCTTTTGTTATGGGTCTATTTAGTTGTTCTACTTCTGTTTGTGTTAGTTTAGGTAGGTAGTGTGTTTCTAGGAAATGATCCATTTATTCTAGGTTTTCAAATTTGTTAGGGTACAATTTCTCATAGTAATCTGATATGATTCTTTTAATTTCAGTTGGATCTGTTGTAATATCGCCCATCTCACTTCTTATTTGGGTTATTTGCTTCATCTCTTGTTTTTCTTTTGTCAGTTTGGCCAATGGTTTATCAATTTTGTTGATTTTTTCAAAGAACCAGCTTTTGGTCTTGTTAATTCTTTCAATTGTTTTTCTGTTTTCTATTTCATTTAGCTCTGCCCTAATTTTTAGTACTTGTTTTCTTCTGGTGCCTGAGGGTTTTTTTTTTGTTGTTGTTGCTCTCTTTCTATTTGTTCAAGTTGTAGGGATAATTCTTTGATTTTGGCCCTTTCTTCTTTTTGGATATGTGCATTTATTGATACAAATTGACCTCTGAGCACTGCTTTCGCTGTGTTCTGAAGGTTCTGAGAGGAAGTGTTTTTGTTCTCACTGGCATCTATGAATTTCTTTATTCCATCCTTCATGTCTTCTACCATCCAGTCTATTTTGAGCAGGGTATTGTTCAGTTTCAAAGTGTTTGATTTCTTTTCCCTGGTTTTTCTGTTATTGTTTCCACTTTTATGGCCTTATGGTCAGAGAAGATGCTTTGTAATATTTCAATGTTTTGGATTCTGCTAAGGGTTCTTTTATGACCTAATATGTGATCTATTCTACATACTGTCCCATGTGCACTAGAAAAGAAAGTATACTCTGCAGCTGTTGGGTGGAGTGTTCTGTATATGTCTATGAGGTCATGTTGGTTGATTATGGCATTTAGATCTTCTGTGTCTTTATTCAGCTTCTTTCTGGGTGTCCTGTCCTTCACTGAGAGTGGTGTGTTGAAGTCTCCTACTATTATTGTGGAGCTGTCTATCTCACTTTTCAATGCTGATAGAGTTTGTCTTATGTACCTTGCAGTCCTGTCACTGAGTGCATAAATATTTAATATATCTTCTTGCTATATAGTCCCTTTAATCATTATATAGTGTCCTTCCTTCTCCTTTATGACGAATTTAACTTTAAAGTGTATTTTGTCAGAAATTAAATATTGCCACTCCTGCTCTTTTTTTCATTGTTGTTTGCTTGACGTATTTTTTTTTTCTTTTCATCCTTTGAGTTTTAGTTTGTGTCTTTAAGTCTACGTGTGTCTCTTGGAGGCAGCACATAGACAGATCATGTATTTTAATCCATTCTGCCACTCTCTGTCTCTTTATTGGTGCAGTTAGTCCATTTACATTCAGCGCAAGTATGGATAGGTGTGAATTTAGTGCTATCATTTTGATGTCTTTTTTTGCATGTCATTAACAGTTTCTTTTTCCCTCTTAATTTTATGAGCTAAGTAGATTAGCTTTATATATTGTCCTTTCTTCATTTTCATTGTTATTGACTTTGTTTCTGCTGAGTCTGTATTTTTTTCTTCTATTTCATTTTCATGTGTAGGATAGTTTGTCTCCTTTGTGGTTACCTTATTATTTACCCCTATTTTCTAAATTTATAACTCACTTTTATTTCTTTGTATTGCTGTATCATCTTCTCCATATGGAAGATCTTTTAATGTTGCCTTCTTTTACATAATAACATCGTTGTTACCCTGTTTTGAGTGTTATTTAATCTTGAATTATTTTTTTGATTTCCTTGTCTGGGTTGACTTCTGGTTGCTCTGCCCAGTGTTCTAGTCTTGAGTTGATACCTGATATTGTTGATATTCTAACCAAAGAACTCCCTTTGGTATTTCTTGTAGTTTCGGTTTGGCTTTTACAAATTCCCTAAACTTCTGTTTATCTGGAAATGTCCTAATTTCACCTTCATATTTGAGAGACAGTTTTGCTGGATATATGATTCTTGACTGGCAATTCAATTCCTGCAATGTTTTCAATATGTCATCCCATTGCCTTCTTGCCTGCATGGTTTCAGCCGAGTAGTCCGAGCTTATTCTTATTGGCTCTCCTTTGCAGGTGACTTTTCGTTTATCCCTAGCTGCTCTTAAAATTCTCTCTTTATCTTTGGTTTTGGCAAGTTTGATTATAATATGTCTTGGTGATTTTCTTTTAAGATCTACCTTATGTGGAGTTCGATGAGCGTCTCGGATAGATATCTTCTCGTCTTTCACGATATCAGGGAAGTTTTCTGGCAAGGAATCTTCAACAATTCTCTCTGTATTTTCTGCTGTCCTTCCTGTTCTGGTACTCCAATCACTTGTAGATTATTTCTCTTGATAGAGTCCCACATGATTCTTAAGGTTTCTTCATTTTTTTTAATTCTTTCATCTGATTTTTCTTCAGATATATCAGTGCCAAGTGCTTTATCTTCAAGTTCAGAAATTCTGCCTTCCACTTGCTCCAATCTGCTTCTCTGAATTTTCTGAATTTCTGATTGCTGTCTGTCTATGGATTTTTCCAACTTATTAAATTTTTCATTGTGTTGCTGAATAATCTTTTTAATTTCTTCAATTGCTTTATCTGTGTTTCTTGGCTTCTTCTGTGCATTGCCTCATTTCCTTCCTGATGTCTTGAAGGGTTCTGTATATTAATCTTTTGTACTCTGCCTCTGGAAATTCCAGGAAGGCACTTTCACCTAAAAGATCCCTGGATTCTTTCTTTTGAGAGCTTGTTGAGGTGATCATGGTCTGTTTCTTTATGTGAGTTGATATTGACTGTTGTCTCCGAGCCATCTATAAGTTATTGTTTTTGTTTATTTTATGTTTGCTTACTGTGTTGTGGCTTCATGCTTTGTTTGGTTTTGATATGCCCAAATGGGTTGCTTGAGTGAGCTGGCTTGATTATTTTCACCTTTAGGGCTCTGATGTCCTGTCCCCAAATGGCTAGAGCTATTATCAGGTATATCAGTCTAGAAGTCCATTCATTTTGCTTGCATGAATTCAGCTCAGTTTTTCAGTTAGCTGATCATCAAGTGTGTGGTACAGGCTTTGTCCTATAGTCTTAGAAGGGCAGGGGTAATTGGTGTAGGTACCGGTATCTGGTTGCTGCAGAGGTCACACTCTGAAAACGGCAGGGGACTGAGAATCATCCCTCACGTGTCTCTGAGGAAGGTGTGTCCCCTGATCCATACAGCGTACAGGTGGGTGGGTTCTGCAGGTGGACCACGGGCACCCAATGTTTTTGATTGTAAGGACTGGGAGGTACCAGTTATCCTTGGACCCCTGTCACAGGTGGCTGGGTGACCTGAGTGGAGCTACCAGTCCTTAGGCCCCTCATATGGGAAGGTGAAGACCGTGTTTAATAGGCAAAGCAGTCTCAAACATCAAACACCAACCTCTCCGCCACACAGCTGAAAGGGTTGCAGTCTGCCAACAAGGGTTTATTCTCCTGAAATAGGTGCACAAAAGCTATGCCGAGAGGAAAGGTACTCAAAGTCCACAGACTGTTTATGCCAGGACAGGATCCACTTCTGTCCTCAGCTCCCCCGGATAGTAGAGCTGGCAAATTGTCTTTTCCCCCAATGCTAATTTAATCCTTCTCCATGGCTGGGAGGATGGCTCTAGGCACTCAACAGGGCCCATCTCAGGCCCAGGGAAGTCAGCCACTGAAGCCGGCTTGTAAGGGGGCCTCAGGGGGTGGGGGAGTGTGGGAAAATATTCACAAGTTCTTAGCTTTTTGCTGACAGCGCCATTCTGCCCTGGTTCCAGAGGTGTGAGTTGGGTGTGTGGGTGGCTGCTTCTCCCTGGGGAAACTGCTGCCGCTCCGGGAAATGCTGCCTGAGGACTCCCAGGGATTCGGTAACTCCTCTCCGCTTCTGAACCGTCTCTTCCTTCCCCTGCCCCTCAGTTCATTTTCTAAGCTTGCCTTTGATGTTCAGGGCTCCTAGCTTGTCATAAATATACTCGTTTTGTTACTGGAATAAGGTTCTTGCCTGTTACTGGTCAAGAATGAGCAGGTAACGCACATAGTTTTCCACATGAGCATAGCTTTATTGAAGAGGCTTGGGAGCGGAGACAAGGAGCGCCTAGAGCAATACTTACCCTCATCTCACAGAACAAAACAAAGGCCCACATTTTTAAAAGTTCTTGGGCGGGAAAAGATTCATGTTTATTCATAGGCATAGGTGGGGATATGTTAACTAAGGTATGCGCAGCAGCTTTCTAAGATGGCTCCTGTCCTGGAGGCCTGTGGGATTCGTAGCAGGACTTATTATTGGGTGTCACGCCCGCACAGTCTCTTGCTCCCCGGATACAATTCCCTGGCTGGGCCTGCAGCCCCTCATTGCCCCGGTGGAAGGGGTTACACAGCGGTCAGGTGGATGTTCTGTGCATGTCCCTGGGCCTGGTTTTATCCAGCTGCTTATGAAAGGCAACTTTAAAAGGTATTTTTAGACGCCCTGCCCCATTGTTCTGAGGAATGGCTTTGTTTCTGTGCCTTGGCCCATTTCTTGTTATTTTGTTTGCAGATTTTGGGGGCCCTCTGTTCCTTGTCTTACTAAGTCTCTAGGTTCCACACTCAACCCCCTATTACCTCTCTTATAATATAGTCTCTTTCTCTTGGATTTGCTTCTCCTCTAACCACACCAATCTCTTTGCTATTTTTCAAACAGGCGCCCTCTGATCTCAGGGCCTTTGCTCCCTGTCTTAGTTTCACTTGTTTTTTCAGCTCTTTGTTGTAAAGAGGGCTCAATGGAAGTGTCTGTCTATTCTGCCATCTTGGCTCCACCTCCACAAAAATGCTTGTATGGAATATCTAGAATGGACAAATCCATAGAAACACACAGAAGATTGATGGTTGCCAAGGCCTAGGAGAAGGGAAGAATTGGGAGTAACCTCTTAACGGGCAATGTGTATTGTTCTGGAGTGATAATCAGGTTCTAGAAGTAGGTGGTGGTTACAGAACATTGTGGGTTCATTAACTGACACTGATTTTGATTTAACATCAAAATGGTTCATTGCATGTTATAATAACTCTACCTCAATGATAAAACCGTTCCATCAAGTCTGGTATTTGGACGAAAAATAAGCACAAACACAAAAATCTATCAATAGAAGGAAGAAATCATGTAGGTAAGAAACCGATCCACATATATGTGAGAATTCAGTACGTGATAAAGATACCATTTAAAACAGTGGGGCAAAAATCTTGTAATAACAAGTTTATGGATAATAGATGATACATTTGTGCAAGACATGTAAACTAATTACCTCTTGAATTCAGGAATATACTAAATACATTATAAACCTACAGTTAACATTTAAAATCTCTAAAGGGGTCAAGTGTGCCTGACCCAAGCCATGGTGTTTCCAGTTGCCTCATATGCCTATGAAAGATGGACAATGAATAAGGAAGATGGAAAAAAAAAATTGATGCCTTTGTATTATGGAGTTGGCTAAGAATACTGAATATGCAATGGACTGCCAGAAGAACAAACAAATCTGTCTTGGAAAAAGCACAGCCAGATTACTTCTTAGAAACAAGGATGTCTAGACTTCATCTCACATACTGTGGACATGTTATCAGAAGGGACCAGACACTGGAGAAGTTCATCACTCTTGGTAAAGTAGAGGATCACCAAAAAAGAGAAAGACCCTCAGTGAGATGGACTGACACAGTGGTGGCAACAACAGGCTCAAGCATAACAATGGTCATGAAGATTGTGCAAGACCAAGCAGTGTTTCATTCTGTTGTCCCTAGGGTCTCCGTGAGTCAGAACCCACTCAACAGCACCTAAAAACAACAACAAAGGGTTCAGAAGAGAATAGAATAGAAAGCCGCAGTACAACTTAAATATTTTCCAGAAAACATGATTGTTTACAGCGTCTCTCAGTTGACTAAAGGAAGTGTAGTAATTAATGCACAAACAACATTTTCTGGATAACCATTAATCTGAGATAACATTCACATTTGTGATCATGAAGGCTGGCTAAGAAATGTTGTACACAAGAATTCCAGAACTAAAGGAGGCAGAACTTGTTCCAAAGTAAAGAAGTAAAGCAGTTTCAACTATTTTCTAACATCTGGATGCAAAATCACCTGGTTTATTGTTCGGTAGCCTAAAAACCAGATAGGCACTAGTGAGAGAAATTCTTAGACCACATCTTTCCCCTGAAATCTATTTTGTCCCTTAGTTCTTTCAAAGCATTCTTATCAGGCTTTATTAGAATAATGTAGCACTTTGGGGCAAAGATGCAACCTAGTAGCCCCAAACTAGAGGTCAAGATGGAGAAGATCTCCATGGCCACCATGGCCTTCCCCTTGGTGCTGTGGTAGACAGGAAGGAAGGTGACCCAAACACTGCAGAACATCAGCATGCTGAATGTCAGACACTTGGCTTCACTGAAGGTATCAGGCAGGTTCCTGGTGCCGTAAGCCAAGGAAAAAGTCCCCGTGGCCAAGGATCCCAGGTATCCCAGGACACAGTAGAAGGCAGTGACTGAGCCCTTACTGCACTCAACGATGAGGTGTCTGGGCTCAGAGTATGTGTCTATGTCAATGAAAGGGGGAGAGGTACCCAGCCAGATACCACAGATAATCACTTGGATCAGAGAGCAGATGGCAACCACAGAGTTAGAAGCCCCTGAAACCAGCAACCACCTCATGGTTCTTCCGGGTTTCATGGCCTTCAATGCCAGAATCACAGTAAGAGTTTTGGCCAAAACAGTAGAAACAGCCACAGTGAACACAACTCCAAATGTGATGTGTCGGAGAAGGCAGGTGGCTGTGTTGGGACAGCCAATGAAGAGTAAGGAGCAGAGGAAGCCAGGAGGAGGGAGAGGAGCAGCATGTAGCTAAGAGCGTGGTTGTTGGCCTTGACTATGGGAGTGTCTCGGTGCTTCACAAAGACCCACAGAACCGTAGCTGTGACAACACAGAAGCACAAGGCAATGCAGGCCAGAGTCACCCCCAGTGAATCTTCAAAGGACAGGAAAGTCACAACCTTTGGGAGGCAGTGATTTCTCTCACTGTTTGGGTACTCATGGGCTGGACACTAGACACATTGCTGTGCATCTGGAGAAAAAGCAAAGATTCGGCATTTCAGTTTCAAAAGCTCTTCATTTTACCAAGTTTACATTTGCCTTCTTTGTGCAGACTGACCTCCTCAGATTAATACTCAGACACGCCAGATTAAGATTCTGTATTCCTGACCCAGAAACCCTGGTGGCGCAATAGTTAAGTGCTACCGCTGCTAACCAAAATGTCGGCAGTTCGAATCTGCCAGGCAGTCCTTGGAAACTCTATGGGACAGTTCTACTCTGTCCCATAGGGTCACTATGAGTCAGAATCGACTCGGTGGCAGTGGGTTTTTAGGTTTATTCCTGATCCAGGGAGAATGCTTCCAGCTGCAGGTAAGAAAAAACCCAGTCAAACTGAATCTTCAGCTAATGGTACAAAAAAGGTCTATTATATTGTTAAGCACTAAGATTGTCACAACCATTTCCTCTGCTGTCCCCAGTGCATTCTTGATGATTGGCCCTGTACTGCCATAGTTTACAGTATTTTCACGGAATAATCAAGTCTAAAAGTTTCCTTATTCTCACTCAGATTGAGAGAGAAAGAAGATTCATGTAGCTCTCTGAAGTGTGAGGATTATCTTTCCCAAAACAATTTAGCACTGTTCTTCTTGATGTTTCTAACCATAAAGGTTCCCTCCTCCCCCCTTTTTTTTCTAAATCAGTTACTGGCTGTGATGGTTAAGGCTGTGTGTCGACTTGGCTGGGCCATGATTCTCAGTGGTTTGAGAGTCCTGTGATGCTGTGATGACTTCCATGATGAGACTTGATATTATGGGATCATCTCCATGATGGGATCTTCTGTGAGTAACCAATCAGTTGAAAGGGAGTTTCCTCGGGCGTGTGGCCTGCATTGAATATAAGTGGATATTCTGGCAAGACTTGTGGGCTTTTACTCATTCTGGATCCAGCAGGTGTTCATCTCCTGTTCATCTGACCTTAGATTCTTGGGACTTGAGCTAGCAGCTTTCCTGTGGTCTTGCCTGCTGGTCTTGGGATTCATCAGTCTTCACAGCCTCTGAGTGTGAGCCGTGCTCTCTGACCTGCTGATCTTGGGTTCGCCAGTCTCTGTGGCTATGTGCATCAGGAGAATCCTCTATCTTGAACCACAGACTTGGGATGTCCCAGCCTCTACAACCGTGTGAGCCATTTTCTTGATATAAATGCATATATTTATACACCTTATTGGTTTTTCTTCTCTAGCGAACCCAGTCTAAGACACAGGTTAAGGTGCTGGGAATTCACATTGACCAGTAGGGGCTATAACTAGTCCTGAACTTTGGTTTAACTTCGCACA
The DNA here is from genome assembly GCF_024166365.1 of Elephas maximus indicus. Lineage (NCBI taxonomy): Eukaryota > Metazoa > Chordata > Mammalia > Proboscidea > Elephantidae > Elephas > Elephas maximus. The sequence continues at coordinate 16,330,680 of NC_064821.1, forward strand.
AGATTCATAAGCTATGGGGTAAAAAACCCTGTTTCAGTAAAGTCAATTCCTACACACAGCAAACCTATAGGACAGAGTAGAACTTCCCCATAGGGTTTCCAGGTAGTGGCTGGTGAATTCAAACTTCCCGCCCTTTGCTTAGCAGACAAATGCCTAACAACTGTGCTAAGGGGTACAGAGATAGATACCAGAACATTCTTTGGGATTTGGTGGGAAGGTATGAAGGATGGATATTGCAGAGGCAAACGACAATGCCTTCTTACATTTCTTTTCTGTTTTAATAATGAGGGGTGTATCCTTTGACATATTGACCTTTTCATGAATATATAATGTCCTTCTTTGTTGTAATGATTTTTTGCTCAAAGTCTACATTGTCTGGTATTAGCATAGCAGCTCCAGCCCTCTTTTGGCTAATATTTGCATGGAATATCAATGTTCCTGTCACTTTCACCGTATGTGTGTCTTTATAACTCACTGTATGTGAGTTTCTTATATGCAGTATTTGATCATTTATTTTTTTCTTTTCAATCCATTAGGCCAATCACTGCCTTTTAATTTGAGAGTTTAATCAATTTATATGGAAGGTAATTATTGATAAAAGAAGACTTCTGCTTTTTGTTTTCTACTTATCGTATGCCTTTTTTGTTCCAGAATTCCCGCATGATGGTCTTTTTTAATGATTCATATATTTTTTTCTTGTGTACTATTTTGATTCCCTCTTGTGTATTTTTCTGCATGTATTTTATAATTACATATATACAAAAAACATGTATACATAATTATGATTAATTGATTTTTATCTTGCAACTATTTAGATTACCTCTTGTGTATTTTTTCAGCGTATATTTTAGTGTATTCCTTAGTAGTGACCTTAGAGCTTACGATTATCGTCTTAACTTTATAACAATCTATTCTGAATTAACACCAATTTAGTTCCAATAGTGTACAAAAGATCTACTCCTTTCCCATAATGTTGTAGCAATATTAGGTATAAAAGTAAATATAGTGAATGAATGAGTGAAAGAAAAAACAGAAGACAATCATGGCCTAGGACCCCACTGCAACTTCCCCTTCCTGTCCTTTTCATGGAGAGAATGGCGCGAGGGCTGGGGTTATTAGAGGGCAGTCATAAACATTCATACCTGTCTGATTTGAAGTCTCTGTCTCTAGGCAAATTGTACAAATAAAGCAACAGAATGGCCTTTCTTCTTCTGGAATTTTCCTGGATCCTGGACCACAGCTCTGGCTACACACAGATTGAGGAGTCTGCAGAGAAACAAGGATGCATTGGTTATTACTTTGCACATTATTAGCAGTTTGTCCACTAATAAGCAAGAAATTGGATCTTCTATTACACTTTCTGGCACTTTTCCAGCTCCATCCTGTTGATATTACCTAGATCTCTAAATATAAATTACCAATAATATTTTTCCTCTTTCTTTAACTGGTTACACATACAATCAAAATTTTACCGAAGTAGCTGGTGACTTTTATCTCATACATCACCTGAAACATCCCCTGAGTGTTTCTCTCCTTTTTTTTTGCTACTTTATCTTAAAGTCCTTTCAGTGTAGGTCACTGTATCATAAGGATTCTGAGGCCTTGTATGTCCAAGGATAATTTTACCATGCCCCCATACTTGACTGGATATAAGAGTTTAGGTATTACATGGAAGAATTTAACAATGTGATAAATAGACTTCCTACTAGAGGTACCTACATAAGTAAATTGAAGTGTACCAGCAAAGAACGATGAGTGGATGTTATGGACCAGATATTGGGGTTAATCCAAATCTGAGTTCATGAGTTCAGGTATAGTACCCCTTTGTCGGGCATTTAATGAAACCTTAAAAGTGGAAGTATCACTTCTGTACAAACATCCACAAAACTGCCCAAGATTGATAAACTGTAGTAAGTTGGATGAAATGACGGGCAGTGCTTTCAGAAGATAAACAAAACGATGATGACTTCTCGATAGACAAATTACCGATAGAAAAAAGAATGAGGATGAAATCTATAAAGAGATCGCTGAAATCCAGACTCTATCTGTGTTTACAGTGCATCTAAACATAGGGATTGGAGCATGCATGATTAAGACTCTTCTGTGATATATGGAGGATAACCAAGTATAAAATTTAAAAAGTAGGTCCATTACCTCCCTTCAGTGTATGCATTCCAATACTTAACGGCTAATCGAACCGAAATTAAAAACAATCAAACAATTACACATATAAACTTACTCTTCCCAGAGGTGCAGCCGTATAATATGTGAAAGTAATATCATAAATTTAGCCCTGGGTTAACAGAGTGCCAACTCAATCGCCTCTCATGGCTCTGTTCAGATAAAGCTACAATGTATATGTCCAATTTTGAGATGATGTCATACCTCTTTGAATCCAACAGGCCATTCTATCATCTCTTTGTTGATGCCTAACTCTTGATCGTGTGGATTATTGAAGATAAACTCTCCGACTTTAATCAGCAGGCTAAAATCACCAGTAAAATTCACAGGGTTTCCAATATCATACCGTGTCATAGAGTTTTTTTTCTCATCCAAGAATATATTGTCCCCAATGCTGTTTGTAAATTGGATATTCCTTATAAATGGATGAAGCTAGAGGTGAGGCATAATTTTAAAACAGGATTGCATTCAAATTAGAGATGGAGGGCTCATACCTACCAATTAATTCTTCTTTCCCCACCTCTCTACCCTCAGGATTTTGTTATGGTAGTTGCTGATTTTTTTGTGTGTGCCCACCATCTCATGGTCTCAAGGGAGAATGCCACCAGGGCTCCAGAATAATGGAGGCCTAATCAAATCCAATCATGACACCATTTAGAGGTTGGCTTACATGTTTGCTTTGATCCAACCCTGACCAACAAAGTCTGCTTGCGGCTTCGTTAAAACTGGTGTAAATGAAGATTTTAACATCCCAACAAATCCATTTTCATCCTAGGTAATCCCAGGATCTTACATGTATTGTGTGGGTTTTCATATGTCAAATTGGGACTATAACCCCCGCTCCCATGATGTCGCAGGTTTGGTAAGAAAAAATAAATAAAGCACTTGTCAGAGTGTCACCAGGTATGGCTCAAAAAAAGAACATTTCCCAAAGACATTTTAGAATACCAAGGAAGGGGAATGTATGTATCCCAGGGAGAAATAAAGACTTGACCCATTTTTACCTACCTGTGAATTCGCATGAGTTGTGGTTGGGTCATATCTTACACATTAGGCCTTAAGAAACTTTTCTGATAACCATTTCTTATTGCATGGTCTTTAACTGAACCTCTCCCCACACCCCATGACCAGGGTTTTCCAAGTTGATACTCAAAAATTGCACTTATCAGTATATCCACTGGGAACAATCTTTCATTCATTTTGCCTGATCCTATTGACCATGAGTCACAAGCCTGGTCATGCTGCTGTGCCTCAATAGAATACCACTAATGCCATTAGGTGAACAATACAAATCCTGCCTCTGGAGGAGATGTACCTGCCAGGGGAGGAGTGTAGGTCCCTCTGCATTTCCTGTAGATCCCATTTCTGTGTTAATCAGAAGCATTTCATGGAGGGCTTGGGCCACAGTATATACAGCATTATAGACAGGATAGCTAGAATCAGACAAGTTCATCATGCCCATAGAGACTGGCACCGACTCTAAGGAAGCATTTGGTGGGCAGTTCTCGATTTCTCCACATTGTGTCCCGACAATCAAACAATTAAATATTTGAAGCCAGATTTTCCTGAGGTAAAAGTCTTCTGGATACCTGGATGGGTTCACTCCCTTGACAAAGTGTCTGAAGCCAGGGATTGCCTTCTCCCAATGTGAAAATAAGAGGCTTCCATAGATGTCATGCAAAAGATTATGCCAGTTTTCTTCCATGATCCATACCTTTCCAGAGATTAAGTAAGTTTCTGTGAAATAGCTTATAAATTTGATACTCTCAGCATCACCATACAGTATATACACATTTGCTAATGAATCCCTGATCCTGTCTCTCAACATCAACGTACTGACTTCGTGTAGTCTCCTGATCTCAGAGACTTTTTCTACAAAGGCCACACAGATACTTTCCTTTACTATCTCTGCTTCCAGGTCCTGGGGAACTGCTCCCCTTTCATATCTTCAGAGACAAAAAGCCCCACCCAGGTCCAGCCAAAATGCATCAATAACTGGATCATTCCATGGACCAGAAAGCCGTCCTTGGAGGCCATCGGATACAGTGATGGGAACCGGTCTTTGTCACTCAGAATAGGATCAAAAGGACCATATGTGACCTGAATATGAAACAAAGAAAGGTCATGAATCTGAGTTGCATGGGATTTCAGTGGTCTTCATTAGAGAGGGAGTAAGAGAATTCTCTCTGTGGAAGGGGGAATTAATGGAATATCTGCTGAAGAAAAATAAGAAACTGCATTGGACACTCCACAGTTCTTTTTTCATTCTGTTCAAACAGAAGACCATATATTCCAGCCTCCCTGCTTTCAGGACATGATGTGTAACCCCTGGTGTGACTTTCAGGCTAAAGCATAAAAGATGATGTGGAAGATCTCCGTGTGCTCATCATCTCCTGCAGGTCAACAGAAGAAGGCACTAATATCAGCTGGTGCACCTGCACGATGGTAGTGTTTCCACCAGCTTTAAGCCTGTGGCTTAGTAACTGAGGCCCATCTCCCTAGCGATCAATGTTGGATATGAACCCTGATAATAAATACTTCCTGTTACACCCTTGATATTTTGGATTTAACTTAATACCTCAGCATACTGTAGATTATCCTGAGGAGCACAATTATAAACTCTGAGTCTCGAAATATGATTTTTCCATCACAGAATTCTCATAACGTAAGGCTCTTATTTTGGAGCCCTGGTGGTACAGTGGTTAAGAACATGGTTGTTAACCAAAAGTGCTGCAGTTCAAATCTACCAGCCGCTCCTTGGAAACCCCGTGGAGCAGTTCTACTCCGTGCTGTAGGGTCGCTATGAGTTGGAAGTGACTCGACAGCAATGGGTTTTTTTTTAAATCTTATTTTGGCCTTAATTCTTTCTGACTGCTGCTTGTCTTAGATCAGGTTCCCTGGAAAGGGACTTTGATATGGAGAGTGGCATGTGGAAAGTTTATGGGAGTGCCCTCAGGAGACACACCTCTGGGCACATGAGAAAAGCAGGATTGGACAGAGGGAGAAGCTGAACCATAAGACAGCTGCATCTGCATCTCAACTGATTGTTGGGGACTTTATTAATATACCATATTCGGACTACAGGGCCAGGCCTTACCCCCACATCAATTATTTATTGGCCTCTGTCTGTCCGCTGAGAAGGGTTTTATCCCGGTTGGGGAAGTTCCCTGCCTGGGGCATTTTCGACAAGGCACACAGCTATCTGTTGAAGGTGAGCAGATTATATTTCCAGAAGTTGGCGTGGATGTATTGGTCCTGAGCTGTAATCTGGGCTGAGCTTCAAAGGATACACAGCACTGCTCCTTCCCCTTCCTTCATCCTCCTTCATGGCACAAGTTATAAGCTCACAATCCTCAGAATTGATTGGAATTTGTGGACAACAGTCAAGGAATACATAAACCCTCCTTCCTCCCTTCCCTTGATCAGACAGGAGGGAATGCCATTGACACAACCTGATCTTATGTTTCCAGAGCTCACAATCAACTGACCTGTGGGCTTTTGTAGAGCTCCAGCAGTGTTCCAACCTCTGCAGAGGATGCTGATTTGCTTTCCATAATGCTAGCGACAGATTTGCTCTGTCTCCGGCAGTTGTGATTAGGGAGAATCTGCCTCCCTCCCGAGAGCCAAAACAGGGCACTCTCTGAGGTTCTGTGGTCCCTGGGAATGGCATTGTAGAGGTCAAAACCCAAGGACAGGTTGGGGAGCAGGTAGGGGTTCTTGTTGATCTCCTCAATGGCAAAGTCAAAGACCAGAAAAAACTGGTAGTTTTTTGGGAACAACCTAAAAAGAGTGGACATCATAAGGGAGAATGATCAAGTCATAATTATTCAGGAGTAACTTTAAGCCAAGCCAAGGAAAAATAATATTTTAGAACTCTGTTTTTCTCCTTTGTTTCTTTAGTTCCTTTATTGCACCACAAGGAGACATCTTCTAGAATTTTTTCTAATCTCACTCTCAATTAAGTTTTTATACCCTAGATATAATGCATATCCAGTATATATAAGTACATACAGCATGACCAGTAAGCACAGCCTTACAGTAGGCAAGGTACACATGCATTTAGCTGGGTTTACTTACTTAACTGTAGTGAACAATTTCACATGGATTTCAATGTCTTTTTTATCAGTTTGTCGTACTGTGGGGGATTGCGTGTTGCTGTGATGCTGGAAGCTATACCATCGGTATTGAGATACCAGCAGGGTCACCCATGGAGGACAGGTTTCAGCTGAGCTTCCAGACTAAGACAGACTAGGAAGAAGGACCCAGCAGTCTACTTCTGAAAAGCATTAGCCAGTGAAAACCTTATGAAAAGCAGTGGAGCATTGTCTGATAAAGTGCTGGAAGATGAGCCCCCCGGGTTGGAAGGCACTCAAAGATGGCTGGGGAAGAGCTGCCTCCTCAAAGTAGAGTCGACCTTAATGACATGGATGGAGTCAAGCTTTCAGATGTTCATTTGCTGATGTGGCACGACTCAAAATGAGAAGAAACAGCTGCAAAAATCCATTAGTAATCAGAACCTGGAATGTACGAAGTAAGAATCTAGGAAAATTGGAAATTGGCAAAAATGAAATGGAATGCAAAAATATCAATATCCTAGGCATTAGTGAGCTGAAATGGACTGGTATTGGCCGGCCATTTTGAATTGGACAATCATATAGTCTACTGTGCTGGGAATGCCAATTTGAACAGGAATGCTGTTGCATTCATTGCCAAAAAGAACATTTCCAGATCTATCCTGAAGTACAACACAGTCAGTGATAGGATAATATCCACAGGCCTACAAGGAAGAGCAGTTAATACAATTATTATTCACATTTATGCACCAACCACTAGGGCCAAAGATGAAGAAACAGAAGATTTTTATCAGCTGCTGCAGTCTGAAATTGATCAAATATGCAATCAAGATGCATTGATAATTACTGGTGATTGGATTGCAAAAGTAGGAAACAAAGAAGAAGGATCGGTCGTTGGAAAATATGGCCTTGGTGAAAGACACAATGCCGGAGATCAAATGATAGAATTTTGCAAGACCAACGACTTCTTCATTGCAAATACCTTCTTTCACCAACATAAACGGTGACTACGCACAGGGACCTCACCAGATGGAACACACAGGAATCAGACTGACTATATCTTTGGAAAGAGATGATGGAAAGGTCAATATCATCAGTCAGGACAAGGCCAGGGGCCAACTGTAGAACAGACCATCAATAGCTCATGTGCAAGTTCAAGCTGAAACTGAAGAAAACCGGAGCAAGTCCACGAAAGTCAAAATATGACCTTGAGTATAACCCACCTGAATTTAGAGACCATCCCAAGAATAGATTCAACGCACTGAACACTAGTGACTGAAGACCAGATGAGTTGTGGAATGACATCAAGGACATTATCCTTGAAGAAACCAACAGGTCATTGAAAAGAAAGAAAACACCAAGATGGATGTCAGAGGAGACTCTGAAACTTATTCTTGAATTGATGAAGTAAAAGAAATGAACAGAAGATTTCAAAGGGGGTCTCGAGAAGACAAAGTGAAGTATAATGACACGTGCAAAGAGCTTGAGCTGCAAAACCAAAAGGGAAGAACACACGCAGCATTTCTCTAGCTGAAAGAACTGAAGAAAAAATTCAACCCTTGAGTTGCAATAGTGAAGGGTTCTTTCTATAGGGAAAATATTAAACAATGCAGGAGGCATCAAAAGAAGATGGAAGGAATACACAGATTCATTATATCAAAAAAAAAAATTAGTCCATGTTCAACCATTTCAAGAGGCAGCATATGATCAGGAACCGATGGTACTGAAGGAAGAAGTCCAAGCTGCTCTGAAGGCACTGGCAAAAAACAAGGCTCCAGGAATTGATGGAATATCAATTGAGATGTTTCAACAAACAGATGTAGCGCTGGAGGTACTCTCTTGTCTATGCCAAGAAATATGGAAGACAGCTTCCTGGCCAACTGACTTGAAGAGATCCATATTTATGCCTATTCCCAAGAAAGGTGATCCAACCGAATGTGGAAGTTATAGAACAATATCATTAATATCAAACGCAAGCAAAATTTTGCTGAAGATCATTCAAAAACGGCTACAGCAGTATATCGACAGGGAACTGCCAAAAATTCAGGCCGGTTTCAGAAGAGGATGTGGAACCAGGGATATCATTGCTGATGTCAGGTGGATTCTGGCTGAAAGCAGAGAATACCAGAAGGATGTTTACCTGATATTTTATTTACTATGGAAAGGCATTAGGCTGTGTGGACCGTGACAAATTATGGATAACATTGTGAAGAATGGGAATTCCAGAACACTTGATTGTGCTCATGAGGAACCTTTACATAGATCAAGAGGCAGTTGTTCGGACAGAACAAGGGGATACTGATTGGTTTAAAGTCAGGAAAGGTGTGCATCAGCGTTGTATCCTTTCACCATACCTATTCCATCTGTATGCTGAGCAAATAATCTGAGAAGCTGGACCATATGAAGAAGAATAGGGGTTCAGAATTAGAGGGAGACTCATTTTTTTTTTCATTAACAACCTGTGTTATGCAGATGACACAACCTTGCTTGCTGAAAGTGAAGAGAACTTGAAGCACTTACTAATGAAGATCAAAGACCACAGCCTTCAGTATGGATTACACCTCAACATAAAGAAAACAAAAATCCTCACAACTGGACCAATGAGCAACATCATGATAAACGGAGAAAAGATCGAAGTTGTCAAGGATTTCATTTTACTTGGCTCCACAATCAAAAGCCATGGAAGCAGCAGTCAAGAAATCAAAAGACGCATTGCATTGGGTAAATCTGATGTAAAGGACCTCTTTAAAATGTTGAAGAGCAAAGATGTCACCTTGAAGACTAAGGTGTGCCTGACCCAAGCCATGGTATTTTCAATCACATCATATGCATGTGGAAGCTGGACAATGAATAAGGAAGACTGAAGAAGAATTGATGCCTTTGAATTGTGGCAGTGGTGAAGAATAGTGAATATACCATGGACTGTCAAAAGAATGAACAAATCTGTCTTAGAGTAAGTACAACCAGAATGCTCCTTAGAAGCAAGGATGGCAAGGCTGTGTCTTACATATTTTGGACATGTTGTCAGGAGGGATCAGTCCCTGGAAAAGGACATCATGCTTGGCAGAGTACACGGTCAGCAGAAAAGAGGAAAACCCTCAACGAGGTGGACTGACACAGTGGCTGCAACTATGAGCTTAAGTATAACAACGATTTTATGGATGGCTCAGGACCAGGCAGCGTTTCAATTGTGCATAGGGTCGCTATGAGTCAGAACCGACTGGACAGCACCTAACAACAACAAAAACAAAGAAGTTTATGACCAAAGAACAGAGAAAATATTTAGGATCAGTAGTTACAATTATAAAAAATTAAATTGACAAATTATAATCAAGACCTAAATAAATTTCCTTAGCATTCCTAATAATTTTATTTCAAAAGACTTGTTTTGTTGTTCCTAGGTGGAATCAAGTCAGTGATGAGCCAAGCAACTAACTGAGATTTGCAGGGCTTTGGGGCAGAATTGAGGTAGGATTTACCTCAATGGTATAGCTTTCATCCAAGCAGATTATTTTACTGAGGTCCTATCAATGGAATATTATTGCTGATGTCGGGTGGATCCTGACTGGTAGAAGAGAATACAGGAAATATGTTTACCTGGGTTTTATTGCCTATGCTAATTCATTCAAGCGTGTGGATCATAACAAATTACGGATACCATTGCAGAGAATAAGAATTCCAGAACACTTAATTGTGCTCATGAGGAAGCTGTACAAGAACCAAGAGGCAGTTGTTCAAAAAGAACGCGGGTATACCGCATGGTTTAAAGTCACGAAAGGTGTGCGTCAAGGTTGTATCCTTTAACCACACTTATTTAACCTGTATGCTGAGCAAATAATCTGAGAAGATGGACTACATGAAGAAGAATGGGGCATCAGGATTAGAGAAAGACTCACTAACAACCTGCATTATGCAGATGACACAACGTTGCTTGCTGAAAGCGAAGAGGACTTGAAGCACTTATTGATGGAGATCAAAGACCACAGCCTTCAGTACGGATTATGCCTCAAAATTAAAAAAAAAAAAAAAAAATCCTCACAACTGGACCAATAAGCAGCATCACGATAAACGGAGAAAAGATTAAGGTTGTCAAGGATTTCATGTTACTTGGATCCACAACCAGCAGCCGTGGAAGCAGCAGTCAAGAAGTCAAAAGATGTATTGAAGAGCAAAGATGTCAGCTTGAGGACTAAAGTGCACCTGACCCCAGCCACGGTGCTTTCAGTCTTCTCATCTGCATGAGAGGACTGGACAATGACTAAAGAAGCCTTTGAATTGCGGTTTTGGTGAAGAATATTGAATATACCATGGACTGCCAAAATAGTGAACAAATCTGTCCTGGAAGAAGAAGTACAACCAGAATGCTCCTTAGAATCAAGGATGCTGAGACTACAGTCTCACACACTTTGAACACGTTGTCAGAAGGGATCAGTTCCCAGAGAAGGACATCATGTTTGGTAGAAGCGGGTCAGGGAAAAAGAGGAAGACCCTCAAGGAGATGGACCGGACACAGTGGCTACAACAATGGGCCCAAGCATAGCAACAATGGTGAGGATGGCACAGCACCAGGCAGTGTTTCATTCTGTAGTAGATGCAGTAGCTGTGGGCCAGAACTGACTCGACTACACCTAACAACTTAAATGGGAGGTGCCTCAATGCATGGAAAAAGGCAAGATGTTCTCTGCTAGGGACCTGAGTAAGTCGTGCACACTTACCTTCATAAACCCTTTTGGAAAGGCTTGGGTATATCACAAAACATAACTTAGGTTTACTGGAGCTGGAAGCCAAATGGTTGTTGTTGTTAGATGCTGTCCAGCGGATTCCAACTCATACCAGCCCTATGCACAACAGAATGAAACACTGCTTAGTCCTGTGCAACCTCATAATCATTGCTTTGCTTGAGCCCATTGTTGCAGCCACTGTGTCAATCCATCTCACTAACCATCTTCCTCTTTTTGACTGACCCTCTACTTTACCAAGCATGATGTCCTTCACGAGGGACTGATCCCTTCTGACAATGTGCCCAAAGTATGTTAAACGTAGTCTCGCCATCCTTGCTTCTAAGGAGCATTCTGGTTGTACTTCTTCCAAGATAGATTTGTTCCTTCTTTTGCAGCCCATGGAATAGCCGATATTCTTCTCCAACACCACAATTCAAGGTATCAATTCTTCTTTAGTCTTTCTTATGCATTGTCCGGAAAACCTGGTGGCATAGTGGTTAAGAGCTGTGGCTTTAAACAAAGGGTCAGCAGTTTGAATCTACGAGGTGCTCCCTGGAAACTCTATGGGGCAGTTCTACTCTGTCCTATAGGGTCGCTATGAGTCGGAATCCACTCGACGGCACCAGGGTTGTTTTTTTTTGTTTTGTTTTTGGTATGCATTGTCCAGCTTTCAAATGCATACAAGAAGATTGAAAAACCATGGCTTGGGTCAGGCACACTTTAGGCCTCGAGGTGACATCTTTGCTTCTCAACACTTTAAAGAGGTCTTTTGCAGCAGATTTGCCCATCGCAATCCATCTTTCAATTTCTTGAATGCTATTTCCACGGGTGTTGGTTGTGGATCCAAGTAAAATGAAATCCTTGACAACCTGAATCTTTTCCCTGTTTAACATGAAGCTGCTTTTTGGTCCAGTTGTGAGGATTTTTGTTGTCTTTTTGTTGAAGTGTAATCCATACTGAAGGCTGTGGTCCTTGATCTTTACCAGTAAGTACTTCAAGTCCTCTTCACTTTCAGCAAGCAAGGTTGTGTCCTCTGCATAATGCAGATTGTTAATGAATCTTCCTCCATTCCTGATGTCCCATTCTTCATCATATAGTCCAGCTTCTCAGAGTATTTACTCAGCATACAGATTGGATAGGTATGGTAAAAGGATACAGTCCTGATGTTCACCTTTCCTGACTTTAAACTATTAATGAGCCTTCCTCCATTCTTGATATATAAGGAGCACCTCGTAGATTCGAACTGCTGACCCTTTGTTCTTCTTCATGTATGCCAGTTTCTCAGATTATTTGCTCACCATACAGGCTGAATATGTATGATAAAAGGATGCAACCCTGAAGCTCACCTTTCTTGACTTTAAACCATGCACTATCCCCTTGTTCTGTTTGAACACTTGCCTCTTGATCAATGTGCAGATTCATCATGACAACAGTTAACTGTTCCATAATTCCCATCCTCTGCAACGTTATCCATAATTTGTTATAATCCACAGTCGAATACCTTTCTGTTGTCAATAAAAAACAAGTAAACATATTTCTGGTATTCTCTGCTTTCAGCAGGACCCATGTCCTCTTCTAAATCTGAATCGAATTTCTGGCAGTTCCCCGTTGACACACTGCTGCAGCTGCTTTTGAATAATCTTCCACAAAACTTTGTCTGCATGTGATATTAATGATATTGTTCCATAATTTCCACATTCAGTTGGATCACTTTTCTTGGGAATAGGCATAAATATGGATCTGTTCCAGTCAGTTGGCTGGGTACCTGTCTTCCAAATGTCTTGGCATAGGAGAGTGAGCACTTCCACCGCTGCTTGTTTTTCGTCAATGCCTTCAGTGCAATTTGGATTTCTTCCTTCAGTGACATTGGTTCCTGATCAAATGTTACCTCCTGAAATGATTCAAAGTTGATCAATTCTTTTTCCTACACTGATTCTGTGTAATCCTTCTATCTTCTTTTGATGCTTCTTGTGTCATTTAATATTTTCCCATAGAATCCTTCAGTATTGCAATAAAAAAAAAAAGTAGGAGGCTTGAATTCTTTCTTCAGTTCTTTCAGCCCTAGAAATCCTGAGCACGTTCTTCCCTTTTGGTTTTCTATCTCCAGCTCTTTGCACATGTCATCATAATACTTTACTTTGTCTTCTTGATCCGCGCTTTGAAATCTTTCGTTCAGCTCTTTTACTTCACCATTTCTTCCTTTTGCTTTAGCTACTTGGCATTCAAGACCAAGTTTCAGAGTCTCTTCTGTCATCCATTTAGATTTTTTCTTTCTCTCCTGTCTTTTTAATGGCCTCTTGCTTTTCATGTATGATGTCCTTGATGTCATTCCACAACTTGTCTGGTTTTCAGTTATTAGTGTTCAACGCATCAAATCTATTCACGATGGCTCTAAATTCAGGTGTGATATACTGAAGATCGTACTTTGGCTGTCGTGGACTTGTTCTAATTTCCTTCAGTTTCAGCTTGAACTTGCGTATGAGTAATTGATGGTCTGATCCGAAGTCAGCCCCTTGCCTTTTTCTGATTGATGATATTGAGCTTTCCCATTGTCTTCCCACAGATACAGTCTATTTGATTCCTGTGTATTCTATCTGGTGAGGTCCAAGTGTATAGTTGCCATTTATGTTGGTGAAAAAAGGTATCTGCAATGAAGTCGCTGGTCTTGTTAAATTCAATTATGTGATGTCCAGCATTGTTTCTATCAACAAGACCATATTTTCCAGCTACCTATCCTTCTTCTTTGTTTCCAGCTTGCGCATTCCAATCACCAGTAATTATCAGTGCATCCTGATTGCATGTTCATTCAATTTCAGACTGCAAAAGCTGGTAAAAATCTTCAATTTCTTCATCTTTCGCCTTAGTGGTTGGTGTGTAAATTTGAATAATAGTCATATTAACTGGTCTTCCTTGTAGGTGTGTGAATATTATCCTATCACTGACAGCATTGTACTACAGGATAGATCCTGAAATGTTCTTTTTGACGATGAATGTAATGCCATTTCTCTTCAAGTCATTGTTCCCTGCATAGTAGACCATATGATTGTCTGATTCTAAATGACCAGTACCAGGCCACTTCAGCTCACTAATGCCTAGGATACCAATGTTTAGGCATTCCATTTCATTTCTGATGATTTCCAATTTTCCTAAATTCATACTTCGTACTTCTAGGTTCCAAATATTAATGGACATTTGCAGCTGTTTCTTCTCATTTTGCGTCATGCCACATCAGCAAATGAAGGTCCTAAAAGCTTGCCTCCAGCCACATCATTAAGGTCAACTCTAGGGTGAGGAGGCAGCTCTTCCCCAGTCGTATTTTGAGTGCCTTCCAACCTGAGGGGCTCATCTTCTGGCAGTATATCATACAGTTTTCCAGTGCTATTCATAAGGTTTTCACTGGCTAATTCTTTTCAGAAATAGACTGCCAGGTTCTTCTTCCTATTCTGTCTTATTCCGGAATCTCCGCTGAAACGTGTCCACCATGGGTGGCCCTGCTGGTATTTCAATACCGGTGGCAGAGCGTCCAGCATCACAGCAACACAAAAGCCCCCACAGTGCAACAAGCTGTCTCAAATGGTAATCATGCCTTTTTATAAAGCCTTGGACCAGTTTCAATTACACCAGTACAATTTGTTTTCGAACATTTAGTAGGATTACTCTCTTTTGTCATTTTCACCTGAGGCATTTTATTTTTTTATTGTGTTTTAAATGAAGCCTCACAGAACAAATTAGTTCTCATTACACATTTAATATACACATTGTTTTGTGACCTTGGTTGGCAACCCCATGACGTATCACCACTTTCTCTTCTTGACCTTGGATTTCCCATTTCCATTCATCCAGATTGCCTTTCCTCTCCTTCTTTCTTGCCCTTGTTCCTGGGCTGGTGAACTCATTTAGTCTCATATACGTAGTTCAGCTACACTTATTTTCTTTTTTTTTATGAGCCTGTCTAATCTCTGGCTGAAGGGTGAACCTCAAGAGTGACTTCAGTACTGAGTTAAAAGGTTCTCTGGGAGCCATACTCTGGGGGTTTCTCCAGTCTCCATCAGACCACTAAGTCTGCTGTTTTTTTGTGAGTTAGAATTTCTTTCAACATTTTTCCCCAGCTCTGTGCAGGACTCTCTATTGTGATCTCTATCAGAGCAGTCAGTGGCAGTAGCTGAGCACCATCTAGTTGTGCTGGGCTCAGTCTGTCACCTGAGGCATTTTTAAGGAGTTTTCTCAAGTGTCTTCTGTGCTCATTAATATGTCAACTTTTAGGGCGCCAGCTTTGATAAATGACATTGTCCTTGAAAAATAAGCAGGTCATTCAGGTTTTCAAGTTTATTTCCAAGGGCTTTAGCAAAATGCTCCCTGCAAGTCTTCTTTAAATTTACAGTTATTTCTCTACCTGCTTTTATTTCTCCTGTATAATTTCTCATTATATATTTCAGGCTTCTTCTCCCCCCGTTAATTTGGTAGCCAAACATATAAGCTCTTAGAGTTTTTAATAGCTCTAAGATTTTTTTATTTCCTAAAAAATTAATGTTTTCTTTTCTCTTTAGTCCTAATTGTCTTTTCTTTTGCTCTTTTTTCTAGTTTCTACAAGTATAAGTTTGATTTAGTTTTTTTACTAATTCCTTTAAGTGGTATATTATTTTTCGCCAAATATTTCCTTAAATCAGTGCTTTAGGTGTTTTTAAATGCTACCAATATTGCAATTTTCTGTGCAGTTTTTCGAACTAATTATTTTACAAAGATTCAGGAGGTATTTTTAAAAGGTTCCTAAATTTTGGTGATCTATCCTCTTTAAAATTTACATTATTATGTTTTACCGAGGTAATTTGCTTGAATTATTTCTACTTTTGATTTTTGAGGCTTTCTTCTGTTGTCTAAACATATGGCCAGATTTTGTTGCTGTGCCATGTACTCTTGAAACAAGAATTCATACATATTATATAGAGGATATATGACATACATGTCAAAAAGATCAACCACACTAATTATGCTATTTAGAGCACTCATATTATTAATTTTTTAAATGATGGTAAGTATACATATAGAAACGCTGGTGACAAAGTGGCTATGAGCTACAGCTGTTACCCTAAAGGTCGGCAGTTTGAATTCCCCAGGCGCTCCTTGAAACCATATGGGGCAGTTCTACTCTGTCCTGTAGGGTTGCTATGATTTGGAATCAACTCGACGGTAGAGGGTTTAGTTTTTTGGTTAAGTATATGCATATATAAGTCCTGGTGGCGCAGTGCATAAAACCTATGGCTACTAACCAAAAGGTCAACAGTTTGAATCCAGCAGCCACTCCTTGGAGGCCCTATAGAGCAGTTCTACTCTGTCCTATAGGGTTGCTATGAGTCGGAATCTACGCGACAGCAATGGGTTTTATTTGGTTTTGGAAGTATATATGAAGCAAAATATTTTACATTTTAACCTTTTTTACATGTACATTATGTTCATCATGATGTTGTGTAGCCATCAGCACTACCTAGTTTCAGTTTTTTCATCATCCTTAACAGAAGCTCAGTGCCCCCTAAGCAATGACTCCGTATTTCCTCCTCCTTCCACCTCTAGTAGTGACTAATAAACTCTGGTCTGTATATACATACCTTTCCTAGATATTTAATATACGTGAGATCATACATTACTTCTCCTTTTGTGAATGACTTATTTCACTCAGAATAATGCTTTCAAGGTTTACCCATGTGGCAGCACGTATCAGGACTTCATTTCTCCTATTTGAACTGTCCTACATTTTTTTTTTTTTTACTATAGAAGAGGTCGATTAAATTTTTTGTTTAAAATTTTTGCTTATTTCTTCTCAATTTTTTATAAGACAGTGATTTTTCTTTTTTTGCTATTTAGACATTTATAAGATTTCATGACAGCTTTAAAGTTAACTTGTTTAATTCATTTTTTGCTGAATTTAATCTGTTAGATGTTAATTTCCTAACCCAGCACAAGGCTCATGGAAAACGTGAAGATCTCATACACATTAAAGAAGTTAAATTTGTAAGTTAATTGTCTACATAAAACACAAAGCCCCAGTTAAATATTTCGTTCTGAGTGGCATTCAATAAGCTTTAGAATACATGCAGAGTAATTTATAAAATTTATACCAGAAAATAAAGTGCAGGACCCAAATAGCCTTCACACCAATTTGGACAAGAGCAGTAAGAAAATGAATGCTTTTTGTCCCACAAGCTTACAAATCTAGATGCAGTCATTCCGTGTAATATGCGAGCTAATGGTTCCAATTTGGTATTAAAAAGAAAAAAAAAAACTTATGATAAATAATATTTATTTCAAAATTCAGTCTTGGAAGAAAGACAGAAAGTCTATAATTGTTTTTTGTGTGAAATCTGGCACATATTTAAAGTAGAGCTAAAACCAGTTCCACAAAATCTCTTATTTCCCAGTCATTTGGCTAAACTAACATTACCCTGATACCAAACCAGATAAAACATTACAAGAAAAGAAAATTACAAATAAAAATCTCCAGTAAACATGCATTCCCAAATTCTCATTGAATTTTTCAAGAGACTGAATCCCATGATGTTTGAAAAGGATAGTACATTATAGGCCAATGGCATTTTCCACCAAGCATTCACAAGTCATATAGCATTTGAAAGTCAATTATCAAAACTCTCCCTTTAAGCAATGTCAAAAATGAAAAATCACTTGATCATCTCAATAGATGCACCAAAAGCCTTCTAGGAAATCTCATATGGATTACATAGGAAAACTCTCAGTGAAGTGAGAATAGAAGGAACTTCTTCAACTTGATAAAAGCCAAACCAAACTCGTTGCCTTCCAGTCAATTCCAACTCACAGCGAACCTGCAGGACACAGTAGAACTGCCCCATAGAATTTCCAAGGAGCATGTGGTGGATTTGAACTGCTGACCTTTGGGTTAGCAGCCATAGCACTTAAGAACAATGCCACCAGAGTTTCCTGGTAGTCTGTACCAGGATAAACAAAATCTACTTGATAAAAACTTGATAAAGGACATCTACAAAAAAAAAAAAAAAAAAGTACCACTTACATAATAGTTAATGTAGAAAGATCAAATGCTTTCCTCCTAACCTAAAAAAAAAGACAAGGATGTCCGTTCTCACCTCCTGAATGCCACATCTGCTGTTGGCTCCAGAAAGTGCAATAAAAGTGCAATAAGGAAGGAAAAATAAATGAAAGGGATGCAAAATACAGCTGTTTATCTACAGATGACATAATCACCTTTGTAGAAAATCTGATGGAATCTGAAAAACACTGCCAAATTAGTGAGTTTACCAAGGTTATAGGACATAAGGGCAATATAGAAAAATCAATTATATTCCTACACACTAGTGAAGAGCAATTATAAAATAAAATTTTAAAACACCATTTACAATATCATAAGCATAGAATATATTTAGGGATGAAACTGGCAAAAGACGTGCAAGACATGTACATGAGAGAGTACAAAGTTTTGCTGAAAGAAATTAAAAGAGATCTAAATAAGTGGGGAAATACACTGTGCTCCTGTTTGGGAAGGCTCAAAATTATTAAGATGTCAATATTCCCCCAAACAATTTCTGAACTGTGTGAAATCCCAGTTAGAATCCCAGCAGACCTGTGTTTGTAAATCAACAAGTTCATTCTAAAGTTCATACAGAAATGGAAAGGAGCAAAAATCAAGGAGATGCTGAAAAGAACATTAAATTAGGAGGAATACTGCTACCCAATTTCAAGTCTAATCATAAAAATAGAATAATCAAGATCATGTGATATTCTCATAAACACATACAGACCAATGGAATACATTAAAAATTCCAGAATAGACCCACACAACTTATTTCTGAGGAATCAAGGGAGAAAAAATTGTCTTTTCAGTATGGTGCTGCAACAGTTGAATATTTATATGTGACAAGAATACCTTTGATCCACACCTTGCAGTACACGTAAATATTAACTCAAAATTTATAATAAAGCAGAAACCACAACCTAAACTATAAAACTACATGAAGAAAGCATGTGACTCTGGATTTCTTGGTACCGCAGGAAAGCACAACGCACAAAAGAAAACAAGGTAGTATGTTGGAGTTCATAAAAATTAAAGACTTCAGTCCAAACCCTTCAGTAAATAACCGTGGTTCAGGCTGATGGAAATAGTGTGAATGGGGACTGTGCTATGACAGATACAAATTTCTCCCTTCTGTCTTGAAGAGGGTAGGAAGAAAATGGGAAAAGGAAGGAAGGAGAAGGACAAAGAAGGAATGGAACATTCAGAATTCATTAATTTGTATTTCTGCAGTTCTTGTGCTCATGGTAGAGAACTCTCAGGGGGATGAAAGAGAAACACACAATCACATACACCTACACATACACTCTCATGTACACACTCACACATACAACAATGAACTTACTGAGGACATCTCCATTCGTTTTTTGGCCCGAGCCAAAAAGAGAGTCGATGTATTTCTGGTCCTCCTGCCAAAGGCAGAGGGGGAAAAACCCGCCCAGCACCAGGTCCCTATCACTATAGACACTGGCCTTAGGGAAACTAAAACACTCAGCATAATCCAGACTGCATACAGTGGGTAAATGCAGCAGAAATAGGATCAGATACACCAGAGAGAACGACATGGCAGGGTCTGTCCTGCTTAAAGACACAGCCCTGTTTCTAAAGGGAGCCCAGGAGATCAAGGAGCTGGGGGTGATAGTAGACTCATTCCTCGGCTGGGAAGATCTCTTCCTGTGTAGGCACAGGATAAGCCCACTATAGTCCCTCCCTCATCCTGTGGAAATACAGGGAGACATGCGCCAGGCTGAGGCCCAGAAGAAGGGCATAGCTAGAAGAAGCTATGAACAGAAAGGGGAGATTTCTACGGGCTTCATGGTGCTGAGACTTCACCCTCCTGACACAATGATCACAGCAGCTTCAACTCCCCTTCTTTTCCCTGCTTCACTCAGTCCCCTTCAGGAGCTCTGGGGATAACCCTGCCCTGAGGCTCTGCACCTGTACCCCACACACACACCTGGTGAAAAACAACGTGAAAAACATGTTTTGTGACTCTCCTTTTCCTTTAACCTCTAGGATTCCATCAGGTTCTATGGTCAACAAGGCTTCGGGGACCACCTCATCCTGAGACAGATGGTTCTGCAAATCTCTGCATGTCCCTGCAAGGAGCTGGGGTGACTGTGACAGAACACATCTCTGAGGGATTTGTCAGGGTTAGAAGGAGTCAGTGTTTTAATCAGCAACTGGCCTTGTAGCGTAATTGCATCTGATGCTTTGGCATAAACCATTGATGGTGATGACCTGTGCATCCACAGAAAGCACTCACCACCATGTCAGAGCAACACTCACAGGTCCACATACCCTCCTGGCAGAAAGGGGTGTCATGATTACAGTGCAGTAGGATATGTCCCAGGGAAGAACAGAGGCAGCCCCTTGCACCAAATTGACCTACCTCTTCCTCAGTCTGGTGACAAGTGCTGTGCCCACTGACCTGGGCTCCCTGATAATTCTGGCACCATGTCCTCATTTTTTTTTACTTGGTTTAACATGTCCCAACTAAGAGGAACCCTACTCTTGACCCACATTTCTCTCCTCTTTTCATGCCACTTTCCCTCCCCTCGGTTTCTTTATGTGAATACTCTTTCTTTGGCACTCCAAGTCTGGAAGCCTGATGCAGAGGAGGAAGAACAGCCTATATTTCAAGGAAAGTGTCTCCAGAAGATGCTTATAACAGACAATGCAGCTCATTAAATTCTTCTCATGGTACATCCAGATTTACAATGGGGCACATCGATTTCTAGTTGAAATGTGTCATTGTTTCAAAGCCATGGCTGATTTTTGCCCATTTTTATTCTATAGGTTCCTGTAAGAGCACAACTGTTTATTGTTCAACACTGTATGTCCTCAGAGGGTGTCAGAAGTGGCTAAGCTGGGATCAAAGCTCATTTTTAGATGATTTCAGGTGGTTTTGCAACACCAGTGTATACAGACACATGTCATCATTTAATTTGCTTTGAGCAACATTTTTTCTTCTGTAAGCCTATAAATACTCCTACCTTCCTTCAAAACTCAGATCAAATGACTCCTTATTTTTGTAGACTTCCCTGGCTTCATCTATCATTCACTGAATTATTCCTCTTCCCTCCTTCCCAAAATACATGTTGGATTCCTAACCCCTGTATCTTTTGGATGTAATCCTGTTTGTAAATAAAGTTTCTTTGTATGTTAATGAGACCATTTGGATGTAGGGTATGTCCAAAATTCAATCACTTCTGAGTTATAAGGGGCCACATAGAGAAGGAAGCATTAATGGGAGAAAAATAGCTACCACGTGAAGATCATCAAGGAACTCAGGAATTCAGGGGCAGATGCTGAAAGAGACAAGGATCTTCCCCTAGAACCAACAGAGAGAGAGCCTTCCTCTAGAGCTCACACCCTAAGTTCAGACTTCTAGCATCCTAAACTGTGAGAAAATAAGTTTCTGTTCTTTGAGAACATTCACTTGTGGCATTTCCATTAAAGCAGCACTAGGAAACTACACCACCATTCCAGGCAAAATCATGCGCTCTATCATCTCGTTATTCAAAACATCAGATATTACATCACTGATCATACTGTACTGAATTGATTTGATTATCTGCTTATTTTCCCCATGAAACTAAGTTCTTTCATGATCAGACCAAGTTATCTTTATAAATATGGTCTTACATCACAGGTTGTCTTTGGCAAATGCCAGTGGATGCTGTCTCTTACCACCATAGTGCCTGTTTCTACAGAAGAGGATCTTACTTCATTCATTATTAGTCTCTTCCACTGAACTCTGGTTTCCGAAAAAAGCTAGAACCAGTTCTGTGTCCAGATCACCACTATAACCATGGTGTCCAACACACACACACACACACACACACACACAGACACACACAACTCTACCACATTTAAGTAGATTTCAACTCCTAGTGACCCTGTAGGACAGAGTAGAAATGCCCCACAGGGTTTCCAAAACCATAAATCTTTATGGAAGCAGGCTGCCACATCTTTCCCCTATGGAGCGGCTGCTGGCTTTGAACCACCTACCTTTCCTGTGGAAGCTGACTGCTTAATCACTGCCCTATGAGGGCTCTTAGTGTCCAAAACAGTGATCAACAAACATTGTTGAATGAATGAATGATGGACTGGGACTCGTTCATGAAAGCCTTGATGTGATGGCAAATCTAAGATGGGAGTAGTCGATGGATTACGAGCCATTACTGAGAGAAAACAGGTTGTACAGGAAGGAATTATGGTTCAGGAGAAACAAGCAGAGAAAGAGAGACAGTTGTTGGGCAACAGAAAAAACCTGACCAAGTTTCTGGATTAATCAGGTCAAAGAGATCAAAAGATATCCTCCTCTAAGTCTCATCTTTATCTACTTGTCCTAAGCATGCCAGCCTGGCCATGTCTCAACAAGGCTTACTTTCAGTGGGACATTTCCCATTAAGGGCATTACTGAGTCCACCAAAGTTGACCCGCATGTCCTTAAATGGTAGCTTCTCTAATTACTTCAAGTGGTGATGGACATTGCTTTGGTAGCAATGCTGTGAACTACATAATAACTCAAAACATTCTAGGTTTGTCTGAGTGATGTGGCATTGCAGAGGTGAAAATAATTTATTCCTGAGTGAAGTGTATTCCTTCTCCTGGTCTTTAGGTCATCCTCCTTGTTCACCTCCTTCACTTCACCAATATTTTTTAGAGACTGAAAATGAGCTAAGCAGAATGCCTTACCCCTGCCCTTCAACTGGGGAAAGGCTACCCACAGGCCACTCTATTCCAACTCATGCAACTAAGCCTCCAATGAATGCTGTGTAATGACCACCATTTTCTCCCTACAGAGTTTGACTCCAGTGTGCTACCAACCAAGTGCTGCTCTATAGTTTAGGCTACTTGAGTACTCATCAAGACCCCCTTTTTTTTAACCTATGCAGATCCTCTAGATTGTGTCATATACCAAATTCTTGTCTAGACATTTGAGAACAATCATATCTTTGTGCTTCCTGCCATGGCTTGCTGCTTTCAGCCCCATCACCTCTTACATTTCTTCTGGGAAAAGTCTCCTTAGTGACTCTGCGGCCTGTTTGGGATCCCACCTCCACCTGAACCCCACAATGCCTGGTTTGGGGAGTATAGTGATATTTTGCTGGGGCTATTTTCATTTTTGTTTTTTAATTGTGGTTTTGGCAAAGAACATTGACTATATCACAGACTGCCTGAAAAACAAACAAATCCATCTTAGAAGAAATACAACCAGAATGTTCCTTAGAAGGGAGGAGGGTGAGACTTAGGCTCAATTACTTTAGGCATGCCATTAGGAAAGAACAATTGCTAGAAAAGAACATCATAGTTGGTAAAGTAGAGGGTCAGTGAAAACAAGGATAAGCCTCCCTGAGATGGACTGACACATTACTCTCAACAATGGTCTCAAACATATCAAAGATCATGTATATAGTACACCACTAGGGAAGATTTTGTTCTGCTATAGATTAAGTTGCGATGACCTGGAGCCAATGAAATAGCAGCTAACAACAATAACATCTTCATGTTCCTAGCTCGAATAAGATCAATTAATACAACTATTATTCAAATCTTAAAGGTACAAAGTATAATTTCTTGAAGAATTATCTGTAAAATTGCCCAGGATTGATGAACTGTGGAAAGATTAGATGAAATCATTGTTATTGCTTTCAGAAGCTAAACAAAACAATGATTTCTTGAAAGACAAATTACCAAAAAAAAAAAAAAGAGAAGAGAAAAGAGGGAAAGGGAATGATATCTATAAAGAGATGGCTGAAATCTGTAACCTCGAGTGTTTACATTGTATCTAAACATAATAAGGACTTAGACCATTAACAATTAAGATTTTTTATGGTCTATGGGGGAAACCTTGATGGTGTAGTGGTTAAGAGCTACACCTGCTAACCAAAAGGTCGGCAATTCAAATCCACCAGGTGCTCCTTGAAAACTCTATGGGTTAGTTCTACTCTGTCCTGTAGGGCTGCTATGAATGGGAATCGATGGCAATGGGTTTGTTTGTTTTGGTTTTTTTTTTTTGGGTTTATGGAGGATAATCAAATATAAACTTAAAAAAGTCAATCCATTAAATCATTCAGTGTACTCACTCTAATGTTTCATGAATAATTAAACCCAAATTAAAACACGCACAGACACACACACATAACTATAGCATATATGAACCCGATTCTTCCCATGGGCAATTGTCTTAGTCATCTAACTAAAACCAAAACCCACTGCTGTTGAGTTGATTCTGGCTTATAATGACCCTTTAGGATACAGTAGAGCTGCCCCACAGAGTTTCCAAGGAGCCCCTAGTGGATTTGAACTGCCAACCTTTTGGTTAGCAGCCATAGCTTTTCCTCACTAGGCCACCAGGGTTTCCCTTAGTCATCTACTGCTGCTCTGACAGAAATACCACAAGTGGGTGGTTTTAACAAAGAGAACGTTATTTTCTCACAGTTTAGTAGGCTACAAGTACAAATCTAGGGCATCAGCTCCAGGGAAAGGCTTTTTGTCTCTGTCTGCTCTGGAGGAAGGCCCTTGCCATCAATCATTCTATGGTCAAGAAGCTTCTCCACACAGAGCCCCAGATCTAAAGTATGCGTTCTGTTCCTGGCACTGCTTTCTTGGTGGTATGAGGTCCCCCTGTCTATCTGCTACATTCTCTCTTTTATATTTCAAAAGAGATTGGCTTAAGACACGATCTAGAGATGGGGCCAAGATGGCAGAGTAGTTAGACACTTCCTGTGGTCCCTCTTACACCAAAGACCCAACAAAAACAAGTGAATTGATTATATACGACAATCTAGAAGCCCTGCCTCCACGTGTCTGTCAGTTTGTCATACTGTGGGAATTGATGGAATATCAATTGAGATGTTTCAACAAACAGATGCAGCGCTGTTTGTTGAAACATCTCAATTGATATTCCATCAATTCCCACAGTATGACAAACTGACAGAAAAAGTGTTGAAGAGCAAAGATGTCACCCTGAAGACTAAGGTGCGCCTGACCCAAGCCATGGTATTTTCAATCACATCATATGCATGTGAAAGCTGGACAATGAATAAGGAAGACTCAATAAGAATTAACACCTTTGAATTGTGGTGTTGGTGAAGGATAGTGAATATACCATGGACAGCCAGAAGTACAAACAAATCTGTCTTGGAAGAAGTACAGCCAGAATGCTCCTTAGAGGCAAGGATGGCGAGACTGCGTCTTACATACTTTGGACATGTTGTCAGGAGGGATCAGTCCCTGGAGAAGGACATCATGCTTGGCAGAGTACAGGGTCAGAGGAAAGAGGAAGACCCTCAACAAGGTGGATTGACACAGTGGCTGCAACGAGCTCCAGCATAACAACGATTGTAAGGATGGCGCAGGACCGGGCAGTGTTTCGTTCTGTTGTGCACAGGGTCGCTATGAGTCGGAACCAACTCAACGGCACCTGACAAAAACAACAGAAGCCCTGAACATCAAAGGTAAACTTGAGGAACTGGACTGAGTGGCAGGCGGTGGGAGAGACATCTCAGAAGCAATGAGGAGTTGCCAGACCTGACCTGGTCAGAACTGGCACCCTGCAGGCTGGATCACCTGGCATGTGCAGTGAGGCAAGCAGTGGTCCACGGGACACATTTTCCACATCGGGAGAGACTGAGCAGTGGAGAGTTTACTCAAGCCTTCAGAGCCAGTGAAAAGCGATACCCAATAGGCAAAAGATAAGTATATGAGTCCAACGTACCACATGGCTCAAAAAAACACCCCCTTTGGGAACAACCTCTCTCCCATTTACCTGTACCCTCCATGCTCTGCTGGTGATTGCCAACTCCCCTGGGCCAGAAGTAGGACCCATCGTTTGCCCTGAGCCATTCTCCCATCTAAGGAAAGGAAACAAATTAACATGAAAAAAATAATCTGCCAGCTCCCCTAAGCCCGGAACTCAAGGAAAGCATGGTCCCTTTGCCTAGGCACAGGCATAAGGGGTACACCGACTTTGAATTCCTTTCACTCCTGCAGTCTTGTATGAGCTATTTTAACAGCATAGGCCCTCATTACCACAGTACAACAGGATATATACCTGAAGCCTATTTTCAGCTGTATCAGCTATAAAGTGGGATGGCAGATCTGTGACATTAAGAATGGTCCTCCACTTGAGACTATGTTGGCATCTCCTGCCTGGAGGGGAGAAGAGAGGGTGGAGGGGGTTAGAAGCTGGTGAAAAGGACACGAAAAGAGAGAGTGGAGGGAGAGAGCAGGCTGTCTTATTAGGGGGAGAGTAACTGGGAGTGTGTAGCAAGGTGTATATGAGTTTTTGTGTGAGAGACTGACTTGATTTGTAAATTTTCACTTAAAGCACCATAAAAATTATTTAAAAAAAAAAAAAAGAATGGTCCTCACCTACCCACATCAGGGGCCTGAGGACTAGTGGCTCTACACACACCACCTAGCCTCCTGTGACAACGGTCCAGGAATAAGTTGTGCCTTCCAGTCCTTATGCCAACAGCATTGGGTACCCATAGTCCAGCTACAAAACCCACCCACCTACGTGCTCTAGGGAAGAGGGATACGCTTTCCTCCCACACACTCAGAGGCAGCTGTCAGCCCCCTATCTTGCTTAGTGCATGACCCCACACTGCAGCCAGGTGCCTGTGCCTACTCCAATAAAATCTGCCCATCTAGGTCTGTACGTGAGAGCATGAACCACACACTTCGCGACTGACTACCTGGACACCTGAGCTGAATCCATACAGGAAAGGTAAATTAACTCCTGGGCTCTTATACCTAATAATAGTTCTAACCACCTGGTGACACGATGTGACCTTCAAAGGTGCCAATAATCAAATTAGCTCACATGACCAGCCTATTTTGGTAGATCAAAAACAAAGCAAAAAGCTAGGACACAGTAAGCAAACATAAAATAATAGAATAACTTATTAATAGCTTGGAGACAACAGTCAATATCAAATCAATATCAAATATTAAGTTTTAATACCATAGATATACCATATATCCAGTATATATAAATATATACAGTATAACTAGTAAGCACAGCATGCACAGACTTACGGTAACCAAGGTACTCATGGGCTTAACTGTGTTTGTTTACCAATCTGTAGTGAACAATTTCACATGCAATTCACCATACAGGTAACAACAACAAAGAAGATATTTAAGATCCATAACTACCATTATGAAAAATTAAATTGACACCTTATTATCAAGACCTAAATAATTATCTTCAGCATTTATAAAAATTTTATTTCAAAAGCCTTGTTTTGTTCTTGTTAGGTGGCATCAAATCAATAATGATTCAAGCAACCAACTGAGGTCTGCAGAACTTTGGAACTGAATCAAGGTGGGATTTACCTCAATGGTATAACTTTCATCTAGACAGATTCTGTCTCTGAGATCCTATAAATGGGATATTATTGCTGATGTCAGATGGGTCCTCCCTGAAAGCAGAGAATACCAGAAAGACTTCTACCTGTGTTTTATAGACTGCACAAAGGCATTCAACTGTGTGGACCATAACAAATTATGGCTAATATTTGGAAGAATGGGAATTCCAGAACACTTAACTGCTTATGAAGAGCCTGTATTAGATCAAGAGGCAGTCATTCAAACAGGACAAGGGGATACTTCATGGTTTAAAGTCAGGAAAGGTGTGTGACAGGGTTGTATCCTTTCACCATACCTATTCAATCTGTATGCTGAGCAAATAATACCAGAAGCTGGACTATAGGAAGAAGAATAGAGCATTAGGATTGGAGGAACTCTCATTAACAACCTGCATAATCCAGATGACACAACCTTGCTTGCTGAAAGTGAACAGGACTTGAAACCCCTATTGATGAAGATCAAAGACCACAGCCTTCAATATGGATTACACCTCAACGGAAAGAAAACAAAATCCTCACAGCTGGACCAATAAACAACATTATGATAAATGGAGAAAAGGTTGAGGTTGTCAAGGATTTCATTTTACTTGGATCCACAATCAACACCCACGGAAGCAGCAGTCAAGAAATCAAGACTCATTGCATTGGGAAAATGGGCTGCAAAAGACCTCTTTAAAGTGTTAAAAGCAAAGATACCACTTTAGGGACTTAGGCGTGCCTGAACCAAGCCATGGTGTTTTCAGTTTCCTCATATGCATGCAAAAGGTGGACGATGAATAAGGACGACTGAGGAAGAACTGATACATGTGAATTGTGGCCTTGGCAAAGAATACTAAATATATATACCATGGACTGCCAAAAGAAGGAACAAATCTGTCTCAGAAGAACTACAGCCAGAATGCTCCTTAAAAGCAAGGATGGCGAGAGTACATCTCACCTACTTTGGCCATATTATCATGAGGTACCAGTCCCTAGAGAAGGACAGCATGCTTGGTAAAGTAGAGGGTAAGCAAAAAAAAAAAAAAAAGGAAGCCCAAGAAAGAAGTGGATTGACAGAGTGGCTGCAACAATGGGCCCAAGCATAGCAAGGACTGGGCAGTGTTTCATTCTGTTTTGCATATGGTCGTTTTGGGTGGGAACATACTTGATGGCACCTAAGAACAACGACATAAGTGGGAGGTGCATCAATGCATCGAAAAATGTAAGATGTTCTCTCCTAGGGACCCAAGTAAGCAGTGCACACGCATCTTTAGAAACCATTTTGGAAAGGTGTGTGTGTATCACAAAACATGATCTAGTTTTTATGGGAGCTGGAAGTCAAATAGTAAGCACGTCTTTTTTTTTTTTTCTAAACCCTTGTTGTTGTTGTTTTTGTTAGGTGCCCTCAAGTTGGTTCCAATTCATAGTGACCTTATACACAACAGAACAAAAAACTGCCCAGTCCTGCAGCACCCTTACAAATGTTGTTATGCTTGAGCTCATTGTTGCAGCCACTGTGTCAATCCACCTTATTGAGGGTCTTCCTCTTTTCTGCTGACCCTGTACTTTACCAAGCATGATGTCCTTCTCCAGGGACTGATACCTCCTGACAACATGTTCAAAGTATGTAAGATGCAGTCTTGAAATCCTTGCTTCTAGGGAGCATTCTGGTTGTACTTCTTCCAAGACAGATTTGTTCATTCTTTTGGCAGTCCATGGTATATTCACTATTCTTTGCCAACACCACAATTCAAAGGTGTTAATTCTTATTCAGTCTTCCTTATTCATTGTACAGCTTTTACAAGCATATGATGTGATTGAAAATACCATGGCTTGGGTCAGGCACACCTTAGTTTTTAAGGTGACATCTTTGTTCTTCAAAACTTTCAAGAGGTCCTTGACATCAGATTTACCCAATGCGTCTTTTGATTTCTTGACTGCTGCTTCCATGGTTGTTGATTGTGAAGCCAAGTAAAATGAAATCCTTGACAACTTCAAGCTTTTCTCCGCTTATCATGGTGTTGCTCATTGGTCCAGTTGTGAGGATTTTTGTTTTCTTCATGTTGAGGTGTAATCCATACTGAAGGCTGTGGTCTCTGATTTTCATTAGTAAGTGCTTCAAGTCCTTTTCACTTTTGGCAAGCAAGGTTGTGTCATCTGCATAACACAGGTTGTTAATGAGTCTTCCTCCAATCCTGATGTCCTGTTCTTCTTCATATAGTCTAGCTTCTCAGACTATGTGCTCAGCATACAGACTGAATAGGTATGGTGAAAGAATACAACCCTGACACACACCTTTCCTGCCTTTAAACCAATCAGTAACCCCTTGTTCTGTCTGAACAACTGCCTCTTGATCTATGGAAAGTTTCTTCATGAGCACAATCAAGTGTTCTGGGATTCCCATTCTTCTCAATGTTGTCCACAATTTGTTATGATCCACACAGTCTAATGCCTTTGCATAGTCAATAAAACAGGTAAACATCCTTCTGGTATTCTCTGCTTTCAGCCAAGATCCATCTGACATCAGCAGTGATATCCCTAGTTCCACGTCCTCTTCTGAAACCGGCCTGAATTTCTGGCAGTTCCCTGCCGATATACTGCTGCAGCCGTTTTTGAATGAGCTTCAGCAAAATTTTACTCGCGTGTGATATTAATGATATTGTTGTATAATTTCCACATTCAGTTGGATCACCTTTCTTGGGAATAGGCATAAATATGGATCTCTTCCAGTCAGTTGGCCAGGAAGCTGTCTTCCATATTTCTTGGCATAGACGAGTGAGCGCTGCCAGCACTCCATCCATTTGTTGAAACATCTCAATTGATGTTGCACCAATTCCTGGAGCCTCGTTTTTCACCAATGCCTTCAGAGCAGCTTGGACTTCTTCCTTCAGTACCATCGGTTCCTGATCATAGGCTACCTCTCGAAATGGTTGAACATCGACTAATTCTTTTTGGTATAATGACTCTCTGTATTTCTTCCATCATCTTTTGATGCTTCCTGAATCATTTAGTATTTTCCCCATGGAATCCTTCACTATTGCAACTTGAGTCTTCAATTTTTTCTTGAGTTCTATCGGCTTGAGAAATGCCGAGTGTGTTTTTCCCTTTTGGTTTTCCATCTCCAGCTCTTTGCACATGTCATTATAATACTTTACTTTGTCTTCTTGAGACAACCTTTGAAATCTTCTGTTCAGTTCTTTTACTTCATCAATTCTTCCTTTTGATTTAGCTCCTTGACATCTGAGAGCAAGTTTCAGAGCCGCCTCTGAGTTCCATCTTGGTCTTTTCTTTCTTTCCTGTCTTTCCAATGACCTCTTGCTTTTTTCATGGATGATGTCCTTGATATCATTCCACAACTTGTCTGGTCTTCAGTCACCAGTGTTCAAGGCATCAAATCTATCCTTCAGATGGTCTCTAAATTCAGGTGAGATATACTCAAGGGCATATTTTGGCTCTCAGGGATTTGCTCAGATTTTCTTCAGTTTCAGCTTGAACTTGCAGATGAGCAGTTGATGGTCTGTTCCACAGTCGGCCCCTGGCCTTGTTCTGACTGATGATATTGAGCTCTTCCGACATCTCTTTCCATAGATGTAGTCAGTTTGATTTCTGTGTGTTCTATCTGGTGAGGTCCATGTGTATAGTTGCTGTTTATATTGGTGAAAGAAGGTATGTGCAATGAAGAAGTCATTGGTCTTGAAAATTCTATCATTCGATCTCTGGCACTGTTTCTATCACCAAGGCCATATTATCCAACTACTGATCCTTCTTCTTTGTTTCCAACTTTTGCATTCCAATCACCAGTAATTATCAATGCATCTTGATTACATGTTCGATCAATTTCAGACTGCAGCAGCTGATAAAAATCTTCTATAAAGTGCTAAAAAGCAAAGATGCCAGTTTAAGGACTAAGGTGCACCTTACCGAGTCATGCTGTTTTTAGTCACCTCATAGGCATGTGAGAGCTGGAAAACACATAAGACTGAAGAACTGATGCCTTTGAATTATGGGATTGGCAAATAATATTGAATGCACCATGATTTTCAGTGGAATGAACAATTCTGTTTTGGAAGAAGTGCAGCCAGAATGCTCATTAGAAGAGATAATACCAAGACTTTGCATTGGTACTTTTGACACGTTATCAGGAGGAATCAGTCCCTGGTGAAGGCAGTCATGCTTGGAAAACTAGAGGGTTTTCAAAAAAGAGGAAGTTGCTCAATAAAATGGATTAACACAGTGGATGCAACAATGGGATGCAGCATAGCAATGACTGTGAGCATTATACAGCACTGGGCAGTGTTTTCTTCTGTTGTACATCAGATTGCCATGAGTCAGAGCCGACTCAATGACACCTAACAACAACAACAACAGAGATTAGGATTTTTGACATGTCAAACTTGATATATCTATTAAACTTTCATGTGGAGAATCTATGAATTTGGAGTGATCTTGTTTGGAGACATGCATTATGGAAACTCCAGGCTAGACTTAAAAAAAAAAGAATATTTTTTTTTTTAGGCTAGACATATAATTTTAAATCCTTGAGACAATATAACATCACCTAAGATTTAAGCTAATTTAAATTTATTCATTCAACAAAAATTTTTTGCACTTTTCTTCTGTTTCAGAGATTTTTTTAGGCAGAGGAGATATTAAGATTTAAGAAGACAAGGCAGCAGCCTCCATGGTATTTTCTATTTAGGTCTTTTGGAAAAGTACAATTTCTTGTTTGATTTACCATCAAGAATTGATATCTTTGAACTGAGGTGTTGGTGAAGTACATTGAATATACCATGGATTGCTAAAAGAATGAACAAAGCTGTCTTGGAAGAAGTACAACCAGAATGCTCCTTAGAAGCAAGGATGGTGAGACAACGTGTCACATACTTTGGACATGTTATCAGCTGGGATCAGTCCCAGGAGAAGGACATCATGCTCAGTAAAGTAGAAGGTCAGCAAAAAAGAGGAAGACCTCAGTGACATAGATTGACACAGTGGCTACAACAACGGGCTCAAGCATAACAATGATTGTGAGGATAGTGCAGGATCTGGCATTGATTTCTTCAGTTGTACATAGGGTCGCTGTGAGTCAGAACCAACCTGATGGCACCTAACAACAACAAAAGCATACAGAAAAGAAAGTACAAACTCTAATCTCATATAGTAATTGTGAGAATGCAGTATTGTATGGAATTTCATGTTATTGTTGTTGTTGTTAGGTGGCATCGAGACTATTCTCACTCACAGTGACTTTATGTACAACAGAACAAAACACTGCCCGGTTACTACTATAGAATTTCATCTTGCTAGTTTTGGAAACCCTGGTCGCATAGTGGTTAAGACCTATGGCTGGTAAGCAAAAGGTCGGCAGCTTGAATCCACCAAGTGTTCCTTGGAAATTCTATGGGGCAGTTCTACTCTGAATTGGAATCAACTAGACAGCAATGGGTAGTATAGAATTTCATGTTACTACTATAGAATTTTGGTGGTGTCCTGAGATGCCTGACAGAGTAAGTTTAGAATACAAGAGATGAGAATTCTTTAATTCAAAGATTTGGAAACATTTTCTAGTCAAGGCCCAGGTGGTAAATATGTCATGCTCTGCAGGACAGGTGTTCTCTGTGACAATGACACAGCTCTGCTTTTCCAGCAGGAAAGCAGCCATGGATAACACATACACCAATGTGCATGGCTGAGTTCCAATAAAACTTTATTTACCAAAACAGGTAAAGGGCCAGGTTAGGTGCTCCAACTATAATGTGCATTTTGAAGGTAGTACTGATGAAAGAGTGTCTTTAAAAAATGGTCAAAATCAACAAATGGTAATATGGGAGTTAGAGCTGATGGCCAGGATGATGAGCAGGTTCCCAGTGAAGGTAACCGGGCATGAGGACAGAAACAGCCCAAAGAGAATGAGCTGAATCTCTAACTTGGCTAAAAATCTGAAAAGAATAAATTCTAAACACTTGTTTGATTTACTGATTCCATGTGGATGAAACACCTACCAGGATAGAAGCAAGGAACCATTCAATTTTCAGCAAACCAACAACACAGAAATGTTGTCTTTCATTGGAAGTGGAGGAATTAATAAAGTACTACCTTTGCCTACTTCAGTTCAGTTGGGGAGTGAGTTCTACACAGTAACATTGTATCATTTGCTGCCTCTTCTATCTGCAAACCTAAACACAGACTCAAAATGTACCCTCTCAAGGACAAGCAGGATCAGTATCACCTGGGAACTTCTTAAGAATGCTGTAGCCCAGACCCACCCAGACTTGCAGAATCAGAAACTGCATTTTTAACAAGCTTTTGGGATCTTCATTTGCTGATGCGGCAGGACTCAAAATGAGAAGAAACAGCTGAAAATACCCATTAATAATCTGAAAGTGGAATGCGTGAAGTATGAATCTAGGAAAATTGCAAGTTGTGAAAAAGGAAATGGAACTCATAAATATCAATATCCTAGAATATAATGAGCTGAAATGGATTGGTATTGGGCATTTTGAATCAGATAATCATATGGTCCACGATGCTGAAAATGACAAATTGAAGAGGAATGGTGTAGCGTTCATCATCAAAAAGAATATCTCAGGAACTATCTTGAAGTACAATGCTGCCAGTGATAGGATATTTTCCATACGCCTACAAGAAAGGCTAGCTAATACACAACTATTATGCAGATTTACACACCAACCACAAAGGCCAAAGATGAAGAAATTGAAGATTTTTTCCAACTTCTGAGTTTGAAACTGATTGAACATGGAATCAAAATGCATTGATAGTTACTGGCAATTGGAATGCAGAAGTTGGAAACAAAGAAGGATTGGTAGTTGGAAAATATGGCTTGGTGATAAAAATGATTCCAGAGTTCAAACAATAGGATTTTGCAAGACCAAGGAATTATTCATTGCAAATACCTTTCCTCAACCACATAAATGGTGGCTAAACACGTGGACCTCACTGGATGGAACACACAGGAATCAAATTGACTACATCTGTGGGAAGAACTCACAACCCAGTGCAACAGAAAAACTCAGTATCCTCAGTCAGAACAAGGTCAGGGACCTACTCTGCAACAATCAATTGCTCAGATACAAGCTCAAGTTGAAGTTGAAGAAAATTTCAACAAGTCCATAAGAGCTAAAGTACAACCTTGATATCTCGCCTAAATTTAGAGATCAACTCAAGAATAGATTTGATGCATTGAACACTAATGACCAGAGACTAGATGAATTCTGGAATGACTTCAAAGACATCATACATGAAGAAAGCAAGAGATCATTAAATAGACGGGAAAGAAAAGACCAAAGTGGATGTCAGAAGAGACTCTAAAAGTTGCTCTTGAATGTAGTGTAGCTAAAGCGAAAGACAGAAATGATTAAGTAAAAGAGTTGAAGAGAATATTTCAGACAGCAGCTTGAGAAGACACAGTAAAATATTATAATGAAATGTGCAAAGACCTGCATTTAGAAAATCAAAACAGAAGAACATGCTTGCCATTTCTCAAGCTGAAAGAACTGAAGAAAAAAGTCAAGCCTCAAGTTGCAATATTGAAGGATTTGAAGGAGAAAATATTGAGCAATGCAGGAAGCATCAAAAGAAGACGGAGGGAATACACAGTCACTGTACCAAAAGAATTGGTCGACCTTCAGCCATTCAGGAGGTAGCATGTGATCAAGAACCCATGGCACTGAAAGAAGAGGTTCGAACCACACTGAAGGCATTGACCAAAAAGAAGGTTTCAGAGATTTATGCAATACCAATTGGGATATTTCAACAAATGGATGTAGCACTGGAAGTGCTCGCTCATCTATGCGAAGAAATTTGGAAGGCAGCAACCTGACCAACCTATGGGAAGAGGTCCACATTTGCACCCATTCCAAAGAAAGGAGGCCGGATAAAATGCAGAAATTATCCATCAATATCATAAATACGACACACAGGTAAAATTTTCCTGTAGATTATTCAAAAGCGGTTACAACAGTACATTAACAATAGGCTCAAATATAGCAATGATTGTGAGGATGGCGAAGGATCAGTGTTTCCTTCGGTTGTACACAGGGTCGGTATGAGCTGAAATCGACTAAAGGCATCTAACAACAACAACAATCTTTCGGTAGGTATCATACTGCACTTCGCTGCTACACAAAATTTTGGCTGTTTCCTGTGCAGCAGAAAAACATAGCAGTCTAGTCCTCTAAAGGTTACGGCTTTGGAAACCCTATGGGAAAGTTCTACTCTGACCTATACTGTCAAGTATGAGTCAGAATCCACTCGATGACAATGGGTTTCGTTGTTTGTTTTATATCAGTTTTTAGACAAACTTTAAGTAATTCTACTGAAGTTAATTATGAGAAAATATTTCAAGAAATTCAACTGAAAAATATACCTATTGCTGTCAAATTGAATTGGACTCATACTGACCCTGCTGTAGAGTGTAGAACCCTCCTATAGGGTTTTCAAGGTTGTAAATCTTTATAGAAGCAGATTTCTGCATCTTTCTCCCATGGAGTGGCTGGTTGGTTCAAATTGCCAACCTTTTGATTAACAGTCAAGCACTTTAACCACTGCACCACCAGGACTTCCTATCTTGTTTTAGGGTATTTTGTTTAAGATCTGAATTTTTGTACAGGCACATAAACACAAACTTTAAAAAGTAACTAAAAACTAGTTAGAAAAAGTACAATGAAATATATCAAAATAAACTTCCAAAATCAGGAAATAGTAAATAATAAAGATAAAAGGATAACTAATGAAATTAAAACAAGAAAGCTATAGATTTGATAACTCCAAGAGGCATTCTTTGGCAAAAGCAAACTTCGGACAAGTGTAATCTAAAAACTAATATGAGAAATCAGAATGCAGGGAATTAGTTTTGAGATAGTGGCTGTGATCATGCACGTGGAGAACATGTAATCATGTCTGTCTCGATGGGAAAAATTCTGAAAACCTCAAGATAGTTCTTTTCTTTTAGGGAAATATAACTAACCACAGTTGA
Source organism: Elephas maximus indicus (assembly GCF_024166365.1). NCBI lineage: Eukaryota > Metazoa > Chordata > Mammalia > Proboscidea > Elephantidae > Elephas > Elephas maximus. The sequence goes on from NC_064821.1 coordinate 16,367,069, forward strand.
CTTAAAGAAAAGTAGAGCACATCCATAGTCTAGGAAATAACTGACTAATCAACAAAGACTCACCTCCAAACAAGGTCCTTGCTGGGAGTCTCTGTGGCACACGACATAGAAATTCCCACTAAAATTGTAAAGAATATAAGGATGCATGATATGGTCACTATCCAGTACAGTAGTCTGGAGTTTCATACTATGCAATAACACAAGAAAAATAAATTAGAGTCTTAATGTTGGAAAGGCAAAATGATCTCTTGCAGATGATGATTTATAACTGAAAGATGGTGGATATCAACTGAAAAGTTATTTAAAGTAATGACTTATTTTTTAGTTGTGTGTTTGGACAGCAATTAAATGAACTAAAATCATTAGATTTCATATGTGCTGCACTGATCAGGTAGGAAAGGACATTTGAATCAGAATACTAAAAAAATAGAAACAGGGTCTGGCATATTAGGGATACTCAGTATCTGACAACTCTATTCTACTCATTGAGAGCTATGTTCCTGGTATGAAAGACATTGCATCTTTTCATGCATTATGTCATTTCATCTTCCCCACAAACCTATGAAATAGGAAGTTTTATTATACTTCATGTAGAGATAGTATTTGCTTACAGTGAATATTTGTTGAATGAAGAAATGGACTCATAAATGAAGTCGTGAACACACGAGATCGCACTTATGAAAAATGAGGGAATAAAATAAAGAGGAGAAGCTAGCTCTTGCTAACAAAATTAAAAAAAAAAAAACAACACTGTGGTTCCAGCTGATCAGGACACAAAGCCCTTCACTGAAATTGTGGATGAGAAAAACCCAGAATAGGAGTTAAGAAAACATGAAATGCATGAATGGAACAACCCCACCCTAAAAGAATGGGCTTTCCTCTCTCTTTGCATTCTTCTTGTCTTCTGAGAGTTAAACCAAAGCCCTCTGCCATGAGCCGATTCTCACTCATGTTGACCCTATGTGTTTCTTATAGAGTAGAATTCCTCCATAGAGTTTTCTATTACGAAAGCAGATCACCAGGCCTTTCTTCCATGGTGTGCTAGGAGGGTTCAAACCATCAAACTTTAGGTTAGTTGTTATCGTTGTTATGTGCCATCAAGTTGGATTCAACTCATAGTGACCCTATGCGTAAGAGAACGAAACAGTGCCCGACCCTGTGCTATCCTCAAAATAGTTACTACGCTTGAGCTCATTGTTGCAGCCACCGTGTCACTCCATCTCGTTGAGGGTCTTCCTCTTTTTTGATGACCTTCTGCTCTACCAAGCATGATGTCCTTCTCCAGACACTGATCCCGCCTGATGACAAGTCCAAAGTATATGAGATGTAGTCCCGGCATCCTTGCTTCTAAAGAGCATTCTGGTTGTAATTCTTCCAAGACAGATTTGTTCATTCTTTCAGCAGTCCATGGTATATTCAATATTCTTCACCAAAACCACAATTCGAAGGCCTCAATTCTTCTGTCTTCCTTATTCCTTGTCCAGCTTTCCCATGCACATGAGTCAGTCGAAAACAACATGGCTTGGGTCAGGCGCACGTTAGCCCTCAAGGTGACATCTTCATTTTTCAACACTTTAAAGACGTGTTTTGCAGCAGATTTTCCAATGCAATGTGTCTCTTGATTTCTTCACTGCTGCTTCCATGGGTGTTGATTATGCACCCAAGTAAAGTGAAATCCTTGACAAACTCAGTCTTTTCTCCATTTGGTATGATGTTGCTCATTGCTTCAGTTTTGAGGATTTTTGTTTTTTTTATGTTGACGTGTAATCCTACTGAAGGCTGTGGTCTTTGATCTTCATTAATAAGTGCTTCAAGTCCTCTTCACTTTTAGCAAGCAAGGTTGTGTCATCCGTATAATGCAGGTTGTTCATGAATCCTCCTCCAATCCTGATGCCCCATTCCTCTTCATCGAGTCCAGTTTTTCAGATTATATGCTCAGCACACACATAGTATAGGTATAGTGAAGGGATACAACCCTGACGCATACCTTTCCTGACTTTAAACCATTCAGTATCCCCTTATTCTGTTCAAACAACTGCCTCCCTTTCCATGTATAGATTCCTCATGAGCAAAATTAAGTGTTCCGGAATTCCTACTCTCTGCAAAGTCATCCATAATTTCTTATGATCCACACAGTCGAATGCCTTAGCATAGTCAATAAAACACAAGTAAACATCTATCTGGTATTCTATGGTTTCAGCCAGGATCCATTGGATGTAGTCGAGTGCAAACCTTTTGTACCGCCCAAGGACCTTTTTGGGAGTTATTGCTCAACAAATACCTCCCTCCATACTTTTGGTCCAGCATTTCACAAATTTTCTTTCATTTTTGCCCCCTAATGAGCCTTTAGAGGCATTTTCCCTCTTAATCACCAACCTACAAACTCTTGCAATTTTAATTCCACAAATATAGTGTATGCCTGTTTAGGTACTGTGGCCCTTTAGAAGGCCACAAACCATTGTAATGGCTCATATGTTTTCACACTCCCAAGAACCTATTTCTATCACCTAGGTGGTGGTATCACCCCCCTTGAGAATACATGGTCTAGGCACAGCAGTTATTTGTCTCTTTAAGCTTTTCTGGATTGCATCCTACAAGGTTACTTTCCTCCCTGGCTGCTTTTGGTGAGAACAGAAGGGTATGAGGTGGACCAGGCATGGTTATCTGGACCAGAGTGATGTCTATGGGAGGCACAAGTGAGTTCATTTCCAACCTGGGAGTGGCGAGCTGCAGACAAAGGGAACGGGCTAGTATCCGCTGTTTCTAGGGCTTCAGCACTCGAAATACTATTCCTGCTCGTCAAATAGTATTTTTCTAGTGTTCCTAACGTCTCAGACGGATTTAGCTTACAGGGAGGAAAAGAACCTAAACAGATAGGAATTTTGCTTGTCATTTAGTTCCCATGGTATAAATCTGGGCCAACATTTGAATCCACAACCACAGGGAGTCTTTACCTTAGAAAGAACATTTCTTTAAGTTTGGACCTCTACTCTGCAGAATGCCCCTGAGAAACGCTGCCTGAACATCTTAGCTGGAGTTTCTCCACACTCAAAGGGAAGGAGGCATGCATTGGTTCAAGACTCATTGAAATCCTGTTGCCTTCACTCAGAGACATGGAGGTTCCACCCGAGCATATCCAGGCTCCCCTGGGACATCCCATGAGCATCCCTACGACATCTCTTCTAGCCACTGAGGGTAGATCCAAGAAACAGGGGAATCACTGCAGGTGGAGAGACAAACAGAAAGCTAACTGATGGGTTTCACTGCAGATCTCTTGGGGCATCTCCCACTTCCACATGTGGCCACCCATCAATGATCTGTTGTCATTATAAAAGTGGGGGATAGAGATTATTTTTTTCTTATCCAATTCATATAAGACTAGTACATAAAATATTCAAAACTCCCCAGGAAATACAAAGTACTGGCCATTGCAATCATTTGGTTTGGAGATCAAAGGATTCATAACAACTGGTTAATTAAAGCCATGAAACTCAGAGTAATAATAGAGTGACTGCAGGGCATCTCTCAGTCTGCACTCCTAGGGAGTTAGGATATTCTTGCCAGTCATTTGGATATTGCTGTTTAGCCCCATCAAGGTTCCTGCTTCAGAACACGTGACTACCTGGGCCAGGATATAATGTCCCTGTCTCCTCCCTTTTTCCCTAGAGTGACACTTACTGTGTGTGATGCCTTTAGCCTCCACTAGGAATCATTTCAAGAATATTCAAATTCATGATTGGATTACTTGTAGGGAATTGGCTGAAGACATTGCTCATTATATTATATTATACAGTGTAATGTTTCTATGAGAATCAGGGACACTTTTTTTTTTAAGGAGGCAGGGTCATGCTTCCATTACAGAATTAGTATGTTTTAATGTTATGGATACTGTGAATCTTATAACTGATGGTTGTAGCATAGATTCCCTACCCAACATACATATTCTCTTTTTTACTAACAGAAACCCAATTTTATAGGGAGTTGGTTAGATATGCCTTGGGTGGTACAAACAGTTGAGACCTAGGCTACTAAACAAAAAGTTGGCGGTTTGAATCCACTCGGATTCTCTTCAGAAGAAAGGCTGTCCATCTACATCTGAAAGGTCACAACCATTGAAAACCCTACAGAGCAAAGATAATTGAACAGGTGACAACTGGTTACATATGCCTTGCTGAAGTACCACACTTCCACTTGTAATTATGGGTAGTCAGTGGTATAGAAGGGAAGGTTTGGGATGGGAATATTGGAATGCTCTTTAGAAACATTTCCCCTTTTCCGTCTTCTTCTTACCCCCAGTTTGTACATGACAACTGGAATCTAGAAGCCATCATATATACAAAAACCACACATTGTGAATGGCAGAGCAGAAATATAGACTAGTGCTTGCACTCATGTTAACCTGGAGCTATTATGTTGGACCCTTCTTTTATGGAATAAGAAAATAAACTCCTTTTGTGTTTAAAGTACTTTTAATTGAGTTTTTCCATTTATATAGCCAAATCTTATGCTAACACTACAAACACAGTCTTTTGTCTTCACTGGAATATACACAGCCAAATCAGGCACCTAATGTTGGCACCTGTGTGAGATATTATGATATGAATTTTGTTTACTTTGTCATTTCTCCCTTCATTTTATGTTTCCTTTCTTTTCTTTTGACCCAATGTTTCTCTTCTTCTATACGTTTAAAACATTTTCCTTTGTCTTATGTAATTGTGTAGACTTTCTAAAAATTCTTGTTGGAACGTATCATGTGAATGATAAATAAATGGTGTTTTTCAAATGACACTAGACAATAGATTCTAGACATTGACACATTGTATCTGTCATACCACGAGCTTCCTCTGAGGTCCTTGTACTCACTGTTGTGCTGATGAAGAAGCAGGTTCCTAGTATGTAAAGAATATTTATACAGTCCATCAGCTACTATGTGGAAAGGGCTGAATTAGAACTCACCCTTGTCTGATTCCAAGTCAGGGCCTTCCTCACTGAGCAGCGCTGCCTCCTGTAGTCAGTGCTTGACAAATAAGAGGAGGTGCTAAGGTTGAACCAGAGCAGAATCCTGAGAGCTGAACAGCCTGAGGGGAGAGTAAATATTTCTGCTCAAAGAGCAGATTGTTCTCTGAGATGGAAGCAAGAAGGAAAGGGAACCAGAGAGAATGGGCTCTGAGAAGCCCCTTCAGAGTAGGGACCTGGACGGTATAGAATTTGAATCAATACCATTTCACTATGTCATCACCCTGACTGTTCCCCAGAAGACATGGTTCATAAAAGCTTTCCTTCCCCTGAAATCCATTCCCACAGAACCCATGCCCACAGAACTCCCTGGAGTTCTCTGGCTTCTCCATGGCATCACCCCACAGACCGGGCTACACTGGCCCTTTCTCCTTTGAACAACGGGTACAGGCTAGGCAGGGAGGTGGTGTCCAGTGCTGGGTCTCAGGAGTGGATGGACCTTTCAGCGGAGGACTACAAATGAGGGGGATCTTAGCCTGTGGCCGGTGTGTTGCAGTTGAGCAGCACAGGGAGAATTTAAAGCTTTGGGGGCTCAGAGGCAGATTTCTCAGAAGTTCTCAAAAAATACATTGTTTAATTGTTACTCCATTCTCCAGGACTCCACTCCTTGGAGGCCATGGGACCATAAAGAAAGAAAACTTTACTGCCAGTTCGGTCCCATGGCTTCAGCTTTGGCACCAGATGCAGATTCCCTCACTGCCAATGGACCCAGCTGTCCTGAAAGAGAATTTCCCTACCCAAGAATATGACATCTCATGTACGGCACATCATAAGGACCACTGATGAAAACCTAAAAACAGATTTTTCCTTAGAACCTCCAGAAAGGAAGGCAGACGTCTTGATTTTTAGCTCAGTGGGACTCATTTTGGACATCTGTCTTCCAGAACTTAAAGATAATAAATTTATGTTGGTTTAGGTCACTAGTTTATGGTAATTTTTTATAGCAGCAATAGGAAACTAATAGGCATGGCAACCCCTAGACTGAGGTTTTTAGCTGGGTATATTGCAATCCCAAACTAAACCAGTGTTCTACTATTAAAAAAAAAAAAAAGTTGAGAATAGATATTGGAAAGGCAACTTAGCCATGTTTGCCACAAGAATAACTGGGCAAGATAATCCTATAGGGTCGCTATGAGTTGGAATCGACTTGAGGGCACTGGGTTTTTTTTTTTTTTTTTTTTTTTTTACAAACAAGAATGAAGAGAAAAGGTTTGGTCTCCTCTTTATTACATGCACCATGAAGCTTTGCTTAGCCAGTGTGAAACTGGCTCAATCTAAATAGATATATCCATGCAGCAGAATGATCACAAGCAAATCCAGTACAGTCAGATGCTATTATATTCATTCTGTCCTACAGAGGGTCAGTATGAGTCTGAATGGACTCGTGGGCACCTAACAACAACAATAATAATTATATTGTAAAAGCAGCATCAAAATCAGTGAGAAAAGAAAAGATTTGGATATAAATGAGACTTACTAAGTTAATTGCTGGAAGCAAAAAAAAAAAATTTCTGTCTTAAAGTGATAAAGTTGGAAGAAATATTTCAAATAGCATAAGATTTCTCGAAGAAACTATAGATTAATGCCCAAAGTGGAAGAACATTCCATATGAAGAGCAGAACTTCTTAAAATATTTTTTCTTACCTTTAGCCTTCTCGAAATCCTCATGTACCAAAGCTGCTACCAGAAGCTTCCATCTTATCTTGACTTCCAACTCCAAATAGTCTCTTCCAAACCCAGATTCATTCTCTCTCTCTTCTCTGACTCTTTTATACTCTCTCTTAATTATTCTTCCCATTTTCCATATAATATAGGCTTCCCTGCTGATTGCTCAGCATCTCCACCATCTGTACAAAAAAGCACAGAAGTATAGGATTTGGCTGGGAAGAAATGCAGCCACTGTGAGAATGATTGCACGAGGGAAAGGGAGTGTGGATATAGATTCCTTTTTTACTTTTTCTGTTACATAACTTATTGAAACCCCAGCTTCATGGCAAAGTTTGATATCACTTCTATGGATTATTCGTTTCGGAATTCTCATTTCGTTCAGCACGTTCCCTCCATTTCTACACACAATGCTACTACAATAAAAAATAAGTCTGCACTCTAGAGTTACTGTAGCAATAAAATACATGTGACAATGGAATTATACAAAACTTCAAACATCATTTTTTTACCAGTACTTAGAACCCTTAATACTAAAAAGCAATACCATCAAAAAAATTTTAACATGCAAAAAAAATGATAAATAGACTTGCAGGGGGCTTACAAATGTAAATATTCTACTCAGAGGTTGACTTCTACTTTGTCTCACAGTCAACGTCAGATTAATTGACCTGAGAATTAATGAGACATAAGAAACAAAGAGAGGAAGATCCTCAATGAGATGGACTGATACAGTGCCTGCAAACGTGGGCTCAAGCATGCAAGGATTCTGAGGGTGATGCAGGACAGGGCAGTGTTTCATTATTGTGCGAATCTGCGTTGTAGCCTTTCATCATACTCAATCAATCTATATAACCCGAGAAGCTGAACTATATGAAGAAAAATATGGTATCAGCATCGGAGGAAGACTCCTGAACAACCTGCATTACACAGATGACACAGCCTTGCTTGCCGAAAGTGAAGAGGACTTGAAGCACTTACTGATAAAGATCAAAGACCACAGCCTTCGGTATGGATTGCACTTCAACATGAAAAACATGGAACTCCTCACAACTGGACCAATATGCAATATCATCACAAATGGAGAAAATATTGAAGTTGTCAAGGATTTCATTTTATTTGGATCCTCAATAAACAACCATGGAAGCAGCAGTTAGGAAATCAAAGAACATATTGCATTGGGTAAATCTGCTGCAAAAGTATTCTTGAAACTGTTAAAAAGCAAAGATGTCACTTTGAAAACTGAAGTGCGTCTGACCTAAGCCATGGTATTTTCAATAGACGCACCTGCCTGTGAAAGCTGGACAAGGAATAAAGAAGATCAAAGAAGAATTGATGCCTTTGAATTACGGTGTTGGTGAAGAGCGCTGACTATACACCATGGCCTTCCAGAAGAATGAACAAGTCTGTCTTGGAAGAAATACAATCAGAAAGCTCCTAGGATGCCGGGATGGCAAAATTTCATCTCACATACTTTGGAGGGATCAGATTCTGGAAAAGGATATCATGCTTGGTAGAGTTGTTGTTGTTGTTGTTAGGTGCCACTGAGTCATAAGGACTCTATGTACAACAGCATGAGATACTGCCCTGTCCCTTGCCATTCTCATAATCATTGTTATGCTCAAGCCCGTTGTTGCAGCCAATGTGTCAATCCATCTTGTTGAGAGTCTTCCTCTTTTTCACTGACCCTCTACCTTAGTCTTCAAGGTGACATCTTTGCTTTTTAACACTTTAAAGAGGTCTCCTGCAGCCAGCTTGCCCAGGGCAATGCATCATTTGTTTTCCAGACTACTGTTTCCATTGGTGTTAATTGTGGATCAAAGTAAAATGAAACTTTTGATTACTTGAACCTGGTAAAATAGAGGGTCAGTGAAAAAGAGGAAGACACTCGATGAAGCGGATTGACACTGTGGCAGCAACAACGGTCTCAAACACAACATTTGTGAGGACAAGGCAGGACCAGGCAGTGTTTCATACAGTTGTACATAGCGTTGCTATAAGTAGGACCTGACTGGATGGCGCCTAACAACATTTTCCTGAGGTTGCGAGATCTGTACGGGGAACTTTTTCTCAAATCTCTATTAAAGCACTTGCCACACTGAATTGGCTACCTGTCTCTACCACTAGCCACAAGCCTTCCGAGGGCATGACTGAATCTTGGGAATCTTTGTATCTCCATGCCTGGTACGTAATACATACTTCATCAAATTTGGTTGAAGGAAAGAATTAAGGAGTTTATTAGTAAATGAACAATGCTATCACCTAATAAGTACCATCCTATCCCTATTTTGTACCCTGCGGTTCACTTTCCTCACTAATTTATCTTTGTAAAACACTATTTTTCAAACTTTTGGCCATTCCTTTGTAGATAGAAAAAAATAATGAGGATACACAAGCATGAAGTACAATCAAGTGAAGTAAAGCAGAAGCAGGTGGAGTGGAGTGGAGTAGAAAATAATGTTGCACACATGATAAGGCAAAGTCTTGTTTATCTTAAGTTTCAGTTGTGTGTGTATGTGTGCATCAGTACTGTATACTGGGTTTCGGCATAGGATGTATTCTTACTGTGGCTTCTGACCAAAATGATATGAAAGGCACCGTACTAAACCTTAGCTTTGTGCACTTCATGCCCTGTTAGGCAAGTCAGAATTAGATGCGATTCTGTTACTAGTTCTTGCAATTTTTTCTAACTCCCTTCAGTAATGTTCGATGTCTCTTCCTACAAGATTAATGCCTTAGCTTCACATTCAAGACCTTACATAATCTGCCCCCAACCTATTGCATATTGCTTTCTTCCCACAACCAGCGCCATTACAAAACATCAAGCCTATACAAATGCTCTGCTCCTTGCCTTTCCCACCCTGCTAAATGTACAAGACATAGTCTTTGCTTTGTAACTTTTGCTTACCCTCTCTCACTTTCACTCCACCACCCCTGCCACTCCTAATGGGCTCTGTCTTCGATGATTTAGCTACAGGTGTGTTCCTGACGGTCTTCAGCTAGAAGGTATTGACACTTGGCTCATGGTAAGTACATATAATGCTTGCTGTAAAAATAGCACTGAGATTCTTGTACTACCACATAATTCCTTTTTACCTTTTATCTGAATTTTGTGATGAGTGTTGTTTACAATGCACAAAGTGAGAAGTTGGTTCAAACACAGTCTTAAATCACATGTGATTGATTCACAGGAAGGCTATGAGACCAACGGCAACATAAAAATTATTTTAATTGTCTGTGGTTTTGTCTCACATTCATATTAATGACATCTTTCTCAAAATCCTAGCCCCAGTGCTCAACGATCAATGCCAATAAGCCACAGAAAAGACAAACAATTGCTTTTTTTTCAAAAACCAGTTCACAGACTTTTGGAGAAAGAAGCAGTATATAAATACGTGTCAAAATAAATAATGCTATATATTTACGGCACATCATCTTTGTCAAAGCCTCTGAAATCAATTATTTTCTGGTATTGACCACCCTAGCATTTATGACAAAGTGGGTTACTTAGTGTGATTATTAAGACTGTGTGTCAACTTGGCTGGGCCATGATTCTCAGTGGATTATCAGTTATGATGTAATCTGGCAGTTGTATAATGATGAAATCATCTTCATGATGAGACCTGCTATAATGTGATCACCTCCATGATGGGATCTGCTATGAGTAGCCAATCAGCTGAAAGGAAATTTCCTTGGGGTTGTGCCTGCATCCAATATAGGTGGGCTTTCTAGTAAGGCTCACTAGTTTGCTTGCTCTGGATATTGCAGCTGGCTTCTGTTCATCTGACCTCCAGTTCTTTCTTGGGACTTGAGCTAGCAGCTTGCCTGCTGTCTTAGTTATTCAGTACTGCTCTAACAAAAATATCACAAGTGCATGGCTTTAAGGAAATTTATTCTCTAACAGTTTAGTAGGCTACAAGTCCAAATTTAGGGCATCCGCTCCAGGGAAAGGCTTTCTCTGTCAGTCAGCTCTGGAGGGAGGTCCTTGTCATTAATCTTCCCTTGGTCTAGGAGTTTCTCTGCACAGGAACCTCAGGTCCAAAGGATAGGCTCTGCTCTCGGCACTGCTTTCTTGGTAGTGTGAGGTCCCCCTGTCTCTCTGCTGGCTTTTCTTTTTTATGTCTCAAAATAGATTGGCTTAAGACACAATCTCATCTTCTAGATTGAGTTTACATAAAGGCTGTTAATTCCATCTCATCAGCATCAGAGAGATAGGATTGCCAACACATAGGGATATCACATCAGATGACCAAATGGTGGAAAATCGTACAATACTGGGAATCATGACCTAGCCAAGTTGACAGATATTTTGGAGGGATACAATTCAATCCATGACACTTGCTGACCTTGAGTTCATCAGTCTCTGTGGTCTGGATCTTGGATTTGCCAACTCTGTGAGTCAGAAGAAGCCTTCAGCCTTACTTGGGAGTTTCCAGCCTCTACAACGCGTGAGCCATTTCCTTCATATAAACCTCTCTCTCTCTCTAGCTATATATATTTAGACACTCCACTGGTTTTGCTTCTCTAGAGAACCCAGCCTAAGACACTTAGCATTTATGTTCATTGCTAAAAGAATACTTATAAAACCAGAAGACAAATGTTTTATACAGATTAAGTAAGTGTAGTGAAAGGATACAACCCTGACGCACACCTTAACTAATTTTAAACCATGCAATACCCCCTCTCATGTGAGTTTCTTGTAAAGAGCATCCAGCTGGATCAAGATGTTTTTAAAGATTCAGTAATATGTGTTTTTGTTATAGAGTTTATTCAAATTATATTTAAAATAATTAACTGATAAGAAAGGACTTATCAGTCATCTTACTATCTATTTTCTACATCTTAAATCTTTTTTGTTCCTCAGTTCCTCCAGTACTGCTTTCAGTTCTGTTTCATCATTTTTTCCCCAGTGTACCAATTTGATTCCCATCTCATTTCTTATTCTGTATATATCTTAGTTTTCCCTTAGTCATTAACCTAGGAATTTCAATTAACATATTAACTTTATAGAAATCAAGTTTGAATTAATACTGACTTAATTTCAATAGCGTAAAAAAAAACTCTACTCCTTTTCAGTGCCATACTGCCCCCCATTATGTTGTTATAGTCACAAACTAGGTCTTTTTACATTGTGTGCCTATGAACTTACCTTTACAATTATTGACTTATGCATTTGTTCTTTATATTATATATGGAAAAAAAATCTAAGAAAAAAGAGTACTTAAAAATCAAATATGCAATAATACCTTTAATATTTACCTATGTAGCTACTTTAACATTTTTCTTTATTTCTTCAAATGGCTTCTAGTTACTGTCTAATGTCTTTTCAGTTTATCTTGGGAGACCCCCTTTAGCATTTCTTGTAGGTTAGTTGTACTGGTGATTAACTCCCTCAGTTTCCATTAATCTGAAAATTTCTTAACTTCTTCATTTTTAAAGAAATAGTTTTTCTTATCTCACTTCTTTTTTTTTACTTTCAATACTTTATGGACTCTATCCCACTGACTTTTGGCCTCCACAGTTTCTAATGAGAAAGTGACTGTTATCTGATTGAGAAGCCCATCTATGTGATGACACCCTCTTCTCTTGTTGTTTTCAAAATTCCGTTTGTCTTTTTCTTTCAACAGATTTGTCTGTAACATGTCTCTACGTGGATCTCTTTGAGTTTATCCTGCTTACAGTTCATTGAGCTTCTTGGATGTAGATTTATGTCTTTCATTAAATCATTTTTCAGCTTTCACATGCAATTCTTCTTCAAAGAAGAACTGATGCCTTTGAATTGTGGTGTTGGCGAAGAATATTGAATAAACCATGGACTGCCACAAGAACGAAAAAATCTGTCTTGGACAAAGTACAGCCAGAATAGTCCTTGGAAGCAAGGATGGTGAGACTGCGTCTTACATACTTTGGACATGTTGTCAAGAGGGATCAGTCTCTGGGGAAGGACGTCATGCTTGGCAAAGTACAGGGTCAGCGGAAAAGAGGAAGACCCTCAACGAGGTGGATTGACACACTGGCTGCAACAATGGGCTCAAGCACAACAACGATTGTAAGGATGGCGCAGGACCAGGCAGCGCATAGGGTCGCTATGAGTCGGAACAGACTTGACGGCACCTAACAACAACAACATCCAATCTGGAAACTTTTCAACCATTATTCCTTCAAATATTCTTCTGGCCCCTTTCTCTCCTTTCCCTCTGGTATTCCCATTATGTGTATATTGGTACACTTGATGTTATCCCACAGGTCTTTTAGGCTGTTTGTTTTTTTTTTTTTGGTTTTGTTCTTTGATTTTTTTCCCCCCATTCTTTTCATCTTCTGCTTCTCTGACTGGATAATCTCAATTGACCTTTCTTTAAGTTTGCTGATTCTTTCTTCTGCCCTCTCAAATATACTACCGAACCCCTGGAATGACTTTTGACTGCCTTTAAACTTGGGGGGCTCATCTTCCGGCACTGTATCAGACAAGGTTTCACTGCTATTCATAAGGTTTTCACTGGGGAGGTCTTTTCAGAAGTAGACCGCCTGGTCCTTCTTCCTAGTCTGTCTTAGCCTGGAAGATCAGCTGAAACCTATCCACTATGGGTGACACTGCTCACATCCAAATACCAGTGGCATAGCTTCCAGAATCACAGCAACACACAAGCCCCCACAATACAACAAACTGACAGACACATGGGGCTGCAAATATCCATTAATAACCAGAATGTGAAATGTACCACGTATGAATCCAGGAAAACTGGAAATGGTAAAAAATGAAAAGGAAAGGGCGAAGATGGCTAACTAGTCAGAAGTTTCCACTGAACCCTCTTGCAACAAAGACCTGAAAAACCAGGTGAATCCATTACATATGTGACAATCTACAAACCCTGAGCATCAAACACGGAACTAAGGAATCGACCTGAGTGACAGTGGAGCTAGAGGCCATGCAGAAGCAGCGACAAGTTGCTGAGCCCGCTCAGCACCTCAGCTCCGATTCCTTGGTGCTATTCTTTGGTGCGAAGGCAGTGGGGCTGATGGTAGCTTCCTGAGACATGGCAAAATCACCAAACGAAGGCAAACAAAAGAGGCGCATTCCTGACCCTGTGGTGTGCCTTCAGCGGACCTACCTGTGGAGTTTAGGAAGTGGCTACTTCAGTGGAAAAAAAGGCAAAGTGCCAGCACCCCAAGCCCCTTGTGTGACGGCCACAGATCTGGTAGTGGGGTTTGGGACAAAGCTGCTTCACAGAAAGAAGGCAAACACAGGACGCAGCCCTAACCCCCAGGGTAATCTCGGCAGAGACCCAGCCAATGCACACAGGCTCCACCCGCCTCTGGAATCTGAGATAAAACAGAGCTCTAACACTAGATATGTGATTTTGTTTAATTTACCACATGGATCTAATAGCTCCTTCTTCTGAAAGTTCTCTATCCTATCTATCTGTTCCCTCATCCCCCTGCCCCAGCCAGCTTCAATAACATTTGAATTCCCTGGGCCTGAGACAGAACTTGCAGCACACTCTCTCTGACCCATTCTTCTGGCCTGGGAGAAGGAGCAAATTAACAAACAGGGGAAAAATACTTACCTGACTCCCCTAAACTGGAAGCCCAGAGCAGAAGTGGCTCCAGTCCAGGCATAAGCGATCCATAGACTTTGGCTTTCACCTCTGCATGGAACCAGGTGGCTATTATAATGCAAAGGCCAATCTGTTGGAGGTCTCACTGTAATTGTTTCAGCAACACAGTGGAGAGGCAGGTTTTGGAGGTCTGACACCACTCTACCTATTAAACAGAGCCCTAACCTACCCATGGCAGGAACCTGAGGGCTAAGGTTCTACCCACGCCACCTAGCCACCCGTGAAAGGGCTCTGAGGATAGTGGTGCCTACGAGTCTTTACAGGTATAAGCACTGGGTGCCTAAGGTACACCTGCAGAGCCCATGCACCACAGCACTCTAGAGAACAGAGAGGCTCCTTGTTAAATGACACTTGGGGAAAGGCTGTCACCACCCTGCCCACCTCAGAGTGTGACCCCCTGCCGCTACCAGAAGCCAGTGCATACAACCATCACCACTACTCCTCTAAGATAGTAGGTGAGAGCCTATACCACACAGTAGGTGACCGACTATCAGGACACCTGAACTGATTCTATCCAAGAATAGCGAATGGATTCATAGGCTCTTATACCTGGTAACAGCTCTAACCATCTGGTAACAGGACATTAGTGCTTTAAAGGCTCCAATAATCAAGTTGGCACACTCTAGTAGCCTACCTGGGTATATTAAAACAAAACAAAAAAAAGATAGGACACAGTGAGCAAACATAATATCAATTATTACAGTAACTTATAGATGGCTTGTGACAGCAGTTGATATCAGATCACATAAAGAAGCAGACCATGATTACTTCTACAGCTCCCAAAACACAGAATAAAGGTCTCTCCTAGAAGAAGACGTATTTCTGGAATTGCAAGATATAGAATACAAAAGATTAATAAACTGAACACTTCAAGACATCAGGAATGACATCTGGAATGAAATCAGGCAATGTACAGAAAAAGCAAAGAAACACACAGATAAGGCAGTTGAAGAAATTAAAAAGATTCTTCAAGAACATAATGAAAAATCTAATAAGCTGCAAGAATCCACAGCGAGACAGCATTCAGAAATCCAAAAGATTAACAATAAAATTACAGAATTAGACAACTCAATAGGAAGTCAGACCAGCAGAATTGAGGAACTGGAAGGCAGAATTGTGGAGATGGATGATAAGTCACTGGGCACCAAGATATTTGAAGAAAAATCAGATAAAAGAATTAAAAAAAATGAAGAAACCCTAAGAATCATGTGGGACTCTATCAAGAAGAATAACTTGCTAGTGATTGGAATACCAGAACAGGGATCGATAACTGAATATACAGATAGAATAGCTGAAGATTTGTTGGTAGAAAATGTCGCTGACATCATGAAAGGAGAAAGGATATCTATTCAAGATATTCATCAAACCCCATACAATGTAGACCTCAAAAGAAAGTCACCAAGACATATTATCCTCAAACTTGCCAAACCAAAGATAAAGAGAAAATTTTAAGAGCAGCCAGGGATATGCAAAAAGTCACCTACAAAGGAGAATCAATAAGTTCAGATTACGTGGCAGAAACCATGAAGGCAAGAAGGCAATGGGATGACATATATTGAGCATTGAAGGAGATAAACTGCCAGTTAAGAATCACATATCCAGCAAAACTGACTCTGAAATAGGAAGGCAAAATTAAGTCATTTACAGATAAACACAAGCTTAGGGAATTTGCAAAAACCAAACCAAAACTACAAGAAATACTAAAGGGAATTCTCTGCTTAGAAAATCAATAATATCAGAAATCAACACAACACTAGGACACAGAACAGAGAATTGCAATATCAACTCAGATAGGGAAATCACAAAAATAAGATTAAAAAAAAGCTCAAAACAAGGAATCGCTGATGTCATTACATGAAAGATGACAATAATCAATAAAGGGAGACTAAATAAAGTAGGCACAGATCTCCTACATGGAAAGGAAATCAAGGCAATACATGGAGATATGAGTTAGGTTTATACTTAGAAAAACAGGGGTAAATATTAAGGTAACCACAAAGAAGACTAAAAATCCCATATTTCAAAATAAAAACCAAGATAAACATAAAGACTCAGCAAAAACAAAATCAACTACACTGAAAAACAGAACACACAATTTACAAAGAAAAACTTCTCAGCACAAAAAAGAAAGTGGATATATGAAACTGTTAACAACACACAAAAAAAGGCATCAAAATGACAACACTAAACTCACACCTATCTATAATTACACTGAATGTAAATGGACTAAATGCACCAATAAAGAGACAAAGAGTTGCAAATTTGATTCAAAAAAACATAATGCAGCTATGTGCTGCCTACAAGAGACACACCTTAGACTTAGAGACACAAGCTCAAGCTCAAAGGATGGAAAAAAATATATCAAGTGAAAAACAAGCAAAAACGAGAAGGAGTGGCAATACTAATTTCTGACAAAATAGACTTTAAAGTTAAATTCACCACAAAGGATAAAGAAAGACACTATATAATGATTAAAGGGACAATATACCAGGAAGATATAAACATATTAAATATTTATGCACCCAATGACGGGGCTGCAAGATACATAAAAAAAGCCCTAACAGTATTGAAAAGTGAGATAGACAGCTCCACAATTGTAGTACGAGACTTCAACACACCATTTTCGGTGATGGACAGGACATCCAGTAAGAAGCTCAATAAAGACAATAAATGCCACAAACAACCAACTCAACCTCATAGACATATACAGAACACTCTACCCACGAGCAACCAAGTATACTTTTTTTCCTGGTGCACATGGGACATTTTCTAGAAGAGACCACATATTAGGTCATAAAGCAAGCCTTTGCAGAATCCAAAACATCAAAATATTACAAAACATCTTCTCTAACCATAAGACCAAAAAAGTAGAAATCAGTAACAGAAAAACCAGGATAAAAAAAATCAAATACTTGGAAACTGAACAATACCAGGCTCAAAAAAGACTGCGTTATAGGAGACATTAAGGAGGCAATAAAGAAATTCATAGAATCCAATCACAGTCAAAATACTTCCTATCAGAACCGTTGGGACACAGGGCAACCAGTACTCAGAGGTCAATTTATATCAAGAAATGCATGTATCCAAACAGAAGAAACGGCCAAAATCAAAGAATTATTCCTACAACTTGAACAAATAGAAAGAAGCAAACCCTCAGGCACCAGAAGAAAGCAAATAATAAAAAGTAGAGCAAAATTAAATGAATTAGAGAATAGAAAAACAATTGAAAGAGCTAACAAGACCAAAAGCTGGTTCTCTGAAAAAAATTTAAAAAATTGATAAATCATTGGCCAGACTGACAAAAGAAAAACAGGAAAGGAAACAAATAACCCAAGTAAGAAATGAGATGGGCAATATCATAACAGACCCAAGTGAAATTAAAGGAATCATATCAGATTACTATGAAAAATTGTACTCTAACAAATTTGAAAACCTAGAGGAAATCTGGGAATTCCTAGAAACACACTACCTACCTAAACTACCACAAACAGAACTAGAACAACTAAATAGACTCATAACAAAAGAAGATACTGAAAAGGAAATCAAAATCCCAACAAAAAAAAAACCCTGACCTTCACGGCTTCACTACAGAGTTCTACCAGATTTTCAGAGAAGGAGTAACACCACTACTACTGAAGGTATTTCAGAGCATGGAAAAAGAAAGAATACTCCCAAACTCAGTCTATGAAGCCAACATATCCCTGACACCAAAACCAGGTAAAGACACCACAAAAAAAGAAAATTACAGACTTATATCCCTCATGAACTTAGATGCAAAAATCCTCAACAAAATTCTCGCCAACAGAATTCAACAACACATATCAAAAAAATAATTCACCATGACCAAGTGGGATTCATAACACTTACGCAGGGATGGTTCAACATTAGAAAAACAATTAATATAATTCCTCATATAAATAAAACAAAATAAATGAACTACATGATTTTATCAATTGATGCAGAAAAGGCATTTGACAAAGTTCAACACTCATTCGTAATAAAATCACTCAGCAAAATAGGAATAGAAGGAAAATTCCTCAAAACAATAAAGGGCACTTATACAAAGCCAATAGCCAACATCATCCTAAACAGAGAGATTCTGAAACCATTCCCCTTGAGAAAGGGAACCAGACAAGGATGCCCCTTATCACCACTCCTATTCAACATTGTGCTGGAGGTCCTAGCCAGAGCAGTTAGGCTAGATAAAAAAATAAAGTGCATCCAGGTTGGTAAAGAAGTAAAAGTACCTCTATTTGCAGATGACATGACCTTATATACAGAAAAAGCTAAAGAATCCTCAAAAAAACTCCTGAAACTAATAGAAGAGTTCAGCAGAGTATCAAGACACAAGATAAAGATACAAAAATCAGTTGGAATCCTCTACACCAAAAAAAAAAAGAACACTGAAGATGAAATCACCAAATCAATACCATTTACATCAGCCCCCCTGAAGATAAAATAACTTAGGAATAAATCTTACCAGAATGCAAAAACCTATACAAAGAAAACTACAAGACACTACTGCAAGAAACCAAAAGACACCTACATAAGTGGAAAAACATACCTTGCTCACAGATAGGAAGACTTAACATTGTGAAAATGTCTATTCTACCAAAAGTCATCCATAGATACAATGCAATTCCGATCCAAATTCCAATGATATTTTTTAATGAGATGGAGAAACAAATCACCAACTTCATAAGGAAGGGAAAGAGACCCCGGATAAGTAAGGCATTACTGAAAAACAAGAACAAAGTGGGAGACCTCACTCTACCTGATTTTAGAACCTATTACACCGCCACAGTAGTCAAAACAGCCTGGTACTGGTACAAAAACACATACATAGACAAGCAGAACAGAATTGAGAATCTAGACATAAATCCATCCACGTATGAGCACCTGATATTTGACGAAGGCCCAAAGTCAGTTCAATGGGAAAAGACAATCTTTTTAACACACGGTGCTGGCATAACTGGATATCCATCTGCAAAGCAATGAAACAAGGCCCATGCCTCACACCATGCACAAAAACAAGCTCAAAATGGACCAAAGAACTAAATATAAAATCTAAAACGATAAAGATCATGGAAGAAAAAACAGGGACAACACTAGGAGCCCTAATACATAGCATAAACAGTATACTAAACATTACTAACAATGCAGGAGAAAAACTAGATTGGTGGAAGCTCTTAAAAAACAAAAACCTATGCTCATCCAAAGACTTCACCAAAGAGTAAAAAGATTACCTACAGACTGGGAAAAAGTTTTTAGCTATGGCATTTCCGATCAGCGCCTCATCTGTAAAATCTACATGATACTACAAAAACTCAACTACAAAAAGACAAATAATCCAATTAAAAATGGGCAAAGGATATGAACAGGCACTTCACTAAAGAAGGCTCAGGTAGCTAACAGACACATGAGGAAATACTCATGATCATTAGCCATCAGAGAAATGCAAATCAAAACTACAACGCGATTCCATCTCACTCCAGCAAGGCAGGCTTTAATCCAAAAAACACATAGGAATAAATATTGGAGAGGTTGTGGAATGAATGGAACACCTATACACTGCTGGTGGGAATGTAAAATGGTACAACCACTTTGGAAATTGATTTCGTGCTTCCTTAAAAAACTAGAAATCGAACTACCATACGATCCAGCAATCCCACTCCTTGGAATACATCCTTGAGAAATAAGAGCCTTTACACGACATATATATGCACACCCATGTTCACTGCAGCTCTGTTTACAACAGCAAAAAGTTGGACGCAACCAAGGTGGCCATCAAAGGGTAAATGGATAAATAAATTATGGTATATTTGCGCAATGGAACACAACACATCAATAAAGAACAATGATGAATCCATGAAACTTTTTATAACATGGAAAAATCTGAAAGACATTATGCTGAGTGAAATTAGTTAGATGCAAAAGTACAAATATTGTGTAAGACCACTAGTATAAGAGCTGGAGAAATAGTTTAAACAGAGGAGAAAATATTCTTTGATGGTTATAAGAGGGTGGATGGAGGGCGGGAGGGAAAGGGGTTTTCACTAATTAGATAGTAGATAAGTTTTTTTTTTTTTTTTGGTGAAGGGAAAGACAACACACAATACAGGAAAGGTCAACACAACTGGACTAATCCAAAAGCAAATTAGTTTCCTGATTAAACTGAATGCTTCAAAGGCCAGTGTAGCACGGGCAGGGGTTTGGACACAATGGTTTCAGGAGACATCGAAGTCAATTGCCATAATAAACCTATTAAGAAAGCATTCTGCATCCCACTTTGGAGAGTGGCCTCTGGGGTCTTAAACGCTGGCAAGTAGCCATCTAAGATGCATCAACTGGTCTCAATCCACCTGGAGCAAGGAAGAATGAAGAACACCAAAGACACAAGGTAACTATGAGCCTAAGAGACAGAAAAGACCACACAAACCAGAGACTACACCAGCCTGAGACCAGAAGAACTAGATGGTGCCTGCCCACAACCAATGACTCCTCTGACAGGGAACACAACAAAGAAGCCCTGAGAGATCAGGAGAGCAGTGGGATGCAGACCCCTAATTCTCATAAAAAGACCAGACTTAATTGTCAGAATGGGACTAGAAGGACCCCAGAGGCTACAGTCCCCAGACCTTCTATTAGCCCAAAACAGGAACCATTCTCAAAGCCAACTCTTCAGACAGGGATTAGACTGGAATATGGGATGGAAAATGATACTGGTGAAGAAGCTTCTCGGATCAAGAGGACACATGAGACTATGTTGGCATCTCCTGTATGCAGGGGAGATGGGAGGGCAGAGGGGGTCAGAAGCTGGCTGAATGGACAAGAAAAGAGAGAATGGAGGGAAGGAGTGTGTTGTTTTATTAGTAGGAGAGCAATTAGGAGTATATAGCAAAGTATGTATAAATTTTTGTATGAGACACTGACTTGATTTCTAAACTTTCACTTAAAGCACAAAAAAAAATTAAAAAAAATCAGATGACGTATTGCATCGGGCAAACCTACTGCAAAAGACCTCTTTAAAGTGCTAAAAGGCAAAGCTATCACTTTAACAACTAAGGTGCACCTTACCAAGCCATGCTGTTTTCAAGTACCTCACATGCATGAGAGAGCTGGACAATGCCTACGGAAGACCAAAGAATTGATAACTTTGAATTACGGTATCAGCAAAGAATATTGAATATGCCATGAGTACTGGTGGAACAAACAAATCTGTCTTAGAACAAGTACAGCCAGAATGCTCATTCCAAGAAATAATGTCCAGGTTTGGTCTCACTTTCTTTTGACATGTTATCATGAGGGATCAGTCCCTGGAGAAAGATATCAACCTTGGTCAACAAGAGGGTCATCGAAAAAGTGGAAGACCCCCAACGAGATGGATTGATGCAGTGGCTGCAACAATGGGCTCCGGCATAACAATGATTGTGAGGATGGTGCAGGACCAGGCAGTGTTTCACTCTGTTGTACACAGGATCGCTATGAGTCACAATTGACTCAATGAGATCTAACAATAAAAACAAGGATTAGGATTTTGAACATGTCAAACTTGATGTATCTATTAAACTTCCATGTGGAGAATCTAACAATCTGGAGTGATCCTGTCTAGAGATATGCATTTGGAGTCCTCAGGGAGGGTGGAGGCTACAACTGTCGAGAGACCATGTGACAAGATAAGAATGGCCATGTGAGAACTTGGGTGGGCAGGTAGCTAGGAGGGATTAATGAATGCTGAGGCAACAAGCTGTGTGTAGATCACAAACGGGCCTATGACAATGCATCTGTAGACACGTTAGCCCTATATACCACTGAAAACCTCTATATTGTTGCACAAATAATTGACATGTGAGAAGGAGTATAAAGAGAATCCCAGATGCCGTGAGGAAGAACAGTAATGGCCCCGAAGTATACTTTCTGAAGAAGTTACATTTGATCAGAGACCTGAAAGATTGGTAAAATCTAGTTAGCAGTCGGGGCTGGAGAGGGACAATTTAGGATGAATGGAACAGTAGAGATGACAGGGTATTTGCAGTTTCCTTATGATTGCAGTCCAGAGAGTGAAACAGGGAAAGTAATAACTGAAGTTTTAGGCGCCAGATAATGGAAGACTGAATAGGCTGCATTCAGAATTTGAAACTTCTCCTAAAACTAATGAGAATTCATGAAAGGATTGTAAACACGGGAGTCATTTGATTTATTTTTGCAAGGATATTCTGGTTAGAATGTGAAGTACTGAACACACAGACAGGTCAAGATGGATGTGGCAAGATGCAGGCCAATGTCAGACTTCCTGCAGGAGGAGAAGAGAACGTGAATATTCACTCACTGTTTCTTTTTCTGTCTTATGACTCAAACCCCAGTTCATGACAGTGTTTGCGATCTCATGCTTTGGATTACCCATTTCTAAATTCTCTGTTCTCTTAATTCTTCCCCCAAATACTACACATAAAGCTAGTACGATAAAAAATATTTTGAGTCTCAGAATTGCTGTGGTAATAAAATATACATGCCAATGGAATTACAGCAAATTTCCAAGATTAACATTTTTATTTGTGTTTAAAAATTTAGCAAAAAAATTTAATAGCACCGCAACTTTTTAACAAGGATAGATGATAAATACAGCAACAGGAGACCTGTAGCTGTGTAAATATTCTACTCAAAGAAGGTTGGCTTTGAATTCTGCCATAGATATCTAGCACTGCTACAACAAAAATGCCACAAGAAAATGTCTTTAACAAAAAGAAATTTATTCTCTCACAGTTTAGGAGGCTAGAAGGCTAAATTCAGGCACAAGCTCCAAGGGAAGGCTCTTCAGGAAAGTCCTTGTCATCAGTCTTACCCTGGGTCCAGGAGCTTCTCAGTGCAGGGACCCTGTGTCCAAAGTAGGCAGTCCTCTTCTCTCTCTTCTTGCTTGGTGGTAATGAGATCCCTTCAGGCTGAAATGACATGAGACTGGAGAGTTGATACACCACCGAGGCAGAAGAGTAAAGGTGTACTGCTGGCCTTGCCAGCTGAAGGCTTATGGCTTCTGGAGGTCCTTTGAAACAGGTATGGAGAAAAAGGCATTACACACATCAACAGGTCCATACGAGATACCAGGAGATATATTCATTTGCTAAGGCAATGAAACCACATCTGGAACAGCAGCTGCAATTGCAGTCTCCACCTGGTTAAGTTTTCAATAATCCACTGTCATTCTCTAAGATCCATTTGTTTTTTCACGAGACAAACAGGCCAGTTCAATACGGATGTGGTGGGAATCAATACCCATGCATTCTTCAAATCCTTGATGGTGGCAGTAATCTCTCCAATCCCTCCAGGAATGCAGCATTGCTTTTGCTTTCCTATATTCCTAGGTAGGGGCAGTTCTAATGGCTTCTACTTAGACTTTCGTACCATAATATCCCTCGCTCCATGTGTCAGGGAGCCAGCATGTGGCTTCTGCCAGTTGCTGAGCATGACTATTCCAATTACGCATTCTGGATCTGGGGAAATCACTACAGTATGGGTTCGGGGACCCACTACACCCACTGTGAGACAGGCATGAGCTAATACTCCATTAATAAATTGAACTCCACATGCCCTCACTCTAGTAGTTGTGCCTCCATGCCTGCAGAATCTAATTTCAGGTCAGACTCCAGATCCTCACCCAAATCCAAACTCGACACAGTCTTGGGTTCCTTTCCCACACATTGCTTTGGCAGGGGTGGCTTGGCTTTGGACTTCCATTTGGACTGGCCAAAATCTGAGCTTGCTTCATCTCTTACTCTCACCTTAATCTCACAGAGTAAAAGTCTTTACCCATAGCTATCAATTCCAACTCATAGTGACATTACAGACAGAAAACTGCCCCCACAGGGTTTCTGAGGCTTTCATCTTTATGGAAACACACTGCCACGTCTTTATTCCACGGAGGGGCTGGTGGGTTCAAACCACTGACCTTTTCCTTAGCAGCTGAGTGCTTAACTACTGCACCACCAGGGATCGTTAGAGTCTTTACAGACACCTAAATGATAGTGTTGGCAAAGAATATTGAATAATATACCATCGACTGCTGAAATAAACAAATAGATCTTACAAGAAGTATGGCCAGAATGCTCCTTAGACGGTGGATGGGAAAATTTCGCATCACTTACTTTGGACGGGTTACCAAGAGGGACCAATCCTCCTGGATATTATGTTTGGTAAAGGACAAGGTCAGCAGAACAGAGGAAGAGCCTCAACAAGATGGATTGACACAGTGGCATCAACAATGGCCTCAAACATAGGCTACACTGAAGACATTGGTGAAAAACACGGCTCTAGGAATTAAGCACCAGTTGAGATGTTTCAACAAATGCATGCAGCAATGGAGGTACTCACGCATCTATGGCAAGAAATTTGGATGTTGGCTAACTGGCCAACAAACTGGAAGAGATATATGTGCCCATTCTAAAGAATGGTGATCCAACAGAATGTGGAATTTATCCAACAGTGTCACTAACATCACATGAAAGTAATATTTTGCTAAAGGATTGGGCCAGATTCACTGACCAAAGCTGAGGGGGCAGGGCTGCCATGCTCAAAGGGCAGAAGAATGGGGTTTGCTAAGGCCGAGTGGATAGAGTCGCCACTCAGATGGACTAGGAGAATGGGGCTGCCCAAAGCTGATGGAACAGAGTTGCCGTTCCCGTGGGCCTGGGAGGTAGAGCTGAAGTTCAAGCCCTAGGGGACTCCAGCCAGAATTCAGAGATTGTAGCCAACACTTCGTATCTGGAGGGCAGGGCCATTACCCAGATGGTCTCTCAGAACAGAGGGTTATTTTCGACCCTTGAGAGGTAATGTAAATTGTTGGTAATGACCCCATCTCCTCGTTCCCTCCAATTTCTACCATTTCTAATAGAAAGGTTTACCTTGTGCCTGTTCCATTATTCTACTTTGAAAGCAAAAAAACTTCTAGATTTCACAGATGAAGAGAAATTATGCAACAGGAAAGAATTTGGACTTGGAGTTAAGGCTTTTGGGATGATATAAGGGGGTGAAAGTGTTTTACATGTGGCAAGGACATGAATTTTGGGGGTCTACAGCTGGAACCCCCACATGTCTGGCAGTTTGTCATACTGTAGGGGCTTTTGTGTTGTTGTGATGCTGGAAGCTATGCCACTGGTATTCAGATACCAGCAGGGCTGCCCATGGAGGACAGGTTTCAGCTGAGCTTCCAGACTAAGACAGACTAGGAACAAGGACCCGGCAGTCTACTTCTGAAAAGCATTAGCCAGTGAAAATCTTAGGAATAGCCCTGGAACACTGTCTGATATACTGCCTGAAAATGAGCCCCTCAGGTTGGAAGGCACTCAAAAGATGACTGGGGAACAGCTGCCTCCTCAAAGTAGAGTCGACCTTAATGACGTGGATGGAATAAAGCTTTTGGGACCTTCATCTGCTGATGTGGCACGACTCAAAATGAGACGAAACACCTGCAAACATCCATTAATAATTGGAACCTGGAATGTATGAAGTATGAATCTAGGAAAATTGGAAATTGGCAAAAATGAAATGGAACGCATAAACATTGATATCCTAGGCATTAGTGAGCTGAAATGCACTGGTATTGGCCATTTTGAATCGGACAATCATATAGTCTACTATGTTGGGAATGACAACTCGAAGAGAAATGGTGTTGCATTCATCAACAAAAAGGATATTTCAAGATTTATCCTGAAGCACAACGCTGTCAGTGATAGGATAATATCCATACGCCTACAAGGAAGACCAGTTAATACGACTATTATTCAAATTTACGCACCAAACACTAGGGCCAAAGATGAAGAAAGAGAAGATTTTTATCAGCTGCTACAGTCTGAAATTGATCTAACATGCAATCAAGATGCATTGAAAATTACTGCCGGTTGGAATGCGAAAGCTGGAAACAAAGAAGAAGGATCAGTAGTTGGAAAATATGGCTTTGGTGATAGAAACAGTGCTGGAGATCAAATGACAGAATTTTGCAAGACCAATGACTTCTTCATTACAAATACCTTCTTTCACCAACATATACAGTGACTACACACATGGACCTCACCAGATGGAACACACAGAAATCAAACTGACTACATCTGTGGAAAGAGATGATGGAGAAGCTCAATATCATCAGCCAGAACAAGGCCAGGGGCCGACTGGGGAACAGACCATCCATTGCTCATATGCAAGTTCAAGCTGAAACTGAAGAAAATCAGAGCAAGTCCACAAGACCCAAAATATGACTTTGAATATACCCCACCTGAATTTAGAGACCATCTCAAGAATAGGTTTGATGCATTGAACACTAGTGACCGCAGACCAGATGAGTTGTGGAATGACATCAAGGACATCATCCATGAAGAAAGCAAGACGTCATTGAAAAGACAGGAAACAAAGACCAAGATGGATGTCAGAGGAGACTCTGAACCTTGCTCTTGAGCGTCGAACAGCTAAAGCAAAAGGAAGAATTGATGAAGTAAAAGAACTGAACAGAAGATTTCAAAGGGCAGCTGAGAAGACAAAGTATTATAATGACATGTACAAGGAGCTGCAGATGGAAAACCAAAAGGGAAGAACACGCTTGGCATTTCTCAAGCTGAAAGGATTGAAGAAAAAATTCAAACCTCCAGTTGCAATAGTGAAGGATTCCATGGGGAAAATATAAACGATGCAGGAAGCATCAAAAGAAGATGGAAGGAATACACAGAGTCATTATACCAAAAAGAGTTAGTTGATATTCAACCATTTCAAGAGGTGGCATATGATCAGGAACCGATGGTACTGAAGGAAGAAGTCCAAGCCGCTCTGAAAGCACTGGCGAAAAACGAGGCTCCAGGAATTGATGGAATATCAGTTGAGATGTTTCAACAAACAGATGTAGCGCTGGACGTGCTCACTCGTCTATGCCAAGAAATATGGAAGACAGCTTCCTGGCCAACTGACTGGAAGAGATCCATATTTATGCCTATTCCAAAGAAAGGTGATCCAACCGAATGTGGAAGTTATAGAATATCGTTAATATCACATACAAGGAAAATTTTCCTGAAGATCATTCAAAAACGGCTACAGCAGTATGTCGACAGGGAACTGCCAGAAATTCAGGCAGGTTTCAGAAGAGGATGTGGAATCAGGGATATCATTGCTGCTGTCAGAGGGATCCTGGCTGAAAGCAGAGAATACCTGAAGGATGTGTACCTGTGTTTTATTGACTATGCAAAGGCATTCGACTGTGTGGATCATAACAAACTATGGATAACACAAAGAATGGGAATTCCAGAACGCTTAATTGTGCTCTTGAGGAACCTTTACATAGATCAACAGGCAGTTCTTTGGACAGAACAAGGGGATACTAATTGGTTTAAAGGTGTGCATCAGGGTTGTATTCTTTCACCATACCTATTCAATCTGCATGCTGAGCAAATAATACGAGAAGCTGGACTATATGAAGAAGAATGGGGCATCAGGATTGGAGAAAGACTCATTAACAACTAGCGTTATGCAGATGACACAACCTTGCTTGCTGAAAGTGAAGAGGACTTGAAGCACTTACAGATGAAGATCAAAGACCACAGCCTTCAGTATGGATTACACCTCAACATAAAGAAAACAAAAATTCTCACAACTGGACTGATGAGCAACATCATGACAAACGAAGAAAAGAGTGAAGTTGTCAAGGATTTCATTTTACTTGGATCCACAATCAACACCCATGGAAGCAGCAGTCAAGAAATCATAAGACGCGTTGCATTGGGCAAATCTGCTGCAAAGGACCTCTTCAAAGTGTTGAAGAGCAAAGATGTCACCTGAAGACTAAGATGTGCCTGACCCAAGCCATGGTATTTTCAATCACATCATACGCGTGTGAAAGCTGGACAATGAATAAGGAAGACAAAAGTAGAACTGACACCTTTGAATTGTGGTGTTGGCGAAGAATACTGAATATACCATGGACCTCCAAAAGAACGAACAAATCTGTCTTGGAAGAAGTACAGCAGAATGCTCCTTAGAGGCAAGGATGGTGAGACTGCATCTTACATACTTTGGACACGTTGTCAGGAGCAATCAGTCCCTGCAGAAGGACATCATGCTTGGCAGAGTACAGGGTTACCGGAAAAGAGGAAGACCCTCAATGAGGTGGATTGACACAGTGGCTGCAACAATAAGCTCCAGTATAACTACGATTGTAAGGATAGCGCAGGACCGGGCAGTGTTTCGCTCTGTTGTGCATAGGGTCACTATGAGTCAGAACCGACTCGATGGCACCTAGCAACAACAACAACAAGGTGGAATGTCATGGATTGAATAGAAAGGGATGAAACGCGTTTACGAAAGTCACAGCCCAGATCCGATGGAAGGGGAGGTTCCCTGGGGTGTGACCTCTATCACCTTTTATCTTCCAAGAGATAAAAGGAGAGAAATGTAATCAGAGAGATATAAGTACCTCATGCCACCAAGAAAGATGTGCCAGGAGCAGAGCACATTCTTTGGACCTACGGTCACTGTGCTGAGAAGCTCCTAGGCCAGGAGAAAATGATTCATGACAAGGACCTTCTCCCAGAAACAACAAAGATAGAAAGAATTCCCTGGGAGTTGGCACCCTGAGTTTGGACTTGTAGCCTTGTAGACTGGGAGAGAATAAATTTCTCTTTGTTAAAGCCATCCACTTGTGGTATTGCACTTATAGCAGCACTAGGTAACTAAGACACTTAGTGAAGTAGAGGGTAAGGGAGAAAGAGGAAGACCTTGACAAGACAGACTGACACAGTGGCTGCAACAGTGGGCTCAAACACAGCAACAATTCTGATGATGGGGCAGGACCCAGAAGTGTTTGGTTGTGTTGTACCTAGGGTCGCTATGAGTCAGAATCAACTCGACAGCATCTAATAACAACAACAGCCAGTATGCAAGGCAGGAACGCAAGCGGAAATCTATATACAACTGTTCACTGCAGCACTTTTCACAAGAAGCAAAAGATGAACACAGCCAAAATGTCCATCAGCAGGTGAATGGATACACAAACTTTGGTACGTACACACAATGGAGTAGAACTGCTCCACAAGGTTTTCAAGGCTCTGACCTTTCAAAAGCAGATCACCGGGCCTGTCTTCTGAGAAGTCTCTGGGTGGGTTTGAACCCCCAAACTAGTAGATGAGCAATTAACTGTTGGTGCAAGCCAGGGACTTCCAATGGAATATTACACACACTCCCAAAAATGAAGTCTTGATGCATACGACAACATGGATGAAGCCTGAAAACACCAAGCTGAGAAAAGTCAGTCAGTCAGAAAAGGAGAGATGCATTCTGATCTCACTTATAGGGCAGAAGCAAATATACACAAAACAAAGCTTATTAGTGGTTACCAGGGGTGACAGGGAGGGGGAAGGAAGAGTTTTTGATTAGGATCATTGAGTTTATGTGAAAGGTAGTGGAATGATTTGGAACATAAACCGTGAAATGCTTGCACAGCTTGAATATAAGCAATGTAACAAATGCACATGTAGAAATTGTTGAAATGGCGTGTTTTATTATGTATATTTGCAACACAATAAAAAAAATAACATGAAGATCAATAAAAAGGAAAGAAAAGCTCTGTGGAATTCTCGCTCTACACACACACACACACATTTTTCTTCTAAAAAAAAATGAGTAAAGAATCCCTGAGAGCAAAAAGCACAGTCAATTACCCCCCGTTTTTATTGGTCCATTTCTTGTGGTGACCTCATAAGGAGCCAATTCTTTGGAACTCCAAGCCCCTATATAAGTCCCTGGAAACCTAGGTTTGTGGTCTTTCTGGCTCAGGAAGCTCCTTCAGTGACCTGAGACATCGTGACCAAACTTGGCTTGTTTTCTCTTTAAATTGTGGTTTTTCTATTTCCTCGCCAGCTATTCTTATTTTCTCTTTGTTTTTCCTCATTTGCATTCATTCGTTTTTCATTTTATTCTTCCTTTACATCCTCAATTTTTCTTTTTTTCTATGTACTTGTTAATTTTTTTATCATCTTACTATTATTGTTTTATTTTGTATTTTTTCTTATCCTCATGTTATTTATTCCTTTTTTGAATCTTTCTCATTGATTTCTTGTTTTGTTTATATATACAATTTATCTTATTTTTATCAGTTTTTAAAATTTTACTTCCTCTTTTCTCATTTTACCTTTTTGATTATATTTTAACTTTTTCTCATTTTTTCCATATTTCATTAAGTTTTTAGTCACCACTTTTTAGGGTTTTGGGTTTTTAAGTTTTTAATCCTACCACCAGGGCACCTCTTATCCCAAAGCCCGCTACGCCTTCGCACCATAGCCAACATGCTGCAGAGCCACTTAGCCTTCTCTGCTGTGGAGGAAACTCATGTGGGACGCTACCACCTCCTCAGAACCATCGGCAAGGGGGCATCTGCCAAGGTCAAGCTGGCCCAGCACATCATCACCGGCCAAGAGGTAGCCATTAAAATAATTGACAAGATCCAGCACACGTCCTCCGACCTCCACAGACTATACAGAGAGATAGAAATTATGAAGGATCTCCATCATCCAAATATTGTAAAGCTGTTTGAAGTCATAGAGAATGAGCACGCCCTCTATATAGTGATGGAGTATGCAAGTGGAAGGGACCTCTTTTACCACCTAGTGAATCATGGCTTCATGAGCGAAAAAGAGGCCCAAACGAAATTCCAACAAATAGTGTCAGCGGTGAAGTACTGCCACGACAAGAGTATTGTTCATAGGGATCTGAAAACAGAAAACCTACTATTGGACAAGCGAATGAACATCAAACTTGCAGACTTTGGTTTAGGAACTGAACTCACCCCAGGGAGCAAGCTGGATACCTTCTGTGGCACTCCCCCTTATTCTGCCCCAGAACTCCTTCAGGGAGAAAAGTATGACGGACCCCCAGTGGATGTGTGGAGCCTGGGAGTCATCCTATACTTCATGGTAACTGGATCTCTGCCTTTTCGTGGGAAGACCTTGACGAAGCTGCGAGAGCAGGTGCTGCAGGGACAATATCACGTTCCCTTCCACATGTCTAGCCAGTGTCAACACCTGCTCAGTAAAATTTTCATTCGTGACCCAAGAAAGAGAGCCACGTTAGAGGACATCCTAGCACATCCATGGATGAAGGTGAGCCATGAAGAAAAACAAAAGCTCTATGTGCAGCCACTCCCAGACTACGATAACCACTGGCACACTGAGGTGACGGTGAACACGGGTTACGTGCAGGAAGACATTCATGACTCACTGTTGAACCACAATTACAATGATGCGAACGCCACCTATCTGATCCTGCGTCACGACACATATGAGATTGACAGCCACACCAGCACCCTGGAACCCCAGGCTGAAGCCCATTGCACCGATAGCCACACTCCTTCCTCATCCCATGAAGTGCCTCCTACCGTCTGTCCTAAACCCAAACAGCGTAGTTACACCGAGCCCACCATTCCCACCTTTGGTTACTACATCCGCGATGCTTTGAACACTCTCTCTGAGGGAGGGATGGGGACCTCCATGGTGTCTACTTCTCCATCATTCTCCCTGGCCCTGGCCCACCTGCGGCAGCAATCTACCACAGCCTGGGCACAGCCCAACCAGGACTCTGACCTGTATGCCAAGGGGAGAAACAGTGAGGTGCCACAGCCCATCACACCACCCCAGTGTGTTTCTGTGCCTTCCTCCTCAGCCTACACCATCAACGAGAGTGCCGGGGCCCCGGAGAAAACCAGTTTTACCCAGGGAATGTCAAATCTAAGCTCCGCAAATGAGGAGCACGTGCTTGAGTTACCTGACCAGCCGAGTTTGCCCCAGACTGTGAGTCTAGCCTCTTCCTCTGAGGAGCAGGTGCATGAGTTACCTGACCAGCCGAGTTTGCCCCAGACTGTGAGTCCAGCCTCTTCCTCTGTCAGCAGCCAGGGCTGGAAGCAGGCCACTGGGAGGTTCTTTAAGCTCATGAGAAGATGCCTTTGTTTTACATATGACAAAAAGGACCACAAAGCATCGGACAGCAAAGCTGCACAAATGATCAAACCTCAACAGGCCAAACCACGCTCTCTCAAATTTACCTGGAGGATGAAGATCACCAGTTCCTTGGAGCCCGACGAGATGCTGCAGGAGATCTGTCAAGTGTTGGATGCCAATGGCTGTGACTGGGATCTCACACACAAATACACACTGCTGTGTATGAATGGCACACCAGGACAACAGGACTTCACTCAGTGGAGGATGGAGGTGTGCACCCTGCCTCAGAGGACTCTCAATGGGGTAAAAGTGAAGAGAATTTCAGGGACCTCTGAGGCCTTCAATAACATTGTCTCAAAAATCACCAGTGACCTTGCACTTTAAAATGGGGGCAGCAGCTGCCTGAGAGAAAACAGGAGTTCCAAGGTTTAAGCTCCTCTGTAATTTTGAAGGCAATGTTCGGAAAACCCACCTAAAAAAGGTGCCCGAAATTCACTTCACTTGAACCCTGTTGAGCAATCATCAAGGCAGTGTGCATACCTTCATCCTCCACTGCACAAAGTCCTCTTGGCCTGCACGTCACGTGTGCACAGCAACACATATGCCCGGGAGACATCCCACTCGCAGCTGTTGGCATCGCACACTTGGCAGATCTTCCACATCATCTCGTTGGGCTCCATGGAGCTGGTTCCTCCACGTAAACTTCAGCGACAACAGCTTGGCCTCTCCAGGTTTAAGCACTTCCACCTCGTCTTTGCTCTCAGATTCCTACAGATCCGCTGCAGCAAACATGAAGCAAAGAATTCATGAAAACAAAACAAACACTCCCAAATTCATCCGTTCAGACAGACAAAGGAAAGCTTGTAATAGGGAAAGCCACTTGATTCACTAACACGGCCATCGAGATCTCTCTGGAGTCCCTTGGGATGCACTGAACAGCAAACCAGAAAGTTGTCGGTTTAACTCCACACACAGATGACTTGAAAGAAAGGCCTCCAGTCTATTTCTGAAACATCTTGAAGCTGAAGAAAATCAGACCAAGTCCACAAGAGCCAAAGTATGACCTTGAGCTTGTCCCACCTGAATTTAGAGACCATCTCAAGAATACATTCACTGACTGAACACTAATGACCGAAGACCAGGCGAGTTGTGGAATGACATCATATGTTCTTCCTTGTGAAAAAATCTGGAGTTTAGCCATCAAATTAGATCCTGGGCCATGCGAAACTCAACATGGAAGACTTTCAAGTGGGCCTAAGTATTTCAAGAATAGCCATCAATTCTATTATACATTGGATCCTTTTCTGAACCTGTTAATTGTTTTCAGAGGGAGACCACCTGCCCTATCGTCTCCACCCTAGGAGAAATTTTTCTAGCACACCCATTTATAGAACTTTAGTAGCCTTGGAGGTGGCATGCCAATAAATTTTGCCCAAATTGACCTTGCTTCTCAGCTTTTCATGGTTGGCTCTGTCTCCTTACAGTGACATGTCTATATTTTTTAACACTGGGTATCAGTTTCCAACAAATATTTCCGTATTAATGGTTTTGGTAGGCCTAGCACACACTGGAAGCAGGTAGTTGTCAATTTGGTTAGACTCTCCCACGTGAAGAGTGCTTAGATAGCTCCATGGGATTAAATCCATTTTCCATAAGAAATTGCTTTGCTATAACCCCCCAGCAGCCATGCCTGATTACTGGGGGCACAGCCACAATTACAATTCCTATAGGACATACAAAATACTGAGTGTTATTTAAAAAAAAAAAAAAAGAAACTTGTGTTTTGACAGTGTGAGAAGGTTACATTAGGGAAGAACTTCCAAGCTAGTTGTAGTTCCTGATTTTTTGAGACATGCTTTGGTCCACCTAATTTATACCATATACTTTACCTTCCTTGCATGTACTGATGAGTGACCACTGCCCTTGATCACTTAGTTAGTGGGATTCATTTCTGCCTCAGGAAAAGGGCTTGTACTGGTGGGGGAGAGAGAGCATTATAATTAGTAGGAAAATAGGTCAATACTTCTCAGGGCCTATGGTTGACAGGATTTACATCGTGAAAAATATGTAGTGCAGCTTAAGAAAGAGCAAGAGCTTGCCAAAGTGATGCGGGGGCGCTCCAAATACTGAGTTCCAATCACTTAAGCCTGTCCAGAGTCATTTCTCAATTTATTGTCCTGCTAAATGGATGGACCCCCATTACCAAATTCTACATCATTCCCAATATCTCCTCCTTTTCCTTCTTACTATTTGTACTGAGTTAGAAATATGTGGCGCTGAGCTGGCAAACCAAGACATGTAATCCTGCAAATAACACTGAACAAATCTCAGTGGCCCCCTGCCATCCCTCGCTGCTGACAGAGGGAGAGGCTGGGCTCACAATCTGAGGCAAACTCGGCTGGTCAGGAATCTCTTGCAGCTTCTCAGCATGCAAAGAGCTTAGTTTTCACACTCCCTGGAGGAAACCAGTTCCTTCTGAGCTCCACCACTGCTGCTCATGGTGTGGGATGAGGAGGAAGCCTCACAGACACACTGGGAAGATGTTCTAAACTGCAGCACGTCACTGTTGCTCACCCTGGAGCACACTCCAGAGTCCTGGTTGGGCTGCACCGAGTCTGTCCTGGATTCGTCGTATATGTAGGACTGGGGTGGAGAGACTGAGGTACAGGTAGATGCCATGGAGGCCCCTGATCCTGAATCAGATAGACTATCCAAAGCATTGTGGATGTTGCCCTGGCCAAGGTGGTCTTCACTTAATTTGTGGAATGGTCAATTCCGTGTTTGTTTGTGAAAACGTTGCTGTTCACAGAGGGCACAGGACTGGCCTTCTTTCTCTCCAGGGTGGGTTGTTCTTATGCTTCTGCTCTTCTGCCCTGACCCCTGGTCCTCCTCAGGCCGCATATTTTTTGGCATAATTGCAAGAGGAATTTTAGGTACGCCTCATGGACTAAATTATGTCCCCCCCAAAAAGTGTGCATCACTTTAGCTGGGTTATGATTCCCTGTATCTTGTGACTGTCCTCCATTCTGAGATTGTAATTTTATGTTAAAGAGGATTAGGATGGGATGGTAACGCTATCCTTACCCAGGTCACACCCCTCATCCAATGTAAAAGCAGTTACCCTGGGGTGTGGTCTGTACCACCTCTTATGTCTCAAGAGATGAAAAGGAAAGGGAAGCAAGCAGAGAGTTCGGGACCTCATACCCCTAATAAAGCAGCAACAGGAGCGAAGCTCATGCTTTGGACCTGGTGTCCCTGCACCTGAGATGCTCCTCTATCAGGGGAAAATTGATGAGAAGACCGACAGAGAAAGAAAGCCTTCCCCTGGAGCTGACACCCTGAATTTGGACTTTCAGCCTACTATATTGTGAAGAAATTAATTTCTCTTTGTTAAAGCCATCCACTTGTGGTATTTCTATTACAGCAGCGCTAGAAGACTAAGAGAGCTAGAATGGCAGCCTCGCTCTACCTCCTCTGCTTGGGTTAGCACAAGAGGGTACACTGTACACCATGGGATGAAGATCCACTGCAGGCTGCTATGGCCCTCTGTCTCAGGTGTTTTACGACCAGGAGCAAATAGATGACTATCACAACACTGTACTTTGGCATCATCAATAAGCACTGAATCTCTCACCATGTGTAACACATCACCTCAATCCACTGACGGTCACTGTAATCTGGGTGTGGCTCCACATACAGCTTTTGTTCTTCATGACCCACCATCATTCACGGATGTGTCAGAATTGCCTCTGAAATACCTCTCTCACTAAGGTCATGAATGAAAATTTTGCTCAGCAGGTATTCATACTGCATAGTCATATGGAACGGAAAGTCCCTTCACTACCTCCTGCCATAGTATCATGAAGGTATTTCCAACAAAAGGCAGGGATCCACCTACCAACAAATACAAAATGACTCCCAGGCTCAACACATCCACTAGGGGGGGGTCTGTCATACTTTTCTCCCTGAAGAGTTCTATGGCAGAATAAAGGAAGGGAAACAGCCACAGGAGGTATACAGCTTGTTGCCCAGGCTGAATTCATTTCCAAGGTCAAGACCTGAAAGTTTGCTGCTCATTTTCTTATCTAATAGTAGGTTTTCTCTTTTCAGGCCCCTCTGAACCATACACTTGTTATGACAATCCTGCACCGCAGACACTATCTGGCAGAATTTGGTGGCTTGAGCCCCTTTGTCCCTCATCCTGCCATGAGCCCTTGCATGATGAAACACCTCCCCTCCACTTACTTATTCCATCACTATGTGGAGTGTGTTCTCATTCTTGATGACTTCAAACAATTTCACAGTAAACACTCCCACAGCTCCATGAAGGCATTTCCACCAAAAGGCAGGGATTCACTCACCAACAAATACAAGATGACTCCCAGGCTCCACACATCCACTGGGAAGTCCGTCGTACTCTTCTCCCTGGAAGACTTCTAGGGCAGAATAAAGAAAAGGTATGAATGAAAGCCTTCATAATTTTAACCTCTCAGGATAGTCTGTGGATGCTGCAGGAGGTTGCGGGGGCTCCCTAATGATCTTACCTTATTCCCAGTGAGGAGAGCTTTAGCCAACTTCACGTTGGTGAAGGTACCTTTGCAGAGGTTTTCGAGCCTTTGGTAGTCTTACACATGGGTCTCCTCCTCAGAAGAAATGGCCGAGAGGCCTCTGCATCATCTCGGACTTGGGTCAAGTCTTACTTAGCTTAGGGCCAATGGGTCCCAACACAGGATTCAAAGTGGTAAAAACTGACGATTAAATAAAAACTAGGCCCCTGGGTGGCACAAATTGTTAAGCCCTGGATGACAAGCCAAAAGGTTAGTAGTTCAAACCCACCCAGTGGCATCTCCAAAGTAAGGCCTCGTAACTGACTCTGAAAGGTCACAACCTTCAAAACCCTGTGAAACAGTTCTACTTTGCACGTTTGGTGTTGCTGCGAACTGTTATCTACTCAACAGCAACTAGTAACATGCAAATAAAAACTTAATTAAAGGAGAAAAAGATGAGAAAAAGCATATAAAAACTAGAAAAAAAATACAAAATAAGAAAATGAAAAAGTGACAAAAATCAGTTTTATTTTGGGGGTTAGTCTGTGGAGGTTGGAAGAGCTCTGCTGGATCTTGTCAGTGATCCTGGTTCTGAAAGTGGCCACGTTTGGATTCTGGCCTACTGAGTTCCAGTCTCTCATTCAGAGCCCTACCAAAGGGCAATGTTAAAATGAATCAAGTGGGTAAGTTCAGCAAGACGCTGAGATAGGTTATATGAAGCTCTCACCCCACCAAAGGGGGAAAAGAAACCTAGAAGGTGTTGCTACCCTGTGAGTATCCTGAAAAGAGTCAACAGTTGACATCAACACAGCAAATGCTGAATCAAGGAAAAGATGGCTTCAAAAAGGTAACGCAACTTTGTGGTCTCTTTTCTTGCCCTTGCCCCATCTCTTCCCCAACTCAGTGGTCATCTTATAGTAGCAGCACTTGCTTCTGATCCCAGGGTGGGACCCTGTTCCTGGCTCCAGTTAGAGTACAGAAAATCATTGTGTGTGTCTCTTCTAATCTTTCTGGGGGATGCCTGAAGGACTAATGCAAGGACCTTGTCTCTTTGACCTAACTTACGACCCAGGCTGCTAAGGTGGCAGGCATTTATAAGGAAAGATTGCAAGAGGAACTAACAGCCCATAGAGGGCTCAGGCTAAACAGTATGCTCAAAACATATGATAGATAGCCTAAGGCCTAAAAGCCAAAACTGGGAAGTACTTCTTTGGAAAATCAGGATATTCAAAAGCAACTGTGTGTTTGGGGAAATTTAGCAGGCTACAAATACCTAGAGCAAAATTTCTGTTCAGAAACTACCTGAGAAAGACCTATACTTTTTCTCACTCTATAAGTGTTTCAGGAGCGCCCCAGCACACAGCCAATCTGCACAGACTGGGAGAAGTACTTGTGGGTTTTGTTTTGATTTTTTGTTTCTTTCTTTTTTCTATGTATTTTTAGCTCCTCTCATTTCAAAATCACTCTAAAAACACTAGATGGGAATTTCCATTTTCCATTCCACTATAAAAGGAACTTGGATGTCCCTTGCATGCTCACAATAAGAAAAACCTGAAAAGAAACAACTCTTCTTAGCTCTGTCACAGATCTGAACTCACAGAGCAATCTGCTATCCCAGAAGCTGGAGATACACATGCACTACTACAAAGAATCCCTGCTTACTGGGAACAGAGAATGCCACCACCGTTACTTCCATCTCCTGACCTAGAATCATATGTTATTAGGTGCCGATGAGTTGATTCCAACTCATAGCAGTGCAATGTGACAGAGTAGAACACCCCCATAGGATTCTCTAGGCTGGAAACGTTATGGAAGCAAACAGCCAAGTATTTTCTTCTATGGAGTTGCTGGCTGGTTTTAATCAACACCCTGTTGGTTAGCAGCCATGTGCTTAACTATTATGCCACTAGGGCTCCTTACTTCATTGCTAACTGACTAATCCCTGGAAACTGAGAGATAGAAATTTCACAGGGCCTAGCCTTATGGTACCTTCACACTTCGGGGAATTTCTCATAAAGGAGACTCACTAGGTTTTCACTGTCAAACTGTAAGAAAAAGTCTCTCATAATTCCAGTTGGAAAAAAAAAGTAACCAACTGCAAACACTACTTTGTTCTTGACAACCGTCTACCCTTAAAGGAAATGGTTCTACCACCCTTTCAACCAACCTAACCAACTTCCAATTTTTAGAGCCTAATAGACTTGAGGAAGGGGAAATACCAAACACCATCTAACATGCCACATAGGGGGAAAACTGCCTACCTTCAGTCCTCATCGAACATACACAAAAAAAAAAAAAAAAAGAAAACCCAGTGCCGTCGAGTTGATTCCGACACATAGTACCCTATAGGACAGAGCAGAACTGCCCAATAGAGATTTCAAGGAGAGCTTGGCGGATTCGAATAGCCAACGCATTAGTTAGCACCCGTAGCACTTAACCACTATGCCACCAGGAAGTCCTCATCGAGCATAGGCTTGACAAAAACGTGGAAACACACACAGACTGAAGAGACTGGGTAAACAACAGGACAAGGCTCAGATATGGCACCTTTGTTAGAAATATTAGACCAGGAAATTAAAATAGCTATGATAATATGATAAGGGCTCTGGGTAAAAAGTGGACAACATGCAACAATAAAAGGGTAATGAAAATGAACAGACTGAAACTCAAAGAAATACTCAAAAAAAATCAGAAATGAAAAACACAGTAACACAAATGAAAAACGGCACCGATTGGCTTATCAGTAGGTTGCACATGTTTAAGCAAAGAATCAGTAAGGTTGAACATTTGTCAGTGGAAACTTGTCAAATTGAAAAGAAAAAAGAGTGAAAGAGAATAAGAAATGGGGGACAATCCCAAAAAGTCTAACAGATGCATAGAGGGAATACCAGAAGCAGAAGAGAAAAAGGAACACAGGAAATATTTAAAGTTTTAATGGCACAGTATTATCTAAAACTGTTGCCAGACACCAAATCACAGATCGAGGAGCCCATAGAACACTAAGCAGGATAAATACCAAAACATCTAAATCTGGGAATAGGATATTGAAAGTGCAGATAATTACACAAAGAGGAAAAACTTACATAAACAAGAGGAAACAAAAACACTATAGCTATAAAGGAACGAGGATTAGAATTCACCAGACCTCCCCAGAAACCACGC
Source organism: Elephas maximus indicus (assembly GCF_024166365.1). Classification (NCBI taxonomy): domain Eukaryota; kingdom Metazoa; phylum Chordata; class Mammalia; order Proboscidea; family Elephantidae; genus Elephas; species Elephas maximus. The sequence goes on from NC_064821.1 coordinate 16,407,032, forward strand.
AAGCAAGAAGAGTGTGCAGTGATAAACGTGAAGTGTGAAAAGAAAACTCTAGCTGAACACAAGCTAAACAACAGATGTTTCAGTGACCACCTATAAACAGGAATACATTCATTCCAAAAAGTCACTAAACAAATACAGTAAAATAACCTTCAAGAATTTAATTTAAAAACATTAAAAGGGAAAGGTGCATAATCTGATTTCCAGGTTACCACTTTATAATATTAAAATGTCCACTTAAAAAAAAAATATTACAACGCATACAAGAAAAAGAAAATTTGTTCCATTGAAAGGAACAAAATAAACTGACAGAAAACGTTCCAGTCCACACATCAGACTTACTAGACAAAGACTTCAAAACGACTGTCTTAAATATGCCTAAAGAGCCAAAACCAAACATGGAGAAATATCTAAAGGAAATCAGGAAAACTATGAAAGAAAATGAGGCTATTAATAAAGAAAGAAAGCCATTAATAAAGAGATAACATAAAAAGAAACCAACAAAAATTCAGCAGCTCAATAGTGCAACCACTGAAATAAAAATTTACTAGAGAATGCAAACATTTCAGAAAGAAGAAACTATCAATAAATTTGAAAAAAGGGATATTGAAATTACTGAGTCTCAAGAGCAAAAAAAAAAAAAAAAACAAGTAAACAAAGCCTATGAGATCTGCTAGACACAATCCACACAACCAGCATTGCTACCCCCAAAGGAGAAGAGGGGGAGAAAGTGACAAAAATCATACCTGAAGAAAGGATAACTGAAAAGTTTCAAAACTTCATGAGAGATGTGTATCTACAAAACTAAGAAACAAATTTCAAGGGAAATACACTCAAAAAAACAAAACAATCCTATTAAAACGGAAATCTAGAACATCACTCTTTTTCCAATAGCATCTAAAAAAGAAAATACTGACGAATAAATTGAACTTAACAGTCAAAAGCTTATACACTGAAAACTACAAAATACTGCTGAAAGAAATTCAAGAAGACCTAAATAAACGGAAAGGAATACCGGTTTCATGCAATGGAGGACTTAATATTGTCAAAACGGCAATTCTACCAAATCTATCTGCAGAGTCCGTGTAATCCCGATGAAAATTCTAAAACCCATTTTTACACCAATGGAAAAGCCAAACCTCAAGTTCACCTTGATTTGCTAGAGGCCCTGAATCCAAAATAATCTTCAAACACACGGATCAAAGTCACATGACTCACACTTCTCAACTTCAAAACAATTGCAAAGCTGCACTAATCCAAACTGTGTGCTATCGGCATGTGAATAGACATACAGAGCAACAGAATGGAATTCAAACTCTAAGAATAAACCCAAGCATATCTGGTCAATTCATTTTCAACAAGGACGCCAAATCCATTCAATGAGAAAAGAGTCTCTTCAACAAATGGCACAAAGAAAACTGGATTTCCACATGCAAGAAAAGGAAGCTCAACTTCTACCTCACATCATACAAATAACTCAAAATGATCAGTCAACTAACTAAAGATAACAACTAAAGTCATAAGATTCTTAAATAGAAGAAATTAGAGGGATTTGGCAATGGGTATTTACATATGACAGAAAAAGCATAAACAACAAGATAAAAATTGGATTACGTGCAAGTTACAAATTTTGTCCATCACTGTTTAGGAAGCATTGAGTTTGTGTTTATAGGATAGAAAATTTGGCAAGGGATATTAGTGACAGTTGCACAACATGATTGATATAACTGGTGTTACTGAACTGTGTACGTGAAGATGCTGAATTGCAAATGGTATGTATAATTTCACAACAATAAAAAAGGTAAAAATAATCTTTAAGAAGTAAACACGTTCTAAGGCAAAAACAGACATTATCAAGAAATTAAAAAGAAACCTTAGGGGGTGGAGCTAAGAGGGCAGACTAGGAAGATGCTTCTATCCAGCCCTCTTTACAACAAAGACCTGAAAAACAAGTGAAACCAGTATATTTGCCACAAGCTCCGAGCCCTAAGCATAAAAGGCAACCTTAGACAGGAACTGAGGGGCAGGGGAAGGAAGAGACCGTTCAGAAGCAGACAGGAGTTACTGGACCTGAATCGCAGGGAGCCCTCAGGCACCATTCCTGGAGCAGAGCGGCTAGGCAGTGGCAGCTCCGCTTCCAGAGCAAGTCCTGGGGCACACTCACCTCCTCCTGAGAAGCTGTCTAAGTGTGTCCCAGGGGGAGGGGCCACGGAGGCCGAAGGGGATGGGGTGGGGCGGGGCACAGTGGGCGGGGCCGAAGGGTGGGCAAGGAGAAGAGCAGTGACTCCTGGGGCCAGGGTCACAGCACCTTAGGTGCCTCTGGGAGGAGGCAAGGGAATTGAAATGGGAGGATCTGGGAACAAGAGCTCTCTGCCCATTTTTAAATTGGGTTGTTTGTCCTTTTTGTTGGAGACTGTCATGAGCTGTACAGATATTATACGTATTTTGGATATTGTACCCTTATTTCCCAGATAGTTTCCAAAATTTACTTCCATTCTGTAGGTTTTCACTTTCTTGATCATGCTCTTTGATGCACAAACGGTTTTCATTTTGTTGAATTCCAACTGACCTATATTTTCTTTTGTTGCTCACATTTTGGTGTCATATCTAAGAATCTCCCTAAGAATCAGCCATTGAAAACCCTCCGGAACACAGTTGTACTCTGACACACTTAGGGTTGCCATGGTCTGAATACCCTGGATGGCAACTGGTTTTTCTCTAGGCTCTTTCTAGTGCCTGTGTTTTCTATCTCCCTCTACAGGTGACTTTCTGTAGCTTACCAAAATTCCAGGTGGTCTTAGCAAAAAAAAAAAAAAAAAAAAAAGAAAATTTTTTTTTTTTTTTGTAGGAGCACATTAATCTTATAGCCAAAAAAAGCTGGGAATTCTCTGCCGTGTTTTCAGTACCTGGGTCAACAGATAGGTCATGGGTTCAGCCCATCATTGTGCACATATTAATGTGAGACTAGCCTCTGGATATTGCTAATAGATGTCAGTGGTTAAGGAACTAGGGTCACATGTGTGGTTTCAGGAAAAGGTCAGCCAGGAGAGGGCAGTTATGGACTCTGTACTAAAATTAGGTTAGCACAGCAAGCTAAACAGAGTTAGACTGATCATCTTGTGCAGTGCTCTGGCTAACGTCATAGGCAAATTTGGGCTGATTAAAAAATAATATATATATATATATATATATATATTCTTCCTTGTGAAAAAATCTGTAGTTTAGCCATCAAATTAGATCCTGGACCATGTGAAACTCAACACGGAATACTTTCAAGCGGGCCTAAGTATTTCAAGAATAGGCATCAATTCTATTATACATTGGATCCTTTTCTGTACCTGTTTAATGTTTTCAGTGGGAGACCACCTGCCCTATCGTCTCCACCCGAGGAGAAATTTTTCTAGCACACTCATTTATATAACTTTAGTAGCCTTGGAGGTAGCATGCCAATAAATTTTGCCCAAGTTGACTCTGCTTCTCAGATTTTCATGGTTGACTCTGTCTCCTGTACGTTGGGATATCTATATTTTTTTAAGAATTCCCCAGGAGAGTAACATCCGGCATCAATTTCCAACAAATATTTCTGTATTAATGGATTTTGTAGGCTTAGCACACACTGGATGCAGGCAGTTGTCAATTTGGTTACAATCTCGCATATGAAGAGTGCTTAGATAGCTCCATGGGATTAAATCCATTTTCCATATGAAATTTCTTTGCTATAAGCCCCCAGCAGCCATGACTGACTACTGTGGGCATGGCCAGATTTACAATTGCTCTACAACATACAAATATTGACTATTATCAAAAATAAAAAAAACCTTGTGTTTTGACAGTATGAGAAGATTAGATTAGGGAAGAACTTCAAAGCTAGTTGCAGTTCCTGATTTTTTCAGACATGCTTTGGGCCACCTAATTTATACCATGTACATTGTCTTCCTTGCATACACTGATTAGTGAACACTGCCCTTGATCACTTAGTGGGATTCATTTTTGCCTCAGTAAAAGGGCTTGTACTGGTGGGGGAGAGAGAGCATTATAATTAGTAGGAAAATAGGCCAATACTTCTAAGGGCAGACATTGCTGACAGGATTTACATTGTGAAAAATATATAGTGCAGCTTAAGAAAGAGCAAGAGCTTGCCAAAGTGATGCGGGGGCGTTTCATATATTGAGTTCCAATCACTTAAGGCTGTCCAAAGTCATTTTCCCAATTTATTCTCCAGCTGAATCAATGGACCCCCATTATCAATTTCTACATCATTCCCAATACCTCTTCCTTTTCCTTCTAGCCACTTACAGTGAGTTAGAAAATGTGAGGCTGAGCTGGCAAAACAAGACATGTATTTCTGCAAATAAAACTGAATAAATCTCAGTGGAACCCTGCCATCCCTGGCTGCTGACACAGGGAGAGGCTGGGCTCACAATCTGAGGCAAACTCGGCTGGTCAACAATCTCTTGCAGCTTGTCCACATGCAAGGAGCTTAGTTTTGACACTCCCTGGAGGAAACCAGTTCCCTCTGGGCTCCACCGCTGCTGCTGATGGTGTGGGATGAAGAGGAAGCCTCACAGACACACTGGGAAGATGTTCTAAACTGTACCACGTCACTGTTGCTCACCCTGGAGCACACTCCAGAGTCCTGGTTGGGCTGCACCGAGTCTGTCCTGGATTCGTGTTGCAGGTAGGACTGGGCTAGGGAGACTGAGGTACAAGCAGATGCCATGGAGGCCCCTGAAACTGAGTCAGATAGACTATCCAAAGCATTGTGGATGTTGCCCTGCCCAAGGCTGGTCTTCACTAAAGGTGTCGAATTCCCACTTTCCTGTTTGTTGGTGGAGACGTTGCTGTCCACACAGGGCACAGGACTGGCCTTCTTTCTCTCCAGGATGGGTAGAGAGCTGACAGGTGTGTTGTTGTGCTACTCCTCTTCTGCCCTGACTCCTGGTCCTCCTCAGGCCACTTATTTTTTGGCATAATTGCAGGAGGAATCTTAGGTAGGCCTCATGGAATAAATTATATCCTCCCCGCAAAATGTGTGTATCGCATTAGCTGGGTCATGATTCCCCGTATCCTGTGCTCCTCCTCTATTCTGGGATTGTAATTTTATGTTAAACAAGATTAGGATAGGATGGTAACGCCACCCTTACCCAGGTCACGTCCCAGATCCAATGTAAAAGCAGTTACCCTGGGGTGTGGTCTGTACCACCTCTTATGTCTCAAGAGATAAAAAGGAAAGGGAAGCAAGCAGAGATTTGGGGACCTCACGCCACCAATAAAGCAGCAACAGGAGCGAAGCGCATCCTTTGGACCCAGTGTCCCTGCACCTGAGATGCTCCTCTATCAGGGGAAAATTGATGAGATGACTGACAGAGAAAGAAAGCCTTCTCCTGGAGCTGACACCCTGAATTTGGACTTTTAGTCTACTATACCATGAAAAAAAAAATTTCTCTTTGTTAAAGCCATCCACTTCTGGAAATTATAGCAGCACTAGATGTGTCGGAATGGTAGGCTCGCTGTACCTCCTCTGCTTGGGTTAACACAAGAGGGTACACTGTACACCATGGGATGAAGATCCACTGCAGGCTGCTATGGCCCTCTGTCTCAGGTGTCTTATGACCCAGGAGCAGATAGGTGACTATCACAACACTGTACTTTGGCAACATCCATAAGCACTGAATCTCTTGCCATGTGTAGCAAATAACCTCAATCCACTGGGCGTCACTGAAATCTGGGAGTGGTTCCACATACAGCTTTTGTTCTTCATGACCCACCATCATCCACGGATGTGTCAGAATTGCCTCTAAAGTACCTCTCTCACTGGGGTCATGAATGAAAATTTTGCTCAGCAGGTGTTCATACTACAGAGATATATGTGGGGGAAAGTCCCTTCACTACATCCTGCCATAGCATCATGAAGGTATTTCCAACAAGAGGCAAAGATCCACCCACCCACAAATACAAGATGACTCCCAGGCTCAACACATCCACTGGGGGGTCTGTCATACTTTTCTCCCTGAAGAGTTCTATGGCAGAATAAAGGAAGGGAGACTGCCAGAGGATGTTTACAGCTTGTTGCCCGGGCTGAATTCATTTCCAAGATCAAGACCTGAAAGTTTGCTGTTCATTTTCTTATCCAATACCAGGTTTCCTGTTTTCAGGTCCCTCTGAACCATACACTTGTTATGACAGTCCTACACCACGGACACTATCTGGCAGAATTTGGTGGCTTGAGCCCCTTTTTCCCTCATCCTGCCATGAGCCCTTGCATGATGAGAAACCTCCCTTCCACTTACTTATTCCATCAGTATATGGAGTGTGTTCTCATTCTTGATGACTTCAAACAATTTCACAGAAAACACTCCCACAGCTCCGTGAAGGTATTTCCAACAAAAGGCAGCGATCCACTCACCAACAAATACAACATGACTCCCAGGCTCCACATATCCACTTGGACGTCCGTCGTACTCTTTTCCCTGGAACAGTTCTAGGGCAGAATAAAGAAAAGGTATCATTGAAAGACTTCATAATTTTTACCTCTCAGGATAGTCTGTGGATGCTGCAGGAGGTTGCGGGGGCTCCCTAATGATCTTACCTTATTCCCAGTGAGGATAGGTTTGGCCAACTTCACCTTGGTGAAGGTACCTTTGCAGAGGTTTTCGAGCATTTGGTAGTCTCACACATGGGCCTCCTCCTCAGAAGAAATGGCCAAGAGGCCTCTGCATCATCTTGGACGTGGGTCATGTCTTACTTAGCTTAGGGCCAATGGGTCCCAACACAGGATTCAAAGTGGTAAAAACTGATGACTAAATAAAAACTAGGCCCCTGGGTGGCACAAATTGTTAAGCCATGAAAGACTAGCCAAAAGGTTAGTAGTTCAAACGCACCTAGTGGCATCTCCAAAGTAAGTCCTCGTAACTGCTTCTGAAAGGTCACAACCTTGAAAACCCTGTGAAGCAGTTCTACTTTGCACTTTTGGGGTTGCTGTGAGTTGTTATCTACTCAACGGCAACTAGAAACACGCAAATAAAAACTTAATTAAAGGAGAAAAAGCATATATAAACTAGAAAAAATAAATAGGGAAAAAAGAAAACGATAAAGTAACAAAAATCATTTTTATTTTGGGGGCTACTGTGAGGAGGTTGGATGAGCTCTGCTGGGTCTTCTCAGTGATCCTGGCTGTGAAGATGGGAATGTTTGGATTCTGCTCTGCTGAGTTCCAGTCTCCCATTCAGAGCCGTATCAAAGGGCAAGGTTAAAATGTATCAAGTGGGAAAGTTCACCAAGAGGGTGAGATAGGCTATATGACGCTCTTATCCCACCAAAGGGGGGAAGAAAAACCTAGAAGCTGTTGTTACCCTGTGAATATCTTGAAAACAGTCAGCAGTTGACATCAACACAGCAAATGCTGAATCAGGGAAAAGGTAACTTCACAAAGGTAAGGCAACTTTGTGGTCTCTTTTCTTGCCCTTTGCCCCATCTCCTCCCCAACTCAGTGGTCATCTTACAGCAGCAGCACTTGCTTCTGATCCCAGGGTGGGACCCTGTTCCTGGCTCCAGTTAGAGTACACAAAATCATTGTGTGTGTCTCTTCTAATCTTTCTGGGGGATGCCTGAAGGACTAATGAAAGGAGATTGTCTCTTTTACCTAACTTATGACCCAGGCTGGTACGGTGGCAGGCATTTGTAAGAAAGATTGCAAGAGGAACTAACAGCCCATAGAGGGCTGAGGCTAAACATTATGCTCAAAACATACAAAAGATTGCCTAAGGGTTGGGAGCCAAAATAGGGAAGTACTTCTTTGGAAAATCAGGACATTCAAAAGCAACTGTGTGTTTGGGGACATTTAGCAAGCTATACATACCTAGAACAAAATTTATGTTCACAAACTACCTGAGAAAGACCTATACTTTTTTCTCACTCGTTCAGTGTTTCAGGAGTGCCCCAGCACACAGCCAATCTGCACAGGCTGGGAGAGGTATCTGTGGGTTTTGCTTTGATTTATGTTGTTTCTTTGTTTTTTCATTAGCTCCTCTCATTTCAAAATCACTGTGAAAACACTAGACGGGAATTTGCATTTTCCATTCCAGTATAGAAGGAAATCGGATGTCCCTTGCACGCTCACAATAAAAAAAAAACCTGAAGAGAAACAACTCTTCTTAGCTCTATCAGAGATCTGAACTCACAGAGCAACGTGCTATCCCAGAAGCTGGAGATACACATGCACTACTACAAAGAATCCCTGCTTACTGGGAACAGAGAATTCCACCACCATTCCTTCCACCTCCTGACCTAGAATCATATGTTATTAGGTGCCGATGAGTTGATTCCAGCTCATAGCAGTGCAATGTGACAAAGTACAACACCCCCACAGGATTCTCTAGGCTGGAAACATTAAGGAAGCAAACAGCCAAGTATTTTCTTCTACGGAGTCACTGGCTGGGTTTTAATCCCCAACCTGTTGGTTAGCAGCCAAGCGCTTAACTATTATGCCACTAGGGTTCCTTGCTTCAATGCTAATTGACTAATCCCTGGAGACTGAGATAGAAATTTCACAGGGCCTAGCCTTAAGGTACCTTCACACTTCGGTGAATTTCTCATAAAGGAGACCTACCAGGTTTTCACTGTCAAACTGTAAGTAAAAGTCTCTGATAATTCCAGTTGGAAAAAAAAAAGTAACCTACTAGAAGCACTACTCTGTTCTTGACAACGGTCTACCCTCAAGGGAAACGGTTCTACTAACCTTTTTTTTTTTTTGGTCTCAATTTTCTTTCTTTTTTTTTTTTTTAATTTTTAATTAATTTTTATTAAGCTTCAAGTGAACATTTACCATTCCAATCAGTCTGTCACATGTAGGTTTACATACATCTTACTCCCTTCTCCCACTTGCTCTCCCCCTATTGAGTCAGCCCTTTCAGTCTCTCCTTTCGTGCCAATTTTGCCATCTTCCCTCTCTCTCTATCTTCCCATCCCCCCTCCAGTCAAGAGTTGCCTACACACTCTCCAGTGTCCACCTGATTTAATTAGCTCACTCTTCATCAGCATCTCTCTCCCCCCCACTGACCAGTCCTTTTCATGCCTGATGAGTTGTCTTCGGAGATGGTTCCTGTCCTGTGCCATCAGAAGTTCTGGGGAGCATTGTCTCTGGGATTCCTCTAGTCGCAGTCATACCATTAAATTAGCTATGGTCTTTTTACGAGAATTTGGGGTCTGTATCCCATTGGTCTCCTGCTCCCTCAGGAGTGGTCTGTTGTGCTCCCTGACAGGGCAGACATCGATTGTGGCCGGGTACCAACTAGTTCTTCTGGTCTCAGGATAATGTAGGTCTCTGGCTCATGTGGCCCTTTCTGTCTCTTGAGTTCTTAGTTGTCGTGTGACCTTGGTGTTTTTCCTTTGCCTTTGCTCCAGGTGGGTTGAGACCAATCGATGTATCTTAGATGGCCGCTTGTTGGCATTTAGGACCCCAGGCGCCACAATTCAAAGTGGGATGCAGAATGTTTTCATAATAGAATTATTTTGCCCATTGACTTAGAAGTCCCCTCAAACCAAGTTCCCCAGACCCCAGCCCCTGCTCCGCTGACCTATGAAGCTTTCATTTTATCCCAGAAACCTCTTTGCTTTTAGTCCAGTCCAATTAGGCTGACCTTCCTTGTATTGAGTGTTGTCTTTCCCTTCAACCAAAGCAGTTCTTATCTACTGATTGATCAATAAAAAGCCCTCTCCTTCCCTCCCTCCCTCCCCCCCTTTGTAACCACAAAAGTATGTGTTCTCCGTTTTTTCTATTTCTCAAGATCTTATAATAGTGGTCTTATATAATATTTGTCCTTTTGCCTCTGACTCATTTCGCTCAGCATAATGCCTTCCAGATTCCTCCATGTTATGTAATGTTTCAGAGATTCGTCACTGTTCTTTATCGATGCGTAGTATTCCATTGCGTGAATATACCACAATTTATTTACCCATTCATCTGTTGACGGACATCTTGGTTGCTTCCAGCTTTTTGCTATTGTAAACAGAGCTGCAATAAACATGGGTGTGCATGTATCTGTTTCTGTGAAGGCTCTTGTATCTCTAGGGTATATTCCTAGGAGTGGGATTTCTGGGTTGTATGGTAGTTCTATTTCTAACTGTTTAAGATAACGCCAGATGGATTTCCAAAGTGATTGTACCATTTTACAATCCCACCAGCAGTGTATGAGAGTTCCAATCTCTCCGCAGCCTCTCCAACATTTATTACTTTGTGTTTTTTGGATTAATGCCAGTCTAGTTGGTGTGAGATGGAATCTCATCGCAGTTTTAATTTGCATTTCTCTAATGGCTAATGATCGGGAGCATTTTCTCATGTATCTGTTGGCTGCCTGAATATCTTCTTTAGTGAAATGTGTGTTCATATCCTTTGCCCACTTCTTGATTGGGTTGTTTGTCTTTTTGTGGTTGAGTTTTGACAGAATCATGTAGATTTTAGAGATCAGGCGCTGCTCGGAGATGTCATAGCTGAATATTCTTTCCCAATCTGTAGGTGGTCTTTTTACTCTTTTGGTGAAGTCTTTAGATGAGCATAGGTGTTTGATTTTTAGGAGCTCCCAGTTATCGGGTTTCTCTTCATCATTTTTGGTAATGTTTTGTATTCTGTTTATGCCCTGTATTAGGGCTCCTAGGGTTGTCCCTATTTTTTCTTCCATGATCTTTATCGTTTTAGTCTTTATGTTTAGGTCTTTGATCCACCTGGAGTTAGTTTTTGTGCATGGTGTGAGGTATGGGTCCTGTTTCATTCTTTTGCAAATGGATATCCAGTTATGCCAGCACCATTTGTTAAAAAGACTATCATTTCCCCAATTGACTGACACTGGTCCTTTGTCAAATATCAGCTGCTCATACGTGGATGGATTTATATCTGGGTTCTCAATTCTGTTCCATTGGTCTATGTGCCTGTTGTTGTACCAGTACCAGGCTGTTTTGACTACTGTAGCTGTATAATAGGTTCTGAAATCAGGTAGAGTGAGGCCTCCCACTTTCTTCTTCTTTTTCAGTAATGCTTTGCTTATCTGGGGGTTCTTTCCCTTCCATATGAAATTAGTGATTTGTTTCTCTATCCCCTTAAAATATGACATTGGTATTTGGATTGGAAGTGCGTTATATGTATAGATGGCTTTTGGTAGAATAGACATTTTTACTATGTTAAGTCTTCCTATCCATGAGCAGGGTATGTTCTTCCAATTAAGTATGTCATTTTGAATTTCTTGTAGCAGAGTTTTATAGTTTTCTTTGTATAGGTCTTTTACATCCTTGGTAAGATTTATTCCTAAGTATTTTATCTTCTTGGGGGCTACTGTGAATGGTATTGATTTGGTTATTTCCTCTTCGGTGTTCTTTTTGTTGATGTAGAGGAATCCAAGGGATTTTTGTATGTTTATTTTATAACCTGAGACTCTTCCAAACTCTTCTATTAGTTTCAGTACTTTTCTGGAGGATTCCTTAGGGTTTTCCATGTATACGATCATGTCATCTGCAAATAGTGATAGCTTTACTTCCTCCTTGCCAATCTGGATACCCTTTATTTCTTTGTCTAGCCTAATTGCCCTGGCTAGGACTTCAAGTACGATGGTGAATAAGAGTGGTGATAAAGGGCATCCTTGTCTGGTTCCCGTTCTCAGGGGAAATGCTTTCAGGTTCTCTCCATTTAGAGTGATATTGGCTGTTGGCTTTGCATAAAAAAAATAGATGCCCTTTATTATGTTGAGGAATTTTCCTTCAATTCCTATTTTGGTAAGAGTTTTTATCATAAATGGGTGTTGAACTTTGTCAAATGCCTTTTCTGCATCTATTGATAAGATCATGTGGTTTTTATCTTTTGTTTTATTTATGTGATGGATTACATTAATGGTTTTGCTGATATTAAACCAGCCTTGCATACCTGGTATAAATCCCACTTGATCAGGGTGAATTATTTTTTTGATGTGTTGTTGGATTCTATTGGCTAGAATTTTGTTGAGGATTTTTGCATCTATGTTCATGAGGGATATAGGTCTAAAATTTTCTTTTTTTGTAATGTCTTTACCTGGTTTTGGTATCAGGGAGATGGTAGCTTCATAGAATGAGTTGGGTAGTATTCCGTCTTTTTCTATGCTTTGAAATACCTTCAGTAGTAATGGTGTTAAGTCTTCTCTGAAGGTTTGGTAGAACTCTGCAGTGGAGCCGTCTGGGCCAGGACTTTTTTTTGTTGGAAGTTTTTTGATTACCGTTTCAATCTCTTTTTTTGTTATGGGTCTATTTAGTTGTTCTACTTCTGAATGTGTTAGTTTAGGTAGGTAGTATTTACCCATTTCTTCTAGGTTTTCAAATTTGTTAGAGTACAATTTTACGTAGTAATCTGAAATGATTCTTTTAATTTCATTTGGCTCTGTTGTGATGTGGTCCTTCTCGTTTCTTATTCGGGTTATTTGTTTCCTTTCCTGTTTTTCTTTAGTCAGTCTAGCCAACGGTTTATCAATTTTGTTAATTTTTTCAAAGAACCAGGTTTTGGCTTTGTTAATTCTTTCAATTGTTTTTCTGTTCCTAATTCATTTAGTTCAGCTCTAATTTTTATTATTTGTTTTCTTCTGGTGTCTGATGGATTCTTTTGTTGCTCACTTTCTATTTGTTCAAGTTGTCGGGACAGTTCTCTGATTTTGGCTCTTTCTTCTTTTTGTATGTGTGCATTTATCGATATAAATTGGCCTCTGACCACTGCTTTTGCTGTGTCCCAGAGGTTTTGATAGGAAGTACTTTCATTCTCGTTGCTTCCTAAGAATTTCCTTATTCCCTCCTTGATGTCCTCTATAACCCAGTCTTTTCTCAGGAGGGTATTGTTCATTTTCCAAGTATTTGATTTCTTTTCCCTAGTTTTTCTGTTATTGATTTCTAGCTTCATTGCCTTGTGGTCTGAGAAGATGCTTTGTAATATTTCGATGTTTTGGAATTTGCAGAGGTTTGTTTTATGACCTAATACGTGGTCTATTCTAGAGAATGTTCCATGTGCGCTAGAAAAAAAAGTATACTTTGCTGCAGTTGGGTGGAGAGTTCTGTATAAGTCAATGAGGTCAAGTTGGTTGATTGTTGTAGGTAGGTCTTCCGTGTCTCTATTGAGCTTCTTACTGGATGTCCTGTCCTTCTCCAAAAGTGGTGTGTTGAAGTCTCCTACTATAATTGTGGAGGTGTCTATCTCACATTTCAATTCTGTTAAAATTTGATTAATGTATCTTGCAGCCCTGTCACTGGGTGCATAAATATTTAATATGGTTATGTCTTCCTGATCAATTGTCCCTTTTATCATTATATAGTGCCCTTCTTTATCCTTTGTGGTGGATTTAAGTCTAAAGTCTATTTTGTCAGAGATTAATATTGCTACTCCTTTTTTGCTTATTGTTTGCTTGATATATTTTTTCCACCCTTTGAGTTTTAGTTTGTTTGTGTCTCTAAGTCTAAGGTGTGTCTCTTGTAGGCAGCATATAGATGGATCGTGTTTCTTTATCCAGTCCGTGACTCTCTGTCTCTTTATTGGTGCATTTAGTCCATTTACATTCAGCGTAATTATAGATAAATAAGTTTTTAGTGCTGTCATTTTGATGCCTTTTCATGTGTGTTGTTGGCCATTTCATTTTTCCACATGCTTTTTTGTGCTGAGACGTTTTTCTTAGTAGCTTGTGAGGTCCTCATTTTCATAATGTTTAACTTTATGTTTGTTGAGTCATTACGTTTTTCTTGGCTTTTCTCTTGAGTTATGAAATTGATATTCCTTTTTGTGGTTACCTTATTATTTACCCCTGTTTCTCTAAGTAAAAACCTAACTTGTATCGTTCTATATCGCCTTGTATCACCCTCCATCTGGCAGTTCAATGCCTCCTATATTTAGTCCCTCTTTTTGATTATTGTGATCGTTTATCTATTGATTTCCATGATTTCCTGTTATGTGAATTATTTTGTTTATTTATTTATTTTTTAGAATTAATCTTTGTCTGTTTTTGTGCTTTCCCTATTTGAGTTGCGTTCATATCAGGACGGTCTGTTTTGTGACCTTGTATCGTGCTGGTACCTGATATTATTGGTCATCAGGCCAAACAATCTCCTTTAGCATTTCTTGCAGTCTTGGTTTAGTTTTTGCAAATTCTCTAAACTTGTGTTTGTCTGTAAATATCTTAATTTCTCCTTCATATTTCAGAGAGAGTTTTGCTGGATATATGATCCTTGGTTGGCAGTTTTTCTCCTTCAGTGCTCTGTATACATCGTCCCATTCCCTTCTTGCCTGCATGGTTTCTGCTGAGTAGTCTGAACTTATTCTTATTGATTCTCCCTTGAAGGAAACCTTTCTTTTCTCCCTGGCTGCTTTTAAAATTTTCTGTTTGTCTTTGGTTTTGGCAAGTTTGATGATAATATGTCTTGGTGTTTTTCTTTTTGGATCAATCTTAAATGGGGTTCGATGAGCATCTTGGATAGATATCCTTTCGTCTTTCATGATGTCAGGGAAGTTTTCTGTCAGGAGTTCTTCAACTATTTTCTCTGTGTTTTCTGTCCCCCCTCCCTGTTCTGGGACTCCAATCACTCACAAGTTATCCTTCTTGATAGAGTCCCACATGATTCTTAGGGTTTCTTCATTTTTTTAATTCTTTTCTCTGATTTTTTTTCAGCTATGTTGGTGTTGATTCCCTGGTCCTCCAGAAGTCCCAGTCTACATTCTAATTGCTCGAGTCTGCTCCTCTGACTTTCTATTGCGTTGTCTAATTCTGTAATTTTATTGCTAATCTTTTGGATTTCTACATGCTGTCTCTCTATGGATTCTTGCAACTTATTAATTTTTCCACTATGTTCTTGAATAATCTTTTTGAGTTCTTCAGCAGTTTTATCAGTGTGTTCCTTGGCTTTTTCTGCAGTTATCCTAATTTCATTTGTGATATCTTTAAGCATTCTGTAAATTAGTTTTTTATATTCTGTATCTGATGATTCCAGGATTGTATCTTCATTTGGGAAAGATTTTGATTCTTTTGTTTGGGGGGTTGGAGAAGCTGTCATGGTCTGTTTCTTTATGTGGTTTGATATGGACTGCTGTCTCCGAGCCATCTCTGGGGAACTAGATTTTCCAGGTAATCAGCTAAAAAAAAATGCAGTCAGATCCATATCTGAATTTGCCCTCTGGCTCAGGGTATTCGGATGTTAATGGATCCACCTGGGGAGGGTGGGGGAGGGATCAGAGAGCTAGGAGTGTAGCACCACAGAATATAGAGCTGATCCCCGTGTTCACGCTCCGCCCCCGTCCGCCAAAATCCCAGCGGGACGGCTCCCCGGCTGGGATGCTACTCTCCCCACTCCAAGACCAGTCACTTCCTCCCGGGGACTTCTCCCTCCGGTGCGCCGCACCGCTCGCGCGAACTGGGTGCGCGTCTCCCGCACGAACGGGTGGGCCCGCCCCCGGGGTCTATTCAGGGGAATATAATTGGACCCCGCGCTCACGCCCCGCCCGCGCACGCCCAAATCCCAGCGGGACGGCTCCCCGGCTGGGACGCTGCTTTTCCCGCTCCGAGACCTGTCACTTCCTCCCGGGGACTTCTCCCTCCGGTGCGCCGCACCGCTCACGCGAACTGGGTGGGCATCACCCGCACGTCCAGGTGGGCCCGCCCCCTGGTTCAATTCAGGGGAATATAACTGATCCCCACACTCACACCCCGCCCGCTTTAGCCAAAATCCCAGCGGGATGGCTCCCCGGCTGGGACGCTGCTCTCCCCACTCCAAGACTAGTCACTTCCTCGTGGGGACTTCTTCCGCCGGTGCGCCGCACCACACGCGCGAACTGGGTGGGCGTCCCCTGTACGAACGTGTGGGCCCCGACCCGGGGTCGCTTTAGGGAAATATAGCTGATCCCGTTGCTCGCGCCACGCCCGCTTCCCGTCAAACTCCCGGCGGGACGGCTCCCTGGCTGGGACGCTGCTCTCCCCGCTCCAAGATCCGTCACTGCCTCCGGGGTGCTTCTCCCAACGACTGCGCCGCTACGCCACCCAGGCCAACCAGCTAGACTTCCTCCCGGGATGGGTTCGGGGGGGTAGGGCTGTGCCCCTTGTCTGTGCCGTCTGCCCCCCTGGGCTCTGCCCCAGATCGGGCTCCGAAGGTCACCTGCCTGGTATGCTGGCTCCTATTTCTGAAAACGGTCGCTGTCTGCCCATATTTGTTCGTTTTCCGTCTCTAAGTCTGTTTGTTGTTCAGAGTTCGTAGATTGTTATGTATGTGATCGATTCACTTGTTTTTCCGAGTCTTTGTTGCAAGAGGGATCCGCGGTAGCGTCCTCCTAGTCCGCCAACTTGGCCCCGCCTCTCTACTACCCTTTTAACCAACCTAATCAACTTCCAGTTTTCACAGACTAATAGACTTGAGGAAGGGGAAATACCAAACACCATCTAACCTGCCACATAGAGGGAAAATTGCCTCACTTCAGTCCTCATCAAACATACCAAAAAAAAAAAAAAAACCCAGTGCTGTCAAGTCGATTCCGACACACAGTACCCTATAGGACAAAGCAGAACTGCCCCATAGAGTTTCCAAGGCGTGCCTGGCAGATTCGAGCCGCCGACCCATTAGTTAGCACCCGTAACACTTAACCACTACGACACCACGGTTTCCTCATCAACCACAGGCTTGACAAAAACGTAGAAACACACACAGACTGAAAAGACTGGGTAAACAACAGGAGAAGGCTCAGATATGGCACTCATGTTCGAATTATTAGACCAGGAAATTAAAATAGCTATGATAATATGATAAGGGCTCTGGGTAAAAAGTGGACAACATGCAACAGTAAAACGGTAATGATAGTCAACAGACTGAAACTCTAGGAAATATTCTAAAAAATATGAGAAATGAAAAACAGTAACAGAAAGGAAAAATGGCACTGACTCGCTTATTAGTAGGTTGCACATGTTCAAGGAAAGAATCAGTAAGGTTGAAGATTTGTCAGTGGAAACTTGTCAAATTGAAAAGAAAAAAGAGTGAAAGAGAATAGGAACCTGGGACAATTGCAAAAGGTCTAACATATGCATAGAGGGAATACCAGAAGGAGAAGAGAGAAAGGAACAGAGGAAATATGTGAAGTTTTCATGGCAGAGTATTATCCAAAACTGTTGCCAGACACCAAATCGCAGACCGAGGAACACAAACAACACCAAGCAGGATAAATACCAAAACATCTAAACGTAGGAATATCACATTGAAAGTGCAGATAATTACACAAAGAGGAAAAACTTACATCAACAAGAGGAAACAAAAACACTACACCTGTAAAGGAACAAGGATTAGAATTCATCAGACCTTCCCAGAAACCATGGAAGCAAGAAGAGTGTGCAGTGATAAACGTAAAGTGTGAAAAGAAAACTCTAGCTGAACACAAGCTAAACAACAGATATTTCAGTGACCACATGTAAACAAGAATACGTTCTTTCCAAAAAGTCACTAAACAAATAATATAACCTTCAAGAATTTAATATAAAAAAAAAAATTAAAAGGGAAGGGTGCATAATCTGATTTCCAGGTTACCACTTTATAATATTAAAATGTCCACTTTAAAAAAAAATAATCACAACACACACAAGAAAAAGAAAATTTGTTCCATTCAAAGGAACAAAATAAACTGACAGAAAATGTTCCAGTCCACACGTCAGACTGACTAGAAGAAGACTTCAAAATGACTGTCTTAAACATGCCTAAAGAGACAAAGGAAAACATGGAGAAATAACTAAAGGAAATCAGGAAATTTATGAAAGAAAATGAGACTACAAATAAATAGATAGAAAGCATAAAAAGAAACCAACAAAAATTCAGCAGCTCAGTAGTGCAACTACTGAAATAAAAATTTACAAGAGAATGCAAACATTTCAGTGGGAAGAAGAAACTATCAACAAATTTGGAAAAAGGGAAACCGAAATTACTGATTCTCAAGAGCACCAAAAAAAATGAAAGAAAGTAAACAAAGCCTATGAGATCAGCTAGACACAATCAAGATGACCAGCTCTGGTACTCCTGAAGGAGAAGAGGGGGAGAAAGTGACAAAAATCATACTTGAAAAAATGATAACTGAAAAGTTTAAAAGTTTGATGATAGATGTGAATCTACAAAACCAAAAAAAAATTTTTTTCAAGGAAAATACACTTAAAAAAAGCAGAACACTCCTATTAAAGGGAAATCTAGAACATCACTCTTTTTCCAAAAAAAGAAAATATTTAGGAATAAATTCAACTTAGGAGGCAAAAGCTTATACACTGAAAACTACAAAATACTGCTGAAAGAAATTCAAGAAGACCTAAATAAATGGAAAAGAATACCGTTTTCATGCAATGGAGGACTTAATATTGTCAAAATGGCAATTTTACCAAATCAATCTACAGATTCTGTGTAATTCCAATGAAAATTCTAAAAGCCATTTTCAACAGAAATGAAAAAACCAAACCTCAAGTTCATCTTGAATTGCTAGGTGCCCTGAATGGCTAAAATAATCTTCAAACACACGGATCAAAGTCACATGACTCACACTTCTCAACTTCAAAACAATTGCAAAGCTGCAGTAATCCAAACTGTGTGCTATTGCCCTGTGAATAGACATACAGACCAACAGAATGGAATTCAAACTCTACAAATAAACCCAATCATATCTGGTCAATTCATTTTCAACACGGATGCCAAATCCATTCAATGGGAAAAGAAGAGTCCTTTCAACAAATGGCACAAAGAAAACTGGAATTCCACATGCAAGAGAATGAAGCTCAACTTCTACCTCACACCATACAAATAACTGAAAATGATCAGTCAACTAACTAAAGATAACAACTAAAGTCGTAACATTCTTAAATATGGGAAATTATAGAGATTTGACAAACGATATTTACATATGACACAAAAAGCATAAACAACAAGATAAAAAACTGGATTACATGGAAATTACAAATTTTGTCCATCACTGTTTAGGAAGCATTGAGTTTCTGTTTATAGGACAGAAAATTCAGCAATGGATATTGGTGACAGTTGCTCAACATTATTGATTTAAGTGGTGTCACTGAACTGTGTTCTTGAAGATGCTGAATTGGAAAATGGTTTCTTTGTACAGTTTTTCAACAATAAAAAAGGTAAAAATAGTCTTTAAGAACTAAACACGTTCTAAGGGAAAAACAGACATTATCAAGAAATTAAAAAGAAACACTAGGGGGTGGAGCCAAGATGGCAGAATATAGAGCCGCTTCTGTCCAGCCCTCTTTACAACAAAGACCTGAAAAAACAAGCGAAACCAGTATATTTGTGAGAAGCTTGGAGCCCTGAGCATCAAAGGCAACCTTAGACAATGAACTGTGGTGCAGGGGAAGGAAGAGACAGTTAAGAAGCGTAGAGGAATTACCGGACGTGAATCGCGGGGAGCCCTCAGGCACCATTCCCAGAGCGACTGCGGTGGTGGCAATGGCGGTGGACAGCTGGACCTAGCTTTCACCTGCAGTTTCCGCAGAGAGAAGCAGCGGGCCACACAGCCTGCTCACATCTCCGGAACCTGAGGAGAAGGGCGCTCTCGGCAAAAGCTAAGTACTTGAGTATATTTTACCGCCTCCCCCACCCCCAACCCAGCTTCAGCGGCCAAATCCCTGGGCCTGAGATAGACCCTAGCGAGCACCTGGACTCGTCCTCCTGGCCTTATGGAAGGAAAAAATTTGTAACTGCGGGGAATAGATAATTTGCTACCTCCATTAACTGGGGGAGGTCAGGACAGAAGTAGCTCCTGTCCAGGCATAAACCGTCCGTGGACCCTGAGCACCTTTCCCTTCTGCATGGACCTGTATGGGCCTATTTCGGAAGAATGGGCCCTTGTTGGCAAACTACAACAATTTTAGCGGTGTGGTGGACAGGTGGGTATTTGACGTTTGACATTGCTTTGCCTATTAAACAAGGTCCTCACCTACCTAAAACAGGCTCCTAAGGACTGGTGGCTCCATTTGGGTTGCCCAGCCATGTGCGAAAGTGGTCCAGGGAAAACTGCTACCTACTAGTCCTTACAACAAAAATTTTGGGTGCCCATGGACCCTTTGCAGAGCTCACCCACCACCAAGATCTAGGGAACAGAGAAGCATTATCCTCAGAGATACTGGGGGATCAGTTCTCAGCCCCCTGCCTTGTTCAGAGCTTGACCCCTTGCTGCGATCAGATACCGGTATATACGGCAATCACCCCTGCCCTTCTAAGACTGTAGGACAGAGCCTGTACGACACACTTCGTATCAGTTAACTGGAAAACTGAGCTCAATTTATACAAGAAAACTGAATGGACTCCTAGACTGATATACCTGATAACACCTCTACTCAGCTAAGGACAGGACACCAGAGTTGCAAAGGCAAAAATAATCAAGCTAGCTCATTCAAGCAATCCATAGGGGTATACCAAAACAAAAAAAGGCAAGCACCTATAACACAGTAAGCAAGCATAAACTAATACAATAACTGATAGATGGCTTGGACACAACAGTCAATATCAAATCACATAAAGAAACAGGCCATGATCACCTCAACATGCTCTCAAAACAAAGAATCCAGGGATCTTTTAGATGAAAGTGCATTCCTGGAATTACCAGATGCAGAATACAAAAGGTTAATATACAGAACGCTTCAAGACATCAGGAAGGAAATGATGCAATATGCAGAACAAGCCAAGGAACACATAGAAAAAGGAACTGAAGAAATCAGAAAGATTATTCAGGAACATAAAGAAAAGTTTAATAAGCTGGAAAAATCCATAGACAGACAGCAATCAGAAATTCAGAAGATTAACAATAAAATTACAGAATTAGATAACTCAATCGAAAGGCACAGGAGCACAAGTGAGCAAGTAGAAGCTAGAATTTCTGAACTCGAAGATAAATCACTTGGCACTAATATATTTGAAGAAAAATCAGATAAAAGAATTTTTAAAAATGAAGAAACCTTAAGAATCATGGGGGACTCTATCAAGAGAAATGGCCTACGACTGGTTGGAGTGCCAGAACAAGGAGGGATAACAGAAAATACAGAGAAAATTGTTGAGGATTTCTTGCCAGAAAACTTCCCTGATACTGTGAAAGATGAGAAGATATCTATCCAAGATGCTCATCGAACTCCACATAAAAAAAAAGGTAGATCTTAAAAGAAAGTCACCAAGACATATTATAATCCAGCTTGCCAAAACCAAAGATAAAGAGACAAGTATAAGAGCAGCGAGGGATAAAAGAAAAGTCACCTACAAGGGAGAGCCAATAAGAATAAGCTCGGACCTCACAGCACAAACCATACAGACAAGAAGGCAATGGGATTACATATTTAAAGAATTCCAGGAAAAAAAATTACCTACAAAGAATCATATATCCATCAAAACTGTCTCTTAAATATGAAAGTGAAATTAAGACATTTCCAGATAAACACAACTTGAGGGAATTCATAAAAACCAAAAGTACACTGAACAGCAAACCAGAAAGTTGCCGGTTTAACTCCACAGAGATGACTTGAAAGAAAGGTCTGCCATCTAGTTCTGAAACATCTTGAAGCTGAAAAAATCAGAATAAGTCCACAAGAGCCAAAGCACGACCTTGAGATTGTCCCACCTGAATTTACAGACCATATCAAGAACAGATTCACTGATTGAACACTAATGACCGAAGACCAGATGCATTGTGGAATGACATCAAGGACATCGTACATGAAGAAAGGAAGAACGCATTAAAAAGACAGGAAAAAAAGGCAAAAATGGATGACTCTGAAGCTTGCTCTTGAAAGCTGAGTAGCTAAGGTGAAAGGAAGAAATGATGAAGTAAAAGAACTGAACAGAAGATTTGAAGAGTGTCCTGAGAAGACAAAGTAAAGTATTACAATAAAATGTCCAAAGACCTGGAGACGGAAAACCAAACAGTAGAATGCGCTCAGCATTTCTCAAGCTCAAAGAACTGACGAAAAATTCAAGCATCGAGTGGCAATATTGAAGGATTTTATGGGAATATGCTAAATGATGCCGGAAGCATCAAAAGAAGATGGAAGGAATACAGAGTCACTGTACCAAAAAGAACAGAACGACGTTCAACCATTTCAGGTGGAAGCATATCCTCAAGAAACAATGGCCCTGAAGGAAGAGGTCTAAGCTGCACTGAAAGCACTGGCAAAACACGAGGCACCAAGAACTGACGGACTACCAATTGAGATGTTTCAATAAATGGATGCAGTGCTGGAAGCCCTCACTCGCCTATACCAAGAAATCTGGAAAACAGCTAGCTGGCCAGCCAACTCGAAGAGACCCTTACTTGTAGCCATTCCAAAGAAAGGTGATCCAACAAAATGCAGAGATTATCAAAAAAAGATCATTAATACCACACACGAGTAAAATTCTGCTGAAGATCACTGCAGTGCAATTAATTTTATGTGAGGTCTTGCTAGCCATGGTCTTGTAGCTCCACCCAGGTGACTGAGCAGGACTGTGTGATAGGGTAGTTGTGGCCTATTGAGGGGACTGGTCAGTTTTTCCTTAAAAGAGAGCCATTTCCAGACCAGAGAGGATCCTACCACCACCAAGGAAGAACAGCCATGAGCAGACAGCATTTACTTTGTATCCAGGATTCCCATGCTGAGAAACTCTGGGAGACAGGAGACAGAGAGAGAGCAAGCTCTAACCCTGAAGATGGTGAGAAGTGATGGCAGGAGAGAGCTGGAAGCAGGAGACAGCACAGTGGCCTCCCCGGCCCATAAAGAGAGAAAGCTGATTATCTTTGGGCAGAGACTGAGGGTCAGGGAGAGGCATGCCTGTGAGCACAGCTGCGAAAAGGCTACCCAGATGGAAGAACTGTATCCAGAGTGTTCTTGAGCCGGAACTATAACTGTTACTTCCCTGCTAACCTCAAAATTGGGAGCATGGTCTCTGAGTTCTGTGTGCCCATTACATGAACTATTGAACCCAGCGGACAGTGCTATGGGACGTACGGTTGGTGTCAGAATTAGTAAAGAGGGCAGACAGAGGAGGCATGTCTGACTCCTGCCTCATAGGAATCAGCTGATCTTGATTCTCCTTCCCCTTGTTAAGTTGTGGAGGTCAGAAACAGCTCCCACGCCACTTTCACAATCGTTCAAAAAAGTGGCTGCAGCAGTACATCGATGGGGAACTGCCAGAAATTCAAGTCAGATTCAGAAGAGGATGTGGAACAAAGGATACCATTGCGGATGTTACATGGATCCTGGCTGAAAGCAGAGAATGACAGAAACATGTTTACCTGTGTTTTATTGACAATGCAAAGGCATTCAACTGTGTGGATCATAACAAATCATGGATAACACCATGAAGAATGGGAATTCCAGAATACTTAATTGTGCTCCTGAGGAACCTGTAAATAGACCTAGAGGCAGTCATTCAAACACAACAAGGAGATACTGCTGGTTTAAAGCCAAGAAAGGTGTGTGTCAGGATTGTATCATTTCACTATACTTATTTAATCTGTATGCTGAGAAAATAATCCAAGAAGCTGGACAATATGATGAAGAACACAGCATCAGGATTAGAGGAAGGCTCATTGTCATGGATTAAATTATGTCCCCCAAAAAATGTGTATATCAACTTGGTTAGGTCATGATTCCCAGTATGCTATGATTGTCCTCCATTTTGTGATTGTAATTTTATGTCGAGAGGATTAGGGTGGGATTGTAACACCACCCTCACTCAGGTCACCTCCCTGATCCAAGGTAAAGGGAGTCTCCCTGGGATGTAGCCTGCACCACATTTTCTCTCTTAAGAGATGAAAGGAAAGGGAAGTTAGCAGAAAGTTCGGGACCTCATACCACCAAGAAAGCAGCACCAGGAGCAGAGTGCGTCCTTTGGACATGGGGTCCCTGCACCTGAGAAGCTCCCCCGACCAGGAAACATTGAGGACAAAGACCTTCCTCCAGAGCCCACAAGAGAAAAAGCCTTCCGCTGGAGCTGAAGCCCTGAGTTTGGACTTGTAACCTACTAGACTGGGAGAAAATAAATTTCTCTTTGTTAAAGCCATCCACTTGTGATATTTCTGTTAAAGCAGCACTAGATGACTAAGACACTCGTTAACAACCTGTGATATGCAAATGATACACCCTTGCTTGCTGAGAGTGAAGAAGACTTGAAGCACTTACAGATGAAGATCAAAGATTACAGCCTTCAGTATGGATCACACCTCAACATAAAGACAACAAAATCCCTTCCAACTGGACTAATTAGAAAATTATGATAAATGGAGAAAATATTGAAGTTATGAAGAATTTCATTTTACTTGGATCCACAATCAACGCCCACAGAAGCAGCAGTCAAGAAACCAAAGGACGCACTGCCTTGAGTAAATCTGCGGCAAAAGACCTCTTTAAAGTGTTAAAAGCACAGATGTCACCTTAAGTACTAAGGTGTGCCTGACCCAAGACATGGTGTTTCCAGTCACCAGATATTCATGTGAAAACTGGACAATGAATAGGGAAGACCGAAGGAGAACTGATGACTTTGAATTTTGGGCTTGGCCACGATTATTGAATTTTGAATATTCTTGGACTAGCAGAAGAATGAAAAAATCTGTCTTGGTAGCAGTACAGCCAGAATGCTCATTACAAGAAAGGTGGCAAGACTTCATCTCACCACATACTTTGGTAATGTAATCAGACGAGACTACTCTCTGAAGTAGGACATCATCCTTGGTATGCTAGAGGGTCACGGAAAAAGAGGAACCACCTCAGTGAGATGGATTGACACAGTGGCTGCAAATATGGGCTCTGGTATAAAATTTTTGTATAACAATTATGGGAATGGCAAAGGACTGGGTGCAGGACTGTTCCGCTGTTCATACCGTCACTATGATTCAGAACCCACTCAATGGCACCTAACAAAAACAACAAATTTTGATGTCGAGCATGGCTCTTTAAAAGTGACTTTTAAGGAAGACCTATCTGGTCATGTGTGCAGGGAGCTCAAATATGTCTTCAAAAATACCTTCCACTGTACTGTCTTTCCTGCTCAAAAAGACCATTTGGGAGTGTCCATGCAGAGTGGCCGCTTGTTCTCATATTGCAATGGGCGTATTGAGTTACATGTTTTCATTTCCCGGTTTACACTAGGGAAAGTATTCAGTCTTTCATCATTAAGTAGAAAGGCAGACATAGGTATGTGGATATGCAAATTCAAATCCAACCAAACCTGTTGCTGTCCATTCCGACGCATAGGGACTCGATAGGACAGAGTAGACCTGAACCGTAGGGTTTCCAAAGATCAGTTGTTGGATTCGAACTGCCAAAAGCAGTGGAGCTCTTAACCGCTTCTGCACCAGGGGCCCATATGCAAACCAACCTTGAGAAAAATAAAATTCTTTCAAAATTTGGTATACTGCTGCAGTAATGAAGGAAGTGTTGTATTGATTTAAGGACAATCAAGTAGATCAAGGAATGAAACCGAGTCCAGAATTTGGCCCACATTAACTTTGCTGTTCTTACGTGCCTTAGAGTCGATTCTGCTCAAAATGACCTTCCACATACAACACAAGGAAGCACTGCCAAGTCCCCTGTGACAACCTCACAATTTTTGCTATGTTTGAGCCCAGTGTTAAAGCCCCTGTGTCAATAATTCTCGTGGAGGGTCCTTACTTTTCTCAGAGACTCTCTACCTCACCAAGCATGATGTACTTCTCCAAGGACTGGTCCCTCTTGATACCATGTCCTAACTACATGAGACAAGTTGACACCACTCCGCCCAACAGAACCACACCCAGACCAGCCTCTGCGGTCCTGACTTGGCTGCCAGGGAAAAAAACTGTGGGAGGAGAAAGGGACTTGAGAGGTTGTAGTCACCTGCTTCCCAAGCCTAAGGATTCCCGCTGACCGCTCAGCAAAGCCCAGGGTCTGGGGATGTGAGGAGCCCGCCTGTCCCGAAGGCCTCCAGCTCCTGTGAACTAGGGGTAGGGCGGCCAAAACCTCTAAGGTCACTGGGAGGGTCAGGAGTGAAAGGCAGGGTCCTGAGCTGGGGAGGTGGAGATGAAACGCGACAGGGAGTCCAGGCGGCACATGCCTGCCAGGCATGGACGGTCCGACTCAGGGCCGGTGGGAAGGGCTAGAGCCACGACTGGAACCATGGCCGCTGAGCACCCGCTGCCAGTACTTCATGCACTTCCGCTTCTGGAGCAAGTCTCGGGGCACACTCACCTCCTCCTGAGAAGCCGCCTAAGTGTGTCCTGGGAAGAGGGGCCACGGAGGCTGAAGGGGATGGGGTGGGGCGGGGCACAGTGGACGGGGCCGAAGGGTGGGCGAGAAGAAGAACAGTGACTCCTGGGGCCAGGGTCACAGCACCTTAGGTGCCTCTGGGAGGAGGCAAGGGAATTGAAATGGGAGGATCTGGGAACAAGAGCTCTCTGCCCATTTTTAAATTGGGTTGTTTGTCCTTTTTGTTGGTGACTGTCATGAGCTGTTTAGATATTATACATATTTTGGATATTGAACCCTTATTTCCCAGATAGTTTCCAAAATTTTCTTCCATTCTGTAGGTTTTCACTTTCTTGATAATGCTCTTTGATGCACAAACGGTTTTCATTTTGTTGAATTCCAATTGACCTCTATTTTGTTGCTCAAATTTTGGTGTCACATCTAAGAATCTCCCTGAGAATCAGCCATTGAAAACCCGCCGGAACACAGTTATACTCCAACACACTTAGGGTTGCCATGGTCTGAATACCCTGGATGGCAACTGGTTTTTCTCTAGGCTCTTTCTACTGCCTGTGTTTTCTGTCTCCCTCTACAGGTGACTTTCTATAGCTTACCACAATTCCAGGTGGTGGTAGTAGGAGCACATAGTCTTATAGCCAAAAAAGCTGGGAATTCTCTGCCCTGTTTTCAGTACCTGGGTCAACAGATAGGTCATGGGTTCAGCCCATCATTGTGCACATATTAATGTGAGACTAGCCTCTGGATATTGCTAATAGATGTCAGTGGTTAAGGAACTAGGGTCACATGTGAGGTTTCAGGAAAAGGCCAGCCAGGAGAGGGCAGTTATGGACTTTCTACTAAAATTCGGTTACCACAGCAAGCTAAACAGAGTTAGACTGCTTATCTTGTGCAGTGCTCTGGCTAACGTCATAGACAAATGCTGGCTAACGTCATAGACAAATGCTGGCTAACGTCATAGACAAATTTGGGCTGATTAGCAACCATATATTCTTCCTTGTGAAAAAATCTGTAGTTCAGCCATCAAATTAGATCCTGGACCATGTGAAACTCAACATGGAATACTTTCAAGTGGGCCTAAGTATTTCAAGAACAGGCATCAATTCTATTATACATTTGATTCTTTTCTGTACCTGTTTATTGTTTTCCGTGGGAGAGCACCTGCCCTATCATCTCCACCCTAGAAGAAATTTTTCTAGCACACCCATTTATATAACGTTAGTAGCCTTGGAGGTAGCATGCCAATAAATTTTGCCCAAGTTGACTCTGCTTCTCAGATTTTCATGTTTGGCTCTGTCTCCTGTACAGTGGGATATCCATATTTTTTAAGAATTCCCCAGGAGAGTAACATCAGGCATGAATTTCCAACAAATATTTCTATATTAATGGATTTCATAGGCCTAGCACACACTGGATGCAGGCAGTTGTCAATTTGGTTACAATCTCCCATATGAAGAGTGCTTAGATAGCTCCATGGGATTAAATCCATTTTCCATAAGAAATTTCTTTGCTATAACCCCCCAGCAGCCATGACTGATTACTGTGGGTGCGGCCAGAATTACAGTTGCTATAGAACATACAAATATTGACTGTTATAAAAAAAAAAACACTTCTGTTTTGACAGTATGACAAGATTAAACTAGGGAAGAACTTCCAAGCTAGTTGCAGTTCTTGATTTTTTGAGAGATGCTTTGCTCTACCTAATTTATACCACATACATTGTCTTCCTTGCATACACTGATTAGTGAACACTGCCCTTGATCACTTGGTTAGTGGGATTCATTTCTGCCTCAGGAAAAGGGCTTGTACTGGTGGGGGAGAGAGAGCATTATAATTAGTAGGAAAATAGGCCAATACTTCTAAGGGCAGACATTGTTGACAGGATTTACATTGTGAAAAATATATAGTGCAGCTTAAGAAAGAGCAAGAGCTTGCCAAAGTGATGCGGGGGCGTTTCAAATATTGAGTTCCAATCACTTAAGGCTGTCCAGAGTCATTCTCCGAATTTATTCTCCAGCTGAATCGATGGACCCCCATTATCAATTTCTACATCATTCCCAATACCTCCTCCTTTTCCTACTAGCCACTTGTACTGATATACAAAATGTGACGCTGAGCTGGCAAAACAAGACATGTATTTCTGCAAATAAAACTGAATAAATCTCAGTGGCCCCCTGCCATTCCTGGCTGCTGACAGAGGGAGAGGCTGGGGTCCCAATCTGAGGCAAACTCGGCTGGTCAGCAATCTCTTGCAGCTTCTCCACATTCAAGAAGCTTAGTTTTGACACTCCCTGGAGGAAACCGGTTCCCTCTGGGCTCCACCACTGCTGCTGATGGTGTGGGATGAGGAAGAAGCCTCACAGACACACTGGAGAAATGTTCTAAACTGCAGCACGTCACTGTTGCTCACCCTGGAGCACAGTTCAGAGTCCTGGTTGGGCTGCACCGAGTCTATCCTGGATTCGTGTTGCAGGTAGGACTGGGCTAGGGAGACTGAGGTACAAGCAGATGCCATGGAGGCCCCTGATCCTGAATCAGATAGACTATCCAAAGCATTGTGGATGTTGCCCTGGCCAAGTCTAGTCTTCACTAAAGGTGTGGAATTGCCACTTCCCTGTTTGCTGGTGAAGACGTTGCTATTCACACAGGGGACAGGAGTAGTCTTCTTTCTCTCCAGGATGGGTAGAGAGCTGACAGGTGTGCTGTTGTGCTGCTCCTCTTCTGCCCTGACTCCTGGTCCTCCTCAGGCCACTTATTTTTTGGCATAATTGCAGGAGGAATCTTAGGTAGGCCTCATGGACTAAATTATGTCCCCCCCAAAATGCATGTTATCACCTTAGCTGGGTCATGATTCCCTCTATTCTGTGATTGTCCTCCATTCCGGGATTGTAATTTTATGTTAAAGAGGATTAGGATGGGATGGTACCACCACTCTTACCCAGGTCACATCCCTGATCCAATGTAAAAGCAGTTACCCTGGGGTGTGGTCTGTACCACCTCTAATGTCTCAAGAGATAAAAAGGGAAGGGAAGCAAGCAGAGAGTTGGGGACCTGATACCACCAATAAGGCAGCACCAGGAGCGAAATGCATCCTTTGGACCCGGTGTCCCTGCACCTGAGATGCTCCTCTATCAGGGGAAAATTGATGAGAAGACTGACAGAGAAAGAAAGTCTTCCCCTGGAGCTGACACCCTGAATTTGGACGTTTCTCCTACCGTACTGTGAAAAAATAAATTTCTCTTTGTTAAAGCCATCCACTTGTGGTATTTCTATTACAGCAGTGCTAGATGACTAAGAGAGTTGGAATGGCAGGCTCGCTCTACCTCCTCTGCTTGGATTAGCACAAGAGGGTACACTGTACACCATGGGATGAACATCCACTGCAGGCTGCTATGGCCCTCTGTCTCAGGTGTTTTATGACCCAGGAACAGATAAGTGACTATCACAACACTGTACTTTGGCATCATCAATAAGCACTGAATCTCTTGCCATGTGTAACACATCACCTCAACCCACTGGGGGCACTATAATCTGGGAGTGCTCCACATACAGCTTTTGTTCTTCATGACCCACCATCATCCACGGATGTGTCAGAATTGCCTCTGAAGTACCTCTCTCAATAGGGTCATGAATGAAAATTTTGCTCAGCAGGTGTTCATACTGCATAGTCATATGGAAGGGAAAGTCCCTTCACTACCTCCTGCCATAGCATCATGAAGGCATTTCCAACAAGAGGCAGGGATCCACCTACCAACAAATACAAGATGACTCCCAGGCTCAACACGTCCACTGGGGGGTCTGTCATACTTTTCTCCCTGAAGAGTTCTAGGGCAGAATAAAGGAAGGGAGACTGCCACAGGAGGTATACAGCTTGTTGCCCAGGCTGAATTCATTTCCAAGGTCAAGACCTGAAAGTTTGCTGTGCCTTTTCTTATCCAATAGTAGGTTGTCTGTTTTCAGGCCCCTCTGAACCATACCCTTTTTATGACAATCCTGCACCGCTGACACTATCTGGCAGAATTTGGTGGCTTGAGCCCCTTTTTCCCTCATCCTGCCATGAGCCCTTGCATGATGAAACACCTCCCCTACGCTCACTTAATCCATCACTATGTGGAGTGTGTTCTCATTCTTGATGACTTCAAACAATTTCACAGTAAACACTCCCACAGCTCCATGAAGGCATTTCCACCAAAAGGCAGGGATCCACTCACCAACAAATACAAGATGACTCCCAGGCTCCACATATCCACTGGGAAGTCCATCGTACTCTTCTCCCTTGAAGAGTTCTAAGGCAGAATAAAGAAAAGGTATAAGTGAAAGCCTTCATAATATTTACCTCTCAGCATAGTCTGTGGATGCTGCAAGAGGTTGCTGGGTCTCCCTTAATGATCATACCTTATTCCCAGTGAGGAGCTTTGGCCAACTTCACCTTGGTGAAGGTACCTTTGCAGAGGTTTTTGAGCATCTGGTAGTCTCACACATGGATGTCCACCTCATAAGAAATGGCTGAGAGGGCCCTGCATCATCTTGGACTTGGGGCAAGTCTTACTTAAAAATTTTTTTTTTTTTTTTTTAAATCTTACTTAGCTTAGGGCAATCGGGTCCCAACATAGGATTCAAAGTGGTAAAAAAGGATGACTAAATAAAAACTGGGCCCCTGGGTGGCACAAATTGTTAAGCCCTGTATTAGTAGATAAAAGGTTGGTAGTTCAAACCCACCCAGTGGCATCTCCAAAGTAAGGCCCTGTAACCACTTCTGAAACGTCACAATATTGAAAACCCGTTTGGGGTTGCTGCAAGTTGTTATCTACTCAACAGGAAGTAGTAAAATGCAAATAAAAACATACTTAAAGAAGAAAAAGTTGAGAAAAAACATATATAAACAAGAAAAAATTAATACAAAAAAAAGAAAATGAAAAAGTGATAAAAATCACTTTTATTTTGGCGGTTAGTCTGTGGCCGTTGGATGAGCTCTGCTGGGCCTTGTCAGTGATCCTGCCTGTGAAGGTGGCCATGTTTGGATTCTGGTCTACTGAGTTCCAGTCTCTCATTCAGAGCCCTATCAAAGGGCAAAGATAAAATGAATCAAGTGGGAAAGTTCAGGAAGATGGTGAGATAGTTATATGAAGCTCTTATCCCACCAAAGGGGGGAAAAAACCTAGAAGGTATTGCTAGCCTGTGAGTATCCTGAAAAGAGTCAACAGTTGACATCAACACAGCAAATGCTGAATCAAGGAAAAGATGGCTTCAAAAAGGTAAGGAATCTTTGTGGTCTCTTTTCTTGCCTTTGCCCCATCTCCTCCCCAACTCAGTGGTCATCTTACAGCAGCAGCACTTGCTTCTGATCCCAGGGTGGGACCCTGTTCCTGGCTCCAGTTAGAGTACAGAAAATCATTGTGTGTGTCGGTTCTAATCTTTGTGGGGGATGCCTGAAGGACAAATGCAAGGAGCTCGTCTCTTTTACCTAACTTATGACAAAGGCTGGTAGGATGGCAGGCATTTATAAGAAAGATTGCAAGAGGAACTAAGAGCCCATAGAGAGCTGAGGCTAAAAATTATGCTCAAAACATACGATAGATTGCCTACGGCCTGGCAGCCAAAACTGGGAAGTATTTCTTTGGAAAATCAGGACATTCAAAAGCAACTGTGTGTTTGGGGAAATTTAGCAGGCTACACATACCTAGAGCAAAATTTATATTCAGAAACTACCTGAGAAAGATCTACACTTCTTTCTCACTCTTTCAGTATTTCAGGAGTGCCCCAGCACACAGCCAATCTGCACAGACTGGGAGAGGTATCTGTGGGGTTTGTTTTGATTTATTTTCTTTGTTTGCTTTTTCTATGTATTTTCAGCTGCTCTCATTTCAAATTCGCTGTAAAAACACTAGATGGGAATTTGCATTTTCCATTCCACTATAAAACGAGCTCAGATGTCCCCTGCACGCTCACAATAAGAAAAACCTGAAAAGCAACAACTCTTATTAGCTCTCTCAGAGATCTGAACTTACACAACAAACTGCTATCCCAGAAGCTGGAGATACAGATGGACTACTACAAAGAATCACTGCTTACTGGAAACGGAGAATGTCACCACAATTCCTTCCACCTCCTGACCTAGAATCATATGTTATTACCTGAAGATGTCTTGATTCCAACTGATAGCAGTGCAATGTGATAGAGAAGAACATCCCCATAGGATTTTCTAGCCTGTATATTTTATGGAGGCAAATAGGCAAGTGTTTTCTTCTACGGAGTCGCTGGCTGGATTTAAATCACCAACCTGTTGGTTAGCAGCCAAGCGCTTAACTATTATGCCACTAGGGCTCCTTACTTCAATGCTAATTGACTAATCCCTGGAGACCGAGAGATAGAAATTTCACAGGGCCTAGCCTTATGGTACCTTCACACTTCGGTGAATTTCTCATAAAGGAGACCCACTAGGTTTTCACTGTCAAGCTGTAAGTAAAAGTCTCTCTTAATTCCAGGTGTTAAAAAAAAAAAGTAAACAACTGGAAACAGTACTGTGTTCTTGACAATGGTCTACCCTCAAGGGAAACGGTTCTACTACCCTTTTAACCAACTTAATCAACTTCCAGGTTTTAGAGCCTAATAGACTTGAGGAAGGGGAAATAACAAACACCATCTAACCTGCCACATACGGGGAAAACTGCCTAACCTCACTCCTCATCGAACATACCAAAAAAAAAAAAAAAACCCAGTGCTGTCGAGTCGATTCTGACACGTTGTACCCTATAAGACATAGTAGAACTGCCCCGTAGAGTTTCCAAGGAGCGCCTGGCAGATTCGAACTGCTGACCCATTAGTTAGCACCCGTAGCACTTAACCACTACACCACCAGGGATTCCTCATCAAGCATAGGCTTGACAAAAATGTGGAAACACACACAGATGGAAGAGACTGGGTAAACAACAGGAGAAGGGTCAGATATGGCACCCATGTTAGAATTATTAGACCAGGAAATTAAAATCACAACATCATAAGGGCTGTGTATAAAAAGTGGACAACATGCAAGAATAGAATGGTAAACAAAGTGAACAGACTGAAACTCTAAGAAATATTCAAAAAATATGAGAAATGAAAAACAGTAACAGAAATGAAAAAATGGCACTGATTGACTTATTAGTAGGTTGCACATGTTCAAGGAAAGAATCAGTAAGGTTGAAGATTTATCAGTGGAAACTTGTCAAATTGAAAAGAAAAAAGAGTGAAAGAGAATAAGAAACCTGGGACAATTGCAAAAGGTCTAATATATGCATAGAGGGAATACCAGAAGGAGAAGAGAGAAATGAACAGAGGAAATATTTGAAGTTTTCATGGCAGAGTATTATCCAAAATTGTTGCCAGACACCAAATCACAGATCGAGGTACCCAGAGAACGCCAAGCAGGATAAATACCAAAACACCTCAACCTAGGAATAGCATATTTAAAGTGCAGATAATTACACAAAGAGGAAAAACTTACATCAACAAGAGGAAACAAAAACACTACACCTGTAAAGGAACAAGGATTAGAATTCATCAGACCTTCCCAGAAACCATGCAAGCAAGAAGAGTGTGCAGTGATAAACGTAAAGTGTGAAAAGAAAACTCTAGCTGAATACAAGCTAAACAACAGATATTTCAGTGACTACATATAAACAAGAATACATTCTTTCCCAAAAGTCACTAAACAAATACAATAATATAACCTTCAAGAATTTAATTAAAAAAAAAATTAAAAGGGAAAGGTGCATAATCTGATTTCCAGGTTACCACTTTATAATTTTAAAATGTCCACTTTCAAAAAAAAAATCACAACACATACAACAAAAAGAAAATTTGTTCCATTCAAAGAAACAAAATAAACTGGCAGAAAAGGTTCCAGTCCACACATCACACTTACTAGACAAAGACTTCAAAATGACTGTCTTAAACATGCCTAAAGAGACAAAGGAAAACATGGAGAAATAACTAAAGGAAATCAGGAAAACTATGAAAGAAAATGAGACTATTAATAAAGAGATAGAAAGTATAAAAAGAAACAAAAAAAATATTCAGCAGCTCAATAGTGCAACCACTGAAATAAAAATTTACAAAAGAATGCAAACATTTCAGCAGGAAGAAGAAACTCTCAACAAATTTGAAAAAAGGCAAATCGAAATTACTGAGTTTCAAGAGGAAAAAAAAATGAAAACAAGTAAACAAAGCCTATGAGATCAGCTAGACACAATCAAGATGACCAGCACTGCTACCTCCAAAGGAGAGGAGGGGGAGAAAGTGACAAAAATCATACTTGAAGAAATGATAACTAAAAAGTTCCAATATTTGATGATAGATGTGAATCTACAAAACCAAAAAAAAAAAATTTTTAAACAAAATGCACTCAAAAAAAAACCAAAACACTCATATTAAAAGCGAAATCTAGAACATCACTCTTTTTCAAATAGCATCTGGAAAAGAAAATACTTAGGAATAAATTGAACTTAGGAGGCAAAAGCTTATACACTGAAAACTACAAAATACTGCTGAAAGAAATTCAAGAAGACCTAAATAAATGGAAAGGAATACCGTTTTCATGCAGTGCAAGACTTAATATTGTCAAAATGGCAATTCTACCAAATTCATCTACAGATTCAGTGTAATCCTGACGAAAATTCTAAAAGCCATTTTTGTACATTAACGGAAAAGCCAAACCTCAAGTTCACCTTGAATTGCTAGGGGCCCTGAATAGCTAAAATAATCTTCAAACACACGGATCAAAGTCAGATGACTCACACTTCTCAACTTCAAAACAATTGCAAAGCTTCAGTAATCCAAACTGTCTGCTTTGGCACGTGAATGGACATACAGACCAACAGAATGGAACTGAAACTCTACAAATAAACCCAATCATATCTGGTCAATTCATTTTCAACAAGGATGCCAAATCCATTCAATGGGAAAAGAAGAGTCTCTTCAACAAATGGTACAAAGAAAACTGGATTTCCACATGCAAGAGAATGAAGCTCAACTTTTACCTCACACCAGACAAATAACTCAAAATGATCAGCGAACTAACTAAAGATAATAAATAGAAGAAATTATGGGGATTTGGCAATGGGTATTTACATATGACACAAAAAGCATAAACGACAAGATAACAAATTGGATTACGTAGAAATTACAAATCTTGTCCATCACTGTTTAGGAAGCATTGAGTTTCTGTTTATAGGACAGAAAATTTGGCAATGGATATTGGTGACAGTTGCACAACATGATTGATGTAATTGGTGTCACTGAACTGTGTACGTGAAGATGCTGAACTGGCAAATGCTTTCTTTATATAGTTTTACAACAATAAAAAAGGTAAAAATAATCTTTAAGAAGTAAACACGTTCTAAGGGAAAAAAAGACATTATCAAGAAATTAAAAAGAAACACTGGGGGTGGAGTGAAGATGGCAGAATAGACAGACGCTTCTGTTGAGCCCTCTTTACAACAAAGACCCGAAAAAACAAGTGAAACGAATATATGTGTGACAAGCTGGGAGCCCTGAGCGTCAAAGGCAAGCTTAGACAATGAACTCAGGGGTAGGGGAAGGAAGAGACCATTCAGAAGCGCAGAGGAGTTACCAGACGTGAATCACGGGGAGCCCTCAGGCAACATTCCCAGAGCGGCTACGGCGGTGGCAGCGGCGGTGGACGGCTGGACCCAGCATTCAGATGCAGTTCCTT
The DNA here is from genome assembly GCF_024166365.1 of Elephas maximus indicus. Classification (NCBI taxonomy): domain Eukaryota; kingdom Metazoa; phylum Chordata; class Mammalia; order Proboscidea; family Elephantidae; genus Elephas; species Elephas maximus. The sequence goes on from NC_064821.1 coordinate 16,442,954, forward strand.
CAGAGAGAAGCAGCGGGCCACACAGCCTGCTCACACCTCCGGAACCTACGGAGAAGGGCACTCTCGGCAAAAGGTAACTACTTGAGTATATTTTACCACCCCACCCCCACCCCCAACCCAGCTTCAGCAGCCGAATTCCGGGGCCTGAGATAGACCCTGGTGAGCACCTGGAGTCGTCCTCCTGGCCTTATGGAAGGAAAAAATTTGTATCTGGGGGGAAAAGATAATTTGCTACCTCCATTAACTGGGGAAGTTCAGGACAGAAGCGGCTCCTGTCCAGGTATAAACCATCCGTGGACCCTGAGCACCTTTCCCTTCTGCATGGACCTGTTTGGGCTTATTTCAGGAGAAAAGGCCCTTGTAGGCAAACTCCAACCATTTCAGCGGTGCGGTGGACAGCTGGGTATTTGACGTTTGATATTGCTTTGCCTATGAAACAAAATCCTCACCTACCCAGAACAGGGTCCTGATGACTGCTGGCTCCACTTGGGTTGCCCAGCCACGCGGGACACTCGTCCAGGGAAAACTGCTACCTACCAGTCCTTACACCAAAAACTTCGGGTGCCCGTGGTCCCTCTGCAGAGCCCATCCACCACCGCGCTCTAGGGAACAGAGACGCATTTTCCTCAGGGACACTTGGGGGTCAGTTTTCAGTCCCCTGCCTTGTTCAGAGCATGACCCTCTGCTACAATCAGATACCGGTATATACGCCAATCACCCCTGCCCCTCTCAGACTGTAGGACAGAGCCTGTACCACACACTTGATATCAGCTACCTGGAAACCTGAGCTGAATTCATACAAGAAAACTGAATGGACTACTAGACTGATATACCTGATAACACCTCTACCCAGCTAAGGACAGGACACCAGAGCTGCAAAGGAGAAAATAATCCAGCTACTCACTCAGGCAACCCATAGGGGTATACCAAAACAAAACAAAACAAAGCAAGCAGCTACGACACAGTAAGCAACCATAAACTAATACAATAACTTATACATAGCTCGGAGACAACAGTCAATATCAAGTCACATAAAGAAACAGGCCATGATCACCTCAACAGGCTCTCAAAACAAAGAATCCAGGGATCTTTTAGATGAAAGTGCATCCCTGGAATTACCAGATGCAGCACACAAAAGAACCTTTCAAGGCATCAGGAAGGAAATGAGGCAATATGCAGAACAAGCCAAGGAACACACAAAAAAAGCAACAGAAGAAATCAGAAAGATTATTCAGGAATATAATGAAAAGTTTAATAAGCTGGAAAAATCCGTAGACAGACAGCAATCAGAAATTCAGAAGATTCACAATAAAATTACAGAATTAGATAACTCAATCGAAAGTCACAGGAGCACAAGTGAGCAAGTAGAAGCTAGAATTTCTGAACTTGAAGATAAATCACTTGGCACTAATATATTTGAAGAAAAATCAGATAAAAGAATTTTTAAAAATGAAGAAACCTTAAGAATCATGGGGGACTCTATCAAGAGAAATGACCTACGACTGATTGGAGTACCAGAACAGGGAGGGAGAACAGAAAATGCAGAGAAAATTGTTGAGGATTTGTTGCCAGAAAACTTCCCCGATAGTGTGAAAGATGAGAAGATATCTATCCGAGATTCTCATGAAACTCCACATAAGGTAGATCTTAAAAGAAAGTCGCCTAGCTTGCCAAAAACAAAGATAAAGAGACAATTATAAGAGCAGCAAGGGATAAAAGAAAAGTCACCTACAAGGGAGAGCCAATAGGAAAATTCTCAGACTACTCGGCAGAAACCATGCAGGCAAGAAGGCAATGGAATGACATATTTAAAAAACTGAAGGAAAAAAATTGCCTGCCGAAAATCATATACCCATCAAAACTGCCTCTTAAATGAAGGTGAAATTAAGACATTTCCAGATAAACACAACTTGAGGGAATTCATAAAAACCAAACCAAAACTATAATAAATACTAAAGGGAGTTCTTTGGTTAGAAAATCAATAACATCAGGTATCGACCCAAGACTAGAACACGGGGCAGAGCGACCAGAAGTCAACCCAGACAGGGAAATCCAAAAAAAAAAAAAAGCAAGATTCAAAAAAAAAAAAGCCCAACACAGGGTAACGGCGATGTTATTATATAAAAGAAGACAACATTAAAATAATAAAGAGGGAGTTAAGAAATGTAACCATACACCTTCCATATGGAGAAGAAGATACGGCGATACAAAGAAATAAAAGTTAGGTTTAAATTGAGAAAAACAGGGGTAAATAATGAGGTAACAATAAAGGAGACAAACTATCCCACTCATCAAAATAAAATACAAGGGAAAAATACAGGCTCAGCAGAAACAAAATCAGCAACAACAAATATGAGGAAAGGACAATATACAAAGAAAATCTACTCAGCACATGAAATCAAGTGGGAAAAAAAAGCTGTCAAAACACAAAAAAAGACATCAAAATGATAGCACTGAAGTCATACCTATCCATAATTACCCTGAAACTAAATGGACTAAACGCACCAATAAAGAGACAGAGAGTGGCAGAATGGATTAAAAAACAAGATCCGTCTATCTGCTGCCTACAAGAGACACACCTTAGACTTAGAGACACAAACAAACCAAAACTCAAAGGATGGAAAAAAATAGATCAAGCAAACAACAATCAAAAAAGAGGAGGAGTGGCAAAATTAATTTCTGACAAAATAGACTTTAAAGTTAAATCCATCAGAAAGAAGGAAGGACGCTATATAACGATTAAAGGGACAATACACCAAGAAGATATAACCATAATAAATATTTATGCACCCAATGACAGGGCTTCAAGATACATAAAACAAACTCTATCAGCATTGAAAAGTGAGATAGCTCCACAATAATACTAGGAGACTTCAACACACCACTTTCGGTGAAGGACAGGACATCCAGAAAGAAGCTCAGTAAAGACATGGAAGATCTAAATGCCACAACCAACCAACTTGACCTGGTAGACATATGCAGAACACTCCACACCACGCCAACCAACTATACTTTCTTTTCTAGTGCACATGGAATATTCTGTACAATAGACCACATATTAGGTCATAAAGCAAGCCTTAGCAAAATCCAAATCACTGAAATATTACAAAGCATCTTCTCTGACCATAAGGCCATAAAAGTGGAAATCAAGACCAGGAAAAGCAGGGAAAAGAAATCAAACACTTGGAAACTGAACAATACCCTGCTCAGAAAAGACTGGATTTTAGAAGACATTCAGGGTGGAATAAAGAAATTCTGACAATCCAATGAGAATGAAAACACTTCCTATCAGAACCTTTGGGACACAGCAAAAGTGGTGCTCGGAGGCCAATTTATATCAATAAACGCACACATCCAAAAAGAAGAAAGAGCCAAAATCAAAGAACTATCCCTACAACTTGAACAAAGAGAAAGACAGCAACAAAAGAAACCCACAGGCAACAGAAGAAAACAAAAAATAAAAATTAGAGCTGAACTAAATGAAATAGAAAACAGAAAACCAATTGAAAGAATTAACAAGACCAAAGGCTGGTTCCTTGAAAAAAATCAACAAAAGTGATAAACCATTGGCCAAATTGACAAAAGAAAAACAGGAGAGGAAGCAAAATAACCCGATTAAGAAATGAGATGGGCAATATTACAACAGACACAACAGAAATTAAAAAAAATCATATCAGATTACTATGAAAAACTAAAACAAATTTGAAAACCTAGAAGAAATGGATGAATTCCTAGAAACATACTACCTACCTAAACCAACACAGAGGTAGAACAACTAAATAGACCCATAACGAAAGAAGAGATTGAAAAGGTAATCAAAAAAACCCCAACAAAAAAAAAGCCCTGGTCCGAACGGCTTCACTACAGAGTTCTACCAAACTTTCAGAGAAGAGTTAACACCACAACTACTAAAGGTATTTCAGAGCATAGAAAAGGATGGAATACTACCAAACTCATTCTGTGAAGCCACCATATCCCTGATACCAAAGCCAGGTAAAGACACCACAAGAAAAGAAAATTATAGACCTATATCCCTCATGAATGTAGATGCAAAAATCCTCAACAAAATTCTAGCCAATAGAATTCAACAACATATCAAAAAAATAATTCACCATGACCAAGTGGGATTCATACCACGGACGGTTCAACATTAGAAAAACAATTAATGTAATCCACCACATAAACGAAAGACAACAATCACATGATTTTACCAACTGATGCAGAAAAGGCACTTGAAAAAGTTCAACACTCATTCATGATAAAAACTCTCAGCAAAATAGGAATAGAAGGAAAATTTCTCAACATAATAAAGGGCATTTATACAAAGCCAACATCCAACATCACCCTAAATGGAAAGAGCCTGAAAACATTCCCATTGAGATCAGGAACTAGACAAGGATGCCCTTTATCACCACTCGTATTCAACATTGTGTTGGAAGTCCTAGACAGAGCAATTAGGTTAGAAAAAGAAATAAAGGGCATCCAGATTGGCAAGGAAGAAATTAAAGTATCTCTATTTGCAGATGACATGATCTCATACACAGAAAACCCTAAGGAATCCTCCAGAAAACTACTGAAACTAATACAAGAGTTCAGCAGAGTATCGGGACACACGATAAACATACAAAACTCAGTTGGACTCCTCTACACCAACAAAAAGAACATCAAAGAGGAAATCACCAAATCAATGCCATTTACGGTAGCCCCCAAAAGATAAAATAATAAATCTTACCGGAAATGTAAAAGGCTTACACAAAGAAAACTACAGTACGCTTCTGCAAGAAACCAAAAGAGACTTACATAAGTGGAAGAACATACCTTGCCATGGATAGGAAGGCTTAACATATAAAAATGTCTATTCTACCAAAAGGGATCTATACATTTAATGCAATTCTGATCCAAATCCCACGGACATTCTTTAATGGCATGGAGAAACAAATAAGGCATTACTGAAAAAGAAGAACAAAGTGGGAGGCCTTACTTGACCTGATTTTAGAACCTACTATACCACCACAGTAGTCAAAACAGCCTGGTATTGTTACAACAACAGATACATGGACCAAAGGAACAGAATTGAGAATCCAGACATAAATCCATCCACATATAAGCAGTTGATATTTGACAAAGGCCCCAAAACGGTTAAATGGGGAAAAGACAATCTTTTTAACAAATGGTGCTGGCAGAACTGGATATCCATCTGCAAAAAAATGAAACCACACCCATACCTCACTCCATGCACAAAAACTAACTCAAAATGGATCAAAGAACTAAACATAAAATATAAAACGGTAAAGATCATGGAAGAAAAAATAGGGACAACATTAGGAGCCCTAATACATGGCATAAACAGTATAAAAAAAATTTTTTTTTTATACAAAACATTATAAAGAACGTAGAAGAAAAACTAGATAACCGGGAGCTCCTAAAAATCAAACACTTATGCTCATCCAAAGACTTCACCAAAAGAGTAAAAAGTCTACCTACAGACTGCGAAAAAGTTTTTAGCTAGGACATTTCTGATCAGCACCTGATCTCTAAAACCTACATGATACTGCAAAAACTCCACTGCAAAAAGACAACTAACCCAATTAAAAAATGGGCAAAAGATGTGAATAGACACTTCACTAGAGAAGACATTCAGGTAGCTAATAGATACATGAGGAAATGTTCACCCTCATTAGCCATTAGAGAAATGCAGATCAAAACCACAATGAGATTTCATCTCACTCCAACAAGGCTGGCATTAATCCAAAAAACACAAAATAAGAAATGTTGGAGAGGCTCTGGAGAGACTGGAACACTTCTACACTGCTGGTGGGAATGTCAAATGGTATAACCACTTTGGAAACTGATTTGGCGCTTCCTTGAAAAGTTAGAAACAGAACTGCCATGAAAAAAAAAAAATAACAACTACCATACGATCCAGCAATCTCACTCCTTGGAATATATCCTAGAGAAATAAGAGAATTTACAGGAAGAGATATATGCACACCCATGTTTACTGCAGCACTGTTTACAATAGCAAAAACATAGAAGCAACCAAAGTGCCCATCAACGGATGAATGGATAAATAAACTATAGTATATTCACACAATGGAATACTACGTATCGATAAAGAACAGTAAGGAATCTGTGAAACATTTCATAACATGGAGGAACCTGGAAGGCACTATGCTGAGTGAAATTTCTCAGTTGCAAAAGGACAAATATTGTATAAGACCCTTATTATAAGAATTTGAGAAACAGTTTAAACTGAGAAGAAAACATTCTTTTGAGGTTATGAGAAAGGGGAAGGAGAGAGGGTGGGAGAGGGGTGTTTACTAATTAAGTAGTAGATAAGAACTACTTTAGGTGAAGGGAAAGACAGCACACAATGCAGGCGAAGTCAGCACAATTGGACTAAACCAAAAGCAAAGAACTTTCCTGAATAAACTGAATACTTTGAAGGCCAGCGTAGCAGGAGTAGGGGTGTGGAGACGATGGTTTCAGGGGACATCTAAGTCAATTGGCACAATAAAATCTATTATCAAAATATTCTGCATCTCACTTTGAAGAGTGGCATCTGGGGTCTTAAACGCTAGCAAGCTGCCATCTAAGATGCATCAATTGGTCTCAAACCACCAGGATCAAAGGAGAATGAAGAATAGCAAGGACTCAAGGTGATTAGGAGCCCAAGAGACAGAAAGGGCCACATGAACCAGCAACTATATCATCCTGAGACCAGAAGAACTAGATGGTGCCCAGCTACAGCCGATGACTGCCCTGACAGGGAACACAACACGGAACCCCTGAGGGAGCAGGAGAGCAGTGGGATGCAGACCCCAAATTCTCATAAGACCAGACTTAATGGTCTGCCTGAGACTGGAAGGACCCCGGTGGTTATGGCCCCCAGACCTTCTCTTGCCCCAGGACAGGAACCATTCCCGAAGCCAACTCTTCAGACATGGATTGGACTGGACAATGGGTTGGAGATGGATGCTGGTGAGGAGTGAGCTTCTTGGATCAGGTGGACACTTGAGACTATGTTGGCATCTCCTGCCTGGAGGGGTGATGAGAGGATGGAGGGGGTTAGAAGCTGGCGAAAAGGACATGAAAAGAGAGTGGAGGGAGAGAGCTGGCAGTCTCATTACGGGGAGAGTAATTGGGAGTGTGTAGCAAGGTGTATATAGGTTTTTGTGTGACAGACTGACTTGATTTGTAAACTTTCACTTAAAGCACAATAAAAAATCATTACAAAAAAAAAAAAAGAAACCCTATAGCAGAAAATGTCTGCAAGTCATATAACTTATAAGAGTGTAAGATTCAAAATATGTATACAATTCCTAAAACTCAAGAACAAAAAGACCAATATACCAATTTAAAACTGAGCAAAGGACTTGAATAGATAGTTCTGTAAAGAAGGTATATAAATCATTAAGAAGCATAAGAAACAGTGCTAAATGTCATTAGCCCTTAGAGAAATGCAAATCAAAACCAAAATGAGATACCACTTCATACCTAATAGGATGGGTATAATAATAATTAAAAAGGAAAAATAACAAGTGCTGTGGAGAAGTTTCCATGCTCATACATTGCTGTTGGAAATGTAAAATGGTGCAGCTGCTGTGGAAAACACATTGGTGCTTACTCCAAAAGGTAAACAATTATCATGGGACCCACCACTTCCACTCCTAGGTATATACCACAGGAATGGAAAACAGAGACTCCAAAAGTGACTTGTAAACCAATATTCATTGCAGTATTATTCACAATAGCCAAAAGGTATAAACCCAAGTGTCCATTAACAGCCGAATGGATAAACAATGTTTAGTATAGGCATACAATGGAATATTATTCAGCCAAAAAGGTATGAAATTCTGATACACAATACAATGTAGATATACTCTCAAAAAACTATGCCAAGTAAAATAAGCTTATATGAACTACTTAGGATACACAAATTCATACAAACAGAAAGTAGATAAGAGGATACCAGGGCTGAAGAACAGAATAATTGGGAGTTATTTCTGAATGGGTATAGAGTTTCTATTGTGGGTGACAAAAAATTTTGCAAATAGAAACTGGTAATGATTATACAACTCTGTGAATACGTTTAATACTACTCCATCGTACGTTTAGAAATCATTAAAAAAGAACATCGAACAGGAAATCACCAAATCGATACCATTTACAATAGTCCCCAAGAAGATAAACTACTTAGGAATAAATCTTACAACAGACGTAAAAGACTCATACAAAGAGATCTACAAAACGCTTCTGCAAAAAACCAAAAGAGACCTAAAGAACTGGGAAAACATACCTTGCTCATGGATAGGAAGACTATACATTATCAAAAGGTCTATTCTACCAAAAGTCTTCTATAGATTTATTGCAATTCTGATCCAAATTCCAACAACATTTTTAAATGAGATAGAGAAAAAAATCAACAACTTCATACGAAAGTGAAAGAGGCCCTGGATAAGTAAACCATTACTGAAAAACAAGAACAAAGTGGAAGGCCTTACTCTACCTGATTTTACAACCTATTACACCGCCACGAGAGTCAAAACTGCCTGGTACTGGTACAACAAAAGATCCACAGATCAATGGGACAGAATAGAGCATTTGATATTTGACAAAGGCCTCAGAACAGTTAAATGGGAAAAAGAAAGTCTTTTTAACAAACGGTGCTTTGGCATAACTGGATATCCATCTGCAAAACAATGAAACAAGACCCATACCTCACTCCATGCAAAAAAACACGCTTAAAATGGATCAAAGACCTAAACATGAAATACAAAACCATGAAGATCATGGAAGAAAAGATAGGGACAAAGTCAGGAGCCCTAATACATGGCATAAACAGTATACAAAACATTACTAACACTGCACGAGAAAAACTAGATAACTGGGAGCTCCTAAAAACCAAACACCTACACTCATCCAAAGACTTCACCAAAAGAGTAAAAAGATTACCTACGGAATGGGAAAAAGTTTTTAGCTATGACATTTCCGATCAGTGCCTGATCTGTAAAATCTATGTGATATTCCAAAAACTCAACAACAAAAAGACAAATAACCCAATTAAAAAATGGGCAAAGGATATGAAGAAGCACATCACTAAAGAAGACATTCAGGTAGCTAACAGCTACATGAGAAAATGCTCATGATCTTTAGCCACTAGAGAAACGCAAATCAAACCAACAATGGGATTCCATCTCACTCCAACAAGGCTGGCTGTAATCCAAAAACACATAATAATAAATGTTGGAGAGCTTGTGGAATGACTGGAACACTTACACACTGCTGGTGAGAATGTAAAATGGTACAACCACTTTGGAAATCGATTTGGCGATTCCTAAAAAAACTAGAAATCGAACTACCATACGATCCAGCAATCCCACTCCTTGCAATATATCCTCGAGAAATAAGAGACTTTACACGAACAGATATATGCACACCCATGTTCACCGCAGCTCTCTTTACAATAGCAAAAACTTGGATGCAACCAAGGTGGCCATCAACGGATAAATGGATAAATCAATTATGATATACTCACACAATGGAATACTACACATCAATAAAGAACAATGATGAATCCATGAAACTTCTTATAACACGGAGAAATCTGGAAGACATTATGCTGACTGAAATTAGTCAGATGCAAAAGTACAAATATTGTGTAAGGCCACTATTATAAGACCTGGAGAAATAGTTTAAACAGAGAAGAAAATGTTCTTTGATAGTTCTAAGAGGGTGGAGGGAGGGAGGGAGGGAGAGGGGTTTTCACTAATTAAATAGTAGATAAGTTTTTCTTTTAGGTGAAGGGAAAGACAACACACAATACAGGAGAGGTCAACACAACTGCACTAAACCAAGAGCAAAGAAGTTTCCCGATTAAACTAAATGACTAGAAGGCCAGCGTAGCACGGGCGGGAGTTTGGACACCATGGTTTCAGGAGACATCTAAGTCAACTGGCATAATAAATCTATTAAGAAAACATTCTGCATCCCACTTTGGAGAGTGGCCTCTGGGGTCTTAAACGCTAGCAAATAGCCATCTAAGATGCATCAACTGGTCTCAATCCACCTGGAGCAAGGAAGAATGAAGAACACCAAAGACACAAGGTAATTATGAGCCTAAGAGACAGAAAGGACCACACAAACCAGAGACTACACCAACCTGAGACCAGAAGAGCTAGACAGTGCCTGGCCACAACTGATGTCTCCCTTGACAGGGAACACAACAGAGAAGCTCTGAGAGATCAGGAGAGCAGTGGGATGCAGACCCCTAATTCTCATAATAAGACCAGACTTAATTGTCAGAATGGGACTAGAAAGACCCCAGAGGCTACAGTCCCCAGACCTTCTGTTAGCCCAAAATAGGAACCATTCCCAAAGCCAACTCTTCAGACAGGGATTAGACTGGAATATGGGATGGAAAATGATACTGGTGAAGAAGGAACTTCTTGGATCGAGGGGACACATGAGACTATGTTGGCATCTCCTGTATGAAGGGGAGATGAGAGGGCAGAGGGGGTCAGAAGCTGGCCGAATGGACACGAAAAGAGAGAATGGAGGGAAGGAGTGTGTTTTTTCATTAGGAGGAGAGCAATTAGGAGTTTTTAGCAATGTATGTATAAATTTTTGTATAAGACACTGACTTGCTTTCTAAACTTTCACTTGAAACACAAAAAATATTAAAAAAAAAAAAAAAAAGAAATCAAATGATGTATTGCACCGGGCAAACCTGCTGCAAAAGACCTCTTTAAAGTGCTAAAAGGCAAAGCTATCACTTTAACGACTAAGGTGCACCTTACCAAGCCATGCTGTTTTCAGGCACCTCATACGCATGAGAGAGCTGGACAACGCACACAGAAGACCGACGAACTGATAACTTTGAATTATGGTATTGGAAAAGAATATTGAATATACTGATTGCTGGTGGAACAAACAAATCTGTCTTGGAAGAAGTACAGCCAGAATGCCCATTACAAGAAATAATGTCCAGGTTTGGTCTCATGTTCTTTTGACATGTTATCATGAGGGATCAGTCCCTGGAGAAGGATATCAAGCTTGGTCAACAAGAGGGTCATCGAAAAAGTGGAAGACCCCCAACGAGATGGATTGACGCAGTGGCTGCAACAATGGGCTCCGGCATAACAATGATTGTGAGGATGGTGCAGGACCAGGCAGTGTTTCACACTGTTGTACACAGGATCGTTATGAGTCACAATTGACTCAATGAGATCTAACAATAAAGAAAAGGATTAGGATTTTGAACATGTCAAACTTGATGTATCTATTAAACTTCCATGTGGAGAATCTAACAATCTGGAGTGATCCTGTCTAGAGATATGCATTTTGGAGTCCTCAGGGAGGGTGGACACTACAACTGTCGACAGACCAAGTGACAAGATAGGAATGGCCATGTGAGGAGCTGGGCGGGAGGGTAGCTAGAAGGGATTAATGAATGCTGAGGCAACAAGCTGCGTAGATCACAAACGGGCCTATGACAATGCATCTGTAGGCGCGGTAGCCCTATACACCACAGGAAACCTCTACATCGTTGCACAAATAATTATATGACATGAGATACGGAGTATAAAGAGAATCCCAGATGCCGTGAGGAAGAACAGTAATGGCCCCGAAGTATACTTTCTGAAGAAGTTACATTTGATCAGAGACCTGAAAGATTGGTAAAATCTAGTTAGCAGTCGGGGCTGGAGAGGGAGAATTTAGGATGAATGGAACAGTAGAGACGACAGGGTATTTGCAGTTTCCTTATGATTTCAGTCCAGAGAGTGAAACAGGGAAAGTAATAACTGAAGTTTTAGGCGCCAGATAATGGAAGACTGAATAGGCTGCATTCAGAATTTGGAACTTCTCCTAAAACTAATGGGAATTCATGAAAGGATTGTAAACACGGGAGTCATTTGATTTATTTTTGCGAGGATATTCTGGTTAGAGTGTGAAGAAGTGAACACACAGAGAGGTCAAGATGGATGTGGCAAGATGCAGGCCAATGTCAGACTTCCTGCAGGAGGAGAAGAGAACGTGAATATTCATTCACTGTTTCTTTTTCTGTCTTATGGCTCAAACCCCAGTTCATGACAGCGTTTGCGATCTCATGCTTTGGACTACTCATTTCGAAATTCTCAGTTCTCTTAATTCTTCCCCCAAATACTACACATAAAGCTAGTACGATAAAAAATATTTTGAGTCTCAGAATTGCCGTGGTAATAAAATATATATGCCAATGGAATTATAAAAAATTTCCAACATTAACATTTTAACTTGTGTTTAGAAAACTTAGCAGTAAGATTTAATAGCACTGCAAATTTTTAACAACCAAAGATGATAAATACAGCAACAGGAGACCTGTAGCTGTGTAAATAGTCTACTCAAAGAAGCTTGGCTTTAGAATTCTGCCATAGATGCCATGAAAAAACGGGTGGATCTTGGAGAATGACAGTGGATTATTGAAAACTTAACCAGGTGGTGACTGCTACTACAAAAATACCACAAGAAGATGTCTTTAACAAAAAGAAATTTATTCTCTCACAGTTGAAAAGGCTAGAAGGCTAAATTCAGGGACTAGCTCCAAGGGAAGGGTCTACGGGAAAGTCCTTGTCATCAATCTTACCCTGGGTCCAGGAGCTTCTCAGTGGAGGGACCCTGGGTCCAAAGTAGGCGCTCCTCTTCTGTTTCTTCTTCCTTGGTGGTAAAGAGATCCCTTCAGACTAAATTATGACATAAGGCTGGACAGTTGATACACCCCCGAGGCAGAAGAGTAAAGGTGTACTGCTGACCTTGCCAGCTTAAGGCAAATGGCTTCTGGAGGTCCTTTGAAACAGGTATGGAGAAAAAGGCATTACACACATCAACAGGTCCATACGAGGTACCAGGAGATATATTTAATTTGCTAAAGCAATGAAACCACATCTGGAACAGCAGCTGCAATAGCAGTCACCACCTGGTTAAGTTTTCAATAATCCACTGTCATTCTCCAAGATCCACCCGTTTTTTCATGGGCCACATACGCAAGTTGAATACAGATGTGGTGGGAATCAACACCCCTGGATCCTTCAAGTCCATGATGGTGGCAATAATCTCTCCAATCCCTCCAGGAATGCAGTATTGCTTTTGGTTTCCTATTTTCCTAGGTAGGGGCAGTTCTAATGCCTTCTGCTTAGCCTTTCCTACCATAATATCCTTTGCTCCACATGTCAGGGAGCCAACGTGTGGGTTCTGCCACTTGCTGAGTATGACTACTCCAATTACACATTCTGGATCTGGGGAAATCACTACAGTACGGGTTTGGGGACCCACTAGACCCACTGTGAGACGGGCATGAGCTAACACTCCATTAATAAATTGACCTCTATATGCCCTCACTCTAACTAGTCCTTGTGCCTCCACACCTGCAGAATCTAATTGCAGGTCAGACTCCACATCCTCGCCCAAATCCAAACCCGACACAGTCTTGGGTTCCTTTCCCACACACTGCTTTGGCAGGGGTGGCTTGGCTTTGGACTCCAATTTGGACTGGCTGAAATCTGAGCTTGGCTCATCTCTTACTCTCACCTTAATCTCACAGAGTAAAAGTCTTTACCCATAGCTATCAATTCCAACTCATAGTGACATTACAGGACAGAAAACTGCCCCACAGGGTTTCTGAGGCTTTCATCTTTATGAAAGCAAACTGCCACGTCTTTATTCCATGGAGGGGCTGGTGGGTTCAAACCACCGACCTTTTCCGTAGCAGCTCAGTGCTTCACTACTGCATCACCAGGGATCCTTAGAGTCTTTCCAAACACCTAAATGATAGTGTTGGCAAAGAATATTGAATAATATACCACAGACTGCCGAAATAAACCAATAGGTCTTACAAGAAGTATGGCCAGAATGCTCCTTGGAGGGCGGATGGGAAAACTTCACCTCACTTACTTTAGACATGTTACCAAGAGAGACCAATCCTCCTGGACATTACGTTTGGTAAAGGACAAGGTCAGCAAAACAGAGGAAGAGCCTCAACAAGATGGACTGACACAGTGGCATCAACAATGGCCTCAAACATAGGCTACACTGAAGACATTGGTGAAAAACAAGGCTCTAGGAATTAAACACTAGTTGAGATGTTTCAAGAAATGGATGCAGCAATGGAGGTACTCATGCATCTATGGCAAGAAATTTGGATGTAAGCTAACTGCCCAACCAACTGGAAGAGATATATGCGCCCATCCCAAAGAATGGTGATCCAACAGAATGTGGAAATTATCAAACAGTGTCATTAACATCACATGACAGTAATATTTTGCTAAAGGATTGGGCCACATACACTGACCAAAGCTGAGGGGGCAGGGCTGCCACGCTCAACAGGCAGAAGAATGGGCCCAGCTAAGGCCGAATGGATAGAGTCGCCACTCAGATGGACTAGGAGAATGGGGCTGCCCGAAGCTGATGGAACAGAGTTGCTGTTCCAGTGGGCCTGTGAGGAAGAACTGAAGTTCAAGTCCTAAGGGCCTTCAGCCAGAATCCAGAGATTGTAGCCAGCACTTAGCATCTGGAGGGCAGGGCCATTGCCCCGATGGTCTCTCAGAACAGAGGGCTATTTTCAACCGTTGAGAGGTAATGTAAATTGCTGGTGATGACCCCTATCCCCTCATTCCCTCCAATTTCTACCATTTCTAATGGAAAGGTCTACCTTGTGCCTGTTCGATTCTTGTACTTTGGAAGCAAAAAACTTCTAGATTTCACAGATGAAGAGAAATTCTGCCCCAGGAAAGAATCTGGACGTGGAGTTAAGACTTTTGGGATGATATAATGGGGTGAAAGTGTTTTACATGTGGCAAGGACACGAATTTTGGGGGTCTACAGCTGGAACCCCCCGTGTCTCTCAGTTTGTCGTACTGTGGGTGCTTGTGTGTTGCTGTGATGCTGGAAGCTATGCCACCGGGATTCAGATACCAGCAGGGTTGCCCATGGAGGACAGGTTTCAGCTGAGCTTCCAGACTAAGACCGACTAGGAACAAGGACCCCAGAGTCTACTTCTGAAAAACATGAGCCAGTGAAAACCTTAGGAATAGCACTGGAACACTGTCTGATATACTGCCTGAAAATGAGCCCCTCAGGTTGGAAGGCACTCAAAAGATGACTGGGGAAGAGCTGCCTCCTCAAAGTACAGTCGACCTTAACGATGTGGATGGAGTAAAGCTTTCGGGACCTTCATTTGCTGATGTGGCACAACTCAAAATGAGAAGAAACACCTGCAAACATCCATGAATAATCGGAACCTGGAATGTATGACCTATGAATCTAGGACAATTGGAAATCATCAAAAATGAAATGGAACGCATAAACATCGACATCCTAGGCATTAGTGAGCTGAAATAGACTAGCAGTGGCCATTTTGAATCGGACAATCATATACTCTACTATGCTGGGAATGACAACTCGAAGAGGAATGGTGTTGCATTCATCATCAAAGAGAACGTTTCAAGACCTATCCTGAAGTACAACACTGTCACTGATAGGATAACATTCATACGTCCACAAGCAAGATCAGTTAATATGACTATTATTCAAATGTACGCACCAACCACTAGGGCCAAAGATGAAGAAAGAGAAGATTTTTATCAGCTGCTACAGTATGAAATTGATCGAAAATGCAGTCAAGATGCATTGAGAATTACTGGCAATTGGAATGCGAAAGTTGGAAACAAAGAAGAAGGATCAGCAGTTGGAAAATATGGCCTTGGTGATAGAAACAATGCCAGAGATCGAATGATAGAATTTTGCAAGACCAATGACTTCTTCATTGCAAATACCTTCTTTCACCAACATAAACGGCAACTATACACACGGACCTCACCAGATGGAAAACACACAAATCAAATTCACTACATCTGTGAAAAGACACGATGGAAAAGCTCTATCTCATCAGTCGGAACAAGGCCAGGGGCCAAGTGTGGAATAGACCATCAATTGCTCATATGCAAGTTTATGCTAAAACTGAAGAAACTCAGAGCAAGTCCACGAGAGCCAAAATATGACCTTGACTATATCCTACCTGAATTTAGAGACCATCTCAAAAATAGATTTGACGCATTGAACACTGCTAACTGCAGACCAGACGAGTTGTGGAATGACATCAAGGACATCATCCATGAAGAAAGCAAGAGGTCATTGAAAAGACAGGAAAGAAAGAAAAGACCAAGATGGATGTCAGAGGAGACTCTGAAACTTGCTCTTGAACTTCGAGCAGCTAAAGCAAAAGGAAGAATTGATGAAGTAAAAGAACTGAACAGAAGATTTCAAAGCACCTCTCCAGAAGACAAAGTATTATAATGACACGTGCAAAGAGCTGCAGATGGAAAACCAAAAGGGAAGAACACACTCGGCGTTTCTCAAGGTGAAAGAACTGAAGAAAAATTTCAAACCTCGAGTTGCAATAGTGAAGGATTCCATGGGGAAAATATTAAACGATGCAGGAAGCATCGAAAGAAGATGGAAGGAATACACAGACTCATTATACCAAAAAGAATTAGTTGATATTCAACCATTTCAAGAGGTGGCATATGATCAGGAACCGACGGTACTGAAGGAAGAAGTCCAAGCTGCTCTGAAGGCATTGGCAAAAAACGAGGCTCCAGGAATTGATGGAATATCAATTGAGATGTTTCAACAAACAGATGCAGCGCTGGACGTGCTCACTCGTTTATGCCAAGAAATAGGGAAGACAGCTTCCTGGCCAACTGACTGGAAAAACAAAAAAAAGAGAGATCCATATTTATGCCTATTCCCAAAAAAGGTGATCCAACTGAATGTGGAAATTATAGAACAGTACCGATATCACAAGGAAGCTAAATTTTGCCGAAGATCATTCAAAAACGGCTGCAGCAGTATATCGACAGGGAACTGCCAGAAATTCAGGCCGGTTTCAGAAGAGGACATGGAACCAGGAACATCATTGCTGATGTCAGATGGATCCTGGCTGAAAGCAGAGAACACCAGAAGGATGTTTACCTGTGTTTTATAGACTATGCAAAGGCATTCGACTGTGTGGATCATAACAAACTATGGATAACACTGCAAAGAATGGGAATTCCAGAACGCTTAATTGTGCTCTTGAGGAACCTTTACATAGATCAAGAAGCAGTTGTTAAGATGGAACAAGGGGATACTGATTGGTTTAAAGTCAAGAAAAGTGTGCGTCAGGGTTCTATTCTTTCACCATACCTATTCAATCTCTATGTTGAGCAAATAATACGAGAAGCTGGACTATATGAACAAAAACAGGGCACCAGGATTGGAGGAAGGCTCATTAACAACCTGCGTGATGCAGATGACACAACCTTGCTTGCTGAAAGTGAAGAGGACTTGAAGCACTTACTGATGAAGATCAAAGACCACAGCCTTCAGTATGGATTACACCTCAACATAAAGAAAACAAAAATCCTCACAACTGGACCAATGAGCAACATCGTGATAAACGGAGAAAAGATTGAAGTTGTCAAGGATTTCATTTTACTTGGATCCACAATTAACAGCCATTCAAGCAGCAGTCAAGAAATCAAAAGACACATTGCATTGGGCAAATCTGCTGCTAAGGACCCCTTCGAAGTGCTGAAGATGAAGATGTCACCCTGAAGACTAAGGTGCACCTGGCTCAGACCATGGTATTTTCAATGACATTATACGGGTGTGAAAGCTGGACAATGAATAAGGAAGACCAAAGAAGAATTGACGCCTTTGAATTCTGGTGTTGGTGAAGAATATTGAATATACCAGGGACTGCCAAAAGAATGAACAAATCTGTCCTGGAAGAAGTGCGGACAGAATGCTCCTTTGAGGCAAGGATGGCGAGAATGCGTCTTACGGAATTTGGACACATTGTCAGGGAGGATCAGTCCCTGGAGAGGGATATCATGCTTGGCAGAGTACAGGGTCACCGGAAAAGAGGAAGACCCTCAAGGAGCTGGACTGACACAGTGGCTGCAACAATGAGCTCCAGCATAACAACGATTCTAAGGATGGCGCAGGGCCGGGAAGTGTTTCGTTCTGTTGTGCGTAGGGTCGCTATGCGTCACAACCAACTCGACGGCACCTAACAACAACAACAAGGTGGAATGTCATGGATTGAATAGAAAGGGATAAAACGCGTTTACGAAAGTCACAGCCCAGATCCGATGGAAGGGAAGGTTCCCTGGGGTGTGACCTCTATCACCTTTTATCTTCCAAGAGATAAAAGGAGAGAAATGTAATCAGAGAGATATAAGTACCTCATGCCACCAAGAAAGATGTGCCAGGAGCAGAGCACATTCTTTGGACCTACGGTCACTGTGCTGAGAAGCTCCTAGGCCAGGAGAAAATGATTCATGACAAGGACCTTCTCCCAGAAACAACAAAGATAGAAAGCATTGCCAGGGAGTTGGCACCCTGAATTCAGACTTCTAGCCTCGTAGACTGGGAGAGAATAAATTTCTTTGTTAAAGCCATCCACTTGTGGTATTGCACTTATAGCAGCACTAGATAACTAAGACACTTAGTGAAGTAGAGGGTTAGGGAGAAAGAGGAAGACCTTGACAAGACAGACTGACACAGTGGCTGCAACAATGGGCTCAAACACAGCAACAATTTTGATGATGGGGCAGAACCAGGAAGTGTTTTGTTGTGTTGTACCTAGGGTCACTATGAGTCAGAATCAACTCGACAGCATCTAATAACAACAACAGCCACTATGCAAGGCAGGAACGCAAGCGGAAATCTATATACAACTTTTCACTGCAGCACTTTTCACAAGAAGCAAAAGATGAACACAGCCAATATGTCCATCAGCAGGTGAATGGATACACAAACTTTGGTACGTACACACAACTCCACAGGGTTTTCAAGGCTCTGACCTTTCAGAAGGAGATCACCGGGAATGTCTTCTGAGAAGTCTCTGGGTGGGTTTGAACCCCCAAACTAGTAGATGAGCAATTAACTGTTGGTGCAAGCCAGGGACTTCCAATGGAATATTACACACACTCCCAAAAATGAAGTCTTGATGCATACGACAACATGGATGAAGCCTGAAAACACCAAGCTGAGAAAAGTCAGTCAGTCAGAAAAGGAGAGATGCATTCTGATCTCACTTATAGGGCAGAAGCAAATATACACAAAACAAAGCTTATTAGTGGTTACCAGGGGTGACAGGGAGGGGGAAGGAAGAGTTTTTGATTAGGATCATTGAGTTTATGTGAAAGGTAGTGGAATGATTTGGAACACAAACCGTGAAATGCTTGCACAGCTTGAATATAAGCAATGTAACAAATGCACATGTAGAAATTGTTGAAATGGCGTGTTTTATTATGTATATTTGCAACACAATAAAAAAAATAACATGAAGATCAATAAAAAGGAAAGAAAAGCTCTGTGGAATTCTCGCTCTACACACACACACACACACACACACACACACACACACATTTTTCTTCTAAAAAAAATGAGTAAAGAATCCCTGAGAGCAAAAAGCACAGTCAATTACCCCCCGTTTTTATTGGTCCATTTCTTGTGGTGACCTCATAAGGAGCCAATTCTTTGGAACTCCAAGCCCCTATATAAGTCCCTGGAAACCTAGGTTTGTGGTCTTTCTGGCTCAGGAAGCTCCTTCAGTGACCTGAGACATCGTGACCAAACTTGGCTTGTTTTCTCTTTAAATTGTGGTTTTTCTATTTCCTCGCCAGCTATTCTTATTTTCTCTTTGTTTTTCCTCATTTGCATTCATTCGTTTTTCATTTTATTCTTCCTTTACATCCTCAATTTTTCTTTTTTTCTATGTACTTGTTAATTTTTTTTATCATCTTACTATTATTGTTTTATTTTGTATTTTTTCTTATCCTCATGTTATTTATTCCTTTTTTGAATCTTTCTCATTGATTTCTTGTTTTGTTTATATATACAATTTATCTTATTTTTATCAGTTTTTAAAATTTTACTTCCTCTTTTCTCATTTTACCTTTTTGATTATATTTTAACTTTTTCTCATTTTTTCCATATTTCATTAAGTTTTTAGTCACCACTTTTTAGGGTTTTGGGTTTTTAAGTTTTTAATCCTACCACCAGGGCACCTCTTATCCCAAAGCCCGCTACGCCTTCGCACCATAGCCAACATGCTGCAGAGCCACTTAGCCTTCTCTGCTGTGGAGGAAACTCATGTGGGACGCTACCACCTCCTCAGAACCATCGGCAAGGGGGCATCTGCCAAGGTCAAGCTGGCCCAGCACATCATCACCGGCCAAGAGGTAGCCATTAAAATAATTGACAAGATCCAGCACACGTCCTCCGACCTCCACAGACTATACAGAGAGATAGAAATTATGAAGGATCTCCATCATCCAAATATTGTAAAGCTGTTTGAAGTCATAGAGAATGAGCACGCCCTCTATATAGTGATGGAGTATGCAAGTGGAAGGGACCTCTTTTACCACCTAGTGAATCATGGCTTCATGAGCGAAAAAGAGGCCCAAACGAAATTCCAACAAATAGTGTCAGCGGTGAAGTACTGCCACGACAAGAGTATTGTTCATAGGGATCTGAAAACAGAAAACCTACTATTGGACAAGCGAATGAACATCAAACTTGCAGACTTTGGTTTAGGAACTGAACTCACCCCAGGGAGCAAGCTGGATACCTTCTGTGGCACTCCCCCTTATTCTGCCCCAGAACTCCTTCAGGGAGAAAAGTATGACGGACCCCCAGTGGATGTGTGGAGCCTGGGAGTCATCCTATACTTCATGGTAACTGGATCTCTGCCTTTTCGTGGGAAGACCTTGACGAAGCTGCGAGAGCAGGTGCTGCAGGGACAATATCACGTTCCCTTCCACATGTCTAGCCAGTGTCAACACCTGCTCAGTAAAATTTTCATTCGTGACCCAAGAAAGAGAGCCACGTTAGAGGACATCCTAGCACATCCATGGATGAAGGTGAGCCATGAAGAAAAACAAAAGCTCTATGTGCAGCCACTCCCAGACTACGATAACCACTGGCACACTGAGGTGACGGTGAACACGGGTTACGTGCAGGAAGACATTCATGACTCACTGTTGAACCACAATTACAATGATGCGAACGCCACCTATCTGATCCTGCGTCACGACACATATGAGATTGACAGCCACACCAGCACCCTGGAACCCCAGGCTGAAGCCCATTGCACCGATAGCCACACTCCTTCCTCATCCCATGAAGTGCCTCCTACCGTCTGTCCTAAACCCAAACAGCGTAGTTACACCGAGCCCACCATTCCCACCTTTGGTTACTACATCCGCGATGCTTTGAACACTCTCTCTGAGGGAGGGATGGGGACCTCCATGGTGTCTACTTCTCCATCATTCTCCCTGGCCCTGGCCCACCTGCGGCAGCAATCTACCACAGCCTGGGCACAGCCCAACCAGGACTCTGACCTGTATGCCAAGGGGAGAAACAGTGAGGTGCCACAGCCCATCACACCACCCCAGTGTGTTTCTGTGCCTTCCTCCTCAGCCTACACCATCAACGAGAGTGCCGGGGCCCCGGAGAAAACCAGTTTTACCCAGGGAATGTCAAAACTAAGCTCCGTAAATGAGGAGCAGGTGCATGAGTTACCTGACCAGCCGAGTTTGCCCCAGACTGTGAGTCTAGCCTCTTCCTCTGAGGAGCAAGTGCATGAGTTACCTGACCAGCCGAGTTTGCCCCAGACTGTGAGTCCAGCCTCTTCCTCTGTCAGCAGCCAGGGCTGGAAGCAGGCCACTGGGAGGTTCTTTAAGCTCATGAGAAGATGCCTTTGTTTTACATATGACAAAAAGGACCACAAAGCATCGGACAGCAAAGCTGCACAAATGATCAAACCTCAACAGGCCAAACCACGCTCTCTCAAATTTACCTGGAGGATGAAGATCACCAGTTCCTTGGAGCCCGACGAGATGCTGCAGGAGATCTGTCAAGTGTTGGATGCCAATGGCTGTGACTGGGATCTCACACACAAATACACACTGCTGTGTATGAATGGCACACCAGGACAACAGGACTTCACTCAGTGGAGGATGGAGGTGTGCACCCTGCCTCAGAGGACTCTCAATGGGGTAAAAGTGAAGAGAATTTCAGGGACCTCTGAGGCCTTCAATAACATTGTCTCAAAAATCACCAGTGACCTTGCACTTTAAAATGGGGGCAGCAGCTGCCTGAGAGAAAACAGGAGTTCCAAGGTTTAAGCTCCTCTGTAATTTTGAAGGTAATGTTCGGAAAACCCACCTAAAAAAGGTGCCCGAAATTCACTTCACTTGAACCCTGTTGAGCAATCATCAAGGCAGTGTGCATACCTTCATCCTCCACTGCACAAAGTCCTCTTGGCCTGCACGTCACGTGTGCACAGCAACACATATGCCCGGGAGACATCCCACTCGCAGCTGTTGGCATCGCACACTTGGCAGATCTTCCACATCATCTCGTTGGGCTCCATGGAGCTGGTTCCTCCACGTAAACTTCAGCGACAACAGCTTGGCCTCTCCAGGTTTAAGCACTTCCACCTCGTCTTTGCTCTCAGATTCCTACAGATCCGCTGCAGCAAACATGAAGCAAAGAATTCATGAAAACAAAACAAACACTCCCAAATTCATCCGTTCAGACAGACAAAGGAAAGCTTGTAATAGGGAAAGCCACTTGATTCACTAACACGGCCATCGAGATCTCTCTGGAGTCCCTTGGGATGCACTGAACAGCAAACCAGAAAGTTGTCGGTTTAACTCCACACACAGATGACTTGAAAGAAAGGCCTCCAGTCTATTTCTGAAACATCTTGAAGCTGAAGAAAATCAGACCAAGTCCACAAGAGCCAAAGTATGACCTTGAGCTTGTCCCACCTGAATTTAGAGACCATCTCAAGAATACATTCACTGACTGAACACTAATGACCGAAGACCAGGCGAGTTGTGGAATGACATCATATGTTCTTCCTTGTGAAAAAATCTGGAGTTTAGCCATCAAATTAGATCCTGGGCCATGCGAAACTCAACATGGAAGACTTTCAAGTGGGCCTAAGTATTTCAAGAATAGCCATCAATTCTATTATACATTGGATCCTTTTCTGAACCTGTTTATTGTTTTCAGAGGGAGACCACCTGCCCTATCGTCTCCACCCTAGGAGAAATTTTTCTAGCACACCCATTTATAGAACTTTAGTAGCCTTGGAGGTGGCATGCCAATAAATTTTGCCCAAATTGACCTTGCTTCTCAGCTTTTCATGGTTGGCTCTGTCTCCTTACAGTGACATGTCTATATTTTTTAACACTGGGTATCAGTTTCCAACAAATATTTCCGTATTAATGGTTTTGGTAGGCCTAGCACACACTGGAAGCAGGTAGTTGTCAATTTGGTTAGACTCTCCCACGTGAAGAGTGCTTAGATAGCTCCATGGGATTAAATCCATTTTCCATAAGAAATTGCTTTGCTATAACCCCCCAGCAGCCATGCCTGATTACTGGGGGCACAGCCACAATTACAATTCCTATAGGACATACAAAATACTGAGTGTTATTTAAAAAAAAAAAAAAAGAAACTTGTGTTTTGACAGTGTGAGAAGGTTACATTAGGGAAGAACTTCCAAGCTAGTTGTAGTTCCTGATTTTTTGAGACATGCTTTGGTCCACCTAATTTATACCATATACTTTACCTTCCTTGCATGTACTGATGAGTGACCACTGCCCTTGATCACTTAGTGGGATTCATTTCTGCCTCAGGAAAAGGGCTTGTACTGGTGGGGGAGAGAGAGCATTATAATTAGTAGGAAAATAGGTCAATACTTCTCAGGGCCTATGGTTGACAGGATTTACATTGTGAAAAATATGTAGTGCAGCTTAAGAAAGAGCAAGAGCTTGCCAAAGTGATGCGGGGGCGCTCCAAATACTGAGTTCCAATCACTTAAGCCTGTCCAGAGTCATTTCTCAATTTATTGTCCTGCTAAATGGATGGACACCCATTACCAAATTCTACATCATTCCCAATATCTCCTCCTTTTCCTTCTTACTATTTGTACTGAGTTAGAAATATGTGGCGCTGAGCTGGCAAACCAAGACATGTAATCCTGCAAATAACACTGAACAAATCTCAGTGGCCCCCTGCCATCCCTCGCTGCTGACAGAGGGAGAGGCTGGGCTCACAATCTGAGGCAAACTCGGCTGGTCAGGAATCTCTTGCAGCTTCTCAGCATGCAAAGAGCTTAGTTTTCACACTCCCTGGAGGAAACCAGTTCCTTCTGAGCTCCACCACTGCTGCTCATGGTGTGGGATGAGGAGGAAGCCTCACAGACACACTGGGAAGATGTTCTAAACTGCAGCACATCACTGTTGCTCACCCTGGAGCACACTCCAGAGTCCTGGTTGGGCTGCACCGAGTCTGTCCTGGATTCGTCGTATATGTAGGACTGGGGTGGAGAGACTGAGGTACAGGTAGATGCCATGGAGGCCCCTGATCCTGAATCAGATAGACTGTCCAAAGCATTGTGGATGTTGCCCTGGCCAAGGTGGTCTTCCCTTAATTTCTGGAATGGTCAATTCCGTGTTTGTTTGTGAAAACATTGCTGTTCACAGAGGGCACAGGACTGGCCTTCTTTCTCTCCAGGATGGGTTGTTCTTATGCTTCTGCTCTTCTGCCCTGACCCCTGGTCCTCCTCAGGCCGCACATTTTTTGCCATAATTGCAAGAGGAATTTTAGGTACGCCTCATGGACTAAATTATGTCTCCCCCCAAAAGTGTGCATCACTTTAGCTGGGTTATGATTCCCTGTATCTTGTGATTGTCCTCCATTCTGAGATTGTAATTTTATGTTAAAGAGGATTAGGATGGGATGGTAATGCCATCCTTACCCAGGTCACACCCCTGATCCAATGTAAAAGCAGTTACCCTGGGGTGCGGTCTGTACCACCTCTTATGTCTCAAGAGATAAAAAGGAAAGGGAACCAAGCAGAGAGTTGGGCACCTCATACCCCTAATAAAGCAGCAACAAGAGCGAAGCTCATGCTTTGGACCTGGTGTCCCTGCACCTGAGATGCTCCTCTATCAGGGGAAAATTGATGAGAAAACCAACAGAGAAAGAAAGCCTTCCCCTGGAGCTGACACCCTGAATTTGGACTTTTCGCCTATTGTACTGCGAACAAATAAATTTCTCTTTGTTAAAGCCATCCACTTGTGGTATTTCTATTACAGCAGCGCTAGAAGACTAAGAGAGCTGGAATGGCAGGCTCGCTCTACCTCCTCTGCTTGGGTTAGCACAAGAGGGTACACTGTACACCATGGGATGAAGATCCACTGCAGGCTGCTATGGCCTTCTGTCTCAGGTGTTTTACGACCAGGAGCAAATAGATGACTATCACAACACTGTACTTTGGCATCATCAATAAGCACTGAATCTCTCACCATGTGTAACACATCACCTCAATCCACTGAGGGTCACTGTAATCTGGGTGTGGCTCCACATACAGCTTTTGTTCTTCATGACCCACCATCATCCACGGATGTGTCAGAATTGCCTCTGAAGTACCTCTCTCACTAGGGTCATGAATGAAAATTTTGATCAGCAGGTATTCATACTGCATAGTCATATGGAAGGGAAAGTCCCTTCACTACCTCCTGCCATAGTATCACGAAGGTATTTCCAACAAAAGGCAGGGATCCACCTACCAACAAATACAAAATGACTCCCAGGCTCAACACATCCACTGGGGGTGTCTGTCATACTTTTCTCCCTGAAGAGTTCTAGGGCAGAATATAGGAAGGGAGACTGCCACAGGAGGTATACAGCTTGTTGCCCAGGCTGAATTCATTTCCAAGGTCAAGACCTGAAAGTTTGCTGCTCATTTTCTTATCTAATAGTAGGTTTTCTCTTTTCAGGCCCCTCTGAACCATACACTTGTTATGACAATCCTGCACTGCAGACACTATCTGGCAGAATTTGGTGGCTTGAGCCCCTTTGTCCCTCATCCTGCCATGAGCCCTTGCATGATGAAACACCTCCCCTCCACTTACTTATTCCATCACTATGTGGAGTGTGTTCTCATTCTTGATGACTTCAAACAATTTCACAGTAAACACTCCCACAGCTCCATGAAGGCATTTCCACCAAAAGGCAGGGATTCACTCACCAACAAATACAAGATGACTCCCAGGCTCCACCTATCCACTGGGAAGTCCGTCGTACTCTTCTCCCTGGAAGAGTTCTAGGGCAGAATAAAGAAAAGGTATGAATGAAAGCCTTCATAATTTTAACCTCTCAGGATAGTCTGTGGATGCTGCAGGAGGTTGCTGGGTCTCCCTAACGATCTCACCTTATTCCCAGTGAGAAGAGCTTTAGCCAACTTCACCTTGGTGAAGGTACCTTTGCAGAGGTTTTCGAGCATTTGGTAGTCTTACACATGGGTCTCCTCCTCAGAAGAAATGGCCGAGAGGCCTCTGCATCATCTCGGACTTGGGTCAAGTCTTACTTGGCTTAGGGCCAATGGGTCCCAATACAGGATTCAAAGTGGTAAAAACTGATGACTAAATAAAAACTAGGCCCCTGGGTGGCACAAATTGTTAAGCCCTGGATGACAAGCCAAAAGGTTAGTAGTTCAAACCCACCCAGTGGCATCTCCAAAGTAAGGCCTCGTAACTGACTCTGAAAGGTCACAACCTTCAAAACCCTGTGAAACAGTTCTACTTTGCACGTTTGGTGTTGCTGCGAACTGTTATCTACTCAACAGCAACTAGTAACATGCAAATAAATACTTAATAAAAGGAGAAAAAGATGAGAAAAAGCATATAAAAACTAGAAAAAAAATACAAAATAAGAAAATGAAAAAGTGACAAAAATCAGTTTTATTTTGGGGGTTAGTCTGTGGAGGTTGGAAGAGCTCTGCTGGATCTTGTCAGTGATCCTGGCTCTGAAAGTGGCCACGTTTGGATTCTGGCCTACTGAGTTCCAGTCTCTCATTCAGAGCCCTACCAAAGGGCAATGTTAAAATGAATCAAGTGGGTAAGTTCAGCAAGACGCTGAGATAGGTTATATGAAGCTCTCACCCCACCAAAGGGGGAAAAGAAACCTAGAAGGTGTTGCTACCCTGTGAGTATCCTGAAAAGAGTCAACAGTTCACACCAACACAGCAAATGCTGAATCAAGGAAAAGATGGCTTTAAAAAGGTAAGGCAACTTTGTGGTCTCTTTTCTTGCCCTTGCCCCATCTCCTCCCCAACTCAGTGGTCATCGTATAGCAGCAGCACTTGCTTCTGATCCCAGGGTGGGACCCTGTTCCTGGCTCCAGTTAGAGTACACAAAATCATTGTGTGTGTCTCTTCTAATCTTTCTGGGGGATGCCTGAAGGACTAATGCAAGGACCTTGTCTCTTTGACCTAACTTACGACCCAGGCTGCTAAGGTGGCAGGCATTTATAAGGAAAGATTGCAAGAGGAACTAACAGCCCATAGAGGGCTCAGGCTAAACAGTATGCTCAAAACATACCATAGATAGCCTAAGGCCTAAAAGCCAAAAATGGGAAGTACTTCTTTGGAAAATCAGGATATTCAAAAGCAACTGTGTGTTTGGGGAAATTTAGCAGGCTACAAATACCTAGAGCAAAATTTCTGTTCAGAAACTACCCGAGAAAGACCTACACTTTTTCTCACTCTGTAAGTGTTTCAGGAGTGCCCCAGCACAGAGCCAATCTGCACAGACTAGGAGAAGTATTTGTGGGTTTTGTTTTGATTTTTTGTTTCTTTCTTTTTTCTATGTATTTTTAGCTCCTCTCATTTCAAAATCACTCTAAAAACACTAGATGGGAATTTCCATTTTCCATTCCACTATAAAAGGAACTTGGATGTCCCTTGCATGCTCACAATAAGAAAAACCTGAAAAGAAACAACTCTTCTTAGCTCTGTCACAGATCTGAACTCACAGAGCAATCTGCTATCCCAGAAGCTGGAGATACACATGCACTACTACAAAGAATCCCTGCTTACTGGGAACAGAGAATGCCACCACCGTTACTTCCACCTCCTGACCTAGAATCATATGTTATTAGGTGCCGATGAGTTGATTCCAACTCATAGCAGCACAATGTGACGGAGTAGAACACCGCCATAGGATTCTCTAGGCTGGAAACGTTATGGAAGCAAACAGCCAAGTATTTTCTTCTATGGAGTTGCTGGCTGGTTTTAATCAACACCCTGTTGGTTAGCAGCCATGTGCTTAACTATTATGCCACTAGGGCTCCTTACTTCAATGCTAATTGACTAATCCCTGGAAACTGAGAGAGAGAAATTTCACAGGGCCTACCCTTATGGTTCCTTCACACTTCGGTGAATTTCTCATAAAGGAGACTCACTAGGTTTTCACTGTCAAACTGTAAGAAAAAGTCTCTCATAATTCCAGTTGGAAAAAAAAAGTAACCAACTGCAAACACTACTTTGTTCTTGACAACGGTCTACCCTTAAGGGAAACGGTTCTACCACCCTTTCAACCAACCTAACCAACTTCCAATTTTTAGAGCCTAATAGACTTGAGGAAGGGGAAATACCAAACACCATCTAACATGCCACGTAGGGGGAAAACTGCCTAACTTCAGTCCTCATCAAACATACCAAAAAAAAAAAACAAAACCCAGTGCCGTCGAGTCGATTCCGACACATAGTACCCTATGGGACAGAGTAGATCTGCCCAATAGCGATTTCAAGGAGCGCTTAGCGGATTCGAATAGCCAACCAATTAGTTAGCACCCGTAGCACTTAACCACTACGCCACCAGGAAGTCCTCATCAAGCATAGCCTTGACAAAAACGTGGAAACACACACAGACTGAAGAGACTGGGTAAACAACAGGACAAGGCTCAGATATGGCACCTTTGTTAGAAATATTAGACCAGGAAATTAAAATAGCTATGATAATATGATAAGGGCTCTGGGTAAAAAGTGGACAACATGCAACAATAAAAGGGTAATGAAAATGAACAGACTGAAACTCAAAGAAATACTCAAAAAAATATCAGAAATGAAAAACACAGTAACACAAATGAAAAACGGCACTGATTGGCTTATCAGTAGGTTGCACATGTTTAAGCAAAGAATCAGTAAGGTTGAACATTTGTCAGTGGAAACTTGTCAAATTGAAAAGAAAAAAGAATGAAAGAGAATAAGAAATGGGGGACAATCCCAAAAAGTCTAACATATGCATAGAGAGAATACCAGAAGCAGAAGAGAAAAAGGAATACAGGAAATATTTGAAGTTTTAATGGCACAGTATTATCTAAAATTGTTGCCAGACACCAAATCACAGATCGAGGAGCCCATAGAACACCAAGCAGGATAAATACTAAAACATCTAAATCTGGGAATAGGATATTGAAAGTGCAGATAATTACACAAAGAGGAAAAACTTACATAAACAAGAGGAAACAAAAACAGTATACCTATAAAGGAACAAGGATTAGAATTCATCAGACCTCCCCAGAAACCACGCAAGCAAGAAGAGTGTGCAGTGATAAATGTAAAGTGTGAAAAGAAAACTCTAGCTGAACACAAGCTAAACAACAGATGTTTCAGTGACCACCTATAAACAAGAATACATTCATTCCAAAAAGTCACTAAACAAATACAGTAAAATAACCTTCAAGAATTTAATTTAAAAACATTAAAAGGGAAAGGTGCATAATCTGATTTCCAGGTTACCACTTTATAATATTAAAATGTCCACTTTAAAAAAAATATCACAACGCATACAAGAAAAAGAAAATTTGTTCCATTGAAAGGAACAAAATAAACTGACAGAAAACATTCCAGTCCACACATCACACTTACTAGACAAAGACTTCAAAACGACTGTCTTAAATATGCCTAAAGAGCCAAAACCAAACATGGAGAAATATCTAAAGGAAATCAGGAAAACTATAAAAGAAAACGAGGCTATTAATAAAGAGATAGAAAGTATACAAAGAAACCAACAAAAATTCAGCAGCTCAATAGTGCAACCACTGAAATAAAAATTTACTAGAGAATGCAAACATTTCAGAAAGAAGAAGAAACTATCAACAAATTTGAAAAAAGGGGTATTGAAATTACTGAGTCTCAAGAGCAAAAAAAACTAAAAACAAGTAAACAAAGCCTATGAGATCTAGACACAATCCACATGACCAGCACTGCTACCCACAAAGGAGAAGAGGGGGAGAAAGTGACAAAAATCATACCTGAAGAAATGATAACTGAAAAGTTTCAACATTTGATGATAGATGTGAATCTACAAAACTAAGGAGCAAATTTCAAGGAAAATACACTCAAAAAAAACAAAACAATCGTATTAGAACGGAAATCTAGAACATCACTCTTTTTCCAATAGCATCTAAAAAAGAAAATACTGACGAATAAATTGAACTTAGCAGGCAAAAGCTTAT
The DNA here is from genome assembly GCF_024166365.1 of Elephas maximus indicus. Taxonomy (NCBI): domain Eukaryota; kingdom Metazoa; phylum Chordata; class Mammalia; order Proboscidea; family Elephantidae; genus Elephas; species Elephas maximus. The sequence continues at coordinate 16,473,362 of NC_064821.1, forward strand.
ACACTGAAAACTACAAACTACTGCTGAAAGAAATTCAAGAAGACCTAAATAAACGGAAAGGAATACCGTTTTCATGCAATGGAGGACTTAATATTCTCAAAATGGCAATTCTACCAAATCCATCTACAGATTCAGTGTAAGCCCGATGAAAATTCTAAAAGCATTTTTTTACATTAACGGAAAAGCCAAACCTCAAGTTCACCTTGAATTGCTAGAGGCCCTGAATAGCCAAAATAATCTTCAAACACACGGATCAAAGTCACATGACTCACACTTCTCAACTTCAAAACAATTGTAAAGCTGCAGTAATCCAATCTGTGTGCTATCGGCATGTGAATAGACATACAGACCAACAGAATGGAATTCAAACTCTACAAATAAACCCAATCATATCTGGTCAATTCATTTTCAACAAGGACGCCAAATACATTCAACGGGAAAAGAAGACACTCTTCAACAAATGGCACAAAGAAAACTGGAATTCCACATGCAAGAGAAGGAAGCTCAACTTCTACCTCACGTCATACAAATAACTCAAAATGATCACTGAACTAACTAAAGATAACAACTAAAGTCATAACATTCTTAAATAGAAGAGATTACAGGGATTTGGCAATGGGTATTGACATATGACAGAAAAAGCATAAACAACAAGATAAAAATTGGATTATGTGCAAGTTACAAATTTTGTCCATCACTGTTTAGGAAGCATTGAGTTTGTGTTTATAGGACAGAAAATTTGGCAATGGATATTGGTGACAGTTGCACAACATGATTGATGTAATTGGTGTCACTGAACTGTGTACGTGAAGATGCTGAATTGCAAATGGTTTGTATAATTTCACAACAATAAAAAAGGTAAAAATAATCTTTAAGAAGTAAACACGTTCTAAGGGAAAAACAGACATTATCAAGAAATTAAAAAGAAACCTTAGGGGGTGGAGCCAAGATGGCAGAATAGGAAGATGCTTCTATCCAGCCCTCTTTACAACAAAGACCTGAAAAACAATGAAACCAGTATATTTGTGACAAGCTCCGAGCCCTGAGCATAAAAGGCAACCTTAGACAGGAACTGAGGGGCAGGGGAAGGAAGAGACCGTTCAGAAGCAGACAGGAGTTACCGGAGCTGAATCGCGGGGAGCCCTCAGGCACCATTCCTGGAGCAGAGCGGCTAGGCAGTGGCAGCTCCGCTTCCAGAGCAAGTCCTGGGGCACACTCACCTCCTCCTGAGAAGCTGCCTAAGTGTGTCCCGGGGGGAGGGGCCACGGAGGCCGAAGGGGATGGGGTGGGGCGGGGCACAGTGGGCGGGGCCGAAGGGTGGGCAAGGAGAAGAGCAGTGACTCCTGGGGCCAGGGTCACAGCACCTTAGGTGCCTCTGGGAGGAGGCAAGGGAATTGAAATGGGAGGATCTGGGAACAAGAGCTCTGCCCATTTTTAAATTGGGTTGTTTGTCCTTTTTGTTGGTCACTGTCATGAGCTGTATAGATATTATACATATTTTGGATATTGTACCCTTATTTCCCAGATAGTTTCCAAAATTTTCTTCCATTCTGTAGGTTTTCACTTTCTTGATAATACTCTTTGATGCACAAACGGTTTTCATTTTGTTGAATTCCAACTGACCTATATTTTCTTTTGTTGCTCACATTTTGGTGTCACATCTAAGAATCTCCCTGAGAATCAGCCATTGAAAACCCTCCGGAACACACTTGTACTCCGACACACGTAGGGTTGCCATGGTCTGAATACCCTGGATGGCAACTGGTTTTTCTCTAGGCTCTTTCTACTGCCTGTGTTCTCTATCTCCCTCTACAGGTGACTTTCTGTAACTTACCACAATTCCAGGGGTCCTAGTAGGAGCACAGGAGCCCATTAGGCTTATCGCCAAAAAAGCTGGGAATTCTCTGCCTTGTTTTCAGTACCTGGGTCAATAGATAGGTCATGGGTTCAGCCCATCATTGTGCACATATTAATGTGAGACTAGCTTCTGGATATTGCTAATAGATGTCAGTGGTTAAGGAACTAGAGTCACATGTGAAGTTTCAGGAAAAGGCCAGCCAGGAGAGGGCAGTTATGGACTCTGTACTAAAATTAGGTTACCACAGCAAGCTAAACAGAGTTAGACTGATCATCTTATGCAGTGCTCTGGCTAACGTCATAGGCAAACTTGGGCTGATTAAAAAAAAAAAAAATTTTTTTTTTTTTTTTGTAGCAACCATATATTCTTCCTTGTGAAAAAATCTGTAGTTTAGCCATGAAATTAGATCCCGGACCATGTGAAACTCAACATGGAATACTTTCAACCGGGCCTAACTATTTCAAGAACAGGCATCAATTCTATTATACATTGGATCCTTTTCTGTACCTGTTTATTGTTTTCAGTGGAAGACCGCCTGCCCTGTCATCTCCACCCTAGGAGAGATTTTTCTAGCACACCCATTTATATAACTTTAGTAGCCTTGGAGGTAGCATGCCAATAAATTTTGCCCAAGTTGACTCTGCTTCTCAGATTCTTATGGTTAGCTCTGTCTCCTCTACAGTAGGATATCTATATTTTTTAAGAATTCCCCAGGAGAGTAACATCAGGCATCACATTTCCAACAAATATTTCTGTATTAATGGATTTCGTAGGCCTAGCACACACTGGATGCAGGCAGTTGTCAATTTGGTTACAATCTCCCATATGAAGAGTGCTTAGATAGCTCCATGGGATTAAATCCATTTTCCATAAGAAATTTCTTTGCTATAACCCCCCAGCAGCCATGACTGACTACTGTGGGCACGGCCAGAATTACATACAAATATTGACTGTTATCAAAAAAAAAAAAAAAACCTTGCGTTTTGACAGTATGAGAAGATTAGATTAGGGAAGAGCTTTCAAGCTAGTTGTAGTTCCTGATTTTTTCAGAGATGCTTTGGTCCACCTAATTTATACCACATACATTGTCTTCCTTGCATACACTGATTAGTGAACACTGCCCTTGATCACTCAGTTAGTGGGATTCATTTTTGCCTGAGTAAAAGGGCTTGTACTGGTCGGGGAGAGAGAGCATTATAATTAGTAGGAAAATAGGCCAGTACTCCTAAGGGCAGACATTGTTGACAAGATTTACATTGTGAAAAATATATAGTGCAGCTTCAGAAAGAGCAAGAGCTTGACAAAGTGATGGGGGGGCGTTTCAAATATTGAGTTCCAATCACTTAAGGCTGTCCAGAGTCATTTTCCCAATTTATTCTCCAGCTGAATCAATGGACTCCCATTATCAATTTCTACATCATTCCCAATACCTCCTCCTTTTCCTTCTAGCCACTTATACTCATGTAGAAAATGTGAGGCTGAGCTGGCAAACCAGGACATATATTTCTGCAAATAAAACTGAATAAATCTCAGTGGAACCCTGCCATCCCTGGCTGCTGACAGAGGGAGAGGCTGGGCTCACAATCTGAGGCAAACTCGGCTGGTCAGCAATCTCTTGCAGCTTCTCCACATGCAAGGAGCTTAGTTTTGACACTCCCTGGAGGAAACCAGTTCCCTCTGGGCTCCACTGCTGCTGCTGATGGTGTGGGATGAGGAGGAAGCCTCACAGACACACTGGGAAGATGTTCTAAACTGCAGCACATCACTGTTGCTCACCCTGGAGCACACTCCACAGTCCTGGTTGGGCTACACCGAGTCTGTCCTGGATTCCTGTTGCAGGTAGGACTGGGCTAGTGAGACTGAGGTACAAGCAGATGCCATGGAGGCCCCTGATCCTGAATCAGAGAGACTATCCAAAGCATTGTGGATGTCGCCCTGGCCAAGGCTGGTCTTCACTGAAGGTGTGGAATTGCCACTTTCCTGCTTGCTGGTGAAGACGTTCCTGTTCACACAGGGCATAGGAGTGGTCTTCTTTCTCTCCAGGATGGATACAGAGCTGACAGGTGTGTTGTTGTGCCGCTCCTCTTCTGCCCTGACTCCTGGTCAGGCCACTTATTTTTTGGCATAATAGCATGAGGAATCTTAGGTAGGCCTCATGGACTAAATTATAAGAAAAAAAAAAATCCCCCCCAAAATGTGTGTATCACTTTAGCTGGGTTATGATTTCCTGTTCTTCACTGAAGGTGTGGAATTGCCACTTTCCTGCTTGCTGGTGAAGACGTTCCTGTTCACACAGGGTACAGGAGTGGTCTTCTTTCTCTCCAGGATGGATACAGAGCTGACAGGTGTGTTGTTGTGCCGCTCCTCTTCTGCCCTGACTCCTGGTCCTACTCAGGCCACTTATTTTTTGGCATAATAGCATGAGGAATCTTAGGTAGGCCTCATGGACTAAATTATATAAAAAAAAAAATCCCCCCCAAAATGTGTGTATCACTTTAGCTGGGTTATGATTTCCTGTATTCTGTGATCGTCCTCCATTCTGGGATTGTAATATTCTGGTAAAGAGGATTAGGATGGGATGGTAACGCCACCCATACCCAGGTCCCATCCCTGATCCAGTGTAAAAGCAGTTACCCTGGGGTGTGGTCTGTACCACCTCTTATGTGTCAAGAGATAAAAAGGAAAGGGAAGCAAGCAGAGAGTTGGGGACCTCACACCATCAATAAAGCAGCAACAGGAGCAAAGTGCATCCTTTGGACCCGGTGATCCTGCACCTGAGATGCTCCTCTATCAGGGGAAAATTGATGAGAAGACCAACAGAGAAAGAAAGCCTTCCCCTGGAGCTGACACCCTGAATTTGGACTTTCAGCCTACTATATTGTGAAGAAATTAATTTCTGCTTGTTAAAGCCATCCACTTGTGGTATTTCTATAACAGCAGCACTAGATGACTAAGAGAGTTGGAATGGCAGGCTCGCTCTACCTCCTCTGCTTGGGTTAGCACAAGAGGGTACACTGTACACCATGGGATGAACATCCACTGCAGGCTGCTATGGCCCTCTGTCTCAGGTGTTTTATGACCCAGGAGCAGAGAGGTGACTATCACAACACTATACTTTGGCATCATCAATAAGCACTGAATCTCTCGCCATGTGTCACACATCACCTCAACCCACTGGGGGTCACTGAAATCTGGGGGTGGCTCCACATAAAGCTTTTGTTCTTCATGACCCACCATCACCCACGGATGTGTCAGAATTGCCTCTGAAGTACCTCTCTCATTGGGGTCATGAATGAAAATTTTGCTCAACAGGTGTTCATACTGCATAGACATATGGAAGGGAAAGTCCCTTCACTACCTCCTGCCATTGCATCATGAAGGTATTTCCAACAAAAGGCAAAGATCCACCTACCAACAAATACAAGATGACTCCCAGGCTCAACACATCCAGTGCGGGGTCTGTCATGCTTTTCTCCCTGAAAAGTTCTAGGGCAGAATAAAGGAAGGGAGACTGCCACAGAAGGTATACAGCTTGTTGCCCAGGCTGAATTCATTTCCAAGATCAAGACCTGAAAGTTTGCTGCTCATTTTCTTATCCAATACCAGGTTTCCTGTTTTCAGGTCCCTCTGAACCATACGCTTGTTATGACAGTCCTACACCGCTGACACTATCTGGCAGAATTTGGTGGCTTGAGCCCCTTTTTCCCTCATCCTGCCATGAGCCCTTGCATGATGAAACACCTCCCCTCCACTCACTTATTCCATCACTATGTTGAGTGTGTTCTCATTCTTGATGACTTCAAGCAATTTCACAGAAAACACTCCCACAGCTCCATGAAAGTATTTCCACCAAAACGCAGGGATCCACTCACCAACAAATACAAGATGACTCCTAGGCTCCACACATCCACTGGGAAGTCCATCGTACTCTTCTCCCTGGAAGAGTTCTAGGGCAGAATAAAGAAAAGGTATAATTGAAAGCCTTCATAATTTTTACCTCTCAGGATAGTCCACGAATGCTGGAGGAGGTTGCAGGGTCTTCCTAATGATCTTACCTTATTCCCAGTGAGGATAGGTTTGGCCAACTTCACCTTGGTGAAGGTACCTTTGCAGAGGTATTCAGGCATTTCGTAGTCTCACACATGGGTCCGGTCCTCAGAAGAAATGGCCAAGAGGTCCCTGCACCATCTTGGACTTGGGTCAAGTCTTACGTAGCTTAGGGCCAATGGGTCCAAACACAGGATTCAAAGTGGTAAAAACTGATGATTAAAAAAAAAACTAGGCCCCTGGGTGACACAAATTGTTAAGCCATGAAAGATTAGCCAAAATGTTAGTAGTTCAAACGTACCTAGTGGCATCTCCAAAGTAAGTCCTCGTAACTGCTTCTGAAAGGTCACAACATTGAAAACCCGTTTGGGGTTGCTGCAAGTTGTTATCTACTCAACAGCAACTAGTAACATGCAAATAAAAACGGAATTAAAGGAGAAAAAGATGAGAAAAAACATACACTAACTAGAAAAAAATAAATACAAAAAAAGAAAATGAAAAAGTGACAAAAGTCACTTTTATCTTGGGGGTTAGTCTGTGGAGGTTGGATGAGCTCTGCTGGGTCTTCTCAGTGATCCTGGCTGTGAAGGTGGGAATGTTTGGATTCTGATCTGCTGAGTTCCAGTCTCTCATTCAGAGCCCTATCAAAGGGCAAAGTTACAATGAATCTAGTGGGAAAGTTCAGAAAGACGGTGAGATAGGTATATGACGCTCTTATCCCTCCAAAGGGGGGAAGAAAAACCTAGAAAGTATTGCTACCCTGTGAATATCTTGAAAACAGTCAGCAGTTGACATCAACACAGCAAATGCTGAATCAAGGAAAAGATGACTTCAAAAAGGTAAAGAATCTTTGTGGTCTCTTTGCTTGCCCTTGCCCCATCTCCTCCCCGACTCAGTGGTCATCTTATAGCAGCAGCACTTGCTTCTAATCCCAGGGTGGGACCCTGTTCCTGGCTCCAGTTAGAGTACAGGAAATCATTGTGTGTGTCTGTTCTAATCTCTTTGGGGGATGCCTGAAGGACTAATGCAAAGAGCTTGTCTCTTTTACCTAACTTATGACCCAGGCCAGTAGGGTGCCAGGCACTTATAAGGAAAGATTGCAAGAGCCACTAACAGCTCATAGAGGGTTGAGGCTAAACATTATTCTCAAAAACATACAATAGATTGCCTACGGCCTGGGAGCCAAAACTGGGAAGTACTTCTTTGGAAAACAAGGACATTAAAAACCAACAGCCTGTTTGGGGAAAGTTACCAGACTACACATACCTAGAGCAAAATTTATCTTCAGAACCTACCTGAGAAAGACCTACACTGTTTTCCCACTCTTTCAGTGTTTCAGGAGTGACCCAGCACACAGCCAATCTACACAGGCTGGGAGAGGTATTTGTGGGTTTTGTTTTGATTTATTTTGCTTGTTTCTTTTTTCTATGTATTTTTAGCTCCTCTCATTTCAAAATCACTGTAAAAACACCAGATGGGAATTTCCAGTTTCCATTCTAGTATAAAAGGAGCTTGGATGTCCCTTCTATGCTCAGAACAAGAAAAACCTGAAAAGCAACAACTCTTCTTAGCTCTATCAGAGATCTGAAGTCACAGAGCAAACTGCTGACCCAGAAGCTGGAGATACAGATGGACTACTACAAAGAATCACTGCTTACTGGGAACAGAGAATGCCACCACCATTCCTTCCACCTCCTGACCTAGAATCATGTTACTGGGCGCTGATGAGTTGATTCGCACTCATAGCAGCGCAATATGACAGAGTAGAACAGCCCCATAGGATTTTTCAGGCTCTAAACTTCATGGAAGCAAATAGCCACGTATTTCTTCTACGGAGTAACTGGGTGGTTTTTAATCCCGAACCTGTGGGTTCGCAGCCAAGCGCTTAACTATTATGCCACTAGGGCTCCTTACTTCAATGCTAATTGACTAATCCCTGGAGACTGAGAGATATATATTTCACAGGGCCTAGCCTTATGGTACCTTCACACTTCGGGGAATTTCTCATAAAGGAGACCCACTGGGTTTTCACTGTCAAACTATAAGTAAAAGTCTCTCATAATTCCAGTTGGAAAAAAAAAAGTAACCAACTGGAAACACTACTGTGTTCTTGACAACGGTCTACCCTCAAGGGAAATGGTTCTACTACCCTTTAAACCAACCTAATCAACTTCCAGTTTTTAGAGCCTAATAGACTTGAGGAAGGGGAAATACCAAACACCATCTAACCCGCCACATAGGGGGAAAACTCCCTACCTTCAGTCTTCATCAAACATACCACAAAAAAAAAACAAAACCCAGTGCTGTCGAGTTGATTCCGACACATAGTGCCCTATAGGACAGAGTAGAACTGCCCCATAGAGTTTCCAAGAAGCACCTGGCGGATTTGAACTGCCGACCCATTAGTTAGCACCCGTAGCACTTAACCACTACACCACCAGGGTTTCCTCATCAAGCATAGGCTTGACAAAAACGTGGAAACACACACAGACTGAAGAGACTGGGTAAACAACAGGACAAGGCTCAGATATGGCACCCATGTTCGAATTATTGGACCAGGAAATTAAAATAGCTATTGTATGATATTTATTGTATGATAATATGATAAGGGCTCTGGGTAAAAAGTGGACAACACGCAACAATAAAATGGTAATGAAAGTGAACAGACTGAAACTCTAAGAAATATTCATAAAAATATGAGAAATGAAAAACACAGTAACAGAAATGAAAAATGGCACTGACTGGCTTATTAGGAGGTTACACATGTTCAAGGAAAGAATCAGTAAGGTTGAACATTTGTCAGTGGAAACTTCTCAAATTGAAACCAAAAAAGAGTGAAAGAGAATAAGAAAGGTGGGACAATTGCAAAAGGTCTAACATATGCGTAGAGGGAATACCCTTCTTCTCTCCTGAGGATACGTATGACCTACATGCTGGGGCATCATCAAGCAATCAAGGGAATGAGTCAAGAACAGAAAGCTCAAAATCAATATTCTGGGCCTTATCCAGATCGTTTCTCCTACACCATTTTGTAAATCTCCCTTCTTGCTTGAGTATGATTTTTTTCTTCCTTTTTGTCCTTGTCACTCTCACCTGTACAAGTCCTGATATTTCTACTTGTGACACAAGGTCCCCTGTCTTTATCTAAGTCCTAATCATGCCATTCTTCTGTGCTATTTTACTAGTCATTTGGTGAACCCATTCACCACTTTGTTTTCATAGCTCCTTTAGAGCCTAAATATTAAATGGTGAAATTATCAGTTGCCCTATCCTTAGTCATTCACACCCATACCCCAGATGTTTTCATTCAACCCAAGTGCTCATGCTCAAGAATAATTCAGAAAACTTAACTCAAGACAAATTTCTGAGTTACAGCTTTCTTAACCCACACCATAGATACCTGTTCCTCAAGATCAAAGTTAAAGCAGCCCGTGATATCCTTGGCTTAATTTCTTCCTTCTTCTCCCAATTTCTATCCATACTGGATACCATGGTCCATGAACTCAATCAATTCCTTGGAATAGCCCCAAATTCCTTATCTTTTGTCATATCTGCCTTATAAAACCTCAAACCTGGAAGATTCCAGTTATCTGCCATGCCATGGTTACTGCTGGTCTTACGATAACTACTGAAGAAAAAGCACACAACATAATATTTTGGTACTACCATAAACAAAAGTGGAGGGTCATCAAAAAAGAGGAAGACCCTCAACAAGACAGACTGACACAGTGCCTGCAACAACGAGTTCAAGAATAATGATTGTGAGGATGGAGCAGGACTGGGCAGTGTTCCCTTCTGTTGTACATAGTGTCACTAGGAGTTGGAACCGATTCAAGGGCACTTAACAACAACAACATAAGCACAAAATCATCCGCAACAACTGGGAACCATTTATGACGCTCGGAAATTTTACTTTCACTTTATTTGTTGGCGTATTTATTTGCGAGACTAAATGAACAAATGGACAATGGCCAGACCATATGAAAACAGAACTCTGACCTACTATCTGCTCAACCAGCCTAGGATGTCAAGCCACTATCTGCAGCTATCAGTCCAGGAAGCCAAACAACAATCCCTGTAACAATGGGGCCAAAATGGCCAGAGCTTGATGAGTAATTTTCAGCTACCTTAATTTTGGACCCTGCTTCCAACTTGGAACCAATCAGAGAAAGCCAAATGTACCCTCCTAAACAATCAATATAAAATGCACTGGGGGGGCGGAGCCAAGATGGCGGACTAGGCAGACGCTACCTCGGATCCCTCTTACAACAAAGACACGGAAAAACAAGTGAATCGATCACATACATAACAATCTACGAACCCTGAACAACAAACACAGATTTAGAGACGGAGAACGAACTAATACGGGGAAGCAGCAATTGTTTCCAGAGCCTGGAGCCAGCGTACCAGTCAGGTACGGCACAAGCACAGAGAGCTGCTCCACCCCCCTGAACTAACCCCGGGAGGCGGACCAGCCGGTTCCACGGGCGGCGTGGGACGCAGCCGGTAGGAGAAGTCCCCGGGAGGCAGTGACTGCTCTTGGAGCAGAAAGAGCAGCGTCCGAGCCGGGCAACCGTCCCGCAGGGATTTGGACTGGACGCAGGTACGGCATAAACACGGAGAGTTGCTCCACCCCCCTGAACTAACCCCGGGAAGGGGCCCAGCCGGGTCGCGCGGGCGGCATGGGACGCAGCCGGTAGGAGAAGTCCCTGGGAGGCAGCGACTGGTATTGGAGCGGGGAGAACAGCGTCCCAGCCAGGACACTCGGTCACGGCACAAGCACGGGGACCTGCTCCACCCATCTGAACTAACCCCGGGAGGAGGCCCAACTGGTTCTCGGAGACGGCACGGCCACGCGGTTGGAGGGACGAGAAGTCCCCGGGAGGCAGCGACTGATTTTGGAGTCGAGAGTGCACCGTCCCAGTAGGGGAGCCTTGACGCTGGGCGTGGGGCTGGAAGCGGAGGATCTGACCGTGACTCCAGCAGGCCAGACCCCCCGGGGGCAATCTCCACACAGCCAGCACACATAGGCGACGCGCCCGCGGGAATCTCAGATATAATGGTCATTCCAAACAAGACAAGCAACTCTGGCTATATTCTGAGGTGCTACTCTCCTATCTCTCTGTTCCCTCCCCCACCCTCCCCAGGCGGCTTCATTAACATCTGAATAGCCTGAGCCAGAGGGAGAACTCTGATAGGGATCTGACTGCATTTTTTTTTTTAGCGGATTTTCTGGAAAAACTAGTTTCCCAGTGATGGCTCGGAGACAACAATCCATATCAAACCACTTAAAGAAGCAGACCATGACAGCTTCTCCAACCCCCCAAACAAAAGAATCAAAATCTTTCCCAAATGAAGATACAATCTTGGAATTATCAGATACAGAATATAAAAAACTAATTTACAGAATGCTTAATGATATCACAAATGAAATTAGGATAACTGCAGAAAAAGCCAAGGAACACACTGATAGAACTGTTGAAGAACTCAAAAAGATTATTCAAGAACATAGTGGAAAAATTAATAAGTTGCAAGAATCCATAGAGAGACAACATGTAGAAATCCAAAAGATTAACAATAAAATAACAGAATTAGACAACGCACTAGGAAGTCAGAGGAGCAGACTCGAGCAATTAGAATGCAGACTGGGACATCTGGAAGACCAGGGAATTAACACCAACATAGCTGAAAAAAAATCAGATAAAAGATTTTAAAAAAATGAAGAAACCCTAAGAATTATGTGGGACTCTATCAAGAAGGATAACCTGCGGGTGATTGGAGTCCCAGAACAGGGAGGGGGGACAGAAAACACAGAGAAAATAGTTGAAGAACTCCTGACAGAAAACTTCCCTGACATCATGAAAGACGAAAGCATATCTATCCAAGACGCTCATCGAACCCCATTTAAGATTGATCCAAAAAGAAAAACACCAAGACATATTATCATCAAACTCACCAAAACCAAAGATAAACAGAAAATTTTAAAAGCAGCCAGGGAGAAAAGAAAGGTTTCCTTCAAGGGAGAATCAATAAGAATATGTTCTGACTGCTCAGCAGAAACCATGCAGGCAAGAAGGGAATGGGACGACATATACAGAACACTGAAGGAGAAAAACTGCCAGCCAAGGATCATATATCCAGCAAAACTCTCTCTGAAATATGAAGGTGAAATTAAGATATTTACAGACAAACACAAGTTTAGAGAATTTGCAAAAACCAAACCAAAGCTACAAGAAATACTAAAGGATATTGTTTGGTCAGAGAACCAATAATATCAGATATCAGCACAACACAAGGTCACAAAACAGAACGTCCTGATATCAACTCAAATACGGAAATCACAAAAACAAACAAATTAAGATTAATTAAAAAAAAAATACACATAACACACATAACAGGGAATCATGGAAGTCAATAGGTAAAAGATCACAATAATCAAAAAGAGGGACTAAATACAGGAGGCATTGAACTGCCATATGGAGAGTGATACAAGGCGATATAGACCAATACAAGTTAGGTTTTTACTTAGAAAAATAGGGGTAAATAATAAGATAACCACAAAAAGGTATAACAACTCTATAACTCAAGATAAAAACCAAGAAAAACGTAACGACTCAACTAACATAAAGTCAAGCACTATGAAAATGAGGATCTCACAATTTACTAAGAAAAACGCCTCAGCACAAAAAAGTATGTGGAAAAATGAAATTGTCAACAACACACATAAAAAGGCATCAAAATGACAGCACTAAAAACTTATTCATCTATAATTACCCTGAATGTAAATGGACTAAATGCACCAATAAAGAGACAGAGAGTCACAGACTGGATAAAGAAACACGATCCATCTATATGCTGCCTACAAGAGACACACCTTAGACTTAGAGACACAAACAAACTAAAACTCAAAGGATGGAAAAAAGTATATCAAGCAAACAATAAGCAAAAAAGAAGAGGAGTAGCAATATTAATTTCTGACAAAATAGACTTTAGACTTAAATCCACCACAAAGGATAAAGAAGGACACTATATAATGATAAAAGGGACAATTGATCAGGAAGACATAACCATATTAAATATTTATGCACCCAATGACAGGGCTGCAAGATACATAAATCAAATTTTAACAGAATTGAAAAGCGAGATAGATACCTCCACAATTATAGTAGGAGACTTCAACACACCACTTTCGGAGAAGGACAGGACATCCAGTAAGAAGCTCAATAGAGACACGGAAGATCTAATTACAACAATCAACCAACTGGACCTCATTGACTTATACAGAACTCTCCACCCAACTGCTGCAAAATATACTTTTTTTTCTAGCGCACATGGAACATTCTCTAGAATAGACCGCATATTAGGTCATAAAACAAACCTTTGCAGAGTCCAAAACATCGAAATATTACAAAGCATCTTCTCAGACCACAAGGCAATAAAACTAGAGATCAATAACAGAAAAACTAGGGAAAAGAAATCAAATACTTGGAAACTGAACAATACCCTCCTAAAAAAAGACTGGGTTATAGAAGACATCAAGGAGCGAATAAGGAAATTCATAGAAAGCAACGAGAATGAAAATACTTCCTATCAAAACCTCTGGGACACAGCAAAAGCAGTGCTCAGAGGCCAATTTATATCAATAAATGCACACATACAAAAAGAAGAAAGAGCCAAAAGCAGAGAACGGTCCCTACAACTTGAACAAATAGAAAGTGAGCAACAAAAGAACCCATCAGGCACCAGAAGAAAACAAATAATAAAAATTAGAGCTGAACTAAATGAATTAGAGAACAGAAAAACAATTGAAAGAATTAACAAAGCCAAAACCTGGTTCTTTGAAAAAATTAACCAAATTGATAAACCATTGGCTAGACTGACTAAAGAAATACAGGAAAGGAAACAAATAACCCGAATAAGAAATGAGAAGGACCACATCACAACAGAACCAAATGAAATTAAAAGAATCATTTCAGATTATTATGAAAAATTGTACTCTAACAAATTTGAAAACCTAGAAGAAATGGATGAATTCCTGGAAAAACACTACCTACCTAAACTAACACATTCAGAAGTAGAACAATTAAATAGACCCATAACAAAAAAAGAGATTGAAACGGTAATCAAAAAACTCCCAACAAAAAAATGCCCTGGCCCGGACGGCTTCACTGCAGAGTTCTACCAAACTTTCAGAGAAGAGTTAACACCACTACTACTAAAGGTATTCCAAAGCATAGAAAATGACGGAATACTACCCAACTCATTCTATGAAGCCACCATTTCCCTGATACCAAAACCAGGTAAAGACATTACAAAAAAAGAAAATTATAGACCTATATCCCTCATGAACATTGATGCAAAAATCCTCAACAAAATTCTAGCCAATAGAATCCAACAACACATCAAAAAAATAATTCACCCTGATCAAGTGGGATTTATACCACGTATGCAAGGCTGGTTTAATATCAGAAAAACCATTAATGTAATCCATCACATAAATCAAACAAAAGACAAAAACCACATGATCTTATCAATTGATGCCGAAAAGGCATTTGACAAAGTCCAACACCCATTCATGATAAAAACTCTTACCAAAATAGGAATTGAAGGAAAATTCCTCAACATAATAAAGGGCATCTAAGCAAAGCCAACAGCCAATATCACTCTAAATGGAGAGAACCTGAAAGCATTTCCCTTGAGAACGGGAACCAGACAAGGATGCCCTTTATCACCGCTCTTATTCAACATCGTGTTGGAAGTCTTAGCCAGGGCAATTAGGCTAGACAAAGAAATAAAAGGTATCCAGATTGGCAAGGAAGAAGTAAAGTTATCACTATTTGCAGATGACATGATTATATACACAGAAAACCCTAAGGAATCCTCCAGAAAACTACTGAAACTAATAGAAGAGTTTGGCAGAGTCTCAGGTTATAAAATAAACATACAAAAATCACTTGGATTCCTCTGCATCAACAAAAAGAACACCGAAGAGGAAATAACCAAATCAATACCATTCACAGTAGCCCCCAAGAAGATAAGATACTTAGGAAGAAATCTTACCAAGGATGTAAAAGACCTATACAAAGAAAACTACAAAGCTCTACTACAAGAAATTCAAAAGGACATACTTAAGTGGAAAAACATACCCTGCTCATGGATAGGAAGACTTAACATAGTAAAAATGTCTATTCTACCAAAAGCCATCTATACATTTAACGCACTTCTGATCCAAATTCCAGTGTCATATTTTAAGGGGATAGAGAAACAAATCACCAATTTCATATGGAAGGGAAAGAAGACCCAGATAAGCAAAGCACTACTGAAAAAGAAGAAGAAAGTGGGAGGCCTCACCTTACCTGACTTCAGAACCTACTATACAGCCACAGTAGTCAAAACAGCCTGGTATTGGTACAACAACAGACACATAGACCAATGGAACAGAATTGAGAACCCAGACATAGATCCATCCACGTATGAGCAGCTGATATTTGACAAAGGACCAGTGTCAATTAACTGGGGAAAAGATAGCCTTTTTAACAAATGGTGCTGGCATAACTGGATATGATTTGCAAAAAAATGAGACAGGACCCATACCTCACACCATGCACAAAAACTAACTCCAAGTGGATCAAAGACCTAAACATAAAGACTAAAACGATAAACATCATGGAAGAAAAAATTGGGACAACCTTAGGAGCCCTAATACAAGGCATAAACAGAATACAAAACATTACCAAAAATGATGAAGAGAAACCAGATAACTGGGAGCTCCTAAAAATCAAACACCTATGCTCATGTAAAGACTTCACCAAAAGAGTAAAACGACCACCTACAGACTGGGAAAGAATTTTCAGCTATGACATCTCCGACCAGCGCCTGATCTCTAAAATCTACATGATTCTGTCAAAACTCAACCACAAAAAGACAAACAACCCAATCAAGAAGTGGGCAAAGGATATGAACACACATTTCACTAAAGAAGATATTCAGGCAGCCAACAGATACATGAGAAAATGCTCTCGATCATTAGCCATTAGAGAAATGCAAATTAAAACTACGATGAGATTCCATCTCACACCAGCAAGGCTGGCATTAATCCAAAAAACACAAAATAATAAATGTTGGAGTGGCTGCGGAGAGATTAGAACTCTCATACACTGCTGGTGGGAATGTAAAATGGTACAACCACTTTGGAAATCTATCTGGCGTTATCTTAAACAGTTAGAAATAGAACTACCATACAACCCAGAAATCCCACTCCTAGGAATATACCCTAGAAATACAAGAGCCTTCATACAAACAGATACATGCACACCCATGTTTATTGCAGCTCTGTTTACAATAGCAAAAATTTGGAAGCAACCAAGGTGTCCATCAACGGATGAATGGGTAAATAAATTGTGGTATATTCACACAATGGAATACTACGCATCGATAAAGAACAGTGACGAATCTCTGAAACATTTCATAACATGGAGGAACCTGGAAGGCATTATGCTGAGCGAAATGAGTCACAGGCAAAAGGACAAATATTGCATAAGACCACTATTATAAGATCTTGAGAAATAGTAAACCTGAGAAGAACACATACTTTTGTGGTTACGAGGGGAGGAGGGAGGGAGGGTGGGAGAGGGTTTTTTATTGATTAATCAGTAGATAAGAACTGCTTTAGGTGAAGGGAAAGACAACACTCAATACATGGAAGGTCAGCTCAACTGGACTGGACCAAAAGCAAAGAAGTTTCCGGGATAAAATGAATGCTTCAAAGGTCAGCGGAGCAAGTGCGGGGGTCTGGGGAACATGGTTTGCGGGGACTTCTAAGTCAATTGGCAAAATAATTCTATTATGAAATCATTCTGCATCCCACTTTGAAATGTGGCGTCTGGGGTCTTAAATACTAACAAGCGGCCATCTAAGATGCAGCAATTGGTCTCAACCCACCTGGAGCAAAGGAAAATGAAGAACACCAAGGCCACACGACAACTAAGAGCCCAACAGACAGAAAGGGCCACATGAACCAGAGACCTACATCATCCTGAGACCAGAAGAACTAGTTGGTGCCCGGCCACAATCGATGACTGCCCTGACAGGGAGCACAGCAGAGGACCCCTGAGGGAACAGGAGATCAGTGGGATGCAGACCCCAAATTCTCATAAAAAGACCAAACTTAATGGTCTGACTGAGACTGGAGGAATCCCGGCGGCCATGCTCCCCAGACCTTCAGTTGACACAGGACAGGAACCATCCCCGAAGACAACTCATCAGAAATGAAAGGGACTGGTCAGCGGGTGGGAGGGAGACGCTGATGAAGAGTGAGCTAATTATATCAGGTGAACACTTGAGAATGTGTTGGCAACTCTTGACTGGAGGGGGGATGGGAGGATAGAGAGAGAGGGAAGCCGGCAAAATTGTCAAGAAAGGAGAGACTGAAAGGGCTGACTCAAGAGGGGGAGAGCAAGTGGGAGTAGGGAGTGAGATGTATGTAAACTTATATGTGACAGACTGATTGGATTTGTAAATGTTCACTTGAAGCTTAATAAAATTTATTAAAAAAAATATATATATATAAAATGCACTGCTTGTAGTTAGCCTACTTCCAGTTTCCCCATGCCAACAACTCTCAGACAGGGCATACCTGAAGCCTTCCCTTGTTTCCACTTTATAGCTTTCCTACTTTCCTGTCTGCCTTTGAGACTCTGCCAGACTAAAGGGATGCTGTCTGACTCTCTTGCTATATATAGCAAGCTCTGAATACACAGACTTTGTTTGTTATTATGTGGGTATTTTGTATTGGTTTGTTTTATTTTGTTGCTTGTTTTGTTTTTTGGTCTATTTCCACAACTTCTTGATTTTCTCCCAAAGCCTGTTTCAAAATTTCTCCATTCTTCTCATACACACATAATTTCCCTTAACTTGCCTGATATTTCACTGAGAAATTGTAAACTACTAGGTTTAAATTTTACTGTCTGGTTGCCAAATCTGCAAATATCTCTGATAGGCTTCCATTGTTTCCAAATTTCCTCTAATTATATTCAAACAGATTTCTTTTATCCTCCAAAGGTAGTCTGGGCCTCAGCCCTTTTTCCTTCTTAGTAACCTTATGCCCCCAATATTCCCAGGTAGCACCTGTATCTTTGATCTCTCTTTTTCTACTGAATCCTTCCTTCAACATTTATATACATTCAAATCTCTCCCAACTACACAAAATTCTCTCACCTAGCCTTCTTGGGACCCTCCTAAATCACTGCTGTTCCTACTCCTTCCTTTTAGCTGTGAACCACTGACAAAGGGTCATCTATATCATATGTCTCTGTCCACTCACCTCCAACCAACTCCTCAGACCACTCCAAACTTTCTTCTGCCTTCACCATTCTATGACCCCATTGTTACTAGATCCAATGGGAGCTTTTCATTCTTTATCTGGCATGAGCTTTAGGTGGAAAACTTTGAAGTATGTATATTTGGAACAACTTCGATGTCGGAATCTTCTTTCACTGCTGTAAATCTTATAAAATCTACTTACAGAGCAGGTATATCTGATAAGTCAGCTAACAAATTGAGATATGCTGTAAGTGGAAAGGACAAACTGAATTTCTGGAAGTCAGCACACACACACACACACAAATATAAAGTATCTCATTACTAATTTTTATGGTGATTGCATGTACAAATGGTAATAGTTTTGGACACAATGTGTTAAATAAAATATACTATTAAAATTAGTTTCACCTTTTTTGAACTTTCTTTTAGTGTGATTACTAGAAAATTTAAACTTACAGAATGTACAGTGCAAAATACCACTATTAGGCAGCCCTGGTCCAAGACACTTGTTGAAGAGAAAAATTAATAGCAGACATTTTACTTTGATTTTAAGGTTTTCTTACCCACAAAACCAAATATTCACTATAAAGAAATTCCTGACCAAAATTAATCCTGCCAGCGGCTTTCTTTCACCCAGAGTTGCAAATCTTTTCTTTCTTTTGGGAAGCTAGGCTTACTAAATTTGAATTTCAAAAGATATGGCTGAATGGAGGGGCAGAGACCATCTTGTGACCTGATATCAACTGATTTCAGTAAAAAAGGACAGGATTCTATCAATCATGTTAATATTAACCAGTAATTGTTCTATATTTCTCCCTCCTCTTCTCTTTATAATCTTCATTGTACCTAGCTTCTTCAAGCCATTTTCTTTGTATGGAATCAAAACAGTCTCCCATATCCCTGTATGCATGCAGTAGAGCCCAGGTGGTGCAACAGTTAAGTGCTTGACTGCTCACCCAAAGGTTGGTGCTTCAAACCCCCCAGTGACTCTGCAGGAGAAAGGTGTGGCAATCTGCTTCCACAAAGATTGCAGCATTGGAAACCCCTGTCCTTTAGAGTCACTAAAGGACAACTCAAGGGTCTACTCAACAGCTATGGTTGGTGGGTGGATATGCATATAGAATAACTGCTCAGAATAAGTCTTATGTTCAAATTTTAAGTTTTGATTATTTTTAACACATGAATGAAAACTAAGCCCGTAGAAAGTGGTCAGGGGAAAAAATTCCCAAGGAAAGATGTCTTCCTCCCTACTCCCACATCAAGACACAGCAACCATTCACACAACATACACAAACACACAAATACATACAAACATTCATAAACACACCAACACACACACAAATACACATGCTACAAAACCAATCAAACATCATCTCACATTTCCATTACTATTTCTCAAATGCCATGAAGTTGCAGTCCTATATAGTTCTAACTGGATGATCTTAAGAGAGAAGCCAGGTATTGAGATAATTTGCTGGTCTGGGAATGGAAACCCTGGTGGTATAGTGGTTAAGAGCTATGGCTGCTAACCAAAAGGTCGGCAGTTCTAATCCACCAGATGCTCCTTGGAAACTCTATGGGGCAGTTCTACTCTGTCCTATAGGGTTGCTATGAGTTGAAATTGACTTGATGGCAATGGTTTCTTTTGTTTGTTAGGGAAGAGCCAAAACCAGAGACAAAGAATCAAAACCAGGTGGCTCTGAGCATGCCCTGAGGACATCAGAAGGTCTTCAGTTTCCTGTCCAGGCGAAGTGGCTCCTTTCCACCACTGACGATACCACCTGGGAGATCAAATTAAAGATGAATCTGATTCAGACAAGGGAGCTCGGAAAGTGGGTCTCCCGTATGCACAAGAGGAAGAGAGGACTCCCGAATGCTGCCAGGCCCCAGTGGGATCCCCTAGAAGGGATCAGTCCCTCTGTCCTATGAAACTTCTTCTTCATCCCACACTACTATTTCCCCTCAACCTTATCCCCTGCCGCCACACCTAGTCCAGAGAGGCGTTCGTGGCTGGTCAACTTCAGCTTGGACCTCCGTGCTCTGGGGTCTTTATCCAGCTCTGCACTTCGACCTCTGCCTTCCTCACCATTCAGGGCCCCAATCCTCCTACAGGGGCCATCACAGACCTCCTAGCAGGGCCCCAAAATGCCTCTTCCAGAGGTCAATGACCCCAAGTGGCACCCTCTCCACATCCCTGATTGTCCAAGTGCTTAGTCTGTGAACACTCTACAACCAAGAAACAGAAACACACCATTCAAAAATTACGGGCAATGGCTCCTTCGTGGATGTGTCCCATGATCTTCATTACTCTGGACGTTGGGCAGTCTGTGATGTTACAGATGCTCCAGGAATAGGAGAACTACCAGCAATTCAGACAAAATGTTCCTGTACTCACATGGAACATGCTCTTTCTTGCAAATTCTCATCTCGTCTAACCACACTCAGCCCACTCCCTACAGCGTCCAAATGAGGGTTCTGCTCCTAGCACTAGTTCACCTGAAATTATCTTATTGTTGTCGTTGTTAGGTGCCATTGAGTTGGTCCTAACTTACAGAAACCCTATAGGACAGAGTAGTACTGCCCCACAGGGTTTCCAAGTAGCAGCCTGTGATTTTCAACTGCCAACCTTTTGGTTAGCAGCTGAACTCTTAACCGTTACACCACCAGGGCTCTATAATTAGAGAGTTTTTTTTTTTTAAGTTGTGAATAACTGTCTAGTGATTGATGAATTATTTAGAAAAAATAATGTTAAATCCTCACTCCATAATCGCCAATATATTTTCAATATTATATGTGGAAGAAGTGACCATGCTAGCTATCAGAAGAAAACACGGAAAAATGTATAGATAATATAAATTTAAATACAGATATAATGTAAGAAAGGAGAAGCTCTTTCTGAATATGCAGTTTGTGTTAAAAATAAGAGAGAAAAAGATGGATAATTAGACCAAAAATGGAAAAACTCTGAATAAGAAAAGGTGCCCTGCAGAAAACTAAAAGGCAAAAAAAAATCTATTTGACTGATAAAAGTTTTTACATTTAATATATAAATTCCAAATTATAAATCATAAAAAGATTAATCTACCACCTGTCTGTCAGCTTGTCATACCGTGATGGCTTGCAAGTTGCTGTGATGCTGGAAGCTATGCCACTGGTATTTCGAATGCCAGCAGGATCACCCATGGTGGCCAGGTTCAGCAGAGCTTCCAGACTAAGACAGACTAGGAAGAAGGACCTGTCGGCCTCCTTCTGAAAAAATTGGCCAGTGAAAACCTTACGAATAGCAGCAGAACACTGTCTGATTTCGTGCTGGAAAATGAGCCCGTCACGTTGGAACGCGCTCAAATTGCAATTGGGGAAGAGCTACTCCCTCAAAGTAAACTTGACCTTAATGACATGGAAGGAGTAAAGTTTTCAGGACTTCCATTTGCTGATGTGGCATGACTCAAAATGAGAAGAAACGGCTGCAAAAATCCGTTAATAATCAGAACGTCGAATGTAAATGTATAAATCTAGGAAAATTAGAAATCATCAAAAATGAAATGGAGTGCATGAAGATCAATATCCTAGGCATCTGAAAGCCCAAATGGACTGCTACTGGCCATGCTGAATCAGACAAAATCATACATTCTACTATGCCAGGAATGACAAATTGAAGAGAAATGGTGTTGCATTCATCATCAAAAAGAACATTCAAGATCTATGCTGAAGTACAAAGCTGTCAGTGATGTAACAATATGCATAAGCTACAAGCAAGGTTAGTGAGTACAACTATTATTCAAATTTACAAACCAACCACTAAAGCCAAAGATGAAGAAATTAAAGGTTTTTACCAACATTTGCAGTATGAAATTTATTAAACATGCAATCAAGATGCACTGATAATTACTGGTGATTGGAATCCACAAGTTGGAAAAAAGAAGGACCTGTAGTTGGAAAACATGGTCTTGATGATAGAAATGATAATGGAGATTGCATGATAGAATTTTACAAAACCAACAAAATATTCACTGCAAATACCTTTTTCAACAACAGAAACAGTGACTATATATGTGGACCTCACCAGATGGAAAACACAGGAATGGAATCGACTGCATCTATAGAAAGACAGATGGAAAAGCTCAATATTATCAGCAAGAACAAGGCCAGTGGCTGGATGCAGAACAGACCACCAATTGCTCATAAGCAAATTTAAGTTCAAGCTGAAGAAAATTAAAATAAGTCCACAAGAACCAAAATATGGCCTTGAGTATACTCTACCTGAATTTGGAGGCCATCTCAAGAACAGATTTGACACATTGAACACTAACGACTGAAGACCAGACAAATTATGAAATGGCATCAAGGACACCATATATGAAGACAACAACAGGTCGTTAAAAAGACAGGAAAGAAAGAAAATACCAAAATGGATGTCGGAAGAGACTCTGAAACTTGCTATTGAACATAGAGCTACTAAAACAAAAGGAAGAAATGACGCAGTAACAGAGCTAAACAGAAGATTTCAAAGGGTGGTTCTAGAAGACAAAGTAAAGTATTATGATGAACTGTGCAAAGACCTGGAGTTAGAAAAGCAAAAGGGAAGAACACACTTGCCATTACTCAAGCTGAAAGAACTGAAGAAAAATTTCAAGCCTTGAGCTGCAATTCTGAAGGATTCTACAGGCAAAATATTGAATGACACAGAAAGCACCAAAAAAAAGAGGGAAGGATTACACAGAGTCACTGTACCAAAAAAAATTGGTCAATGTTCAATCACTTCAGGAGGTAGCATATGACCAAGTATTGATGTTATTGAAGGAAGAAGTCCAAGCAACACCGGAGGCATTGGTGAAAAACTAGAACATTGACAGAATTCCATTCGAGATGTTTCAACAAATGGATGCAGTGCTGGAAGTGCTCACTCATCTATGACAAGAAATTTCGAAGACAGCTACCTGGCTAACAGAATGGAAGAGAACCATATTTCTGCCCATTCCAAAAAAAGGTGATACAACAGAATGTGGAAATTATTGAACAGTATCATTAATATCACACAGAGGTAAAATTTTGTTGAAGTTCGTTCAAAAACAGTTGCAGCAGTATATTGATAGGAAACTGCCAGAAATTCAAGCCAGATTCAGAAGAGGGTGTGGAAGGGTGGATGTCAGATGGATCTCTGAAAGCAGAGAATACCAGAATGATATTTACCTGTGTTTTATTGACTATGCAGAGGTATTCAACTATGTGAATCCTAACAAGCTGTGGATAACATTGTGAAGAATGGGAACTCCAGAACAGTTAATTATGCTCAGTTGGAGCCCGTGCATGTATCAAGAGGCAGTCATCAGAAAAGAACGAAGGGATATTGCGTGGCTTAAAATCAGGAAAGGTTGGCATCAGAGTTGTATTCTTTCACCATACTTATTCATATCTGTATGCTGAGGAAATAATCTGAGAAACTGGACTATATAAAGAAGAACATGACATCAGGATTGGTTGAAGACTCATTAAAAACCTACAATATGACCCAATCTTGCTTGCTGAAAGTGAAGAGAACTTGAAACACTTACTGAGGAAGACCAAAGACTACAGTCTGCAGTATGGATTATACCTCAACATAAAGAAAACAAAAATCCTCACTACTGGACCAATAAGCAACATCATGATAAACAGAGAAAGGACTGAAGTTGTCAAGGACTTCATTTTACTTGGATTGACAATCAATGCCCATGGAAGCAGCAATCAAAAAATCAAATGATGCATTGCATTGGGCAAATCTGCTGCAAAAGACCTCTTTAAAACATTGAAAAGCAAAGATGTCACTTTAAGGACTAGTGTGCACCTGATCCAAGCCATAGCATTTTCAATAGCTCCATATGCATGGGAAAGCCGGGCGTGAATAAGGATGAATGAAGAAGAATTGATGCCTTTAAATTATGTTGTTGGTGAAGAACATTGAATATACTCTGGACTGCCGGAAGAACAAACAAATCTGTCTTGGAAGAAATACAGCCAGAGTGCTCCTTGGAAGCGAGGATGGTGAGGCTACACACTTCAGACATGTTATTGGGAGAGACGAGTCCCTGGAGAAGGACATCATGCTCGGTTAGGTAGTTGTTGTTGTTGTTGTTGTTAGGTGCCTTCGAGTCGGTTCCAACTCATAGACCCTACATACAATAGAAGGAAACACCGTCTGGTTCTGTACCACCCTCAAAATTGTTGTTATGCTTGAGCCCAAAATAAGAAAAATAGAAGCCAAATAAAATCATCCAAAACAACTCCACCCTTCTTCAGACATTGAGGAAAGAAAGAAAAGGTGCAGCCCAAGGGAGCCACCCAGAGTATGGGCTTCTCCCACAGGGTAGCTGTCCAACAGCGCCAGCCCCAAGTGGGATTGGCAATCCCAGTAGTGTTCTGTGGGGGATTGGTGGAGGCAGGAAGAGTATCTGCTTATAAATACGGCTTGAATATAAATAGGGCTTGAATACATTTCTATCTGAAGCGAAGGGATGTGAGGAGGCCAGGAGCAGAAGCCAGAGTGGACATTCCCTTCCGTCGTCTCCCCTCCTCACCATCACATTGTTGCTCATTGTGCCAACCTATATCACTGAGGGTCTTTTCTGACCCTCTACTTTACCAAGTATGATGTCCTTCTCCAGGGACTGATCCCTCCTGACAACACATCCGAAGCATGTGAGACGTAATTTCACCATGCTTGCTTCTAAGGTACATTCTGGTTGTACTTCTTCTAAGACAGATTTTTTCATTCTTTTGGCAGTCCATGGTATACTCAATATCTTTTTCAACACCACAATTCAAAGGCACCAATTCTTCTTTGATCCTCCTTATTCATCATCCAGCTTTCATATGCATGGGGCATGACTGAAAATATCATTACTTAGGTCAGGCACACATTAGTCTTCACGGTGACATCTTTGCTTTTCAACACTTTAAGAGGTCTTTTGCAGCAGATTTGCCCAACGCAATGCATCTTTTGATTTCCTGACTGCCGTTTCCATGGGTGTTGATTGTGGATCCAAGTAAAACGAAATCCTTGACAACTTCAATCTTTTCTCTGTTTATCATGATGTTGCTTATTGGTCCATTTGTGAGGATTTTTGTGAAGAGAACTTGAAGCACTTACTGAAGAAGATCAAAGACTACAGTCTTCAGTATGGATTACACCTGAACATAAAGAAAACAAAAATCCTCACTACTGGACCAATAAGCAACATCATGATAAACAGAGAAAGGACTGACGTTGTCAAGAACTTCATTTTACTTGGATTCACAATCAATGCCCATGGAAGCAGCAGTCAAGAAATCAAAAGATTCATTGCATTGGGAAAATCAGTTGCAAAGGAACCCTTTAAAGTGTTGAAAAGCAAGGATGTCACCTTGAAGTATAAGGTGCGCCTAACCCAAGCCACAGTATTTTCGATCACATTATATGCATGTGAAAGCTGGACAATGAATAAGAAAGATCGAAGAAGAACTGACATCTTTGAATTGTGATGTTTGAAAAGAATATTGAATATACCTAGGACTGTCAAAAGAACAAACAAATCTGTCTTGGAAGAAGTACAACCAGAATGCCCCTTAGAAGGAAGGATGGCGAGACTGCATCTTAAATACTTTGGACATGTTGTCAGGAGGGATCAGTCCCTTGAGAAGGACTTCATGCTTGGTAAAGTAGAGGGTCAGAAAAAAAGAGGATGACCCTCAATGAGATGATTGACACAACGGCTGCAACAACGGGCTCAAGCATAACAATGATTGTGAGCATGGTGCAGGAATGGACAGTGTTTCCTTCTCTGGTACATAGGGTCACTGTGAGTTGGAACGGACTCGACAGTACTTAACAACAATTGTCAACAACGACCCCTGCACTACTTAGTCCTACGGACACTTTTCTTTTTAACATATTACATAAATTAATTGGTCAAGCAAGGAAACAAACACTGTGATCTCTCAGCTCTGGGCTGAGCTGGATTGGCTCTTGGGTAACCTCAGTAAATACTGTCAGGGTCCCTTCTCTCTGACCCTTTTCTGCATCAGCCTCTGGGCTCTTGGACTCAACGTTTCCAAAGAACAAACTTCCAGTGGGAGGCATACGGGCTCTTAAGCATCCTGTATTCAGACTTCCACTTAATCCTACTTTTCACCCATCTGTTCCACTACAGGATACCTGAATCCTCCAGTTCAGAGCTTCTCAGCAATTTGCAGCATGAATCACCTTGCTTATACTGCTGCTACTGTAGCTTAAGTTTTAGCTTTGTCATGCTTGCTAAAATGCTCCTACTCACGCATCTACATTCATGCCTCCTTGACACTTCTATTTATTCTTGTGATTACATACTTTGGACATGTTGTCAGGAGGGATCAGTCCCTGGAGAAGGACATTATGCTTGGTAAAGTAGAAAGAGAGTCAGCGAAAAAGAGGATGACCCTCAATGAGATAGATTGACACAGTGGCTGCAACAATGGGCTCAAGCGTAACAACGAGTGTGAGCATGGTGCAGGACCAGACATTCCTTTTGTTCACTATCACTGAAGTGGACTTATGGAAAAGTGGAGGCAAATGTTTATGTTCATTTTTTGATGATTATAAGGAATCATCTAATAAAATTCTTAGATGCATTTTTACACACTATTTAAGTTTAATCCCATGTCCTACTGTCTTAGAGCTAAATAACTGTTTTATGTGTATGTGCATGTGTATGCAGATAAGAGGGCATCAGTATTAGACTCAGGTTAACTGAGCTGTAATTTTATGCTATTAATATATTTAATCACAATTGGTTCTTTTTTACTACTTTTCATCACATATTTTATAAGTAGCTTAAGTTTAAAAATCTACTTTTTTCTTTTACAAATCGATATTAAATCTATGCCAAAAGAAGTTCCTTTCCAGGAATGACTAGAAACTGCCTTGCCTGGAACATAAAAATAATTTTTCAAAATATAGCAGGACCTCTTTCTTATTATACATGCTGATGGCCCACCTACCCACATTAGGAAAATCTAAAGAAAAAAATTAATAATATAAAATGAATCATAACTCCCTGTATGTGGACCCCAGAACCCAGGTGCTTGGTATAACTAAAATGGCTGGCCCAGATCTAAATTAAACTCCATTTTGAATTAAACTGCGTCTTGGCCTAAAATTCTCTGCTTCTGCTGCCCTAAAAAGACAGTTCAGCTTCTTGTAAAAGTTTAACTGTTTGCAACACAGAAAGGAGCAAGGGTTAAGGCTTTAGCTTCTATTAGGAATTGTTTCTTAAAAGATGTTTGCTAAGGATGTTTACACAGCTTGGTCTAAGAAGAATGTCTCAGTCAACATGTTCCAGGAGGTTAGTGAATAGAACTGATAATGTAATAAAGTTGGTAGATTAATGATCTCCCTTGTAATTTCTTGTCATTTATCTCCTCTCTGCCCGAAAGCACGTAGCCCTTTGTTTTTCTCCCCCCAGTGAAAACCTCACCATCCTTCTGCAACTTGGAACACTACAACATCCTGCCTGGTGCTAGTGCGTTTCCCAGATTCACAAATCTCTCTCTCTACCTCACAATAAAATGCTTTGCTTTCACTTCCAACAGAATGTAAAAACCGATGCTTCGCTACAACAACTCTCACAGATAGAACATTATAAAAATTATCTACAATAATTTCATTTTTATGACCCTATTTCTTTTTGCTATTAGTTTAAAAATATTCTCATGGAGTCCAGAAATAAACTCTTACGTCTATGGCTAATTCATTTTCAATAAAAGTGTCAGTTCTATGGGATGGGAAAAGGATAGTCTCTTCTACAAATGGTCCTTAGACAACTCTATCTCGGTATGCAGAAAAAAATTAAGCTGGATGTATTAAAAAAAAGAAAAAAAAAATTTTTTTTTGCACCTCTACCTTGTACTATATACAAATAAGAACTCAAAATTCATCAGTGAGGTAAATATAAGAGCTAAAACATAAAACATGTAAAAGAAAATACAAGGTGAACCTTCGGGACCCTGTTTTTGGTCCTAGTTTCTTAGATATGACACCAAAAGATGAGCAATAAAAGAAAAAAATAGTTAAGTTGGACTTCAACAAAATGAAAAACATTTGCGCATCAGAGAACATCATCAAGAAAATGAACACCATTATCAAGAAAGTTAAAAGACGACCCACAGAAATGGGAGAAAATATTTTGAAACCATATGTGGGATAATGCATGTGAAAGCTGGACAATGAAAAAGGAAGACCGAAGAAGAGTTGACGTCTTTGAATTGTGGTGCTGGCAAAGAATACTGAATATACCATGGACTGCCAAAAGAATGAACAAATCTGTCTTAGAAGAAGTACAACCAGAAAGCTCCTTAGAAGCAAGGATGGCCAGACTGCGTCTTACATACCTTGGACACGTTGTCAGGAGGGATCAGTCCCTGGAGAAGGACATCATGCTTGGCAGAGTACAGGCTCAGCGGAAAAGAGGAAGACCCTCAACAAGGTGGATTGACACAGTGGCCGCAACAATCAGCTCAAGCATAACGATTATAAGGATGGCGCAGGACCCGGCAGTGTTTCATTCTGTTGTGCATAGGGTCGCTATGAGTCGGAACTGACTCGACGGCACCTAACAACAACAATGTGGGATAAGGGTTCAATACCCAAAATACATAAAATATCTAAAGAACTCCTGAAACTCACCAACAAAAAAGACAAACAACCCAGTTAAAACCCGAGCAGAAAGCTCTGGTTCCAAGATCCTCCCACTTTGAATCACTCCTCTCCTCCCACACCCACTAAACCCGCTGTCACCTGCCCCTCCCGTGGGCCCCGCCTCTTCCGTGGACCCCGCCCCTCCCACGGGCCCCGCCCACCGAGCGCGCCCCCTCCCAGCGGCCCCCGCGGACCCATCCCCACCACTACCACCCTGAAGGGCAGGCAGAGCAGCAACACGGCGGCCCGGGCGCAGGTCCTGCGGCCCTGGAGGAGGAGGTGGGTCTGCCCTGGGACTGGGGACTCGTCTGGGAAACGCGCGGAGGGCGAGGTACCGGGCCTCTTCTCCGCCTACCCGGCACCGGCACCGGGGCCCGCGCTGCCCGACATCCCGCCCCGCGCCCACGCCGCCTGGCCACCACCTCCTCCAAGAGCTCTTCCCCGGGGTCGGGACCCCGCCTCAGCTGGAAGATCTGCAGTGACTTGACGCGGACAGGGCCCCTGCGCTCCTTGCTCTTTGACCCCTGGCCCTTCCCGTGACCCTGGAGGTCTTGGCTGCTCCACACCCACTTCACGGGGGCTGGAGGCCTGCCTGGCAGGCGGGCCCTTCACAGCTCCATACCCCAGTCTTTGCTGAAGGGTCAGCGGGAATCCCTTTGGCTTGGGAAGGGGGTGACTACAGACACTCTGTGCCCCTTTCTCCTCCCTCTGCTTTTGTCCTGGCAGCTAAGTCAGGACCTCAAAGCTGGACTGGGTGGGGTTCTGCTGAGAGAATCCACTTCAAATCATGTGCATGCCCTGTGCTCAGAGGAGGGAGTATGAAACCCTTCAGGAACCGCCAGCAGCAGGGAGGTTGATGGAATGGTGAAATGGGGAGGATGTCAGAGGAGTAGTTGTTGTTGTTAGGCACCCTCAATTTGGTTCATAACTACCATATGTACAACAGAAACGAAACAAACACTACCCGGTCTTGCACTATCCTCACAATCATTGCTATGTTTGAGCACATTGTTGCAGCCCCTGTGTCAGTCTATCTCATCCAGGGTCTTCTGCTTTTTTGCTTTTTTACGTTGCTGACCCTCTACTTTACCAAGCATGATGTCCTTCTCCAGGGACTGGTCCCTCCTGATAACGTGTTCAAATTATGACACAGGAAGTCACCATCCTTGCTTCTAAGGACCATTCTGGCTGTACTTGTTACAAGACACATGTGTTCGTTCTGGCAAGTCCATAGTATATTCAGTATTCTTCACCACCATAACTGAAAGTCATCTTCGGTTTTTCTTATTTGCTGTCCAGCTTTTGTATGCATATGAGGCAATTGAAAATACCATGCCTTGAGTCAGGCACACCTTGGTCCTTGAAGTAACATTTTGCTTTTTAACACTTTAAAGAAGTCTTTTGCAGCAGATTTGCCCAAGGTAATATGTCATTTGATTTCTTGACTGATGCTTCCGTGGGCATTGATTGTGGATCCAAGTAAAATGAAATCCTTGACAACTTCAGTCTTTTCTCTGTTTATCATGATATTGCTTATTAGTCAAGTTGTGAGGATTTTTGTTTTCTTTATGTTGAAGTGCAATCCATACTGAAGGCTGTCCTCTTTAATCTTCATCAGTTATGTGCTTGAAGTCCAGTTCACCTTCAGCAAGCAAGGTTGTGTCACCTACATATCACAGGTTTTTAATGAGTCCTCCCTCCTCCAGTCTTGATGCCACATTCTTCTTCATACAGTACAGCTTCTCGAATTATTTGCTTAGCATACAGATTGAATAAACATGTTGAAAGGATACAACCCTGATGCAGCTTTTAAATTTTAAATTTAGGTCTATGACCCAACACAAATCAATTTTTGTATGTATACGTGTGAACGTAGGGAGGCAAGGTTTATTTATTTATTTTTTTATTTATTCTGTGTGGATATTGTTACTCTAGCACTATTTCTTTGATTTAATTCCTTTGGAAACTTTGTGGGAATTTACGTGGCTGTGTTAATGTGCCTCCGTGCATCTGTCAGTTTGTCATACTGTGGTGACATGTGTGAGGCTGGAAGCTATTCTAACAGTATTTCAAATACCAGTAGAGTCACCCATAGGGGACGGGTTTCAGTGCTGCTTCCAGAGTAAGACAGGCTAGGAAGAAGGACCTGGTGG
The DNA here is from genome assembly GCF_024166365.1 of Elephas maximus indicus. Lineage (NCBI taxonomy): Eukaryota > Metazoa > Chordata > Mammalia > Proboscidea > Elephantidae > Elephas > Elephas maximus. The sequence continues at coordinate 16,504,428 of NC_064821.1, forward strand.
CCTACTTCTGAAAAAATTGGCCAGTGAAAAACGTAAGAATAGCAGTGAACATTGTCTGATATAGTGACAGAAGATGAGACCCTTAGGTTGAAGGCACTGAAAATACAATTGAGGAAGAGTTGCCTCCTCAAGTAGAGATGATCTTAATGACACGGATGGAGTCAAGCTTTTGGAACCTTCATCTGCTGATGTGGCACGACTCAAAGTAAGAAGAAACAGCTTCAAACATCCATTAATAATCAAAGGGGAATGTACGAAGTATGAATCTAGGAAACTTGGAAGTTGTCAAAAAAGGACTGTATAAAGATCGATATCCTAGGCATTAGTGAGCTGAAATGGACTGGTATTGGCCATTTTGAATTAAACAATCATATGGTCTACTATGCTGGAATGACAAATTGAAAAGGAATGGTGTCTCACTGATCATCAAAAAGATCGTTTCAACATCTATCCTGAAGTACAATGTTGTTGGTGATAGGATGATATCCATATGCCTGCAAGGAGGACCAAATTAATATGACTATTATTCAAATTTACACAAGAACCACTAATGCAAAGACAAGGAAATTGAAGATTTTTACCAACTTCTGCAATCCAAAATTGATCAAACATGCCAACAGGATACACTGATAATTACTGGAGATGAGAATGTGAAAGTTGGAAACAAGAAGGATCAGTAGTTCGAAAATATGGCCTTGGTGATAGAAACAACAGTGGAGATTGCATGATAGAATTTTGCAAGACCAACAACTTATTCATTGCAAATAAATTTTTTCAACATAAACAGCAACTAAACATGTAGACCTCATGGGGTGGAAATAGCAGGAATCAAATCGACTACATCTGTGGAGAAAGTGGATGGAAACGCTTAATATTGTCAGTCAAAACAGGTCCAGGGTCTGTCTGTGGAACAGACCATCAATTGCTCATATTCGAGTCCAAGTGGAAGCTCGAAGGAAATTACAAGAAATCTTCAAGAGGCAAAATATGACCTTGAATATATCTCACCTGAATCTGAAGACTACCTCAAGAATATATTTGACACACTGAAAACACTAAAGAACAAAGACCAGATGAATTGTGGGATGACATCAAGGACATCATACACAAAGAAAGCAAAAGATCATTAAAAAGACAGGAAAGAAAGAAAAGACCAAAATGGATGTCAGAAAAGACTCTGAAACTTCCTCTTGAATGTAGAGCAGCTGAAGTGAATAGAAGAAATGATGAAGTAAAAGAGTTGAACAGAGGATTTCAAAGGGTGGCTCGAGAAGGCGCAGTAAAGTAGTATAATGAAATGTGCAAAGACTTGGAGTTAGAAAACCAAAAGAGAGGAATGCGGTCGGCATTTCTCAAGCTGAAAGAACTAAAGAAAAAATTCAGATCTTCAAATGCAATATTGAAGAATTCTGTGGGCAAAATATTGAATGGATCAGGAAGCATCAAAAGAAGATGGAAGGGATATACAGAGTCACTGTACCAAAAATAATTGAAGTTTAACCATTTCAGGAGGTAGAATATGATCAAGAACCCTTGGTTTTGAAGGAAGAGGTTTAAGCAGCACTGAAGGCACTGGCAAAAAACTAGGCTCCAGGAATTGACAATACCAGTTGAGATGTTTCAACAAATGCATGCAGCACTGGAGATGCTCAGTCACTGATGCCAAGAAATTTGGAAGATAGCCGCCCAGCACCTGAATGTAAGTGGTCCATATTTGTGCCCCGGCCAAAGAAAGGTGATCCAGCAGAATGCAGAAATTACCAAATAATATCATTAATATCACACACGAGTGAAATCTTGCTCAATATCATTCAAAAATGGCCACAGCAGTACATCCACAGGGAACTGCCAGAAATTCAAGTCAGATTTAAAAGAGGACATGGAACAATGGATATCATTGCTGATGTCAGATGGATCATGGCTGAAAGCAGAAAATGTCAGAAAGATGTTTACTTGTGTTTTATTGACTACAGAAAGGCATTTGACTGTGTAGATCATAACAAATTACGGATAACATTGCAAAGAATGGAAATTCCGGAACACTTAATTGTGCTTATGTAGAACCTGTACATAGACTAAGAGGCAGCTGTTGAACGGAACAAGGGGATACTGCGTGGTTCAAAATCAGGAAGGGTGTGCATTGGGGTTGTATCCTTTTACCATACTAAAACTGTATGCTGAGGAAATAATTCGAGGAGCTGGACTATATTAAGAAGAACAGGGTGTCAGGATTAGAGGAAGATTCATTAACAACCTGCGTTATGCAGATAACACAACCTTGCTTGCTGAAAGTGAAGAGGACTTGCAGCACTTACTGACGAAGATCAAAGACTACAGGCTTCAGTATGGATTGCACCTCAAACTAAAGAGGACAAAAATTCCTCAGAACTGGACCAATAAGCAACATCAAGATGAACGGAGAAAAGACTGAAGTTGTCAAGGACTTTAAGGACTTGGATCTACAATCAACACCCATGGAAACAGCAGTCAAGTAATAAAATGACCTATTGCATTGGGCAAATCTGCTGCAAAAGACCTCTTGAAAGTGTTGAAAAGCAAAGATGTCACTTTGAGGACTAAGGTGCACTTGAGCCAAGCCATGATATTTTCAGTCACCTCATATGCATGCTAAAGCTGGACAACGAACAAGAAAGATCGAAGAAGAACAGATACCTCTGAGTTATGGTATTGGCAAAGCTTACTGAAGTATACCACGGACTACAAGGATAACGAACAAACCTGTCTTGGAAGAAGTACAGCCAGATGGTCCTTGGAATTGAGAATGGTAAGACTTCATGCCTCGTACTTTGGACATGTTATTAGGAGGCACCAGTCCCTGTAGAAGGACATCATGCTTGGTTATGTAGAGGATCAACAAAATACTTAGAGCCTTGATGAGATGGACTGACACAGTGGCTGCAACAATGGACTCAAACATAGCAAGCATTGTGACGATGCTGCAGGACCGGGTAGTTTGTTCTGTTGTACATACAGTCGCTGTGAGCTGGAACCTAATCCACGGCACCTGACAACAACAACAACGTTAATGTGGTCAATTTCTCGACTCTGTGTCATTGGTTGATCTACTTCATCATCCTTACACCGTTACACTTTCTTCATTACTGCAGCATTACAGCAACTTTTCAAACAATTTTTTTCCCCAAGATTGGTTTGCATATCCACAAATTCTACATCTGCCTTCATACTTAATGACGAAAGACTGAATACTTTCCCCAGTGTAAAGGAGGAAATGAAAACATGCAACTCAGTAAGCCCAGTGCAATGTGAGAACGGCGGCCGCTGCCTGGACACTCCTGAGTGGTCTACGGGAGCAGGAAAGACCAGTGCGGTGGAAGGTATTTTAGAAGACAGCGTTCAGCACATTGAACACATGACCACGTAGGGAGGCCTTCCTTAAACGTCACTTCCTTAGAGTCACACTCAACATCCAAATTTAGAGATCAGCGTTTCAGCTGAATGTTGAAATATTGCACAGTTTTAAAAAAATACACACACATATATTTTCACACATGTACATGTACTTCTGTGCACATGAATATACATACTTATACATATATCTAAGTATACACATATATATATGCATATATTTTTTAATGTGCTTTATTTTTCGAGCACTTTAAAGTTTTCAGGAGCTGTCTACCTTTGGGAAATTTACAATACATATTAGCATCTTAAAGGCTCTGAGAGGAATTGCAGAATGGTTTACTGAAACCAAATATTCTGGGGACATCCACAACTCCCCTATTTTTCATGGCCTAACTAGTATGTTTATAGACATACTTTACATAAAGCTGAATATTGTTTAAAGTTCCACAGAACAACTCCCCAACCAATCAAAATAAACCTGCCACAAATTAAGCCGATAAGCTTTTTCTCAAACAAACCAAGAATGAACGCTAGGCACAAAAGAAAAACCATGTGCCTGGAAGTGTATTTCATGTGTAGTAATGAGCACACTCAGTTTAATAAAAATATTGCTTCTTCCCATTTGCATGTGGGAGTTCTATGGTAAACTTCTACCTAGATGTTAAATACCCAACTCTGAATCACAACTGGAAGAAAATATCTTTTACCAATGATAACCACAGTGGTTTTAATACAACTCTACTGATTTGGTTTATTAACTAGCATCCTTCTTTCAAGTATAATAACCTATTCTAGTGATCTTAAGCATAAATTAAAATTCATCAGAAGATAAAGAGGCACCTCACCAAACCCAGGGATAGGAATGCAACCCAAATTTATGGAATGCAGTAAATCCAGGGACTGGACCGCTGTGCCTCTCTCACTCTCTCCCCCTTCATCAATGATTCCCCCACCCCTTCACTGTCTTCTTCTGATTCTCAGTCAATATGGCCGAAAAAACATGGCTATAACAGCTCCTGAGTTTCAGGTTACAAGTTCAACCGTGACAAGACACTGAACTCTGATTGATCCACCTTCTGTCAGTTCCCTGCTCCTCCCTACCCCAGACCATCAGGAACCATCCCTGAAAGGTGATGAACATGAACAGAGGACAGGGCAGGGAAGCCATTACCACAAAGAGGGAAAGGGAAAATAGACAACCTGTGTCTACTACATCTGGCAAATTGCTCAAACAAAGCAAAGACAACCCTTGGTTAATCACACACATGCTGTTGATTCCATGACATTAACAACCTAAATGTGGCTTCAGGCTGGACCAGAATTGGTAGAGACTACAAAATGTGCTTTTTCCTTTTTCTCAACTAAACACTGAAAAAGACATCTTAGGAATAATTAACAGCAGCATAGAAGGTGAGAAAGAAGTACTGAAATGGAATTAACAATCCTTAATAAATAATGATCATTCCATGCACCCACTAGGATTCCACCTTTATCGGTTATTCCATAACTATTCTCAAATTAACATTCCTGTGAGCAGGTGTCTACATGGCAAGTTCTGATTCTCTCTTCAGATCTCACAGCCTGATATGAACAAACACACAGACTCATCTCTGCCACTTCCCCATGCCCACCAATGTTGCGGCTACAAACAATGGCTTGCCCTTTCCAGATTTATAGGACAGACGTGTATGAAAAAGTATTGTTTATCTGAAATTCAAATTTAACTGAATGCCTCTTATTTTTTATTTGCTGAGTTTGCCAACCCTACCCAGACCACACTCTGTGCTGTCAATGCTCCCTTGACCTTGTCACCCTTTTCCTTTCACTTAGAGTGCCCCCTCTTGGACAAAATCACCCTTCAAGGGCCAAGAAAGACACTATTTTCTTTGTAAAACATCCCCTATTTTCCTCAGGTAGTTAGACCATTCTAGGATACTTTTCTCAACTCTTGATTAAAACACTTGCCACACTGAATTGGCTACCTATTTCTACCACCGGCCATGACCACTTCAAGGCCACGACTGGGTTTCAGATATCTTTGAATCTCCATGCCTGGTACATAGTAGATATTTCATAAAAGTGAGTGAATGAATGAATGAATTTCTTTGTAAATAAACTACTGCTATCACCTATTAACTCCCATCCCATTTCCCTCTGTGATTCCATGCTCCATCTCCTAAACACAGTATATTTTGAACTTCAGGCCACTCCTTTGTAAGTAGAAAAATTAATTTAGTGAATAAAGCTAGCAAGAAATAGAATCAAGTGAAATAGGTTAGAGGGATGTGGAGTGAAGTGTAATGGAAACTAAAGTGCTGCACATAGTAAGGCTAAGTCCTGTTCATCTCAAGTTTCAGTTGTGTGTGTGTATGGGTGTGTGCATCTATATGTGTATATTGGATTTCAGCACAGAATGCATTTTTACTGTGGGTTCTGGTCAAAACAGTATATGAAAGCCACGGGTCTGTCAGTTTGTCATATTGTGGGGGCTTGCGTGTTGCTCTGATGCTGGAAACTATGCCACTGGTATTCAGATACCAGCAGGGTCACCCATGGAGGACAGGTTTCAGCTGAGCTTCCAGACTAAAATAGACTAGGAAGAAGGACCCGGCAGTCTACTTCTGAAAAGCATTAGCCAGTGAAAACCTTATGAATAGCAGTGGAACACTGTCTGATATAGTGCTGGAAGATGAGCCCCCCAAGTTGGAAGGCACTCAAAAGATGACTGGGGAAGAGCTGCCTCCTCAAAGTAGAGTCGATCTTAACGACATGGATGGAGTAAAGCTTTCAGGACCTTCATTTACTGATGTGGCACGACTCAAAATGAGAAGAAACAGCTGCAAACATCCATTAATAATCAGAACCTGGAATGTACGAAGTATGAATCTAGGAAAATTAGAAATCATCAAAAATGAAATGGAATACATAAACATCAATATCCTAGGCATTAGTGAGCTGAAATGGACTGGTATTGGCCATTTTGAAGCGGAGAACCATATAGTCTACTATGCTGGGAATGACAACTCGAAGAGGAATGGTGTTGCATTCATCATCAAAGAGAACATTTCAAGATCTATCCTGAAGTACAATGCTGTCAGTGATAGGATAATATCCATACGACTACAAGGAAGACCAGTTAATATGACTATTATTCAATTTTATACACCAACCACTAGGGCCAAAGATGAAGAAATAGAAGATTTTTATCAGCTGCTACAGTCTGAAATTGATTGAACATGCAATCAAGATGCATTGATAATTACTGGCGATTGGAAGATGAAAGTTGGAAACAAAGAAGAAGGATCAGTAGTTGGAAGTATGACCTTGGTGACAGAAAAAATGCCAGAGACTGAATGATAGAATTTTGCAAGACCAACGACTTCCTTATTGCAAGTACGTTCTTTCACCAACATAAACGGCTACTATACATATGGACCTCGCCAGATGGAACACACAGAAATCAAATTGACTACATCTGTGGAAAAAGACGACGGAAAAGCTCAGTATCACCAGTCAGAACAAGGCCAAGGGCTGACTATGGAACAGACCATCAATTGCTCATATGCTAATTCAAGCTGAAACTGAAGAAAATCAGAGCAAGTCCACAAAAGCCAAAATATGACCTTAAGTATATCCCACCTGAATTTAGAGACCATGTCAAGAATAGATTTGATGCACTGAACACTAGTGACCGAAGACCAGACAAGTTGTGGAATGACATCAAGGACATCATCCATGAAGAAAGCAAGAGGTCATTGAAAAGACAGGAAAGAAAGAAAAGACCAAGATGGATGTCAAAGGAGACTCTGAAACTTGCTCTTGAACTTCAAGCAGCTAAAGCAAAAGGAAGAATTGATGAAGTAAAAGAACTGAACAGAAGATTTCAAAGCGCCTCTCCAGAAGACAAAGTATTATAATGACATGTGCAAAGAGCTGCAGATGGAAAACCAAAAGGGAAGAACACACTCGGCGTTTCTCAAGCTGAAAGAACTGAAGAAAAAACTCAAGCCTCGAGTTGCAATAGTGAAGGATCCCACAGGGAAAACATTAAATGACGCAGGAAGCATCAAAAGAAGATGGAAGGAATACACAGAGTCATTATACCAAAAAGAACTGGCCGATGTTCAACATTTCAGGAGGTGGCAGATGATCAGGAACTGATGGTACTGAAGGAAGAAGTCCAAGCCGCTCTGAAGGCACTGGCAAAAAACAAGACTCCAGGAATTGATGGAATATCAATTGAGATGTTTCAACAAACAGATGCAGCACTGGAGGTGCTCACTTGCCTATGGCCAGCTTCCTGGCCAACTGACTGGAAGAGATTCATATTTATGCCTAGTCCCAAGAAAGGTGATCCAACCGAATGTGGAAATTATACAACAATATCACTAATATCACACGCAAGCAAAATTTTGCTGAAGATCATTCAAAAACAGCTGCAGCAGTATATTAAAAGGGAACTGCAAGAAATTCAGGCCAGTTTCAGAAGAGGATGTGGAACCAGGGATATCATTGCTGATGTCAGAGGGATCCTGGCTGAAAACAGAGAATACCAGAAGGATGTTTACCTGTTTTTTATTGACTATGGAAAGGCATTCAACTGTGTGGATCGTAACAAACTATGGATAACATTGCGAAGAATGGGAATTCCAGAACACTTAACTATGCTCATGAGGAACATGTACACAGATCAAAAAGCGGTTGTTCAGACAGAACAAGGGGATACTGCGTAGTTTAAAGTCAGAAAAGGTGTGTGTCAGGGTTGTATTCTTTCACCATACCTATTCAATCTGTATAATGAGCAAATAATCCAAGAAGCTGGACTATATGAAGAAGAACGGGGCATGGGGACTGGAGGAAGATTCATTAACAACCTGCATTATGTAGATGACACAACCCTGCTTGCTGAATGTGAAGAGGACTTGAAGCACTTACTAATGAAGATCAAAGACCACAGCCTTCAGCATGGATTACACCTCAACATAAAGAAAACAAAATCCTCAGAACTGGACCAATGAGCAACATCATCATAAACGGAGAAAAGATTGAAGTTTCAAGGATTTCATTTTACTTGGATCCACAATCAACAGCCACGGAAGCAGCAGTCAAGAAATCAAAAGATGCATTGCATTGGGCAAATCTGCTGCAAAGGACCTCTTCAAACTGTTGAAGAGCAAAGATGTCACCCTGAAGACTAAGGTGCGCCTGACCCAAGCCATGGTATTTTAAAATCGCATCACATGCATATGAAAGCTGGACAATGAATAAGGAAGACCAAAGAAGAGTTGACCATATATAGATGGTTCTTTAAAGAACACAATGCAAACATTTTTTACTAGTTAAGCTCAACTATTTTTTTGTTTTAAAGATGACTTCAGGAGATCATTTCAGGTTAAAGTTTAAAGATGACCTCAGGGCAATGGTTTTAGGGAGGTCATCCAGGCTCAATAGTTTGGATTCCATAAGAGTTTCATATTCTGTTGCATATTTCCTCACTTTTGATCAGGATTCTTCTATACAGTCTTTGATCAAAATGTTCAATAATGGTAGCCAGGTACCATCCAGTTCTGGTCTAGTGGCAAAGGAGGCAGTTGTTCACAGTCTTTAGCCTTAAGCCCCTGTTTTCATTCCACCTAGAGCTATTGTTGCTTGTGAAAGCTGAACAGTGAATAAAGAAGACCAAAGAAGAATTGATGCATTTCAGTTATGGTGTTGGCAAGGAATACTGAATATACCATGGACTGCCAGAAGAACAAACACATCTGTCTTGGAAAAACTACAGCCAGAATGTTCCTTAGAAGCAAGGATGGAAAGACTTCATCTCACATAGTTTGGACATGTTATCAGGAGAGACCAGTCCCTGGAGAAAGACATCATGCTTGGCAAAGTAGAGAGTCAGCGAAAAGAAGGAAGACCCTCTGTGCGATGGATTGACACGGTGGTTGCAACAATGGGCTCAAGCATAACAACAGTTGTGAGCATGGCACAGGACTGGGCATTGTTTCCTTCTGTTGTACATAGGGTGGCTATGAGTTGGAAGTGACTTGACAGCACCTGACAACAATAGAGCTGTTGTGCAGAGAATTTGTTCATACCATCAATCCAGCTTCTATCCCATAGCGTTTGAAAGTAGTGACTTGTGTGGACTTAGGCAGTCTTATTGGTTCCCATTTGGCATGTCCAATCAATATGGGCAGAAAGACGGAATTACATACTTTCTCTTTTCCAATACTAGATAGGGGAAGTGTTCCCCAGTCAGACACAATATCCATCCCCATAATATGTTCAGGTAAAGGAGACAACCACTTTCCATAAAGGCTGTTCAAGCATTCCAATTTATCATCCAAAGTTTCATCCTTATCACATTACCCGTTCCATTTCTATATCCTTCCAATCTGCCTGTACTCACTCTTAGGATACAGCCAACAGGCTTTTGGTTTTTCTTGTTGTTGAGAATATACACAGCAAAACATATACCAGCCATTTCTACATGTATAAGCCAGTGACACTGATTACACTTTGAGTTGTGCAACCATTCTCATGTTCCTTTTCTGATTTGTTCCTCCCTAATTAATATAAACTGCTTCTTAAGGTTCCTATCAAATCTTTGGAGTTGCTGTTTTCCCTGTGTGGTTCCATAGAGATAATTCCTTAAAACAGCATAATGCTCAAAAAAAAAAAAAACAAAAAACCCAGCGCCTGGGCAGATATTTATTAGTTAAGCTAAACTGTTGCTTGGTTTTAGGAAGACTTCAGGGGTTATTTTTGCTTTAGGTATTAAAGATATCTCCGGACAGTAGTTTCAGGTGTTCGTCCAGCACTCTTGGCTCCAGAAAGTCTGGAGTCCATGAAAATCTCAAATTCTGTTCTGCATTTTTCCCTTTTTGATCAGGATTCTTCTACAGGATCCTTAATCAAAATGTTCAGGAGGTAGCTAGACACCATCCAGTTCTTCTGGTCTCATGGCAAAGAAAGCAGTTTTTCATGGAGGCAATTAACCACACATTGCATATCCCCCTCCTCTTCCTAACTCTCTTCTTTTGTTGTTCCAGCCCAATAGAGACCAATTTTGGTTCCATGGCTAGGTGCTTGCAAGTTTTTAAGACCCCAGGCATTGCACTACTAACTAGGAGGTAGCACAGAAACGTTAAACACATTAGTAGACCAGTTAACTGGGATGTCCCATGAAATCGTGACCCTTAACCTTCAAACCAAGGAACCAAATCCCGTAAGGTTTTTGGTTGTGCTTAAGCAGGGTCAGCAATTACCCTTTATTTCTTGTTGTTGTAAATATATTTGTTACACATTGAATTATGTCCCCCCAGTATATGTGTTGTACATCCTAACCTCTATGCCTGTGGTTATAATCCCATTTGTGAAGGGACTGTCTTTGTTATGTTAATGAGGCAGGATTAGTGTAGGGTGTGTTTTGAGCCAATCTCTTTGAGATGTAAAAGAGATTAAACAACCAAACAAGGAAGCAGAGATGGGGGAAGAGATCTCCCAGAGCAGAAGCTCCAAGACACAAGGACCTTCCACCAGAGCCTACATAAGAAGAAAGCCTTCCCCTAGAGCCAGCATCCAGAATTCAGCCTCCTAATCTGTAAGAAAATTAATTTGTTTGTTAAAGCTATGCGTTTGCGATATTTCTGTTACAGCAGCAAGAGATACTAAGACATTATCACACAACTTTTGCCAGTTCAACTTTTTATAGGTGTATAACTTACTGACAGCAGTTACAATAATACGCTGTGTAACTCTAGCCTTAATTCAATTTTCCATCACCGTTAAGCACCCTTTCTTCCTCCTCCCTACTGCCCCTCCCAGTGCCGTCGAGTCGATTCCGACTCATAGCGACCCTATAGGACAGAATAGAACTGCCCCATAGAGTTTCTGCCCCTAGTAACCACTAAAAGACTTTGGTTTCTACACATTTGCCTTTTCTTGTTTTTTTTTCAAGTGAGCTTGTACAATATCTGTCCTTCTGTGATTAACTAATTTCACTCAGCATAATGTCTTCAAACTCCATCATCAAGTTTTGATTTTGCAATGGTAGGGAGAGGAAATTTTCCCCAGTCAGACATCATTTCCAATCCCATAATACATTCAAGTAAAAGGAATTTAATCACGTCCAATAAACCCTGTTCATCCAAACTTCCACCTTAATGGTCTCAAATATTGTATCCTCCCTATCTAACTGTAGCTCCCATTAAGATTCACCAACGAATTTTGGAAGCAGTGCCTAGAGCTCCTGTCTCAAGGAGTTCAGAAGGTCTACTGGTCATTTTGCCCACTCATGTTCATATGACCTTGAGTCTCCAGCCAAGGCTTGGACCAAGAACATCAGACCTTCTCAAAGATCCTTATCCTGATTAGATTCTGCACCACTGACCCTGGCAGTTGTAGGTCAGGCTTCTCATTCTCACCTTTGTCTTGCAGGGTTCTCAATTCCTCTAAATGAGGGTCAACAAAATAGATTTATCTAGGGATCTTCAGTATTGGATTACTAGCAGGTCTCCTGTCAGTCCACCCAGCTTCAGAGTGTGCCTTCATATTTTTTTTTTAACCCCATCAGTGTTTGTTTTAGTCCTCAATTTCTTAATAACCTATTGAAGTTCTCCACCCTGCTGAATAGAATCCCTTGACTCCTCCCTTTCCCTTTCCCCTCTGTTGTTCCAGTTCTAAACTTCTTTGCTATCTTCAGCATAAATCTTTCTTTTGGAAATGGCTCTGATGCTAGTGGCTATAGCTTGGTCTTCCATAATGCAAGCTTGACCCAGTGTCAGGATCCTTTCTGAAACTTGCTTTTTCTCTCATTTTAAACTCTCCTTTGATAGGATTATTAGGATAGCGGCTGTAGCTCAGACCGGACAGAATCCAAGCTTGCTCCAGTGTCAGGATCTGCCCCAACACTTTCTTTTCCTTTTTTTGTAAATTAAAAATGTATTCTTTTTTAATATTATACGATATATCTAATTTTCCATTTTAATCAGTTTTAAGTGTACTATTCAGTGGCATTAAATAGATTCAATGTTGTAGAAGCATTACCACTTATTGTTGGCAAAATTTTTTTATCACCCAAATTAGAAACTCTGTACTCATTCAGAATAACTTCCCCTTATTCTTTTCCCCAGTACTGGTATCCTGTAATCTATTTTCTGTCTCTATGAATTGGCCTATTCTAGTTTGTGGGTTTAGATACTTCATATACGCTTACTTTACTTGCTATGTTTTCAGAATCTATCAATATTATGGATCAGAATTTCATACCTTTTTTGGCTGAATAACACGCCATTGTATGTATATCCCACATTTTGTGTACCCATTCATCTGTTAATGGACACTTGAGTTTATACCTTTTGGCTATTGTGAATAATGAATATTGGTTTACAAGTTACTCTTGAGTTGCTGTTTTCAATTCCTTTTGTATATACACATAGGAGTAGAAGCGGTGGGTCTCGTGATAATTGTTTACCTTTCTGATTAAGCACCAGTGTGTTTTCCATAGCAGCTGCACCGTTTTACATTTCCCCCAGCAATGTACGAGTGTTCAAACTTAGCTACATTCTCCACATTATTTTTCATTTTTGAAAATGATTGTTATATCCAGCCTATTAGGTATGAAGTAGTATCTCATTTTGGTTTTGATTTGTATTTTGCTAAGGACTAATCATGTTTATCACCATGTCTTACGATTCTTGGTTATTTGTATACCTTCTTTAGAGAAATATCTATTCGAGTCCTTTGCTCATTTTTAAATTGGTGGTTGGTCTTCTTGTTCTTGAGTTTTTAGAATTCTTTACATATTCAGGATCTTATATCCGTATGAGTTATATGACTTACAAATATTTTCTATTTTATAAAAAAATTTTATAGGTTGTGTTTTTATGATTTCTTGATGTCTTTTTTTTTCTTTCTTTCTTTTAAAACAACTTTTTTTAACCTTTTTGTTTGTAAAAATATACAGAACAAATCATTTGTCAAGTCAGCATCTTCACACATACAATTCATTGATACCAATTACATCAATCATATTGTGCAACTGTCACCAGTATCTACTGCCAAATTTTCTATCACCATAAACAGAAACTTAGTGCTTCCTAAAAAATGATGGACAAAATTTGTAATTTCAATGTAATCCAATTTTTCGATTTTTTATTTTGTTGTTTATATTTTTTGTGTCACATGTAAATACATATTGCCAAATCCTTATAGTTTCTTCTAAGAATGTTATGACATTAGCTGTCATATTTCATTCATGAATCACTTTGAGTTATTTTTGGATAGTGGGAAGAACAAGTCAAACTTCATTCTCTTCCATGTGGAATTCCAGTTATCTTTGTACCATTCGTTAAAGAGACTCTTCTTCCCACCACTGAATGGATTTGGCATCCTTACTGAAAATGAATTGATCTGACCATATATGAATGGGTTTATTTGTAGAGTTTCCATTCCATTCAGTTGTTCTATATGTCTATTCATATGCCAATATCGCACACTTTGATTACTGCAGCTTTGCAGTTGTTTTGAAATTGGGTAGTATGACTTTGATCCCTGTGTTTGAAGATTATTTTGGCTATTCAGGATCCCTAGCAATTCAAGATGAGCTTAAGTTGTGGCTTTTCAATTTCTATAAAAATGGCTTTTGGAATTTTCATTGGGATTACACTGAATCTGTAGATTAATTTAGTAGGATTGTCGTTTTGAGAATATTAAGTCTTCCATTCCATAAACACGGTCTTTCCATTTATTTAGGTCTTCTTGAATTTGTTTCAGCAATATTTTGTAGTTTTGCCTCCTAAGTTAAATTTAGTCTTAAGGATTCCCTTTTTTAGATGCTATGGGAAAAAGAATGTTTCTTTTTTGATTGTTGTGTGTGCTTGAGTTTATTTTCCTTGAAATTTGTTTAGCTTCTTACATTTGTAGATTTACATCTATAATCAAATTTTGGAACTTTTCAGTCCTTATTTCTTCAATTATGATTTTTGTCACTTTCTCTCCCTTTTCTCCTTCTGGGGTACCAGTACTGGTCATCTTGAGTGTGTCTAGCAGGTCTCATAGGCTTTGTTTACTTTTCTTCTTTCTTCATTTTGCTCTTGAGACTCAGCAGTTTCAACTGCCCTTTTTTCAACTTTGCTGATTGTTTCTTCTGAAAGAGGATGAAATCTTTGCATCCTCTAGTGAGTTTTTATTTCAGTGTCTGTATTTTTGAGCTCCTGAATTTTTGTTTGGTTTCTTTTTATACTTTCTCTTGATTAATATTCTCATTTTCTTTCATACATTGCTTTCCATATGTCCTTTGTTTATTTCGCCATGTTTTCCTTTGGCTCTATAGGCATATTTAAGACAGTTTTTTCGAAGTCTTTCTCTAGTAAGTCTGATGTGTGGACTTGAACATTTTGTCAATTTATTTTGTTCCTTAGAATAGAACAAATTTTGTTTTTCTCGTATGTGTTATGATTTTTTTTTTTAACTGGACATTTTAATATATAAAGTGGCATTTTCTGTTCCCGGTAAGCGATAATTCTTTGTAGTAGTCCATCTGTATCTCCAACATCTGGGGCAGCAGTTTGCTCTGTAAGCTCAGTTCTCTGGTAGATTTAAGAACTGTTGTTGCTTTTCAGCTTTTCTCTTGTTTTGAAGCTGCAAGAGACATCCAAGCTGATCTTATAGTAGAATGGAAGCTGGAAATCTCCAACTAGTGTTTTTACAGTGATTTTATTAAATGCCAGGAGCTAAAAAATACACAGAAAATACAAACAAATCAAAATAAAACCCACATCCACCTCTCCCAATCTGTGCAGATTGACTCTATGCTGGGGCACTCCTTAAACACTTAAAGAGTGAGGTGAAAGCATACGTCTGTCTCAGGTCGTTTCTGAATATAACTTTTGCTCTAGATGTGTGTAGCCTGCTAAATTTTCCCAAACACATAGTTGCTTTTGAATTCCTGATTTTCCAAAGAAATACTTCCCAGTTTTGGATTCCAGGCCTTAGGCAATCTACTGTATGTTTTGACCGTAACATTTAGCTGCAGCCATCTATGGGTTGTTAGTTTCTCTTGCCATCCTTCTTTACAAATGCCTGCCACCCTACCAGCCTGAGTTGTGAGTTAGGTAAAACAAAGTCCTTGCACCAGTACTTCAGGTATCCTCCAGAAAGATTAGAACAGACATACACAATAATCTTCTCTACTCCAACTGGAGCCAGGAACCAGGGTCCCACGCTGGAATCACAAGCAACTGCTGCTGCTGCTATAAGACCACCGCTTAGCTGGGGAGGGAATGGGGCAAGGGCAAGTAAAGATGCCACAAAGATTTCTTACCTTTCTGAAGTCATCTTTTCCTTGATTCAGCGTTTGCTGGGTTGATGCAAACTGGTGCTGTTTTCCAAGGTTCTCACAAGGCAGTAACAGTTTCTAGGTTTTTTTTTCTATGATGGGACAAGAGCTTGAAACAGTCTATCTCACCACCTTACTGAACTTTCCCACTTGATGCATTTTAACTTTGTCCTTTGATAGGGCTCTGAATGAGAGATGGGAACTCAGCAGACCAGAATCCAAACGTGCCCACCTTCACAGCTAGGATCACTGACAAGACCCAGCAGAGCATATCCAACCTCCACAGACCATCCCCCAAACTAAAAATCATTCATGTTTTTGTCACTTTGTCATTTCTTTTTCTTTTTTTTTGGTACTTGTTTTTTCTAGTTTATATATTCTTATTCTCATTTAATTTTTTATTTGCTTGTTGCTAGTTGCTGTTGAGTAGATCACAACTCACAGCAATCCCAATGTGCAAAGTAGAACTGCTCCATAGGGTTTTCAAGGTTGTGACCTTTTAGAAGCAGCAACCAGGCCTTACTTTCGAGATGTCACTGGGTGAGTCTGAACTGCTAACCTTTCAGCTAGTAGTCCAGGGCTTAACAATTTGTGCCACCCAGGGACCTAGTTTTTATTTAGTCATAGTTTTTACCACTTGGAATCCTGTCCTGGGACTAGTTAACCCTAAGCTTAGCAAGACTTAACCCAAGTCCAAGATGATGCAAGGCCCTCTCAGCCTTCTCTTCTGAGGACGAGACCGATGTGGGAGGCTACCAGATCCTCAAAACCCTCTGTAAGGTTACCCTCACCATGGTGAAATTGGCTAGGCCCATCCTCACTGAGGATAAGGTAGTGGTAAGGTCATTAGGAAGATCCAGGAACCTCCTCCAGCATTCACAGACGATCCCAAGAGGTAAAAATTATGAAGGCTTTCAATCATGCCTTCTCTTCCTTTATTCTGCCCTAGAACTCTTCCAGTGAAAAACTACGACGAATCCCCAGTTGGATGTGTGGAGCCTGGAAGTCATCTTGTATTTGTTGGTAAGTGGATCCCAGCCTTTTGGTGGAAACAACCTTCATGGAGCTGTGAGAGTGTGTACTGTAAAATTGTTTGAAATCATCAGGAATGAGAAAACACTCTATATAGTGATGGAGTATGCGTGTGCAGGGGAGGTGTTTCATTACACAACAGCTCCTGGCAGGATGAGGGAAAAAGAGGCTCAAGCCATCAAATTCCACCAGATAGTATCAGCAGTGTAGTAGTGTCACAACAGCGGTATGGTTTAGAGAGACCTGAAAAGAGAAAACCTGCTATTGGATATGGAAATGAACAGCAAACTTGCAGACTTTCATTTTGGAAATGAATTCATCCTGGCCAACGAGCTGTAGACCTTCTGTGGCAATCTACCTTCCTTTATTCTGCCCTAGAACTCTTCCAGGGAGAAAAGTATGACGGACCTCCAGTGGATGTGTGGAGCCTGGGAGTCATCTTGTATTTGGTGGTGAGTGGATCCCTGCCTTTTGGTAGAAACGCCTTCAGGTATGTTTGTGCAATGTGAACATCTGGTGAACAAAATTTTCATTCATGACCCCAGCAAGAAAGGCACATTAGAGGAGATTCTGAGACATCCATGGGTGATGGTAGGCCATGAAGATTAAAAATAAATGCTGTACATGGAGCCACTCCCAGATTACAGTGACCCCCAGCGGATTAAGGTGATGGTCCACATGTATTACACATGGGAAGAAATTCAATACTCATTGCTGATCCCAAAGTACAGTGATGTGATGGCCACCTATCTGCTCCTGGGTCACAAAACATCTGAGACAGAGGGCATACCAGCACTCTGGGACATCAGCCTTCAGTTGATCTTCAACCCATGAGGTGCAGTGTACCCTCAGTGCTAACCCAAGCAGAGGAGTTACAACAAGCCTGCCATTCCCACCTGTGATTCCTCCTGCAATTATGCCAAAAATAAGTGGTCTGAGGAGGACCAGGAGTCAGGGCAGAAGAGAAGCAGCACAACAACACATCTGTCAGCTCTCTACCCATGCTGGAGAGGAAGAACACCACCCCTCTTGCCCTCTATGAACAGCAACGTCTTCACCAGCAAACAGGAAAGTGGCAATTCCACAGCTTTAGTGAAGACTACCCTTACCCAGGGCAATATCCACAATGCTTTGGATGGTCTATCTGATTCAGGATCAGGGGCCTCCATGGCATCTGCTTCTACCTCAGTCTCCCCACCCCGGTCCCATATGCACCACGAATCCAGGACAGACTCGGTGCAGCCCAACCAGGACTCTGGAATGTGCTCCAAGGTAAGCAACAGTGACGTGCTGCAGTTCCCAGGACGTCTCTGAGACTTCCTCCTCATCCCACACCATCAGCAGCAGTGATGGAGCCCAGAGGAAACCAGCTTCCTCCAGGGAATGTCAAAACTATGCTCCTTGCATGCGGAGAAGCTGCAAGAGATGCCTGACCAGCCGAGTTTGCCTCAGATTGGGACCCCAGCCTCTCCCTCTGTCAGCAGCCAGGGATGGCAGGGGGCCACTGAGATGTTCTTCAACTTTACTTACAGAAATACACGTTTTGGTTTGCCACTTCAGCCCCAAATGTTTCTAACTCACTACAAGTGGCAAGAAGGAAAAAGGGGAGATTTGGGGAGCGATCAGGAACTCGATATGGGGGCCCACGCATTCAGTAGGACAGTCGATTGGGAAAATGACTCTGGACAGCCTTAAGTGACTAGAACTCAATATTTAGAATGCCTCTGCATCACTCTCGAAAGTCCTTGCTCTTTGTTGATCTGCAGCCTATATTTTTCACAATGTAAATCCTGCCAACAATGTATGCCTTACAACTACTGGCCTATTTTTCTACTAATTATAATGATCTCTCTCCCCCTCCAGTACAAGCCCCTTTTATTGAGGCGCAGATAAATCTCACTAAGCAAGTGGCCAAGGGTAATGTTCACTAATCAACACAGTCAAGGAAGGCAATGAATACAGCATAATATTAAGTGGGCCAAGGCATGTCTAAAAAACAGGAACTACAACTAGCTTGGAAGTTCTTCCCTAACCTAACCTCACACTGTCAAAACACAAGATTTTTTTTTTTTTAATAACACTCAATATTTGCAGCTTCTATAAATTGTTATTCTGGCTATGCCCACAGTAATTAATCATGGCTCCTGGGGGTTACAGCAAAGAAGCTTCTCATGAAAAATATACTTAATCTCTGGAGTTACTCAAGCACTGTTGTACAGAAGAGTCTAACCAAAATTGACAAATGCTTGCTTACAATATTTGTTGGGCCTACCAAAACCATTAATATGGAAATGGAGATATTTGTTGGAAATTGATACCCAATGTTACTCTTCTGGGGCATCCTTAAAAAATATAGATACCACACCATACAGGAGCTAGAGCCAACCATGAAAAGCTGAGAACCAAAGTCAACTTGGGCATGCCACCTCCAAGGCTGTTAAAGTTAAATCAATGGCTGTGCTAGAAAAATTTTTCCAAGGATGGAGATGATAGAGCAGGTGGTCCCCACTGAAAACAATAAGCAGGGACAGAAAAGGATCAAATGCATAATGCAATTGCTGTCTATTCTCAAAATACCCAGGTCCATCTGAAATGATCCCATGCTGAGTTCCCCCTAGTCCAGGATCTAATTTGAGGACTAAACTAGCACAGGTTTTCACAAACCACACAGAACACCTGAAAATCCTATGGAAACACATCAATGCCATTTAATATTGACAACTGGCAAGAAACTCAGCCACCAGTGCACACCAATCAGAACAGGGAGGAACATACAATCACTAACCAGCCCAAATTTGCCTATGACATTAGCCACAGCGCTGCATGAGATGATCAATCTCTGTTTAGCTTGCTCTGGCAATGTAATTTTAGTACACAGACTATAACTTCCCTCTCCTGGCCAGCCTCCTCCATAAATCTCACATATGACCGTAGTTCCTTAACCATTTACATCTTTCAAGAGGCTAGTCTCACATTAATAAATGCACAATGATGGGCTGAACCCATGACCAATTCGTTGACCCAGATACCGAAAACAAGGCTGAGAATTCACAGCTTTTTTGGCTATAACATTATATACTCCTACTACCACCACCTGGAATTGTAGTAAGCCACACAAACTTACCTTTATAGGGAGACAGAAAACACAGGCAGTAGAGTCAGCCTAGAAAATACCAGTTGCCATCCAGGGTATTCTGACCACGGAGATCCTACGTGTGTTGGAGTACAGCTGTGCTCCGGGGGGGTTTCAACGGCTGATTCTTAAGCAGAGTCTTTGATGACACCAAAGGATGAGCAACAAAAGAAAGGTAAAGGTAAGTTGGACTTCGAGAAAATGAAAAACGCTTGTGCATCAAAGAACATTATCAAGAAAGTGAAAAGACAACAGACAGAACGGGAGAAAGTATTTGGCAACTATTTGGGGGATAAGGGTTCAATATCCAAAATACATAAAATATCTAAAGAGCTCCTCAAAGTGACCAACAAAAAGGACAATTTCAAAATGGGCAGAGAGCTCTGGTTCCCAGATCCTCCCACTTCAGACCCCTCTCCTCCTCCCACACCCACCTGACTTGCTGTGATCCTGGCCCCAGGAGTCACTGCTCCTCTCCCCGCCCGCCCACAGGCCCCGCCTCCTCTCCCAACGGCCCCCGCAGACCCTCCCCCGCCACGAAACCCTGAGGTGGGCGCGGGCGTGGGCGCGGGCGCGGGGGCGGGCTCCGGGAGGGGGGCGGTGGGTCTGCGTTGCAATTGGTCCGGGAAGCGAGCGGAGGGCGGGGAACAGGCGCTGGGCGTCGGGCCTCTCTGGCCGTGGCTCTAGCCTTTCCCGGCTGCCCTGAGCAGGGAGGAGAGGCCCGCGTCCGGAGGGCGGGCGTGGCCTGGACTCCAGGACCTCCTCTCAGCCTCCGGGCTCGCGACCCGGCCTTTTGACTCAGGACCCTCCAGCTGACCTTGGAGGTTTTGGCCGCCCCACCCATAGTTCACTGGAGCTGGAGGCCTGCGGGGCTGGCGGGCTCCTCAAAGCACCAGACTCCAGGCTTTGCTGAGTGGTCAGCGGGAATCCCTTAGGCCTGGGAAAAGGGTGACTACAGACGCTCGCGCCCCTTTCTCCTCCCTCTGCTTTTGCCCTGGCACCCAAGTCAGGACCTCAAAGCTGGCCCGGGTGAGGTTCTGCTGGATTAAGTGATGTCAGACTTGGAAAGCAGGATGGCGAGAGTTCCTCACATGTACTTTGGACATGTTACCAGAAGGGACCAGTCATTGGAGAAGGACGTCATGGTTGGGTAGGTAGAGAGTCAGCGAAAAAGGGAAAGACACACCATGAGATGGATTGACAGGGGCTGCAACAGTGGGCTCAAACATAACAAGGATTGTGAGGATGGCGCAGGACTGGGAAGTGTGCTTCATTCTGTTACATATAGAGTCACTATGAGCCAGAATGGATTCTAAGGCACCCAACAACAACGTTAGTGTCCATCAATTTCTGGACTCTTGTTCATTCCTTGATCTACTTGATTATCCTTACATCAATACAACACTTTCTTCATTACTGCAGCATTACAGAAAATTTTCAAAAATTTTTGTTTTTCCCAAGGTTGGTTTGCATATAGTGCCCTGGTGCCAAAGTGGTTAAGAGCTCTGCAGGTAATCACCTGCTGATCTTTGGAAACCCTACAGGGCAGTTCTGCTTTGTCCTATAGGGTCCCGGTGAGTAGAAATTGAGTCAATGGCAACAGGTTTAGTTGGATTTGGGTTTGCATATCCACAAAGCCTACATCTACCTTCATACTTAATGATGAAAGACTAAATACTTTGCCCAGTGTAAAGGGGGAAATGAAAACATGCAACTCAGTAAGCCAGGTGTAATGTGAGAACAGTAGCCACTATGCCTGGACACTCCTGAGTGGTCTGTTGGAGCAAGAAAGACCAATGCAGTGGAAAGTATTTTAGAAGACAATGTTCAGCCCCCTGAATACACAACCGGGTAGGGAGACCTTCCTTAAAAGTCACTTGCATAAAAGTCACGTTCAGCATCGAAATTTGTTATTGCTGTTGTTAGGTGCCATCAGGTCAGTTCCCACTAATACGGACCCTGTGTTCAACAGAATGAAACACTGTTTGGTCCTGTGCCAACCTCGTAATGGTTGTTATGCTTGAGCCCATTTTTGCAGCCACTGTGTCAGTGTATCTCACTGAGGGCCTTCCTCTTTTTCGCTGACCCTCTACCAAGCATAATGCCCTTTTTCAAGGATGGTCCCTTCTGATAACATGTCCAAAGTATGTGAGAGAAGTCTCGCCATCTTTGCTTCTAAGGAGCATTTTGGTTGTACTTCTTCCAAGAATGATTTGTTTGTTCTTCTGGCAGTCCATGGTATATTCAATATTCTTGGCCAACGTCGTAATTCTAAGGCATGAATTACTCTTCGGTCTTCCTTATTCATTGTCCAGCTCTCACATGCATATGAGGCGATTGAAAACACAGCGGCTTGGGTCAGGCACACCTTAGTCCTCAAAGTGACATCTTTGCTTTTTTTTTTAACACTTTAAAGAGGTCTTTTGCAGTAGATTTGCCCAATGCAATGCACATTTGTTTCCTTGACTGCTGCTTCCATGGGCATTGATTGTGGATTCAGTAAAATGAAATCCTTGACAACTTCATTATTTTCTCCATTTATCATAATGTCGCTTATTGGTCCATTTGTGAAGATTTTTGTTTTCTTTATGTTGGGGTATAATCCATACTGAAGGCTGTAGTGTTTGATCTTCCTCAGTAAGTGCTTCAAGTCCTTTTCACTTTCAGCAAGTAGGGTTGTGTCATCCGCATATCACAGGTTGTTAATGAGCCTTTCACCAGTCCTGATGCACTGTTCTTCATATAGTCCAGCTTCTTGGATTATTTCCTTAGCATACAGATTGAATAAGTATGGTGAAAGAATACAACTCTGACACACACCTTTCGTGACTTTAAACCATGCAGTATCCCCTTGTTCTGTTCCAATGACTGCCTCTTGATCTATGTATAGATTCCTTATGAGCACAATCAAGTATTCTGGAATTCCCAGTCTTTGAAATGTTATCCATAATTTGTTGTGATGCACAGAGTCGAATGCCTTTGCATAGTCAATAAAACACAGATAAACATCTTTATTATATTCTCTGCTTTCAGCCAAGATCCGTACAACATCAGCAGTGATATCCCTTGTTCCATGTCCTCTTCTGAATCTGGCTTGAATTTCTGGCAGCTCTTTGTCAATGTACTGCTGCAACCGCTTCTGAATGACCTTCAGCAGAATTTTACTTGTATGTGATATTAATGATTATTGTTCAATAATTTCTGCATTCTGTTGGATCACCTTTTTTTGGAATGGGCATAAATAAGGATCTCTTCCAGTCAGTTGGCCAGGTAGCTGTCTTCCAGATTTTTTGGTATAGATGAGAGAGTGCTTCCAGTGCTGCATCCATTTGTTGAAACATCTCAACTGGTATTCCATCAGTTCCTGGAGCCTTGTTTTTTGCCAGTGCCTTTAGTGTACCTTGGACCTCTTGGGAACCATCAGTTCTTGATCATATGCTACCTCCTGAAATGGTTGAACGTCAAGGAATTCTTTTTGGTACAGTGACTCTGTTTTCCTTCCATCTTCTTTTGATGCTTCCTGCATTGTTTTAATATTTTCCCCCTATAATCCTTCAATATTGCAACTTGAGGCTCGAATTTTTTTCTTCAGTTCTTTCAACTTGAGAAATGCTGAGCATGTTCTTCCCTTTTGGTTTTCTATCTCCAGTTCTTCTCACATTTCATGATAATACTTTGTCTTCTGGAGGTGCCCTATGAAATCTTCTGTTCAGCTCTTTGACTTCATCATTTCTTCCTTTTGCTTTAGCTACTCAACATTCAAGAACAAGTTTAATGGTTTCTTCTGACATCCATTTTGGTCTTTTCGTTCTTTCCTGTCTTTTTAATGACCTTTTGCTTTCTTCCTGTATAATGTCCTTGATGTCATCCCACAACTCGTCTGGTCTTCGGTCATTAGTGTTCAATGCATCAAATCTATTCCTGAAATGGTCTCTAAATTCAGGTGGGATATACTCAAGGTCGTACTTTGGCTCTTGTGGACTTGTTCTAATTTTCTTCAGCTTCGAGATGTTTCAGAAATAGACTACAGGCCTTTCTTTTAAGGCATCTGTGGGTGGAGTTGAACCAGCAACTTTTTGGTTTGCTGTTGAGCTCATTGACCATTTGCATCCCAAGGGACACCAGAAGGAGCTTGATGGCCCTGTTAGTGAATCAAATTCCTTCCCCTATCACAAGCTTCCCCTCCTCTGACCCTGAACAGATAAAGTTGGGAGTGTCTGTTTTGTTTTGAAGAAATGTTTGCTTCACATGTGCTAGAGGGGACCTGAGTGAACCTGAGAGCAGAGATGTGGTAGAGATGCTAAAACCCTGAGAGGCCAAGCCCTGCTCAGTGACATTTCAGTGGGGGAACCAGCTTCATGGAGCCTGACAAGGATGTTGTAGAAGATCTGCTAAGTGGGATCTCACCCAGATATACATGTTGCGGTGCACACATGGCATGCAGGCCAAGAGGACTGTCTGGGTTGATAACTGGTAGAACTATTCTGTGTTCTAGTCTTGGACTCTCTTTAATATTTCTTACAATTTTGATTTGGTTTTTACAAATTCCCTAAAGTTCTGTTTATCTGGAAATGACCTAATTTGCCATCATATTTGAAAGACAGATTTGCTCTATATGTAATTCTTGGCTGGCAGTGTTCTTCCTTCAAGGCTTTATATATGTCACCCCATTGCCTTGTTGCCTGCATGGTTTCTGCTGAGTAGTCAGAGTTTATTCTTACTGGTTCTCATTTGTAGGTGACTTTTGGTTTATCCGTAGCCACCCGCAACATTCTTTGTCTTTGGTTTTGGCAAGTTTGATTATGATATATGTTGGTGACTTTCTTTTGGGGTCTACTCTATATGGGGTTCATTGAGCTTCTTGGATAGATATTTTCTCATCTTTTATGATATCAGGGAAGTTGTCTGCCAGCAAATCTTGAACAATTCTGTATTTTCTGTTATCCCCCATTCTGGTACTATGATCACTTGTAAGTTTTTCCTCTTGATAGTGCCCCACATAATTCTTAGGCTTTCTTCATTTTTTTTTAATTCTTTTTTTCTGATTTTTCCTTAAATAAATTGATATCAAGATAAATTTATCTTCAGTCTCACTAATTCTGACTTTCATTGTCTCAATTCTGTTCCTATGATGTTCTGTTGAGTTGTCTAATTCCGAAATTTTATTGTTAATCTTTTGGATTTCTAGTTGCTGTCTCTGTGATTTCTATCATCCTATTAATTTTGTTCTCCTATTCTTGTATCATTTTCCTGAATGCCTCTGTTGCTTTGTCTGTGTGCTCCTTGGCTTGATCTGAGTTTTGGTTGATCTCATTCTCTTGGAGAGCTCTGTATATTAGCCTTTTTAATTCTTTCTCAGGTGATTTAATTTCCTTATGTTCCTCCAGAAGGTTTCCTGGTTCTTTATTTTGGACTCTTGCTGGAGCCATCTTGACCTACTTCTTTTTGTGATTGTTATTAAGTTATTATATTTATTTATTGTGTGTTTGTTTACCATGTCCTTTTTGTTTTGTTTTGATTTTCCCAAGTAGGCTGGGTGTGTGAGCTGCTTTAATTGTTGGCATCTTTGAAGCTCTCACATCGTCTGCAGGTGGTCAGAGCAGCTACTAGGTATGTAAGCCCAGGAGTCTGTTCACTTTTCTTGTGGGAGTGGGCATAGGTGTCCAGGCTGTTGTTCATCAAGTCTGTGGTGCAGACTTTCACCTACAGTCCTAGATGGGCAGGACTGCATAGGGGTGTTGGGAGCAGGCACAGGTTTCTGACTGCAGGAGGGGGCTATGTGCAGAGCAAGACAGGGTGCTGATGGCTCCTTTTCGGTGCCTAGGTGGAGGGCATGTCCCTGTCCCCTAGAGTGCATAGTGTGGAGGGGAGGGTATTGCAGCTCGTCCTTGGGTACCCGGGGCTGTTGGCTGGAGGGACTGAGAGGCACCTCTTATTCTCAGACCCCTGTTGTGGGAAGTTAGATAGAGTGGTGGTACCACCAGCCCTGGTGTGGGTGGCCGAGGCACCTGCTTAGGGGGTAGGGTGGTATGAAATGTCACAAATTTGCAGCTCCACCTTGGCTGCCATTGTTGAAAATGTGCTTCAGGTGTATGCCCTGCTGTTTTATGGTAATGAGGGCATGTGGTGTTGAACCGGCCAACATAGTTATGGGCAAGTGTGAAGGGTGCTGTAAATCCGTGGACCCCCTATGCCAGTGGCTGGGCGAAGTGGCTGTGAGACTGGTGTGGGAGCAGAGAACCCTAAGTTCCCAGCATAGGGGGTGTGGCATTTTTTAGTATTGTGGGATTGGTGTCAGGGAGGAGTGGGGTTGGGGGTGAATGAGGGGAAGGAATCACTTCTCTGTGAAACTCTGGGAGGGGGAGGGGTTATTTTCCCCCAGTGCACTAGGTTAGAAGCTTGCACTTAACTGTTACCGGTCTGGTGTCATTCCTACTTGGCTCTAGAGGCATTTGCAGATTAGCTGCTGCTTGGCTACACCTGATGTGATGACGCTTGTCTTTAAATGTTGTTCCTTGTCTCAGCCTGTGTGAGCTACACTGACTTAGCTAACAGGGCACTGGCAATCTTGCTATTGGTACTTCTCTGCTGCTTTTGGATTGTCTAACCTTCCCCCTGCTGCTCAGTTCGATTCTTCAGCTTTGTCTTTGATGATTAGGGTTCCTAGATTGTCGTATATAATTGATTCACTTGTTTTTTCGGGTCTTTGTTCTAAGAGGAACAACAGGCAGTGTCTGACTATTCCATCATCTTGGCTGCACTCCCCTGGGAGTGTCTGTTGTGGTTTGAAGGAATGTTTTCTTCACGTGTGGTAGAAGGGACCTGCATGAACCTGAGAGAAAAGATGTGGTGGAGATGCTCAAACCTGGAAAGGCCAAGCCATTCTCAGTGAAGTTTACAGGGAAGAACTAGCTCCATGAACCCTGATGAGATGATGTGGATGATCTGCCAAGTGCGGGATGCCAGTAGCTGCGAGTGGAATCTCACCCAGACATACGTGCTGCTGTGCACACATGGCACACAGGCCAAGAGGACTTTGTGCAGTGGAGGTTGAAGGTGTGCACAAGAGTGGTGGAGCCACTGGTTGGTGATTTTTCAACAAGATTCGAGTGAAGAGAATTTCAGGCACCTCTGTGGCCTTTAAGAACTTTGCCTCCCAAAATTACCAAGGAGCTTAACCTATGAACTTCTCTGTTCTCCTAGGCAGCTGCTGGCACCATGTTAAAGTACAAGTTTCCTGAAAAATTTTGAGGCAATGCTTTCGAAGGCTTCAGACATGCCTGAAGTTCTCTTCAGTTTCACCCCATTGAGAGTCTGCCGAGGCAGTGTGCACACCTCCATCCTCCACTGAATGAAGTCTTCCTGTCCTGGTGTGCCATTCAAACATAGCAGCGTGTATTTGTGGGTGAGATCCCACTCACAGCCATTGGCATCCAGCACTCGGCAGATCTCCTGCCTCATCTCCTTGGGCTCCATGGAGCTGATGATCTTCATCTTCCAGGTAAACTTGAGAGAGTGAGGTTTGGCCTCTCAGGGTTTGAGCATCATCTCTACAGCTTTGCTCTCAGATACCTTCGGGTCCTTTTTGACACACATAAAACAAAGATACCTTCTCCTGATCTTAAAGAACCTCCCAGTGGCCCCCTGCTGGCCCTGGCTGCTTATGAAGGGAGAGGCTGGGGTCACAGCCTGGGGCATATTCGGCTGGTCAGGTACTTCCTGCACCCGCTCATCATTTAATGAGCTTAATTTTAACACTCCCTGGGAGAAACTGGTTCCCTCTGGGGCTCCACTACTCTTGTCGATGGTGTGGGCTGAGGAGGAGCCACAGAAAGACATTGGGGGGCTGTACTGGGCTGTGGCACCTCACTGTTTCTTACCTTGGCACACAGTCCTGAGGTCTGGTTGGGCTGTGCTTAGGCTGTCCTGGATTCCTGGTGCAGGTGGGACATGGCCATTAGATAGACCGTTCAAAGAATTGTGGATGTAGTAATCATAGGTGGGAATGGCAGGCTTGGTGGAACTACACTGTTTGGGTTTAGCACAGGTGGTAGGATGCACCTCATGGGGTGAGGAAGAAGTGTGGCTATTGGTGCAATGGACTGCAGCTTGGGGTTCCAGGGTGCTGGTGTGGCTCTCCATCTCAGATGTGTTGTGACCCAGAAGCAGATAGGTGGCCATCACGTCATTGTACTTTTGGTTCAACAGGGAGTCATGAATCTCTTCCTGTGCGTAACCCATGTTCACCATCACCTCAATGCACCAGGGGTCATCATAGTCTGAGAGTGGCTAGACATATAGCCTGTTTTTCTTTATGGCCCACCTTCATCCATAGATGTCCTGGGATCTCCTCTAATGTGGCTCTCTTTCTTGGGTCACAAATGAAAATTTTGCTCGGCAGTTATTAACACTGTGTAGACATGTGGAAAGGAATATCATATTGTCCCTCCAGTACCTGCTCTCACAGCTTCAATAAGGTCTTTCCACCAAAAGGCAGAGATGCACTTACCATGAAGTACAGGATGACTCCCAGGCTCCACACATCCACTGGGGGTCTGTCATACTTTTCTCCCTGAAAGAGTATAAGGGGAACTTATACTCTTATAAGGGAATAAGGGGGACTGCCACAGAAGATATCCAGCTTGTTTCCCGTGGTGAATTCAGTTCCAAAGCCAAAGTCTGCAAGTTTGATGTTCATTTCCTCATCCAATAGCAGGCTTACTGTTCTCAGATCCCTATGAACAATACCATTGTTGTGACAATACTACATCACCAACACTATTTAGTGAAATTTTCTTTGGGCCTCTTTTTCACTCATCAAACCATGAATCACTAGGTGATAAAACATGTCCCCTCCACTTGCATATTCCATCACTATATTGAGAGTGTTTTCATTCTCTATCACTTGAAACAGCTTTACAATATTTGGATGATGGAGAGCCTTCATAATTTTTATTTTTTGGTATAGTCTCTGGAGGTTGGAGGACGTCTGTTGGATCTTGTCAGCTGTTTTAATCAGTACCTCTTTGCCAGTGTTGATGTGCTGGGCCAACTTGGCCCTGGCAAATGTCCCATTGCCAATGGTTCTGAGGAGGTGGTAATGTCCCACATGGGTTTCCTTCTCAGCAGAGAAGGCTAAGTGGCTCCATAGCATGTCAGATGTGCAGTCAAGGCCTAGTGGGCTTTGGGATAAGAGATGCCCTTGTGGTAGTATTAAAACTGGAATTAAAAATGGAAAAGTGATGACTAAAAACCTAATGAAATATGGAAAAAATGAGAAAAATAAGTTAAAATGTAATAAAAAAGATAAAAGGAGAAAAAATTAAAACTTTAAAAGAAAAAACTTCTGAAAGCTAAAAACATAACTAGAAAAAATCAAATAGATCGAATGAAAGTGACCAAAATAAAAGAATAAAAATAAAATGAAAAATCAGTAATCAGAAAAATAATAATCTACAAGTTTGAAGTGATGTAAAACAAAAGAGATAAGGAAAATTAAAACAAGAAAATTAATAAAATGGGTAATTTAAAAATATATTGAAAAGATAAAATTAGAAAAACAAAAGAACTGAATGAAAAAGGATATACAAGAAAAACATATAGAAATGAAAAGAATAAATTAAAAAGGAATAATATGACAAAATTAAAAAATAAAGACAAAGATTAAATGTGAATATCGAAGAATACAGAAATGAGAAAAAATGGTAAATGGAAAATGAAGCAATAAAGAAAAGGATAAAGAAAAAAGATGAAAACATAAGATATATATGAATTAGGTAAATGAGAACAGCAAAAGGAGGAAATGGAAAATTAAGATTAAAATGGCAAAAGGTAAAAAATTAGAAGCAAGATAAATGCTATATATAAACACAAAACAATAAATAAAGGGTCAAGAAAAAGGCAATAAACAATTAAAAAAGGATAAGAACAGATATAAAATGACAATAGTAAAATGATAAAGAAAAAATAAGTACATACAAAAAGCAAAATGAAAAATTGAGGAAATAAAGGGAAAGGAAAATAAATGAAAAAATAACAAAGGAATGAAGGAAAACGAGGAAAAGTAAAAACAGAAAAGAGTAAGGACAAAATAAGAAACGCTAATAATGAAATAGACACAAACCCCACAATTTGAAGAGAAAGAAGCTAAGTTCGATCACAGTCTCTCAGGTCGCTGAAACAGCTTCCTGAGCTAGAAGGACCACAAATTTAGGTTTCCAGGGACGTATACATGGGCTTGGAGCTCCAAACAATTGACTCTTTATGAGGTTGCCGCAAGAAATGGACCAGTCAAGACTGGGGATAATTCACTGTGCCTTCACTTTTTGGTCTCAAAAATACCCATTTTTTCAAAAAGAAAAATGTGTGTGTGTGTTGCATATAGGGAGAGAATTCCACAGAGCTTTTCGTTCTTTTTTTTATTGATTTTCATATTTTTTTATTGTGTTGAAAATATACATAACAAAACATGCCATTTCAACAATTTCTACATGTACATTTCAGTTACATTGATTATATTCTTCAAGTTGTGCAAGCATTCTCGCTGTTATTTTCCAAATCATTCCACTACCTTTAACAGAAACTCAGTGCCCCTCATCAAAAACTCTTCCTTTTCCCCTCCTTGTCGCCCCTGGTAACCACTAATAACCTTTGTCTTGTGTATATTTGCTCATGTCCTGAATTATTTTGCTCAGGTTGGTATTTTCAGGCTTCATGTTTTTTGTATGCATCAGGACTTCATTTTTTGCGGGGCGAGGCGGGTGGTCTGTGATATTCTATTGGGAGTCCCTGGCTTGCAGCAACAGTTAAGTGCTCATCTACTAGGTTTCAGGTTCAAACCCACCCAGAGGCTTCTCACAAGACAGGCCCAGCGATCTGCTTCTGAAACGTCACAGCCTCGAAAACCCTATGGAGCAGTTCTACTCCATTGTGTGTATGTAGAAGATTTTGTGTGTTCATCTCTTGGTGGACATTTTGGTTTCCATCTTTTGCCTATTGTGAACAGTGCTACAGTGAAGATTGTTGTACAGATTTCTGTTTGCCTCCCTACCCTGACTTCTTCTGGAATTGGGATTGCTGGGTTGTATGGTAGTTCTAAGTTCAGTCTTTTGAGGAAATGCCAAACTGTTATCCATAGTTGCTGTTGTGTTGTTAGGTGCTGTCGAGTTGATTCTAACTCATAGTGACCCTAGGTACAACAGAACGAAACACTGGCCAGTCCTGTGCCATCCTTATAATCGTCGCCATGTTTGAGCCTGTTGTCGTAGCCACTGTGTCCATCTATCTTGTTGAGAGTCTTCTTCTTTTTCACTGACCCTCTACTTTACCAAGTGTCTTAGTTATCTAGTGCTTCTATAACAAATATTACAAGTAGATGGCTTTACCAAACAAATTTATTCTCTCACAGTCTAGAAGACTAGAAATCCAAATTCAGGGCACCAGCTCCCTAGAAATGCCTTCGTTCTCTGTTGCTTCTGGGGAAGGCCCTTGTCATCAATCTTCTCCTGGTCTAGGAGCTTCTCAGCACAGTGACCCTGGGTCCAAAGGTTGTGCTCTGCTCCTGGCACCTCTTTCCTGATGGTATGAGGTCCCTGTATCTCTCTGATTGCTTCTCTCTCCGTTTATGTCTTGGGATATAAAAGGTGATGCAGGCCACATCCCAGGGAAACTCCCCTTACATAGGATCAGAGTTGTGACCTGAGTAAAGGTGTTGCATCCTTTACAATTCAATCCATGACATTCCAGCCTCTGGCCCTCAAAAATCATGTCCTCACAACATGTAAAACACTTTCACCCCACCATATCATCCCAAAAGTCTTAAATCAAGTCCAAATTCTATCCGGGGAAAAATTTTTCTTCATCTGTGAAATCTAGAATACAAGTTATCTGCTTCCAAGTAGAATGGTGGAGGAGGTGCAAGGTAGATATTTCCATTACAAATGGTAGAAACTGGAGAGAATGAGGGGATAATGGGCATCAAGAACAATTCACGTTAGCTCTCAAGGCTTGAAAATAACCCTCTGTTTTCTCAGACCACCTGGACAATGGCCCTGTCCGCCAGACTCCGAGTGGTGGCCACACTTTCTGGATTCTGCACAGAGGCTCCTCAGCCCTAGATTTCAGCTCTACCTTCCAGGCCTACTGGGACGGCAATTCTGCTCCATCAGCTTTGGGCTGCCCCATTCTCCTAGTCCATCTGAGTGGCAGCTTCACCTGCTGTCCTTGACAGGCCCCATTCTTCTGCCCTTTGGGCGCAGCAGCCCTGCCCCCTCACCTTTGGGCTGTGGATCCATCCCCACCCTTCAGCAAAATTTTACTTGCATGTGATATGAATGACGTAGTTTGATAATTTCCACATTCTGTTGGATCACCATTCTTTGGAATGGGCACAAATATGGATCTCTCCCAGTCAGTGGGCCAGGTAGCTGTCTTTCCAATTTCTTGGCAGAGGAGTGAGTACCTCCAGTGCTGCATCCATTTTGTTGAAACATCTCGGTTGGTATTCTGTCAATTTGTAGAGCCTTGTTTTTCACCAAGGTCTTCAGTACAACCTGTGTTTCAGCCCATTGTTGATGCCACTGTGTCAATCCTTCTTGCTGAGGGTCTTCCTCTTTTTCACTGACCTTCTACTTTGCCAAACATGATGTCCTTCTCCAAGGATTGGTCCTTCCTGGTAACCTGTCCAAAGTAAGTGAGGCAAAGTCTTTCTATCCTCCCCTTTAAGGAGCATTCTGGCTGTACGACATATTTGTCCATTCTGGCAGTCCATGGTATATTCAATATTCTCAACATAATTGAGGCCTCTGTAAAGACTTTAAGGATCCCTGGTGGTGCAGTAGTTAAGCATTCAGCTGCTAACCAAAATGTTCGCAGTTTGAATCCATCAGCCCCTCCATTGTGATAAGATGTGGTAGTTTGCTTTCACAAAGATTAAAGCCTTGGATACTGTGTGGGGCAGTTCTCCTCTGTTTTGTGGCATCCTTATAAGTTGGAATCGACTAGACAGCAATGGGTAAAGGCTTTTAATCTGTGAGATTAAAATAAGAGTAAGAGAAACTAAGCACAGATTCTGGCCCGTCCAAATTGGAACCTGAAGCCAAGCCACCCCTACTGAAGCAATGTGTGGGAGAGGAAACCAAGGCCTGGTTGAGTTTGAATTCGGGTGTGGATCTGGAGGCTGACCTGAAATTAGATTCAGTGGGTGTGGAGGCACAGCCACCAGTCAGAGTGGGGGCATATGGAAGTCAGTTTATTAATGGAATGTTAGCATATGTCCATCTCACAGTGGGTCCAGTGGGCCCCCAAACTCATTCTGTAGTGATTTCCCCAGTTCCAGAATGTGTAATTGGAATAGACATAGTCAACATCTGGCAGAACCCACACACTAGATCCCTGACATGTGGAGTAAGGACTATTATGGTGGGAAAGGCTAAGTGGGAGCCATTAGAACTGCCCCTACCTAGGAAAATAGTAAACCAAAAGCAATACTGCATTCCTGGAAGGATTGTGATTACTGCCACCATCAAGGACTTGAAGGATGCAGGAGTGTTGATTCCCACCACATCCCCATTCAACTTGCCTATTTGGCCTGTGCAAAAAACAGATGGATCTTGGAGAATGCTAGTGGATTATCAAAAACTTAAGTAGGAAGTGACTCCAATTGCAGCTGCTGTTCAAGATGTGGTTTCATAGCTGGAGCAAATTAATGTCTCCTGGTACCTGGAATGCAGCTATTGATCTGGCTAATGCCTTTTTCTCCATACTTGTTTCAAAGGACCCTTGGAAGAAGTTTGCCTTCAGGTGGCAAGGCCAGCAATATACACTCACTCTCCTACCTCTTTTTTTTTATTTCTCCTACCTCAGAGGTATATGAACTCTCCAGTTTATGTCATAATTTAGTCCACAGGAATGTCATTACCACCAAGCAATAAGAGATAGGAGCAGAGTGCCCCCTTTACACCAGAGTCACTGTGCTGAGAGGCTCCTGGACCCAGGGGAAAATTGATGATAAGGACCTTCCCTAGAGCCAACAGAGAGAGAAAGCCTTCCCTTGGAGCTGGCACCCTGAATTCAGACTTCTGGCCTCCTAAACTGTGAGAGAACACATTTCTGTCAGTTAAAACCATCTACTTGTGGCATTTCTGTTATAGCAGCACTAGATGACTAAGACAGAATTCAAAAGCCAACCTTCTCTGAATAGAATATTTACACAATTACAGGTCTCCTGTTGCTATATCTATCATTTTTGCATGTTAAAAAAAACTGCAGTGGTATTAAATTTTATTGCTAAATTTCTAAACACAAGTAAATATGGTAATGTTGGAAATTTATTATAATTCCATTGGCTTATATATTTTATTACCACA
This sequence comes from Elephas maximus indicus, assembly GCF_024166365.1. Classification (NCBI taxonomy): domain Eukaryota; kingdom Metazoa; phylum Chordata; class Mammalia; order Proboscidea; family Elephantidae; genus Elephas; species Elephas maximus. The sequence continues at coordinate 16,538,686 of NC_064821.1, forward strand.
GAAATTCTAAGACTCAAAAATAATTTTTTATTTTACTAGTTTTATGTGTAGTATTTGGGGGAGGAATTAAGAGAAATGAGAGTTCAGAAATGAAGAATCTAAAGCATGAGATCTCAAACTCTGTCATGAACCTGGGGCTTGAGTCATAAGACAGAAAAACAAACAGTGAATGAATATTCACATTCTCTTCCCTTCCTCCAGGAATCCTGACATTGGCCTGCATCTTGCCACTCCATCTTGACCTTTCTCTCCATTCAATTCATCACACTCTAACCAGAATATCCTTGCAAAAATGAATCAAATCACTCCCTTGTTTTCAATCCTTTCATGAATTCTCACTAGTTTTAGGAGAAATTCAAAATTCTGAATGCAGCTTATTGAGTCTTATGTTATCTGGCCCCTAAAACTTCAGTGCACTTGTTACTACTTTCCCCCCTCACTCTCTCAACTACAATCAAGTGAAGCTGCAAATATCCTGTCGTCTCTACTGTTCCACTCATCCTAAATCCTCTCGCCCCAATCCCCACTGCTAACTACATTTTACCAATCTTTCAGGTCTCTGATCAAATGTAACTTCCTCAGAAATTATACTCAGGGGCCATTACTATACTTTCTCATGGCATCTGGGATTCTCTCTGTACCCCTTATCACATGTCAAATAATTATTTGTGCAACCATGTAGAGGTTTCCAATGGCGTATAGGGCTAACGTGCCTACAGATGCATTGTCATAAGCCCGTTTGTGATCTACGCAGCTTGTTGCCTCAGCATCCATTAATCCCTCCTAGCTGCCCTCCCACCCACTCTCTGACATGGTCATTCCTATCTTGTCATGCCCTGTGTGGCTCTGCATGCAGATGTGCTGTTGTCTCCTCTCTGACCTGTGAGCACTAAATTCTATATTTGTTCTCTGGCCTTCCTGCATGAGGTTCACTTCCTTGTGCGTATCTGACAGACCGTCTATGACACCCACAGACCTCTTCTGGATAAAAATTATAAGACAATTAGTGACGAGGATGGGATGGCCCACAGGACTGCTACTGGACTACTCCTGGCTCACTAACTGGCTCCCCCAGGCTGACAACACTAGCTGGGTAGCTCTCCGTCTTCCTGGCATTTGTCTGAGCTCCTGGCAGCTGCTTTTTGTGGTCTCTTCTGGGTGCTGCCGAGGCTTCCCTCCCCAAAGTGTGGATCCCACAAATCTGAGTCCTCCCTGGACTGCACTGACCAGCCCTAACCTGGCACAGGGAGGAAAGAAAGAAAAAAATTCCCCCAGTGCTCCCCAGGAGGAACATCCTGGCTCTGAGTGCGATTGGCTGGATCAATAACAAAGGGTCCCTGCAAACTAGTTTAAATTAATTCCTATGAATGGGGTCAGGTGGTCAACAAGCCCCACCAGCGGACAGCTGCTCGGTCTAGGTGTGCTGTGACCCCAGTGATGGAGTAGAGTGGGAGTCTCTTCCCTGACATTGTCCCTTGAGTCCAGGGGTGGTGTCGGGACTGGGAGCCAGTGCCTAAGACTCCTTTCCTCTTAATTTATCCTCTGGCATCCTAATCAGTGAGAGGACATCCCCACCCCTGGGAAGTAAGTGTGCCTCCTAAGAGTCAATACTGCAGGGGTGTACAACCCCTCTGTTGCTGCATACCTTGCTTCTGTCGCTTTTTGTCTCCTGACCCCATTGTGGGTCTAACGGTTGGCATTTGGTGGAAAGGGACCTCGTGAGTCAATTTAAGGGCCAAGAACACTTTGTGCAGGCTCCTCTGGAAACTCCTGAGGAAATCAGTAAACTGCGAAAGAAATGCGGAGCTCCTATATCATGAACTGAGGCCAATCAACATGCCAAAGAGCTGGTTTTCTGCTCTTGCAGACTAGAGGCCCTGGCCCCAAAGATAACCTTGCCGCCATATTGTTAGTGGAGTCTGAACTCAGCCCCAATGACGCAAATTGGAGGGAAAAAACAAACAGCTGCCTATGATCAGAGCCATGAGGGACCACCAGAAATTTACTCGGAAAACACCTACAGGGAAGAAGGTTGGGGACAAGCAAGAGATTGAAAAGCTTGAGAGTTAAATATTAAGATTTTACTGGGCTAAAAATACAACCTATTAAAAGATTTTGTTCAAAAAGGTTAATGAAAAGGGAGCCTCCTGTTCCAGCAGGCTATCCTGGAAAAGAAAATCCCACTCTAGAGAAGGGGCAGAGCCTAAATGAAAACCTGAGAAGAGAAAAAAAGGTTAAAAGGTAAGAGGCAGCAGCTACTAATGACAGGTAGTTTGAATTTAGAGTAGAATATTTACACAGTTACAGGCCTCCTGTTGCTATATTTATCATTTTTTGTGTGTTTAAAAAATTTCAGTAGTATTACATTTTATTGCTAAAATTTCTAAGCACAAGTAAAAATACTAATGTTCAAAGTTTGTTATAATTCCATTGGCGTATATATCTTATTGCTATAAGTGTTGTAAGACACAAAAATATTTTTAATTGTGTTAGTATCATGTGTAGAAATACAGGAAGTAATTTAAGAGAAGTAAGAGTCCAGAAACGAATCATCCATAGCAAGAGAACCTGTCATGAACTTGGGGTTTGAGTTATACGACAGAAAAACAATCACTGCATTCTCTTCCCCTCCTCCAACTATTTCAGTTTTGGCCTGCGTTTTAGCCACATCAATCTTGACCTCGCTCTCCATTTAATTCCCCACGCTCTCACCAGGATATCCTTGCAAAAATACATAAAAGATCAAATCACTCCCTTGTTTACAATCCTTTCACGAATTTAGTTTTAGGAGAAGCTCAAGATTCTCAATGTGGAGCCTTATCAAAACCCAAACCAGAGAGGAAAGAAAGTTAAAAGCCAAGCAGCAGCGGGGACTGATGAAAGACAGTTTGGATTTGGAGTGACCACTCTTCCACCCTGCCACTCTGCTAGTTGTGGCTCTGCTATAAGAAAAGCCTACTCCTCAGGGTTCTAGGGAAAACACCCATGCCACCCTGTGGCCCAGCAGAGGAAGGAATTCAACTCAACCCAAGCCCAGGGTTCTTAAACCATGAACCATTGCCATGGGGGAGATCCATAAGCCCGACTATACTGATGAGAAGCTCTCTAGAAGAAAAAAGAATATTATAAATATGGCAGGAGAAAGAGAAAGAGCCCCTCCCATAGCATATCTAGTGACAAACAGACAATAAAAGAGAAAAAAATCTGAATACAAGGGGAGGAAATCTGACATATGTATATATATACATGATGTAAATTAAAACAAAAGTTCATGATTTGATCCACTCAGATAGCCAAAATTGATGAAAATATTTTTATTATTATATTATTATTAAAATAATTTATACAGCAAAAGAAAAAAAGGTACTGATTGGCTCTTGTACCTCTACCATGTAACTTCTAAATTAACTTCAGTATCTGCCAAAAAAAACACCATTTGAAAACCATCTTGAATTAATACTGGGACAGAAATTACAGTTATTCCTGGGAATCCTGCTAAGTTTAAACATGGTATCCTCTATAATCTAGAGGAGTTACTGAATATAAAATGAAGAAGAAACAAATATGCCTCATCGTAATCATCAAAATTGTTGCCTTGCCTAAACTTCCTGGAGTCATAGCACTTGTTGCCCTAAAATATCCCATAGTTGGCATGGACACTCAGATGCAATAAGTAATAAATGACATGAAATTAAGTCTCTTGACATGTACAAATTGTCTTGACAAAATGGGACCCCCACAGACCCTCGGTTGTAATAATATGGCCAATATGTGTTAAAACATGGCCTTCAAGGATTAAAACTTATCATATGATCTAATTAGTAAAGGGGTGATTATCCTCACTGCCTAGCAACCCAATTTTGCCCGTTCATAAACCTAGAAAGAAGTAACTGGCCCCTCACAGTGGGTTACTGAAATCTTAATGCTGTGGTCCCGATTCCTAATACCTGATATTATTAACATTTTTTCTCCATCCAATCAGCAACCAGTAAATATTTCTCTTTTATGATTTTAACTAATATATTCTATCCAGTGCCTATTTCAACAGCTTCTCGGCCTTCACCTCTGAAAGGACACAATACACCTTTGCCACACCATACACGGGGCACCTCAGCAGCCTTGCCATGGCACACTGTCTTTGCAGACAAGATTTTAACTGCACCCGCTTTCTCTAGGAGCGCAGGTGTGACATTGTATTAACGATAGCCTCCCCTGAGGAGATGCGTTTAACACACTAATTAAGAACATGTAAATCCAATATCTTTTTGTCCTTTTCTGAGTTCTGAAGGCAACATATTGCTCGTTTACAATGTTGACTTGAACTCACAGATGCTGCTATTTACAAAGCAACCCACCTTGAATGGGGCTCCTCCAACAGAAGGCTCTAAACCCTGTCCAAATTAAAACCCACAGATACTCGAGCTAGTGCCCACAGATAATCCATCTCTGTAGAGCTTTAACAACTTCCTTTCATGCCTCTTGGAGTCTCTGGACCACCTATCATGGCCATAAGTTGCCCATGAGTTCCTGATTCAAGAAACTGTCCTGGATCCCATGCCACGTACCATTAGAGCAACAACTGCTGACTGCATTCTGGGCTTTCTTGGAAACAGAGGTTCTCACACAACCTGAGGCTGTGGCTCTGCATGCTCATCTGACCATTATGCCTGAGTTCATGGAAACAGCACCCCACAAGCTTGGCATGGCGGCCAAGACTTCCTTGAAACAGGATGGAGCCAAACCTGGGCTCTCTGGCACATTCAACCTGCAGGATGGGGAGGCCTCCCCTGACCTCAGCCCCTGGCCAGATGCCATGTTACTGGAGGAGGCCTCCCCTCCCCCAGATGCCTTGACTACCTGGGGGGCCCCTTGGGATTAACTGACTGAACAGGAATGGGAGTTCATAGACGGTACAGATGGTACAATTCCCACACACGTGATATACAGCTTGGTGGAATGGTGCTGTTTTCCATTCCTTAATCAGGATGTTCCTGATCAAGAACGAGACCCAGGGGTCAGCACAATTGGCCAAACTTTAGGAAATCATCTTAGCACTGGATGCCCTGGCCAACAGATGGCCCCGTGTACATATTTTCTACAAATCCTTAGGTCACAGCCTGGGAGTTGTTGTCTTCAGGTTAAAAATCTCTGGGGATGTCTTGCCTCACAGATAACTTAAATATAAATCAAGGTCACACATATCTATATAAACGAAGACCACAATACAAAGACTCATCAGGACATTCCTGCCCTTCAGAGTGCCAGACTGATAGTAACCAAGGCACACATATCACTTCTCAAAATACACAGTGCTGGGCTCTTGAAAGGGGCATGCCGTGGAACTTTGATCTTCCTGATCAGTCCCAGACAGTCAGTGTTTTAAGAGACAAAATGGTGTCCTCTTACAACTCCTGTGTAATTTACAAAATGACAAATGGATCTCTAAAAGGGTCTCCTTTCTGCCCTAGGTTTTAATTTCTTAATTCAAGACCCTTTGGCTGACTCACACTTCACAAAAACTTTAAAAAACCTTTCTATAGCCTCTTCTTTTATTTCAGTGGGGGCGTATCTCACCTCTAAAGGTACAAACTCACCATACATGAGGCCAGGTTATTGATTTCAGATCTTTGTTTTTTTTTTAAACATAGGTATTTATTGCTATAAATTTCCCTCAGTTACTGCCTTGGCTGTATCCCATAGATTTTGGTATGTTGCTTTTCATTCTCCTTTGACTCCAAGTATTTTTCTGTTTCTCTCTTGGCTTCATCTTTGATCCATTGATCATTTGTTGTTGTTAGGTGCCCGTTGAGTTGGTTCTGACACATAGTGACCCTATGTACAACAGAACGAAACACTGCCTGGTCCTGCACCATCCACACAACAGTTGCTATATTTGAGCCAAATCGATGCAGCCACTGTGTCAATCCATCTGATCAAGGGTCTTTATTTTTTTCACTGACCTTACCAAGCATGACGTCCCTCTCCAGAGACTGATCCCTCCTGATAAAATGTCCAAAGTACAAGAGACAGTCTCACCATCCTTGCTTCCAAGGAGCACTCTGGCTGCACTTCTTCCAGGGCAGACTTATTCATTCTCCTGGCAGTCCATGGTATATTTAGTATTCTTTGCCAACAACATAATTCAAAGGCATCAATTCTTCTTTGGTCTTCTTTATTCATAATACGGCTTTCACACTGCCTATGAGACAACTGAAAATATGGTGCTTGGGTAAGGCACACCTTCGTCCTCAAAGTGACATCCTTGCTTTTTAACACTTTGAAGAGGTCTTTTGAAGCAGATTTGCCCAATGCAATGCATCCTTTGATTTTTTGACTGCTGCTTCCACAGTTGTTGATTGTGGATCCAAGTAAAATGAAGTCCTTGACAACTTCAATCTTTTCTCCATTTCTCATTATCTTGTTTATCGGTCCACTTGTGAGGATTTTTGTTTTCCTTATGTTGAGGTGTAATCCATACTGAAGGCTGTGCTCTTTGATCTTCATCAGTAAGTGTTTCAAGTCCTCTTCACTTTCAGCAAGCAAGGTTGTGTCATCTGCATAATGCAGGTTGTTAATGAGTCTTCCTCCAATCCTGATGCCACATTCTTCTTCATATAGTCCAGCATCTCGGATTATTTGCTCAGCAAACACACTGAATAAATATGGTGAAAGGATACAACCTTGGCACATACCTTTCCAGATTTAAAACCATTCAGTATCCCCTGCAACCGTTTTTGAATGATTTCAGCAAAATTTTACTTGCATGTGATATGAATGACATAGTTTGATAATTTCCACATTCTGTTGGATCACTTTTCTTTGAGATTGGCACAAATATGGATCTCTTCCAGTCAGTTGGCCAGGTAACTGTCTTCCAGATTTCCTGGAATAGACAAGTGAACATCTGCAGTGCTGCATCCATTTGTTGAAACATCTCAGTTGGTAGTCTGTCAATTCCTGGAGCCTTGTTCTTCACCAAAGCTTTTAGTGCACCTTGGACTTCTTCCTTCAATACCATTCGTTCTTTATCATATGCTACCTCCTGAAATGGTTGAATATCAACTAATTCTTTTGGGTACAGTGACTCTCTATATTCCTTCCATCTTCTTTTGATGCTTCCTGTATCCTTCAATATTTTGCCCATAGAATCCTTCAAAATTGCACCTTGAGGCTTGACTTTTTTCCTCAGTTCTTTGAGTTTGAGAAATGCTGAGCGTGTTCTTCTCTTTTAGTTTTCTAACTCCAGGTGTTTGCACATTTCATTGTAATACTTTAATTTGTCTTCTCAAAAGACAAAGTTCAGCTTCTATTCATGCTAGCTGCTCTACATTCAAGAGCAAGTTTCAGAGTCTCTTCTGACATCCATTTTGGTCCTTTCTTTCCTGTGTTTTTAATGACTTTTTGCTTTCTTCATGTATGATGTCATTCCACAGCTCGTCTGGCCTTTGGTCATTAGTGTTCAATTCATCAAATCTATTTGAGATGGTCTCTAAATTCAGGTGGGCTGTTCTCAAGGTTGTAATTTGGCTGCCATAGACTTGTTCTAATTTTCTTCAGCTTCAGCTTAAACTTGCGTATGAGCAATTGATGGTCTGTTCTGCAGTCAGCCTCTGGCCTTGTTCTTACTGATGATATTGAGCTTTTCCATCAACTCTTTTTCTATAGATGTAGTTGATTTGATTCCTGTGTATTATATTCAGTGAAGTTCATGAGCATAGTTGCTTTTATGTTGCTGGAAAAAAGGTATTTGCAATGAATAAGTCTTTGCTCTTGCAAAATTCTATCATGCAAATCTGGCAATATTTCTGCCACCAAGGCCATATTTTCCAACTACAGATCTTTTTTCTTTGTTTCCAACTTTTGCGTTCCAGTCACCTATAATTATCAATGCATCTTGATTGCATGTTAGATCAATTTCAGACTGCAGATGTTGGTAAAAATCTTCAATTTTCTCATCTTTGGCATTAATGGTTGGTGTGTAAATTTGAATAACAGTGGTATTAACTGGACTTCCTTGTAGGGGTATGAATATTATCCTATCACTGACAGCATTGTACTTCAGGATAGATCTTGAAATATTCTTTTTGATGACAAACATGACATCATTCCTGTTCAATTTGTCATTCCTGGCATAGTAGATCATATGGTTTATTCAAAATGGCCAATACAGTCCATTTCAGCTCACTAATACCTAGGATATTGATATTTATGCATTCCATTTCATTTTGATGATTTCCAGTTTTCCTAGATTCATACTTCATACATTCCACGTTCCGATCATGAATGGATGACTACAACTGTTTCTTCTCATTTTGAGGCATGCCACATCAGCAAATGAAGGTCCTGAAAGCTATACTCCATCCATGTCATTAAGGTCAACTCTACTTTGAGGAGGCAGCTCTTCCCAAGTGTTATTTTGAGCACCTTCTAACCTGAGGAGCTCATCTTCCCGCACAATATCAGACAACGTTCAGCTGCTATTCACAAGGTTTTTCTTGGCAAATTTTTTTTCAGAAGTAGACTACCAGGTCCTTCTTCCTAGCCTGTCTTAGTCTGAAAGCCCCACTGAAACCTGTTCACCATGGGTGACCTTGCTGGTCACCCGTGCCATAACTTCCATGGTGGCATATCTTCCGGTATTATAGGGATATGCAAGCCTCTACAGTACAACAGACATGCCGTGGCAATTTTGAATAGCAGTGGTGAAAACAGGTGTCATTTTCTTGTTCTTGATTATATGGAGAAAGCTTTCATTCTTTCACCGTTGAATATGATGTGAGCTGTGGGATTTTCACGAATGCTTATTAAGTTAACAAGTTTCCCTTTGATTCTAGTACGCTCAGTGTTCTAATTATAGAACTGTGTTGGATTTTGTGAAATATTTTTGCTTTATCTGTTGAGATGATCATGTTTTTTTTTGTTTGTTATTGGTTTGGTGTATTACATTGATTTTCTAATATTTATCCACTCTTGCATTCTGGGATAAACCCCCCTTGATTATGGTGTGTAATTCTTTTAATATGCTGTTGGATTGGGTTTTCTAATATGTCTTCTGTTGAGTATTTTTGTGTCTGTATTCATTAATATCACACGCAAGTAAAATTTTGCTGAAGATCATTCAAAAGTAGCTGCGACAGTATTTCTACAGGGAACTGCCAGAAATTCAAGCCAGATTCAGAAGAGGACGTAGTACCAGGGATATCCTTGCTCATGTCAGATGGATCCTGGCTGAAATCAGAGAATACCAGAAAGACGTTTATCTGTGTTTTATTGACTATGCAAAGGCATTCGACTGTGTAGATCATAGCAATTTATGGATAACATTTTGAAGGAGAATGCCAGAACACTTAATTTTGCTCATGAGGAACCTATACATAGATCAAAAGGCAGTTCTTCAGACTGAACAAGGGGATAATATGTGGTTTAAAGTCAGGAAAGGTATGTGCCAGGGTTGTATCCTTTCACCATACTTACTCAATCTGTATGCTAGGCAAATAATCCGAGAAGCTGGACTATATGAAGAAGAACAGGGGATCAGTGTTGGAGGAAGACTCATTAACAGTCTGCATTTTGCAGATGACACAACCTTGCTTGCTGAAAGTGAAGAGGACTTGAAGCACTCACTAATGAAGATCAAAGACCACAGCCTTCAGTATGGATTACACCTCAACAGAAAGAAAACAAAAATCCTCACAACTGGACCGCTAAGCAACATCGTGATAAATGGAGAAAATATTGAATTTGTCAAGGATTTCCCAATACCCACGGAAGCAGCAGTCAAGAAATCAAAAGACGCATTGCATGTGCAAATCAGCTACAAAAGACCTCTTTAAAGTGTTGAAAAACAAAGATGTCACCTTGGAGACTAAGGCGTGCCTGACTGAAGCCATGGTGTTTTCAGTTGCCTCATACACATGAGAAAGCTGGACGATGAATAGGGGAGATCGAAGAAGAAGTGATGCCTTAAAATTGTGGTGTTGGCGAAGAATATTGAATATACACCATGGACTGCCAAAAGAACAAACAAATCTGTCTTGAAATGCTCCTTAGAAACAAGGATGGCAAGACCACGTCTCACGTACTTCAGACACTTTATCAGGAGGGACCAATTCCTGGAGGAGGACATCATGCTTGGTAAAGTAGAGGGTCAACAAAAAAGAGGAAGACTCTCAGCAAGATGAATTGACACAGTGGCTGCAACAATGGGCTCAAGTATAACAACGATTGTGAGGATGCTGCACGACCCAGCAGTGTTTTCGTTCTGTTGTACATAGGGTTGCTGTGAGGCCAAACTGACTCAACAGCACCTAAAAACATTTTGTGGGACGTTAGTTTATATTTACCATCTTTGCATTCTGGGATAAACTCCACTTGGTTACGGCGTATAATTCTTTTACTATGCTATTGAATTTTGTTGGGTATTTTTGTGTCTCTTTTCATGGGGGACACATTGGTCTGTTTTTTCTTTTTTTTCCTGTCATATCTGCACTGGCTTTGGTATCAGAGTAATAACTTGTTTCATAGGATGAGTTAGGAAGTGTTCCCTCCTTTTCTATTTTTAAAGGAGTTTGAGAGGGATTGATGTGAATTCTTCTTTAAATGCTTGGTAGAATTCGGCAGTGAAGCCATCAGGTCCTGGTGTTTTCATGGTTGGGATGATGTTGATTCAATCTCTTTGTTATTGTTCTGTAGAAATTTTCTGTTTCTCTCTATTTAATTTATGCAATTTGTATATTTTTGAGAATATGCCATTTTATCTAGATTATTTAGTTGGCATACAATTCTTCATACTGTTCTCTTATAGTTTTTATTTCTATATGATCGATAGTAGTGTCTCCATATTCATTTCTGATTTCAGTTATTTGCCTCTTCTTTGGTCAGTCTAGCTAAAGGTTTACCAATTTTACTGATCTTTAAAAAAAAAACCAATTCTTGCATGTTTGCTTCTCTCAATTATTTCTCTATTCCATTTATCTCCACTCTAGTCTTTATTTCTGTCTTATTGATGCCATTGATCTTAGTTTATGATTTTTCTATTTCTTTAAGTGTAATGTTAGTTTATTGATTTGAAATCTCTCTCTTGTAATTTAGGCATTTACTACTATAAATTTCCCTCTGAGGCCTGCCTTCACTCCATCCCCTAAATTTTGGAAAGTTTTGCTTCTGTATTTATACATCTGTATTTATAGGAAACCCTGGTGGTATAGTGGTTAAGTGCTACAGCTGCTAACCTACAGGTTGGCAGTTCAAATCCACCAGATGCTCCTTGGAAACTCTATGGGGCAGTTCGACCCTGTCCTATAGGGTCGCTACGAGTCAGAGTTGACTTGATGGAAACATTTTTTTTTTTTTTGGTTTAAGTATTTATAATTTCCCTTGTGTTTCTTTTTATCGCCTATCAGTTATTTAATAATGTGTCATTTCGTTTCTATGTATTTAAGGAATTCCTCATTTTCTTTCTGTTATGGATTTTTTAGTTTCATTGTATTATGGTCAGAGAAGATGTAGTTTATAATTTCAGTCTTTTTGAATATATTGTGGCTTTTTTTGTGAATTATTATATGGTCTATCTTGTCAAATGACCCATATGCACAAGAGAAGAATGTTTATGATGCTTTTGCGTGAAGTGTTCTATACATGTCTGTGAGGTTCGTTGTTTTATACTGTTGTTTAAATCTTCACTTTTTCTTACTGAACTTTTATCGAGATACTCTGTCCATTATTTAAAATGGAATATTAAAATTTCCACTGTGATTGTAGAACTATTTCTCCCTTCAATTCTGTCATTGTTTAGTTTCCCTTCTCATTTCTTTTTGGGTATTTTTTTAGATGTTTTCTTTTTAGTTACCATGGGGATTATATTTAACATCCTGGATTTATAACAATTGAAATTAAGTTATTCCCTACTTCAGTATTATACAAAAACTTTGGTTCTATGTAGCTCTTTCTCTCTGCTTTAAGTTTCGTTCTCACAAATTACATCTTTATCCATTGTGTCTCCAGTAACAAAAATTACAAATATTTGTATGACATAAAAAGTAGAGGTACAAACCTAAATTACAACAATGTTAGCTTTTGTATTTGCACATATAGTTGCCTATACTGAAGGTCTTTATTTCTTTATACACCTTCACATTACTATCGAGTGTTCTTTCATGTTAGCCTGAAGGACTGCCTTCAGCAATTCTTATAAGGCAAGTCTGGTCTAGTGGTAACCAACTCACTATGCTTTTGTTTACCTGGGTATATTAATTTCACCCTCGCTTGTGAAGGACAGTTTTGGAAGTTATAGAATTCTTGGTTGACATTTTTTTTTTTCTTTCTGCACCTTACATATGTCATCCCACTGCTTTTAGGTCTCCATGATTTCAATTAATTTTCTTGAGGATCCATTGTGTGTGATGAGTCACTTCCCTTGCTGTTTTCAAGGTTCTCTCTTTCCTTTGGTTTTCAACAGTTTGATTATAATATCTCTCAGTGTGGATCTCTTTGAATTATTCTTGCTTGGAGTTCATTGACCTTTGTGAATATGCAGGTTCATGTCTTTCATCAAATTTAGGATGGTTTCAGGCATTATTTCTATAAATATCCTTTATGCTCCTTTCTCTCTCACTTCTCTTTTGGGTACACCCATAAAGCATTTGCTGGTCCACTTGATGGTGCCCTCAAAGTTCCGACTTTCTTCACTTTTCTTCATTCTTTTTCCTTTCTGATCCTTGGACTGAGTAATTTCAGTTGCTCTATATCTAAACTCACTGATTCTTCCTTCTACCTGCTGAACTTTTCTAGTGAAGTTTTCATTTTATTTATTTTACTTTTCAGCTCCAAAATCTATCCTTGATTCCTTTTTATAATTCATATCACTTTATCAATATTCTCATTTTGTTAATACATTCTTTTTCCTTAGCTTTTTGTCCATGTTATTTTTTAGCTTTAAGAGTGGCACCTAAGCAGGGAGCAGTTGAGGCATGGGCAAGTAGAAAATGCCACGAACCTTTCCTACCATTTTTTTTTGAAGTCACTGTTTTCTTGACTCTGTATTCTCTTGATTGCAGTAAGCCTTTGGTTCCCAAATTCTGACAAAGTTGGTTCTGCCAGTTTTTGCTTGTGTTGTGTGTGTATTTCCTGGGGGACAAAGAATTGAGTATGTGATTAACTGATTGTAACTTTCCTCAGCTATGAACTGTTTGAAATAATATCTGCTTAATAGAGAAATGGATACCCTCGTGGCGTAGTGGTTAAGTGCTACAGCTGGTAACCAAAAGATCAGCAGTTCAAATCTGCCAGGTGCTCCTTGGAAACTCTACGGGGCAGCTCTACTCTGTCCTATAGGGTCGGTATGAGTTGGAGTCAACTCGATGGCAGTGGGTTTGGGTTTTTTTTTTTTTTTTTTGGAATAGAGAAATAAACGAGTTAGTGTGTTGAAAGCTTTTTGCAAACATTTTCACATTTTGTAGTTGCTCAATTAGTGGTATATTTTGTCATTTATACATTGTAATAATGAATGTTAGGGTTTTTCATGGATTTAAAATACGTAACCTGGCCCACTGCAGTGCAGGAGACTTGAACTTTGGTTGTGTGTCACGATTAGAGACACTTAGATGGCTCACTTCACCCCTTCCCTGACCACAGGAACCTTCCTATTCTACAGCTTCACTGATATTAAGACCAATTTTAGCTTCAGAAATGCAGTGTGGCAGCCTTTTCTCTCCTTACAGCATGTGGAAGATATTCTCAGAGTCTAATCTTTGGTGGGACCTATACCCTGGAAGGTTTCAGTGGTCAGTCGGAGTTCAAATTTTGAATTAGTCACACTTGCATGTCTTCCAGGGCTTCCAATGTGAGAAAATTTTGAAGTAGAACCTCCGGAGGACTGGAGTATAAGTTTCTTAGCATTCAAGGGCAAATTAACTGGTAAAGTCTCTGCTCTTCTATTTACTTGCTTACAAAATGTGACTCAACCTATTCTTCATGATCAGCAAACACAAGGCCATGATTTTGGCCTTTGCAGAAATGGAGCTTTTTGTCATCTTGTAACATTTGGTTAGGGTTAGAGTTACATGAGAAATGGAAGTCCCTTCTTCATCCAGTGTCTTCCACTGTCCTCCATACACTGGTAACTGGTCAACAAGAAATATATGGCCCAGTTCCATAACCACAAAGCAAGCAAAAAAGGGGGATCTGCAGCAGAAACAATAAATGGATAACCAGGAAAATGGTCAAAGCATGGCTTTGTATTAAGTTGGTTTTCTTTGAGTGACAAATCAGCTCCTAGCAACACCAAGGCTTAGTTCTTGGTCCTCAACCAGCTATCCCTCCCCTCCGGGTCTTACGCTCCTGTCTCTGTGTCTGTCTACTTATGATACCAATTTTAAATGTCTTCTCTGACACCAAGTGCAAGTGCAGTTCTTGTGACTAACCACCTGGTCCAAAGTTTGATCGTGTAGTTAAAGGGCACGGTCTTCTAGCTTTCTTGGTCTGCCCAACTCTTCAGACACTGACCATAGGTTTGGAGGTTCTGAGGGCCACCCAGACTTCCAATCAACATGCTTAAGTTTAGAGGTTCCCCTACCTGCTGGGTTCAATAATTTGCTAGAATGACTCAATTCAGGAAGTGCATTATTTATAATGACAGATTATAGCAAATATATCAGGACCAGCATAAAGAAGAGACACGCAGGGTGAGGTTTGAGGAGGTTGCAAATGTTGAGATCCTATGTTAGAAGGATGTTTTGCACTCTCCCTGCTGCCATGCATAGACATCTATCATCAACCAGGATGCGATCAACTCCTTGAGCTTCAGTGTCCAGTGTCTTTACTGGAGTTTCATTCTTAGGCATAAGTGATTGAATCACTGGTCATATGACTGAACTCATAATCCAGTCCCATCTCCCCTGGAGCTCGGGTAGAGGTAGTGTTCATAACACATGGTGGGCTTTTTGAGCCCCATTCACTGAGTCACTTCTTTAGGATATGCTATACAGCATGCTCTGGAGTCATCCATGAACATCCAGAACACTGCAATCATTCTGGAAGTTCTCTGTATAAACTAATTTTTTACCTCACAGGATTGCTTTTCTCTTTCCCTATCTTAAGGTGAAAAATACTGCTGACTATATATCAGGAAAGACCAGGTGCTAGAAAAGGATATCATGTGTGGCAAAGTAGAGGGTCAGCAAAAAACAGAGGAAACCCTCAGTGAGATGTATTGACCCAATAGCCACAACAATGGACACAAACATAACGATCACGAAAACAGCGCAGGACTTCAGTGTTTCCATTATACAAAAGTTAGCCACGAGGCAGAGTGGACTTGACAGCGACTAAAAATACGCAACAGTATTTTACATGGATTAACGCAGTTACCATTAACCCAGTTAACCCTCAGCAATCTCTGTAACTTCTGTTGTCTCACTGTATAAGTCCTAGAGGTTGCAAACCTAGTATGTGACAAGGACAGGATCAAGATTCAAGCCAATACCTAAAGTCGACCATGCTCTCTTTATTGGTGCACTACAAGTGCCAGGTGCTCTAGGCTCAAAATGAATCAAGGCACTCTCATTTCTGGGTGTAAAAGGGCCAAAAAGCCAATCTTGCCCTCATGACTAGACAATGGTGAATATAACAAACTAGGGTTTTTTAATACAGTGGAACATCTACTGGAAGAAAATGAACTTTACCACCCAGCCCCCGTCACCAGCTCCGCCCACAGCCCCACCTTCCCTTTTGGTCGCCACCACCGCCAGCCTGGTCTCCCCCTAGGGTCCAACCGAGTCTTTATGGCAAGAAAACGTCTCTTAGCATTTCCCAGCTGGAATAAGTCGGGCAGGTACCCATCTTCCCCAACCTCCGAGTCCCCGCCCAGTACGTTCCCAGGAGGAACCGGAAGTGGAAGTGCGGGTTTGACAGGCGGCCACCTTCTTACCTGCGTTTTAGCGGTGGTTTGAGCTGAGTTTTCGCCTCTCCCCGGTCCGCCCAGTCCACGTGGAGCCCTGAGGGAGCGGGAGGATCTGGAGGAGCAGGTGCGGGTCAGAGGGCACCGTCCCAGGCCCGGCGGCGCGCTTTGTCGGCAGCACCTTCCTCCCGTGGAAGCTGCTCGGCCCCTCAGAGAGGCCTCTCGGCTGGGCCCGCGCCCGTCAGGGCCGCCGGTGCAGGCGCCGCCCGGAGCGTAGGTCCCTTCTGGAAAAGGCGGGATGGGAAGTGGGGTCAGGGCGCCTTTGGCCGGTCCTTTCCGTTTGCCGTGCTTTACACTTTACCAGTTCCCATGGAGTAGATTCCGACTCACAGCGACTCTATAGGACAGAGTAGAGCTGCCCCAAAGCGTTTCCAAGACTTGCACATCTTTCTCTCGCGGAGCGGCTGATGGGCTCAGCTGCCGACCTTTCCATTAGTAGCAGATCACTTTAACTCTTGCACCACCAGGGCTCTTTACCACTGTTTTTAAAAGCCGGTAGAGCATTTGTGGCCTTTCTCCAGAGTAAAACCCCTCTCGTCGTTTGGATCACCGACACTCCGGCCCCAGCTTCGAGTTGTTCTGCTGACCTGGCGATTCTGGCCTGTTCCAGTGAACGCAGAGTGGAATCGCTTTGGCTGTGGTATCATTTACTGGCCCTAAAATCCCACCACCCACCTCAGTCTGGCGCCACCATTCACCTTTATTTTCTATGCTTCAGCCACCCATTTCCCAGGTCATGGATTAGACTGGATTTTCTGCTGACTCAGATTTACACACACTTCTCCCACTTGGAGTACTCTCTCAGACCTTTCCGTACACCATCAACCAGGCCCAACCATGCTAGTAGCTAAATTCTACCAAATCTTTGAACCTTATTTTAAATATGTTTCACTTACAAGCCATCTAACCTGTCCCTCAGGTTAGGTCTTTTCATTTACAGACTCTCAGATGTCCAGGATTTTCATTATTTAAAATTGTCTTCATGCTAGACTGTGGTACCTATGGGCAGGTAATATGGACCTCTTTCTTTATCATCCCTTTTTAGCCTGTCATGCTGCTTGCTCCTTGAAGGCTGTCCAGGAAAAAGTTAACCCACCAGGCCTGGGTTGCTAAACGCGCTAAATTCTGAAGAAAGGCTTGTCTTCGGGAGTGGTGTTCAGTTTGCTCCTGGGAGGTGAGCTCTGAGCCCTTGGAATATTCCGATGAGTGTTTTTATATGCCTGAAACCTCTTTCCGTGCTGTATTAGTTTACCAAGATAGTTTATGCTAAAACGTGATTTATGGTGAAGGCCTGTTTTTGCTTTTTGGGGATCCAGGTAGTGTAGATTAGTCACTTGAGGACTGCATGCTTATGTGACTGACCACCCGATTAAAACCCTGAACACCAAGGCCTAGGTATCCTTTCCTGGTTGGCAACACTTCTCATGTATTCTCACACATTGTTCGGAGAACTAAACTAAATCCGAGCAATTCTACTGGGAGAGGACCCCTAGCTACCCCGGGATACACACTTGTTACCCCCAGATTTTGCTCCATGTACGTTTTCCCTTTATTAATTTTAATCTGTATCCTTTTGCTATAATAAACCTTACCCATGAGTACAGTAGCTTTTCTGGGTCCTGTGAGTTGTTTTCATAAATTGTTGAGCATGAGAGTGGTCTTGGGTACTGCTGACACAAGAGCACACAGAGAACATTTTATACTGACAATCAGTGATTGTGTCTAATTTAGAGTAACACTAATCCCTAGTATTTCCTATGATGATGGGCATGTTCTATTTCTACACTGAAGACACAATAACCACTAGCCCCATGTAGCGAATTGGGCACTGAAAGGTGTCTATTGCAACTAAAGAACTGAAATTAAAATTGGAATTAATTTTAATAGTCACATATGGTACTGATTATAATAGTAGACAACACAACTCTACTCAGCAGAACCCTAAGTTTGTTGTTGAAGTTAGGTGCCGTTGAGTTGGTTCTGACCCATAGTGACACTGTGTTTCACAGAATGAAACACTGGCCTGTCTTTTGCCATATTCACAATCACTGTTATGCTTGAGCCCATTGTTACAGCCACTATGTCTGTCAATCTCTTCCAGGGTCTTCCTCTTTTTCGCTGACCCTCTGCTTTACCAAGCATGATGTCCTCCTCCAAGGACTGATCCCTCCTGATAACATGTCCAAAATATGTGAGATGTAATCTCGCCATTCTTGCTTCTAAGGAGCATCCTGGTTGTACTTCTACCAAGACAGATTTGTTCATTCTTTTGGCAGTCCATGGTGTATTCAGTATTCTTCATCAACACTACAACTCAAAGGTGTCAGTTCTTCTTCAGTCTTCCTTATTCACTGTCCAGCTTTGGCATGCATATGAGGTGTTTGAAAACACCATGGCTTGGGTCAGGCACACCTTAGTCTTCAAGGTGACATTTTTGCTTTTTAACACTTCCAAGAGGTCTTTTACAGCAAATTTGCCCAATGCAATGCGACTTGATTTCTTGACTACCGCTTCCACGGGTGTTGATTATGGATCCAAGTAAAATGAAATCCTCGACAACTTTGAACTTTTCTCGGTTTATCATGATGTTGCTTATTGGTCCAGTTGTGAGGATTTTTGTTTTCTTTATGTTGAGGTGCAATCCATACTGAAGGCTGAGTTCTTTGATCTTCATTAGTAAGTGCTTCAAATCCTTTTCACTCTGAACAAGCAAGGTTGTGTCATCTGCATAATGCAGGTTGTTAATGAGTCTTCCTCCAGTCCTGATGCCACGTTCTTCATATAGTCCAGCTTCTTGGATTAGGTGCTCAGCATACAGATCGAATAAGTATGGTGAAAAGATACAACCCTCTAGTACACTTTTCCTGACTTTAAACCACACAGTATCCCCTTGTTCTGTTTGAGTAACTGCCTCTTGATCATGCACAGGCTCCTCAAGAGCACAATTAATTGTTCTGGAATTCTTGTTCTTTACAACATTATCCATAAATTGTTATGATCCACACAGTCGAATGTCTTTCCATAGTCAATAATTGAACATCTTTCTGGTATTCTCTGCTTTCAGCCAGGATCCATTTTATATCAGCAATGATATCCCTGGTTCCATGTCCTGTTCTGAATCTGGCTTCAATTTCTGGCAGTTCCCTGTCGGTATACTGCTGCAGCTGCTTCGCCTTTTTTAGTCTGGAAGCTCATCTGAAACCTGTCCACCATGGGTGACCCTGCTGGTATTTGCATACTGGTGGCACAGCTCCCAGCATCACAGCAACACGGAAGCCCCAACAGTACAACAAACTGACAGACACATGGGGGAGAACCCTAAGTGAAGAACATAAAAAAGGGCATTAACATGGTCATCATCACAAACCAGAGCTTCACAGGCTTTTGCTCTTTGAGGCCTTTCATACGGGCAACACTATGGATAGAAGTCAGTGTAACACTGTGTTCAATTTGGTTGCATCTACATGATTTAACTTTTTATAAGTTGATGAGAAGAGCAATCAGCTCTGTTATCTTTAAGTGGATTTCACTGATTCTGATAATTTCAGTGAAAAAAATTTAACACGAATGTGATAGGAAGTAACTGAGATGGGAGAAGGGGCATTCTCTGACAAAGTGGCTCTTTGTGATAAGACCCGAATCATGAGAGGGCAACCATGGAATTCCTAGGGAAAGAAAATCAGTCAGAGGAACTATGTACTGCAAAGACCATGTTGTGTTGTTGTTAGTTCCTGTTGAGTTGATTGCAACTCGTGGTGACCCTATGTGTTAGAGTAGAACTGCACCGTAGGGCTTCTTGACTGCAAACAGAAGCAGATTGCCAGGTCTTTCTTCTACTGATGGGTTTGAACCATCAGCCTTTTATGTTAACAGTCTAGTGCAAATCATTTGTGCCAAAGGCCATATGGGAGGAATATGATTGCCATTTGTGAGGAATTAAGAAGAAAATGTGACAAGAGCTTTTTATTTCGAGTTGTATACTTCCTCAAAGAATATATATGGATGGCAGATGAGCTTACATAAATATCCTTAATGTTGTTTATCATTAACCAACCCGTTTCTGTCAAGTGGATTCCAACTCATAGTGACCCTACAGGACAGAGCAGAACTGCCTCATAGGGTTTCCAAGGCCGTAAGTCTTTATGGAAGCAGATTGTTGTAGCTTTCTCCTGTGGAACAGCTGGTGGGTTTGAACCGCCAGCCTTTCAGTTAGCAGCCATGTGGTTAACCACCGAGCCACTAGGGCTCCTTGTTAATCATTAGGGAAGTGGAAATGCAAACCATGGCGAGATACCACTGAAAAAACAAAACAAAAACATTTCCATCAAGTTGATTCCAACTCGTAGTGATCCCATAGGGCAGAGCAGAACTGCCCTGTAGGGTTTCCAAGGAACGGCTGGTAGATTTGAACTGCCAGGCTTTTGGTTAACTGCTGAGCTCTTAACCACTGTACCACCAGGGCTCTGAGATACTTCTACCACCCATTAATATGACTAAAGAAAGAATGGAGACTCCCAAGTGCTGGTGAGGATGTAGAGCAACAGCAACTTTTTTTTTTTTTTATTAACTTTTATTGAGCTTCAAGTGAACATTTACAAATCAAGTCAGACTGTCACATATAAGTTTATATACATCTTACTCCGTACTCCCACTTGCTCTCCCCCTAATGAGTCAGCCCTTCCAGTCTCTCCTTTCGTGACAACTTTGCCAGCTTCCAACTCTCTCTATCCTCCCATCCCCCCTCCAGACAGGAGATGCCAACACAGTCTCAAGTGTCCGCCTGATATAATTAGCTCACTCTTCATCAGCATCTCTCTCCTACCCACTGTCCAGTCCCTTTCATGTCTGATGAGTTGTCTTCGGGGGTGGTTCCTGTCCTGTGCCAACAGAAGGTTTGGGGACCATGACCGCCGGGATTCCTCTAGTCTCAGTCAGACCATTAAGTATGGTCTTTTTATGAGAATTTGGGGTCTGCATCCCACTGATCTCCTGCTCCCTTTGGGGTTCTCTGTTGTGTTCCCTGTCAGGGCAGTCATCGATTGTGGCCGGGCACCAACTAGTTCTTCTGGTCTCAGGATGATGTAGGTCTCTGGTTCATGTGGCCCTTTCTGTCTCTTGGGCTCTTAGTTGTCGTGTGACCTTGGTGTTCTTCATTCTCCTTGAGCAACAGCAACTTTTATTCACTGATTGGAATGCAAAATGGTGCAGCCACTTTGGAAACTGGTTGGCCATTTCTTGTGAAAATGCATTTATCAGACCACAGAGTGGTCCCACGCCTAGGTCAACACACAGGTGAAAATTTGCATTTACACGAAACCCTGCATGATGTTTTTATAGTAGCTTTATTCATCATTGCCCAAACCTGGAAACAACCAAGATGTTCTTCAACAGGTGGATGAATTAACAAACTTTCTTACATCACTACAATGGAATGCTACTCAGCAATAAACAACTCACTATGTTGTGTGTCCAGAGTGGGAAACAAACTGACAAATGAACCTAACTCTATTACAAATGCATGACATAATCTCCCTGACAGTGTTGATGAAAAAAGGAGCTGACCTAAAAAACTTTGGGGATTGTGTTTTTTTTCTAGAAGCTGTAAGTCTATAGGGTTGCTATGAGTCAGAAGTGACTGGATGGCAATGGGTTTTTTGGTAAGGCTAATACAAAAAGGTTTTTTTTTAATACAAAAAGAACTGCAAAGCAATATTGCTTTAGTTGATAAATGCGTTTCTCAGAGAGGTATTGGTTAGCACTTCTGAAGCTACATGTTTAGTAGGGTTGAACAAATATATAAATTGCAAGTAATGGGAACCAAGTTTTTTTATCAGATAAAGAGCATTATAATTAGCAAGTGGGGAAGACTATAAATCAGAAGGGATAAAGGGGGATATTTTATAATAAAAGAATTCAACAAGAAGATGTAATAATCTGGAATGTGTATACACCTAGCAACAATATATATGAAGGAAAAACTGGTAAACGAAATAGAAATTCACAAGAATATGGAAGTCTGTAAGCAAATAGAAGATCTGAATAACACCATCAGCCATCTTGACCTAATTAACATTTATTGGATACTCCAGCAAAGGCAGAGGACACATTATTTCTAAGTCCTCATTAAACATTCAGCAAGATAGACCAGACACTGGGTTATCAGTTCCAGAGTGCGTGCCAGGCCAGCAGTTGAAGCTGCAGTTGCTGGGCTGAGCAGCAATAGTGGCTGCCATGCCACCTGGTGTACGCAGCTACTGCAGGACCTGGAGAAGATGGGAGCCCAGCTAGGGTTCCTGTGTTAGTGTGGACAGACAAGGGGCTGTTCATGCTGGAGGTTTATCCAGCATCACTGTGCCCCATAATGAATTGGGAGCTGCCTCACTAACTCCTCAGGGAAACAGCCTGGGAAATGGTCATTGCAGTAGCAGAAGCCTTCAAATTAGACCTTCTCTTGACCCAGCAGTTCCCCTTGTAGAATCGTCCTATGGAAAACCCAAGGGCACCATGATGGTACCTGCTGATAGTAGTGATAAATAGTGGAAACCATGAAATTTGGTGTCCACCAGAAAGGGAATTCAATAAATCCTTGACCATACATCAGAACATTGAACTGCCACTAAATATTATTTCCAGAAAAGTGTGAACCACAGGAGACGCAGTCTTAAAGGCAGGGCATGAAATAGTGTGTCCATGATCATGATAGTTTGTCACACATTTACATATATGTGTTTTACATTTTATAAGTGCTGACAAACCAGCCTCTAGAGACAGTCCATCCTAGAACACTTACAGGGATTCTCCTTTGAAGGTAAGATTGTGATTGATTTCTCATTTTGCTTCTCCCTAATTTTCAATTTTTTTACATTCATTATTCATTGCTTATAAAAATCTTAACCTCATTTTTAAAATTTAAAAACATTAATTCATGTTTGAAATGTATAGTTATACGAGGTTAAAATGCATTGTCTTATAATCAGTAGCACAATTTAAGTACAGAGCAGTAGAGCTTTTCCCTCCAAGACCTTCCTCATATTGCCCCTTTTTTGTCAAACCTTCCCATCTGTGAATCCCTGGCAACTGTTCCTATATATATGATTCACCGCGTAGGCCTTTTTTTTTCTTTTTTTAAAGAAATCTGGCTGCTTTCACTTAGCATAATACATTTAAGAGTCATCCATATTGATGAATGCATCAATAGTTTATTCCTTTTTATTGTTGTGTAGTATTCCATCGTATAGACATGCCACAGTTTGTGTATTCATCCTTTGGAAGACATTGGGTTTCCAACTGTTACAAATGAAGCTGACATAAACTTTCTTCACAGTTTTTTATGTGAACATAAAGTTTTTGTTTTTCTTGTATATATCCTTGAGAGTAGGATAGCTGTCTTATGGTAGGTGTATGTTTAACTTTGTAAGAAACTGCCAATCTGTTTTCTTTAATGAGGCTGTGCCATTTTATGTTCCCACCAGCGATGTATAATTCCATTTGCTGGTGGGATCTAGAGAGACTGCTTACCTAGCACAGTTCTTTTTGCCACTAGCATCAGGGAAAGATGTTGAGGTTGGTGGCTCATCTAATAGGCAGCCCCACATTTGCTGAGGGAAGGATGTGGCCTGTAGCAATCTCGATTAGACCACAGACCACATGTATAGGGCTCCTTTCTATGCCTTCACTGTCATCCTCATCTGAGCCTAACCGAGTGTTTTGTGGAAGGAACATAGTATTTCTCAGGTCTCAGTCAGAGAAAGTGGCCATTGCTTCTCATCACAATTCCTGAGGTGCCAGCCTTTACTGTTTCTGGTTTGGAATCTGGTGTCGATGCACATATCTGAGCTAACGGGTCAGTTGGTAGTCCTCTTACCACTCACTCCTTCCACACCCATGGCTGAAGTAACTTTTCTCTATGTAGCAGGCAGAGTCCACATGTCAACTTGTGAGAGGAGGAGGGTCCAGAGGTGGTAATCCAGGGTCAAAGGTCACTAGTTCTTTGTCAGTTCCTAGTTGTTCCAGCCTCAGTGGGCATTAAAGAGCAGTAGCGCCTCCTCTAAGGGTCCAACTCTTTTTGCCTGTACCTGCCCAGCCTGCAGCTCATCAGGAACTGCTTGTATTAGGGATGATACCTTGGGCTTGGTTCCCTAAGATGAAGTGGGTTGGTTAATGCAGGTGGTGACTTTTGATCTGCTGGGCTTCATTTTCCCAAAGCCTTCAAAGCAACATTTGTGCCCTTTCTGCAGAAGGAAAAAGCATTTTCACCTTGGTGTCAAGGAGACACTAGCCCCAGCCTTGTCCTGTCCTCTTTGTCCTGGTGATTCTGACACATAGTTTATTGACATTTGATAAATTATATTCAGATGGAAAGATAAACATTTTCAGGATATTAGGAACCCCTTCTAATGTAAATAAATCCATGAGTGAAATGAAGAGAAATACAAATTTACCACAAAGAAAAGGTCTGCTCACCTCTGTTTTCGTGTCATCTCCACCTCACCTATTTCAGAGCCCTGAAAATCCTTCACAGCTTTAAAATTTGGGAGCCTTTAAGAATAAAGACAGAGTAGAACTGCCCCATGGAGTTTCCAAGGAACACCTGGTAGATTCGAACTGCCAACCTTTTGGTTAGCAGCTGTAGGTAGCACTTAACCACTATGCCACCAGGGTTTCCTGTAGGGTCACTATGAGTCGGAATCGACTTGACGGCAATAGGTTTGGTTTTTAAGAAGAAAGACCATACAGGCTTTTTTATTTTATGGGCATTAGTTGGATTTGAGTTTACTATAAACAAGATGAGTTTTGACAGATGAAATTTCTCCCATTAGTTTATTTTGAATTTCTTATCTAAAGAAAATTGGTAGTTCCAGTAAAAGGAGCACCCATAACCCTTGATCTTGACTCACCAACTGTTAAGATTTTGCCTCATCTATAAAAATATATTATTGCAAGGAATTGTATAATGCTTAATTGCAGACGTTTTCTTCACCCTTGAATCTTCAGCATGCACCTCCTCAGAAGGACAATCTCCTCCCCGCCCCCAAAAACAAAAACCCTGAATTTTCTATTGTCCCACATTAGGAAAGAAAATCTCTCCAGTTGTACAGAAGTATCCATATAGTTGTCAGGTTTTTTGAAGCTGGAATCCAAACAAGATTTGGACATTGCCTTTCTATTTTTTGATCTCTTTCATCTGCTTTAAATGCTACATTCACCTGCAGTTTTTTTTCTTTTTGTTGTTATAAAACCACGTATAAACAATGTTTGCCAAGTGAACATTTTTCATGTGTGTAATTCAGTGATACCAGTTGTATCAATCATGTTGGACAAACATCACCAATACCCATCCATTGCCAAAGTTCCCATCACCATAAAAATAACTCAGTGCTTCCTAAACAGTGACACCTTCCCCTCTTCCTCTTTGATCTCTACACTTAGCCTGTTCTAGTTATTTCATCTAAGTGAGATCATACAGTATTTGTCCTTTTGTGATTGACTTTATTCAGCACAATGTTTTTCAGGTTCATCCATGTTGTAGGGTGTGTCAGGTCTTCATTTCTCTTTATGGCTGAGTAGTATTCCAAGGTACGTATGTACCCCATTTTGTTGAATCATTCATCCACTGAGGAACATTTCGGTTGTTTCCACCTTGTGGTTATTGTGAATAGTGCTGCAAGGAACATTGGTGTACCTGTGTTTGTGTTGCTGCTTTCAGATCTCTTGAGTATATACCTAGGTAGTTCTATGTTTAACTCTTTGAGGAACTGTCAGACTGTTTTCACAGTACCTCTGCCATTTCACATTGCCACCAGCAGTAGAAGAGGGTTCCAATTTCTCCTTACTGTCACTAACATTTCTTGTTTTCCATTTTTATAATCTTAGCCGTCCTAGTGGGGGTAAAGTGATATCTCACTGTTTTGTTTTTTCAGGTTTTTCGTTTTCCTATTTTTGAAATTATTATTTAAAAATATATATAACATTTGCCATTTCATCATTTTTCAGGTTTGCAATTTAGCGATGGCAGTTATATTAATGTTGTGCAAACATCACCCATAATCATTGTCAAATTTCCCATCACCATAATCAGAAACTCCCTGTTTCCTAAACAATGACTCCCCCTTACCTCATCCCTCCTGCCTGTGGTAACCAATAATAGACTTTGGTCTCTATTTTTATATATTTCCCTATCCCTCTTATTTCATATAAGTGAGATCAGGAGCTATTTGTCCTTTTGTGTTTGACTTACTTCACTCAAATGTTTTCAAGGTTAATCCATGTTGTAGCATGTTTGAGGACTTCATTTCTCTTTATGACTGAGTAATATTTCATTGTATTTATGTGTCACATTTTGTTTTACCATTCATCCGTTGATGGACATTTAGGTTGTTTCCATCTTTTGGTTATTGTGAACAGTGCTGAAATGAACACTGGTGTACCTGTGTCTGCATCACTTCTTTCAAGTCTCCTGGGTATATATTCAGGAATGCACTTGCTTGGTCATGGTGGTCCAGTAGTTAAGTGGTATGGCTGTTAACCACAAGGTCGGCAGTTCATATCCACCAGCCGAGGTCGGAATCGACTCAATGCCGGTGGGTTTGGTTTGGTTATAGTAGTTCTATGTTCAACTCTTTGAGGAACTACCAAACTGTTTTCACAGCAGCTATACCATTTTGCATTCCCACCAACAATAAACAGGGGTTCCAATTTTTCCACATAGACAATATTTTTCATTTTTTTAATCTTTGCCATCCTAGTGGGAGTGAAGTGTTATCTCATTATGGTTTTGATTTGCATTTCTTTAATGATGAATGACGTTGAGGATCTTTTCATGTGCTTGTCGGTCATTTGAATATCCTCTTTGGTGAAATGTCTGTTAAAGTCATTTGCCCATTTTTTGATTGGGATATTTTTTATTGTTAAGTTGTAGAGGTTTTACCTAAAAGTTGGATATTAGACCCTTATTCGTTATGTTGTTGTTAGGTGCCGTCGAGTCAGTTCCGACTTACAGCAACCCTATGTACAACAGAACGAAACACTGCCCGGTCCTGCACCATCCTCACAAACATTGCTGTGGTTGAGCCCCATTATTGCAGTCATTGTGTCAGTCCATCTCAGCAAGCAACGTTGTGTCATCTGTATATTACAGGTTGATAATGAGTCTTCCTCCAATCCTAATGCTGCGTTCTACATATAGTCCAGCTTCTTGGATTATTTGCTCAGCATACCCATTGAATAAGTATGGTGAAAGGATACAACCCTCACACACATCTTTCCTGATTTTAAACCCTACTATCCTCTTGTTCTGTTTGAACAACTGCTTATTGGTCTATGTACAGGTTCCCTATGAGCACAATTAAGTGCTCTAGAATTCCCATTCTTCCCAATGTTATCCATAATTTGTTATGATTCACACAGTCAAATGCCTTTGCATAGTCAGTAAAACACAGATAAACATCTTTCTGGTATTCTCTGTTTTCAGCCAAGATCCATCTGACAGCAGTAAGATCCTTCATTCCACATCCTCTTCTGAATGCAGCTTAAATTTCTGGCAGTTCCCTCTCAGTGTACTGCTGCAACCATTTTTGAATTATCTTCAACAAAAATTTACTTGCGTGTGATATTAATAATATTGTTTGATAATTTTCTGCATTCTATTGGATCACTTTTCTTTGAAATGGGCACAAATATGGATCTCCTCCAGTCGGTTGGCCAGGTAGCTGTCTTCCAAATTTCATGGCATAGGACGAGTGAGCACCTCCAGCCTGCATCCATATGTTGAAACATCTCAGTTGGTATTCTGTCAATTCCTGGAACCTTGTTTTTCGCCAATACCTTCAGTGCACCTTGGACTTCTTCCTTCAGTACTGTCTGTTCTTGACTGTATGCTACCTCCTGAAATGGCTGGATGTCAACCAATTCTTTTTGCTGCAGTGACTTTGTGTATTCCTTCCATCTTCTTTTGATGCTTCTTGTGCCTTTCAATATTTTGTCCATAGAATCCTTCAGTGTTGCAACTTGAGGCTTAAATTTTTTCAGCTTGAGAAATGCTGAGCATGTTCTTCCCTTTTGGTTTTGTAACTCCAGGTCTTTGTACATTTCATTGTAATACTTTGTCATTTTGAGCTGCCCTTTGAAATCATCTGTTCAGCTCTTTCACTTCATCATTTCTTCCATTTGCTTTAGCTACTCTGCATTCAAGAGCAAGTTTCAGAGTCCCTTCTGATATCCATTTTGGTCTTTTCTTTCCTGTCTTTTCAATGACCTTTTGTTTTTTCAGGTATGATGTCCTTGATGTCATCCCACAATTCGTCTGGTCTTCAGGCATTAGTGCTCAGTGCGTCAAATCCATTCTTGAGGTGCTCTCCAAATTCAGATGAGACAGCCTCAAGGTTGTATTTTGGCTCTCATGGACTTGTTCTCATTTTCTTCAGCTTCAACCTGAACTTGCATATGAGCAATTGAGGGTCTGTTCCACATTCAGCCCTGGACTTTGTTATAATCGATGATATTGAGCTTCTCTATCATCTCTTTCCACAGACATAGTTACCTTGATTCCTGTGTGTTCGATCTGGTGAGGTCCACGTGCGTAGTTTGTGTTTATGGTCTATGTGTCTATCATTTTACCAGTACCTGGCTGTTTTGATTGCTGTAGCTCTATAGTACATTTTGATCACTAAGTGTAAGTCCTCCTACTTTGTTCTTCAGAATTGCTCTAATGGCTTCTTGCCATCCCATATAAAATTGAGGATTGGTTTTTCTGTTTCTCCAAGGAAGGCTGATGGAATTTTGATTGGACTGCATTGAATCCAAAGATTGCTTTAAATAATATTGTCATCTTAAGAACATTAAATCTGCCACACACAGAGTGTGTTTGCATTTATTTATATTTTATTTAATCTCTTTCAGCAGAGTTTTGTAATTTTCCTTGTATAAATCTTTCACCTGCAAAACCCGTTGCCGTCAAGTTGATTCCGAGTCATAGCGACCCTATAGGACAGAGTAGAACTGCCACATAGGGTTTCCAAGGAGCACCTGGTGGGTTTGAATTGCCGACCTTTTGGTTATCAGCCGTAGCATTTAACCACTATGCCACCAGTATTTCCCTAAGTCTTTCACATCCCTTGTTAAATTTATTCCCAGGCATTTTATTCTTTTAGGTGGTACTGTAAATGGAATTGTTAATTTCATTTTCACATTGTTCACTGCTGTTGTATAGAAACCCAACTGATTTTTGAGTGTTGACCTTGTACACAAAAACTTCCTGAATTCCTCTTTTAGCTCTAGAAGCCTTCTTTTGGATTTTCTACACATAGGATTTCCTAGATTTCGTATATATAGGAAAATCCTATGTATATCTTCTCCCTTCCTGATTTGGATCCTTTTTACTTTTTTTTCTTGCCTTATTGCTCTGTCTGGATTTCGATAATATGGAATAACAGTGGTGAGAGCAGGCACTTTTGTCTTGTTTCCCGTCTTATGGTGAAAGCTCTCAATTTTCTCCATTGAATATGATGTTTGCTGTGGGTTTTTTATAAATACCCTTAATTATATTGATGAATTCCCCTTCTAACTTGTGTAGTGTTTTTATCAAGAAGCAGCATCATATTGTTGGCAATCATGTACTAAGGGGAAGCAATATGAGGAACCACCAGCAGATGGGTGCTAATGGGGCAGTAAAATGGGGAGGGACATGGGGGTGGGGGCTGGATGGTGGATAAAAAGTCCTAAGGCTATCATCGAATGGGGACCAAGGGTTCTTTTAATCTGTTTTCATAGTAGTTTTGTTTTTAATAATACTGACTCTTGAATATTGGAGATGGGTTGTCTGGTAAAATGTTAAGCATTGCGACGGTTGTTTTCTCATGGTTTTGTTGAATCAGTTTGCATACGTTACTTCTTGTAAAGTGGACCTTGGGTCTGTAACAGTTCTAATGCAATTGCAATGCAAGCCACAGATAATAATTTCAAACATTTTAGTAGCCATATTAGAAAAGTAAAAATGTAAATGTTTAAATTTTGGATGATGTATCTTGTTTAATCCACTGTATCCAATTATTATCAATATATACATTTTTAATGAAATTAAAAACATAAACAAAATGAACAATGTCACGTATAT
Organism: Elephas maximus indicus; assembly: GCF_024166365.1. NCBI lineage: Eukaryota > Metazoa > Chordata > Mammalia > Proboscidea > Elephantidae > Elephas > Elephas maximus. Next base: position 16,568,751 of record NC_064821.1, read on the forward strand.
AAAATTATTTATGAGACGTTTTACATTTCTTTCCTTTTGTACTAAATCTTCCAGAATCCAGAAGCAGCAGAGCTCAATGTGGACGCAAAAATTTAATTGGACATCTTGATGGCTCTTTACATTTCATAAAATTTCCTGTTGAAAAAATACAGTTACAAACCCAGGTTATGCCAAACTTAAGTTTCCAAAAATTGAGTCGTTTATTGTTAAACTGAAATTAAAATTACATAAAATTAAGAATCCAGTTTCTTAGTTTGCACTATCCACAGTTCACGTTCTCAATAGCCACACTACGTTGTTAGTTACTGTGTTGGATGGTGCAGGTCTAGAGGATTGAAATTTCACATATGCTGGTGTGTGCATCACATAACACAGGTTATCCCACTATTAGTGATGCTAGGTGTTTGTTTTTAGGTGTTTGGTCAAGGTGGTGGCTGCCAATCTCTCTTTGTACAGTCATCTGTGGATCTCTTTTTAGTCATCTATGGATGATACTTTCTCAGCGGGGGAATAATCTGTCTTCCAACAGCCTTTCACACAATTAACATCACTTGTTGATCTTGGCCTAAATCATTTTACATTGGAGAAGTTACAAAATGGTGGCTTTTTCTCTAATTTCTTCTCCATTCTTTAATTGGTAGCCCTCTAAAAACAAGAACATTGCTTCCCCATGCCTTCTGTGCTTTCTTTTTTTTTTTTTTAAATCTTTGGAGTATCACAGTGTATTCTTGGATTTTTTTTTTCATTCACCACCATACAAAAAACTGATAGGTGGTGGAGCCCTGGTGGTGCAGTTGTTAAGAGCTCAGCTGCTAACCAAAAGGTCAGCAGTTTGAATCCACCAGCCGCTCCTTGGAAACCCTAAGGGACAGTTCTACTATGTACTGTAGGGTCACTGTGAGTTGGAATCAACTTGAAGGCAACAGATTTGGTTTTTGGTATAATTAATTGTTATCATTTGTTTTGATGTTTAAATTCTCCCAAATTTGGCCATTTTAAGTTGCTTACTGGGTCTTCCCATATCACCTGGATCCAGACCTGAAAGTAACCATTTATCCAGAAATCCCTGGTTCTATCAATGAACATTGAGTAAGAGCACCCCAGATTAATTTAGGGCTCCCAACATGAGATGGTCGCCATACTAAAGTCTGAGTCTAAAATTCCATTTTGGATCAAAAGTAAATTCTGTTTTAAGAATGCAGCTTCTCATTTCTGCAACGCTTCACCGTACCCTAAGAAAATTACTTAGTAGACAGTTTTAAGAATGAGATTTTGTTTGCTTAAAGGCTTAGCTTGCTTAACAATACACCTTGTTCAGGACACTGGGACCAAAACAACGCTCAGAACAGATGCTTACTCAAGATGAACTTTAGAATTACAGGTGTCCTCCCTGTGGTCACGGAGGATCTGACAATTGCTTCAAGACCAGATGTACCCAATTTAATGATTATTTCATAACTTTAAAAAGCAATTTTAGAAACATATGTAATCTGCTGCCAGTCAGATGTACCCTAACCAATTTTGTAACTCTTACCTAAATGTCAACTAATCATTAAATTTTCATTGAAGTTACTCGTATTATAAAATCTCTCTGAACTGTCTCCTCCTTCGATCACTTCAGAATCCTCTGGACCTTGTGATTACCAATTTGCAAATTGCTTTGTCTTTCAATAAAAGCTCTTTACGTTTAATTTCAACTGGACTCTGCCATTTTTGTTGCATAACATTTCTTGGTGTCAGAAGCGAGATCTGAAGGAGAGCTGCTGAAGTGACCCTGGAAGGCTCAATAACTTGGGCGCCAGTAGCAGTAGGAGCCTCTTGGCTCTTCACTTCCCTGGATCTCCTTGGGAGCCTCCTCAGGTAAGCCCCCTCTTGGACCCAAACTCCACTCTCTGTGTATAGAGTTCTCCAAGCTTTGTTGAGGATTACTTTCTCTTTCATTTTGTCTGGATTTGTTTTATCTTTAATTTATCCTAGGATTGGTGCTCAATTTTGTCTAGACAGAGGTTAATTTACCCCTCAAAGCCTCAACAGCTACCAAGGTAATTCTGCTTTCAGAGAGCTCTGAGTCACTCTAAGCCACATCAGGGCACAGCTTCCTACAAGGAAGACCAGTTAATACAACAGTTATTCAAATTTATACACAACCACTAATGCTAAAGGTGAAGAAATTGAAGATTTTTGCCAACTTCTGCAATCTGAAATTGATCATTCAGCCAGGATGTATCGATAATTACTGGTGATTGGAATGTGAAAGTTGGAAACAAAAAAGGATCGGTAGTTGGAAAATATGGCCTCGGTGACAGAAATGATGCTTGAGATCACATGATAGAATTTTGCAAGACCAGCTAATGAAGACTAGAGGAACCCCCAAATGTATTGCCTTGAGATAATCTTTAAACTTTGAACTGAAGCAATCTCCTGAGGTCATCTTTAAACCAAGTAACAGTTTTGCTCAATTTGTAAAGAATGTTTGACTTAAAAATTGCACTCTTTTATCTGGAAATGTCCTAATTTCACCATTATATTTGAGAGACAGTTTTGCTGGATATATAATTCTTGGCTGGCAGTTTTTTTCCTTCAAGCCTTTATATATGTCATCCCATTGTCTTCTTGCCTGCATGGTTTCTGCTGAGTAGTCAAAGCTTAGGCCTCTTGAATCTCCTTTGTATATGACTTTTAGTGTATTCCTAGCCACACTTAATATTGTTCTTTGTCTTTGGTTTTGGCAAGTTTGATTATGTCTTTGTGCCTTTCTTTTGGGATCTACCCTGTGTAGAGTTCGATGAGCTTCTTGGATAGATATCTTCTCATCTTCCATGGTATCAAAGAAGTTTTCTGCCAACAAATCCTCAACAATTCTATTTTCTGTTATCCACCCCCCGCCCCCCCCCCGCCCCGTTCCAGTACCCCAGGTCACTTGTAGGTTATTCCTCTTGATAAGAGTCCGACATAATTTTTAGGATTTTTTTTTCCTTTTTTAAAATTCTTTTATCTGATTTTTCCTCAGTTAAGGCCATGTCAAGTGCCTCATCTTCAATCTCAGTAATGCTGACTTCCATTGCCTCAGTTCTGCTATGGTATTCTGTTGTCTAATTCTGAAATTTTATTGTTAATCTTTTGGATTTGTTTGCTGTCTGGGGATTCTTGCAGCCTGTTAAGTTTGTCATTATGCTCTTGTGTAGCCTTCTTAAGTTCCTCTGTTGCTTTGTGTGTCCCTTTGTATGGTCTGTGTTTTGCCTATCTCCTTCCCAATCTCTTGAAGAGCTCTGCATATTAATCTTGTTCAATTCCACTTCTGGTAATTCCAATCAGTTTTCTTCCTCTGAGAGGTTTCTTGGTTCTTTGTTTTGGTCGCTTGCTGAAGCCATCATGGTGTGCCTCCTTATGTGATTTGATATTGACTGTTGTTGCCGAGCCATCAGTAAGTTATTATATTTATTTATTTTATGTTTGCTTACTGTGTCCTAGTTTCTTGTTTTGATATGACCAAATAGTCTGGTCTTGTGAGCTACTTTGATTATTGGCATCTTTGAAGCTGTCACATCCTGTCACCAGGTGGTTTGAGCTGTTACTAGGTATGTGAGCCCAAGAGTCCATTAACTTTTCTTGTGTGGATTCAGCTGTGGTATCCAGGTAGTCAGTCACTGAGTGTGTGGTGCAGGCTGTCACTTACAGTCCTAGATGGGCAGGGGTGATTGGAGAAGGCAGGTTTCTGGCTGCAGTAGGGAGTTATGTGCTGAGCAAAGCAGGGGGCTGATGGCTGCCTGAGTACCTGAGTGGAAGGCATGTCCTTGTTCCCTAGAGCGTGTAGGTGGGTGGGTTTTGCAGCCACACTTTGGGCACTCAATGCTGTTGGCTGTAAGGACCGGGAGATAACCACTTATTCTTGGACCCCTGTCATGGGTGGTTAGGTGGAGTGAGTGGAGCCACCAGTCCTCAAGACCCTGATGTGGGTGAGGACCCTGCTTAATGGGCACAGCGGTATCAAATATCACGAATCTGCCACTTCCCCTTACAGCTGCTGCAGCTGAAAATAGGCTTCAGGTATATACCCTGTCGTACTGTGCTAATGAGGGCCTACCCTGTTGAAATGGGCCCACACAGGTATATGCAGGGGTGAAAGGCATTCAAAATCTGTGGATACCCTGTTCCTGTGCTTAGGCAAAGGGGCTGTGCCTGCATGTGTTCCCAGCTTAAGGGAGCTGGCACATTATTTTCTCCTGTTAATTTGTTCCCTTCTCCAAAGCCAGGAGAACGTCTTGGGGCATGTGATGGGTCCTACTTCTGGCCTAGGGGGTGCAGCAATCACTGAAGCCAGACCAGGACCTGGAGCAGAGTAGGGAGGGGGCAGGTAAATGAGAGAGAGGTACTTCCCGAAGGGCTGAAGGTTTTTTTGATCCGTATGGTAGGGTAGATGCCTGTACTTATATTTCGCCAATTCAGAGCTGCTTCTCCATGGTTCCAGAGGCTTGAGGAGACTCTCCACTGCTTGGTTTCTCCCAGTGGAAAACACATCCTGAGTGCTGCTGCTTGCCTCAGCCCACGCATGCTGGCTGGTCCAGCTGGCAGGGTGCCAGCCAGGTCAGGTCCGGCAAATCCTTGTTGTCTCTGCCTCCCTCGATGCTCAGTCTGACTCCTCAACTTTGTCTTTGATGTTCAGGGCTCCTAGATTGTCAAATGTAATTGACTCACTTGTACTTGTTTTTTCGGGTCTTTGTTGTAAGAGGGACCACAGGAAGCGTCAGACTACTCCACCATCTTGGCCCTGCCTCCACACTGCACTCTTTTAAACAGTTATCTATATGAGATCAGATTGAAAACAGTAACTCGGAGCACAGATGAGCTGTTCAGAGGGCAATAACCCAATGTTACTGGTGGTGAAACAGTTTGGGTAGTGATAGAATGGTGATACAACATGCAGAAAGTAACTAATATCACTGAATTATACATGTAGAAAATGTTGAAACGGAGTGCTGTGTACATTTTCACCAAAAATAAAATATTCTAAAAAAAGAGGGAACGTGGGAAAGATAAGATTGGTAGTTTCTAATAAAGGTATACATAAACTTTCCGTATGGCACAGCAATCCCACTCATAAGAATATACGTGAGAAAACTGAAACATTATGTTCAGACACATACAAAAATCCATGCTTGAATGTTTTATAGCTGTTTTATTCATAAAACAGGAAAAAACTCAAATGTTCTTCCACTGTTGAATACACCAACAGGTATGTGTATACAATGGAGTACTACGAAGCAACAAAAGAAACAAACTTGATATACTTATCAATGTAGCTGAATCTCAAATTCATTACTAAATAACAGGAGCCAGAATTTAAAAGCAACATAGTGAATGACATGTATAGGGACAGTTGCCAGGAAGGTTTGATTAAAAAAGAATATTTTTAGAGGGAAGAGAACTCTTCTGTAGTCATCATGGTACTGGTTATATGACTTCATTTCTGAAACTCTTACTACTGTGCATTGCAAAAGTAATTTACTAAAAAAATTAAAGAATGAAAAATGAAGAAAACTGCAAATTAGAGCGATGCAAAGTGACTTCAGAAATCAGTCTTGCCTTTCCAAGAGAATCCCTGTTAATGTTCTAGGCTCCTCTACAAGCTGGTTTGTCTGCATATATGTGTTTAATATAACTGTTACCCTTACTATTTCATACCCTGCCTTTCTTTCAAACAACAGTAAGCTATGGCTGCCTCTCCTACTGTGGGTAAACTTTTTCTCAAGAAATTTATTTCCTGACAGTAATATTTTGTGATGTGCAGCCAGGCATTTATTGAAAACTCCCTTCCTGTTATACACCGACACTGTTTCCAGACTTCAGTATTTCCACAATCACTAGGATCAGTGGAAGGGGCCCTGGTGGCGCAGTGGATAAGCACCTGTCTGCTAACCGAAAGGTCGGCAGTTCAAACCTACCAGCCGCTCTGTGGGAGAAAGCTGTGGCCGTATGTCTCCCTGTGAGGCAGTTCTACTTTGTCCTGTAGTGTTGCTCTAAGTTGGAATCAACTCAGTGGCAATGGGCAGAATCAGCAGACATTATTGTGCCCAGGGATTTCCATGATTTTGAAAGAATTACTGGGCCAAAGGGAGGCCTAATATGAATTCTTTTTTACCTAGGACCACCATCTCACAGGCCCCTTACATAAGGTGTAATGGAGGAAGCTCCCAGTTCAGCATCGGGCAGTGGCTTTGAGTAAATGACCAGGCCCCACAGCAGGTATGCACCCCAGGTGGAGCAGTAGTTGTCAGTCCAGTCCAGCCCAGTAATTGCAGCCTCAGCTCCTGGACTGGTAGACACTCCAAGAACCACAGAATTACCAAAAGCAGGACTCTCTCAAAATACAGGTTCTGGGCCTGTGCTGGACAGAGAAGTTCCATTGCTGCTAGGTTATGCTGTGGGTTCATATGAACCCAGAAGAGGAACCCTCCTTCCAGGGAACCCCTGCTTCTCACAGTACTGCTTGCAAGGTGCATTTTTGTGAGAGGTTTGGCTTCCTCATCAGTAAACCAAGGATCGTTTAAAAGTCTTCACAATGGATTGAATTATGTCCCCCCAAAAATGTGTGTATCAGTTTGGCTGGGCCATGATTCCCAGTATTGTGTGATTTTCCTATATGCTGTAAATCCTGCCTCTGTGATGTTAATGAGGGAGGATGGGCAGCAGTTGTGTTAGTGAGGGAGGACTCAATCTACAAGATTGGATTGTGTCTTGAGGCAATCTCTTGAAATATAAGAAAGCAGAGAAATGGGGGACCTCATACCACCAAGAAAGCAGTGCTGGGAGCAGAGCGCATCCTTTGGACCTGGGGTACCTGTGCAGAGAAGCTCCTAGTCTGGCAGAAGATTGATGAGAAGGCCAACAAAGAGAGAAAGGCTTCCTCTGGAGATGACACCCTGAATTTGGACTTTTAGCCTACTTTACTGTGAGAAAATAAACTTCTCTTTGTTAAAGCCATCCACTTGTGGTATTTATTATAGCAGCACTAGATGACTAAACCAGTCATGGAGGATAAATGAGAGAAGTAATGGAAAAATGTTCAGTACAGCACTACACATACAATATGGGATTTGATCAACACAGAACAAAAGACATTGCTTTCCATTACAAAGGCAGCTAAAAGGAAATACCCAAAACAAGACTGGTGGGATACTGAGTGATTTTTTGCTTTTCCATATAATTTCCCGTTAAAATCAGATTTTCTACAATAAGAACGATTATGTGAAAAAGTATACAAACTTTCAAAATATAGTTGATTAAAAAAACACTTCAGGATACAAATGTGTAATAAGGACAATATGTATATAAAAGAACCAAAATAATATGCTTATCTAAAGTTGGAAACCCTGGTGACGTAGTGGTTAAATGCTACAGCTGCTAACCAAAGGGTCAGCAGTTCAAATCCACCAGGCGCTCCTTGGAAACTATGGGGCAGTTCTCCTCTGTCCTGTAGGGTCAGTATGAGTTGGAATCGACTCGACGGCACTGGGTTTGGTTGTTTTTGGTATCTAAAGTCGTGCTACAACTGAAAAGTAAGTTGGCTTACAGTCACAGAGTCTCTACATATGCAGTCTCACTGAATGAGGTCTCACTTTAGGGGTCCTAAGTGAGAAGGGACACTGAAGGAGTCCCTCACATCTTATATTTATAGGATCAATCCACAGTGTGATATTTCACATATTTTCTAAGAATTCCAAGATGTTTCTATGTTCCTTACATGCACGTGATTTTTCAGAAATAGGAATTCTTACATATTTAATATAAGTAATTAGTGGAGCCCTGGTGGCACAGTGGTTGAGCTACGGCTGCTAAACAAAAGGTCAGATCCACCAGGTGCTCCTTGGAAACCCTATGGGCAGTCCTCTCTGTCCCATAGCATTGCCTGAGTTGGAACTGACTTGATGGCAAGGTTTTTCCTATATGCATGAAACTTCACATCTTAGAAAGTACGGCAGGAAAAGCAAAAACTTTCCCTATATCACATTCCTTACACTACTATGGTTTCTCTCCCAGGTGTTTTCTTTCAGATTTTTTTTTTTTTTTTGGTAAAGATGAGGGATTACCAAAAGCCTTCCAACATTACTAACACATGTTTATTTCCGGCGTATCTTCTCACATGACTTCAAAAGGCTGAGAGAACTGAAGACTTTCCCTCATTCCTTACACACATCAGGCCTCTCTCCACTATGAGTTCTTAAATATTTACTGAGGAATGAGGAATAACTAAAGGCTTTCCCATATTCCTTACATTCCTAAGGTTTCTCTCCACTGTGAAGTCTTTTATGTTTAGTGAGGTATGAAGACTAAGGCTTTCCAACATCATAAGGCATCCCTGCACTATAAACTCTATTCTATGGTTAGTGAGGGATGAAAACCAACTAAAGGCTTTCCCACATTCCTTACTATTCATAAAGCTTCTGTAAAAATGGCACGGCATTAGAAGCCATCGTCTAGCTTCACGAGGAGGAGAAAGAATCACCATTATCATCAGCCCAAAGCCCAAAGCTGATTCCTATAAGGTGGAAATCAAACAAAACCTCCACTCTCCAAACTATCAATTCTGACACCAGCCATCCCATCCACAGCAGTCTGTACCTCTCTACTGGTTCGATAATTCATTGCAATGGCCACAATGAACTCAAAGACAATACCTACAATTAATGGAGTTTATTAGGGAAATAACAGGTTACAATTCAGGATCAGGATAAACACAGAAGTAACACCTCAGGACACAGTTCTTCGATAAGGACTGCATCTTGGCCTCTGTCACTGGACCCTGGTCAGGGCCTTGCTGCTGCTGCTACCTGCTTGGGTCTGCGACCTGCTGACAGCCTCTGCCCTGCTCAGTCAAGTGTTAGACCTCTTTAGTCAGGCTGAAAAGTACCCAGCAGCACCCTGCTCCACCAGCAGGCCTCCTGACCACAGGTGCTCAGTTCTTGTTCCTTGGAACAGTAAGCCTAGCTCCACCAACTAGTGCCGGGAGGCACCCCTCTCTACCACAAAGCTTCCTGCCCGAAAGCACTCAGCTCTTTCACTCCGTGGGCTGGTGAGCCCACTGTGGCTGCCTCACTCGGAGGGCCAGAAAGCCAATCATGCAATCCTGGGCCGGTCATGTGGTTCTGGTGCTGTATGTTCCCCTGTTGTGCTTGCCACTGCTCCTCACTGCCTCGTGCCGCTCCTCCTACAATTTTAAACTCCTCTGTCTCCTGAGTCTAGAAGGTTCCCAGTGCAAGGACCACAGGTTCACAAGATGCACTCCGTTCCTGGCCTTTCTTCTTGATGGTAGTGAGGTTCCTCTACCCTTCTATAGGATCAGCTCCTTTTTAAACCTACTGATATGGCAAAACTGACCAATCTGCTACAAGGGCTCCATTCACCTTATTTGCATAGTCCCACCCAATCATTTTGTGCGAGTTACAAAACCATGGCTAGAAGGGCCATATGACAGCAATTTAGTGTGCCACAGGTTCTGTCCACTGAGATCTTATATGACCAGTGAAGTGTGAGAACTAAGGGCTTTCCCACATTCCTTACCATCAGAAGGCCTACCTTCATGGTAAGTTCTAACATGTTTACGGAAGGATGAGAAACAACTAAAGGCTTTCTCACATTCCTTACATTCATAAGGCTTCTCACCACTGTGAGTTCTAACATGGTCATTGAGGTGTGAGGACTGAAAAAAGGCTTTCCCACATTCCTTAAATTCATAAGGCCTCTCTTTACTGTGAGTTCTTGTATGTCTAGTGAGACTTGAGAGATAACTAAAGGCCTTCCCACACTCCTTACACTCATAAGGCCTCTCTCCACTGTGAGTTCTCATATGTTTAGTGAGGGGTAAGGAACAACTACAAGGTTTCCCATAATCCTTACATTTACAAAGTTTCACATGAAGTTTTAGGTAAGGACAAGTGCAGCCTTCTCCACATTCCTTACACTGATAAGGTGTGTATCCAGTGTGAGATCTGATATGATTTTTAAATGACAAATGATCCATAAAGGCTTTTCCACACTCAAGGGATCCAATTGATTTACTCCAGCAATTCTTCTGAGGCTAGTAAAATTCCCAATCCAGCTGAAAGTTTTTCCACACTGATTATCTGCTTCAACTTTATTTACTTTACCATCATTACTTTCACAGAGGCTCTCTACTGAATATATTCTGTTAAAAATAGGAAGCATGTTGTTAGAATTAAAGTTTTACCATTTCACAATTACTATACACAATGTGTTTTTTGCCCTGAGTTGTCTCGTGTTGCATAGGTTGAATCATCTCACAGAAGGTACTACCATTATACTCACAGTGTTTCTAAATAATGGAGCTTTCTAGTAATTAGGTACAAGTGAAATATGTTTCAAATACTCAATAACTGATTCACATTTATGGAAATACTGTGTTGTGAAAATTATGTGAACACACCACTTTAGAGCTACTCTTACACACACACACACACACACAAATATCACAACAGCCTAAGACTCTCCTGAGGCACTGTTCACTGTCATGTGAATAATAACTCACCTCATGTACCTTCCCTGGTTGTTGTGTTGAAGTTCAATGGCATGGAATTCACAGATTTCTCCTAACATGGAGGACCAGGAATCTTTCTTCATGGACATTTGTCCACTGTTATCCTGTTTCAAAACAAACAATTTTAAGTGGAGTTTCACAGATGAAAACAACAAAAAAAAAACCAGTAAGCAAATTTTATGAGGAACAGACACATGAGAAAAAAGTGAGGCGTCCGACTGTTACAGGACTTTGGCAATGGTCAAGACAGTTAAGAAATTTACTAAGAAATAATTCCATGACAATTCACAGTGATCATGACATACCAAAAAACTGAACCAAACCATTGCCGTTGAGTTGATTCCAACTCATAGTGACCCTAGAGGAGAGAGTAGAAGTGCCCCATAGAGTTTCCAAGGTGCGCCTGGTGGATTCAAACTGCCAACCTTTTGGTTGGCAGCTGTAGCTCTTAACTACTACACCACCAGGGTTCCCAGTGGTGAGATAAGTAGAGTGTAATTAGGAATGCAAAATTAAAAAGTATCACAAACAATGCAAGTGCATAAAGATAGTATTAAAACAGGAAATGGAGGAGGTCTGCTCCCACAAACAAACAAGGCATGAGATGGTTGATGAAAACTCAAAAAAGTCAGCTCAGGTTCATGTGTAAGTCCACTTCCTCAAAGCAAAAGAGATTTTTTCAAATTGATTTCTTTTAATGTAATTTCATCCCAGCAGGATTGGTCCTTCAAAGGATTCTTGCCTTCCTGGTGCTCCCTGATAGTACAGTTCTGGATAAGTCCTATCTCCATTCTTCTAAGATCTTCCCTTTGCTTCTCAGGGAGGAAAATTAGTGTGGTTGACATGGTTCTCACAGGGAAAGACAGATCATGAGGGAAGACAGACAAGTACACTTCTCTGATGTTGAACCAACACTCTGGTCTCCACTGTCTCTATAGACACACAGGTGTGAATGTATTTTTTCACAAAATTATCACATTAAATTTGTAATAAATATGGTAAAACACTAAGAAGGTCCCAAACCACAAATTTCTCTTTGGCACAAAGTAAACCCTGAAGCCAATGCTCACACTTAAAACACTTAAAGAGGCCTCAAGGCTTTTAACAACAACAGTCAGTTTAATACACAGATTTTTACTATCATAAGGAAGCTACTAAGTCCCATACTCATTAAAAACCAAGCCCATTGCCGTCAAGTCAATTTTGACGCATAACAACTGTACAGGACAGAGTAGAACTGCCCCATAGAGTTTCCAAGGAGCGCCTGGTGGATCTGAACTGCCAGCCTTTTGATTAGCAGCCATAGCACTTAACCACTATGCCAACAGGGGTTCCCTAAGCCCCATGAGGGCAGTGAAAATGCCTGTCATGCTTACCAATGTATTCCAGTTCCTCAATCCAAATCCTAGAAGGTCGATGAGTACAATATATTTATTCACGAAATAAATAAACAAGAAAAATGAAGCCATCCTTACCTAAGTCCAGGTTCCTAAAGGTTTCCATCATCACATCTGTGTAGAGTTTCCTCTGAGAAAAATCCAGCAAAGCCCACTCTTTCTGGGTAAATTCCACAGCTACATCCTCAAAGACCACTGAGTCCTAAAACATCACACACATTCAGGATCAGCAAGGTACCGTTTTTCCCAATGTGTGCAAAAGTATGAATGAGGCTGAAAGTCTTGGGGAACTGAAAATTCATAGGGAGGTCACACAAGGTTCTATGTTCTACTTAGACTTTGGCCATCGGCACTGTCCCTTCACAAATTAAGTTATGACATAGGGCTGGACAGTTGATTTAGCCCTGAGGTAGGACACTGAAGGTGTACTTTTGGCCTTGCCAGCTGAAGGCAAACTGCTTTTGGTGGTCCTTTGAAAGAGGTATGGAAAAAAAGACATTGGCCAGATCAGTGGGTGCATACTAGGTACCAAAGATGTATTAACTTGCTCAAGCAATGAAACCACATCTGGAACAGCAGCTGCAATTGCACTCACCATCTGGTTAAGTTTTTGACAAGCCACTATCATTCTCCAAGATCCATCTGTATTTTGCACAGGCCAAATAGGCAAATTGAATGCGGATGTGGTTAGAATCACCACCCCTGCATCCTTTAAGTCTGTGATGGTGGCATAATCTCTGCAATCCTTCCAGGAATACAGTACTGCTTTTGGTTTGCTAATTTCCTAGGTAGGGGCAGTTCTAATGGCTTCCACTTGGCGTTTCCTACCATAATAGCCTTAATTACATTTGTCAGGGATCCAATGTGGGGGTTCTCCCAGTTGCTGAGTATATCTATTCCAATTATGCATTCTGGAACTAGGGAATTCACAACAGGATGGGTTTCGGGGGCCCACTGGACCTACTGTGAGACGTACATGAGCTAAGACTCCATTAACAACCTGACCTGCATATGCTGCCACTCTGACTTGTGGGCTACAGTGACATTTTGGGTCTCCTGGAATTAGTGTCAGTTCAGAGCCAGTATCTAGTAATCCCCAAAAAGTCTGATGAACAGTCACTCTAGTAAAACACTGTGGATCCTTTTGGGAAAGGCTGGAAGAAAGATTAACAGTACAAATTTTTGGCAGTGTGATGGGGTCCTTTCTCAAGGCGACCTGGCCTTCCCTTAATTCAAGGGATTTTGAGTCTGAAAACTCACTAAAGTCTGGGAACTGACTGAGGAGCCATGACACTATTCTGGTGATTCAAGTTAGAATGCTGTTCACCTGCTCTAGAATTCATCCACTTGTACAAATCAAGTAAATATTTAGTAGATAACCTATTTCAATCCTACGCACACCATGACTAAGTAGCCAATACCATAAGTCCATACAAGTCAGACGACTCTGATTACTGCTTTCACTCTGTTGTCCATTACAGTAACCACACACACCTTGTCTTTGTCATTTGAGTGCTGCCACTTGGCCTCTACCACCATGGGATCCAATCAGCCCCATTGTAGTTAGGCATCTTAATCCAGATAAGGCAGTTCCCACTGTCAAATCTGAGTTACACAGAATAGCAATCACAGCAGTCTTCAAGGATGCTGGGGGCTCCCTTCACAAATTTATTCCTCATTGTTGTGGTAAAAGAATGTGAGAGAATAAATTTATCTTATAGCAGCACTAGAAAACAATTTGGTACTGAGAGTGGGGTGCTGCCCTAACAAATATCTAAAATGTGGAAGCAGTTTTGAAACTGAATGGGTAGAGGCTGGAAAAGTTTTCAGGTGTCTAATAGCAAAATCCAAAATCCAAGATTGCCTTGAAGAGACTGTTCATGGAATTATGGACATCAAAGACAATGCTGGCAAAGGATTACAAAGAGCTGAGGAGAGCTATAACAACGGAGATAGTGCATAGGGCGAGAAGCAGGGGCAGAGAAATGGCAGCAGCAGAACCAGGAGACTGGCGCAAGATTGTGGGGGCGCCAACCCAGGAAGCGAGAGAGCTGAGGGCCTTTGGACAGGAGGCTTCCTTGCAGATTAGGGTGCCTTGGAACACTTATCAGTGGAGGAAGGCTTGCTGACTCTGGGAGCAAGAGAGCTGAGTGCCTTCAGACCGATGTTTACTGGTGGAGTGGCTGCCTTCAGGCATTATCAGTAGAGCTAAAGAGCTTTGGAACACTTGCCTGAACAGGGTAGACACCGGGCCAAGCCAAAAAGGCTCAAGAGGCCAAGGAGTCAGGCAGCAGAAGCTGAAAAGACAAGGAACACAAGGGTCTCATCTCTAAAATCTACAAAATACTTCAACATCTCAATAACAAAAAGACAATCCAATTAAAAAAATGGACAAAGGATATGAGCAGACACTTCAAAGAAGGCATTCAGGTGGCCAATAAACACATGAGGAAATGCTCAAGGTCATTAGCCGTTAGAGAAATGCAAATCAAAACTACAATGAGATACCATCTCACCCTGACAATACTGGCACTAATTCAAAAAACACAAAATAACAAATGTTGGGGAGGTGGCAAAGAGGCTGGAACTCTTACGCATTGCTGGCGGGAATGTAAAACGGTAATACCACTTTGGAAAATGATATGATGCTTCCTTAAAAAGCTAGGAATAGAAATACCATATGACCCAGCAATCCCACTCCTAGGAATATACCTGAGAGAAATGAGTGTCGTCACACCAATAGACATATGCCTTCCCATGTTCACTGCAGCACTATTCACAATAGCAAAAAGATGGAAACAACCTAAATGCCCATCAAGACATGAATGGATAAATAAATTATGGTACATATACACAAGGGAATACTATGCAACAATAAAGAACCATGATGAATCCGTGAAATGTTTCACAACATGGATGAATTTGGAGGGCACTATGTTGAGTGAAATAAAGTCAGTCACAAAAGGACAAATATTGTATGAGACCACTATTATAAGAACTCAAGGTTTAAACAGAAAAAAAAAAAATTCTGATGGTTACAAAGGTGGGGAGGGACGGGAAGGGAAAATCACAAACTAGGCAGTAGAGAAGTGTCAACTTTGGCGAAGGGAAAGACAACACACAATACAGGGGAAGTAAGCACAAGTGGACAAAGGCAAAAGCATAGAAGTTTCCTAGACACATCCAAACACTTTGAGGGACTGAGCAGCTGAGGCTGGGGACCACACATCCCACTTTGGTGTGTAGTGTCCAAGGTCTTAAAAGCTTGCAAGCAGCCATCTAAGATACATCTATTGGTCCCACACCATCTAGAGAAAAGGAGAATGAAGAAAACCAAAGACACAAGGAAAATAGTTGGCCCAAGAGACTAAAGGACCACATGAACGAGAGACTCCACCAACCTGAACCTAGAAGAAATAAATTGTGCCTGGCTACTGCCACCGAATGCTATGACAGGGATCATGACAGAGAGCTCCAGGTAGAATAAGAGCAAAATGTAGAACAGAATTCAAATTCACAAAAAAAAAAGACCAGACTTGCTGGTCTTACAAAGACTGGAGGAATCCCTAAGACTATGGCCTCCAGACACCGCTAACTCAGAACTGAAACCACTCCTGAAGCCCCTTTTCAAACAAAGATTAGACAGTTTTTATAAAACAAAAAGTAACACAAGTGAGGCAAGACAAGGCAGAAAGGGACAGGAACTGGATGAACGGGCCCAGCAAACCTGGGGTGGAAAGGGGAAGTGTGCTGTCACATTGTGGGGATTGGAACCAATGTCATAGGACACTATGCGTATAAATTTTGAATGAGAAATTAACTTGAGCTGTAAACTTTCACCTAAAGCATAATAAATTGTTTTAAAAAAGTAAAAAAAACAAGCCAATAATGTTCAACTCTGTAAGAACTTCAGAACCATTCAAAGGTTTACAGCAATGATACAAACACAAAGTCAGGGAAAAGGTAACTTTAAAATGATAGGAAAGCTTTGTCAGATTTTCTACTTGCCCATGCCTCAACTGCTCCCTGGTTAGGGGGCAGTCTTTTAGGGGTGGCAGCCCATAGTCTCACAGTGGGCTAGAGAAAAAGAGCTAAAGGAAAACATAGTCAACGAACTAAGGAAAACAATGTTTTAATAAAATGAGTGGAGTCCTTAAGTGGCACAAAAGGTTAAGCACTCAATTAGTAGGTGAAAAGTTGGCTGTTTGAGCCCACCCAGAGGCACCTCAGAGACAGTCCTGGCAATCTGCTTTCAAAAGGTCACTACCTCGAAAACCCTATGGAGTAGTTCCACCACATACATGGGGTCAGCGACTAACAATAACAAGAAAGTGAGAACATCAATAAAGAGGTATGAATTATAAAAAGGAAGCAAACAAATTTCGGAAGTAGAAAGTACAATAACCAAAATGAAAAATTCACTAGAGGATTTGCTGACCTTCAAAGCTTTCAGTTTATTCAGGAAACGTCTTTGCTTTTGGTTTAGTCCAGTTGTGCTGACCTCCCCTGTATTGAGTTGTCCTTCCCTTCACCTAGTTAAAAAAAAAACACCTAGTTATTATCTACTAATTAGTAAGTGCCCCTCTCCCATCCTCTCTCCCACCTCCTCTCGTAACCGCAAAGGAATATGTTCTTCTCAGTTTAAACTATTTCTCAAGGTCTTATACTAGTGGTCTTATACAATATTTGTCCTTTTGCAACTGACGAATTTCACTCAGCATAATGCCTTCCAGATTCCTCCATGTTATAAAATGTTTCACAGATTCAACACTGTTCTTTATCGATGAGTAGTATTCCATTGCGTGAATATACCATGATTTATTTATCCAGTCATCCACTGATGGGCACCTTGGTTGATTCCATCTTTTTGCTATTGTAACAGTGCTGCAATAAACATGGGTGTGCATATATCTGTTCATGTAAGGGCTTTTATTTCTCTAAGATATATTCCAAGTAGTGGTATTGCAGGGTTGTATGGTAGTTCTATTTCTAGCTTTTTAAGAAAACACCAATTCGATTTCCAAAGTGGTTGTGCCATTTTACATTCCCACCAGCAGTGTATAATCTCTCCACGGTCTCTCTAACATTTATTACTTTGTGTTTTTTGGATTAATGCCAGCCTTGTTGGAGTGAGATGGAATCTCATTGTAGTTTTAATTTGCATCTCTCTAATGGCTAATGGTCGAGAGCATTTCCTCAAGTATCTGTTAGCCGCCTGAATGTCTTCTTTAGTGAAAAAAAAGAAGTGCCTGTTAATATCCTTTCCCCAATTTTTAATTGGGTTGTTTGTCTTTTTGTAGTTGAATTTTAGCAGAATCTTGTAGATTTTTAGAGATCAGGCGCTGGTCGGAGATGTCGTAGCTGAATTTTTTTTCCCAGTCTGTAGGTGGTCTTTTTACTCTTTCGGTGAAGTCTTTAGATGAGCATAGGTGTTTGATTTTTAGGAGCTCCCAGTTACCTGGTTTCTCTTTGGCATTTTTAGTAATGTTTTGTATTCTGTTTATGCTTTGTATTAGGGCTCCTAACGTTGTCCCTATTTTTTCTTCCATGATCTTTATTGTTTTAGACTTTATGTTTAGGTCTTTGATCCACTTGGAGTTAGTTTTTGTGCATGGTGTGAGGTATGGGTCCTGTTTCATTTTTTTGCAGATGGCTATCCAGTTATGCCAGCACCGTTTGTTAAAAAGACTATCTTTTCCCCAATTAACTGACACTGGGTCTTTGTCAAATATCAGCTGCTCATATGTGGATGGATTTTTATGTTTTCTTTTTTTTTTTTTTATCTTAACCATCCTTGTGAGAGTGAAGAGATATCTCTTTGTGATTTTGATTTGCACTTCTTTAATGACTAATGATGTTGAGCAACTTTTCACGTGCTTGGTGATCATCTGAGTATCCTCACTGGTGAAATGTCTGTTCCAATCCTTTGCCTATTTTTTTATTAGATTATCTTTTTTTTGTTAACTTGTAGAAGCTTTATATATATTTTGGATATTAGGCCCATATCAAGTATATGGTTCATGAAAAGTGGACATTTGTTCTAGACCAGTCCTGTCTAATACAAATGTAATGTAAGCCACAGATGTAATTTTAAAAAATTTAGTAGCCAGATTACAAATTCAAAATGTAAGTGTGGAATTATTTTTAATATCTTATTAAACAGAATATATCCAATTATTATCAATTGTTTTTGGGTGCCGTCAACTTGATTCCGACTCATAGCAACCCTATGTACGACAGAACAAAACACTGTCAGTTCCTGCATCATCCTCACAATCCTTGTTATGCTTGAGCCCATTTTTGTAGCCACTGCATCAATCCATCTTCTTGAGGGTCTTCTTCTTTTTCATTGACTATCTACTAGACCAAGCATGATGTCCTCCAGAGACTGGCCCCTGCTGATAACATGTCCAAAGTATATGAGCCAGTCTTGCCACCCATGCTTCTATCCTGTGCTTTTTAAGCCTTTAAAGAGATATTTTGCAGCACATTCACCCAGTGCAATGCATCGTTCGATTTCTTGACTGCTGCCTCCACGAACATTGCTTGTGGATGGTTGCAAGTAAAATGAAATCATTGACAAGTTCAATCTTTTCTCCATTTATTGGGATGTTGCTTAGTGGTTCAATTGTGAAGATTTTTGTTTTCTTTAATTTGAGGTGTGATTCAGACTGAAGGCTGTGATCTTTGATCTTCATAAATAAGAGTGTCAAGTCCTCTTGACTTTTAGCAAGCAAGGTTGTACCAACCACATATCGCAAGTTAATTAGTCTTCCTCCAATCCTGATGCCCCATTCTTCTTCATATAGTCCAGCTTCTTGGATTATTTGCTCAACATACAGATTGAGTAATTACAGTGAACAGGTAAAACCCTGATACACACCTTTCTTGACTTTAAATCACACAGTATCCCTTGTTCTGCTGGAACGACTGCCTGTTGGCTTAAGTACAGGTTCCTCATGAGCACAATTAAGTGTTCTGGAATTTCCATTCTTTGCCATATTATCTATAATTTGTAATGATCCACACAATCTAATGCCTTTTCATAGTCAGTAGAATACAGGGAAACCTCTTTCTGATATTCCCTGCTTTCAGCCAGGATCCATCTGACATCAGCAATTATATTCCTTGTTAAACATTCCTCTCTGAATCTGGTTTGAATTTCTGACAGTTCCCTGTGGACGTACTGTTGTAATCACTTTTGACTGATCTTCAGCGAAATTTTACTTGTGTGTGATATTAATGATATTGTTTGCTAATTTCTGCATTCTGTTGGGTCACCTTTCTTTGAAATGGGTACAAATGTGGATCTCTTCCAGTTAGATGGCCAGGTAGCTGTCTTCCAAATTTCTTGGCATGGGTGAGTGTGCACTTCAGAGCTGCATCTGTTTGTTGAAACATTTCAGTTAGTACTCTGTTAAATCCTGGAGCCTTGTTTTATGCGAAAGCCTTCGGTGCAGCTTGGACTTCTTCCTTCAGTACCATCAGTTCTTGATCATATGTTACCTCCTGAAATGGTTGAATGTCAACCAATTCTTTTTGGTACAGTAACCCTGTGTATTCTTTCCATCTTCTTTTGATGTTTCCTGTGTCATTCAGTATTTCGCTCTTAGTTAGAATCTTTCAATATTGTAACTCTAGGCTTGATTTTTTTTTTTTTTTCAGTTCTTCCAGCTTGAGAAATACTGAGCGTGTTCTTCCCTTTTGGTATTCTAGCTCCAGGTGTTTTCACATTTTATTATAATACTTTGTCCTCTCAAGGTGCCCTTTGAAATCTTCTGTTCAGCTCTTTTACTTCATCATTTCTTCCTTTCGCTTTAGCACTAGACATACAAGAACAATTTTCAGGGTCTCTTCTGACATCCATCTTGGTCTTTTCTTTCTTTCCTGTCTTTTTTAATGACCTCTTGCATCTTCACGTATGTCCTTCCACAACTTGTCTGGTCTTTAGTCATTAGTGTTCAATACATAGAATCTATGTTTCAGATGGTCTCTAAATTCATGTAGGATATACTCAAGGTGGTACTTTGGCTCTCCTGGACTTGTTCTAATTTTCTTTGGTTTCAGCTTGAACTTGCACATGAGTAATTGATGGTATGTTCTGCAGTCGGCCCCTGGCCTTGCTCTGACTGATGATATTGAGATTTTCCCTCTTCGATTTGATTCCTGTGTATTCCATCCGGCGAGGTCCAAGTGTATAGTCACTGTTTATGTTGTTGAAAAAACGTATTTGCAATGAAGAAGTCGTTGGTCTTGCAAAATTCTACCATGGGATCCCCAACATCATTTCTATCACCAAGGCCATGTTTTCCAACTACCAATCCTTCTACTTTGTTTCCAACTTTTGCATTCCAGTTGCCAGTAATTATCAATACACCTTGATTGCACGCTTGATCAATTTCAGACTTCAGAAGTTGGGAAAAAAACCTTCAGTTTCTTCATCTTTGACCTTAATAGTTGGTGCATAAATTTGAAAAAAAATAGTCGTATTAACTCATCTAACTTGTAGGTGCATGAATTTTATCCGATCACTGGCAGCATTGTATTTCAGGATAGATCTTGCATTTTTTTTTTTTTTTTTTTTTTTGACGATGAAGGTTATGCCATTCCTCTTCAATCTGCCATTCCCAGAATAGTAGACCATATGATTGTCTGATTCAAAATGGCCAATACCAGGCCATTTCAGCTCTTTTTTTTAATGCTTAGGGTATTGATATTTATGTGTTCCATTTCATTTTTAACAACTTACATTTTCCTAGATTCATACTTTTTATATTCCATGTTCCAATTATTAATGGATATTTACAGCTGTTTCTTCTCATTTTGGGTTGTGCTACATCAGCAAATGGAAGTCCCAAAGCTTGATTCCATCCATGTCATTACAGTCGACTCTACTTTGAGGAAGCAGCTCTTCCCCAGTCATATTCTGAATGCCTTCCAACTTGAGGGACTCATCTTCAGGCACTATATCAATGTCCTCTTGCTATTCATAAGGTTCTCACTGGTCAGTTTTTTCAGAAGTAGACTGCCAGGCCCTTCTTCCTATTCTGTCTTAGTCTGGAGGCTCTGGGGAAACCTGTCCACCAAGGGTGTCCCTCTGGCATTTGAAATACTGATGCCAAAACTTCCAGTGTCACAGCAACACACAAGCCACCACACTGCAACAAACTGATAGTGTAGTGGAACTGACAGACAATATATGTGTTATTAATATATAAAATTTAATGAAATAGCTAAAGTCATGTACATAAAGTTATTTATGAGACATTTTACTTTTCTTTCTTCTTGTACTAAATCTTCCAGGTAATGGAAACAGCAGATCTCAATGTGGATACAAAATTTTTGATTGGTATTTTGTTATTATTAAATGCCATCGAGTCAGTTGTGACTCATAGTGACTCTATGTATAACAGAACAAAACACTTCCTGGTCCTGCACCATTCTCAGTATAACAGAACAAAACACTTCCTGGTCCTGCACCATTCTCACAATCATTGTTATATATGAGCACATTCTTGCAGCCAATGTGTCAATCCATCTCATTGAAGGTCTTCCTCTTTTTAGTTGACCATCTACTTTACCAACTATAATGTCCTTCTCCAGGGACTGGTCTGTCCTGTTAATGTGTCCAAAGTATGTGAGATGAATGAATAAGGAAGACAGAAGAAGGGTTGATGCCTTTGAATTATGGTATTGGTGAAGAACATTGAATATACCATAGACTGCCAGATAAATGAACAAATTTGTCTAGAAGAAATACAGTCAGAATTCTCCTTAGAAGGATAGCAAGACTTCGTCTCATGTACTTTGGATGTGTTAGGAGAGACCAGTCCCTGGAAGAGGACATCACGCTTGATAAAATATAGCGTCAGCAAAAAAGAGGAAGACACTCAATGATATGGCTTGACACAGTGGCTGCAACAACGGGCTCAAACATAGCAATGATTGTGAGGGTGGTACAGCACCATGCAGTGTTTCATTTTGTTGTACATAGGGTCAATGTGAGTGAGTACTGACTCGACAGCACCTAACAACAGCAAAAGGCATTTGTCTGATATATGGATTCCAAATTTTTTCTTTCAGTCTTTAGGTTTTCTTTTCAGTTTTATATAGAATCTTTACTTGAACAGACACTCTATTGTCATATTATGCCCATTTGTACCACCAGAACTTGTCTGAGAGCTCTGCCTGCCTCCATACCTGTCTCCCATAGCTGACACTTAGGAGACCTTCCCTGAGGACATTTTCTTCCCTGTGTGATGGAGGTTCAACTCAGCTCCAAGGACTGGCAGGGTGGTGATCTCAACCATTCTTTCTCTGAAAGGGCACAGCTGAGCTCCCTCCTTTCTGGGACATTTAAACTGTAGGTTTGGGGGTAGATAGTATATTTCACATTTCTGAGGCCTCAGAAGTTGAATTCTCACAAAGCCTCTTTAAATTAATTGTTCTATTGCTGCTATATTCTCTGAACAATTTGGTTCCCATGAGAGAGAATTCATATAGAAAGGAACTCTAGACTGGTAGTAGTTTTACCCTTGGGAGCATCTTGGTTCTAGATATGTGTGTCCCCTCCCCTGGGCCCTTCCTCCTGGTGTTCTTTTCTCCCTGTTTCTGAGCTCCATTGATCAGTGTACTCTTCGCTGGGCATTTTGTAAACATTTGAGATGGAGTCTTTGTCTATCAAAAACATTCGTGAAGTATGGCCCCAAGACTCCCTCTTAGCTCAATACTAAAGTCACTCCTGAGGTTCTCCCTTCAGCCAAAGACTAGACCGGCAGATAAAACAAAATGAGACTAGATAGGCACATCAGACCAGGGGCAAGGAATAGAAGGCAGAAGGAGACAGGAAAGCTGATAATGGGAAACTCAAGGTTGAGAAGGGAAAAATGTTGACACATCATGGTGTTGGCAACCAAATGTTATAAATTCCTTAGGAGCTGAAATGTCAAGACTTTGTCTCATATTATTTTGGCCATGCTACAACGAGGGACCAGTCCCTGGAGAAGGACATCGTGCTCCATAAAATAAAGGGTCAGCGAAAGAGAGGAAGACCCAAAATGAGCTACATTGACAAAGTGGCTGCAACAATGAGCTCAAGCATAACAGCAATTGTGAAGATGTGCAGGACCGGGCAGTTTTTTGTTCTGTTGTACATAGGGTTGCTATGAGTCAGAATCGACTGGATGAGACCTAATAACAAAAACAAAGATTAGGATTTTGGACATATCGAACTTGATGTAGCTATTAAACATCCACGTGGAGGATCTATAAATCTGGAATGATCCTATCTGGAGATAGGCATTTTGGAGTCCTCAGTCTATAGATATGATTTTGAATCCATGACACAGCATAACGGAAGCTAGAATTTAAACTAATTTAGATTTATTCATTCAAAAAATTATTTCACTTTTTTTCTGTTTCAGAGATTTTGTTGGTAGAAGGAATATGAAGATATAAAAAAATACAAAGTTCCAGCCTCTACGCTAATTCCTATTTAGGTTATTAGGAAAAGTACCATTTATTGTTTGATTTACTGAAGCACATATACAGAAAAAAAAATTCTAATCACATATATTAATTGCAAGAAAGGAGTTTTGTGTAGAATTTCATGTTACTACTATAGAATATTGGTGTTATCCTGAGATGCTTAAGGAAGAAAGTTCAGAATAGAAGAGATGGGAATACTTTAATTCAAAGTATTGGTAACCTTTTCAGTAAAGAGCCAGATGGTAAATATGTATGTCAGGCTTTGCAGGACAGGTACTTTCTGCGGCAATGACACAGCTTTGTTGTTGCAACAGGAAGGCAGCCATAGACAGCACATACACCGATATGCATGGATGTGTTCCAATGAAACTTCATTTACAAAAACAGGTAAAGGGCCAGGTTCAGTGCTTCAACCATAGTGTGCATTTGAAGGTGTTACTGATGAAAAAGTGTCTTAAAAAATGGTGAAAATCAAGACCTGGTAAATTATAGTGATAACAAAAATAAAAGAGGATAAACTGCTGCTTGGATACATCTAAAATCTATGAGAAAGTGAAAAGGGGCACCTAATATATAACTTTATGATCAGTAGAGAGCATAGGAAAGACACCAAAGGAAGACCCAAGGAAAGAGTTGCATAAAACATATAAAACTACACAGCGTCAAACTGTTGGGTGAAAGTGGCCAGGATTTCTGGCCATCAGTGGTGTTAGCCCTGCTACTCATGATGGTCCTCCAACAGATCCATCACTGAGAGGCAGCTGCCCTTCCAAGGAGCCTCCCCAGTACCCCTTTAATGTCCCTGTTCCTTAGACTGTAGATGAAGGGATTCAACATGGGTGTGATCATGGTATACATCACCGAAGCCATCAGACTTGTTCTAGAGGTCGGTGTGGCTGCAGAGCTGAGGTAGACCCCAAGGCCTGTGCCACAGAATAAGGAGACAACAGAGAGGTGAGACCCACAAGTGGAAAAAGCTTTATACTTCCCTCCGGCTGATGAAATTGTCAATATGGAGGAGGCAATCTGAGAATAAGAGAAAAGTATTCCAGTGAAAGGAATGAAGGCCAGGAAGCCAGTCACCAAGTACACCACAATGTTATTGATTAGGGTGTCAGAACAGGTGAGCTTCAGGACTTCAGGAAGATCACAAAAAAGTGGGGGATTTCTGTGTATGTGCAGAAGGACAGCTTCAAAACTGGCAAAATTTCTAGCATGGATCCCATGACACTGAGGCACCAGGACCCCAGAATCAGCTGTCCACAGAGCCGGGGGTTCATGATGACTGTGTAGTTCAGGGGGTGACAGATTGCCACGAAGCGGTCATAGGCCATCACGGTCAGGAGTAAATTGTCCAGGCATCCAAAAACAATGAAAAAAAAAAATCTGGGTGGGGCAGCCTTCATAGAGGATGGATTTGCTCTGCATCTTGATATTCACCAGCATCTTTAGTATAGTGGTAGAGGTGAAACAGATGTCAGCAAAGGACAAGTTGGAGAGGAAGAAGTACATAGGTGTGTGGAGTTGGGACTCAGCACTGATGGCCAGGATGATCAGTAAGTTCCCAGTGAAGGTGACCAGGTAAATGGATAGGAACAGCCCAAAGAGAATGAGCTGAATCTCTAACTTCACTGAAAATCCCAGAAGAAGAAATTCTGAAACATGTGTTTGATTTGCTGATTCCATGTGAATGAAATACCTACCGGGACAGAGGCAAAACCACCATTCAATTATCAGCAAACCTATAACACAGAAATGTTGCCTTTCATTGGAAGTAGAGGAATTAATAAAGTATTGCTTTAGTCTACTTTTCTTCAGTTGTGGAATTCTAAACACTTCCACTCTTTCCTTTGCTGCCACTTCTATCTGGAAAACTAAACACAGACCCAAAATTGTATGCTCTCTAGTCTGATTATTCAAAGTGTGATCTTTGGACCAGCAGGATCAGAATCACCTGGGAATTTCTTAAGAATGCAGTATCCTAGCGCACCCAGACTTGCCAAATCAGAATTTGCATTTTAACAAGTTTTGGGGACCTTCATTTGCTGGTGTGGCATGACTCAAAATGAGAAGAAACAGCTGCAGACATCCATTAGTAACCAGAAGGTGGAATGTACAAAGCATGAATCTAGGAAAATACTAAATCATCAAAAGTGAAATGAAACACATAAACATCGATATTTTCGGTATTAGTGAGCTGAAGTGGGAAACCCTGGTAGCATAGTGGTTAAGAGCTACGGCTGCTAACCAAAAGGTCGGCAGTTTGAATCCACCAGGCACTCCTGGGAAACCATACAGGGCAGTTCTACTTTGTCCTATAGGTTCGCCATGAGTCAGAATCAACTCGATGGCAACGGGTTTTGTTCTTTTTTTTTGGTTTTTGAGCTGAAGTGGAGTGATATTGGCCATTTTGAATTAGACAATCATATGGTCTACTATGCCAGGAATAACAAATTGAAGAGGAATGGGATCGTGTTCATTTTTAAAAACATTTCAAGATCTATCCTAAAGTACAATACTGTCAGTGATAGGATAATAACCGTAGGCTTACAAGGAAGACGAGTTAATATGAGTTAATAATAATATGACTATTATTCAAATTTACCTGCCAACCACTAAGATCAAAGAAAAAGGAATTGAAGGTTTTTACCAACTTCCACAGTTTGAAATTGATCAAACATGCAATGAAGTTGCATTGATAATTACTGGCTTCCAGCGTCATTTAATATTTTCTCAGTAGAATCCTTCAATATTCCAACTCGAAGCTTGAATCTTTTCTTCAGTTTTTCAGCTTGAGAAATGCCGATCAGGTTTCAGAGTCTCTTCTGATGTCCATTATGGTTTTTCTTTCCTATTTTTTTAGTGACTGCTTGTTTTCTTCATGTATGATGTCCTTGATGTCATTCCTTAATTCCTCTGGTCTTTAGTTATTAGTGTTCGACATCTCAAAACTACTCTTGGGACCGTCTCTAAATTCAGGTGGGATATATTCAAGTCATATTTTGACTCTCATGGACTTGCTCCAGTTTTCTTCAGTTTCAACTTGAACTTGAATATAAGCAATTGATGGTCTGATCCACAGTCGGTCCCTGGCCTTGTTCTGACTGATGATATTGAGATTTTCCATCATCTGTTTCTAGAGATGTAGTCGATTTAATTCCTGTGTATTCCATCTGGTGAGATTGACATGTGTAGTCGCCATTTATGCTGGTGAAAAAAGATATTTGCATGAGGAAGTCACTGGTCTTCCAAAATTCTATCATGTGATCTCCGCAGTTGTTTCTATCACCAAGGCCATATTTTCCAATTACCGATCCTTCTTTGTTTCCAACTTTTGCATTCCAATCACCAGTAATTACCAATGTATCCTGATTGCATGTTTGATGAATTTCAGACTGCAGAAGTTGGTAAAAATCTTCAATTTCTTCATCTTTGGCCTTTGTGGTTGGTGCATAAATTTGAATAATACTTGCATTCACCTGTGTTCCATGTAGGCATATGGATATTATCCTATCGCTGACAGCATTGTTCTTCAGGATAGATATTGAAATGTTCTTTTTGACAATGAATGCAAGGATTCCTCTCCAATTTGTCATTCCCGCCATAGCATACCATAAGATTATCCAATTCAAAGTGGCCAGTACCAGTCCATTTCAGCTCACTAATGCCTAAGATGTTGACATTTATGCTCTCCATTTCATTTTTGACCATTTCCAATTTTCCTAAATTCGTACTTCATACATTCCACGTTCTGGTTATTAATGGATGTTTGCAGCTCTTCCTTCTCCTTTTGAGTCCTCCCACATCAACAATAGAAGGTCCTGAAAGCTTGACTCCATCCACATCATTAAGATCAACTCTACTTTGAGGAGGCAGCTCTCCCCAGTCGTATTTTGAGTGAGTGCCTTCCAACATCAAGGGCTCATGTTTTGAACCTTTATCAATGTTGCACTGCTATTCATAAGATTTTCACTGGCTAATTCTTCCCAGAAGTGGACCTCCAGGTCCTTCTTCCTAGTCTGTCTTAATCTGGAAGCTCAGCTGAAACCTGTCATCCATAGGTGACTATGCTGGTTTATTTGAATACCAGTGGCATAACTTCTAGTATCACAGCAACAGGCAAGCCTCCACAGTATGATCAACTGATAGATGCATGGGGGTCTTCTGAGAGTTAAACCAAAACATTTGCCATGAGTAGATTTTGACTCATGGCGACCCCATGTGTTTGTTAGAGTAGAACTGCTCCATAGAGTTTTCTTGGCTGTCATCTTTTACAGAAGCAGATTGCTAGGCCTTTCTTCCATGGTATGCTGGGAGGGTTCTAACTACCAACCTTTAGGTTAGTAGTCCAGCCAAAACCTTTTGCACCACGCAGGGACCTATCTGGGAGTCACTTCTCACCAAATACTCCCCTCCCTCCAGACTTCTGGGCCAGCATTTCACAAGTCATTATTGCCCCTGAGGAGCCTTTAGAGATATTTTTCCCTTAATTGTTGTCATGTATTGAATTGTGTCCCACCAAAATGTCTGTCAAATTGTCCAGGTCATGATTCCCAGTATTGTATGATTGTCTATCATTTTGTCATCTGAAGTGATTTCCCTATGTGTTGTAAATCCTATCACTATGATGTAAGGCGATGCATTAGTGGCAGTTATATTGATGAGTTCTACAAGATTAGATAGTGTTTTAAGCCAATCTCTTTTGAGATATAAAAGAGAGAAATCAGCAGAGAGACATGGGGATTTCATACCACCAAGAAAGCAGCCTCAGGAGCAGAGGGCATCCTTTGGACCCAGGGTTACTGTGCCAATAAGCTCCTACTCCAAGAGAAGATTGATGAGAAGGACCTTCCTCCAGCCGACAGAGAGAGAAAGCCTTCCCCTGGAGTTGAGGCCCTGAATTTGGACTTCTAGCCTACTAGACTGTGAGAAAATAAATTTCTCTTTGTTAAAGACATTCACTTGTGGTATTTCTGTTATAGCAGTACTAGATTACTAAGACAACCACTAACCTACACACCCAAGCAATTTTAATACCACAAATACATTGTATGTCATTCTCCCAAGAATCTATTTCTATATCCTGGGGTGGGGGGGGCGATATCACCCCCATTGAGAGTACATGGTCTAGGTACAGCAATTATTTGGCTCTTCCAGCTTATCCAGATTGCATCATACTTTCCCTTCTGGATGCGTTTTGGTAAGAAGTTCTGCCTCCAGGAAGGGTAAGAGGTGGACTAAGCACAACTTATCTGGACCGGAGTGATGTCTCTGGGAGGCACAAGTGAGCTCATTCCCAGCCTGGAATTGGTGAGCTGCAGGCAAAGGGAATGGGCTAGTATCTGCTGTTTGGGGGACTTCAGCAGTTGAATTCTCGTTGCTGCTCATCATCAAGGTATATTTTTCCTGTGTTTCTAATGTCTTAGAGGAATTTAGCTTATGGGGAACAAAGGAACCTGAACAGATAGGAATTTTGGTTGCTCATTAAGTTCCCATGGTGCAAATTTGGGCCAACATTTGAATCCACAGCCACAGGGAGTCTTTATCTTAGAAGGAACATTCTTTCTTAAGTTTTGACCTCCACTCTGCAGAATGCCCCAAAGAAACACTGCCAGAATCCCTTAGATGGATTTTCTCCACATTAAAATGGAAGGAGACACACATTGATTCAAAGCTCATATAAAACCCTGCTGCCTTCACTCAGAAATATGGAGATACCATCTGAGCACACCCGGCCACACCTGGGATATCCCGCATCTCCATGACTTCCATTTTATCCACTGGGGGTGGACCCAAGAAATAGGGGAATCATTGCAGGTGAGAGAGATAAGATCTCTTGGGGCATCTCCCAGATCCACACGTGACCACCCCTCAAGGATCTGTTTTCATTACAAACATGGGGGGAGGGGAGTGCGGGGTAGAGATTTTTTTCTGATCCAATTCATATAAGATTGGTACATAAAAAATTCAGACCTCCCCAGGAAATACACAGTAGTAGGCCATTGAAACCAATTAGTTTGGAGATCAAAGAAGGATTGATAATGGCTTGTTAATTAGAGCCATGCAAAGCATAACAATAATAGAGCAATTGCAGTGCAATTTCCAGTCTATACTACTAGGAAGTTAGAATGCTCTTGTCACTCAGCTGGGTATTGCTGTTTAACCCCACCAAGGTTACTGCTTCAGAGCACCTGAATATCTGGGCCAGGATATGATGTCCCTGTTTCCTCCTCTCCTCCCTAGTGTGATTTTTACTGTGTGTGATGCCTTTAGCCTCCACTAAGATACATTTCAAGAACCTTGAAATTCATGATCGGATTACTTGTAGTCAATAGGCTGAAGACATTGCTCATTATATTACATCATATTGTATCTACAGATTTCCTACCCAACATATATATTCTCTTATTTATTAACAGAAAATCAATTTTATTTGGAATTGGTAATATATGCCTTGGGTGGTGTAAACAGTTGAGCGCTGGGCTACTAACCAAAAAGCTGGAGGTTTGAATTCACTAAGAGGTGCTTCAGAAGGGAGGCTGTCAATCTACATCTGAAAGGTCACAGCCATTGAAAACCCTGCAGAGCATAGTTAATTCAATGGCTGGCAACTTGATTTATATGCCTTGCTATTTCTACTTGTAATTATGGATAGTCAATGAGATAGAAGGGGATGTTTTGGATGGGAATATTGAAATACTCTTTAGAAAACTCCCCTTTTCCATCTTCTTACCTGCAGTTTGAACATGAAAACTGGAATCTAGACGCTGTCATATCTCGGAAAACCACACATTGTGAATGGTGGAGCAGAGATACAGACTAATGCTTGCCCTCATGTAAGCGTGGAGCTATTATATCGAACTCTTCTTTTATGGGAGAGAAAATACTCATTTGTTTAAAGCACTTTTACCTGAGTTTTTCCATTTATGTAGCCAAATCTCATCCTAATACCATAAACAGTCCTTTGTCTTCACTGGGATAAATACACAGCCAAATAAGGACCCCAGTGTTGACACCTGTGTGAGATTCTATGATTCGAATTTTGTTTACTTTGTCATTTCTTGCTTCATTTTATGTTTCCTTTTACCCCAATATTTCTCTTCTTGTATACATTTAAAACATTTTGCTTTCTCTTATGTACTTGTGTAGATTTTCTGAAAATTCTTGTTGGAACATATCATGTGAATGATAAAAATGGTGTTTTTTGATGACACTAGATAGTATATCCTGGACATTGACCCATTGTATCTGTCATACAAGGAGCTTCCTCTGAGGCCCTTGTATTCACTGTTGTGCTGATGAAGAAGCAGGTTCCTAGAATGTAAGGAATATTTATAGGGCTTATCAGCTACTAAGTGAAAAGAGCTGAATTAGAACTCACCCTTGTCTGACTCCAAGTCAGGGACTTTCTCACTGAGCAGCGCTGCCTCCTGTAGTAAGTGCTTGACAAATAAGAAGAGATGCTAAGGTTGGACTAGAGCAGACTCCTGAGAGCTGAACAGCCTTAGAGGAGAGGAAATTTTCTGCTGAAGGAGCCAGGCTCTGGGCTCGTTCTTTGAGATGGAAGCAACAAGGAATGGGACCAAGAGCGAATGGCCTGCAAGAAGTCCCTTCAGAGCAGGGACCTGGATGGTATAGGATTTGAATCAATTCCCTTTTACTACCTCATCATCCTGACTAATCCCCAGAAGACACTGTTCATAAAAAATTTCCTTCCCCTACACTCTGTTCCACAGAACTCACTGGACTTCTCTGGCTCCCCATGACATCACGCAATGGACAAGACTACACTGACCCTTTATCCTTTGGCCAATGGGTACAGGCCAGGCAGGGAGGTGGTGTTTGGTGCTGGCACCTAGAGTAGATGGACGTTTTGGGGGAGGGTGGGCATGAATTAGGAGGATCTTAGCCTGTGGCTGCTGTGTTGCAAGTGAGCAGCCAAGCGAAAATTTACAGCTTTGGGAGTTCAGAGGCAGAGTTCTCAGAGGTCCTCCTTGAATACACTCTTTAATTGTTACTCCATTCTCTAAGACAGTTAGCTCCTTGGAGGCCATGGGACCGTAAATAAACTTTTCTGCCAGTTTGGTCCCGTGGGTTCAGCTTTGGGACCAGATGCAGATCTCCTCCCTGTCAATGGGCCCACCTCTCCTGAAAGGAAAATTTCCCTACCCATGGATATGATATCTTATGTAGAGCACATTGCAAGGATCACTGATCAAACCCTAAAAATAGGTTTTCCTTAGAACCTCCAGAAAGGAACTCAGCTCTGCAGGTATCTTGATTTTTAACCTCAATGTGACTCATTTTGGACTTTTGTCTTCCAGAAGTTAAAGATAATAAATTTATGTTAGTTTAGGTCACAGTTGTTGTTGTTAGGTGCCATCAAGTCAGTTCCAACTCATAGCAACCCCATGTACTACAGAACGAAGCACTGCCCGGTTCTGCACCATCCTCAGGATTGTTGCTATGCTTGAGCCCACTGTTGCAGCCACTGTGTCAATCCATCTCCTTGAAGGTCTTCTTTTTTGCTGACCTTCTCCAGGGACTGATCCCTCCTGACATGTCCAAAGTATGTAAGACATAGTTTTGCCATTCTTTCTTCTAAGGAACATTCTGGTTGTACTTCTTCAAGACAGATTTGTTTGTTCTTTTGGCAGTCCATGGTATATTCAATATTCTTCACTAACAACAAGATTCAAAGACATCAATTCTTCCTTGATCTTCCTTATTTATCGTCCAGCTTTTGTCACAGTCTGGGACCCACAGACCCCCAAAAGTGAGTCCTTGTCTTGCCCATGAGAAAAGATTTAGTCAGGGAGACTTGGCTGACTTTTGGAAGGGAAGGCTTTTATTAGAAAATGAAAGCACTGCGCAGTGGGGCAGCAGCCGAGTGTATAGCACTCTAGCAGGCTACTCCAGCACACAAGTCTTTGTCTCAAGCTTTTATTGTTCTCTAAAAAAAAAAAAAACTGGGGTAACAGCAAATCAGCAGCTAAGATTTCAGATAATTCCTTTTTTGGTATACGCAGTCCTCCCTAGCTCTTTTGTTCCTTATCTGCAGGCGCACTCTGCCGGTAAGATGGAGTCCCTGACAAAGGCTTCTGGGAGGGTTGGCAGCACTTATTATGGGGTGTCGGACCTGCGCAGTGGCCTGTTCTCTGAGTTCAATTCCCCACTGCGGTTGCCGCTAGTTACTGCCCCTGGTGCTGTGAAACACCCCAGGGGGAGGGCTCTGCCCATCAATTATCAGTTGACTCCCCAGTGCTAGTATAATGGCAGTAATGCTTTGCAAAATCTCCCTACTGCTTCTCTTTTTGTACGAAGCAGCAGGACAATGGGGAAATAATCCACTGATTTGCTTGTCTGAAAGCATAATACGTGAAAGTAACTTGAGTAACTGTTGGATTTGCCAGCAGAGGCCCACAAGAAGTTCTGGGCACAATCCTTTGTTTTCAGCAGTTCCTGTTGACCTCCTTGATAGCAGTTACATCACCCTTTTTCTAGCCCAAAAGGGACAAAGATAACCACCCTACAAGTCATACCCAGCTCAGTTTCAGGTCAATCAATTCAGTGAAACTCTTTGTCTAGAGCCGACTGACCTAACCTGGCGGAGCAATATTCAGCCAGCTACCAAGGGCTTTAGGTGCCTTCCCACCTGTCCCCCAATTGTATCAAAACTTGTATATTTTAAGAACTTTACCAGTTATGAGATCTTTTATAAAAATAAAAACACCTGGTATGGGATCAATGCGACATTCGATTCTGACTTCATTGTAGGGCCCTGTGACGCTCTGGGGGAAACCTTTCAAATGATAAATGCTGGCTCTCAAACGGTCTATGGGACATTTTGCCCCACCAATAATTCTATTAAAATAAACTATACCACTTAGGATGTTTGGCAAATTAATGACCCTGATCCTACTTGTAATCAGAATCAAAAGAGCCAAGGTTGTGAGTCATGGGAGACGTGGTTAAGGTCCATCCAATCTTCCGCCTGGAACAGGAGCGGGGACTGGGGGCCTCTGAAAGGCCCTTGGTCATACCCTGGGTGTGAACGAACTAATAACAGGTCCTTAATTGGTCACTTCAATGCCTGGATCTTAAAAACAGAACAAAACAAAAAACCCTTTCTCAACCCAAACAATAATACCTTTTGGAAAAATTTGTCTCAGCTTCTGTGTCTTCCTACTGGGCTGTGGTTTTTATGCAGAGACTTCTTTAGAAGAACATGGGCCAACTCATGCCTCAATTCAACCCAGATCCGTGGTCCCTGCTCTATAGGGTGGGTAACTCCCCGAGATGAACAAATTCAAGTCTTTTCCAATTTATAGTCCTATTCTCCCAAAGGAACTGAAGTATCCTTGACCAGTAGGAAAAGAGAGCCCCTTACCCTTATAGCTTTAGGAATCACTGCTTTAGTTGTTGCCTTAGGGGGTCTAATGGCAGGAGTCATTTATAATGCTACGACAGTGTGGAATGTGTCTTCCGTTGTCAAAGGAATAGCTGAGGACTCTGGGCAAGGACTGCGTGCCCTTCAAAAGTCTCTAGATTCCCTTGCCAACATGGTCATGGATCATCAAACAGCATTAGACCACATATTAGCTGAACAAGGAGGAGTTTGTACTATTGCCAATACATCCTGCTGCTTTTATGTCAATAAAAGAAGTAGAACTTAGAGCCACCCGACTATTAGAGAGAACAAAATGGTGAAAAGACACTAGGTCAAGATTGGCTCTCTCCATATGGGACCAAATCAAGGGGTATTTGCCCTCCCTAACTTGGTTACTTCCCCTCGTAAGGCCAGATGTCATGATTCTCTTAATACTTTTATTTGGACCATGCTTATTTAAAGTACTGGTTAGACTAAAACAATTCCCAATAAAGGTCATGATGCTACAGGGTTTTCACACAATTTCCTGAGACTATCAAGGGCTAAACCTAGAGATAATAGAGAGAGGTTTTTACTCAGCTAGGCAAGACAACGCCCCTGGCCAGCAAGAAGTAGCTACTGAAGAAAAGACCATCGCCCCTTCTCCATAAAGTATTATGAGTAACAGCTCTCTCAGGGGGGAGTTGAGAGAAATGCATTAAATCACCCTAGGAACCCATGTCAGTAACCCTGTAGCATCTGAATACGCCCAAACCATTTCCTGGAAAAGTCGAGAGAAACAACTCCATATAAGGCTGTCAGGATCTCAGATTACCTAAGATATACCTTCCTAAAGTTGTTTTTCAGAAGCAGCTGGATAGAACCGGTCCTGGGGATGTGCGCAGAACATCCACCTGTGACCGCTGTGTGACCTTCCACCAGGGGCACTAAGGAGCAGCGACCGCAGCACGGAATCGAACTCAGGGAACGAGCGACTGCACAGGCACGACACCCCATAATAGGTGTTGCCAACCTTCCCAGAAGCCTTTGTCACGGACTCCATCTTATTGGCAGAGTGCACACGCAGATAAGGAACTAAAGAGCCATGGGGGACTGCTTATACCAAAAAAGGAATTACTGAAATCCTAGCTGCTGATTCACTGTTACCCCCTTTCCTTGTTTTGGCAAACAATAAAAACCGAGACAAAGACTTGTGCACGGAAGTAGCCTGCTCGAGTGCTATACACTCGGCTGCTGCCCCCCTGTGCAGTGCTTTCATTTTCTAATAAAAGCTTTCCTTTCAAAAGTCAGCCAAGTCTCCCTGACTAATTCTTTTCTCGTGGGCAAGACAAGGACTCACCCTTTGGGGTCTTGGGTCCCAGGCTGTAACACTTTCACATGCATATGAGGCAGTTGAAAGCACCATGGCTTGGGTCAGGCACATCTTAGTCCTCAAGGTGACATCTTTGCTTTTCAACACGTTAAAGAGGTCTTTTGTAGCTGATTTGCCCAATTCAATGCATCTTTTTATTCCTTGTCTGCTGCTTCCATGGATGTTGATTGTGGATCCAAGTAAAATGAAATCCTTGACAACTTCAATCTTTTCTCCATTTATCATGATGTTGCTTATGGGTCCAGTTGTGAGGATTTTTGTGTTCTTTATGTTGAGGTGTAATCTATACTGAAGGTTCTGGTCTTTGATCTTCATCAGTAAGTGCTTCAGGTCCTCTTCACTTTAGGTCACTAGTTTATGGTAGTTTGCTATTGCAGCAATAAGAAACTAATAACCACTAGATTGAAGTTGTTAGTTGGGTATATGCCACCCTAAAGTAAATCAGTGTTCTGCTTTTAGAAAAAAGGTTGAGAATGCATACTGGAAAGGCTACTTAGCCAGATTTTCCACAAGAACAATTAGGTAAGATAATTCTTACAAACAGGAGTAAAGAGGAAAGGTTTGGTCTACTCTTTATTGTATGTGCCATGAAACTTTGTTTAAGCCATTGTGAAACTGGCTAACTCTGAATAGGTTTATCGGTGCAGCAGTATGATCACAAGCAAACCCAGTAATATCAGAAGTTATTATTTTCATTCTGTTGTACATAGCATCCCTATGAGTCAGAACCAACTTGAAGACACCTAAGAATAATAACAATAACATTGTAAAAGTGGTATCAAAATCAATGAGAAGGAGGCGGGGCCAAGATGGCGGACTAGGTAGACGCTACCTTGGATCCCTCTTGCAACAAAGACTCGGAAAAACAAGTGAATCGATCACAAACATAACAATCTACGAACCCTGAACAACAAACACAGATTTAGAGACGGAGAATGAACAAATACGGGGAGGCAGCGACTGTTTTCGGAGCCTGGAGCCAGCGTCCCAGTCAGGTAACCTCGGCGCCTGGCTTAGGTCTGGGCCCAGGGGAGCTGAAGGCGCAAACAAGGGGCGCAGCCCTACCCCCCTGAACTTACCCCGGGAGGGGCCCCAGCTGGTCCGCGCGAGCAGCGTGTCAACGCAGCCCGTGGGCGAAGTCCCTGGGAGGCAGTGACTGGTTTTGGAGCCGGGAGTGCAGCATCCCAGCTGGGGAACCTTGGCGCCGGGCTTTTGACTGGGTGCTGTCACGGCGCAAGCACGGGGCACGTCCCTACTCCCCTTAAACTAACCCCGGGAGGGGGCCCAGCCGGTCCGCGAGGGCAGCGCGGTGACACGGCTGGTGGGACGAGAAGTCCCCGGGAGACAGCGACTGATTTTGGAACTGGGAGTGCAGCGTCCCAGCCAGAGAACCTTGGCTGTGGAGAGATTGGAACTCCTTTACACTGCTGTTGGGAATGTAAAATGGTTCAACCACTTTGTAAATCTATCTGGCGTTATCTTAAACAGTTAGAAATAGAACTACCATACAACCCAGAAATCCCACTCCTCGGAATATACCCTAGAGAAACAAGAGCCTTCACACAAACAGATATATGCACAACCATGTTTATTGCAGCTCTGTTTACAATAGCAAAAAGCTGGAAGCAACCAAGGTGTCCATCAAAGGATGAATGGATAAATAAATTGTGGTATATTCACACAATGAAATACTATGCATCGATAAAGAACAGTGACGAATCTGTGAAACATTTCATAACATGGAGGAACCTGGAAGGCATTATGCTGAGCGAAATTAGTCAGAGGCAAAAGGACAAATATTGTATAAGAGCACTATTATAAGATCTTGAGAAATAGTGTAAACTGAGAAGAACACATACTTTTGTGGTTACGAGGGGGGAGGGAGGGAGGGAGAGGGTTTTTTGAGGGGGGAGGGGGGAGGGAGATGGTTTTTTATTTATTAATTCGTAGATAAGAACTGCTTTAGGTGAAAGGAAGGACAACACTCAATACATGGAAGGTCAGCTCAATTGGACTGGACCAAAAGCAAAGAAGTTTCCGGGATAAACTGAATGCTTCAAAGGTCAGCGGAGCAAGGGCAGGGGTTTGGGGACCATGGTTTAAGGGGACTTCTAAGTCAATTGGCAAAATAATTCTATTATGAAAACATTCTGCATCCCACTTTGAAATGTGGCGTCTGGGGTCTTAAATGCTAACAAGCGGCCATCTAAGATGCATCAATTGGTCTCAACCCACCTGGAGCAAAGGAGAATGAAGAACACCAAGGTCACACGACAACTAAGAGCCCAAGAGACAGAAAGTGCCACATGAACCAGAGACCTACATCATCCTGAGACCAGAAGAACTAGTTGGTGCCCAGCCACAATCGATGACTGCCCTGACAGGGAACACAACAGAGAACCCCTGAGGGAGCAGGAGATCAGTGGGATACAGACCCCAAATTCTCATAAAAAGACCATACTTAATGGTCTGACTGAGACTAGAGGAATCCCGGCGGTCATGGTCCCCAAACCTTCTGTTGGCCCAGGACAGGAACCATTCTCGAAGACAACTCATCAGACATGAAAGGGACTGGACAGTGGGTAGGAGAGAGATGCTGATGAAGAGTGAGCTAATTATATCAGGCGGACACTTGAGACTGTGTTGGCATCTGCAGTCTGGAGGGGGGATGGGAGGATAGAGAGAGTTGGAAGCTGGCAAAACTGTCACGAAAGGAGAGACTGGAAGGGCTGACTCATTAGGGGGAGAGCAAGTGGGTGTACGGAGTAAGAGGTATATAAACTTATATGTGACAGTCTGACTTGATTTGTAAACGTTCACTTGAAGCTCAATAAAAGTTAATAAAAAAAATCAATGAGAAAAGGAAAGATTTTGAATTAAATGAGACTTAGACAATTAGTTATTTGCTGGAAGCAAAAAAAAAATTAAATTTCTATCTTAACACAATAAATTAAAGTTGGAAGAAATATTTACAACAGTATAAGATTTCTCAAAGAAATTATAGATGCCAAGGTGGTAGAACATTCCAAATGTATAGCAGAACTTCTTAAAAGTTTTCCCTACCTTTGTCCATCTGGAAATCCTCTTGTACCAAAGCTGCTACCAGAAGCTTTCATCTTATTCTACTCCCAACTCCAAATATTCTTCCAAACCCAGGTTCATTCTCTCTCTCCCTCCCTTCTGATTCTTTTGTTTTCTGTCTTATTATTCTTCCCATTTTCTGTGTAAATAGAGGCTTTCCTGCTGATTGCTCACAATTCCCACCATGTGTATAACAAAGCACAGAAGTGTAGGAATTTGTTGCGAAAGAAATGCAGCCAATGTCAGAATCATTGGAGGAGGGAAAGGGAGTGATGATACACATTCGTTAATTTTTTTTCCTGTTATAGAGCTTATCGAAATCTCCCTTCATGGTAGAGTTTGATATCACTTGCTGTGGGCTATTCATTTCTGAATTCTTATTTCTCTCAATACCTTGCCTCCACTCCTACACACAATGTTACTACAATTAAAAAATAATTCTGTACTTTGGAGTTACTGTGGAAACCCTGGTGATGTAGTGGTTAAGAGCTATGGCTGCTAACCAAAAGGTCGGCAGTTCGAATCCACCAGGCGCTCCTTGGAAGCTCTATGGGGCAGTTCTACTCTGTCCTATAGGGTCACTGTGAGTCAAAATCGACTCGACCGCAATGGGCTTGGAGTCACTGTAGCGATAAAATACATATGACAATGGAATTATAACAATTTTCAAAGATTACTGCTTTTACTTGTACTTAGAAACCTTAACAATAAGTGTAATACCATCAAAAAATTTTCGACAGGCCAAAAAATGGTAAATATAGCAGCAGAGGTTAGTTTTGGCTCCTCTCACAGTGCGTGTCAGGTTAATTGACCTGATAATTAATAAGTTATAAGAAACAAAAAGAGGAAGACACTTAGTGAGATGGATTGATACAGTGGGTGCAATGATGGGCTCAAGCATAGTGATTGTGATGATGGCGCAAGACCAGGCAGTGTTTCTTTCTGTTGTATATGGGGTCACTGTGAATGATAACTGACTGAAGGGCACCTAACAACAACAACAAATGAAGAAAGAAGGAGAATCCTTTGGTCTCATCCTACTTCTTCATTGGTCAGATAAAGAATGTTCTGAGAAGGGAGCTGGTTAGTGGCAGGACCAGGACCAGAAACCAGTACTCTTTCCTCTCTTCCATGCTGTATGTTTTCCAGATTTGTCTTGCAAAAAATCATTTGTTTAGGCTAAGATACAAGAACTGGAATGTGAATGCCAGGCATACATAGAATGAACTTTGTGTAATCAGCAAATTTTGGATGAAATAAAGGAAGCCTGTAAGTTTTTACTCTTCTGTGTCCTCATGCAGCATAAAGCAATTTGGCATCTGTGTTGTTGAAGATGCTGTTGAGTTGATTGGACCATTGATTTCAACCAAAATCAGCATCACAATCTCCAGATCCACTCCCTAAACACTAAACCCTTCTTTCCTTCTTGGCTACTAAGCGTCATCCCCATGTAGCTAAGAATGATATATTATTTTAAAAATTCATTTTGCATTCATTTAATACTTTATGCTGTTATTAATTACATATCTTGAATAATCTTCGGAGGCTTAAAAGATATCAATAATTATATTATAGACAGGAATTTTGTAATTTAAAAAACAGTGGGAGTAAAAACTGTCCCTCATAGTACATAATCTTGTTGTTGAGCTCTTGCATAATTTGTCTTGTACACATTTTTAGAAATGCATTATATGTAAAGGAGGGGCACTGGCTTACTTCATTAAATTTATACGCCACCAATTTTTTTTTTTAATTTTTATTAAGCTTCAAGTGAACATTTACCATTCCAATCAGTCTGTCACATGTAGGTTTACATAAATCTTACTCCCTTCTCCCACTTGCTCTCCCCCTATTGAGTCAGCCCTTACAGTCTCTCGTTTCGTGCCAATTTTGCCATCTTCCCTCTCTCTCTAGCTTCCCATCCCCCCTCCAGTCAAGAGTTGCCTACACACTCTCCCGTGTCCACCTGATTTAATTAGCTCACTCTTCATCAGCATCTCTCTCCCCCCTCCCGCCACTGACCAGTCCTTTTCATGCCTGATGATTTGTCTTCGGGGATGGTTCCTGTCCTGTGCCATCAGAAGTTCTGGGGAGCATTGTCTCTGGGATTCCTCTAGTCGCAATCATACCATTAGGTGTGATCTTTTAGTGAGAATTTGGGGTCTGTATCCCATTGGTCTCCTGCTCCCTCAGGAGTTGTCTGTTGTGCTCCCTGACAGGGCAGACATCGATTGTGGCCGGGCACCAACTAGTTCTTCTGGTCTCAGGATAATGTAGGTCTCTGGTTCATGTGGTCCTTTCTGTCTCTTGGGTTCTTAGTTGTCGTGTGACCTTGGTGTTCTTCCTTTGCCTTTGCTCCAGGTGGGTTGAGACCAATTAATGTATTTTAGATGGCCGCTTGTTGGCATTTAGGACCCCAGGCGCCACAATTCAAAGTGGGATGCAGAGTGTTTTCATAATAGAATTGTTTTGCCCATTGACTTAGAAGTCCCCTCAAACCAAGTTCCCCAGACCCCAGCCCCTGCTTCGCTGACCTTGGAAGCTTTCATTTTATCCCGGAAACCTCTTTACTTTTAATCCAGTCCAATTAGGCTGACCTTCCTTGTTTTGAGTGTTGTCTTTCCCTTCACCCAAAGCAGTTCTTATCTACAGATTGATCAATAAAAAGCCCTCTCCCTCCCTCCCTCCCCCCTTTGTAACCACATAAGTATGTGTTCTTCTCCGTTTTTTCTATTTCTCAAGATCTTATAATAGTGGTCTTATACAATATTTGTCCTTTTGCAACTGACTCATTTCGCTCAGCATAATGCCTTCCAGATTCCTCCATGTTATGAAATGTTTCAGAGATTCATCACTGTTCTTTATCGATGCCTAGTATTCCATTGTGTGAATATACCACAATTTATTTACCCATTCGTCCGTTGATGGACACCTTGGTTGCTTCCAGC
This sequence comes from Elephas maximus indicus, assembly GCF_024166365.1. Taxonomy (NCBI): domain Eukaryota; kingdom Metazoa; phylum Chordata; class Mammalia; order Proboscidea; family Elephantidae; genus Elephas; species Elephas maximus. The sequence goes on from NC_064821.1 coordinate 16,609,978, forward strand.
TTTTTGCTATTGTAAACAGAGCTGCAATAAACATGGGTGTGCATTTATCTGTTTGTGTGAAGGCTCTTGTATCTTTACGGTATATTCCGAGGAGTGGGATTTCTGGGTTGTATGGTAGTTCTATTTCTAACTGTTTAAGATAACGCCAGATGGATTTCCAAAGTGGTTGTACCATTTTACAATCCCACCAGCAGTGTATGAGAGTTCCAATCTCTCCGCAGCCTCTCCAACATTTATTATTTTGTGTTTTTTGAATTAATGCCAGTTTAGTTGGTGTGAGATGGAATCTCATCGTAGTTTTAATTTGCATTTCTCTAATGGCTAATGATCGAGAGCATTTTCTCATGTATCTGTTGGCTGCCTGAATATCTTCCTTAGTGAAATGTGTGTTCATATCCTTTGCCCATTTCTTGATTGGATTGTTTGTCTTTTTGTGGTTGAGTTTTGACAGAATCATGTAGATTTTAGAGATCAGGCGCTGGTCTGAGATGTTATAGCTGAATATTCTTTCTGTAGGTGGTCTTTTTACTCTTTTGGTGAAGTCTTTAGATGAGCATAGGTGTTTGATTTTTAGGAGCTCCCAGTTATCTGGTTTCTCTTCATCATTTTTGCTAATGTTTTGTATTCTGTTTATGCCCTGTATTAGGGCTCCTAGGGTTGTCCCTATTTTTTCTTCCATGATCTTTATCGTTTTAGTCTTTATGTTTAGGTCTTTGATCCACTTGGAGTTAGTTTTTGTGCATGGTGTGAGGTATGGGTCCTGTTTCATTCTTTTGCAAATGGATATCCAGTTATGCCAGCACCATTTGTTAAAAAGACTATCATTTCCCCAGTTGACTGACACTGGTCCTTTGTCAAATATCAGCTGCTCATACGTGGATGGATTTATATCTGGGTTCTCAATTCTGTTCCATTGGTCTATGTGCCTGTTCTTGTACCAGTACCAGGCTGTTTTGACTACTGTGGCTGTATAATAGGTTCTGAAATCAGGTAGAGTGAGGCCTCCCACTTTCTTCTTCTTTTTCAGTAATGCTTTGCTTATCCGGGGGTTCTTTCCCTTCCATATGAAATTAGTGATTTGTTTCTCTATCCCCTTAAAATATGACATTGGTATTTGGATTGGAAGTGCGTTATATGTATAGATGGCTTTTGGTAGAATAGACATTTTTACTATGTTAAGTCTTCCTATCCATGAGCAGGGTATGTTTTTCCACTTAAGTATGTCCTTTTGAATTTCTTGTAGCAGAGTTTTATAGGTTTCTTTGTATAGGTCTTTTACATCCTTGGTAAGATTTATTCCTAAGTATTTTATCTTCTTGGGGGCTACTGTGAATGGTATTGATTTGGTTATTTCCTCTTTGGTGTTCTTTTTGTTGATGTAGAGGAATCCAAGTGATTTTTGTATGTTTATTTTATAGCCTGAGACTCTTCCAAACTCTTCTATTAGTTTCAGTAGTTTTCTGGAGGATTCCTTAGGGTTTTCCATGTATACGATCATGTCATCTGCAAATAGTGATAGCTTTACTTCCTCCTTACCAATCTGGATACCCTTTATTTCTTTGTCTAGCCTAATTGCTCTGGCTAGGACTTCAAGTACGATATTGAATAAGAGCGGTGATAAAGGGCATCCTTGTCTGGTTCCCGTTCTCAAGGGAAATGCTTTCAGGTTCTCTCCATTTAGAGTGATATTGGCTGTTGGCTTTGCATAGATGCCCTTTATTATGTTGAGCAATTTTCCTTCAATTCCTATTTTGGTTAGAGTTTTTATCATAAATGGGTGTTGAACTTTGTCAAATGCCTTTTCTGCATCTATTGATAAGATCATGTGGTTTTTATCTTTTGTTTTATTTATGTGATGGATTACATTAATGGTTTTTCTGATATTAAACCAGCCTTGCATACCTGGTATAAATCCCACTTGATCAGGGTGTATTATTTTTTTGATGTGTTGTTGGATTCTATTGGCTAGAATTTTGTTGAGGATTTTTGCATCTATGTTCATGAGGGATATAGGTCTAAAATTTTCTTTTTTTGTAATGTCTTTACCTGGTTTTGGTATCAGGGAGATGGTAGCTTCATAGAATGAGTTGGGTAGTATTTCATCTTTTTCTATGCTTTGAAATACCTTCAGTAGTAATGGTGTTAAGTCTTCTCTGAAGGTTTGGTAGAACTCTGCAGTGAAGCCATCTGGGCCAGGACTTTTTTTTGTTGGAAGTTTTTTGATTACCGTTTCAATCTCTTTTTTCGTTATGGGTCTATTTAGTTGTTCTACTTCTGAATGTGTTAGTTTAGGTAGGTAGTATTGTTCCAAGAATTTATCCATTTCTTCTAGGTTTTCAAATTTGTTAGAGTACAATTTTATGTAGTAATCTGATATGATTCTTTTGATTTCATTTGGTTCTGTTGTGATGTGGTCCTTCTCGTTTCTTATTCGGGTTATTTGTTTCCTTTCCTGTTGTTCTTTAGTCAGTCTAGCCAGTGGTTTATCAATTTTGTTAATTTTTTCAAAGAACCAGCTTTTGGCTTTGTTAATTCTTTCAATTGTTTTTCTGTTCTCTAATTCACTTAGTTCAGCTCTAATTTTTATTATTTGTTTTCTTCTGGTGCCTGATGGGTTCTTTTGTTGCTCACTTTCTATTTGTTCAAGTTGTCGGGACAGTTCTCTGATTTTGGCTCTTCTTTTTATATGTGTGCATTGATCGATTTAAATTGGCCTCTGAGCACTGCTTTTGCTGTGTCCCAGAGGTTTTGATAGGAAGTATTTTCATTCTCGTTGCTTTCTAAGAATTTCCTTATTCCCTCCTTGATGTCTTCTATAACCCAGTCTTTTTTCAGGAGGGTATTGTTCATTTTCCAAGTATTTGATTTCTTTTCCCTAGTTTTTCTGTTATTGATTTCTAGCTTCATTGCCTTGTGGTCTGAGAAGATGCTTTGTAATATTTCGATGTTTTGGATTCTGCAAAGGTTTGTTTTATGACCTAATATGTGGTCTATTCTAGAGAATGTTCCATGTGCGCTAGAAAAAAAAGTATATTTTGCAGCAGTTGGGTGGAGAGTTCTGTATAAGTCAATGAGGTCAAGTTGGTTGATTGTTGTAAGTAGGTCTTCTGTGTCTCTATTGAGCTTCTTACTGCATGTCCTGTCCTTCTCCGAAAGTGGTGTGTTGAAGTCTCCTACTATAAATGTGGAGGTGTCTATCTCACTTTTCAATTCTGTTAAAATTTGATTTATGTATCTTGCAGCCCTGTCATTAGGTGCATAAATATTTAATATGGTCATGTCTTCCTGATCAATTGTCCCTTTTATCATTATATAGTGTCCTTCTTTATCCTTTGTGGCGGATTTAAGTCTAAAGTCTATTTTGTCAGAAATTAATATTGCTACTCCTGCTCTTTTTTGCTTATTGTTTGTTTGATATATTTTTTTCCATCCTTTGAGTTTTAGTTTGTTTGTGTCTCTAAGTCTAAGGTGTGTCTCTTGTAGGCAGCATATAGATGGATCGTGTTTTTTTATCCAGTCCGTGACTCTCTGTCTCTTTATTGGTGCATTTAGTCCATTTACATTCAGCGTAATTATAGATAAGTAAGTTTTTAGTGCTGTCATTTTGATGCCTTTTCATGTGTGTTGTTGGCCATTTCATTTTTCCACATGCTTTTTTGTGCTGAGACGTTTTTCTTAGTAGCTTGTGAGATCCTCATTTTCATAATGTTTAACTTTGTGTTTGTTGAGTCGTTACGTTTTTCTTGGCTTTTTTCTTGAGTTATGGAATTGATATTCCTTTTTGTGGTTACCTTTTTATTTACCCCTATTTTTCTAAGTAAACACCTAACTTGTATCCTTCTATATCGCCTTGTATCACTCTCCATCTGGCAGTTCAATGCCTCCTATATTTAGTCCCTCTTTTTGATTATTGTGATCGTTTATCTATTGATTTCCATGATTTCCTGTTGTGTGTATTATTTTGTTTATTTATTTATTTTTTAGAATTAGTCTTAATTTGTTTGTTTTTGTGCTTTCCCTATTTGAGTTGCGTTGATATCAGGACGTTCTGTTTTGTGACCTTGTATTGTGCTGCTATCTGATATTATTGGTCATCCGGCCAATCTCCTTTAGCATTTCTTGCGGTCTTGGTTTAGTTTTTGCAAATTCTCTAAACTTGTGTTTATCTGTAAATATCTTAATTTCTCCTTCATATTTCAGAGAGAGTTTTGCTGGATATATGATCCTTGGCTTGCAGTTTTTCTCGTTCAGTGCTCTGTATACATCGTCCCATTCCCTTCTTGCCTGCATGGTTTCTGCTGAGTAGTCTGAACTCATTCTTATTGATTCTCCCTTGAAGGAAACCTTTCTTTTCTCCCTGGCTGCTTTTAAAATTTTCTCTTTATCTTTGGTTTTGGCAAGTTTGATGATAATATGTCTTGGTGTTTTTCTTTTTGGATCAATCTTAAATGGGGTTCGATGAGCATCTTGGATAGATATCCTTTCGTCTTTCATGATGTCAGGGAAGTTTTGTGTCAGGAGTTCTTCAACTATTTTCTCTGTGTTTTCTGTCCCCCCTCCCTGTTCTGGGACTCCAATCACTTGCAAGTTATCCTTCTTGATAGAGTCCCACATGATTCTTAGGGTTTCTTCATTTTTTTAAATTCTTTTATCTGATTTTTTTTCAGCTATGTTGGTGTTGTTTCCCTGGTCCTCCAGATGTCCCAGTCTACATTCTAATTGCTCGAGTCTGCTCCTCTGACTTTCTATTGCGTTGTCAAATTCTGTAATTTTATTGTTAATCTTTTGGATTTCTACATGCTGTCTCTCTATGGATTCTTGCAACGTGTTAATTTTTCCACTATGTTCTTGAATAATCTTTTTGAGTTCTTCAACAGTTTTATCAGTGTGTTCCTTGGCTTTTTCTGCATTTATCCTAATTTTGTTTGTGATATCTTTAAGCATTCTGTAAATTAGTTTTTTATATTCTGTATCTGATAATTCCAGGATTGTATCTTCATTTGGGAGAGATTTTGATTCTTTTGTTTGGGGGGTTGGAGAAGCTGTCATGGTCTGTTTCTTTATGTGGTTTGATATGGACTGCTGTCTCCGAGCCATCACTGGGGAACTAGATTTTCCAAGTAGTTGGCTGGTACGCTGGCTCCTGGTTCTGAAAACGGTCGCTGTCTGCCCGTATTTGTTCGTTTTCCGTCTCTAAGTCTGTGCTTGTTGTTCAGAGTTCGTAGATTGTTATGTATGTGATCGATTCCCTTGTTTTTCCGAGTCTTTGTTGCGAGATCGATCCGCGGTAGCGTCCACCTAGTCCGCCATCTTGGCCCCCGCCTCTACATCACCAATTTTGGTTCTCCAAAATCTCACAAAGACTCTTATATGCTGTCCTTTCATAACCATTATGGCTTTGGTACCTTTGCTAATATGTTGTCTCTTTGCCTGGATTTCCCAAGATTTGCTCTGGCGACCAGAATTAAAAAGTAGAGAGCTTCTCGTAGCGTTCCTGTGAGAATATCCCATTTTCCGATGGAGGTACATGTGTGGAAAATCCCTTGGTGTTCAGGCATCTTCAGTAGCAACTTTACATCACTGTGCTGGATTTTCTATGATTTACCAGGAGAAAGTTCTTTATTCTGAGCTTTCTGTCTTATGTATTGTCCTCCTGCAAATGCTTGGTGGTTCCAGTGATGCAGTCACCTTTACAGAACTATACACTGTATGTGCCACCTACTCAGGCTGCCGGTAAGGTGGACAGGATTCCAGATGGATTGTCAGTAGCGGGCTTAAGTTTTGCTCTCTTGTTTGCTAAAAATTTCAACTTATACACTTGCATTCTTGTCACCTTCCCACCTCTATTTATCCTTGTGGTTCATCCTTTTTTCTTTTTTTTTTTTTTGTGTTTTAAGTGAAAGTTTACAATTCAAGTCAGTTTCTCATACAAAAACTTATACACACATATTTGTGCGACCCTTCTTGCTCTCCCTACACTGTAATGGCACACTCCTCCTCTCCACCTTGTATTTCCCTTGTCCATTCAACCAGCTCCTGTCCCCCTCTGCCTTCTCATCTCGCCTTGGACAGGAGCTGGCCACACAGTCTCATGTGTTTGCTTGAGCTAAAAAGTATCCTCCTCTCCAGTATCATTTTATGCCTCATACTCCAGTCTAATTTTTGTCTGAAGAGTTGGCTTCAGGAATGCTTTCAGTTCTGGGCTAACAGAGAGTCCAGACGCCATGTCCTCTGAGGTCCCTCTAGTCTCAGTCAGACCGTTAAGTCTGGTCTTTCTACCAGAATTTGTGGTCTGCATCTCACTTTTCTCCTGCTCCCTCGGGGATTCTCTCTTGTGTTCCCTGTCAGGGCAGTCACTGGTGGTAGCTGGACACCATCTAGTTCTTCCAGTCCAGGCTGATGGAGTCTCTGGTTTATGTGGTCCTTTCTGTCTCTTGGGCTCATATTTTCCTTGTGTCTTTGGTGTTCTTCATTCTCCTTTGCCCCAGTTGGGTCGGGACTAATTGATGCATCTTAGATGGTGGCTCAAAGCTTTTAAGACCCCAGATGCCCCTCACCAAAGTGGGATACAAGAAGTTTTCTTAACATACATTGTTATGCCAATTGACCTAGATGTCCCCTGAAACCATGGTCCCAGATCCCCGCCCCTGCTCCTCTGTCCCTCAAAGTGTTTGGTTATGTTCAGGAAACTTCTTAGCTTTTGCCTTAGTTCAGTTGTGCTGACTTCACCTGTATTGTCTTTCCCTTAACCTAAAATAATTCTCGTCTACTATCTAGTTAGTGAGTACCCCTGTCCTTCCCTCCCCACCCTCGTAACCATCAAAGAATGTTTTCCTCTGTGTTTAAACCTTTTCTTGAGTTCTTATAATAGTGGTCTCATACAATATTTGTCCTTTTGCAACTAATTTCACTCAGCATAATGCCTTCCAGATTCATCCATGTTTTGTTTCACCGATTCATTGTTGTTCTCATCATTGCGTAGTATTCCATTGTGTGAATATACCATAAATTGTTTATCCATGCATCTGTTGATGGACACCTTGGTTGTTTCCATCTTTTTGCTTTGTAAACAATGTTGCAATGAACATGGGTGTGCATATATCTATTAGGCTCTTATCTCTCTAGGATGTATTCCAAAGGAGTGGAATTGCTGGACCATATGTTACTTCTATTTCTTGTTTTTTAAGGAAGTGCCGAATTGATTTCTGAAGTGGTTGTACCATTTTACATTCCCGCCAGCAGTGTAGAAGTGTTCCAGTCTCTCCACAACCTCTTCAGCTTTTATTATGTTGTATTTTTTGGATTAATGCTAGCCTTGTTGGGGTGAGATGGTATCCCATTTTAGTTTTGATTTGAGTTTCTCTAATGCCTAATGATCGCGAGCATTTCCTCATGTATCTGTTAGCAGCCTGAATGTCTTCTTCGGTGAAGTGCCTGTTCATATCCTTTGTCTATTTTTCAATTGGGTTATTTGTCTTTTTGTTGTTGAGGTTTTGCAGTATCTTGTAGATTTGAGAAATTAGATGCTGATCAGATTCGTTGTAGCCAAAATTTTCTTCCCATTTTGTAGGTTGTCTTTTTACTCTTTTGGTGAAGTCTTTGGATGAGCGTAAGTGTTTGATTTTAAGGAGCTCCCAGTTACCCAGTTTCTCTTCTGGTGTTTGTGCATTGTTAGTAATGTTTTGCATACTCTTTATGCTATGTATTAGGGCCCCTATCATTGTCCCTATTTTTTCTTCCACAATCTTTATCATTTTAGATTTTATATTTATGTCTTTGATCCATTTTGAGTAGTTTTTTTGCATGGTGTGACATATGGGTCTTGTTTCATTTTTTTTTGCAGATGGATATCCTGTTATGCCAGCACCATTTGTGAAAGAGGATGTCTTTTCCCCAACTAACAGACTTTGGGACTTTCTCAAATATCAGCTCTTCATAAGTGGATGAATTTACCTCTGGATTCTCAATTCTGTGTCATTGGTCTATGGATCTGTTGCTGTACCAGCACCAGGATGTTTTGACTACTGTGACAGTATAATAGGTTCTAAAATCACGCAGTGTGAGGCCTCCCACTTTATTCTTCTTCTTCAGTAATGCTATCCTAATCTGGGGCCTCTTCCCTTTCCGTATGAAGTTGGTGATTTGTTCTTCATCTCATTAAAAAATACCGTTGGAATTTGCATCAGGATTGCACTGTATCTATAGATCGCTTTGTGTAGAATAGACATTTTCACAATGTTGAATCTTCCTATCCAAAGGCAAAGTACGATTTTCCACTTATGTATGTCTGTTTTGGTTTCTTGCAGAAGCATCTTATAGTTTTCTCTGTATGGGTCTTTTACATCTCTGGTAATATTTATTCCTAAGTATTTTATCTTCTTGAGGGCTACTGTAAATGGTAACGATTTGGTGATTTCCTCTTGGAACTTCTCTTTGTTGGCATAGAGGAATCCAACTAATTTTTGTATTTTTATCTTTTTATCCTGATACTCTGCTGAACACTTGTATTAGTTCCTGTAGCTTTCTTGTGGATCCTTTACGGTTTTCTGGGTATAAGATCATGACATCTGCGAATGGAGATACTTCTACTTCTTCCTTACCAATTTGGATGCCCGTAATTTCTTTATCTAACCTAATTGCTCTGGCTAGGACCTCCAGCACAATGTTGAATAAAAGTGGTGATAAAGGGTATCCTTGTGTGGTTCCCATTGTCATGAGGAATGCTTTCAGAATGTCCATTTCAGATGATGTTGGCTGTTGGCTATGTGTAAATGCTTTCTGTTATGTTGAGGAGTTTTCCCTTCTATTCCTATTTTGCTGAGCATTTTATCATAAATGGGTGTTGGACTTTGTCAGATTACTTTTCTGCATAAATTGATAAGATCATGTGGTTCTTGTCTCTTGTTTTATTTATGTGATAGCTTACATTGATTATTTTTCTAATGTTAAACCATCCTTGCATACCTTGTATGAATCCCACTTGGTCATAGTGTATTATTTTTTTCATATGTTGTTGAACTCTATTGGCTAGAATTTTGTTGAGGGTTTTTGCGTCTAAGTTCATGAGGTGTATAAGTTTGTAAATTCCTTTTTTTTTGTGGTGTCTTTACCTGGTTTTGGTATCAGGGTTATGCTGGAATCATAGAATGAGTTTGGGAGTGTTCCATCCTTTTCTATACTCTGAAATACCTTTAGTAGTAGTGGTGTTGTCTCTTCTCTGAAAGCTTGGTAGAATCCTCCAATGAAGCCATCAGGGCCAGGGCTTTTTTGTTGTTGTTGGGAATTTTTTAATTACCTTTCAATATCTTCTTTTGTTATAGGTTTATTTAGTTATTCTACCTCTGTTTGTGTTAGTTTAGGTAGGCAGTGTGTTTCTAGAAATTTCTCCATTTCCTCCAGGTTCTCAAATTTGTTAGAGTACAGTTTTTCATAGTATTCTGTTACGATTCTTTTAATTTCAGTTGGGTCTGTTGTGATATTGCCCATCTTATTTCTTATTTGGGTTATTTTCTTCCTCTCGAGTATTTCTTTTGTCAGTTCAGCCAATGGTTTATCGATTTTGTTGATCTTTTCAAAGAACTAGCTTCTTCTGGTCTTGGTAACTCTTTCAATTGTTCTTCTGTTCTCTGTTTCATTTAATTCTGCCCTAATTTTTATTATTCGCTTTCTTCTGGTGACTGAGAGCTCCTTTTGCTGCTCTCTTTTTATTTGTTTGAGTTGTAGGGACAATTCTTTGATTTTTGGCCCTTTCTTCCTTTTTGTTGTGTGCTTTTATTGCTATAAGTTGACTTCTGAGCTCTGTTTTTGCTGTGTCCCAAAGGTTCTGGTAGGAAGTGTTTTCATTCCCATTGGATTCTATGAATTTATTTATTCTGTCCTTAATGGTTTCTATAACCCAGTAGTTTTTGAGCAAGGTGCTGTTCAGTTTCCATGTGTTCGATTTTTTTTTTTTTCCCTTTCTTTTTCCATTATTGATTTCTCCTTTCATGGCTTTATGGTCAGAAAAAGTGCTTTGTAGTATTTTGAGGTTTTGGATTCTGTTAAGGCTTGCTTTTTGGCCTAGTATGTGGTCTATTCTGGACAGTGTTCCAGGTGCATTGGAAAAGAAAGTGTACTTGGCTGCTGTTGAGTGGGGTGTTCTGTATATGCCTATGAGGTCAAGTTGTTTGTGGCATTTAGATCTTCTATATTTTTATTGAGCTTCTTTCTGGATATTCTGTTCTTCACCAAAAGTGGTCTGTTGAAGTCTTCTACTATCATTATGGAGCTATCTATCTCTTTTTTCAATGGTCTTAGAGTTTTTATGTATTTTGGAGCCCTGTCGTTGGGTACATAAATACTTGTTTGCTTATATCCTCCTTCCTCATCCTTTGTGGTGGGTTTAATTTTAAAGTCTATTTTTTCGGAACTTAATATTGCCACTCCTGCTTTTTTTTTGATTGTTTGCTTGATATATTTTTTTTCCATCCTTTGAGGTTTATTTTCTTTGTGTCTTTAAGTGTCAGGTGTATCTCTTGGAAGCAACATATAGACAGATTGTGTTTTTTTATCCATTCTGCCACTTTGTTTCTTTATTGCTGCATTTAGTCCATTTACATTCAGCATAATTAGTGATAGGTATAAGTTTAGTGCTGTCATTTTGATGTCTTTTTTTACGTGTTGTTGAGAGTTTCTTTTTCCCTCTTAAGTTGCTGTGCTGAGTCATTTTTCTTTATATATTTTCTTTTCCTCTTTTTCATTGGTGTTGATTTTGTATTTGCTGAGTCTATGTTTTTCTTGTTTTTTACTTTGATGTCTAGGACTGTTAGTTTCCTTTGTGGTTACCTTAATATTTACCCCTATTTTTCTAAGTTTAAACCAATCTTTTATTTCTTTATATCACCTTGATATCCTCTCCATATGAAAGATCAATGACTACATTTTTTAGTCCCTCTTTTTTGTTTTAATACTGTCATCTTTTACATAATTACATCTGTTTATCTGTTTTGAGCATTTTAGCTTTGATTTAGTTTTGTATTTCCCTATCTGGGTTTATCTCTGCTTGCTCTGTCCTGTCTTCTAGTGTTGGGTTGCTATCTCATGTTATTGTTTTTCTAACCGGATGACTCCCTTGAGTATTTCTTGTAATTTTGGTTTGGTTTTTGCAAATTCCCTAAACTTCTGTTTATCTGGAAATGTCCTAATTTCACCTTCATATTTGAGAGACAGTTCTGCTGGATAGATGGTTCTTGGCTGGCCATTTTTTTTTCCTTCAAGGCTTTATATATCTCATTCCATTGCCTTCTTCCTGCATGGTTTCTGCTGAGTAGTCTGAACTTATTGACTCTCCTTTGTAGGTGACTTTTTGTTTAACCCTAGTCACTCCTAAAATTCTCTTTTTAACTTTGGTTTTGACAAGGTCGATTACAATATGTCTTGGTGGCTTTCTTTTGGGATTTACCTTATGTGGGAATCGATGAGCATCTTGGATTGATATCTTCTCATCTTTCACAATATCAGGGAAATTTTCTGCCACCAGATCTTTAACAATTCTCTCTGTATTTTCTGTTATCCCCCCGTTCTGGTACTCCAATCACTGGTAAATTATTCCTCTTGATAGAGTCCCACATAATTCTTAGGGTTTCTTCATTTTTTAAAGTTCTTTTATTTGATTTTTTCCTCAAATATGTTGGTGTCAAGTACTTTATCTTCAATCTCACTAATTCTGGCTTCCATTTCCTCAACTTTGCTCCCATGACTTCCTATTGAGTTGTCTAATTCTGAAATTTTATTGTTAATCTTCTGAATTTCTATTTCTTGTCTCTCTATGGAGTCTTGCAGCCTATTAAATTTGTCATTATGCTCTTCTCTAGTCTTCTTAAGTTCCTCCAATGCCATGTCTGTGTGTTCCTAGGCTTGTCCTGCATTTTGGCTGATCTCCTTCCTGCTCTCTTGAAGAGTTCTGTATGTTAATCTTTTATGTTCAGAAGATTTCTTCATTCTTCATTTTGGGAGCTTTCTGAATCTATCATGGTCTGCCTCTTTATGTGATTTGATTTTGACTGTTGTCTCCAAACCATCCATAAATTATTGTATTTATTTATTTTGTATTGGATTACTGTGTGCTAGCTTCTTGTTTTGTTTTGGAGCTTCTTGTTTTGTTTAGTTTTGATATGCCCAAATGGGCTGATTGAGTGATCTAGTTTGATTATTGGCACCTTTAAAGCTCTTTCATCCTATCACCTGCTAGTTTGAGCTGTTATTACGTATGTAGGCCCAGGAGTCTGTTGACTTTTCTTGCATGGATTCAGCTCAGGTGTTCAGGTAGTCAGTCACCAAGTGTGTGGTGCAGGCTCTCACCTGCATTCTTAGATGAGCAGGGGTCATTGGCGTAGGCACAGGTATCTGGCTGCAGTAGGGGGTCTCATGCTGAGCAAGGCAGGGGGTGACAACTGCCTCTGAGTGTCTGTGAGGAAAGTGTGTCCTTGTTCCCTAGAGTGCATAGTTGGGTGGGTTTTGCAGCTGGACTATGGGTACCCAATGACGTTGGCTGTAAGGACTAGGAGACACCACTTATCCTTGGGCCCCTGTGGTGGGTGCCTAGGTGGCATAGGTGGAGCCACCAGTCCTAAGGCCCCTGATGTGGGTAGGTGAGGACCCTGTTTAATAGGCGGAGCAGTGTCAAACATCACGAATGTGCCTCTCCACCACATAGCTGAAACAGATGAAGTTAGACTTCAGATATATACCCTGTTGTACTGTGCTAATGAGGGCCTACACTGTTGAAATGGGCCCACGCACATCTATGCAGGGGTGAAAGGCATTAAAGTCCATGGAATGCTGATGCCCGTGCCTAGGCAAAGGAGCTGTTTCTGCCCTGAATTGCTGGTATAGGCGAGCCGACAGGTTATTTTTTCCCTGTTTGTTTATTTGTTCCTTCTCCAAGGCTGGGAGAATGACTCAGGATGTGTGACAGGTCCTGCCTCTGGCCCAGGGAAAGTGGCTATCACTGAAGCTGGCTTGGGACTGGGTACAGAGTAGGGAGGGGCCAGGTAAGTGGGAGAGAGTTTTTTTTTTTTTTTCCCCAAAGGGGTGTTTTTTGATCTGTGCGGTAGAATAGACTCACATATTTATCTGTTGCTGACTGAACACTGCCTTTTGCTGACTCTCGAGGCATGAATGGACTCTCCACTGCTCAGTCTCTCCTGATATAGAAAATGCATCCTAAATGCCACTGCTCTCCTCACCACCCTTGCACCAGAGGATCCAGCCTGCGGGGCTCTGGTTCCAGTCATGTCATTTCTGGCAACTTCTTGCTGCTGCTGAACCATCTCCCTCCCCCTGCTACTTGGTCCAGCTCCTCAACTTTTCCCTTGATATTCAGGGTTCCCAGACTGTCATATATAATCAATTCACTTTTTTTTTTTTTTTTTGGTCTTTGTTGTAAGAGGGATTATAGGATGTGTCTGACTACTCCACCATCTTGGCCCTCCCTCTGGTTCAACCTTTTAAGTTATTTATTTATTTATTTTACTATCATTTAAGTGGAGTTATGGAGAAATCAGAGGTAAATGTCCACGTCCATTTTTTGATGATTAGTAGGAAGCATCTCATGAAATTCTTATATTCATTTTTGTGCACTATTGAAGTTTAATCTAGTGTCATAGTGTCTTAAAGTATAGCAACTAAGTGTTTTATGTGTGTGCTTGTGTGTGAATGTTGAGGATAAGGGGACATTAGCATTAGACTCACATTAGTTGAGCCTTAATTTAGTAATGCTATTCCGATATTTTTTAATCACAAATTTGTCTTCTTTACTCATCTTTCACTCATATTTTATAAATAGCTTAAGTTTTAAAATATTTTTCTTTTTTCGTTGGTATTAAATCTGTGTCAAAACAAGTTCCTGTTGAGGAACAAATAGAACCTGCCTTGCCTATGTAATGGTTTGAATTGTATCCCCCCAAAATATGTGTCAGCTTGGTTAGGCCATGTGTGACTGTCCTCCATTTTGTGATCTTCCCATGTGTTATAAATCATAATCTCTGCCTGTGGTTAAAAGGATTAGGGTGAAATTGTAACACTGTCCTTACCCAGGTCACCTCCTTGATCCAGTGTAAAGGAAGTTTCCCTGGGGTGTGGTCAAAACCACCTTTTATCTCTCAAGAGATAACAGGAAAGGGAAGCTAGCAGAGAGTGGGGACCTCATATCATCAAGAAAGCAGCATCAGGAGCACAGTGTGTCCTTTGGACATGGGGTCCCTGTGCCTGAGAAGCTCCTTGACCAGGGGGAGATTGAGGACAAGGACCTTCCTCCAGAGCCAACAGATAGAGAAAGGCTTCCCCTGGAGCTGATGCCCTGAATTTGGACTTGTAACCTAGCAGGCTGTAGGAAAATTAATTTCTCTTTGTTAAAGCCATCCACTTGTGGTATTTCTATTATGGCAGCACTAGATGACTAAGACAGCCTAGAACATGAACATAACTTTTCCAAACACAGTAGAACCTCTTTCTTTTTTTGTTGTACATGCTGGTGTCTCACCTACCCACATGAGGAAAAACTAAGAAAAAATTTTAAATGATATAAAATTCATCATCTCTCTCATAGATGGAAGGTTATAAAAACAAGTCCACAATAATTTAATTTATATTACCCCATTTCTTTCTGATATTACTTTATAATATTCTCACAGAGACCAAAAAATAAACTCTTACATCTGTGACCAACTGATTTTCAATAAGGGTGCTAGTTCCATTCAATGGAGAGAAAATGGTATCTTCTACAAATGGTGCTGGGATAACTCCATCTCCACATGAAAAAAAAAGTTAATTTATTCCTCACACCATATACAAAGATGAACTCAAAATGTATAAATCATGAAGAAGAAAACATAAAGTAAATCTTCAGGACCTTGTTTTTTGACAGTACATCCTTACGTGCAACACTAAAAGATAAGCAAAATAGATAATTTGAACTTCAACAAAATTTAAAACTTTTGTGGATGAAAGAATATTATCCAGAAAGTGAAAAGACAACCTACAGAATGGGAAAAAATATTTGGAAACCATACAGGTTCAATATTCAGAATATATTTTTAAAAACTCCTCATATGCACACCTATGTTCATTGCAGCATTAGTCATAATAGCAAAAAGATGGAAACAACTTAAGGGCCTTTCTTGGTCATCTAGTGCTGCTATAACAGAAATAGCACTAGTGGATGGCTTTAACAAAGAGAAATCTCTTCTGTCACGGTGTAGGACGCTACAGGTCCAATTTCAGGCCATCAGCTAAGGGGAAGTCTTTCTCTTCTCTGTTGGTTCTGGTATGGGAGGTTCTCAGCACAGGAACCTCTGGTCCAAAGGACATGCTCTGCTTCTGGCATTGCTTTCTTGGTGGTATGAGGTCACCCTCTCTCTGATCACTTCCCCTTCCTTTCATCTCTTACGAGATAAAAGGTGGTGCAGGCTACATCCCAGGGAAACTCCCTTTACGTTGGATCAGGGGTGCGTGGGTTACAATCTCACCCTAATCCTCTTTAACATAAACTAATCTTTCTTCATTAACCACTGGCAAAGATTAGGATTTACAATCACAAAATGGAGGATAACCACATGATACTGGGAATCATGGCCTAGCCACATCGACACATAATTTTGGGGACACAGTTAAATTCATGACAGTTCCCATCAGTGGATGCATGGATAAACAAAATGTGGTACATAAATACAATGGAATGCTAAGCAACCGTACATAATAATGATGAGTCCTCAGAACGTTACTTGGATGAATCTGGAGGACATTATGCTAAGTGAAATAAGTCAAACACAAAAAGACAAATATTTTATAGTTGCACTTTTATGAGAAGGCAACTATTCAAAATAATAATACTTTGACAAAGAGATTATTTATTAAGGATGAGAGATGAAGAGAGAAAGAGGTTTGCAAATAGGCAGTCAGTTCTAGAGAAACTGCTGCAACTGTTCAAAAGCAGTTTTTGTGTCTTTTTTTTTTTTTTTTTGCTTATATGTCATTTACGATCTTGTGATAAAAGAATGTACAGTTGGTTAGAATCAGTCCCTGGGGAAGGACATCATTCTTGGTAAAGTAGAGGGTCAGTGAAAAAGAGGAAAACCCTCAACTAGGTGAATTGATGCAATGGCTGCAACGATGGGCTCAAGCACAGCACAGATTGTGAGGATAGCACAGGACTGGGCAGTGTTTCACTCTGTTTTACACAGGGTTACTGTGAGTTAGAACTGCTAAGGCCAAAGATGAAGAAATTAATTTTTTCCAACATCTGCAGTCTGAAATTCATCAAACATGCAATCAGGATACACTGATGATTGAAATGTGAAAGTTGGAAATAAAGAAGGATTGGTAGTTGGAAAATATGGCCTTGGTGATGGAAATGATGTCAAAGATCACATGACAGAATTTTGTGTGACAAATGACTTCTTCATTGCAAATATCTTTTTTCAACAACATAAATGGTGAATATACATGTGAGCCTCACCAGATGGAATACACAGGAATCAAATCGTCTACATCTGTGGAAAGAGGTGATGGAGAAGCTCAATGTAATCAGTCAGAACAAGGCCAGGGACCAAGCTGAAAAGACAATTGCTCATACGCAAGTCCAAGTTGAAGCTGAAATAAATTAGAACAAGTCCACGAGAGCCAAAGTATGACCTTGATTATGTTTGCTGTTGCTTTTAGGTGCCATCCAGTTGGATCCTACCCATAGTTACACTATGTACAACAGAACAAAAGAATGCCCGGTCCTGCACCATTCTTAAAATCATTGTTATGCTTGAGCCCATTGTTGCAGCCACTGTGTCAATCCACCTTGTTAAGGGTCTTCCTCTTTATTCTGACCATGTACTTTGCCAAGCAGGATGTCCTTCTCCAGGGACTGATGCCTCCTGAAAACATTTCCAAACTATGTAAGACACAGTCTTGCCATCCTTGCTTCTAAGGAGCATTCTGGTTGTACTTCTTGCAACACAGATTTGTTCGTTTTTTTGGAAGTCCAAGGTATATATATTTTTTAATAATTTTTATTGAGCTTTAAGTGAACGTTTACAAATCAAGTCAGTCTGCCACATATAAGGTTATATACACCTTACTCCATACTCCCACTTACTCTCCCCCTAATGAGTCCGCCCTTCCAGTCTCTCCTTTAGTGACAATTTTGCCAATTTCTAACCCTCTCTACCCTCCTACCTCCCCTCCAGACAGGAGATACCAGCACAGTCTCAAGTGTCCACCTGACACAAGTAGCTCACTCTTCATCAGCGTCTCTCTCCTACTCATTGTCCAGTCAGTCCCTTCCATGTCTGATGAGTTGTCTTCGAGAATGGTTCCTGTCCTGGGCCAACAGAAGATTTGGGGACCGTGATCGCCGGGATTCTTCTAGTCTCAGTCAGACCATTAAGTCTGGTCTTTTTATGAGAATTTGGGGTCTGCATCCCACTGATCTCCTGCTCCCTCAGGGGTTCTCTGCTGTGCCCCCTGTCAGGGCAGTCATTGGTTCTGGCCGGGCACCATCTAGTTCTTCTGGTCTCAGGATGATGTAAGTCTCTGGTTCATGTGGCCCTTTCTGTCTCTTGGGCTCTTAGTTATCGTGTGACCTTGGTGTTCTTCATTCTCCTTTGATCCAGGTGGGTTGAGACCAATTGATGCATCTTAGATGGCCGCTTGTTAGCATTTAAGACCCCAGATGCCACATTTCAAACTGGGATGCAGAATGTTTTCATAATAGAATTATTTTGCCAATTGACTTAGAAGTCCCCTTAAGCCATAGTCCCCAAACCCCCGCTCTTGCTCCACTGACCTTTGAAGCATTCAGTTTATCCCGGAAACTACTTTTAGTCCAGTCCAGTTGAACTGACCTTCCATGTATTGGGTATTGTCCTTCCCTTCTTCTACTAACTAATCCGTAAATAACCCTCTCCCACCCTCCCTCCCTCCCCACCTCGTAACCACAAAAGTATGTGTTCTCCTCTGTTTTTTCTATTTCTCAAGATCTTATAATAGTGCTCTTATACAATATTTGTCCTTTTGCCTCTGACTAATTTCGCTCAGCATAATGCCTTCCAGGTTCCTCCATGTCATGAAATGTTTCACAGATTCGTCACTGTTCTTTATCGATGTGTAGTATTCCACTGTGTGAATATACCACAATTTATTTAACCATTCATCCATTGATGGACACCTTGGTTGCTTCCAGCTTTTTGCTATTGTAAACAGAGCTGCAATAAACATGGGTGTGCATATATCTGTTCGTGTGAAGGCTCTTATTTCTCTAGGGTATATTCCGAGGAGTGGGATTTCTGGGTTGTATGGTAAGTCTATTTCTAACTTTTGAAGAAAACGCCAGATAGATTTCCCAAGTGGTTGTACCATTTTACATTCCCACCAGCAGTGTATAGGAGTTCCAATCTCTCCGCAGCCTTTCCAACATTTATTATTTTGTGTTTTTTGGATTAATGCCAGCCTTGTTGGAGTGAGATGGAATCTCATCGTAGTTTTAATTTGCATTTCTCTAATGGCTAATGATCGAGAGCATTTTCTCATGTATCTGTTAGCTGCCTGAATATCTTCTTTAGTGAAATGCGTGTTCATATCCTTTGCCCACTTCTTGATTGGGTTGTTTGTCTTTTTGTGGTTCAGTTTTGACAGAATCATATAGATTTTAGAGATCAGGCACTGGTCGGAGATGTCATACCTGAAAATTCTTTCCCAGTCTGTAGGTGGTCTTTTTACTCTTTTGGTGAAGTCTTTAGATGAGCATAGGTGTTTGATTTTTAGGAGCTCCCAGTTATCTGGTTTCTCTTCATCATTTTCGGTAATGTTTTGTATTCTGTTTATGCCCTGCATTAGGGCTCCTAAGGTTGTCCCTATTTTTTCTTCCATGATCTTTATCGTTTCAGTCTTTATGTTTAGGTCTTTGATCCACTTGGAGTTAGTTTTTGTGCATGGTGTGAGGTATGGGTCCTGTTTCACTTTTTTTGCAAATGGATATCCAGTTATGCCAACACCATTTGTTAAAAAGACTATATTTTCCCCAATTAACTGACACTGGTCCTTTGTCAAATATCAGCTGGTCATATATGGATGGATTTATATCTGGGTTCTCAATTCTGTTCCATTGGTCTATGTGCCTGTTGTTGTACCAATACCAGGCTGTTTTGACTACTGTGGCTGTATAATAGGTTCTGAAATCAGGTAGAGTGAGGCCTCCCACTTTCTTCTTCTTTTTCAGTAATACTTTACTTATCCGAGGCTTCTTTCCCTTCCATATGAAGTTGGTGATTTGTTTCTCCATCACATTAAAAAATGACATTGGAATTTGGATCGGAAGTGCATTGTATGTATAGATGGCTTTTGGTAGAATAGACATTTTTACTATGTTAAGTCTTCCTATCCATGAGCAAGGTATGTTTTTCCACTTAAGTAGGTCTTTTTTAGTTTCTTATAGTAGTACTTTGTAGTTTTCTTTGTATAGGTCTTTTACATCTTTGGGAAGATTTATTCCTAAGTATTTTATCTTCTTGGGGGCTACTGTGAATGGTATTGATTTGGTTATTTCCTCTTCGATGTTCTTTTTGTTGATGTAGAGGAATCCAAGTGATTTTTGTATGTTTATCTTATAACCCGAGACCCTGCCAAACTCTTCTATTAGTTTCAGTATTTTTCTGGAGGATTCCTTAGGGTTTTCTGTGTATAAGATCATGTTATCTGCAAATAGAGATAATTTTACTTCCTCCCTGCCAATCCGGATGCCCTTTATTTCTTTGTCTAGCCTAATTGCTCTGGCTAGGACCTCTAGCACAATGTTGAATAAGAGCGGTGATAAAGGGCATCCTTGTCTGGTTCCCGTTCTCAAGGGAAATGCTTTCAGGTTCTCTCCATTTAGAGTGATGTTGGCTGTTGGCTTTGTACAGATGCCCTTTATTATGTTGAGGAATATTCCTTCAATTCCTATTTTGCTGAGAGTTTTTATCATAAATGGGTGTTGGACTTTGTCAAATGCCTTTTCTGCATCAATTGGTAAGATCATGTGGTTTTTGTCTTTTGTTTTATTTATATGGTGGATTACATTAATGGTTTTTCTAATATTAAACCAGCCTTGCATACCTGGTATAAATCCCACTTGATCGTGGTGGATTATTTTTTTGATATGTTGTTGAATTCTATTGGCTAGAATTTTGTTGAGGATTTTTGCATCTATGTTCATGAGGGATACAGGTCTGTAATTTTCTTTTTTTGTGATGTCTTTACCTGGTTCTGGTATCAGGGATATGGTGGCTTCATAGAATGAGTTAGGCAGTATTCCGTCATTTTCTATGCTTTGAAATACCTTTAGTAGTAGTGGTGTTAACTCTTCTCTGAAAGTTTGGTAGAACTCTGCAGTAAAGCCATCCGGGACAGGGCTTTTTTTTGTTGGGAGTTTTTTTATTACCATTTCAATCTCTTTTTTTCTCATGGGTCTATTTAGTTGTTCTACTTCTGATTGTGTTAGTTAACGTAGGTAGTGTTGTTCCAGGAATTCATCCATTTCTTCTAGGTTTGCAAATTTGTTAGAGTATAATTTTTTGTAATAATCTGATATGATTCTTTTAATTTCAGTTGGGTCTGTTGTGATGTGGCCCTTCTCGTTTCTTATTCAGGTTGTTTGTTTCCTTTCCTGTATTTCTTTAGTCATCCTAGCCAATGGTTTATCAATTTTGTTAATTTTTTCAAAGAACCAGCTTTTGGCTTTGTTAATTCTTTCAATTGTTTTTCTGTTCTCTAAATCATTTAGTTCAGCTCTAATTTTTATTATTTGTTTTCTTCTGGCGCCTGATGGATTCTTTTGTTGCTCACTTTCTATTTGCTCAAGTTTTAGGGACAGTTCTCTGATTTTGGCTCTTTCTTCTTTTTGTATGTGTGCATTTATCGATATAAATTGGCCTCTGAGCACTGCTTTTGCTGTGTCCCAGAGGTTTTGATAGAAAGTATTTTCATTCTTGTTGCAGTCTATGAATTTCTTTATTCCCTCCTTAATATCTTCTATTACCCAGTCTTTTTTCAGCAGGGTATTGTTCAGTTTCCAAGCATTTGATTTCTTTTCCCTAGTTTTTCTGTTATTGATTTCCACTTTTATGGCCTTGTGGTCTGATAAGATGCTTTGTAATATTCCGAATTTTTGGATTCTGCAAAGGTTTGTTTTATGACCTAATATGTGGTCTATTCTAGAGAATGTTCCATGTGCGCTAGAAAAAAAAGTATACTTTGCAGCAGTTGAGTGGAGAGTTCTGTATAAGTCAATGAGGTCAAGTTGGTTGATTGTAGTAATTAGGTCTTCCGTGTCTCTATTGTGCTTCTTACTGGATGTCCTGTGCTTCTCTGAAAGTGGTGTGTTGAAGTCTCCTACTATAATTGTGGAGGTGTCTATCTCACTTTTCAGTTCTGTTAAAATTTGTTTTATGTATCTTGCAGCCCTGTCATTGGGTGCATAAATATTTAATATGGTTATATCTTCCTGGTCAATTGTCCCTTTTATCATTATGTAGTGTCCTTCTTTATCCTTTGTGGTGGATTTAACTTTAAAGTCTATTTTGTCAGAAATTAATATTGCTACTTCTGCTCTTTTTTGCTTATTGTTTGCTTGATATGTTTTTTTCCATCCTTCGAGTTTTGGTTTGTTTGTGTCTCTAAGTCTAAGGTGTGTCTCTTGTAGGCAGCATATAGACGGATCGTGTTTCTTTATCCAGTCTGAGACTCTGTCTCTTTATTGGTGCATTTAGTCCACTTACATTCAGCGTAATTATAGATAAGTATGTGTTTTTTTTAATGTGTTCAGTGCTGTCATTTTGATGCCTTTTTATGTGTGTTGTTGACAATTTCATTTTTCCACTTACTTTTTTGTTTTGAGACTTTTTCTTTGTAAATTGTGTGTTCCTCATTTTCATAGTATTTGACTTTATGTTTGCTGAGCCGTTACATTTTTCTTGGTGTTTATTTTGAGTTATGGAGTTGTTATACCTCATTGTGGTTACCTTAATATTTACCCCTATTTTTCTAAGTAAAAACCTAACTTGTATTCTCCTATATCGCCTTGTATCCCTCTCCATATGGCAGTTCTATGCCACCTGTATTTAGTCCCTCTTTTTGATTATTGTGATCTTTTACATATTGACTTCAATGATTCCGTTTTGAGCATTTTTTTTTAATTAATCTTAATTTGTTTTTCTGATTTCCCTATTTGAGTTGATATCAGGATGCTCTGTTCTGTGATCTTGTGTTGTGCTGGTATCTGATATTATTGGTTTTCTGACCAAAGAATTTCCTTTAGTATTTCTTGGAGCTTGGGTTTGGTTTTTGCAAATTCTCTAGGCTTGTGTTTATCTGTAAATATCTTAATTTCGCCTTCACATTTCAGAAAGAGTTTTGCTGGATATATGATCCTTGGCTGGCAGTTTTTCTCCTTCAGTGTTCTGTATATGTCATCCCATTGACTTCTTGCCTGCATGGTTTCTGCTGAGTAGTCTGAACTTATTCTTATTGATTCTCCCTTGTAGGAGACCTTTCTTTTATCCCTGGCTGCTTTTAAAATTTTCTCTTTATCTTTGGTTTTGGCAAGTTTGACGATAATATGTCTTGGTGATTTTCTTTTTGGATGAATCTTAAATGGGGTTCGATGAGCATCTTGGATAGATATCCTTTCGTCTTTCATGATGTCAGGGAAGTTTTCTGTCAGATCTTCAACTATTCTCTCTGTGTTTTCTGTTATCCCTCCCTGTTCTGGGACTCCAATCACACGTAAGTTATCCTTCTTGATAGAGTCCCGCATGATTCTTCAGGTTTCTTCATTTTTTAAAATTCTTTTATCTGATTTTTTTTCAGCTATATTGGTGTTAATTCTCTGGTCCTCCAGATGTCCCAGTCTGCATTCTAATTGCTCGAGTCTGTTCCTCTGACTTCTTATCGCGTTATCTAATTCTGTAATTTTATTGTTAATCTTTTGGATTTCTGAATGATGTCTCTCTATGGATTCTTGCAACTTATTAATTTTTCCACTATGTTCTTGAATAATCTTTTTGATTTCTTCAACTGCTTTATCAGTGTGTTCCTTGGCTTTTTCTGTAGATTGCCTTATTTCACTTCTGAGGTCATGCCTGATGTCTTGAAGCATTCTGTAAATTAGTTTTTTATATTCTGTATCTGGAAATTCCAGGATTATATCTTCATTTGGGAAAGATTTTGATTCTTTAGTTTGGGGGGGTTGTAGAAGCAGTCATGGTCTCCTTCTTTATGTGGTTTGATATCGACTGCTGTCTCCAAGCCATCACTAAGATATTGTAGTGATTTATTCTATATTTGCTCACTGAGTCTTACCTTGTTTTGTTTTCTTTCAATATACGTGGATGGGCTACTAGATTGTGCTGTCTTGATTGTTGCAGCCCTTGACTCACTTATGACCTATTGCCAGCTGGTTTGGGCTTTTACCAGATATATATGCCTGAGTCCATTCATTATTCTTGAGTAGAATCTGATTTTGGGTGAAGTGTGTGATGCAGACTGACACCTATCCACCTAGAGAAGTGGTGGTGATAGTTGTGTGCACCAGATTCTATTAGCAGCTGGGGTTCACCCTCCGGGGGGGGGCAGGATGCTGACAGGCTTCCCCCAAGTGTTGGTGAGGTAGGTATATCTCTATTCCTAAAGCACCTTGGTGGGTGGGCTCTGCAGCTGTACCTTAGGCTCCCAATGCAAGTACCTCTACAGATTGGTAGGTGTCACCCTCCTTAGACCCCTAAGGCAGGAGGCTAGGTGGTCTGGGGGGAGCTTCAGCC
The DNA here is from genome assembly GCF_024166365.1 of Elephas maximus indicus. Lineage (NCBI taxonomy): Eukaryota > Metazoa > Chordata > Mammalia > Proboscidea > Elephantidae > Elephas > Elephas maximus. Next base: position 16,633,800 of record NC_064821.1, read on the forward strand.
CTCAGTTCCCTGTTGTGGGTCAATGAGGGCTCTGTTGAATATGCAGAGATATCAGACCTGGGAAACTTGTCTTCCCAGTAAATCCGCTAAAATAATTGCAGTCAGATCCCTATCAGAAATGCCTTTGCATTATAATAGCCACCTTGTTCCCTGTAGGGAGGAAAGCCCAAGACTGTGGATCACATATGCTTGCCTGGAGCTGGTTCTGTGTTTTTAGTCCAATTAGGGAAGGATTTTTGGTCCCTGGGTTTTTTGTAATTGCTTCTCTCAGGCCAGGAGAATGGGCTAGGAAAAGACCAAAAAAAAAAAAAGGAAAAGAAAAACCACGGAGCAGTTCTCCCTCTGGCTCAGGAAATTCCAATGTTAATGAAGCCGCCTGGGAAGGGGAGGGGAGGGTTCAGAAAAACAGGAGAGAGTAGCACCCCAGAATATAGAGAAAGTTACTTATCTTGCTTGGGATGACTGTTTTATCTGAGATTCCCGAGGGGCGCGTCGACTGTGTGCGCTGGCTGGGTAGAGATTGTCCCCGATGGTCAGGCCCGCGTCCCGTGCTTGTGCTGTCTCAGAAGCCGCGGTCAGTTCCTCTGCTCCCAGTCCAAAGCCCCGCGCCAAGGTTCCCGCTGGGACGCCACACTCCTGGCTTCAAAAGCAGTTGCTGCCTCCCGACGACTTCTGCTCCCGCCAGCCGTGTCGCCGCGCCGCCCACGCGCACTGGCTGGGCCCCCCAGGTTGGTTCAGGGGGCTAGGGCTGCACCCCGTGTTTGTGCCATCTCAGGATGCTGTGCTCAGCTGCCTTGTGCCCAGTCCAAAGCCCGGCACCAAGATTTCCTGACTGGGACACTGGCTCCAGGCTCCAAAAACAGTTGCTGCTTCCCCGTGGTTGTTCATTCTCCGTCTCTGTCACTCAGGTCAACTCTTTAAATCTGTGTTTGTTGGTCACTGTTTGTAGATTGTTATGTATGTGATCGATTCACTCATTTTTCCAAGTCTTTGTTGCAAGAGGGATCCGAGGTAGCGTCTACCTAGTCAGCCACCTTGGCCCCGCTTATCCAAGGTATATTTAATATTCTTTGCCAACACCACAATTCAAAGGTGTCAATTCTTCTTTGGTCTTACTTATTCTTTGTATAGCTTTCACATGCATATGATCCGATTGAAAATACCGTGGTTTGAGTCAGGCGCACCTTAGTCTTCAAGGTGACATCTTTGCTTTTCAACACTTTAAAGAGGTCCTTTGTAGCAAATTTTCCCAATGCGATGCATCTTTTGATTTCTTGACTGCTGCTTCCATAGCTGTTGATTGTGGATCCGAGTAAAATGAAATCCTTGACAACTTCAATCTTTTCTCCATTTATCATACTGTTGCTTATTGGTCTGGTTGTATTTTTGTTTTCTTTATGTTGAGGTGCAATTCATACTGAAGGCTGTTGTCTTTGACCTTCATTAGTAAGTGCTTCAAGTCTTTTTCACTTTCAGCAAGCAAGGTTGTGTCATCTGTGTAAAGCAGGTTGTTAATGAGTCTTCCTCCATCTCCGATGCCCCATTCTTCATATAGTCCAGCTTCTCAGATTATTTGCTCAGCAAACAGATTGAATAGGTATGGTGAAAGGATACAATCCTGGCACACACCTTTTCTGAGTTTAACTACTCAGTGTCCCCTTGTTCTGTCCGAACAACTGCCTCTCTGTCGATCTATGTACAGGTTCGTCAAGAGCATGATTAAGTGTTCTGGAATTTCCATTATTTGTTATGATCCACCCAGTCAAATGCCCTTGCATAGTCAATAAAACACAGGTAAACATCCTTCTGGTATTCTCTCCTTTCAGCCAGGATCCATTTGACATCAGCAATGATATCTCTGGTTCCACACCCTCTTCTGAAACCAGCCTGAATGTCTGGCAGTTCCCTGCTGATATACGGTTGCAGCTGCTTTTGAACTACTTTCAGCAAAATTTTGCTTGGGTGTGATATTAAAGCTATTGTTCAATAATTTTTGCCTTCAGTTGAAATACCTTTCTTGGGAATAGGCATAAAAATGGATCTTTTCCAGTTGATTGGCCAAGTAGCTATCTTCCAAATGTCTTGGCATGGATGAGTGAGCAGTTCCAGCACTGCATCTGTTTGTTGAAACATCTCAACTGGTATTCCATCAATTCCTGGAGCCTTGTTTTTCACCAATGCCTTCAGTGCAGCTTGGACTTCTTCCTTTAGTACCATCGGATCCTGATTATATGCTACCTCTGTAAATGGTTGAACATTGACTAATTCTTTTTGATATAATGACTCTGTGTATTCCTTCCATCTTCTTTTGATGCTTCCTGAGTCGTTTAATATTTTCGCCATAGAATCCTTCACTATTGCAACTTGAGGCCTGAATTTTTTCTTCAGGTCTTTCAGCTTGAGAAACACCAAGCGTGTTCTTCCCTTTTGGTTTTCTATCTCTAGCTCTTTGCACATGTCATTATAATACTGTCTTCTCGAGCTGCCCTTTGACATCTTCTGTTCAGTTCTTTTACTTCCTCATTTCTTCCTTTTGCTTTAGCTGCTTGATGTTTGAGAGCAAGTTTCAGAATCTCCTCTGGCATCCATCTTGGTCTTTTCTTTCTTTCCTGTCTTTTCAATGACCTCTTTTGCTTTCTTCATGTATGATGTCCTTGATGTCATTCCACACTTGCCCGGTCTTTGATCATTAACGTTCAATGCGTCAAATCTATTCTTGAGATGGTGTCTAAATTCAGGTGGGATATACTCAAGCTATGGATATTATCTTATCACTGACCAAAGACCAGATGACTTGTGGAATGACATCAAGGACATAATACATAAAGAAAGCAAGAGGTCATTAAAAACACAAGAAAGAAAGAAAGGAAGGGGAGAGAGAGAGAGAAAGAAGGAAGGAAGGAAGGGAGGGAGGGAGGGAGGGAGGGAGGAAGGGAGGAAGGGAGAAAGAAAGAGAGAGAGAAAGAGAGAAAGAAAGAAAGAGCAAAATGGATGTTAGAAGAGACTCTGAAACTTGCTCTCGAACATGGAGTAGCTAGAGCAAATGGAAGAAATGATGAAGTAAAAGAGCTGAACAGAAGATTTCAAAGGGCAGCTGGAGAAGGCAAAATCAAGTGTTATAATGACATGTACAAAGATCTGGAGATAGAAAACCAAAAAGGAAGAACTCGCTCGGCATTTCTCAAGTTGAAAGAACTGAAGAAAAAATCAAGTCTTGAGTTGCAATATTGTAGGATTCTACAAGGAAAATATTTAATTGATGCAGGAAGCATCAAAAGAGAATGGAAGGAATACACAAAGTCAATACACCAAAAAAGAATTGGTCGGCACTCAACCATTTCAGGAGGTAGCATATGATTAACATCACAGAGGTAATATTTACAACACATAAGAAAATCACATCAGATGACAAAATGGTGGATAGTCACACAATACTGGGAATCCTGGCCTAGCACTGTTGACACATATTTTGGGGGGACACAATTGAATCCATAACATTCCACCCTTTGGCCCGAAAATCCATATCCTTGCCACATGTAAAACACATTCACCCCATCATATAGCAAAAGTCTTAAATCAACTCCAATTCCAAAATCCAAAAATTCTTCTTCATCTGGGAAATCTAGTAAACCCTGGTGGCATAGTGGTTAAGAACTACAGCTGCTAACCAAAAGGTCAGCAGTTTGAATCCACCAGGCACTCCTTGGAAACCCTATGGGGCAGCTCTACTCTGTCCTATACAGTTGCTAGGAATCAGAATTGACAGCAACGATTTGTGTGTGTGTGTGTGTGTGTGTGTGAAATCTAGAATACACGTGATCTGCTTCCAAAATACAATGGTGGAGCAAGTGCAAGGTAGACATTTCCATTACAAACGGGAGAAATTGTAGGGAAAGAAAGGATAACAGACACCAACAACTAAGCAGAACACATTAGATTAGTTCTCAAGGCTTGAAAATAATCCTCTGTTCTCTGAGACTATTTAGGCTGTGGCTCTGCCCTCCAGACTCTGGGTGTTACCCACACTGTCTGGATTCTGGGTAGAGGCCCCTCAGCCCAGGGCTTCAGCTCTCCTTTCCAGGTCCACTGTAACTCTAACTCTAGTCCCTTGCATTTGTGTGGCCCCATTCTCCTAGTCTGAGTGGTGACCCAACCCCCTTGGCCCAGGAAGGCCCTCTTCCTCTGCCTCTTGAGCATGGCAGCCCCACCCCCACAGTTTTGGGCAGGAGATCAGGCCCCATCTCTATGGCACTGGTGAAAGGCAGCTCCTAGTTCCAGAACTGAGTTTGCAAAGATCTCTTCGAAGCCTAGAAGGCTGTGACTCCACTCTTTAAGGCCCCAGAGGTCATGGCCCACCCCTTTGATACTGACACAGCTCTGCTTCCTGTGTTCCTTGTTTCTTCAGCTTCTGCTTCCTGGTTCCTTGGTCTCTCAGCCCTTCATTCCTCTCTATCTGAGTCTGCCCTGCTGGGTCAAGTGTTATAAAGCTCTGTAGCTCCACTGTAAGTGCCTGGAGGTGGCCCACTCCACCAGTAAACTTTGGCCAGAGGGCAGTCAGCTCTCTTGCTCTGCAGGTCAGTAAGCCTAGCTTCACTGATAAGTGCCTGGGGGCACCCTACTCTGCCAAAACGTCTGCTTCACAAAGGCATTCAGCTCTCTTTCTCTATGGGTCAGTTCCAGCGTTGTCTTATGCTGATCTCCTGGTTCAGCTGCTGCCATTTCTCTGCTGCTGCTTCTTGCCATCTGCACTGTCTCCAGTGCAACTTTCCTTACTTCATTCTAAGTCCTCACCAGAATTGTCTTTGATGTCCATAATTCCATCAACAGGCTCTTCAAGGCAATCTAGGCTTTTACTATCAGGCATTTTAAAACTCTTCCAGCCTCTATCCATTCAAAGTTTCAAAAGTGCTTCCACATTTTAGGTATCTGCTAAAGCAGCACCCTACTCTCTTGGTACCAAATACCCCACTCTCAGTACAAATTCTGTCTTAGTTAGTCTAGTAGGCCAGAAGTCTGAATTCAGGGTGCCAGCTCCAGGGGAAGGCTTTCTGTCTCTGTCATCTCTGGGGGAAGGTCCTTGTCATCCATCTTCCCCTGCTCTAGGAGCTTCTCAGTGAAGGGACTCCAGGTCCAAAGACCATGCTCTGCTCCTGGCACTACATTCTGGGTGATATGAGGTCCCCCTGTCTCTCTGCTCACTTCTCTCTTTCATATATCAAAAGAGATTGACTCAGGATTCCACCTCATCTTGTAGATTGAGTCCTGCCTCTAATTCTGCCTCATTAACATCATACAGGTAGGATTTACAATACACAGGGAAATCACATCAGATGCCAAAGTGGTGGAAAATCACACAATACTGAGAATCCTGGCCTAGCCAAATTGACACACATTTTTGGGGGGATCCAATTCAATCCATAACAAGTATTTTATTCTTTGAGATTCTATAGCAAATGGAATTGTTTTCTTGATAACCTTTTCATAGTGTTCATTTCTGTTGTATAGAGCCCAACTGGTGTTTGCCTGTTGACCTTGTACACTGCAATTTTGCTAAATTCTTCTATTAGCTCTAGAAGCTTTCTTGTGGCTTCCTTGAGATTTTCACAAATAGCACAATGTCATCTGAGAATGGGGATAGATTTACTTCTTTCTTCTGAATTTGGATTCCTTTTACTTCTTTTTCTTATCCTTCTGCTCTGATTAGGATTTCCAGCACAATGTAGAATAACAATGGTGAGAGCAGGCATCCTTGTTGCCAATATTAAGGGGGAAAGCTCTAAGTCTTTCTCCATTGAATATGATGTTTGCTGTGAGATATATACATATGTATATATTTTATAAATGCCCTTAATCATATTGAGGAATTCCCCTTCTATTTCTATCTTTTTTGTCTGTTTTTATCAAGAACCAGGATCCTATTGTGCTAAGAGGAGGGAGCATGAGGCACCTTCATGGAACTTCTAGCAGCTGGGAAGCTAATGAGATGGTGAAATGGATATGGGGGAAATGAGGTGGTAGATAAAAAGCCTTCAAGCTATCATTGAATAGGGGCCAATGATTTTGTAATTTGTTTTACATAGTACATTTACCTGTCTTTATGTTTAATAATATTGACTTGAGTATTAGAAGTGAGTTGTCTGGTAAAATATCCAGGATTCTGGTAGTTGTTTTTCATGATTTTGTTTAATCATTTTATGTCCTGTATTTCTTGTAAAGTGGACGTCATGTCTACAGCAATTCTGTCTAATACAAACGTAATGCAAACCATAGATGTAATTTAAAAAATTCTAGTGGCTATATTAAAAATTAAAATTTAAAAGTGAAATTATTTTTAATGGTTTCTTATTTAATCCAATATATCAAATTATTATTAATTGTTGTTATGTGCCATTGAGTCAGTTCCAACTGATAGTGACCCCATGTACAACAGAGCAAAACACTGGCCAGTCCTGCACCATCCTCACAATCATTGTTATGCTTAAGCCCATTATTTCAGCCACTGTGTCAGTCATTGAGTGTCTTCCTCTTTTTCGCTGATCTCTGCTTTACCAAGCATGATGTCCTTCTCCAGGGACTGGTCCTTCTTGATAACATGTCCAAATTATGTGAGACGAAGTCTTGCCATCCTTGCTTCTAATGAGCATTGTGGCTGCAGTTCTTCCAAGGCAGATTTGCCCGTTCTTCTGGCAGTCCTTGGATTTTCAATATTCTTTGCAAACACCATAATTCAAAGACATCAATTCTTTGGGCTTCATTTTTCAATGTCCAGCTTTCATATGCATATAAGGCAATTGAAAATACCATGGCTTGGGTCAGGTGCACCTTAGTCCTTAATGTGACATCTTTGCTTTTTAACACTATAAAGAGATCTTTTGCAGCAGATTTGTCCAATGCAATGCATCTTTTGATTTCTTCACTGCTGCTTCTATGGGTGTTGATTGTGTATCCAAGTAAATTGAAATCCTTGACAACTTCAATCTTTTCTCCATTTATCATGATGTTGCTCATTGTTCCAGTTGTGAGGAGTTTTGTTTTCTTTACGTTGAGGTGTAATCCATACTGAAGGCTGTGGTTTTTGATCTTCATCAGTAAGTTCTTCAAGTCCTCTTCACTTTCCGCAAGCAAGGTTGTGTCATCTGCAATATCGCAGGTTGTTAATGAGTCTTCATCCAATCCTGATGTCATGTTCTTGTTCATGTTATTGGATTATTGCTCAGCATACAGATTGAACGAGTGTGGTAAAAGGATACAACCCTGATGCAAAACTTTGACTTTAAACCACACCATATCACACTTTTCTATTCAAACAACCACCTCTTAGTCTAAGTACAGGTTCTTCATGAGGACCATTAAGTGTTCTGGAAATCCCATTCTTCACAGTGTTATCCATAATTTGTTATGATCCACACAGTAGAATGTCCTTGCATAGTCAATGAAACACAGGTGAACATCTTTCTGGTATTCTCTGCTTTCAGCCAGGATCCATCTGACACCAGCAATGATATCCCCGGTTCCAAGTCCTCTTCTGAATCCGGCTTGAATTTCTGACAGTTCCCTGCCAATGAACTGCTGCAGTCGCTTTTGAATGATCTTCAGCAAAATTATACTTGTGTGTGATATTAACGATACTGTTCAATAATTTCTGCATTCTTTTGGATCACCTTTCTTTGGGATGGGTACAAATATGGATCTCTTCCAGTCAGTTGGCCAGGTAGCTGTCTTCCATATTTCTTGGCATAGATGAGCGAGCGCTTCCAGTACATTATCTGTTGTTGACGCATCTTAATTGATATTCCGTCAATTCCTAGAGCCTAGTTTTTTGCCAATGCCTTCAATGCAGCTTGTACCTTTTCCTTCATGTGTTCTTCACCATATGCTACCTCCTGAAATGGTTGAACATTGACCAATTCTTTTTGGTACAGTGACTCTGTGTATTCCTTCCATCTTCGTTTGATGCTTCCTGTCTCATTTAATATTTTCCCCCCAGAATCCTCCAATATTGCAACTGGAGACTTGAAATTTCTCTTCAGTTTTTTTCATCTTGAGAAATGCCAAGTGTGTTCTTCCCTCTTTGTTTTTGTGATGGTTAATACTGTGTGTCAACTTGGCCAGGTGATGATTCTCAGTGTTTATATGTGATCAGCCCCATGATAGGATCCGCTGTGAGTAGCCAGTCAATTAAAAGGGAGTTTCCTTGGGCGTGTGGCCTGCATGCAAATATGAGCAGATGTTCTGGCTTTTGCCTGCTCTGGATCCTGCATCTGGCTGCTGTTTGTCTGGCCTCCAGTTCTTGAGACTTGAGCTAGCAACTTAACCTGCTGATCTTGGGATTCCTTGGTCTTCACAGCCTGTGAGCAAGAGCCCTGCTCTCTGACCTACCGATCTTGGGTTAGCCAGCCCCTACAGCTACATGAATCAGGAGAAGCCTTGTGTCCTCGCCTGCCTATCCTGGCATTCATTGATCTTCATAGCCTGTGAGCAAGAGCCCTGCTCTCTGACCTGTTGATCTTGTATTCGCCCTTGCAGCTATGTGAATCAGGAGAAGCCTCTATCCTGATTCATGGTCTTGAGACGTCCCACCCTGTACAATTTTGTGAGCCATTTCCTTGATATAAGTCTCTCTCTCTATATATTTATAGGCTTTACTGGTTTGGCTTCACTAGAGAACCCAGCCTAAGACAGTTTTCTATCTCCAGGCCTTTGCACATGTCATTATAATACTTTACTTTGTCTTCTCAAGCTGCCCTTTGAATTCTTCTGTTTAGCTCTTTTATCACTTCTTCCTTTTGCTTTAGCTACTCTACGTTCAAGAGCACATTTCACAGTCTCTTCTGACATCCATTTTGGCCTTTTCTTTCTTCTCTGTCATTTTAATTACATCTTGCTTTCTTCTTGTATGTTGGCCTTGATGTCATCTCACAGCTCATCTGGTCTTTGGTCATTGGTGTTCAGTGAGTCAGCTCTGTTCTTGACATGGTCTCTAAATTCAGGTGGGATATATTCAAGGTCATACTTTGGCTCTCATGGACTTGTTCTAATTTTCTTCAACTTCAACTTGAACTTACATATGAGCAATTGATGGTATTTTCCTCGGTCAGCCCCTGGCCTTGTCCTGACTAATGATTTTGAGCTTCTTCATTGTCTCTTTCCACAGATGTAGTCAATTTGATTCCTGTGTATTCCCTTCAGCAAAGTCCACATGTATAGTTGCTATTTATGTGGTTGAAAAAGGTAATTGCAATGAAGAAGTTGTTTATCCTGCAAAATTCTATAATGAGTTCTTCGTTGTCATTTCTATCACCTAGGCCATATTTTCCAACTACCAATCCATCTTGTTTCAACTTTTGTATTCTAATTGCCAATAATTATCAATACATCTTTGTTTCACATTGATCAATATCAGAGTGCAGAAGCTGGTGAAAATCTTCAATTTCTTCTTCTTTAGCCTTAGTGGTTGGTGAGTAAATTTGAATAATAGTCCTATTAACTGGTCCTCCTTTTAGGGATATGGATATTATTCTGTCATGGACAGCATTGTACTTCAGGATAAACTTTGAAATATTCTTTTTGACGATGAATACATCATTCATCTTCAATTCGTCATTTCCTGCATAGTAATCCGTATGATTGTCTGATTCAAAATGGCCAATATCAGCCCATTTCAGCTCATAGTAGTGACATTCATGGATCCCATTTGGTGTGAATACATCAGTCTATACTAAAGCTTACTGTAGAAACAGCCCTGTGAACTCCATTGTTGGATCCAAAGTAAGAAAATTTATGAGAATATTGTTCAGTACAATGTGCAGAGACTTCTTGAGAATGCTGTGGCTTACTGTTTTCATTGAGATGGATTGACACAGTGGCTGCAACAATGGGCTCAAGCATAACAACTATTGTAAGGGTGGCACAGGACCTGGCAGTGTTTTGTTCTGTTGTGCATAGGGTCACTATGAGTTGGAACTAACTTGATGGCATCTAACATCAACAACAAGTGTCTTCATTGTTTATATCCTATGGATTGAATTATATCTCCCCCAAATGTGTGTCAGTTTGGCTAGGCCAGGATTCCCAGTATTCTGTGATTGTCCACCATTGTGTCATCTGCTGTGATTTTCCTATGTGTTGCAAATCCTACATCTATGATGTTAATGAAGCAGGATTAGAGGTAATTATGTTAAGGAGGCAGGACTCAATTTACAAGATCAGGTTGTGTCTTGGATCAATCTCTTTTGAGATATAAAAGACAGAAGCAAGTATAGAGACAGAGGAAACTCACGCTACCAAGAAAGCAGCTCTGGGACCAGAGGGCATCCATTGGACTCGAGGTCCTGTGTGAAGAAGCTCCTAGACCAGGGGAAGATCGATGATAAAGACCTTGCCCCATAACCAACAGAAAGAGAAAGCCTTCCCCTGGCACCCTGAATTCAGGCTTCTAGCCTCCTAGACTGTGAGAGAATAAATTTCTGTTTGTTAAAGCCATCCACTTGTAGTACTTCTGTTATAGCAGCACTAGATAACTAAGACACTGCATATCAGGAATCATTCTTTAAAAAATTGGTTTGTGTTTATTTGCTCAATCTCACGATTTTTATAATTGATTCAGTCTCCTTTCTTCTGGCTGCTATAAAAAGCAGAGCCAAAGCTGGGGATCCACTTTAGCAAGTGTATAGGGATACATGGTACATTATAACTAATTGTAAAAATGTTTGGGAGAAAGGAGTTAGGATATGAATCAGAAAGGTGAGGCAAGTGCAGCTTATGCAGAATCTCATACGCCACTGAGAAGACTATGGCATTTACTGTGTGTGATATTGGAAGCTATTAGAGAGTTTTTTAGTAGAAAAATAATTGATCAGACGTCTAAGAATTTGTATGTGTGTGTGTGGTGAAATATATATAACAAAACATTTGCCATCTCAACAGTTTTTATTTGTACAATTCAGTGGCATTAACTATATGTTCTGTGTTGTACAGCTATCACCATAATCAGTTTTCAGATTTTGATCAGACTTAAGGATCATTTCAATTGCTAAATTGAGAATTAACTTTCAGCTGGGGAAGAAAGAAGAAGCATTGAGACTAGTTAGAAAGTTCTTGAAATACCCCACTGGGAAGGTCACGATCTAACTTACTGTCCAAACCAAAATTGAAATTCAAGTTGAAAATTTTGAAATAGAGGGTGCTAATTTTTTTATTTAAAATTATGCTCAGACACAGACATAAAACTGACACTGTAGCTCGTATGTATGGTCACCTAACCAAGGAGAAATGATTGTGACTGGTACCAGAGTGACATCAATGGGGATGGTGCTGAGGGCTCAAATGTTGGATGTGATTTGAAGGTAGTGCTGATAGATTTTTCTGGAGTATTTGATGTGGGTGATAGAAAAAGAGAGGAGCTAAGGAAAAGACAAAAGATGTTGGCTTGAAAAAACCAGAAAAATAGAGGTTTGCCACTTACAGAAAAGGGAAAGGCTGTGAGAGGAGCAGGTTTAGAGGGATAATAAGAATACAGGATGTCAGAAAATACTTTGAAACTTGCTCCTGAATATAGAGCAGCTAAAGCAAATGGAAGAAATGATGAGGGAAAAAGAGATGAGGGGTAGATTTCAAAGGGAAGCTCAAGAAGACAAAGTAAACTATTATACTGAAATGCGTGAAAACCTGGAGATAGAAAACCAAAAGGGAAGAACATGCTTGGCATTTCTCACCTGAAAGAAGTAGAGAAAAAATTCAAGCCTCGAGTTGCAATTTCTATGGTGAAATATTAAACAACACAGGAAATATCAAAAGAAGATGGAAGGAATACAAAGAGCCACTGTACCAAAGAGAATTAATTGGTCGGCATTCAATCATTTCAGAAGGTAGCATATGATCAAGAACTAATGGTACTAAAGGAAGAAGTTCAAGCTTCACTGAAGGTTTTCACATAAAACAAAGCTCCAGGAATTGATGGGATACCACTTGAGATGTTTCAACAAACAGATGCTGAACTGGAGGAAATCACTAATCTATGCCAAGGAATTTGGAAGACAGTTATGTGGTCAACTGACTGGAAGAGATTCATATTTGTACCCATCCCAAAGAAAGGTGATCCATCAAAATGTGGAAATTATTGAACGATATCATTAATATCACATGCAAGTAAAATTTTGCTGAAAATCATTCAAAAGTGGTTGCAGCAGTACATGGACAGGGAACTGCCAGAAATTCAAGCTGGATTCAGAAGAGGGCATGGAATGTGGAATACCCTTGCTGATGTCAGATGGATCCTGGCTGAAAGCAGAGAATACCAGAAAGATGTTTACTTGTGTTTTACTGACTATGCAAAAGTATTTGATTGTGTGGATCATAGCAAATTATGGGTAATTATTATGAAGACTTGGAATTTCAAAAACACAGAATTGTGCTCATGAGGAACCTGTACATGGACCAAGAGGCAGTCATTAGAACAGAACAAGGGAATACTGCATGTTTTACAGTCAGGAAACGTACGTGTCATGGTTGCATGGTTTCACCATATTTATTCAGTCTGTATGCTGAGCAAATAACCCGAGAAGCTGAACTATATGAAGAAAAACACAGTATCAGCTTTAGAGACTCATTAACCACCTTTGATACACAAGTAACAAAACCTTGGTTGCTGAAAGTGAAGAGGACTTGGAGCACTTACTGATGAAGATCAAAGGGCACAGCCTTCTGTATGGATTACACCTCAACATAAGGAAAACAAAAATCCTCACGACTGGATCAATAAGCAACAACATAATAAGTGGAGAAAAGATTGATGTTGTCAAGGACTTCATTTTACTTGGATCCACAGTCAATGCCCATGAAAGCAGCAGTCAAGAAATCAGATGACACATTGCACTGGGAAAATCTGCTGCAAAAGAAATCTTCAAAGTGTTAATAAAGGCAAATATGTGGCTTTAAGGACCAAGGTGCACCTTACTAAGCCATGGTGTTTTCAGTAGTCTTATATACATGTAAAAGCTGGACAATGGATAAGGAAAGCCGAAGAAGAATTGATGCCTTTGAATTATGGTGTTGGCAAAGAATACCGAATATATCATGATTGCTGGCAGAACGAACAAAACTGTCTTGGAAGAAGTACAGCCAGAATGCTCATTAGAAAAGATAATGGTGAGACTTTGTCTCACATATTTTGGACATGTTCTCAGAAGGGACAAGTCCCTGGAGAAGGACATCATGCCTAGTAGAGTGGAGGTCAGTAATGTGAAGGAGACACTCAATGAGACAATTGGCACAGTGGATACAGCAATGGTCTCTAGGAAAGCAGTGATTGTGAGGATAGTACAGTACTGGGCAGTGTTTCATTCTGTTGTACACAGGGTCGCTATGAATTAGAATCGACTTAACAATACCTAACAAGAACAACAAAGATCAGCATTTTGGACATGTCAAACTTGATGTATATGTTAAACTTCCAAGTTGAGAATCTATGAATCTGAAGTTATCCTGTCTGGAGATATGCATTTTGGAGTTATCAGGTTAGAGATATGATTTTAAATCCATGAGACAGCATGATATCACCTAGGATTTAAGCTAATTTAGATTTATTCATTCACCAAAATAGATCTCTTTCACTTACCTTCTGTTTCAGAGATTTTGATCAGTGGAGAGGATATGAAGATTTAAAAAAGACAAGGTACCAGTCTCCATGGTATTTCCTATTTAGGTTATTAGGAAAAGTATCATTTATTTTTCAATTTAGCATTACATATACAAAAAAAAAATTCTAATCACATATATTAATTGTGAGAATGAAGTTTTGTGCAGAATTTCATGTTATTTTGGTTAGGTGCTGTCGAGTCAATTCCAACTCATTGTAAACCTATGTATGTACAACAGAACCAAACACTGCCCTGTTACTACTACAGAATTTCATGCTGCTAGTATAGAATTTCATGTTAACACTATAGAATTTTGGTGATATCCCGAGATGCTTAACAAAGTAAGTTTAGAATAGAAAAAATGGGAATACATTAATTTTTAAAAATCTTTTTAAAAACTTTTACTCGACAGCAATGGATATGAATGGATTATTGCGCTTTAAGTGAAAGTTTACAAATCAAGTCAGTCTCTCATACAAAAATTTATATACACCTTACTATACACTCCTTTATACACTCCTAGTTGCTCTCCCCCTAATAAGACAGCACACACCTTCTCTTCACCCAGTATTCCAGTGCCATTCAGCCAGCTTCTGTTCTGCTCTGCCTTCTCATCTCCCCTCCACACAAGAGCTGCCCACATAGTCTCATGTGTCCACTTGAGCCAAGAAGCTCATTCCTCTCCGGTATCATTTTCTATTTTATAGTCCAGTCCAATCCCTGTCTGGAGAGTTGGCTTTGGGAATGGTTCCAGTCTAACAGAAGGTCTGGGGACCATGACCTCTGAGGTCTTTCTAGACTCAGACCATTAACTCTGGTCTTTTCATGACAACTTGAGGTCTGCATCCCACCACTCTTCTGCTCCATCAGGGATTCTCTGTTGTATTCCCTGTCAAGGCAGGCATCAGTTCTGGCCAGGCACCATCTAGTTTTTTTGGTCTCAAGCTGATGTAGTCTCTGATTTATGCAGCCCTTTCTACCCCTTGGGCTCATAATTACCTTGTGTCTTTGGTGTTCCTCATTCTCCTTTGCTCCAGGTGGGTTGAGACTAATTGATGCATCTTAGATGGTCGCTTGCTAGCGTTTAAGACCCCAGATGCCACTCACCGAAGTGGGATGCAGAATGTTTTCTTAATAGATTTTAATATGCTATTGACTTAGATGTCCCTTGAAACCATGGTCCCCAAGCGCCACACCTGCTAGTCTGGCCTTTAAAGCGTTTGGTTTATTCAGGAAACTTCTTTGCTTTTGGTTTAGTCCAGTTGAGCTGACCTCTCCTGTATTGTGTGTTGTCTTTCCTGTCACCTAAAACAGCTCTTGCCTACTATCTAAGTAGTGAATAGCCCTCTCCCACCCTCCCTCCCCACTCTCATAACCATCAAAGAATGTCTTCTTCTCTGTTTAAACTACTTCTTGAGTTCTTATAATAGTGGTCTCATACAATATTTGTCCTTTCGCAACTAACTAATATCACTCAGCATAATGCCTTCCAGATTCCTCCATGTTATGAAATGTTTCACAGATTCATCATTGCTCTTTATCAACACATAGTATTCCATTATGTGAATATACCATAATTTAATTATCCATTCATCTGTTGATGGGCACCTTGGTTGCTTCTATCTTTTTGCTATTGTAAACAGTGCTGCAGTGAACATGGGTGTGCATATATCTGTTCATTTAAAGGCTCTTATTTCTGTAGGATATATTCCAAGCAGTGGAATTGGTGGATCGTGTGGTACTTCTATTTCTAGCTTTTTAAGGAAGCGCCAAATCGATTTCCAAAGTGGTTGTGCCATTTTAGATTCCCACCAGCCGTGTATACATGCTCCAGTCTCTCCACAACCTCTCCAACATTTATTATTTTGCATTTTTTGGATTAATGCCAGCTTCGTTGGAATGAAATGGAATCTCATTGTAGTTTTGATTTGCATTTCTCTAATGGCTAATGATCATGAGCATTTCCTCATGTATCTGTTAGCTACCTAAATGTCTTCTTCAGTGAAATGCCTGTTCATATCCTTTGCCCATTTTTTAATTCGGTTGTCTTTTTGTTGTTGAGTTTTTGCAGTATCATGTAGATTTTAGAGATCAGACACTGATCAGAAATGTCATAGCTAAAATTATTTTTCCCATTCTGTAGGTAATCTTTTTACTCTTTTGGTGAAGTCTTTGGATGAGCATAGGTATTTGATTTTTAGGAACTCCCAGTTATTTAGTTTCTTTTCTGGTGTTTGTGCATTGTTAGCAATGTTTTGTATACTGTTTATGCCATGTATTAGGGCTCCTAGCATTGTCCCTATTTTTTCTTCCATGATTTCTATCGTTTTAGATTTTATATTTAGGTCTTTGATCCGTTTTGAGTTCGGTTTTGTGCATGGTATGAAGTATGGGTCTTGTTTCATTTTTTTGCAGATCGATACCCAGTTACTCCAGCACCATTTGTTAAAAAGGCTGTCTTTTCCCCACTTAACTGACTGTGGGGAATGTCAGCTGCTCATAAACCCGCTAACCCGCTGCCTTATGGGGATGGATTTATATCTGGATTCTCAATTCTGTTCCATTGGTCTATGTGTCTGTTGTTGTGTCAGTACCAGGCTGTTTTGACTACTGTGGTGGTATAATACGTTCTAAAATCAGGTAGCATGAGGCCTCCCACTTTTTCTGTCTTTTTCAGCAATGCTTTACTTATCTGGGGCCTCTTTCCCATATGAAGTTGGTGATTTGCTTCTCCATCTTATTCATAACTGTTGTTGGAATTTGGATTGGAAATGCATTGTATCTATATATCGCTTTTGGTAGAATAGATTTTTTTTTACAATGTTGAGTCTTCCTATCCATGATCAAGGTATGTTTTTCCACTTATGTAGGTCTCTTTTGGTTTCTTGCAGTAGTGTTTTGTAGCTATCTTTGTATAGGTCTTTTATGTCTCCGGTTAGATTTATTCCAAATTATTTTATCTTCTTGGGGGCTATTGTAAATGGTATTGATTTGGTGATTTCCTCTTTGATGTTCATTTTGTTGGTGTAGAGGAATACAACTGATTTTTTTGTATGTTTATCTTGTATCCTGATACTCTGCTGAACTCTTCTATTAGTTTCAGTTGTCTCTTTAGGATTCCTTAGGGTTTTCTGTGTCTAAGATCATGTCATCTTCAAATAGAGATACTTTTACTTCTTCCTTACTAATCTGGATGCCCTTTATTTCTTTATCTAGCCTAATCGCTCTGGGCAGGACCTCCAATACAATGTTGAATAAGAGTGGTGATAAAGGAGATCCTTGTCTGGTTCCCAATCTGAAGAGGAATGCTTTCAGACTCTCTCCATTTAGGATGATGCTGGCTGTTGGCTTCATATAAATGCCCTTTATTATGTTGAGGAATTCTCCTTCTAGTCCTACTTTGCTGAGCAATTTTATCATGAATGGGTTTTGGACTTTATCAAATGCCTTTTCTGCATCAATTGATACGATCATGTGGTTCTTGTCTTTTGTTTTATTTATATGATGGATTACATTAATTGTTTTTCTAATGATGAATGATCCCTGCATACCTAATATGAATCCCACTTGGTCACAGTGAATTATTTTCTTCATATGTCATTGAATTCTATTGGCTAGAATTTTGTAGAAGATATTTGCATCTAAGTTCATGAGGGATATAGGTCTGTAATTTTCTTTGTTTGTGGTGTCTTTACCTGGTTTTGGTATGAGGCATATGCTGGCTTCATACAATGAGTTTGGGTGTATTCCATCTTTTCCTATGCTCTGAAATACCTTCAGTATTGTAACTCTTCTCAGAAAGTTTAGTAGAACTCTGCGGTGAAGTCGACTGGGCCAGGACTTTTTGGGGGGGGGGAGTTTTTAAATGGCCTTTTCAGTCTCTTTTTTATGGGTTTATTTAGCTGTGCTACTTCTGTCTGTGTTAGTTTAGGTAGGTAATGTTTTTCATCCAATTCTAGGTTTTCAAATTTGTTACAGTACAATTTTTTGTAGTAATCTGATATGATTCTTTTAATTTCAGTTGGATCTGTTGTCATATTGCCCATCTCATTTCATATCGGGTTATTTGCTTCCTCTATTTTTCTTTTGTCAGTTTGGCCAATGGTTTATCAATTTTGTTAATTTTTTCAAAGAACCAGCTTTTGGTCTCGTTAATGCTTTCAATTATTTTTCTGTTCTATATTTAATTCTGCGCTAATTTTATTTGCTTTCTTCTGGTGCCTGAGGGTTTGCTTCTTTCTATTTGTTCAAATTGTAGGGATAATTCTTTGATTTGGGCCCTTTCTTCTTTTTGGATATGTGCATTTATTGATATAAATTGACTTTGGGCGCTGCTTTAGCTGTGTCCCAAAGGTTCTGATAGGAAGTGTTTTCATTCTCATTGGATTCTATGAATTAGTTTATTCCATCCTCATTGTCTTCTAAAACCCAGTCATTTTTGAGCAGGGTATTGTTCAGTTTCCAAGTGTTTTGATTTCTTTTCCCTGCTTTTTCTGTTGTTGATTTCTACTTTTATGGCTTTATGGTCAGACAAGATGATTCGTAATATTTTGATGTTTTGGATTCTGTTAAGGTTTGCTTTATGACCTAATACATGATCTATTCTAGAGACTATTCCATAAAAAATGGAAAAGTATAAAAAAATGTATACTTTGTTGCTTTGGGGTGGAGTGTTCTGTATATGTCTGTGAGGTCTAGTTGGTTGACTGTGGCATTTAGAACTTCCGTGTCCTTATTGAGCTTCTTTCTGGATGTTCTGTTCTTCACTGAAAGTGGTCTGTGGACATCTCCTATTATTATTCTGGACCTGTCTATCTCACTTTTCAATGCAGAGTTTGCTTTATGTATCTTGAAGCCCTGTCATTGGGTGCATAAATATTTAATATGGAAATATCCTCCTGGCATATTGTCCCTTTAATCATTATATAGTGTCCTTCCTTATTCTTTGTGGTGGGTTTAACTTTAAAGTCTATACTGTCAGAATATTGCCACTCCTGCTCTTTTTTGATTGTTGTTTGCTTGATATATTTTTTTCTACCCTTCAAGTTTTAGTGTTTGTGTTTTTAAGTGTAAGGTGTGTCTCTTGTAGCCAGCATATAGATGAATCATGTTTTTTAACCCATTCTGCCTCTGTCTCTTTATTGGCGCATTTAGTCCATTTACATTCAGCGTAATTATGGATAGGTATGCGTTTAGTGCTGTCATTTTGATGTCTTTTTTTGTTTGTTGTTGACACTTTCTTTTTCCCACTTAATTTTATTGTGCTGAATAGTTTATATATTGTCTTTTCCTCTTATTCATTGTTGTTGAGTCCATTTTTGCAAGCCTTCATTTTTTCTTTTGTGTTATTTTGATGGGTAGGACTGTTAGTCTCCTTTTTGTTTACCTTAATATTTACTTCTATTTTTTTTAAGTTTAAACCTAGCTTTTATTTCTTTATATTACCTTAACTTCTTCTCTGTGTGAAACATCTGTGACTACATTTTTTAGTCCCTCTTTGTTTTCATGTTGTCTTTTACATAATGACATCACTGTTTCCCTGTGTTGAGTGGTTTTTATCTTGATTTATTTTTGTGATTTCCCTGTCTTGCTTGACATCTGTTTGCTCTGTCCTGTGTCCTAGTCTTGGGTTGATATCTGATATTATTGACTTTCTAAGCAGAGAACTCCCTTTAGTATTTTTTGTATTTTTGGTTTGGTTTCTTACAAATTCTCTAAAGTTCTCTTTATCTGGAAATGTTCTAATTTTGCCTTCATGTTTGAGAGACAGTTTTACTGGATATATGATTCTTAGCTGGCAATTTTTTTCCTTCAAGGCTTTCTATAAGTCATCCCATTGCCTTGTTGCCTGCACGGTTTCTGCTGAGTAAAAAAAAAAAAAATTTTTTTTTTTTTGAGTCCGAGCTTATTCTTATTGACGCTCCTTTGTAGGTGACTTTTTGTTTATCCCCAGCTGCTCTTAAAATTCCCTCTTTACCTTTGGTTTTGGCAAATTTGATTGCAATATGTCTTGATGGCTTTCTTTTGAGATCTATCTTACGTGAAGTTCGATGAGCATCTTGGATAGATATCTTCTCATCTTTCACTATACCAGGGAACTTTTCTACCAAGAAATCTTAAACAATTCTCTGTGTATTCTCTGTTATTCCTCCCTTTTCTTAGAAACCCGGGTGGCATAGTGGTTAAGTGGTACGGCTGCTAACCTAAAGGTCAGCAGTTCAAATCTGCCAGGCGGTCCTAGGAAACTCTATGGGGCAGTTCCACTCTGTCCTATAGGGTCGCTATGAGTCGGAATAGACTCAATGGCAACAGGTTTTTTTTTTTTTTCTCCCTTTTCTAGTACTCCAAGCACTTGTAGGTTATTTCTTTTGATAGAGTTCCACATGATTCTTAGGGTTTCTTCATTTTTTTAAATTATTGTATCTGATTTTTCTTCAAATTTATTGGTGCCACGTATTTTATCTTCATTCTCATTAATTCTGCCTTCCAGATCCTCTATTCTGCTTCTCTGACTTTTTAATGAGTTGTCTAATTCTGTCATTTTATTGTTAATGTCTGAATTTTTGATTGCTGTCTCTCTATGAATTCTTGCAGTCTGTTAAATTTTTCATTATGTTCTTAAATAATCTTTTTTAAGTTCAACTGCTTTATCTGTGTGTTCTTTGGCTTGTTCTGTGTTTTGCCTGATCTCGTTCCTGATGTCTTGATGAATTCTGTATATTAATCTTTTGTATTCTACATCTAGCAATTCCAGGAATTCACCTTCATCCAGAATATTCCTTGATTGTTTTGAGAGCTTGTTGAAGTGATTATCATCTGCTTTTTTTATGTGATTTGATATTGACTGTTATCTCTGAGCCATGTATAAGTTATTGTATTAATTTATTTTATGTTTACTCACTGCAGCCTAGCTTCTTGCTTTGTTTTGTTTTGGTATACCAAAATAGGCTGCTTGAGTGAGCTAGCTTGCTTATTTTAGCCTTTGAAGCTGAAACGTCTTGTCTGCAGATGGCTAGAGCTCTTTCCAGGTACATGAGCCTATAAGACCATTGTTTTCTTGTATGGATTCAGCTCAGGTGTCAAGGTAGGTGGTCATTAATTGTGTGATACACACTCTGTCCTACAGTCTTAGAGGGGCAAGGGTGATTGGTGTAGCCACAGGTATCTGGTTGCATATTGGGGTCACACTCTTACCAAGGCAGAGGGCTGACAACCGTCCCCTATGAGGAAAGTGCATCCCTGTTCCCTATAGCACACAGGTGCGTGGACTCTGCAGATGGACCATGGGCGCCCAATGCTTTTGGTGGTAAGGACTGGGAGGTACCACTTATCCTTGGACCCCTGTTTTAGGTGGCTAGGTGATGTGGGTGGAGCCACCAGTCCTTAGGCCCCTGATGTGGTTCTTAGGACCCTGTTTAATAGACAAATTGGCATCAAACATCAAAAACTTCACCTCTCCAGCACACAGGTAAAACAGTTGCAGTCTGCCAACAAGGGTCTATTCTACTGAAATGGGCCCACACATGTCCATGCAGAGGTGAAATGTATTCAAAGTCTGTGGACCATTTGTGCCTGGACAGGAACCACTTCTGTCCTGAGCTCCCCAGCTTAGTGGATCCGGCAGATGATCTTTGCCCCCTATTGTTAATTTATTCCTTTTCTAAAACAGGGAGAATGTCTCAGGACATGCAGCAGGACCTAACTCAGGCCCAGGGAAATTGGCAGCCATTGAAGCCAGCTTGGGGGCTGTGAGCACGGTAAAATAAATGTAAATACTTAGCTTTTGCCGAGAGCACCCTTATTCTCTGGTTCCGGAGGTGTTAGTAGGCTGTGCAGCTAATTGTCTCTCCCTGAGGAAACCGTGCCCAGAATGCTACCACCAGCCTTGCTGTGGTGGCTCCAGGGGAGCGTACCTGAGGGGTGCTGGTTTCCGCCAAGTCAGGTCCAGCAACTCGTCACCATTTCTGAACCATCTCTCCCTCTCCCTTCCACTCAGTTCATTTTATAACTTTGCCTCTGATGTTCAGGGCTCCTAGCTTGTCATATATATAATCGTTTCACTTGTTGTTTTGGGTCTTTGTTGTAAGAGGTCTCACTGGAAGTGTCTGACTACTCCTCCACTTGTTGACCCACCTCCCTGAGATTGGGATACTTTAATTCAAAGGTTTGACAACATTTTCCAGTAAAGGGCCAGATGGTAAATATGTCAGGCTCTGCAGGACAGGCAGTCTCTGTGGCAACGACACAGCTCTGCTGTTGCAAAGGGGAAGCAGCCATAGACAGCACATACACCAATGTGCATGGCTGAGTTCCAATAAAACTTTATTTACAAAAACAGATAAAGGGCCAGGTTTGGTGCTCCGACCATAGTGTGCATTTGAAGATGGTACTGATGAAAGAGTGTCTTAGAAAATAGTTAAAATCGAGACATGGTAAGTTATATTAATTCCAAAAATAGAGGAGGATAAGAAGTTGCTTGGATACATCTAAGTTCTATGAGAAAGTGTAAAGGATACCCAACATATAACTTTATGATCAGTAGAGAGAGCAGGAAAAGTGCCAAAGGAAGACCCAAGGAAAGAGTTGTGTTAAAATACATAAAACTGCACAGTGTCAAAATGTTGGATGAAAGAGGCCAGGAATTCTGGTCCTTAGTGGTCTTAGCCCTGCTATTCATGATGGCCCTCCAACAGATCCATCAGTGAGAGGCAGCTGCCCTTCTAAGAAGTCTCCCTAGGGCACCTTTAATGTCCCTGTTCCTCAGGCTATAGATGAAAGGGTTCAACATGGGTGTGACCAGAGTGTACATCACTGAGGCCATCATATTTTTCCTAGAGGATGGTATAGCTGCAGAGCTGAGGTAGACCCCAAAGCCTGTGCCATAGAACAAGGAGACGACAGAGAGGTGAGATCCACAAGTAGAAAAGGCTTTATACTTGCCCCCAGCTGATGAAATTGTCAGTACGGAGAAGGCAATCTGAGAATAAGAGAAAAGTATTCCGCTGAAAGGAATGAAGGCCAGGAAGCCAGTCACCAAATACACCACAATGTTATTGATGAAAGTATCAGAACAGGCGAGTTTCAGGACTTCAGGAGGATCACAAAAAAAGTGGGGGATTTCTATGTGTGTGCAGAAGGACAGCCTCAGAAGTGGCAAAAGTTCTGCAAGGGAGCCCATGACACTGAGACACCAGGACCCCAGAACTAGCAATATACAGAGCTGGGGGTTCATGATGACCATGTAGTTCAGGGGGTGACAGATTGCCACGAAGCGGTCATAGGCCATCACAGTCAGGAGTAAATTGTCCAGGCATCCAAAAACAATGAAAAAAAAAATCTGGGTGAGACAGCCTTCATAGAGGATAGATCTGCTCTGCATCTGGATGTTCACCAGCATCTTTGGTATAGTGGTAGAGGTGAAACAGATGTCAACAAATGACAGGTTGGAGAGGAAGAAGTACATAGGTGTATGGAGATGGGAGTCAGAGCTGACGGCCAGGATGATGAGCAGGTTTCCAGTGAAGGTGACCAGGTACATGGATAGAAACAGCCCAAAGAGAATGAGCTGAATCTCTAACTTTGCTGAAAATCCCAGAAGAAGAAATTTTGAAGTGCGTGTTTGATTTGCTGATTCCATGTGGATGAAATACCTACCAGGACAGACGTAAAGCACCATTGAGTTATCAGCAAACCAACAACACAGAAATGTGGTTGCTTTTCATTGGAAATGGAAGAATTAATTTAATACTATCTTTGTCTACTTTTCTTCACTTGGGGAATTCTAAACAGTTCCATTCTTTCCTTTGCTGCCAGTTCTATCTGGAAGCCTAAACAGAGACCCAAAGTTGTACCCACTCTAGCCTGGTTACTCAAAGTGTGGTCCTGGGGCCAGCAGGATCAGCATAACCTGGGAACTTCTTAAGCGTGCAGTAACCTTAACCCACCCAGACTTGCAGAAGCACAATCTGTGTTTTATCAAGCTTTAGGGGCCTTTATTTGCTGATGTGGCATGACTCAAAATGAGAAGAAACAGCTGAAAACATCCATTAATAATCGGAACATGGAATGTATCAAGTACAAATCTAGGAAAATTGGAAGTCATCAAAATGAAATGGAACACATAAACATTCACATCGTAGGCATTACTGAGCTGAAATGGACTGCTATTAGCCATTTTGAATCAGACAATCATACAGTTTACCCTGCCTGGAATGACAAATTGAAGGGGAATGGCAACACTTTCATTGTCAAAGAGGACATTTCAAGAACTGTCCCGAAGTACCATTTTGTTAGTGATAGGATTCTTTCCATCCACCAACAAGAAAAATAAGATAATACAACTATTATTCAAAATTATACACCAACCACTAATCCCAAAGATGAGGAAACTGAGAATTTTCACCTTCTGCAGTTTGAAATTGATCAAACCTGCAATCAAGATGCATTGATAATTACTGACGATTGATATGTGAAATCTGTAAACAAAGAGGAATTGGAAGTTGGAAAATATGGTCTTGGTGATAGAAATGACACCAGAGTTCGCATGATAGAATTTTGGAAGATCAATGACTTATTCATTGCATAAATCTTTTTTCAACCACATAAATGATGACTATACATGTGGACCTCACCGTATGGAAATACAGGAAACAAATTTACTACATCTGCCCATTTGCAAGTTCAAGTTGAAGCTGAAGAAAATTAGAGCAAGTCCACTAGAGCCAAAGTACAACCATGAGTATATCTCACCTGAGTTTAGAGACCATCTCAAGAATAGATTTGTTGCATTTAACACTAATGACCAAAGACCAAATGAGTTGTGGAATGACATCAAACAGATCATACATGAAGAAAGCAAGAGATCATTTAAAAAAGAAAGAAAGAAAAGACCAAAATGGATATCAGGGTAGACTCTGAAAGCTGCTATTGAATACTGAGTAGCTAAAACTAAAGGAAAAAATGATGAAATAAAAAAGCTAAACAAAATATTTCAGAGTGCAGGACAAAGAAATGTTATTATAATGAAATGTTCAAAGACCTGGAGTTAGGAAATAAAAAAGGAAGACCATGTTTGGCACTTCTCAAGCTGAAAGAACTAAAGTAAAAATTCAAGCCTTGAGTTGCAATATTGAAGGATTCCATAGCCAAAATACTGAATGAAAACACAGAAAGCATGCAAAGATGATGGAAGGAATTCATAGTCACTGCACCAAAAAGAACTGGTCAGCATTCAACCATTCAGGAGGTAGCATATGATCAAGAACCAATGGTACTGAAAGAAGAGGTCCAAGCTGAACTGAAATTATTGGTGTAAAACAGGGCTGCAGGAATTGATGCAATATCAGTGGAGATGTTTCCACAAACAGATACAGCACTGGAAGTGCTCACTCATTTATGCCAAGAAATTTGAAAGACTGACTGGAAGAGGTCCATATTTGTATACATTCCAAAGAAAAAATGTTGAACAAAATGCAGAAATTATGGAACAATATCATTAATATCATACACAAGTATAATTTTGCTGAAGATCATTCAAAAGCGGTTACAACAGTACATTGACAGGGAACTGCCAGAAATTCAAGCCAGATTCAGAAGAGGTCGTGGAACAAAGGATATCATTGTTGATGTCAGGTGGGTCCTGGCTGAAAGCAGAGAATACCAGAAATATGCTTACCTGTGTCTTATTTACTATGCAAAGGCATTCGACTGTGTGGATCCTTACAGATTATGGATAACGTTTTTCTCTCTGGGAAAAATGGGAATTCCAGAACACTTAATTGCCCTCATGAGGAACCTGTGGTCAAACCAAGAGACAGGCATTTGAAAAGAACAAGGGGAGACTGAGTGGTCTGAAGTCAGGAAAGGTGTGCATCCGGGTTGGATCCTTTCACCGTACGTATTCAATCTGCATGCTGAGCCAATATTCCAAGAAGCTGGACTATATGAAGAAGAACAGGGCATCAGATTAGAAGAAGGCTCATTAACAACCTGAGTTATGCAGATGACACAAGCTTGCTTGTGAAAGGAAGAGGACTTGAAGCACTTACTGAGGAAGATCAAAGACTACAGCCTTCAGTATGCATTACAACTCAACAGAAAGAAAAAAAATCCTCACAACTGGACCAATAAGCAACACCTTGACAAATGGAGAAAATATTGAAGTCATTTCATTTTGCTTGGATCCACAGTCAATGCCCATGGAAGCAGCAGTCAAGAAATCAAACAACGCATTGCATTGGGCAAATTAGCTGCAAGAGATCTCTTTAAAGCATTAAAAAGCAAAGATGTCATTTTGAGGACTAAGGTGTGCTTGACCAAAGGCACAGTATTTTCAATAGCCTCAACTGCATATGAAAGCTGTACAATGAATAAGGAAGACTGAAGAAGTATTTACGCTTTTTGAATTATGGTGTTGGAGAATAATATTGAATATACTATGGACTGCCAGAAGATGGAACAAATCTGTTCTGAAGTATAGCCTGAACGCTACTTAGAAGCAAAGACCGCCAGACTTCATCTCACGTACTTTTGACATGATGTCAGGAGGGACCAGTCCATGGAGAAAGACATCATGCTTGATAAAATGGACAGTCAGCAACAAAGAGGAAGGCTCTTAACTGGACAGATTGACAAAGTAGCTGCAACAATGGGCTCAAACATTGCAACGATTGTGAAGATGGCACAAGACTGGGCAGTGTCTCTTTCCATTGTACATAGGGTCGGTATGAGTCAAAATTGACTCAAAGCACCTAACAAGAACAATAACAATCTTCCAGTAGAATCCTTGGTGATGCAATGCCCTTGACTGCTAAGCAAAAGGCTGGTTGTTCACTACGCAGGAGAAAGATGTGGCAGTCTCCTCCCGCAAAGATTACAGCCTTGCAAACCCTATGAGGCAGCTTTACTCTGTCCTATAGGGTCATTTGACGTCGACCAATTCTTTTTGGCGTAATGATTCTGTGTATTTCTTCCATCTTCTTCTGATGATTCCTGTATCATTTAATATTTTCCCTTTAGAATCTTTCACTGTTGTAACTTGAGGATTGAATTTTTTCCTCAGTTCTTTCAGCTTGAGAAACGCAGAGCATGTTCTTCCCTTTTGGTTTTCTATCTCCAGCTCTTTGCCCATGTCATTGTAATACTTTGCTTTGTCTTCTCAAGCCGCCCTTTGAAATCATCTGTTTCCTTCTTTTACTTTATCATTTCTTCCTTTTGCGTTAGCTGCTCGAAGTTCAAGAGCAAGTTTCAGAGCCTCTTCTGACATTCATTTTGGTCTTTTCTTTCCTTCCTGTCTTTTTAATGACCTCCTGGTTTCTTCATGTATGATGTCTTTGATATCATTCCACAACTCGTCTGGTCTTCGGTCATTAGTGTTCAATGAGTCAAATGTACTTTTGAGATTATCTCTAAATTTAGGTGGGATATACTCAAGGTCATACTTTGGTTCTAGTGGACTTGTTCTAATTTTCTTCAGTTTCAACTTGAACTTCCATATGAGCAATTGATGGCCTGTTCCACAGTCAGCCCCTAGCCTTGTTATGACTGATGATATTGAACATTTCCATCGTCTCTTTCTACAAACGTAGTCAATTTGATTCCTTTGTATTCCACCTGGTGAGGTCCACGTGTATAGTCGCTGTTTAAGTTGGTGAAAAAATTATTTGCAGTGAAGAGGTCTTTGGTCTTGCAAAACTCTATCATGAGATCTCTGGCACCATTTCTATCATGAAGGCCATATTTTCCAACTACTGATCCTTCTTCGTTTCCAACTTTCACAGTCCAATCACCAGTAATTTTCAATTCACACTGATTGTATGTTCAATGAATTTCAGACTGCAGAAGTTAGTAAAAATCTTCAATTTCTTCATCTTTGGCTTTATTGGTTGGTGTGTAAATTTGAATAATATTCTTATTAACTCGTCTTCCTTGTAGGCCTATGCACATTATCCTATCACTGGCAGTATCGTTCTTCACGATAGATGTTGAATGTTCTTTTTGATTATGCATGTAACACCATTTCTCTTCAAGTTGTCATTCCTAGCATAGTAGACCATATGATTGTCCCATTCAAAATGGCCAAAACCAGTCCATTCCAGCTCACTAATGCCTAGGATATCCGTGTTTATGCATTCCAATTCATTTTTGATGATTTCTAATTTTCCTAGATTCACACGTTCCACTTTCCGATTACTAATGTATGTTTGCAGCTGTTTCTTCTCATTTTGAGTCATGCCACATCAGCAAATGAAGGTCCCAAATGCTTGACTCCATTCAAATCATGAAGGTCGAGTCTACTTTGAGGGGGCAGCTCTTCCCCAGTTGTATTTTGAGTGCCTTCCAACCTGGGGGGGCTCATCTTCCAGCACTGTGCCAGACCATGTTCCACTGCTATTCATGACGTTTTCACTGGCCGACTCTTTTCAGAAGTAGACTGCCAGGTCCGACACAGGAAGCATCAAAAGAAGATGGAAGGAATACACAGAGTCATACCAAAAAGTACTGGTCAAAGTCCAACCATTTCAAGAGGTAGCATATGATCAAGAACTGATGGTACTGAAGGAAGAAGTCCAGGCTACACCAAAGGCATTGGCAAAAAACAAGGCTTCAGGAATCGATGGAATATCAATTGAGATGTTTCAACAAACAGATGCATTGCTGGAAGTGCTCATTTGTCTGTGCCAAGAAATTTGTAAGACAGCTACCTGGCCAACTGACTGGAAGAGATTCATATTTATGCCTATTCCCAAGAAAGGTGATCTAACCAAATGCGGAAATTATTGAACAATATCATTAATATCACATGCAAGTAAAATGTTGCTGAAGATCATTCAAAAGCAGCGGCAGAAGTTTATCAACAGAAATTCAAGCCAGATTCAGAAAAGGATGTGCAACTAGGGATATCATTGCTGATGTCAGATGGATCTCATCTGAAAGCAGAGAATACCAGAAGGATGTTTACCTGTGTTTATTGCCTATGCAAAGGCATTCAACTGTGTGGATCATAACAAATTATGAATAACATTGTGAAGAATGGAAATTCCAGAACACTTAATTGTGCCCATGGAAACCTGTACATACATCATGAGGCAGTTGTTCGGACAGAACAAGGGAATACTGAGTGGTTTAAAGTCAGGAAAGGTGTGCATCAGGGTTGTACCCTTTCACTATACCTATTGAATCTGCATGCTGAGCAATTAGTCGGAGAAGCTGGTCTATATGAAGAAGAACAGACCATCAGGATTGGTGGAAGACATTAACAACCTGCGTTATGCAGGTGACACTCCTTTGCTTGCAGATGAAAATCAAAGACCACAGCCTTCAATATGGATTTCACCTCAACAGAAAGAAAATAAAAATCCTGACAACTGATCCAATAACCAACATCATGATAAATGGAGAAAAGTTTGAAGTTGTCAAGGACTTCATTTTACTTGGATCCAAAATCAACACCCATGGAAGGAAAAGCAGTCAAAAAATCAAAGATGCATTGCTTTGGGCAAATCTGCTTCAAAAGGCCTCTTTAAAGTGTTGAAAAGCAAAGATGTCCCCTTGAAGACTAAGGTGCACCTGACTCAAGCTGTGATATTTTCAGTTGCATCATATGCATGCGAAAGCTGGACAATGAATAAGAAAAATAGAAGATGAATTGACGCCTTTGAACTGTGGTGTTGGCAAAGAGTGTTGAATGTACCGTAGACTACCAAAAGAACAAACAAATCTGTCTTGGAAGGAGTACAACCAGAATGCTCCTTAGAAGCAAGGATGGCTAGGCTATGTCTTACATACTTCGGACTTGTTGTCAGGAGAAATCTCCCTGGAGAAGGACATCATGCTTGCTAAAGTACAGGGTCAATGAAAAAGAGGAAGATCCTCAATGAGATGGATTGACAGTACTGCAACAATGGACTCAAGCATAACAACGGTGGGCATGGTGCTGGACTAGGCAGTG
Organism: Elephas maximus indicus; assembly: GCF_024166365.1. Classification (NCBI taxonomy): domain Eukaryota; kingdom Metazoa; phylum Chordata; class Mammalia; order Proboscidea; family Elephantidae; genus Elephas; species Elephas maximus. Next base: position 16,663,386 of record NC_064821.1, read on the forward strand.
TTTCGTTCTGTTGTACACAGGGTCGCTGTGAGTCAGGATCAACTAGATGGCACCTAACAACAACAGCAACTATAGGGTCATTATGAGTTGGGATCTACTTGATAACAACAGGTTTGTTTGGTTTTGTTTTATGTTGATTTTTAAACAAACTTTAAGTAATTCTACTGATATTAATTTTTAGACAATCCTTTAAGAAATTCTACTGAAAAAATACACCCATTGCTGTCAAATCGAATTTTCACTCACACTGACTGTGTTGTACAGAGCAGAACTACCCCATAGGGTTTTTAAGCCTGTAAATCTTTACAGAAGCTGGCTCCTGCATCTTTCTCCCATGGAGTGGCTGGTTGGTTGAAACCACCAACATTTTGATTTGTTGCCAATGCTTTAACCACGGTTTCATCAGGATGCCCTATCTTGTTTTAGGGTATTTGTTTAAGATCATAATTTTTGTACATGCAGTACACACACACACATTTAAAACTGACTAAAAGCTATTTAGAAAGAGCACAACCAAATTCATCAAAATCAACTTCCAAAGTAGGATATAGTAAATAATAAAGATAAAAGGATAAAAATAATACATATATATATTTTTATTTTATTTTTTTGATAACTAATGAAATTAAAACAAGAAAGCTAGAGAATTGCTAAACTCCAAGAGCCGTACTCTGGACAAAAGCAAACTGCAGGTAAGTGAAATCTAAAAAACGAAATGAGAAATCAGAATGCAGGGAATTAATTTTGAGGTAGTGGCTGTGATTATACAGGTGGAGGACATATAATCACGTGTGTCTCTATGGGAAAAATTCTGAAAACCTAAAGATAGTTCCTTTCTTTTACGGAAATATAACTAACCATTGTTGACTCAAAGTGAAGTAGACTACATCCATAACCAAGGAAATAACTGACTAATCAACAAAGATTTACCTCCAAAGATGTCCCTGTGGGTTCCCTATGGCAGATGACATAGGAATTCCCACTAAAGTTGTAAAGAACATAGAGCGTATAATATGGCCTCTATCCACTAACAGTGGTCTGGATTTTCATACTACGCAATAACACGGGAAAAATAAATTAAGAGTCTTAATGTTGGAAAGGCAAAATGATGTCCTGCAGATGATGGTTTACTGTTGAAAAAATGTCGTATATCAACTGAAAAGTTATGAAAAGTAATTAGTAGTTTCAGTTATGTGTTTGGACAGAAATTAAATATACCAAAATATTTCATATGTAGTGCACTGATCAGGCAGGAAAGAACATTCCAATCAGAATACTAACAAAACTAGAAACAGGGTCTGGCATATTAGACAACACTATTCTACTCACTGAGAGCTAACTATGTTCCTGGCTTGAAAGACCATGCATCTTTTCACGCATTACCTCATTTCATCTTCCCCACAAAGTAGGGGAAGTAGGGAGATGCAGTAGGAAGTTTTATTTTACTCCTTCTACAGGTAGTATGTGTTTAGAGTGAACATTTGTTGAATGAAGAAACGGACTCACAAATGAAGTTATGGATACATGAGATCTCACTTATGAAAAAAGGGACAATAAAAGAAGAAACCAGTTCTTGTTGGTCAATAAAGAAAAGCATTGTGGTTCTAGCTGATGAGGAAAAGAAGTCCTTGACTGAACTTCTGAATAAGAAAAGCACAGATTAGGAGTTAAGAGAACATGAAATGTGTGAATGGAAAAACCCCACCCTTAGTGAATGGGCTTTCCTCTCTCTTTGCATTCTTCTTGTCTTCTGAGAGTTAAACCAAAACCCTTTGCCATCAGTTGATTCTGACTCATGGGAACCCCACATGTTTGTTACAGAGCAGAAAGGCTCCATAGGGTTTTCTTGGCTGTCATCTTTTAAAGAAGCAGATCACCAGACCTTTTCTTCATGGTATGCTGAGAGGGTTCAAACAACCAACCTTTAGATTAGATGTCCAGTGCAAACCTTTTACACCTCCCAGGGACCTTTCTGAGAGTTAATGCTTATCAAAAACTCCCTTCCCTCCATGCTTCTGGGCCAGCATTTCACAACCTTTCTTTCATTATTGCCCCCTAAGGAGCCTTTAGAGACATTTTTCCCCTTAATCATCAATCTACACACCCATGTGATTTTAATACCACTAATATATTGTATGTCTGTTTATGTACTGTTGACCTTTTGGAAGGCCACAAGTCATTGTAGTGTCATATTTTTTTCATCCTCCCAAGAGCCTATTTCTACCCCGTAGGGGGCAATATGACTCCCATTGAGAATACATGGTCTAGGCACAGCACTTGTCTCTTCCGGCTTATCTGGATTGCATCTTACAAGCACTCTCCTTGGGTGCTTTTGGTGAGAATAGAAGTTCTGCCTATGATAGGAGGTGGACCAGACATGGGTTATCTGGACCAGAGTGGCATCCAGTGGAGGCAGAGTGAGTTCATTCTCAGTCTGGAAGTGGTGAGCCGCAAACAAAGAGAACGGGCTAGTATCTGTTGTTTCTGGGGCTTTACCAGTTGAATTTTCATTGCTGCTCAACAAGTAATATTTTTCTAGTGTTCATAAAGGCTTAGAGGAATTTAACTTATGTGGAGCAAAGGAACCTAAACAGATAGGAATTCTGGTTGCTCATTAAGTTCCCATGGTGCAAATTTGGGCCAATATTTGAGTCCACAACCACAGGGAGTCTTTATCTCAGAAGGAACGTTTCTTTCTTAAGTTTTGACCTCCACTCTGCAGAATGCACAAAACCCCTCAGCTAGAGTTTCTCCACCCTCAAAGGGAAAGAAGCGCACATTGGTTCAAGGCTCATTGAAACCCTGCTGTCTTTACTCAGAAATGTGGAGATTCCCCCTGAGCACAACCAGCCTCCCCTGGGACATCCCATGAGCATCCCCATGACTTCCATTTTATCCCCTGATGGTGGACCCAAGAAACAGGGGAATCATTGCAGGTGAGAGAGATAAGATCTCATTGGGCATCTTCCACATCCACGTGGCCACCCCTCAAGGATCTGTTTTTATTACGAACATGGGGGTGGGTGCTATTTTTTTCTTATCCAACCCCTCCCCAGGACATACACAGTGGTAGGCCATTGCAATCATTAAGTTGGAGATCAAAGCAGGACTGATAATGACTTCTTAATTAGAGTCATGAAAATCATACTAATAATAAAGTAATTGTAGTGCAATTCTCAGTCTGTATTACTAGGGAGTTAGAATGCTCTTGTCACTCAGTTGGTGTAGTGGTTAAGTGCTATGGCTGCTAACCAAAGGGTCAGCAGTTTGAATCCGCCAGGGGTCCTTGCAAACCCTATGGGGTAGTTCTACTCTGTCCTATAGGGTCGCTATGAGTCGGAATCGACTCCATGGCACTGGGTTTGGTTTTTCTGGTTTTGTCACTCAGTTGGGTATTGCTGTTTAACTTGAGCAAGGTTATTGCTTCAGAACACCTGAATACCTGGGCTAGGATGTAATGCCCACGTTTCCTCCCCTCTTTCCTTGTGTGATTGTTACTGTGTGTGATGCCTTTAGCCTCTACTAAGAAATGTTTCAAGAACCTTGAAATTCATGATTGGATTACTTGTAGTGAATTGGCTGAAGACATTGCTCTTTATATTATACCATACAGTGTGATGTTTTTATGAGAATCAGGGACACCTTTTTATGAGGCAGGGTCTTGCTTCTATTATACAATTTGTCTGTTTTAATGTTATGGATACTATGAATTTTGTAAGATGGTTGTGCTATAGATTCCCTACCCAAAACATATATTCTCTTATTTATTAACAGAAGCCCAGTTTTATTTGGAGTTGGTTATTTATTCCCTGGGTGGTACAAACATTTGAGCACTAGGCTCTAACCTAAACGTTGGAGGTTTGAATCCATTCAGAGATGCTTCAGAATAAAAGCTGTTGATCTACATCTGAAAGTTCACAGCCATTGAAAACTCTATAGAGTATACTTAATTGAATTGGTGGCAACCGGTATTATATGCCTTGCTAAGGTACCGTGCTTCCACTTGCAATTAATGTCAGTGAGATAGAAGGGAAGGTTTTTGATGGGAATATTGAAATGTTCTTCAGAAACCTTTCCCCTTTTCCATCTTCTTCTTACCTGAAGTTTGAACATGAAAACTGGAATCTAGAAGCTGTCATATCTTGGAAAACCCCACATTGTGAAGGGTGAAGCAGATATATAGACTAACACTTGCCCTCATGTTAAAAAAGAAAAAAAAATTTTTTTCATGTTAGCATGGAGGTATTATATTGGACCCTTCTTTTACGGGACAGAAAATAAACTCCTAATTTGTTTAAAGCACTTTGAATTTTTCCATTTATGCAGCCAAATCTCATCCTAACACCACAAACATTGCCTTTTGTCTTCACTGGGATATACACAGCCAAATCAGGAGCCTAATGTTGGCACCTGTGTGAGATTTTATGGTATGAATTTTATTTACTTTGTCATTCTTTGCTTCATTTTATGTTTTCTTTCATTTCTTTTGCCCCCAAATTTCTTTTCTCGTATATATTTAAGACATTTTGCTTTGTCTTATGTAATTGTGTAGATTTTCTGAAAATTCTTGTTGGAACATAAGTGAATGATAAATAAATGGTGCTTTTCAAGTGACACTGCACAATAGTTCCTAGACATTGACACATTGTATCTGTCACACCATGAGTATCCTCTGAGGCTCTTGTACTCACTATTGTGCTGATGAAGCAGCAGGTTCCTAGAATGTAAGTAATATTTGTAGGGCCAATCAGCTACTAAGTGGAAAGGGCTGAATTAGAACTCACCCTTGTCTGAATCCAAGTCCGGGCCTTTCTCACCGAGCAGCCACTGCCTCCTATAGTTGATGCTTGACAAGTAAGAGGAGATGCTAAGGTTGAACCAGAGCAGAATCCTGAGAGCTGAACAGCCTGACCCAGTGCCGTCGAGTCAATTCTGACTCATAGCGACTCTGAGGGGAGAGTAAATTTTTTTTTTGCCAAAGGAGCAGACTGTTCTCTGAGATTGAAGCAAGAAGGAAAGGGACCCCAAGGGAATGGGCTGCAAGAAGCCGCTTCAGAGCAGTGACCTGGACGGTGTAAGATTTGAATCAATCCCTTCTCACTATGTCATCACCCTGACTGTTCCCCAGAAGACATGGTTCATAAACGCTCTCCTTCCCCTGCGGCCCATTCCCACAGAACTCACTGTACTACTCTGGCTCCTCCACAGCATCAGCCAACGGACAAGGCTGCACTGCCCATTTCTCCTTTGGACAACGGATGCAGGCAGGGCAGGGAGGCGGTGTCCGGCACTGGGTCTGGAAAATGAATTGATATTTCAAGGTTGGGCACAAATGAGGAGGATTTTAACCTGTGGCTGGTGTGTTGCAGGTTAGGGCAGAGGGAGAATTTACAGCTTCGGGGGTTCAGAGGCAGAATTCTCAGAGGTCCTCATTAAATACACTGTTTAATTGCTACTCCATTCTCCAAGACACTCACTTCCTTGGAGGCCATGGGACCATAAATGAAGGAAACGTTTCTGCCAGTTTGGTCCCGTGGGTTCAGCTTTGGGACCAGATGCAGATTCCATCCCTGCCAATGGGTCCACCTCTCCTAAAAGGAGAATTTCCCTACCCATGGATATGCCATCTCATGTAGGGCACATCACAAGGACTACTGACGAAAGCCTAAAAATAGATTTTTCTTTAGAGCCTCCAGAAAGGAAGGCAGCTCTGCAGACATCTGGATTTTTAGCACAGTAGAACTCATTTTAGAATTCTGTCTTCTGGAACTTAAAGATAATAAATTTATGTTGGTTTAGGTCACTCGTTTTTGGTAATTTGGTATAGCAGCAATAGGAAACTAATATGCATGGCAAACACTAGATTGAGGTTTTTAGCTGGGTATATTGCTACCCCAAACTAAATCAATGTTCTTCTATTAAAAAAAAAAAAAAAAAAAGGTTGAAAATGGATATGGGAAAAGCAACTTAGCCATGTCTTCCACAAGACTAATTGGGTAAGATAATTTTTACAAACAGGACTAAAGAGGAAAGGTTTGGTCTACTCTGTATTACATGTGCCATGAAGGTTGTTTAGCTAAACCTAAATAGATACATCTGTGCAGAAGAATGATCACAAGCAAATGCAGTACAATCAGAACCTATTATATTCTTTCTGTTGTACACAGGGTCGCTATGAGTCAGAAATTACTGAAGGGCACCTGACAACAACAATTATATTGTAAAAGTGGCATCTAAATCAATGACAAAAGGAAAGATTCTGAAATAAATGAGACTTAGACAATTCATTATTTTCTGGAAGTAAAAAAAAATCAAATTTCTATGTTAACATGATAAAGTTGGAAGAAATATTTAAAATAGCATAAGATTTCTAGAAGAAACTACAGATTAATGCCCAAGGAAGTGAAACATTCCATGTATAGCAGTACTTCTCACAATATTTTTCCCTAGCTTTGTCCTTGAAATCCTCGTGTACCAAAGCTTTCATCTTACCTCAACTCCCAACTCTAAATATTCTTCCAAACTGTGATTCAGCCTCCCTTTTCTTCTCCTCTGACTCTTTTATTTTCTGTCTTAATTATTCTTCCCACTTTCCACGTAAATCTAGGCTTCCTTGCTGATTGCTCACCATTCCCACCATCTCTATAACACAGCACAGAAGTGTAGAGTTTGGTTAGGAAGAAATGAAGCAAATGTCACAATTGTTGGAGGAAGGAAAGGGAGTGTAGGTATAATCCTTATTTTTTTTCTGTTATATAGCTTATTGAAACCCCAGATTCATGGCAGAGTTTGATATCGCTTGCTATGGGTTATTGGTTTCTGAATTCTTATTTCTCTCAATACCTTTCCTCCATTCCTATATACAATGCTACTACAATTAAAAAATAATTCTGTACTTTGGAGTTACTGTAGCAACAAAATACATGTGACAATGGAATGATAACAAATTTTAAACATTACTATTTTTACTTTTGCTTAGAAACCTGAACAATAAAATGCAATACCATCAAAACAAGTTTTAACACATAAAAAAATGATAAATACCATAGCAGGGGACTTGTAAATGTGTAAATATTCTACTCAGAGAAGGTTGGCTTTTGGTTCCTCTCACAGTGGGTGCCAGGTTAATTGACCTGGTAATTAATGAGACATAAGAAAAAAGGAGAGGAAGACCCTCAATGAGATGGATTGATATAGTGGCTGCAATGATGGGCTCAAGCATAGCAATGATTGCGACCGCGGCACTGGAACAGGCAGTGTTTCATTAACGTGGGTGTTAGGGTTTTATCCTTTCAGCATACTTATTCAATATGTATGCTGATCAAATAATCCAAGAAGCTAGACTGTATGAAGAAGAATGTGGTGTCAGGGCTGGTGGAAGACTCATTTAACAACCTGCAATATTGCAGATGACACAACCTTGCATGCTGAAGGTGAAGAGGACTTGAAGCACTTACTGATGAAGATCAAAGGCCACAGCCTTCAGTATGGATTACACCTCAACATAAAGAAAACTAAAATCCTCACAACTGGACCAATAAGTAATATCATGATAAATGGAGAAAATATTGAAGCTGTCAAGGATTTAACTTTACTTGGATCCACATCAATGCCCATGGCAGCAGCATTCAGGAAATCAAAGAATGTGCTGCATTGGGTAAACCTGCTGCAAAAGACCTCTTTAAACTGTAAAAAAGCAACGATGTTACTTTGAAGGCTAAGGTGGGTCTGACCAAAGCCATGGTATTTTCAATCACTTCATATGCATGTGCAAACTGAACAATGAATAAGGAAGATCAAAGAATTGATGCCTTTGAATTATGGTGTTGGCTAAGAATATTGATTATTTCATGGATTTCCAGAAGAATGAACAAATCTCTCTTGGAATACAGTCAGAGTGCTCCTTGGAAGCAAGCATGGCAAGATTTTGTCTCACATACTTTGAACACGTTATCAAGAGGGACCAGTCCCTGGAGAAGGACATCATTCTTGGTAAAGCAGAGTTGTTGTTGTTAGGTGCCGTTGAGTCAGTTCCAACTCATAGTGACCCAATGAACAACAGAATGGAACACTGCCCAGTCCTGTGCCATCCTCATAATCATTGTTATGCTTGAGCTCATTCTTGCAGCCACTGTGTCAATCCATCTCGTCGAGGGTTCTCCTCTTATTTGCTGGCCCTCTACCTTAGTCTTCAAGGTGATATTTTGCTTTTTAACACTTTAAAGAGGCCTTTTGAAGCAGATTTGCCCAATGCAGTGCAATGTTCTTTTTCTTGACTGCTGCTTCCATGGGTGTTGATTGTGGATCCAAGTAAAATGAAATCCTTGGCAACTTCAGTCTGGTAAAGTAGAGGGTTAGTGAAAAAGAGGAAGGCCCTCGATGATACAGATTGACACAGTGGCTGCAACAAAAGGCTGAAACATAACAACATTTGTGAGGATGGGACAGGACCAGGTAGTGTTTCATACTGATGTACACAGGTCGGAACAGACTGGGTGGCACCTAACAACAATAACAACATTTTCCTAAGGTAGTGAGATCCATCCTGGGATACTTTTCCCAAATCTTTGTTAAAACACTTGCCACACTGAATTAGCTACCTATCTCCATCACTGGCCGTGAGCTCTTCAAGGACACAACTGGATCTTGGGAATCTTTCTGTCTTCATGCCTGGTACGTAACACATACTTCATAAAAGTTGGTTGAAGGAATGAATTAATTAGCAAATGAACAATGCTATCACCTACCAACTGCCATCCTACCCCTATTTTGGTCCCTGCAGTTCACTTTCCTCACTGATTTATCTTTTTTAAATGGTATTTTTCAAACATCTGGCCATTCTTTTGTAGGTAGAAAAAATAATGAGTAAACAGCAGCACAAAGTACAATCGAGTGAAGTAGAAGCAGGTGGGGTGGAAAATAATGTTGCACACATAAGGAGAAGTCTTGTTTAGCTTAAGTCTCAGTTGTGTGTATGTGTGCATCTGTATGTGTATACTGGACTTCAGCATAGAATGTATTTTTACTGCACATTCTGGCCAAATGGTATGAAAGATACCGTACTAAAACAGCTTTGTGCACCACTTGCCCTGCTAGGCACATCAGATTCAGATGTGATTCTCTGTTATTATTTGTTGTGATTTCTTCTAACTCCCTTCAGTAATATTCAATGCCTCTTCCTACAAGATTAATTCCTTAGCTTCACATTCAAGGCCTTTTATAATCTGCCCCCAACCTATTGCACATTTCCTTCTTTCCACAGCTAACTCCGTTAACAAAACATCCAGCTGATACAAATGCTCTGCTCCTTGCCCATCCCACTCTTTTAAATGTACGAGACATAGTCTTTGCTTCATAACTTTTACTTACCCTCTCTCACAATCGCCCACCACCCTCGCCACTCCTGATGGGCTCTGTCTTCTCTGATTTAACTACAGGCGTGTTCCTGGTGGCCTTCAGCTAGAAGGTATTGACACTTGGCTTATGGTAAGCATATGTAATGCTTACTGTAAAAATAGCATTGAGATTGTTGTACCACCAGATGCTTAATTACTTTTTCTCTTTCATCTGAATTTTGTGGTGAATGTTGTTTAGAATGCACGAAGTGAGAGGTTGGTTCAAACACAGTGATAAGTTACATGTGTCCGATTTACAGGAAGGCTATAAGACCAATGGCAATGTAAAAATTATTTTGTCTGTGGTTTTTTCTCATGTTGACACAAATGACATTTATCTCAAAATGCTAGCCCCAGTGCTCAGGGGCCAATGCCAACAAGCAACAGACAATACAAAGAAGTTCTTAAAAAAAAAAAAAAAGTTCACAACCTTTTGGAGAAAGCAGCAGTATATAAATACATGTCAAAGTAAATAATACCATACATTTATGACACAAAGACCCAAAACCAATTCTTTTCTGGTTATGACCACCTCACCATTCATGACTAAAAGTGGCTTACTCAGTATGATTGTTAAGGTTGTGTGTCAACTTGGCTGGGCCATGATTCTTAGTGGTTTGGCAGTTATGATGTGGTTTGGCAGTTATGATGTAGTTTGGCAGTGATATAATGAAGTAATCATCTTCATGATGAGATCTGGTATAATGTGACCATCTCCATGATGGGATCTGCTGTGAGTGGCCAATCAGTTAAAAGGGAGTTTCCTTGGCGGTATGCCTGCCTCCATACAGCTGGACCTTCTGACAAGGCTCACTGGTTTTAGTCCCTCTGGATACTGGAGCTGGCTCCTGTTCATCTGTCCTCTGGTTCTTTCTTGGGATTTGAGCTAGCTGGTAGCTTGCCTGCTGTCTTAGTTATTTAGCACTTGTCTAACAGAAATACCACAAGTGGATGGCTTTAACAAAGAGAAATTTATTCTCTCACAGGCTAGTAAGCTACAAGTCCAAATTCAGGGCATCAGCTCTAGGAGAAAGATTTCTCTATCTGTCAGCTCTGGAGGAAGGCCCTTGTTATCAATCTTCCCTTGGACTAGGAACTTCTCGGTGAAGGAACTTCAAGCTCAAAGGACACATTCTGCTCTGGACACTGCTTTCTTGGTAGCATGAGGTCCTCCATCCCTCTGCTCACGTCTCTCTTTTATATCTCAAAAGAGTTTGCCCTAAAACACAATCTAATCTTGAGAATGAAGAACACCACGGACACAAGGTAATTATGAGCCCAAGAGACAGAAAGGGCCACATAAACCAGAGACTACATCAGCCTGAGACCAGAAGAGTTATATGGTGCCTGGTTTTTTTTGGCCACAACCGATGACTGCCCTGACAGGCAACACAACAGAGAACCCCTGAGGGAGCAGGAGAGCAGTGGGATTAAAAAAAAAAAAAAAAAAAGATACAGACCCCAAATTCTCATAAAAAGACCAGATTTAATGGTCTGACTGAGCGTATAAGGACCCTGGGGGTCACGGCCCCCAGACCTTCTGTTAGCCCAGGACAGGAACCATTCCCAAAGCCAACTCTTTAGACAGGGATTGGACTGAACAATGGGATAGAAAAACATGCTGGTGAAGAATGAGCTTCTTGGATCAAGCAGACACTTGAGACTATGTTGGCATCTCCTATCTGGAGGGGAAATGAGAGGGTAGAGGGGCTTGGAGGCTGGCGGGATGGACATGAAGGGAAGGAGTGGGCTGTCTCATTAGAAGGAGAGCAATTGGAGTATATAGCAAAGTGTATATAAATTTTTGTATGAGAGACTGACTTGATTTGAAAACTTTCACTTAAAGCACAATAAAAATTAAAAAAACACACAATCTAATTTTGTAGATTAAGTTTACATAACTGCTGCTAATCCCATCTCATCAACATCAAAGACATAGGATTTACAACACCCAGGGAAATCTCATCAGATGACAAAATGGTGGACAATCATGCAATACTGGGAATCATGACCTAGCTAAGTTGACAGGTATTTTGGGGAGACAGAATTCAATCCATGACAGCTACGGACCTTGGAATTCATCAGCTTCTGTGGTATGGATCTTGGGTTTGCCAGCCCCTGAAACTCTGTGAGCTGGGAGAAGCCTCCAGCCTGACTCAAGTACTTGGGACTTTCCAGGCCCTACAACCGTGTGAGCCATTTCCTTGATATAAATCAGTCTATCTACCTATCTACCTACCTACCTATCTACCTACCTATCTAATCTATCATCTATCGATGTATCATCAATCAATCATCTATCACCTGTCTATCATCTATCAATCATCTATCTATCTATCATCTACCATCTTTCTATTTTTAGATGCTTCACTGATTTTGCTTCTTTAGAGAACCCACCCTAAGACACTCAGCATTTGTGTTCATTGTTATAAGAATACTCATAATTCCAGAGGACAAATGTTTCATGTAAATTGAATAAGATGGTGAAAGGATACAACCCTGATGTACACCTTTCCTGATTATAAATCATGCAGTATCCCCTCTAATGTCAGTTTCTTGTAAAGAGCATGTAGTTAGATCAAGATTTTTTAAAGATTCTGGCAATATGTGTTTTATTTGGAGAGTTTATTCAATTTATACTGAAAATAATTATTGATAAGAAATGACTTACTTCTGTCATCTTGCTATTTGTTTTCTGTATGTCTTAAATCTTCTTTGGTCCTCAATTCCACCAGTACTGCTTTTATTTGCATTTAATCATTTTTTTTCAGTATACCCTTCAGTAAATCCCCTTCTCATTTCTTAACCTGTATGTATCTTACTTTTTCTTTAGTCATTTATCTAGGAATTACAATGACCATAGCAGCTTTTTAGAAATCAACTTTGAATTAATACCAACTTAATTTCAATAGTATACAAAAAGTCTTCTTTTCAGTGCCATAGCTCCCTATTATGTTGTTATTGTCACAAATTAGATCTTTGTACATTTACATTGTATGCCTATCAGCATAGCTTTACAATTATTTTATGCATTCATCTTTATATAATATATGGAAAAAATCTAAGAAAAAAAGAGGAGTTACAAACCAAATATGAAATAATACGGACTTTGATGTTTACCTATGTAGTTACTTTGCCATTTTTCTTTATTTCCTAAAATGGCTTCTAGTTACTCTCTAATGTCTTTTCATTATATCTTGGGACATTTGAGCATTTCCTGTAGGTGAGTTCTTCTGGTGAACAACTCCCTCAGTTTTCATTAATCTGGAATTCTCTTAACTTCTTCATTTTTGAAGGGAAAAATTTTTCTGGATATATAATTCTTATTTCATATTTCTTTTAGTACTTTAAATATGTTTATCCCACTGTCATTTGGCCTCCATGGTTTCTAATAAGAAATTGACTGTTAATCTTTTTGAAGACCCTGACTATGTGATGAGTCGCTCCTCTCTTCTTTTCAGGATTCCCTCTTTGTCTTTTTCTTTCAACAGATTTGTCTCAATGTGGATCTCTTTGAGTTTATCCTGCTTGTAGTTCATTGAGCTTCTTGAATGTAGATTTATGTCTTTCATCAAATTTGGAAAGTCTTCAACCATTATTCCTTCAAATAGCCTTTCTAGCCCCGTTCCCTGCTTTCCCTTTGGGACTCCCACTATGTATGTGTTGGTACACTTGACGTTATCCCACAGGTCTTTTAGGCTCTTTTCTTGTTTGTTTGTTTTTCATTCTTTTTTTTTCTTTCTGCTCCTCTGACTGGATTGTCTCAATTGACCTTTCTTCAAGTTTGCTGACTTTTTTTTTCTGCCCTCAAATCTGCTATTGAACCCCTGTAGTGAATTTTTTATTTCAGCTTTTGTAATTTTCAGATCCACTTACCTGTTTGGTTCCTTTTTTATAATTTTTATCTCTTTATATCTCTGTGTGGAGACTTCATTCTCTTGGTTTTCTTTAGTTCTTTGGGAATGGTTTCCTTTAGCCTCTTGAGCATATTTGAGATTAAATGTCTTTGTGACTTTAAAGTTGATTTAAAGTCTTTGTTCTGTAAGTCAAATCCCTAGACGTTCCCAAGGACAGTTTCTATGAATTTCTTTTTCTCCCTCTGGATGAACCATTCATTTTTGTTTATTTTTATGCCTCATGATTTTTTTTTTGTTGTTGAAAACTAGGGTATAATGTGCCAGTTTTGGAAATCACATTCGCCCCTTTCCACAGGGTTTTTTGTTGCCATCTGTGTTGGGTCTTGTTGCTTGTAGTAAGTTTTCTAAGCCAGATCTGTAAGTTCTGTCTTTTTTTATTGGGAAAAAAAATAAGAAAAAGAAAATTTTCCCATTTCTCTCTAATTTGCTCTGGTTGGGACACTCCTTCAACACCTAGCCAGGAAACTTAAAAATCTGCCTTAGCCTTTAATTCCTCATTATGTGGAGCCTGAGAGCCAGCCTGAAGTGAAAACTTAGGGTCTTCCTGATCCAATTCTCAGTATACATTCAGCTCTGGGCATGCAGGTGACTGTCTCGAAGTCTTGGTACGTGCCATGACTTTAAAAACTCCTACTTCCCACTTATTCTTCACAGGCTTTTCAGTCTGTCTGTTGCTTGTCCCAATTATTGTCCCTTGCCCCAGGCTGCAGAGGCCAATAGTAGTGCCTTTAAATGTCTGGGGCAAAAGCTGTCTGGGAAATGTCTTCAGCCCTGAGAGCGCTCTGTTTCAGCCAAAACAAAGGCAAGTCTTTGTGCGAGTCCTTCAGGGAGCCCCCATATAAATAAAATCCTATAATCACAATTCTTCAAGAATAGTGTTCACATTGCTCCATCTGGCACTAGCAGCCTACACAGGAAGCGTGCACCCTGCTCTCACACCCTCAGTCAACTTGGGAAGCGGGAATCATAGACAGCAATTTCAAAGGCCACATTGCTCTCTTACCACAAAGCAACAGCTTCCTTCTTCACCAAGTTGTAACTTTTTGAGATATTTGAGAGTTTTTCTAAAGTTGATTCTCATTATTTTATTTTTAATTTTTATTGTGCTTTAAGTGAAAGTTTACAAATCAAGTCAGCCTCTCACGCAAAAACTTATATACACCTTGCTACATATTCCCAATTGCTCTCCCCCTAATGAAACAGTCTGCTCCCTCCCTCCACTCTCTCTTTTCATGCCCATTTCACCAGCTTCTAACCCCCTCTACCCTCTCACCTCCCCTACAGGCAGGAGATGCCAACATAGTCTCAAGTATCCACCTGATTTAAGAACCTCACTCCTCACCAGCATCTCTCCATCCCAGTGTCCAGTCCAATCCATGTCTGAAGAGTTGGCTTTGGGAATGGTTCCTGTCCTAGGCCAACAGAAAGTCTGGGGGCCATGACCACTGGGGTCATTCTAGTATCAGTTGGAACAATAAGTCTGGTTTTTATGAGAATTCGGGGTCTTCATTCCACTGCTCTCCTGATCCCTCAGGGGGTTCTCTGTTTTATTCCTTGTCAAGGCAGTAATCGGTTGTAGCCGGGCACCATCTAGCTCTTCCGGTCTCAGGCTGATGTGGTCTCTGGCTTATGTGGCCCTTTCTGTCTCGGGCTCGTAATTACCTTGTGTCCTTGGCGTTCTTCATTCTCCTTTGGTTCCTGTGGGTTAAGACCAATTGATACATCTTAGACGCCACTCTCAAAAGTGCAATGCAGAATGTTTTCTTAATAGATTTTATTATGCCAATTGACTTAGATGTCTCCTGAAACCATGGTCCCCAAACCCTGCCCACACTGCACTGGCCTTCAAAGCATTCAGCTTATTCAGTAAACTTCTTTGCTTTTGGTTTGGTCCAGTTGTGCTGCCTTCGCCTGTATTGTGTGTTATCTTTCCCCTCACCTAAAGTAGTTCTTATCTACTATCTAATTAGTGAATATCCCTCTCCCACCCTCCCGCCCTCCCCCATTTCGTACCCTTCAAAGAATATTTTCTTCTCTGTTTAAACTGTTTCTCGACTTCTTGTAATATTGGTCTTATGCAATATTTGTCCTTTTACAAACGACTAATTTCACTCAGCGTAATGCCTTCCAGATTCCTCCATGTTGTGTAATGTTTGACAGTTTCATCACTGTTCTTTATCGATGCCTAGTATTCCATTGTGTGAATGTACCATAATTTATTTACCCATTCATCCATTGACGGGCACCTTGGTTGCTTCCACCTTTTTCCTATTGTAAACAGTGCTGCAATGACCATGGGTGTGCATATATCTGTTCATGAAAAGGCTCTTATTTCTCTAGGATATATTCCAAGGAGTGGGATTGCTGGATCGTATGGTAGTTCTATTTCTGGCTTTTTAAGGAAGTGCCAAATCGATTTCCAAAGGGCTTGTACAATTTTGCATTCCCACCAGCCGTGTGTAAGTGTTCCAATCTCTCCACAGCCTCTTCAACGTTTATTGTTTTGTGTTTTTTGGATTAATGCCTGCCTTGTTGGAGTGAGGTGGAATCTCACTGTAGTTTTGATTTGCATTTCTCTAATGGCTAATGATCGTGAGCATTTCCCATGTATCTGTTAGCTACCTGAATGTCTTCTTTAGTGAAGCGTCTATTCATATCTTTTGCCCATTTTTTAATTGTGTTATTTGTCTTTCTGCAGTTGAGCTTTTGCAGTATCATGTACATTTTAGAGATCAGGCACTAACCAGAAATGTCATAGCTAAAAACTTTTTCCCAGTCTGTAGGTAATCTGCATTCTTTTGGTGAAGTCTTTTGATGAGCCTAGGTGTTTGATTTTTAAGAGCTCCCAGCTATCCAGTTTTTCTTCTGCATTGTTAGTAATGTTTTGTATACTGTTTATGCCATGTATTAGGGCTCCTAATGTTGTCCCTATTTTTTCTTCCACGATCTTTATCATTTTAGATTTTATATTTAGGTCATTGATCCATTTTGAGTTAGTTTTTGTGCATGGAGTGAGGTATGGGTCTTGTTTCATTTTTTTGCAGATGGATATCCAGGTATGCCAGCACCATTTGTTAAAAAGACTGTCTTAGACAGGGCCACATGAGCCAGAGACTTACATCATCCTGAGACCAGAAGAACTAGATGGTGCCCAGCCACAACCGATGACTGCCCTGACAGGGAGCACAACAGAGAACCCCTGAGGGAGCAGGAGAACAGTGGGACGCAGACCCCAAATTCTCATAAAAAGACCAAACTTAATGGTCTGACTGAAACTAGAAGAATCCTGGCGGTCATGGTCCCCCAACCTTCTGTTGGCCCAGGACAGGAACCATTCCCGAAGACAACTCATCAGACATGGAAGGGACTGGACAAAGGGTTGGAGAGAGATGCTGATGAAGGGTGAGCTACTTGTATCAGGTGGACACATGAGACTGTGTTGGCATCTCCTGTCTGGAGGGGAAATAGGAGGGTAGAGAGGGCTAGAAACTAGCAAAACCGTCATGAAAGGAGAGACTGGAAGGAGGGAGACGGCTGACTCAGCGGGAGAGTAAGTGGGAGTATGGAGTAAGGTGTATATAAGCTTATATGTGACAGACTGACTTGATTTGTAAACTTTCATTTAAAGCACAATAAAAATTATTAAAAAAAAAAAAAGACTGTCTTTTCTCCATTTAGCTGTTTTGGGGCCTTTGTCAAATATCAACTGCTCATATGTGGATGGATTTATGTCTGGATTCCCAATTCTGTTCCATTGGTCTATGTATCTGTTGTTGCACCAGTACCAGGCTGTTTTGACTACTGTGGCGGTATAATAGGTTCTAAAATCAGGTAGAGTGAGGCCTCCACTTTGTTCTTCTTTTTCAGTAATACTTTACTTATCCGGGCCTCTTTCCCTTTCATATGAAGTTAGTGATTTGTTTTTCCATCTCATTATAGAATGTCTTTGGAATTTGGATTGGAATTGCATTAAATACATAGATCACTTTTGGTAGAATAGATATTTTTATAATGTTAAGTCTTCCTATCCATGAGCAAGGTGTGTTTTTCTACTTATGCAGGTCTCTTTTGGTTTCTTGCAGAAGTGTATTGTAGTTTTCTTTGTATAAATCTTTTACAATCTGGTAAGGTTTATTCCTAAGTATTTTATTTTCTTCGGGGCTACAGCAAATGGTATTGATTAGGTTTTTTCCCCTTCGATGTTCTTTTTGTTGGTGTAGAGGAATCCAACTGATTTTTGTATGTTTATCTTGTATCCTGATAGTCTGCTGAACTCTTCTATTAGTTTCAGTAGTTTTCTGGAGGATTCCTTAGGGTTTTCTGCAGGATTCCTTAGGGTTTTCTGCATCTAACATCATGTCATCTGCAAATAGAGATAATTTTACTTATTCCTGCCAATCTGGATGTCCTTTATTTCTTTGTCTAGCCTAATTGCTCTGGCTAGGACTTCCAGCACAATTTTGAATAAGAGTGGTGGTAAAGGGCATCCCTGTCTGGTTCCTGTTCTCAAGGGAAATGCATTCAGGCTCTCTACATTTCAGATGACGTTGGCTTTGTATAAATGCCCTTTATTATGTTGAGGAATTTTCCTTCTATTCCAATTTTGCTGAGAGTTTTTATCATGAATGGGTGTTGAACTTTGTCAAATGCCTTTTCTACATCGATTGATAAAATCATGTCATTCTTGTCTTTTGTTTTATATATGTGGTGGATTACATTAATTGTTTTTCTAATGTTGTACCATCCCTGCATACCTGGTGTGAATCCTGCTTGGTCATGGTGAATTATTTTTTTGATATGTTGTTGAATTCTATTGGCTAGAATTTTGTCGAGGATTTTTGCATCTATATTCGTGAGGGATATAGGTCTATAATTTTCTTTTCTTGTGGTGTCTTTACCTGGTTTTGGTATCAGGGATATGCTGGCTTCACATAATGAGTTTGGTAGTATTCCGTCATTTTCTATGCTCTGAAATACCTTTATTTAGTAGTAGTGGTGTTAACTCTTGTCTGAATGTCTGGTATAACTCTGCAGTGAAGTGGTCTAGGCCAGGGCTTTTTTTTTGGTTGGGAGTTTTTTGGTTACCTTTTCAATCTCTTCTTTTGTTATGGGTCTATTTAGTTGTTCTACTTCTGTTTGTGTTAGTTTAGGTAGGTAGTGTGTTTCTAGGAAATGATCCATTTATTCTAGGTTTTCAAATTTGTTAGGGTACAATTTCTCATAGTAATCTGATATGATTCTTTTAATTTCAGTTGGATCTGTTGTAATATCGCCCATCTCATTTCTTATTTGGGTTATTTGCTTCATCTCTTGTTTTTCTTTTGTCAGTTTGGCCAATGGTTTATCAATTTTGTTGATTTTTTCAAAGAACCAGCTTTTGGTCTTGTTAATTCTTTCAATCGTTTTTCTGTTTTCTATTTCATTTAGCTCTGCCCTAATTTTTATTATTTGTTTTCTTCTGGTGCCTGAGGGTTTCTTTTGTGGCTCTCTTTCTATTTGTTCAAGTTGTAGGGATAGTTCTTTGGTTTTGGCCCTTTCTTCTTTTTGGATATGTGCATTTATTGATACAAATTGACCTCTGAGCACTGCTTTCGCTGTGTTCTAAAGGTTCTGAGAGGAAGTGTTTTTGTTCTCATTGGCCTCTATGAATTTCTTTATTCCATCCTTCATGTCTTCTACCATCCAGTCTATTTTGAGCAGGGTTTTTTTTTTTTTATTGTTCAGTTTCAAAGTGTTTGATTTCTTTTCCCTGGTTTTTCTGTTATTGTTTCCACTTTTATGGCCTTATGGTCAGAGAAGATGCTTTGTAATATTTCAATGTTTTGGATTCTGCTAAGGGTTCTTTTATGACCTAATATGTGATCTATTCTACATACTGTCCCATGTGCACTAGAAAAGAAAGTATACTTTGCAGCTGTTGGGTGGAGTGTTCTGTATATGTCTATGAGGTCATGTTGGTTGATTATGGCATTTAGATCTTCCGTGTCTTTATTGAGCTTCTTTCTGGATGTCCTGTCCTTCACCGAAAGTGGTGTGTTGAAGTCTCCTACGATTATTGTGCAGGAGTCTATCTCAGTTTTCAATGCTGATAGAGTTTGTTTTATGTACCTTGCAGTCCTGTCATTGAGTGCATAAATATTTAATATGATTATATCTTCTTGCTATACAGTCCCTTTAATCATTATATAGTGTCCTTTCTTCTCCTTTATGACGGATTTAACTTTAAAGTCCATTTTGTCAGAAATTAAATATTGCCACTCCTGCTCTTTTTTTCATTGTTGTTTGCTTGATGTATTTTTTTTTTCATCCTTTGAGTTTTAGTTTGTTTGTGTCTTTAAGTCTACGTGTGTCTCTTGGAGGCAGCACATAGACAGATCATGTGTTTTAATCCATTCTGCCACTCTCTGTCTCTTTATTGGTGCATTTAGTCCATTTACATTCAGCGTAAGTATGGATAGGTGTGAATTTAGTGCTATCATTTTGATGTCTTTTTTTGCATGTCATTAACAGTTTCTTTTTCCCTCTTAATTTTATGAGCTAAGTAGATTAGCTTTATATATTGTCCTTTCTTCATTTTCATTGTTATTGACTTTGTTTCTGCTGAGTCTGTATTTTTTTTTTTCTATTTCATTTTCATGTGTAGGATAGTTTGTCTCCTTTGTGGTTACCTTATTATTTACCCCTATTTTCTAAATTTATAACTAACTTTTATTTCTTTGTATTACTGTATCGTCTTCTCCATATGGAAGATCTTTTAATGTTGCCTTCTTTTACATAGTAACATCGTTGTTACCCTGTTTTGAGTGTTATTTAATCTTGAATTATTTTTTTGATTTCCTTGTCTGGGTTGACTTCTGGTTGCTCTGCCCAGTGTTCTAGTCTTGAGTTGATACCTGATATTGTTGATATTCTAACCAAAGAACTCCCTTTGGTATTTCTTGTAGTTTCGGTTTGGCTTTTACAAATTCCCTAAACTTCTGTTTATCTGGAAATGTCCTAATTTCACCTTGATATTTGAGAGACAGTTTTGCTGGATATATGATTCTTGACTGGCAATTCAATTCCTGCAATGTTTTCAATATGTCATCCCATTGCCTTCTTGCCTGCATGGTTTCAGCCGAGTAGTCCGAGCTTATTCTTATTGGCTCTCCTTTGTAGGTGACTTTTCGTTTATCCCTAGCTGCTCTTAAAATTCTCTCTTTATCTTTGGTTTTGGCAAGTTTGATTATAATATGTCTTGGTGATTTTCTTTTAAGATCTACCTTATGTGGAGTTCGATGAGCGTCTCGGATAGATATCTTCTCATCTTTCACGATATCAGGGAAGTTTTCTGGCAAGGAATCTTCAACAATTCTCTCTGTATTTTCCGTTGTCTCTTCCTGTTCTGGTACTCCAATCACTTGTAGGTTATTTCTCTTGATAGAGTCCCACATGATTCTTAAGGTTTCTTCATTTTTTTAAATTCTTTTATCTGATTTTTCTTCAAATATATCAGTGCCAAGTGCTTTATCTTCAAGTTCAGAAATTCTGCCTTCTACTTGCTCCAATCTGCTTCTCTGAATTTTCTGAATTTCTGATTGCTGTCTATGGATTTTTCCAACTTATTAAATTTTTCATTGTGTTGCTGAATAATCTTTTTAATTTCTTCAATTGCTTTATCTGTGTTTCTTGGCTTCTTCTGTGTATTGCCTCATTTCCTTCCTGATGTCTTGAAGGGTTCTGTATATTAATCTTTTGTACTCTGCCTCTGAAAATTCCAGGAAGGCACTTTCATCTAAAAGATCCCTGGATTCTTTGTTTTGAGAGCTTGTTGAGGTGATCATGGTCTGTTTCTTTATGTGAGTTGATATTGACTGTTGTCTCCGAGCCATCTACAAGTTATTGTTTTAGTTTATTTTACGTTTGTTTACTGTGTTGTAGCTTCATGCTTTGTTTTGTTTTGATATGCCCAAATGGGTTGCTTGAGTGAGCTGGCTTGATTATTTTCACCTTTAGAGCTCTGATGTCCTGTTCCCAAATGGCTAGAGCTATTATCAGGTATATCAGTCTAGAAGTCCATTCATTTTTCTTGCATGAATTCAGCTCAGTTTTTCAGTTAGCTGATCATCAAGTGTGTGGTACAGGCTTTGTCCTATAGCCTTAGAAGGGCAGGGGTAATTGGTGTAGGTACCGGTATCTGGTTGCTGCAGAGGTCACACTCTGAAAAAGGCAGGGGACTGAGAATCATCCCCCACGTGTCTCTGAGGAAGGTGTGTCCCCTGATCCATACAGCGTACAGGTGGGTGGGTTCTGCAGGTGGACCACGGGCACCCAATGTTTTTGATTGTAAGGACTGGGAGGTACCAGTTATCCTTGGACCCCTGTCACAGGTGGCTGGGTGACCTGAGTGGAGCTACCAGTCCTTAGGCCCCTGATACGGGAAGGTGAAGACCGTGTTTAATAGGCAAAGCAGTCTCAAACATCAAACACCAACCTCTCCGCCACACAGCTGAAAGGGTTGCAGTCTGCCAACAAGGGCTTATTCTCCTGAAATAGGTGCACAAAAGCCATGCCGAGGGGAAAGGTACTCAAAGTCCACAGACTGTTTATGCCAGGACAGGATCCACTTCTGTCCTCAGCTCCCCCGGATAGTAGAGCTGGCAAATTGTCTTTTCCCCCAGTGCTAATTTAATCCTTCTCCATGGCTGGGAGGATGGCTCTAGGCACTCAACAGGGCCCATCTCAGGCCCAGGGAAGTCAGCCACTGAAGCCGGCTTGTAAGGGGGCTGCAGGGGGTGGGGGAGTGTGGGAAAATATTCACAAGTTCTTAGCTTTTGCTGAGAGCGCCATTCTGCTCTGGTTCCAGAGGTGTGAGTTGGGTGTGTGGGTGGCTGCTTCTCCCTGGGGAAACTGCTGCCGCTCCGGGAAATGCTGCCTGAGGACTCCCAGTGATTCGGTAACTCCTCTCCGCTTCTGAACCGTCTCTTCCTTCCCCTGACCCTCAGTTCATTTTCTAAGCTTGCCTTTGATGTTCAGGGCTCCTAGCTTGTCATAAATATACTCGTTTTGTTACTGGAATAAGGTTCTTGCCTGTTACTGGTCAAGAATGAGCAGGTAACGCACATAGTTTTCCACATGAGCATAGCTTTATTGAAGAGGCTTGGGAGCGGAGACAAGGAGGGCCTAGAGCAATACTTACCCTCATCTCACAGAACAAAACAAAGGCCCACATTTTTAAAAGTTCTTGGGCGGGAAAAGATTCACGTTTATTCATAGGCATAGGTGGGGATATGTTAATTAAGGTATGCGCAGCAGCTTTCTAAGATGGCTCCTGTCCTGGAGGCCTGTGGGATTCGTAGCAGGACTTATTATTGGGTGTCACGCCCGCACAGTCTCTTGCTCCCCGGATACAATTCCCTGGCTGGGCCTGCAGCCCCTCGTTGCTCCGGTGGAAGGGGTTACACAGCGGTCAGGTGGATGTTCTGTGCATGTCCCTGAGCCTGGTTTTATCCAGCTGCTTATGAAAGGCAACTTTAAAAGGTATTTTTAGACGCCCTGCCCCATTGTTCTGAGGAATGGCTTTGTTTCTGTGCCTTGGCCCATTTCTTGTTATTTTGTTTGCAGATTTTGGGGGCCCTCTGTTCCTTGTCTTACTAAGTCTCTAGGTTCCACACTCAACCCCCTATTACCTCTCTTATAATATAGTCTCTTTCTCTTGGATTTGCTTCTCCTCTAACCACACCAATCTCTTTGCTATTTTTCAAACAGGCGCCCTCTGATCTCAGGGCCTTTGCTCCCTGTCTTAGTTTCCCTTGTTTTTTCAGCTCTTTGTTGTAAAGAGGGCTCGATGGAAGTGTCTGTCTATTCTGCCATCTTGGCTCCACCTCCACAAAAATGCTTGTATGGAATATCTAGAATGGACAAATCCATAGAAACACACAGAAGACTGATGGTTGCCAAGGCCTAGGAGAAGGGAAGAATTGGGAGTAACCTCTTGACGGGCAATGTGTATTGTTCTGGAGTGATAATCAGGTTCTAGAAGTAGGTGGTGATTACAGAACATTGTGGGTTCATTAACTGACACTGATTTGGATTTAACATCAAAATGGTTCATTGCATGTTATAATAACTCTACCTCAATGATAAAACCGTTCCATCAAGTCTGGTATTTGGACGAAAAATAAGCACAAACACAAAAATCTATCAATAGAAGGAAGAAATCATGTAGGTAAGAAACCGATCCACATATATGTGAGAATTCAGTACATGATAAAGATACCATTTAAAACAGTGGGGCAAAAATCTTGTAATAACAAGTTTATGGATAATAGATGATACATTTGTGAAAGACATGTAAACTAATTACCTCTTGAATTCAGGAATATACTAAATATATTATAAACCTACAGTTAACATTTAAAATCTCTAAAGGGGTCAAGTGTGCCTGACCCAAGCCATGGTGTTTCCAGTTGCCTCATATGCCTATGAAAGACGGACAATGAATAAGGAAGATGGAAAAAAAAAATTGATGCCTTTGTATTATGGAGTTGGCTAAGAATACTGAATATGCAACGGACTGCCAGAAGAACAAACAAATCTGTCTTGGAAAAAGCACTGCCAGATTACTTCTTAGAAACAAGGATGTCTAGACTTCATCTCACATACTGTGGACATGTTATCAGAAGGGACCAGACACTGGAGAAGTTCATCACTCTTGGTAAAGTAGAGGATCACCAAAAAAGAGAAAGACCCTCAGTGAGATGGATTGACACAGTGGTGGCAACAACGGGCTCAAGCATAACAATGGTCATGAAGATTGTGCAAGACCAGGCAGTGTTTCGTTCTGTTGTCCCTAGGGTCTCCGTGAGTCAGAACCAACTCAACAGCACCTAAAAACAACAACAAAGGGTTCAGAAGGGAATAGAATAGAAAGCCTCAGTATAACTCAAATATTTTCCAAAAAACATGATTGTTTACAGCGTCTCTCAGTTGACTAAAGAAAGTGTAGTAATTAATGCACAAACAACATTTTCTGGATAACCATTGATCTGAGATAACATTCACATTTGTGATCATGAAGGCTGGCTAAGAAATGTACACAAAAATTCCAGAACTAAAGGAGGCAGAACTTGTTCCAAAGTAAAGAAGTAAAGCAGTTTCAACTATTTTCTGACATCTAGATGCAAAATCACCTGGTTTATTGTTCTGTAGCCTAAAAACGAGATAGGCACTAGTGAGAGAAATTCTTAGACCACATCTTTCCCCTTAAATCTATTTTGTCCCTTAGTCCTTTCAAAGCATTCTTATCAGGCTTTATTAGAATAATGTAGCACTTTGGGGCAAAGATGCAACCTAGTAGCCCCAAACTAGAGGTCAAGATGGAGAAGATCTCCATGGCCACCATGGCCTTCCCCTTGGTGCTGTGGTAGACAGGAAGGAAGGTGACCCAGACACTGCAGAACACCAGCATGCTGAATGTCAGAAACTTGGCTTCACTGAAGGTATCAGGCAGGTTCCTGGCCAGGGAAGCCAAGGAAAAAGTCCCCATGGCCAAGGATCCCAGGTATCCCAGGACACAGTAGAAGGCAGTGACTGAGCCCTTATTGCACTCAACGATGAGGTGTCTGGGCTCAGAGTGTGTGTCTATGTCAATGAAAGGGGGAGAGGTACCCAGCCAGATACCACAGATAATCATTTGGATCAGAGAGCAGATGGCAACCACAGAGTTAGAAGCCCCTGAAACAAGCAACCGCCTCATGGTTCTTCTGGGTTTCATGGCCTTAAATGCCAGAATCACAGTAATAGTTTTGGCCAAAACAGTAGAAACAGCCACAGTGAACACAACTCCAAATGTGATGCGTCGGAGGAGGCAGGTGGCTGTGTTGGGACAGCCAATGAAGAGTAAGGAGCAGAGGAAGCCAGGAAGAGGGAGAGGAGCAGGATGTAGCTAAGAGCGTGGTTGTTGGCCTTGACTACGGGAGTCTCTCGGTGCTTCACAAAGACCCACAGAACCGCAGCTGTGACAACAGAGAAGCACAGGGCAATGCAGGCCAGAGCCACCCCCAGTGAATCTTCAAAGGACAGGAAAGTCACAACCTTTGGGAGGCAGTGATTTCTCTCACTGTTTGGGTACTCATGGGCTGGACACTAGACACATTGCTGTGCATCTGGAGAAAAAGCAAAGATTCGGCATTTCAGTTTCAAAAGCTCTTCATTTTACCAAGTTTACATTTGCCTTCTTTGTGCAGACTGACCTCCTCAAATTAATACTCAGACACACCAGATTAAGATTCTGTATTCCTGACCGAGAAACCCTGGTGGCGCAATAGTTAAAGTGCTACGGCTGCTAACCAAAATGTCGGCAGTTCGAATCTGCCAGGCACTCCTTGGAAACTCTATGGGACAGTTCTACTCTGTCCTATAGGGTCACTATGAGTCAGAATCAACTCGGTGGCAGTGGGTTTTTAGGTTTATTCCTGATCCAGGGAGAATGCTTTCAGCTGCAGGTAAGAAAAAACCCAGTCAAACTGAATCTTCAGCTAATGGCACAAAAAAGGTCTATTATATTGTTAAGCACTAAGATTGTCACAACCATTTCCTCTGCTGTCCCCAGTGCATTCTTGATGATTGGCCCTGTACTGCCATAGTTTACAGTATTTTCACGGAATAATCAAGTCTAAAAGTTTCCTTATTCTCACTCAGATTGAGAGAGAAAGAAGATTCATGTAGCTCTCTGAAGTGTGAGGATTGTCTTTCCCAAAACAGTTTAGCATTGTTCTTCTTGATGTTTCTAACCATAAAGGTTCCCTCCTCCCCCCTTTTTTTTCTAAATCAGTTACTGGTTGTGATGGTTAAGGCTGTGTGTCGACTTGACTGGGCCATGATTCTCAGTGGTTTGAGAGTCCTGTGATGCTGTGATGACTTCCATGATGAGACTTGATATTATGGGATCATCTCCATGATAGGATCTTCTGTGGGTAACCAATCAGTTGAAAGGGAGTTTCCTCAGGCGTGTGGCCTGCACTGAATATAAGTGGATATTCTGGCAAGACTTGCGGGCTTTTACTCATTCTGGATCCGGCAGGTGTTCATCTCCTGTTCATCTGACCTTAGATTCTTGGGACTTGAGCTAGCAGCTTTCCTGTGGTCTTGCCTGCTGGTCTTGGGATTCATCAGTCTTCACAGCCTGTGTGTGTGAGCCGTGCTCTCTGACCTGCTGATCTTGGGTTTGCCAGTCTCTGTGGCTATGTGCATCAGGAGAATCCTCTATCTTGAACCACAGACTTGGGATGTCCCAGCCTCTACAACCGTGTGAGCCATTTTCTTGATATAAATGCATATATTTATACAGCTTACTGGTTTTTCTTCTCTAGCGAACCCAGTCTAAGACGCAGGTTAAGGTGCTGGGAATTCACATTGACCAGTAGGGGCTATAACTAGTTCTGAACTTTGGTTTAACTTCGCACAAGATTCATAAGCTATGGGGTAAAAAACCCTGTTTCAGTAAAGTCAATTCCTACACACAGCAAACCTATAGGACAGAGTAGAACTTTCCCATAGGGTTTCCAGGTAGTGGCTGGTGAATTCAAACTTCCCACCCTTTGGTTAGCAGACAAATGCCTAACAACTGTGCTAAGGGGTACAGAGATAGATACCAGAACATTCTTTGGGATTTGGTGGGAAGGTATGAAGGATGGATATTGCAGAAGCAAACGACAATGCCTTCTTACATTTCTTTTCTGTTTTAATAATAAGGGGTGTATCCTTTGACATATTGACCTTTTCATGAATATACAATGTCCTTCTTTGTTGTAATGATGTTTTGCTCAAAGTCTACATTGTCTGATATTAGCATAGGAGCTCCAGCCCTCTTTTGGCTAATATTTGCATGGAATATCAATGTTCCATCCTGTCACTTTCACCGTATGTGTGTCTTTATAGCTAAAGTGAGTTTCTTATGTGCAGTATTTGATCATTTATTTTTTTCTTTTCAATCCATTAGGCCAATCACTGCCTTTTAATTGGAGAGTTTAATCAATTTACGTGGAAGGTAATTATTGATAAAAGAAGACTTCTGCTTTTTGTTTTCTACTTATCGTATGCCTTTTTTGTTCCAGAATTCCCGCATGATGGTCTTTTTTAATGATTCACATATTTTTTTCTTGTGTACTATTTTGATTCCCTCTTGTGTATTTTTCTGCATGTATTTTATAATTACATATATACAAAAAACATGTATACATAATTATGATTAATTGATTTTTATCTTGCAACTATTTAGATTACCTCTTGTATATTTTTTCAGCGTATATTTTAGTGTATTCCTTAGTAGTGACCTTAGAGCTTACGATTATCATCTTAACTTTATAACAATCTATTCTGAATTAACACCAATTTAGTTCCAATAGTGTACAAAAGATCTACTCCTTTCCCATAATGTCGTAGCAATATTAGGTATAAAAGTAAATATGGTGAATGAATGAGTGAAAGAAAAAACAGAAGACAATCATGGCCTAGGACCCCACTGCAACTTCCCCTTCCTGTCCTTTTCGTGGAGAGAATGGCGCGAGGGCTGGGGTTATTAGAGGGCAGTCATAAACATTCATACCTGTTCGATTTGAAATCTCTGTCTCTGGGCAAATTGTACAAATGAAGCAACAGAATGGCCTTCCTTCTTCTGGAATTTTCCTGGATCCTGGACCACAGCTCTGGCTACACACAGATTGAGGAGTCTGCAGAGAAACAAGGATGCATTGGTTATTACTTTGCACATTATTAGCAGTTTGTCCACTAATAAGCAAGAAATTGGATCTTCTATCACACTTTCTGGCACTTTGCCAGCTCCATCCTGTTGCTATTACCTAGATCTCTAAGTATAAATTACCAACAATATTTTTCCTCTTTCTTTAACTGGTTACACATACAATCAAAATTTTACCAAAGTAGCTGGTGACTTTTATCTCATACATCACCTGAAACATCCCCTGAGTGTTTCTCTCCTTTTTTTTTTTTTTTGCTACTTTATCGTAAAGTCCTTTCAGTGCAGGTCACTGTATCATAAGGATTCTGAGGCCTTGTATGTCCAAGGATAATTTTACCATGCCCCCATACTTGACTGGATATAAGAGTTTAGGTATTACATGGAAGAATTTAAAAATGTGATAAATAGACTTCCTACTAGAGGTACCTACATAAATAAATTGAAGTGTACCAGCAAAGAACGATGAGTGGATGTTATGGACCAGATATTGGGGTTAATCCAAATCTGAGTTCATGAGTTCAGGTATAGTACCCCTTTGTCGGGCATTTAATGAAATCTTAAAAGTGGAAGTATCACTTCTGTACAAACATCCACAAAACTGCCCAAGATTGATAAACTGTAGTAGGTTGGATGAAATGATGGTCAGTGCTTTCAGAAGATAAACAAAACAATGATGACTTCTCGATAGACAAATTACCAATAGAAAAAAGAATGAGAATGAAATCTATAAAGAGATTGCTGAAATCCAGACTCTATCTGTGTTTACAGTGCATCTAAACATAGGGATTGGAGCATGCATGATTAAGACTCTTCTGTGATATATGGAGGTTAACCAAGTATAAAATTTAAAAAGTAGGTCCATTACCTCCCTTCAGTGTATGCATTCCAATACTTAACAGCTAATTGAACCCAAATTAAAAACAATCAAACAATCACACATATAAACTTACTCTTCCCAGAGGTGCAGCCATATAATATGTGAAAGTAATATCATAAATTTAGCCCTGGGTTAACAGGGTGCCAACTCAATCTCCTCTCATGGCTCTGTTCAGATAAAGCTACAATGTATACATCCAATTTTGAGATGATGTCATACCTCTTTGAATCCAACAGGCCATTCTATCATCTCTTTGTTGATGACTAACTCTTGATCGTGTGGATTATTGAAGATAAACTCTCTGACTTTAGTCAGCAGGCTAAAATCACCAGTAAAATTCACAGGGTTTCCAATATCATACCGTGTCATAGAGTTTTTTTTCTCATCCAAGAATATACTGTCCCCAGTGCTGTTTGTAAACTGGATATTCCTTATAAATGGATGAAGCTAGAGGTGAGGCATAATTTTAAAACAGGATTGCATTCAAATTAGAGATGGAGGGCTCATACCTACCAATTAATTCTTCTTTCCCCACCTCTCTACCCTCACGATTTTGTTATGGTATTTGCTGATTTTTTTGTGTGTGCCCACCTCAAGGGAGAATGCCACCATGGCTCCAGTATAATGGAGGCCTAATCAAATCCAATCATGACACCATTTAGAGGTTGGCTTACATGTTTGCTTTGATCCAACCCTGACCAAAAAAGTCTGCTCGCGGCTTCATTAAAAGTGGTGTAAATGAAGATTTTAACATCCCAACAAATCCATTTTCATCCTAGGTAATCCCAGAATCTTACATGTATTGTGTGGATTTTCATATATCAAATTGGGACTATAACTCCCGCTCCCATGATGTCGCAGGTTTGGTAAGAAAAAATAAATAAAGCACTTGTCAGAGTGTCACCAGGTATGGCTCAAAAAAAGAACATTTCCCAAAGACATTTTAGAATACCAAGGAAGGGGAATGTATGTATCCCAGGGAGAAATAAAGACTTGACCCATTTTTATCTACCTGTGAATCCACACGAGTTGAGGTTGGGTCATATCTTACATATTAGGCCTTAAGAAACTTTTTCTGATAACCATTTCTTATTGCATGGTCTTTAACTGAACCTCTCCCCACACCCCATGACCAGGGTTTTCCAAGTTGATACTCAAAAATTGCACTTATCAGTATATCCACTGGGAACAATCTTTCATTCATTTTGCCTGATCCTATTGACCATGAGTCACAAGCCTGGTCATGCTGCTGTGCCTCAATAGAATACCACCAATGCCATTAGGTGAACAATACAAATCCTGCCTCTGGAGGAGATGTACCTGCCAGGGGAGGAGCGTAGGTCCCTCTGCATTTCCTGTAGATCCCATTTCTGTGTTAATCAGAAGCATTTCATGGAGGGCTTGGGCCACAGTATATACAGCATTATAGACAAGATAGCTAGAATCAGACAAGTTCATCATGCCCATAGAGACTGGCACCGACTCTAAGGAAGCATTTGGTGGGCAGGTCTCGATTTCTCCACATTGTGTCCCGACAATCAAGCGATTAAATATTTGAAGCCAGATTTTCCTGAGGTAAAAGTCTTCTGGATACCTGGATGGGTTCACTCCCTTGACAAAGTGTCTGAAGCTAGGGATTGCCTTCTCCCAATGTGAAAATAAGAGGCTTCCATAGAAACGTTTCAGGATATGGTCCCATTCATGCAAAAGATTATGCCAGTTTTCTTCCATGATCCATACCTTTCCAGAGATTAAATAAGTTTCTGTGAAATAGCTTATAAATTTGATACTCTCAGCATCACCACACAGTATATACACATTTGCTAATGAATCCCTGATCCTGTCTCTCAACATCAACATACTGTCTTCGTGTAGCCTCTTGATCTCAGGGACTTTTTCTACAAGGGGCACACCGATACTTTCCTTTACCATCTCTGCTTTCAGGTCCTGGAGGAACTGCTCCCCTTTCATATCTTCAGAGACAAAAAGCCCCACCCAGGTCCAGCCAAAATGCATCAATAACTGGATCATTCCATGGACCAGAAAGCCGTCCTTGGAGGCCATCGGATACAGTGATGGGAACCGGTCTTTATCACTCAGAATAGGATCAAAAGGACCATATGTGACCTGAATATGAAACAAAGAAAGGTCATGAATCTGAGTTGCG
This sequence comes from Elephas maximus indicus, assembly GCF_024166365.1. Taxonomy (NCBI): domain Eukaryota; kingdom Metazoa; phylum Chordata; class Mammalia; order Proboscidea; family Elephantidae; genus Elephas; species Elephas maximus. The sequence goes on from NC_064821.1 coordinate 16,694,482, forward strand.
TGGGATTTCAGTGGTCTTCATTAGAGAGGGAGTAAGAGAATTCTCTCTGTGGAAGGCGGAATTAATAGAATATCTGCTGAAGAAAAATAAGAAACTGCATTGGACACTCCACAGCTCTTTTTTCATTCTGTTCAAACAGAAGACCATATATTCCAGCCTCCCTGCTTTCAGGACATGATGTGTAAACCCTGGTGTGACTTTCAGGCTAAAGCATAAAAGATGATGTGGAAGATCTCCGTGTGCTCATCATTTCCCGCAGCTCAACAGAAGAAGGCACTAATATCAGCTGGTGCACCGGCACGATGGTAGTGTTTCCACCAGCTTTAAGCCTGTGGCTTAGTAACTGAGGCCCATCTCCCTAGCGATTAATGTTGGATATGAACCCTGATAATAAATATTCCCTGTTACACCCTTGATATTTTGGATTTAACTTAATACCTCAGCATACTGTAGATTATCCTGAGGAGCACAATTATAAACTCTGAGTCTCGAAATATGATTTTTCCATCACAGAATTCTCATAATGTAAGGCTCTTATTTTGGAGCCCTGGTGGTACAGTGGTTAAGAACATGGTTGTTAACCAAAAGTGCTGCAGTTCAAATCTACCAGCTGCTCCTTGGAAACCCCGTGGAGCAGTTCTACTCCGTGCTGTAGGATCGCTATGAGTTGGAAATGACTCGACAGCAATGGTTTTTTTTTTTTTTTTTTTTAATCTTATTTTGGCCTTAATTCTTTCTGACTGCTGCTTGTCTTAGCTCAGGTTCCCTGGAAAGTAACTTTGATATGGAGAGTGGCATGTGGAAAGTTTATGGGAGTGCCCTCAGGAGACACACCTCTGGGCACATGAGAAAAGCAGGATTGGACAGAGGGAGAAGTTGAACCATAAGAAAGCTGCATCTGCATCTCAACTGATTGTTGGGGACTTTATTAATATCCCATATTCAGACTACAGGGCCAGGCCTTACCCCCACAACAATTATCTGTCCCCTGAGAAGAGTTTTATCCTGGTTGGGGAAGTTCCCTGCCTGGGGCATTTTCGACAAAGCACACAGCTATCTGTTCAATGTCAGCAGATTATACTTCCAGAAGTTGGCATGGATGTATTGGTCCTGAGCTGTAATCTGGGCTGAGCTTCAAAGGATACACAGCACTGCTCCTTCCCCTTCCTTCATCCTCCTTCATGGCACAAGTTATAAGCTCACAATCCTCAGAATTCATTGGAATTTGTGTACAACAGTCAAGGAATACATAAACCCTCCTTCCTCCTTTCCCATGATCAGATAGGAGGGAATGCCGTTCACACAACCTGATCTTATGTTTCCAGAGCTCACAATCCACTGACCTGTGGGCTTTTGTAGAGCTCCAACAGTGTTCCAATCTCTGCAGAAAATGCTGATTTGCTTTCCATAATGCTAGCGACAGATTTGCTCTCTCTCCGGCAGTTGTGATTAGGGAGAATTTGCCTCCCTCCCGAGAGCCAAAACAGGGCACTCTCTAAGGTTCTGTGCTCCCTAGGAATGGAATTGTAGAGGTCAAAACCCAAGGACAGGTTGGGGAGCAGGTAGGGGTTCTTGTTGATCTCCTCAATGGCAAAGTGAAAGACCAGAACAAACTGGTAGTTTTTTGGGAACAACCTAAAAAGAGTGGACATCATAAGGGAGAATGATCAAGTCATAATTATTCAGAAGTAACTTTAAGCCAAGCCAAGGAAAAATAATATTTTAGAACTCTGTTTTTCTCCTTTGTTTCTTTAGTTCCTTTATTGCACCACAAGGAGACATTTTCTAGAATTTTTTCTAATCTCACTCTCAATTAAGTTTTTATACCCTAGATATAATGCATATCCAGTATATATAAGTACATACAGCATAACCAGTAAGCACGGGCTTACAGTAAGCAAGGTACACATGCATTTAGCTGGGTTTACTTACTAAACTGTAGTGAACAATTTCACATGGATTTCACCATACCTAACAATAACACATGTCTATCAGTTTGTCGTACTGTGGGGGATTGCGTGTTGCTGTGATGCTAGAAGCTATGCCATCGGTATTGAGATACCAGCAGGGTCACCCATGGAGGACAGGTTTCAGCTGAGCTTCCAGACTAAGACAGACTAGGAAGAAGGACCCAGCAGTCTACTTCTGAAAAGCATTACCCAGTGAAAACCTTATGAAAAGCAGTGGAGCATTGTCTGATAAAGTGCTGGAAAATGAGCCCCCCGGGTTGGAAGGCACTCAGAGATGGCTGGGGAAGAGCTGCCTCCTCAAGGTAGAGTCGACCTTAATGACATGGATGGAGTCAAGCTTTCGGGATGTTCATTTGCTGATGTGGCACGACTCAAAATGAGAAGAAACAGCTGCAAAAATCCATTAGTAATCAGAACCTGGAATGTACGAAGTAAGAATCTAGGAAAATTGGAAATTGGCAAAAATCAAATGGAATGCAAAAATATCGATATCCTAGGCATTAGTGAGCTGAAATGGACTGGTATTGGCCGGCCTTTTTGAATTGGACAATCATATAGTCTACTATGCTGGGAATGTCAATTTGAACAGGAATGGTGTTGCATTCATTGCCAAAAAGAACATTTCAAGATCTATCCTGAAGTACAACACTGTCAGTGATAGGATAATATCCATAGGCCTAAAAGGAAGATCAGTTAATACGATTATTATTCACATTTATGCACCAACCACTAGGGCCAAAGATGAAGAAACAGAAGATTTTTATCAGCTGCTGCAGTCTGAAATTGATCAAATATGCAATCAAGATGCATTGATAATTACTGGTGATTAGATTGCAAAAGTAGGAAACAAAGAAGAAGGATCGGTAGTTGGAAAATACTGCCTTGGTGATAGAAACAATGCCGGAGACCAAATAATAGAATTTTGCAAGACCAACGACTTCTTCATTGCAAATATCTTCTTTCACCAACATAAATGGTGACTATGCACATGGACCTCACCAGATGGAACACACAGGAATCAGACTGACTACATCTTTGGAAAGAGATGATGGAAAGGTCAATATCATCAGTCAGGACAAGGCCAGGGGCCAACTGTAGAACAGATCATCAATAGCTCATGTGCAAGTTCAAGCTGAAACTGAAGAAAACCGGAGCAAGTCCACGAAAGTCAAAATATGACCTTGAGTATAACCCACCTGAATTTAGAGACCATCTCAAGAATAGATTCGACGCACTGAACACTAGTGACTGAAGACCAGATGAGTTGTGGAATGACATCAAGGACATTATCCTTGAAGAAACCAACAGGTCATTGAAAAGAAAGAAAAGACCAAGATGGACGTCAGAGGAGACTCTGAAGCTTATTCTTGAATTGATGAAGTAAAAGAAATGAACAGAAGATTTCAAAGGGGGTCTCGAGAAGACAAAGTGAAGTATTATAATGACACGTGCAAAGAGCTTGAGATGCAAAACCAAAAGGGAAGAACACACGCAGCATTTCTCTAGCTGAAAGAACTGAAGAAAATTTCAACCCTTGAGTTGCAATAGTGAAGGGTTCTATGGGGAAAATATTAAACAACGCAGGAGGCATCAAAAGAAGATGGAAGGAATACAGAGTCATTACATCAAAAAAAAAATTAGTCGATGTTCAACCATTTCAAGGGGCAGCATATGATCAGGAACCGATGGCACTGAAGGAAGAAGTCCAAGCCGCTCTGAAGGCACTGGCAAAAAACAAGGCTCCAGGAATTGATGGAATATCAATTGGGATGTTTCAACAAACAGATGCAGCGCTGGAGGTGCTTTCTTGTCTATGCCAAGAAATATGGAAGACAGCTTCCTGGCCAACTGACTTGAAGAGATCCATATTTATGCCTATTCCCAAGAAAGGTGACCCAACTGAATGTGGAAGTTATAGAACAATATCATTAATATCAAACGCAAGCAAAATTTTGCTGAAGATCATTCAAAAACGGCTACAGCAGTATATCGACAGGGAACTGCCAGAAATTCAGGCCGGTTTCAGAAGAGGATGTGGAACCAGGGATATCATTGCTGATGTCAGGTGGATTCTGGCTGAAAGCAGAGAATACCAGAAGGATGTTTACCTGTTATTTTATTTACTACGCAAAGGCATTAGGCTGTGTGGACCGTAACAAATTATGGATAACATTGTGAAGAATGGGAATTCCAGAACACTTGATTGTGCTCATGAGGAACCTTTACATAGATCAAGAGGCAGTTGTTCGGACAGAACAAGGGAATACTGATTGGTTTAAAGGCAGGAAAGGTGTGCATCAGCATTGTATCCTTTCACCATACCTATTCCATCTGTATGCTGAGCAAATAATCTGAGAAGCTGGACTATATGAAGAAGAATAGGGCTTCAGAATTAGAGGGAGACTCATTAACAACTAGCGTTATGCAGATGACACAACCTTGCTTGCCGAAAGTGAAGAGAACTTGAAGCACTTACTAATGAAGATCAAAGACCACAGCCTTCAGTATGGATTACACCTCAACATAAAGAAAACAAAAATCCTCACAACTGGACCAATGAGCAACATCATGATAAACGGAGAAAAGATCGAAGTTGTCAAGGATTTCATTTTACTTGGCTCCACTATCAAAAGCCATGGAAGCAGCAGTCAAGAAATCAAAAGATGCATTGCATTGGGAAATCTGATGCAAAGGAACTCTTTAAAATGTTGAAGAGCGAAGATGTCACCTTGAAGACTAAGGTGCGCCTGACCCAAGCCATGGTATTTTCAATCACATCATATGCATGTGAAAGCTGGACAATGAATAAGGAAGACTGAAGAAGAATTGATGCCTTTGAATTGTGGCGGTGGTGAAGAATAGTGAATATACCATGGACTGTCAAAAGAATGAACAGATCTGTCTTAGAGTAAGTACAACCAGAATGCTCCTTAGAAGCAAGGATGGCAAGGCTGTGTCTTACATATTTTGGACATGTTGTCAGGAGGGATCAGTCCCTGGAGAAGGACATCATGCTTGGCAGAGTACACGGTCAGCAGAAAAGAGGAAGACCCTCAACGAGGTGGACTGACACAGTGGCTGCAACTATGAGCTTAAGTATAACAACGATTTTATGGATGGCTCAGGACCAGGCAGCGTTTCAATTGTGCATAGGGTTGCTATGAGTCGGAACCGACTTGACAGCACCTAACAACAACAAAAACAAAGAAGTTTATGACCAAAGAACAGAGAAAATATTTAGGATCAGTAGTTACAATTATAAAAAATTAAACTGACAAATTATAATCAAGACCTAAATAAATTTCCTTAGCATCCCTAATAATTTTATTTCAAAAGACTTGTTTTATTGTTCCTAGGTGGAATCAAGTCAGTGATGAGCCAAGCAACTAACTGAGATTTGCAGGGCTTCGGGGCAGAATTGAGGTAGGATTTACCTCAATGGTATAGCTTTCATCCAAGCAGATTATTTTACTGAGGTCCTATCAACGGAATATTATTGCTGATGTCGGGTGGATCCTGACTGGTAGAAGAGAATACAGGAAATATGTTTACCTGGGTTTTATTGCCTATGCTAATTCACTCAAGTGTGTGGATCATAACAAATTATGGATACCGTTGCAGAGAATAAGAATTCCAGAACACTTAATTGTGCTCATGAGCAAGCCGTACAAGAATCAAGAGGCAGTTTTTCGAAAAGAACGAGGGTATACCGCATGGTTTAAAGTCATGAAAGGTGTGCGTCAAGGTTGTATCCTTTAACCACACTTATTTAACCTGTATGCTGAGCAAATAATCTGAGAAGATGGACTATATGAAGAAGAATGGGGCATCAGGATTAGACAAAGACTCACTAACAATCTGCATTATGCAGATGACACAACCTTGCTTGCTGAAAGTGAAGAGGACTTGAAGCACTTATTGATGGAGATCAAAGACCACAGCCTTCAGTACAGATTACGCCTCAAAATTAAAAAACAAAAACAAAAAACCTCACAACTGGACCAATAAGCAGCATCACGATAAACGGAGAAAAGATTAAGGTTGTCAAGGATTTCATGTTACTTGGATCCACAACCAGCAGCCGTGGAAGCAGCAGTCAAGAAGTCAAAAGATGTATTGAAGAGCAAAGATGTCAGCTTGAGGACTAAGGTGCACCTGACCCCAGCCACGGTGCTTTCAGTCTTCTCATATGCATGTGAGAACTGGACAGTGACTAAGGAAGCCCAAAGAAGAATTGATGCCTCTGAATTGCAGTTTTGGTGAAGAATATCGAATATACCATGGACTGCCAAAATGGCGAACAAATCTGTCTTGGAAGAAGAAGTACAACCAGAATGCTCCTTAGAATCAAGGATGCTGAGACTACAGTCTCACACACTTTGAACACGTTGTCAGAAGGGAGCAGTTCCCAGAGAAGGACATGATGTTTGGTAGAAGCGGGTCAGGGAAAAAGAGGAAGACCCTCAAGGAGATGGACCGGACACAGTGGCTACAACAATGGGCCCAAGCATAGCAACAATGGTGAGGATGGCACAGCACCAGGCATTGTTTCATTCTGTAGTAGATGCAGTAGCTGTGGGCCAGAACTGACTCGACTACACCTAACAACTTAAATGGGAGATGCCTCAATGCATGGAAAAATGCAAGATGTTCTCTGCTAGGGACCTGAGTAAGTCGTGTACACTTACCTTCATAAACCCTTTTGGAAAGGCTTGGGTATATCACAAAACATAACTTAGGTTTACTGGAGCTGGAAGTCAAATGGTTGTTGTTGTTAGATGCTGTCCAGCGGATTCCAACTCATACCAGCCCTATGCACAACAGAATGCAACACTGCTTAGTCCTGTGCAACCTCATAATCATTGCTTTCCTTGAGCCCATTGTTGCAGCCACTGTGTCAATCCATCTCATTAACCGTCTTCCTCTTTCTGACTGGCCCTCTACTTTACCAAGCATGATGTCCTTCACGAGGGACTGATCCCTCCTGACAATGTGCCCAAAGTATGTGAAACGTAGTCTCGCCATCCTTGCTTCTAAGGAGCATTCTGGTTGTACTTCTTCCAAGATAGATTTGTTCCTTCTTTTGCAGCCCTTGGAATACCCGATATTCTTCTCCAACACCACAATTCAAGGTATCAATTCTTCTTTAGTCTTTCTTATGCATTGTCCGGAAAACCTGGTAGCATAGTGGTTAAGTGCTACGGCTTTAAACAAAGGGTCAGCAGTTCGAATCTACGAGGTGCTCCTTGGAAACTCTATGGGGCAGATCTACTCTGTCCTATAGGGTCGCTATGAGTCGGAATCGACTCGACGGCACCAGGGTTGTTTTTTTTTGTTTTTGGTATGCATTGTCCAGCTTTCAAATGCATATGAGAAGACTGAAAAACCATGGCTTGGGTCAGGCACACTTTAGGCCTCGAGGTGACATCTTTGCTTCTCAACACTTTAAAGAGGTCTTTTGCAGCAGATTTGCCCATCGCAATCCCTCTTTCAATTTCTTGAATGCTATTTCCACGGGTGTTGGTTGTGGATCCAAGTAAAATGAAATCCTTGACAACCTGAATCTTTTCCCTGTTTAACATGAAGCTGCTTTTTGGTCCAGTTGTGAGGATTTTTGTTGTCTTTTTGTTGAAGTGTAACCCATACTGAAGGCTGTGGTCCTTGATCTTTACCAGTAAGTACTTCAAGTCCTCTTCACTTTCAGCAAGCAAGGTTGTGTCATCTGCATAATGCAGATTGTTAATGAATCTTCCTCCATTCCTGATGTCCCATTCTTCTTCATATAGTCCAGTTTCTCAGAGTATTTACTCAGCATACAGATTGCATAGGTATGGTAAAAGGATACAGTCCTGATGTTCACCTTTCCTGACTTTAAACTATTAATGAGCCTTCCTCCATTCTTGATATATAAGGAGCACCTCGTAGATTCGAACTGCTGACCCTTTGTTCTTCTTCATGTATTCCAGTTTCTCAGATTATTTGCTCACCATACAGGCTGAATATGTATGATAAAAGGATGCAACCCTGAAGCTCACCTTTCTTGACTTTAAACCATGCACTATCCCCTTGTTCTGTTTGAACACTTGCCTCTTGATCAATGTGCAGATTCATCATGACAACAGTCAAGTGTTCCATAATTCCCATCCTCTGCAACGTTACCCATAATTTGTTATAATCCACAGTCGAATGCCTTTCCATTGTCAATAAAAAACAGGTAAACATATTTCTGGTGTTCTCTGCTTTCAGCGGGACCCATGTCCTCTTCTAAATCTGAATCGAATTTCTGGCAGTTCCCCGTTGACATACTGCTGCAGCTGCTTTTGAATAATCTTCCACAAAACTTTGCATGTGATATTAATGATATTGTTCCATAATTTCCACATTCAGTTGGATCACTTTTCTTGGGAATAGGCATAAATATGGATCTGTTCCAGTCAGTTGGCTGGGTACCTGTCTTCCAAATGTCTTGGCATAGGAGAGTGAGCACTTCCAGCGCTGCTTGTTTTCCGTCAATGCCTTCAGTGCAATTTGGATTTCTTCCTTCAGTGACATTGGTTCCTGATCAAATGTTACCTCCTGAAATGATTCACAGTTGATCAATTCTTTTTCATATACTGATTCTGTGTAATCCTTCTATCTTCTTTTGATGCTTCTTGTGTCATTTAATATTTTCCCATAGAATCCTTCAGTATTGCAATAGGAGGCTTGAATTCTTTCTTCAGTTCTTTCAGCACTAGAAATCCTGAGCATGTTCTTCCCTTTTGGTTTTCTATCTCCAGCTCTTTGCACATGTCATCATAATACTTTACTTTGTCTTCTTGATCCGCACTTTGAAATCTTTCGTTCAGCTCTTTTACTTCATCATTTCTTCCTTTTGCTTTAGCTACTTGGCGTTCAAGACCAAGTTTCAGAGTCTCTTCTGTCATCCATTTAGATTTTTTCTTTCTCTCCTGTCTTTTTAATGGCCTCTTGCTTTTCATGTATGATGTCCTTGATGTCATTCCACAACTTGTCTGGTCTTCAGTTATTAGTGTTCAACGCATCAAATCTATTCACGATGGCTCTAAATTCAGGTGTGATATACTGAAGATCGTACTTTGGCTGTCGTGGACTTGTTCTAATTTCCTTCAGTTTCAGCTTGAACTTGCATATAAGTAATTGATGGTCTGATCCGAAGTCAGCCCCTTGCCTTTTTCTGACTGATGATATTGAGCTTTTCCATTGTCTTCCCACAGATACAGTCTATTTGATTCCTGTGTATTCTATCTGGTGAGGTCCAAGTGTATAGTTGCCAGTTATGTTGGTGAAAAAAGGTATCTGCAATGAAGTTGCTGGTCTTGTTAAATTCAATTATGTGATGTCCAGCATTGTTTCTGTCAACAAGACCATATTTTCCAGCTACCTATCCTTCTTCTTTGTTTCCAGCTTTCGCATTCCAAACACCAGTAATTATCAGTGCATCCTGATTGCATGTTCATTCAATTTCAGACTGCAAAAGCTGGTAAAAATCTTCAATTTCTTCATCTTTCGCCTTAGTGGTTGGTGCGTAAATTTGGATAATAGTCATATTAACTGGTCTTCCTTGTAGGTGTGTGAATATTATCCTATCACTGACAGCATTGTACTACAGGATAGATCTTGAAATGTTCTTTTTGACGATGAATGTAATGCCATTCCTCTTGAAGTCATTGTTCCCTGCATAGTAGACCATATGATTGTCTGATTCTAAATGACCAGTACCAGGCCACTTCAGCTCACTAATGCCTAGGATACCAATGTTTAGGCATTCCATTTCATTTCTGATGATTTCCAATTTTCCTAAATTCATACTTCGTACTTCTAGGTTCCAAATATTAATGGACATTTGCAGCTGTTTCTTCTCATTTTGCGTCATGCCACATCAGCAAATGAAGGTCCTAAAAGCTTGCCTCCAGCCACATCATTAAGGTCAACTCTAGGGTGAGGAGGCAGCTCTTCCCAGTCGTATTTTGAGTGTCTTCCAACCTGAGGGGCTCATCTTCTGGCAGTATATCATACAGTTTTCCAGTGCTATTCATAAGGTTTTCACTGGCTAATTCTTTTTGGAAATAGACTGCCGGGTTCTTCTTCCTATTCTGTCTTATTCCGGTATCTCCACTGAAACGTGTCCACCATGAGTGACCCTGCTGGTATTTCAATACTGGTGGCAGAGCTTCCAGCATCACAGCAACACAAAAGCCCCCACAGTGCAACAAGCTGTCTCAAATGGTAATCATGCCTTTTTATAAAGCCTTGGACCAGTTTAAATTACACCAGTACAATTTGTTTTCGAACATTTAATGGGATTACTCTCTTTTGTCATTTTCACCTGAGGCATTTTATTTTTTTATTGTGTTTTAAATGAAGCCTCACAGAACAAATTAGTTCTCATTACACATTTAATATACACATTGTTTTGTGACCTTGGTTGGCAACCCCATGACGTATCACCACTTTCCCTTCTTGACCTTGGATTCCCCATTTCCATTCATCCAGATTTCCTTTCCTCTCCTTCTTTCTTGCCCTTGTTCATGGGCTGGTGAACTCATTTAGTCTCACATACGTGGTTCAGCTACACTTATTTTGTTTTTTTTATGAGCCTGTCTAATCTCTGGCTGAAGGGTGAACCTCAAGAGTGACTTCAGTACTGAGTTAAAAGGTTCTCTGGGAGCCATACTCTGGGGGTTTCTCCAGTCTCCATCAGACCAATAAGTCTGCTCTTTTTTTGTGAGTTAGAATTTCTTTCAAGATTTTTCTCCAGCTCTGTGCAGGACTCTCTATTGTGATCTCTATCAGAGCAGTCAGTGGCAGTAGTTGAGCACCATCTAGTTGTGCTGGGCTCAGTCTGTCACCTGAGGCATTTTTAAGGAGTTTTCTCAAGTGTCTTCTGTGCTCATTAATATGTCAACTTTTAGGGCGCCAGCTTTGATAAATGATATTGTCCTTGAAAAATAAGCAGGTCATTCAGGTTTTCAAGTTTATTTCCAAGGGCTTTAGCAAAATGCTCCCTGCAAGTTTTCTTTAAACTTACATTTATTTCTCTAAAAAAAAGAAAAAACTCTACCTGCTTTTATTTCTCCTGTATAATTTCTCATTATATATTTCAGGCTTCTTCTCCCCCCATTAATTTGGTAGCTAAAGATATAAGCTCTTAGAGTTTTTAAGAGCTCTAAGATTTTTTTATTTCCTAAAAAATTAATGTTTTCTCTTTAGTCCTAATTGTCTTTTCTTTTGCTCTTTTTTCTAGTTTCTACAATTATAAGCTTGATTTAGTTTTTTTTTTTACTAATTCCTTTAAGTGGTACATTATTTTTCGCCAAATATTCCCTTAAATCAGTGCTTTAGGTGTTTTTAAATGTTACCAATATTGTAATTTTCTGTGCAGTTTTTCGAACTAATTATTTTACAAAGATTCAGGAGGTATTTTTAAAAGGTTCCTAAATTTTGGTGATCTATCCTCTTTAAAATTTACATTATTATGTTTTACTGAGGTAATTTGCTTGAATTATTTCTACTTTTGATTTTTGCGGCTTTCTTCTGTTGTCTAAACATATGGCCAGATTTTGTTGCTGTGCCATGTACTCTTGAAACAAGAATTCATACATATTATATAGAGGATATATGACATATATGTCAAAAAGATCAACCACACTAATTATGCTATTTAGAGCACTCATATTATTAATTTTTTAAATGATGGTAAGTATACATATAGAAACGCTGGTAACAAAGTGGCTAAGAGCTACAGCTGTTACCCTAAAGGTCGGCAGTTTGAATTCCCCAGGCGCTCCTTGAAACCATATGGGGCAGTTCTACTCTGTCCTATAGGGTTGCTATGATTCAGAATCAACTCATATAAGTCCTGGTGGCACAGTGCATAAAACCTATGGCTACTAACCAAAAGGTCAACAGTTTGAATCTACCAGCCACTCCTTGGAGGCTCTATAGAGCAGTTCTACTCTGTCCTATACGGTTGCTATGAGTCGGAATCCACGCGACAGCAATGGGTTTTATTTGGTTTTGGAAGTATATATAAAGCAAAATATTTTACATTTTAACCTTTTTTACATGTACATTATGTTCATCATGATGTTGTGTAGCCATCAGCACTACCTAGTTTCAGTTTTTTCATCATCCTTAACAGAAGCTCAGTGCCCCTTAAGCAATGACTCCGTATTTCCTCCTCCTTCCACCTCTTATTTTTTTTTTTCCACCTCTAGTAGTTTTTTTTTTAGTAGTGACTAATAAACTCTGGTCTGTATATACCTACCTTTCCTAGATATTTCATATACGTGAGATCATACATTATTTCTCCTTTTGTGAATGACTTATTTCACTCAGAATAATGCTTTCAAGGTTTACCCATGTGGTAGCATGTATCAGGATTTCATTTCTCCTATTTGAACTGTCCTACTATAGAAGAGAGGTCGATTAAATTTTTTGTTTAAAATTTTTGCTTATTTCTTCTCAATTTTTTATAAGACAGTGATTTTTCTTTTTTTGCTATTTAGACATTTATAAGATTTCATGACAGCTTAAAAGTTAACTTGTTTAATTCATTTTTTGCTGAATTTAATCTGTTAGATGTTAATTTCCTAACCCAACACAAGGCTCATGGAAAACCTGAAGATCTCATAGACATTAAAGAAGTTAAATTTGTAAGTTAATTGTCTACATAAAATGCAAAGCCCCAGTTAAATATTTCGTTCTGAGTGGCATTCAATAAGCTTTAGAATACATGCAGAGTAATTTATAAAATTTATACCAGAAAATAAAGTGGAGGACCCAAATAGCCTTCACACCAATTTGGACAAGAGCAGTGAGAAAATGAATGCTTTTCGTCCCATAAGCTTACAAATCTAGATGCAGTCATTCCGTGTAATATGTGAGCTAATGGATTCCAATTTGGTATTAAAAAGAAAAAAAAAACTTATGATAAATAATATTTATTTCAAAATTCAGTTTTGGAAGAAAGATAGAAAGTCTATAATTGTTTTTTTGTGTGAAATCTGGCACATATTTAAAGTAGAGCTAAAACCAGTCCCACAAAATCTCTTATTTCCCAGTCATTTGGCTAAACTAACATTACCCTGATACCAAACCAGATAAAACATTACAAGAAAAGAAAACTACAAATAAAAATCTCCAGTAAACATGCATTCCCAAATTCTCATTGAATTTTTCAAGAGACTGAATCCCATGATGTTTGAAAAGGATAGTACATTATGGGCCAATGGCATTTTTCACCAAGCGTTCACAAGTCATATAGCATTTGAAAGTCAATTATCAAAACTCTCCCTTTAAGCAATGTCAAAAATGAAAAATCACTTGATCATCTCAATAGATGCACCAAAAGCCTTTTAGGAAATCTCATATGCATTACATAGGAAAACTCTCAGTGAAGCGAGAATAGAAGAAACTTTCTCAACTTGATAAAAGCCAAACCAAACTCGTTGCCTTCCAGTCGATTCCAACTCACGGCAAACCTGTAGGACACAGTAGAACTGCCCCATAGAGTTTCCAAGGAGCGCGCGGTGGATTTGAACTGCCGACCTTTGGGTTAGCAGCCATAGCACTTAAGAACTATTCCACCAGAGTTTCCTGGTAGTCTGTACCAGGATAAACAAAATCTACTTGATAAAAACTTGATAAAGGACATCTACAAAAAAAACCAAAAACAACTACCACTTAAAAAAAAAGTTAATGTAGAAAGATCAAATGCTTTCCTCCTAACTTAAAAAAAAAGACAAGGATGTCCGTTCTCACCTCCTGAATGCCACATCTGCTGTTGGCTCCAGAAAGTGCAATAAGGAAGGAAATATAAATGAAAGGGATGCAAAATACAGCTGTTTATCTACAGATGACATAATCACCTCTGTAGAAAATCTGATGGAATCTGAAAAACACTGCCAAATTAGTGAGTTTACCAAAGTTGTAGGACATAAGTGCAACATAGAAAAATCAATTATATTTCTACACACTAGTGAAGAGCAATTATAAAATAAAATTTTAAAACACCACTTACAATATCGTAAGCATAGAATATATTTAGGGATAAAACTGGCAAAAGATGTGCAAGACATGTACATGAGAGAGTACAAAGTTTTGCTGAAAGAAATTAAAAGAGATCTAAATAACTGGGGAAATACACTGTGCTCATGTTTGGGAAGGCTCAAAATTATTAAGATGTCAATATTCCCCCACACAATTTCTGAACTGTGTGAAGTCCCAGTTAGAATCCCAGCAGACCTGTGTTCGTAAATCAACAAGTTCATTCTAAAGTTCATACAGAAATAGAAAGGAGCAAAAATCAAGGAGATGCTGAAAAGAACATTAAATTAGGAGGAATACTACTACCCAGTTTCAAGTCTAATAATAAAAATAGAATAATCTAGATCATGTGATATTCTCACAAACACATACAGACCAATGGAATACATTAGAAATTCCAGAATAGACCCACACAACTTATTTCTGATGAATCAAGGGAGAAAAAATTGTCTTTTCAGTATGGTGCTGCAACAGTTGAATATTTATATGTGACAAGAATACCTTTGATCCACACCTTGCAGTACACGTAAATATTAACTCAAAATTTATAATAAAGCAGAAACCACAACCTAAAATATAAAACTACATGAAGAAAGCATGTGACTCTGGATTTCTTGGTACCGCAGGAAAGCACAACGCACAAAAGAAAACAAGGTAGTATGTTGGAGTTCATAAAAATTAAAGACTTCAATCCAAACCCTTCAGTAAATAACTGTGGTTCAGGCTGATGGAAATAGTGTGAATGGGGACTGTGCTATGACAGATATAAATTTCTCCCTTCTGTCTTGAAGAGGGTAGGAAGAAAATGGGAAAAGGAAGGAAGGAGAAGGACAAAGAAGGGATGGAACATTCAGAATTCATTAATTTGTATTTCTGCAGTTCTTGTGCTTATGGTAGAGAACTCTCAGGGGGATGAAAGAGAAACACACAATCACATACACCTACACACACACTCTCATGTACACACTCACACATACAACAATGAACTTACTGAGGACATCTCCATTTGTTTTTTGGCCCGAGCCAAAAAGAGAGTCAATGTATTTCTGGTCCTCCTGCCAAAGGCAGAGGGGGAAAAACCCGCCCAGCACCAGGTCCCTATCACTATAGACACTGGCCTTAGGGAAACTAAAACACTCAGCATAATCCAGACTGCATACAGTGGGTAAATGCAGCAGAAATAGGATCAGATACACCAGAGAGAACGACATGGCAGGGTCTGTCCTGCTTAAAGACACAGCCCTGTTTCTAAAGGGAGCCCAGGAGATCAAGGAGCTGGTGGTGATGGTAGACTCATTCCTCGGCTGGGAAGATTTCTTCCTGTGTAGGCACAGGATAAGCCCACTATAGTCCCTCCCTCATCCTGTGGAAATACAGGGAGACATGTGCCAGGCTGAGGCCCAGAAGAAGGGCATAGCTAGAAGAAGCTATGAACAGAAAGGGGAGATTTCTACGGGCTTCATGGTGCTGAGACTTCACCCTCCTGACACAATGATCACAGCAGCTTCAACTCCCCATCTTTTCCCTGCTTCACTCAGTCCCCTTCAGGAGCTCTGGGGATAACCCTGCCCTGAGGCTCTGCACCTGTACCCCACACACACACCTGGTGAAAAACATGTTTTGTGACTCTCCTTTTCCTTTAACGTCTAGGATTCCATCAGGTTCTATGGTCAACAAGGCTTCGGGGACCACCTCATCCTGAGACAGATGGTTCTGCAAATCTCTGCATGTCCCTGCAAGGAGCTGGGGTGATTGTGACAGAACACATCTCTGAGGGATTTGTCAGGGTTAGAAGGAGTCAGTGTTTTAATCAGCAACTGGCCTTGTAGCGTAATTGCACCTGATGCTTTGGCATAAACCATTGATGGTGATGACCTGTGCATCCACAGAAAGCACTCACCACCATGTCAGAGCAACACTCACAGGTCCACATACCCTCCTGGCAGAAAGGGGTGTCATGATTACAGTGCAGTAGGATATGTCCCAGGGAAGAACAGAGGCAGCCCCTTGCACCAAATTGACCTACCTCTTCCTCAGTCTGGTGACAAGTGCTGTGCCCACTCACCTGGGCTCCCTGATAATTCTGGCACCATGTCCTCATTTTTTTTTTTACTTGGTTTAACATGTCCCAACTAAGAGGAACCCTACTCTTGACCCACATCTCTCTCCTCTTTTCATGCCACTTTCCCTCCCCTACGTTTCTTTATGTGAATACTCTTTCTTTGGCACTCCAAGTCTGGAAGCCTGATGCAGAGGAGGAAGAACAGCCTATATTTCAAGGAAAGTGTCTCCAGAAGATGCTTATAACAAACAATGCAGCTCATTAAATTCTTCTCATGGTACATCCAGATTTACAATGGGGCACATCGATTTCTAGTTGAAATGTGTCATTGTTTCAAAGCCATGGCTGATTTTTGCCCATTTTTATTCTATAGGTTCCTGTAAGAGCACAACTGTTTATTGTTCAACACTGTATGTCCTCAGAGGGTGTCAGAAGTGGCTGAGCTGGGATCAAAGCTCATTTTTAGATGATTTCAGGTGGTTTTGCAAGCACCAGTGTATACAGACACATGTCATCATTTAATTTGCTTTGAGTAACATTTTTTCTTCTGTAAGCCTATAAATACTCCTACCTTCCTTCAAAACTCAGATCAAATGACTCCTTATTTTTGTAGACTTCCCTGGCTTCATCTATCATTCACTGAATTATTCCTCTTCCCTCCTTCCCAAAATACCTGTTGGATTCCTAACCCCTGTATCTTTTGGATGTAATCCTGTTTGTAAATAAAGTTTTCCTTGTATGTTAATGAGACCATTTGGATGTAGGGTATGTCCAAAATTCAATCACTTCTGAGTTATAAGGGGCCACATAGAGAAGGAAGCATTAATGGGAGAAAAATAGCTACCATGTGAAGATCATCAAGGAACTCAGGAATTCAGGGGCAGATGCTGAAAGAGACAAGGATCTTCCCCTAGAACCAACAGAGAGAGAGCCTTCCTCTAGAGCTCACGCCCTAAGTTTAGACTTCTAGCATCCTAAACTGTGAGAAAATAAGTTTCTGTTCTTTGAGAACATTCACTTGTGGCATTTCCATTAAAGCAGCACTAGGAAACTACACCACCATTCCAGGCAAAATCATGCGCTCTATCATCTCGTTATTCAAAACATCAGATATTACATCACCGATCATACTGTACTGAATTGATTTGATTATCTGCTTATTTTCCCTATGAAACTAAGTTCTTTCATGATCAGACCAAGTTATCTTTATAAATATGGTCTTACATCACAGGTTGTCTTTGGCAAATGCCAGTGGATGCTGTTTCTTACCACCATAGTGCCTGTTTCTACAGAAGAGGATCTTACTTCACTCATTATTAGTCTCTTCCACTGAACTCTGGTTTCCGAAAAAAGCTAGAACCAGTTCTGTGTCCAGATCACCACTATAACCATGGTGTCCAACACACACACACACACACACACACAAAACCCTACCACATTTAAGTAGATTTCAACTCCTAGTGACCCTGTAGGACAGAGTAGAAATGCCCCACAGGGTTTCCAAAACCATAAATCTTTATGGAAGCAGGCTGCCACATCTTTCCCCTATGGAGCGGCTGCTGGCTTTGAACCACCTACCTTTCCTGTGGAAGCTGACTGCTTAATCACTGCCCTATGAGGGCTCTTAGTGTCCAAAACAGTGATCAACAAACATTGTTGAATGAATGAATGATGGACTGGGACTCATTCATGAAAGCCTTGATGTGATGGCAAATCTAAGATGGGAGTAGTCGATGGATTACGAGCCATTACTGAGAGAAAACAGGTTGTACAGGAAGGAATTATGGTTCAGGAGAAACAAGCAGAGAGAGAGAGACAGTTGTTGGGCAACAGAAAAAACCTGACCAAGTTTCTGGATTAATCAGGTCAAAGAGATCAAAAGATATCCTCCTCTAAGTCTCATCTTTATCTACTTGTCCTAAGCATGCCAGCCTGGCCATGTCTCAACAAGGCTTACTTTCAGTGGGACATTTCCCATTAAGGGCATTACTGAGTCCACCAAAGTTGACCCGCATGTCCTTAAATGGTAGCTTCTCTAATTACTTGAAGCGGTGATGGACGTTGCTTTGGTAGCAATGCTGTGAACTACACAATAACTCAAAACATTCTAGGTTTGTCTGAGTGATGTGGCATTGCAGAAGTGAAAATAATTTATTCCTGAGTGAAGTGTATTCCTCCTCCTGGTCTTTAGGTCATCCTCCTTGTTCACCAATATTTTTAGAGACTGAAAATGAGCTAAGCAGAATGCCTTACCCCTGCCCTTCAACTGGGGAAAGGCTACCCACAGGCCACTCTATTCCAACTCAT
Source organism: Elephas maximus indicus (assembly GCF_024166365.1). Classification (NCBI taxonomy): domain Eukaryota; kingdom Metazoa; phylum Chordata; class Mammalia; order Proboscidea; family Elephantidae; genus Elephas; species Elephas maximus. Next base: position 16,712,890 of record NC_064821.1, read on the forward strand.
GCAACTAAGCCTCCAGTGAAAGCTGTGTAATGACCACCATTTTCTCCCTACAGAGTTTGACTCCAGTGTGCTACCAACCAAGTGCTGCTCTATAGTTTAGGCTACTTGAGTACTCATCAAGACCCCCTTTTTTTTTAACCTATGCAGATCCTCTAGATTGTGTCATATACCAAATTCTTGTCTAGATTTGAGAACAATCATATCTTTGTGCTTCCTGTCATGGCTTGCTGCTTTCAGCCCCATCACCTCTTACATTTCTTCTGGGAAAAGTCTCCTTCGTGACTCTGCAGCCTGTTTGGGATCCCACCTCCACCTGAACCCCACAATGCCTGGTTTGGGGAGTATAGTGATATTTTGCTGGGGCTATTTTCATTTTTGTTTTTTAATTGTGGTTTTGGCAAAGAACATTGACTATATCACAGACTGCCTGAAAAACAAACAAATCCATCTTAGAAGAAATACAACCAGAATGTTCCTTAGAAGGGAGGAGGGTGAGACTTAGGCTCAATTACTTTAGGCATGCCATTAGGAAAGACCAATTGCTAGAAAAGAACATCATAGTTGGTAAAGTAGAGGGTCAGTAAAAACAAGGATAAGCCTCCCTGAGATGGACTGACACATTACTCTCAACAACGGTCTCAAACATATCAAAGATCATGTATATCGTATAGCACTAGAGAAGATTTTGTTCTGCTATAGATTAAGTTGCGATGACCTGGAGCCAATGAAGTAGCAGCTAACAACAACAACAATAACATCTTCACGTTCCTAGCTCGAATAAGATCAATTAATACAACTATTATTCAAATCTTAAAGGAACAAAGTATAATTTCTTGAAGAATTATCTGTAGAATTGCCCAGGATTGATGAACTGTGGAAAGATTAGATGAAATCATTGTTATTGCTTTCAGAAGCTAAACAAAACAATGATGATTTCTTGAAAGACAAATTACCGGAAAAAAAAAAAAGAGAGAAGAAAAAAGAGGGAAAGGGAATGCTATCTATAAAGAGATGGCTGAAATCTGTAACCTCTTGTGTTTACATTGTATCTAAGCATAATAAGGACTTAGACCATTAATAATTAAGATTTTTTATGGTCTATGGGGGAAGCCTTGATGGTGTAGTGGTTAAGAGCTACACCTGCTAACCAAAAGGTCGGCAATTCAAATCCACCAGGTGCTCCTTGAAAACTCTATGGGTTAGTTCTACTCTGTCCTGTAGGGCTGCTATGAATGGGAATCGATGGCAATGGGTTTGTTTGTTTTGGTGTTTTTTTTTTTTGGGTTTATGGAGGATAATCAAATATAAACTTAAAAAGTCAATCCATTAAATCATTCAGTGTACTCACTCTAATGTTTCATGAATAATTAAACCCAGATTAAAACACACACAGACACACACACATAACTATAGCATATATGAACCCGATTCTTCCTATGGGAAATTGTCTTAGTCATCTAACTAAAACCAAAACCCACTGCTGTTGAGTTGATTCTGGCTCATAACGACCCTTTAGAATACAGTAGAGCTGCCCCATAGAGTTTCCAAGGAGCCCCTAGTGGATTTGAACTGCCAACCTTTTGGTTAGCAGCCACAGCTTTTCCCCACTAGGCCACCAGGGTTTTCCTTAGTCATCTAGTGCTGCTCTGACAGAAATACCACAAGTGGGTGGTTTTAACAAAGAGAACGTTATTTTCTCACAGCTTAGTAGGCTACAAGTACAAATCTAGGGCATCAGCTCCAGGGGAAGGCTTTTTGTCTCTGTCTGCTCTGGAGGAAGGCCCTTGCCATCAATCATTCTATGGTCAAGAAGCTTCTCCGCACAGAGCCCCAGATCTAAAGTATGCGCTCTGTTCCTGGCACTGCTTTCTTGGTGGTATGAGGTCCCCCTGTCTATCTGCTACATTATCTCTTTTATATTTCAAAAGAGATTGGCTTAAGACACGATCTAGAGATGGGGCCAAGATGGCAGAGTAGTTAGACACTTCCTGTGGTCCCTCTTACACCAAAGACCCAACAAAAACAAGTGAGTTGATTATATATGACAATCTAGAAGCCCTGCCCCCATGTGTCTGTCAGTTTGTCATACTGTGGGAATTGATGGAATATTAATTGAGATGTTTCAACAAACAGATGCAGCGCTGGACGTGCTTACTTGTCTATGCCAAGAAATATGGAAGACAGCTTCCTGGCCAACTGACTGGAAAGATCCATATTTATGCCTATTCCCAAGAAAGGTGATCCAACCGAATGTGGAAGTTATAGAACAATATCGTTAATATAACATACAAGCAAAATTTTGCTGAAGATCATTCAAAAACGGCTACAACAGTATGTCGACAGGGAACTGCCAGAAATTCAGGCCGGTTTCAGAAGAGGATGTGGAACCAGGGATATCATTATCGATGTCAGATGGATCCTGGCTGAAAGCAGAGAATACCAGAAGGATGTTTACCTGTGTTTTACTGACTATGCAAAGACATTCGACTGTGTGGATCATAACAAACTATGGATAACACTGCAAAGAACGGGGATCCCAGAACATTTAATTGTGCTCATGAGGAACCTTTATATAGATCAAGAGGCAGTTGTTCGGACAGAACAAGGAGATACTGACCGCTTTAAAATCAGGAAAGGTGTGCGTCAGGGTTGTATCCTTTCACCATACCTATTTAATCTGTATGCTGAACAAATAATCCAAGAAGCTGGACTATATGAAGAAGAACAGGACATCAGGATTGGCGAAAGACTCATTAACAACCTGCGTTATGCAGATGACACAACCTTGCTTGCTGAAAGTGAAGAGGACTTGAAGCACTTACTAATGAAGAGCAGAGACCACAGCCTTCAGTATGGATTACACCTCAACATAAAGAAAACAAAAATCCTCACAACTGGACCAATGAGCAACATCATGATAAACAGAGAAAAGATTGAAGTTGTCCAGGATTTCATTTTACTGGGATCCACAATCAACACCCACGGAAGCAGCAGTCAAGAAATCAAAAGATGCATTGCAGTGGGTAAATCTGATGCAAAGGACCTCTTCAAAGTGTTGAAGAGCAAAGATGTCACCCTGAAGACTAAGGTGCGCCTGACCCAAGCCATGGTATTTTCAATCACATCATATGCATGTGAAAGCTAGACAATGAATAAGGAAGACTGAATAAGAATTAACACCTTTGAATTGTGGTGTTGGTGAAGGATAGTGAATATACCATGGACCGCCAAAAGTACGAACATATCTGTCTTGGAGGAAGTACAGCCAGAATGCTCCTTAGAGGCAAGGATGGCGAGACTGCATCTTACATACTTTGGACATGTTGTCAGGAGGTATCAGTCCCTGGAGAAGGACATCATGCTTGGCAGAGTACAGGGTCAGAGGAAAGAGGAAGACCCTCAACAAGGTGGACTGACACAGTGGCTGCAACGAACTCCAGCATAACAACGATTGTAAGGATGGCGCAGGACCGGGCAGTGTTTCGTTCTGTTGTGCACAGGGTCGCTATGAGTTGGAACCAACTCAACGGCACCTAACAACAACAACGGAAGCCCTGAACGTCAAAGGTAAACTTGAGGAACTGGACTGAGTGGCAGGCGGTGGGAGAGACATCTCAGAAGCAATGAGGAGTTGCCAGACCTGACTTGGTCAGAACTGGCACCCTGCAGGGTGGATCACCTGGCATGTGCAGTGAGGCAAGCAGTGGTCCTCGGGACACATTTTCCACATCGGGAGAGACTGAGCAGTGGAGAGTTTACTCAAGCCTTCAGAGCCAGTGAAAAGCGATACCCAATAGGCAAAAGATAAGTATATGAGTCCAACGTACCACATGGTTCAAAAAACACCCCCTTTGGGAACAACCTCTCTCCCATTTACCTGTACCCTCCATGCTCTGCTGGTGATTGCCAACTCCCCTGGGCCAGAAGTAGGACCCATCGTGCGCCCTGAGCCATTCTCCCATCTATGGAAAGGAAACAAATTAACATGAAAAAAATAATCTGCCAGCTCCCCTAAGCCCGGAACTCAAGGAAAGCATGGTCCCTTTGCCTAGGCACAGGCATAAGGGGTGCACGGACTTTGAATTCCTTTCACTCCTGCAGTCTTGTATGAGCTATTTTAACAGCATAGGCCCTCATTACCACAGTACAACAGGATATATACCTGAAGCCTATTTTCAGCTGTATCAGCTATAAAGTGGGATGGCAGATCTGTGACATTAAGAATGGTCCTCCACTTGAGACTATGTTGGCATCTCCTGCCTGGAGGGGAGAAGAGAGGGTGGAGGGGGTTAGAAGCTGGTGAAAAGGACACGAAAAGAGAGAGTGGAGGGAGAGAGCAGGCTGTCTTATTAGGGGGAGAGTAACTGGGAGTGTGTAGCAAGGTGTATATGGGTTTTTGTGTGAGAGACTGACTTGATTTGTAAATTTTCACTTAAAGCACCACAAAAATTATTTAAAAAAAAAAAAGAATGGTCCTCACCTACCCACATCAGGGGCCTGAGGACTAGTGGCTCTACACACACCACCTAGCCTCCTGTGACAACGGTCCAGGAATAAGTTGTGCCTTCCAGTCCTTATGCCAACAGCATTGGGTACCCATAGTCCAGCTACAAAACCTGCCCACCTACGTGCTCTAGGGAAGAGGGACACGCTTTCCTCCCACACACTCAGAGGCAGCTGTCAGCCCCCTATCTTGCTTAGTGCATGACCCCACACTGCAGCCAGGTGCCTGTGCCTACTCCAATAAAACCTGCCCATCTAGGTCTGTATGTGAGAGCATGAACCACACACTTCGTGACTGACTACCTGGACACCTGAGCTGAATCCATACAGGAAAGGTAAATTAACTCCTGGGCTCTTATACCTAATAATAGTTCTAACAACCTGGTGACACGATGTGACCTTCAAAGGCACCAATAATCAAATTAGCTCACATGACCAGCCTATTTTGGTATATCAAAAACAAAGCAAAAAGCTAGGACACAGTAAGCAAACATAAAATAATAGAATAACTTATTAATAGCTTGGAGACAACAGTCAATATCAAATCAATATCAAATATTAAGTTTTAATACCACAGATATACCATATATCCAGTATATATAAATATATACAGTATAACTAGTAAGCACAGCATGCACAGACTTACGGTAACCAAGGTACTCATGGGCTTAACTGTGTTTGTTTACCAATCTGTAGTGAACAATTTCACATGCAATTCAGCATATGGGTAACAACAACAAAGAAGATATTTAAGATCCATAACTACCATTATGAAAAATTAAATTGACACCTTATTATCAAGACCTAAATAAATACCTTCAGCATTTATAACAATTTTATTTCAAAAGCATTATTTTGTTCTTGTTAGGTGGCATCAAATCAATAATGATCCAAGCAACCAACTGAGGTTTGCAGAACTTTGGAACTGAATCAAGGTGGGATTTACCTCAATGGTATAACTTTCATCTAGACAGATTCTGTCTCTGAGATCCTATAAACGGGATATTATTGCTGATGTCAGATGGGTCCTCCCTGAAAGCAGAGAATACCAGAAAGACTTCTACCTGTGTTTTATAGACTGCACAAAGGCATTCAACTGTGTGGACCATAACAAATTATGGCTAATATTTGGAAGAATGGGAATTCCAGAACACTTAACTGCTTATGAAGAGCCTGTATTAGATCAAGAGGCAGTCATTCAAACAGGACAAGGGGATAGTTCATGATTTAAAGTCAGGAAAGGTGTGTGATAGGGTTGTATCCTTTCACCATACCTATTCAATCTGTATGCTGAGCAAATAATACCAGAAGCTGGACTACAGGAAGAATAGAGCATTAGGATTGGAGGAAGTCTCATTAACAACCTGCATAATCCAGATGACACAACCTTGCTTGCTGAAAGTAAAGAGGACTTGAAACCCTTACTGATGAAGATCAAAGACCACAGCCTTCAATATGGATTACACCTCAATGCAAAGAAAACAAAATCCTCACAGCTGGACCAATAAACAACATCATGATAAATGGAGAAAAGGTTGAGGTTGTCAAGGATTTCATTTTACTTGGACCCACAATCAACACCCACGGAAGCAGCAGTCAAGAAATCAAGACTCATTGCATTGGGAAAATGGGCTGCAAAAGACCTCTTTAAAGTGTTAAAAGCAAAGATACCACTTTAGGGACTTAGGCGTGCCTGACCCAAGCCATGGTGTTTTCAGTTTCCTCATATGCATGCAACAGGTGGACGATGAATAAGGACGACTGAGGAAGAACTGATACCTCTGAACTGTGGCCTTGGCAAAGAATACTAAATATATATACCATGGACTGCCAAAAGAAGGAACAAATCTGTCTCAGAAGAACTACAGCCAGAATGCTCCTTAAGAGCAAGGATGGCGAGAGCACATCTCACCTACTTTGGCCATATTATCATGAGGTACCAGTCCCTAGAGAAGGACAGCATGCTTGGTAAAGTAGAGGGTAAGCAAAAAAAAAAAAAAAAAAGAGGAAGCCGAAGAAAGAAGTGGATTGACAGAGTGGCTGCAACAATGGGCCCAAGCATAGGAAGGACTGGGCAGTGTTTCATTCTGTTTTGCATATGGTCGTTTTGGCTGGGAACATACTCGATGGCACCTAAGAACAATGACATAAGTGGGAGGTGCATCAATGCATCGAAAAATGTAAGATGTTCTCTCCTAGGGACCCAAGTAAGCAGTGCACACTCATCTTTAGAAACCATTTTGGAGAGGTGTGTGTGTATCACAAAACATGATCTAGTTTTTATGGGAGCTGGAAGTCAAATAGTAAGCACGTCTTTTTTTTTTTTTTCTAAACCCTTGTTGTTGTTGTTTTTGTTAGGTGCCCTCAACTTGGTTCCAATTCATAGTGACCTTATACACAACAGAACAAAAAACTGCCCAGTCCTGCAGCACCCTTACAAATGTTGTTATGCTTGAGCTCATTGTTGCAGCCACTGTGTCAATCCACCTTACTGAGGGTCTTCCTCTTTTCCGCTGACCCTGTACTTTACCAAGCATGATGTCCTTCTCCAGGGACTGATACCTCCTGACAACATGTTCAAAGTATGTAAGATGCAGTCTTGAAATCCTTGCTTCTAGGGAGCATTCTGGTTGTACTTCTTCCAAGACAGATTTGTTCATTCTTTTGGCAGTCCATGGTATATTCACTATTCTTCGCCAACACCACAATTCAAAGGTGTTAATTCTTATTTAGTCTTCCTTATTCATTGTACAGCTTTCACAAGCATATGATGCGATGGAAAATACCATGGCTTGGGTCAGGCACATCTTAGTTTTCAAGGTGACATCTTTGTTCTTCAAAACTTTCAAGAGGTCCTTTACATCAGATTTACCCAATGCAATGCGTCTTTTGATTTCTTGACTGCTGCTTCCATGGTTGTTGATTGTGAAGCGAAGTAAAATGAAATCCTTGACAACTTCAAGCTTTTCTCCGCTTATCATGGTGTTGCTCATTGGTCCAGTTGTGAGGATTTTTGTTTTCTTTATGTTGAGGTGTAATCCATACTGAAGGCTGTGGTCTCTGCTCTTCATTAGTAAGTGCTTCAAGTCCTTTTCACTTTTGGCAAGCAAGGTTGTGCCATCTGCATAACACAGGTTGTTAATGAGTCTTCCTCCAATCCTGATGTCCTGTTCTTCTTCATATAGTCTAGCTTCTCAGACTATGTGCTCAGCATACAGACTGAATAGGTATGGTGAAAGAATACAACCCTGACACACACCTTTCCTGCCTTTAAACCAATCAGTAACCCCTTGTTCTGTCTGAACAACTGCCTCTTGATCTATGGAAAGTTTCTTCATGAGCACATTCAAGTGTTCTGGGATTCCCATTCTTCTCAATGTTGTCCATAATTTGTTATGATCCACACAGTCTAATGCCTTTGCATAGTCAATAAAACAGGTAAACATCCTTCTGGTATTCTCTGCTTTCAGCCAGGATCCATCTGACATCAGCAGTGATATCCCTAGTTCCGCGTCCTCTTCTGAAACCGGCCTGAATTTCTGGCAGTTCCCTGCCGATATACTGCTGCAGCTGTTTTTGAATGACTTCAGCAAAATTTTGCTTGCGTGTGATATTAATGATATTGTTGTATAATTTCCACATTCAGTTGGATCACCTTTCTTGGGAATAGGCATAAATATGGATCTCTTCCAGTCAGCTGGCCAGGAAGCTGTCTTCCATATTCCTTGGCATAGACAAGCGAGTGCCGCCAGCACTCCATCCATTTGTTGAAACATCTCAATTGATGTTGCACCAATTCCTGGAGCCTTGTTTTTCACCAATGCCTTCAGAGCAGCTTGGACTTCTTCCTTCAGTACCATCGGTTCCTGATCATCGGCTACCTCTCGAAATGGATGACCATCGACTAATTCTTTTTGGTTTGATGACTGTCTGTATTTCTTCCATCGTCTTTTGATGCTTCCTGCATCATTTAGTATTTTCCCCATGGAATCCTTCACTATTGCAACTTGAGTCTTCAATTTTTTTCTTGAGTTCTTTTGGCTTGAGAAATGCCGAGCGTGTTCTTCCCTTTTGGTTTTCCATCTCCAGCTCTTTGCACATGTCATTATAATACTTTACTTTGTCTTCTTGAGACGACCTTTGAAATCTTCTGTTCAGCTCTTTTACTTCATCAATTCTTCCTTTTGATTTAGCTCCTTGACATCTGAGAGCAAGTTTCAGAGCCGCCTCTGAGTTCCACCTTGGTCTTTTCTTTCTTTCCTGTCTTTCCAATGACCTCTTGCTTTTGTCATGGATGATGTCCTTGATATCATTCCACAACTTGTCTGGTCTTCGGTCACCAATGCTCAAGGCATCAAATCTATCCTTCTGATGGTCTCTAAATTCAGGTGAGATATACTCAAGGGCATATTTTGGCTCTCAGGGATTTGCTCAGATTTTCTTCAGTTTCAGCTTGAACTTGCAGATGAGCAGTTGATGGTCTGTTCCACAGTCGGCCCCTGGCCTTGTTCTGATTGATGATATTGAGCTCTTCCGACATCTCTGTCCGTAGATGTAGTCAATTTGATTTCTGTGTGTTCCGTCTGGTGAGGTCCATGTGTATAGTCGCTGTTTATATTGGTGAAAGAAGGTATTTGCAATGAAGTCATTGGTCTTCAAAATTCTATCATTTGATCTCTGGCACTGTTTCTATCACCAAGGCCATATTATCCAACTACTGATCCTTCTTCTTTGTTTCCAACTTTTGCATTCCAATCACCAGTAATTATCAATGCATCTTGATTACATGTTCAATCAATTTCAGACTGCAGCAGCTGATAAAAATCTTCTACAAAGTGCTAAAAAGCAAAGATGCCAGTTTAAGGACTAAGGTGCACCTTACCGAGTCATGCTGTTTTTAGTCACCTCATATGCATGTGAGAGCTGGAAAACACATAAGACTGAAGAACTGATGCCTTTGAATTATGGGATTGGCAAATAATATTGAATGTACCATGATTTTCAGTGGAATGAACAATTCTGTCTTGGAAGAAGTGCAGCCAGAATGCTCATTAGAAGAGATAATGCCAAGACTTTGTATTGGTACTTTTGACATGTTATCAAGAGGGATCATTCCCTGGTGAAGGAAGTCATGCTTGGAAAACTAGAGGGTTTTCAAAAAAGAGGAAGTTGCTCAATAAAATGGATTGTCACAGTGGATGCAACAATGGGATCCAGCATAGCAATGACTGTGAGGATTATACAGCACTGGGCAGTGTTTTCTTCTGTTGTACATCAGATTGCCATGAGTCAGAGCTGACTCAATGACACCTAACAACAACAAAGATTAGGATTTTTGACATGTCAAACTTGATATATCTATTAAACTTTCATGTGGAGAATCTATGAATTTGGAGTGATCTTGTTTGGAGATATGCATTCTGGAAACTCCAGGCTAGACATATAATTTTAAATCCTTGACACAATATGACGTCACCTAAGATTTAAGCTAATTTAAATTTATTCATTCAACAAAAATTTTTCACTTTTCTTCTGTTTCAGAGATTTTTTTTTAGGCAGAGGAGATATTAAGATTTAAGAAGACAAGGCAGCAGCCTCCATGGTATTTTCTATTTAGGTCTTTTGGAAAAGTACAATTTATTGCTTGATTTACCATCAAGAATTGATATCTTTGAACTGAGGTGTTGGTGAAGTACATTGAATATACCATGGATTGCTAAAAGAACGAACAAAGCTGTCTTGGAAGAAGTACAACCAGAATGCTCCTTAGAAGCAAGGGTGGTGAGACAACGTGTCACATACTTTGGACATGTTATCAGGTGGGATCAGTCCCAGGAGAAGGACATAATGCTCAGTAAAGTAGAAGGTCAGCAAAAAAGAGGAAGACCTCAGTGATATAGATTGAGACAGTGGCTACAACAACGGGCTCAAGCATAACAATGATTGTGAGGATAGTGCAGGATCCGGCATCGATTTCTTCAGTTGTACATAGGGTCGCTGTGAGTCAGAACCAACCTGATGGCACCTAACAACAACAAAAACATACAGAAAAAAAAGTACAAACTCTAATCTCATATAGTAATTGTGAGAATGCAGTATTGTATGGAATTTCATGTTATTGTTGATGTTGTTAGGTGGCATTGAGACTATTCTGACTCACAGTGACTTTATGTACAACAGAACAAAACACTGCACGGTTACTACTATAGAATTTCATCTTGCTAGTTTTGGAAACCCTGGTCGCATAGTGGTTAAGACCTATGGCTGGTAAGCAAAAGGTCGGCAGCTTGAATCCACCAAGTGTTCCTTGGAAATTCTATGCGGCAGTTCTACTCTGAATTGGAATCAACTAGACAGCAATGGGTAGTATAGAATTTCATGTTACTACTATAGAATTTTGGTGGTGTCCTGAGATGCTTAACAAAGTAAGTTTAGAATAGAAGAGATGAGAATTCTTTAATTCAGAGATTTGGAAACATTTTCTAGTCAAGGCCCAGGTGGTAAATATGTCATGCTCTGCAGGACAGGTGTTCTCTGTGACAATGACACAGCTCTGCTTTTCCAGCAGGAAAGCAGCCATGGATAACACATACACCAATGTGCATGGCTGAGTTCCAATAAAACTTTATTTACCAAAACAGGTAAAGGGCCAGGTTAGGTGCTCCAACTATAATGTGCATTTTGAAGGTAGTACTGATGAAAGAGTGTCTTTAAAAAATGGTCAAAATCAACAAATGGTAATATGGGAGTTAGAGTTGATGGCCAGGATGATGAGCAGGTTCCCAGTGAAGGTAACCGGGCATGTGGACGGAAACAGCCCAAAGAGAATGAGCTGAATCTCTAACTTGGCTAAAAATCTGAAAAGAATCAATTCTGAAACACATGTTTGATTTACTGATTCCATGTGGATGAAACACCTACCAGGACAGAAGCAAGGAACCATTCAATTTTCAGCAAACCAACAACACAGAAATGTTGTCTTTCATTGGAAGTGGAGGAATTAATAAAGTACTACCTTTGTCTACCTCAATTCAGTTGGGGAGTGAGTTCTACACAGTAACATTGTATCATTTGCTGCCTCTCCTATCTGCAAACCTAAACACAGACTCAAAATATGCCCTCTCAAGGAAAAGCAGGATCAGTATCACCTGGGAACTTCTCAAGAATGCTGTACCCCAGACCCACCCAGACTTGCAGAATCAGGAACTACATTTTTAACAAGCTTTTGGGATCTTCATTTGCTGATGCAGCAGGACTCAAAATGAGAAGAAACAGCTGAAAATACCCATTAATAATCTGAAAGTGGAATGCATGAAGTATGAATCTAGGAAAATTGGAAGTTGTCAAAAAGGAAATGGAACTCATAAATATCAATATCCTAAAATACAGTGAGCTGAAATGGATTGGTATTGGCCATTTTGAATCAGATAATCATATTGTCTACAATGCCGAAAATGACAAATTGAAGAGGAATGGTGTAGCATTCATCATCAAAAAGAATATCTCAGAAACTATCTTGAAGTACAATGCTGCCAGTGATAGGATATTTTCCATACGCCTACAAGAAAGGCTAGCTAATACACAACTATTATGCAGATTTACACACCAACCACAAAGGCCAAAGATGAAGAAATTGAAGATTTTTACCAACTTCTGAGTTTGAAATTGATTGAACATGCAATCAAAATGCATTGATAGTTACTGGCAATTGGAATGCAAAAGTTGGAAACAAAGAAGGATTGGTAGTTGGAAAATATGGCTTGGTGATAAAAATGATTCCAGAGTTCAAACGATAGGATTTTGCAAGATCAAGGAATTATTCATTGCAAATACCTTTCCTCAACCACATAAATGGTGGCTACACACGTGGACCTCACTGGATGGAATACACAGGAATCAAATTGACTACATCTGTGGAAAGAACTCAAAACCCAGTGCAACAGAAAAACTCAGTATCCTCAGTCAGAACAAGGTCAGGGACCTACTCTGCAACAATTAATTGCTCAGATACAAGCTCAAGTTGAAGTTGAAGAAAATCTGAACAAGTCCATAAGAGCTAAAGTACAACCTTGATATCTCGCCTAAATTTAGAGATCAACTCAAGAATAGATTTGATGCATTGAACACTAATGACCAGAGACTAGATGAATTCTGGAATGACTTCAAAGACATCATACATGAAGAAAGCAAGAGATCATTAAAAAGACAGGAAAGAAAAGACCAAAGTGGATGTCAGAAGAGACTCTAAAAGTTGCTCTTGAATGTAGAGTAGCTAAAGCGAAAGACAGAAATGATTAAGTAAAAGAGTTGAAGAGAATATTTCAGACAGCAGCTTGAGAAGACACAGTAAAATATTATAATGAAATGTGCAAAGACCTGCATTTAGAAAATCAAAACAGAAGAACATGCTTGCCATTTCTCAAGCTGAAAGAACTGAAGAAAAAAGTCAAGCCTCAAGTTGCAATATTGAAGGATTTGAAGGAGAAAATATTGAGCAATGCAGGAAGCATCAAAAGAAGACGGAGGGAATACACAGTCACTGTACCAAAAAGAATTGGTCGACCTTCAACCATTCAGGAGGTAGCATGTGATCAAGAACCCATGGTACTGAAAGAAGAGGTTCGAACCACACTGAAGGCATTGGCCAAAAAGAAGGCTTCAGAGATTTATGCAATACCAATTGAGATATTTCAACAAATGGATGTAGCACTGGAAGTGCTCACTCATCTATGCGAAGAAATTTGGAAGGCAGCAACCTGACCAACCTATGGGAAGAGGTCCACATTTGCACCCATTCCAAAGAAAGGAGGCCGGATAACATGCAGAAATTATCCAACAATATCATAAATATGACACACAGGTAAAACTTTCCCGTAGATTATTCAAAAGCGGTTACAACAGTACATTAACAATAGGCTCAAATATAGCAATGATTGTGAGGATGGCGAAGGATCAGACAGTGTTTCCTTCGGTTGTACACAGGGTCGGTATGAGCTGATTTCGACTAAAGGCATCTAACAACAACAAGAACAATCTTTTGGTAGGTATCACACTGCACTTCGCTGCTACACAAAATTTTGGCTGTTTGCTGTGCAGCAGAAAAATATAGCAGTCTAGTCCTCTAAAGGTTACAGCTTTGGAAACCCTATGCGGAAGTTCTACTCTGACCTATACTTTCAGTATGAGTCAGAATCCACTTGATGACAATGGGTTTGGTTGTTTGTTTTATATCAATTTTTAGACAAACTTTAAGTAATTCTACTGAAGTTAATTATGAGAAAATATTTCAAGAAATTCAACTGAAAAATATACCTATTGCTGTCAAATTGAATTGGACTCATAGTGACCCTGCTGTAGAGTGTAGAACCCTCCTATAGGGTTTTCAAGGTTGTAAATCTTTATAGAAGCAGATTTCTGCATCTTTCTCCCATGGAGTGGCTGGTTGGTTCAAACTGCCAACCTTTTGATTAACAGTCAAGCACTTTAACCACTGCACCACCAGGACTTCCTATCTTGTTTTAGGGTATTCTGTTTAAGATCTGAATTTTTGTACAGGCACATAAACACAAACTTTAAAAAGTAACTAAAAACTAGTTAGAAAAAGTACAATGAAATATATCAAAATAAACTTCCAAAATCAGGAAATAGTAAATAATCAAGATAAAAGGATAACTAATGAAATTAAAACAAGAAAGCTATAGATTTGATAACTCCAAGAGGCATTCTTTGGCAAAAGCAAACTTCGGACGAGTGTAATCTAAAAACTAATATGAGAAGTCAGAATGCAGGGAATTAGTTTTGAGATAGTGGCTGTGATTATGCACGTGGAGAACATGTAATCATGTCTGTCTCAATGGGAAAAATTCTGAAAACCTCAAGATAGTTCTTTTCTTTTAGGGAAATATAACTAACCATAATTGACTTAAAGAAAAGTAGAGCACATCCGTAGTCTAGGAAATAATTGACTAATCAACAAAGACTTACCTCCAAAAAAGGTCCTTGCTGGGAGTCTCTATGGCACACGACATAGAAATTCCCACTAAAATTGTAAAGAATATAAGGATGCATGATATGGCCACTATCCAGTACAGTAGTCTGGAGTTTCATACTATGCAATAACACAAGAAAAATAAATTAGAGTCTTAATGTTGGAAAGGCAAAATGATCTCTTGCAGATGATGATTTATAACTGAAAAATGGTGGGTATCAACTGAAAAGCTATTTAAAGTAATGACTAATTTTTCAGTTGTGTGTTTGGATAGCAATTAAATGAACTAAAATCATTAGATTTCATTTGTGCTACACTGATCAGGTAGGAAAGGACATTTGAATCAGAATACTAAAAAAATAGAAACAGGGTCTGGCATATTAGGGATACTCAGTATTTGACAACTCTATTCTACTCATTGAGAGCCATGTTCCTGGTATGAAAGACACTGCATCTTTTCATGCATTATGTCATTTCATCTTCCCCACAAACCTATGAAATAGGAAGTTTTATTATACTTCATGTAGAGATAGTATTTGCTTACAGTGAATATTTGTTGAATGAAGAAATGGACTCATAAATGAAGTCACGAACACACGAGATCGCACTTATGAAAAATGAGGAAATAAAATAAAGAGGAGAAGCTAGCTCTTGCTAACAAAATTAAAAAAAAAACACTGTGGTTCCAGCTGATCAGGACACAAAGCCCTTCACTGAAATTGTGGATGAGAAAAACACAGAATAGGAGTTAAGAAAACATAAAATGCATGAATGGAACAACCCCACCCTAAAAGAATGGGCTTTCCTCTCTCTTTGCATTCTTCTTGTCTTCTGAGAGGTAAACCAAAGCCCTCTGCCATGAGCCGATTCTCACTCATGGTGACCCTATGTGTTTCTTATAGAGTAGAATTCCTCCATAGAGTTTTCTATTATGAAAGCAGATCACCAGGCCTTTCTTCCATGGTGTGCTAGGAGGGTTCAAACCATCAAACTTTAGGTTAGTTGTTATCGTTGTTACGTGCCATCAAGTTGGATTCAACTCATAGTGACCCTATACGTAAGAGAACGAAACAGTGCCCGACCCTGTGCTATCCTCAAAATAGTTACTACACTTGAGCTCATTGTTGCAGCCACCGTGTCACTCCATCTCGTTGAGGGTCTTCCTCTTTTTTGATGACCTTCTGCTTTACCAAGCATGATGTCCTTCTCCAGACACTGATCCCGCCTGATGGCAAGTCCAAAGTATATGAGATGTAGTCTCGGCATCCTTGCTTCTAAAGAGCATTCTGGTTGTAATTCTTCCAAGACAGATTTGTTCATTCTTTCAGCAGTCCATGGTATATTCAATATTCTTCACCAAAACCACAATTCGAAGGCCTCAGTTCTTCTGTCTTCCTTATTCCTTGTCCAGCTTTCCCATGCACATGAGGCAATTGAAAACAACATGCCTTGGGTCAGGCGCACGTTAGCCCTCAAGGTGACATCTTCATTTTTCAACACTTTAAAGACGTGTTTTGCAGCAGATTTTCCCAATGCAATGTGTCTCTTGACTTCTTCACTGCTGCTTCCATGGGTGTTGATTATGCACCCAAATAAAGTGAAATCCTTGACAAACTCAGTCTTTTCTCCATTTGGTATGATGTTGCTCATTGCTTCAGTTTTGAGGATTTTTGTTTTTTTTATGTTGACGTGTAATCCTACTGAAGGCTGTGGTCTTTGATCTTCATTAATAAGTGCTTCAAGTCCTCTTCACTTTTAGCAAGCAAGGTTGTGTCATCCGTATAATGCAGGTTGTTCATGAGTCCTCCTCCAATCCTGATGCCCCATTCCTCTTCATCGAGTCCAGTTTTTCAGATTATATGCTCAGCACACACATTGTATAGATATAGTGAAGGGATACAACCCTGACGCATACCTTTCCTGACTTTAAACCATTCAGTATCCCCTTATTCTGTTCAAACAACTGCCTCCCTTTCCATGTATAGATTCCTCATGAGCAAAATTAAGTGTTCCGGAATTCCTACTCTCTGCAAAGTCATCCATAATTTATTATGATCCACACAGTCGAATGCCTTAGCATAGTCAATAAAACTCAAGTAAACATCTATCTGGTATTCTATGGTTTCAGCCAGGATCCATTGGATGTAGTCGAGTGCAAACCTTTTGTACCGCCCAAGGACCTTTTTGGGAGTTACGGCTCAACAAATACCTCCCTCCATACTTTTGGTCCAGCATTTCACAAATTTTCTTTCATTCTTGCCCCCTAATGAGCCTTTAGAGGCATTTTCCCTCTAAATCACCAACCTACAAACTCTTGCAATTTTAATTCCACAAATATAGTGTATGCCTGTTTAGGTACTGTGGCCCTTTAGAAGGCCACAAACCATTGTAATGTCTCATATGTTTTCACACTCCCAAGAACCTATTTCTATCACCTAGGTGGTGGTATCACCCCCCTTGAGAATACATGGTCTAGGCACAGCAGTTATTTGTCTCTTTAAGCTTTTCTGGATTGCATCCTACAAGGTTACTTTCCTCCCTGGCTGCTTTTGGTGAGAACAGAAGGGTATGAGGTGGACCAGGCATGGTTATCTGGACCAGAGTGATGTCTATGGGAGGCACAAGTGAGTTCATTCCCAACCTGGGAGTGGCGAGCTGCAGACAAAGGGAACAGGCTAGTATCCGCTGTTTCTAGGGCTTCAGCACTCGAAATACTATTCCTGCTCATCAAATAGTATTTTTCTGGTGTTCCTAACGTCTCAGACGGATTTAGCTTACAGGGAGCAAAAGAACCTAAACAGATAGGAATTTTGCTTGCTCATTTAGTTCCCATGGTATAAATCTGGGCCAACATTTGAATCCACAACCACAGGGAGTCTTTACCTTAGAAAGAACATTTCTTTAAGTTTGGACCTCTACTCTGCAGAATGCCCCTGAGAAACGCTGCCTGAACCTCTTAGCTGGAGTTTCTCCACACTCAAAGGGAAGGAGGCATGCATTGGTTCAAGACTCATTGAAATCCTGTTGCCTTCACTCAGAGACATGGAGGTTCCACCCGAGCATATCCAGGCTCCCCTGGGACATCCCATGAGCATCCCTACGATGTCTCTTCTAGCCACTGAGGGTAGATCCAAGGAACAGGGGAATCACTGCAGGTGGAGAGACAAACAGAAAGCTAACTGATGGGTTCCACTGCAGGTCTCTTGGGGCATCTCCCACTTCCACATGTGGCCACCCATCAATGATCTGTTGTCATTATAAAAGTGGGGGATAGAGATTATTTTTTTCTTATCCAATTCATATAAGACTAGTACATAAAATATTCAAAACTCCCCAGGAAATACAAATTACTGGCCATTGCAGTCATTTGGTTTGGAGATCAAAGGATTCATAACAACTGGTTAATTAAAGCCATGAAACTCAGAGTAATAACAGAGTGACTGCAGGGCATCTCTCAGTCTGCACTCCTAGGGAGTCAGGATATTCTTGCCCGTCATCTGGATATTGCTGTTTAGCCCCGTCAAGGTTACTGCTTCAGAACACGTGAATACCTGGGCCAGGATATAATGTCCCCGTCTCCTCCCTTTTTCCCTAGAGTGACAGTTACTGTGTGTGATGCCTTTAGCCTCCACTAAGAATCATTTCAAGAATATTCAAATTTATGATTGGATTACTTGTAGGGAATTGGCTGAAGACATTTCTCATTATATTATATTATACAGTGTAATGTTTCTATGAGAATCAGGGACACTTTTTTTTTTTAAGGAGGCAGGGTCATGCTTCCATTACAGAATTAGTATGTTTTAATGTTATGGATACTGTGAATCTTATAACTGATGGTTGTAGCATAGATTCCCTACCCAACATACATATTCTCTTTTTTACTAACAGAAACCCAATTTTATAGGGAGTTGGTTAGATATGCCTTGGGTGGTACAAACAGTTGAGACCTAGGCTACTAAACAAAAAGTTGGCGGTTTGAATCCACTCGGATTCTCTTCAGAAGAAAGGCTGTCCATCTACATCTGAAAGGTCACAACCATTGAAAACCCTACAGAGCAAAGATAATTGAACAGGTGACAACTGGTTACATATGCCTTGCTGAAGTACCACACTTCCACTTGTAATTATGGGTAGTCAGTGGTATAGAAGGGAAGGTTTGGGACGGGAATACTGGAATGCTCTTTAGAAACATTTCCCCTTTTCCGTCTTCTTCTTACCGCCAGTTTGTACATGACAACTGGAATCTAGAAGCCATCATATATACAAAAACCACACGTTGTGAATGGCAGAGCAGAAATATAGACTAGCGCTTGCACTCATGTTAACCTGGAGCTATTATGTTGGACCCTTCTTTTATGGAAGAGAAAATAAACTCCTTTTGTGTTTAAAGTACTTTTAATTGAGTTTTTCCATTTATATAGCCAAATCTTACGCTAACACTACAAACACAGTCTTTTGTCTTCACTGGAATATACACAGCCAAATCAGGCGCCTAATGTTGGCACCTGTGTGAGATATTATGATATGAATTTTGTTTACTTTGTCATTTCTCCCTTCATTTTATGTTTCCTTTCTTTTCTTTTGACCCAATGTTTCTCTTCTTCTATACGTTTAAAACATTTTCCTTTGTCTTATGTAATTGTGTAGACTTTCTAAAAATTCTTGTTGGAACGTATCATGTGAATGATAAATAAATGGTGTTTTTCAAATGACACTAGACAATAGATTCTAGACATTGACACATTGTATCTGTCATACCACGAGCTTCCTCTGAGGTCCTTGTACTCACTGTTGTGCTGATGAAGAAGCAGGTTCCTAGTATGTAAAGAATATTTATACAGTCCATCAGCTACTATGTGGAAAGGGCTGAATTAGAACTCACCCTTGTCTGATTCCAAGTCAGGGCCTTCCTCACTCAGCAGCGCTGCCTCCTGTAGTCAGTGCTTGACAAATAAGAGGAGGTGCTAAGGTTGAACCAGAGCAGAATCCTGAGAGCTGAACAGCCTGAGGGGAGAGTAAATATTTCTGCTCAAAGAGCAGATTGTTCTCTGAGATGGAAGCAAGAAGGAAAGGGAACCAGAGAGAATGGGCTCTGAGAAGCCCCTTCAGAGTAGGGACCTGGACGGTATAGAATTTGAATCAATACCATTTCACTATGTCATCACCCTGACTGTTCCCCAGAAGACATGGTTCATAAAAGCTTTCCTTCCCCTGAAATCCATTCCCACAGAACCCATGCCCACAGAACTCCCTGGAGTTCTCTGGCTTCTCCATGGCATCACCCCACAGACCGGGCTACACTGGCCCTTTCTCCTTTGAACAACGGGTACAGGCTAGGCAGGGAGGTGGTTTCCAGTGCTGGGTCTCAGGAGTGGATGGACCTTTCAGCGGAGGACTACAAATGAGGGGGATCTTAGCCTGTGGCCGGTGTGTTGCAGTTGAGCAGCAGAGGGAGAACTTAAAGCTTTGGGGGCTCAGAGGCAGATTTCTCAGAAGTTCTCAAAAAATACATTGTTTAATTGTTACTCCATTCTCCAGGACTCCACTCCTTGGAGGCCATGGGACCATAAAGAAAGAAAACTTTACTGCCAGTTCGGTCCCATGGGTTCAGCTTTGGCACCAGATGCAGATTCCCTCACTGCCAATGGACCCAGCTGTCCTGAAAGAGAATTTCCCTACCCAAGAATATGACATCTCATGTACGGCACATCATAAGGACCACTGATGAAAACCTAAAAACAGATTTTTCCTTAGAACCTCCAGAAAGGAAGGCAGACGTCTTGATTTTTAGCTCAGTGGGACTCATTTTGGACATCTGTCTTCCAGAACTTAAAGATAATAAATTTATGTTGGTTTAGGTCACTAGTTTATGGTAATTTTTTATAGCAGCAATAGGAAACTAATAGGCATGGCAACCCCTAGACTGAGGTTTTTAGCTGGGTATATTGCAATCCCAAACTAAACCAGTGTTCTACTATTAAAAAAAAAAAAGTTGAGAATAGATATTGGAAAGGCAACTTAGCCATGTTTGCCACAAGAATAATTGGGCAAGATAATCCTATAGGGTCGCTATGAGTTGGAATCGACTCGAGGGCACTGGGTTTTTTTTTTTTTTTTACAAACAAGAATGAAGAGAAAAGGTTTGGTCTCCTCTTTATTACATGCACCATGAAGCTTTGCTTAGCCAGTGTGAAACTGGCTCAATCTAAATAGATATATCCATGCAGCAGAATGATCACAAGCAAATCCAGTACAGTCAGATGCTATTATATTCATTCTGTCCTACAGAGGGTCAGTATGAGTCTGAATGGACTCGTGGGCACCTAACAACAACAATAATAATTATATTGTAAAAGCAGCATCAAAATCAGTGAGAAAAGAAAAGATTTGGATATAAATGAGACTTACTAAGTTAATTGCTGGAAGCAAAAAAAAAAATTTCTGTCTTAAAGTGATAAAGTTGGAAGAAATATTTCAAATAGCATAAGATTTCTAGAAGAAACTATAGATTAATGCCCAAAGTGGAAGAACATTCCATATGAAGAGCAGAACTTCTTAAAATATTTTTTCTTACCTTTAGCCTTCTCGAAATCCTCATGTACCAAAGCTGCTACCAGAAGCTTCCATCTTATCTCGACTTCCAACTCCAAATAGTCTCTTCCAAACCCAGATTCATTCTCTCTCTCTTCTCTGACTCTTTTATACTCTCTCTTAATTATTCTTCCCATTTTCCATATAATATAGGCTTCCCTGCTGATTGCTCAGCATCTCCACCATCTGTACAAAAAAGCACAGAAGTATAGGATTTGGCTGGGAAGAAATGCAGCCACTGTGAGAATGACTGCACGAGGGAAAGGGAGTGTGGATATAGATTCCTTTTTTACTTTTTCTGTTACATAACTTATTGAAACCCCAGCTTGATGGCAAAGTTTGATATCACTTCTATGGATTATTCGTTTCTGAATTCTCATTTCGTTCAGCACGTTCCCTCCATTTCTACACACAATGCTACTACAATAAAAAATAAATCTGCACTCTAGAGTTACTGTAGCAATAAAATACATGTGACAATGGAATTATACAAAACTTCAAATATCATTTTTTTACCAGTACTTAGAACCCTTAATACTAAAAAGCAATACCATCAAAAAAATTTTAACATGCAAAAAAAATGATAAATAGACTTGCAGGGGGCTTACAAATGCAAATATTCTACTCAGAGGTTGACTTCTACTTTGTCTCACAGTCAACGTCAGATTAATTGACCTGAGAATTAATGAGACATAAGAAACAAAGAGAGGAAGATCCTCAATGAGATGGACTGATACAGTGCCTGCAAACGTGGGCTCAAGCATGCAAGGATTCTGAGGGTGATGCAGGACAGGGCAGTGTTTCATTATTGTGCGAATCTGCGTTGTAGCCTTTCATCATACTCAATCAATCTATATAACCCGAGAAGCTGAACTATATGAAGAAAAATATGGTATCAGCATCGGAGGAAGACTCCTGAACAACCTGCATTACACAGATGACACAGCCTTGCTTGCCGAAAGTGAAGAGGACTTGAAGCACTTACTGATAAAGATCAAAGACCACAGCCTTCGGTATGGATTGCACTTCAACATGAAAAAAATGGAACTCCTCACAACTGGACCAATATGCAATATCATCACAAATGGAGAAAATATTGAAGTTGTCAAGGATTTCATTTTATTTGGATCCTCAATAAACAACCATGGAAGCAGCAGTTAGGAAATCAAAGAACATATTGCATTGGGTAAATCTGCTGCAAAAGTATTCTTGAAACTCTTAAAAAGCAAAGATGTCACTTTGAAAACTGAAGTGGGTCTGACCTAAGCCATGGTATTTTCAATAGACGCACCTGCCTGTGAAAGCTGGACAAGGAATAAAGAAGATCAAAGAAGAATTGATGCCTTTGAATTACGGTGTTGGTGAAGAGCGCTGACTATACACCATGGCCTTCCGGAAGAATGAACAAGTCTGTCTTGGAAGAAATACAATCAGAAAGCTCCTAGGATGCCGGGATGGCAAAATTTCATCTCACATACTTTGGAGGGATCAGATTCTGGAAAAGGACATCATGCTTGGTAGAGTTGTTGTTGTTGTTAGGTGCCACTGAGTCATAAGGACTCTATGTACAACAGCATGAGATACTGCCCTGTCCCTCGCCATGCTCATAATCATTGTTATGCTCAAGCCCGTTGTTGCAGCCAATGTGTCAATCCATGTTGTTGAGAGTCTTCCTCTTTTTCACTGACCCTCTACCTTAGTCTTCAAGGTGACATCTTTGCTTTTTAACACTTTAAAGAGGTCTCCTGCAGCAAGCTTGCCCAGGGCAATGCATCATTTGTTTTCCAGACTACTGTTTCCATTGGTGTTAATTGTGGATCAAAGTAAAATGAAACTTTTGATTACTTGAACCTGGTAAAATAGAGGGTCAGTGAAAAAGAGGAAGACACTCGATGAAGCGGATTGACACTGTGGCAGCAACAACGGTCTCAAACACAACATTTGTGAGGACAAGGCAGGACCAGGCAGTGTTTCATACAGTTGTACATAGCGTTGCTATAAGTAGGACCTGACTGGATGGCGCCTAACAACATTTTCCTGAGGTTGCGAGATCTGTACGGGGAACTTTTTCTCAAATCTCTATTAAAGCACTTGCCACACTGAATTGGCTACCTGTCTCTACCACTAGCCACAAGCCTTCCGAGGGCATGACTGAATCTTGGGAATCTTTGTATCTCCATGCCTGGTACGTAATACATACTTCATCAAATTTGGTTGAAGGAAAGAATTAAGGAGTTTATTAGTAAATGAACAATGCTATCACCTAATAAGTACCATCCTACCCCTATTTTGTACCCTGCGGTTCACTTTCCTCACTAATTTATCTTTGTAAAACACGATTTTTCAAACTTTTGGCCATTCCTTTGTAGATAGAAAAAAATAATGAGGATACACAAGCATGAAGTACAATCAAGTGAAGTAAAGCAGAAGCAGGTGGAGTGGAGTGGAGTAGAAAATAATGTTGCACACATGATAAGGCAAAGTCTTGTTTATCTTAAGTTTCAGTTGTGTGTGTATGTGTGCATCAGTACTGTATACTGGGTTTCGGCATAGGATGTATTCTTACTGTGGCTTCTGACCAAAATGATATGAAAGGCACCGTACTAAACCTTAGCTTTGTGCACTTCATGCCCTGTTAGGCAAGTCAGAATTAGATGCGATTCTGTTACTAGTTCTTGCAATTTTTTCTAACTCCCTTCAGTAATGTTCGATGTCTCTTCCTACAAGATTAATGCCTTAGCTTCACATTCAAGACCTTACATAATCTGCCCCCAACCTATTGCATATTGCTTTCTTCCCACAACCAGCGCCATTACAAAACATCAAGCCTATACAAATGCTCTGCTCCTTGCCTTTCCCACCCTGCTAAATGTACAAGACATAGTCTTTGCTTTGTAACTTTTGCTTACCCTCTCTCACTTTCACTCCACCACCCCTGCCACTCCTAATGGGCTCTGTCTTCGATGATTTAGCTACAGGTGTGTTCCTGACGGTCTTCAGCTAGAAGGTATTGACACTTGACTCATGGTAAGTACATATAATGTTTGCTGTAAAAATAGCACTGAGATTCTTGTACTACCACATAATTCCTTTTTACCTTTTATCTGAATTTTGTGATGAGTGTTGTTTACAATGCACAAAGTGAGAAGTTGGTTCAAACACAGTCTTAAGTCACATGTGATTGATTCACAGGAAGGCTATGAGACCAACGGCAACATAAAAATTATTTTAATTGTCTGTGGTTTTGTCTCACATTCATATTAATGACATCTTTCTCAAAATGCTAGCCCCAGTGCTCAACGACCAATGCCAATAAGCCACAGAAAAGACAAACAATTGCTTTTGTTCAAAAACCAGTTCACAGACTTTTGGAGAAAGAAGCAGTATATAAATACGTGTCAAAATAAATAATGCTATATATTTACGGCACATCTTATTTGTCAAAGCCTCTGAAATCAATTATTTTCCGGTAATGACCACCCTAGCATTCATGACAAAGTGGGTTACTTAGTGTGATTATTAAGACTGTGTGTCAACTTGGCTGGGCCATGATTCTCAGTGGATTATCAGTTATGATGTAATTTGGCAGTTGTATAATGATGAAATCATCTTCATGATGAGACCTGCTATAATGTGATCACCTCCATGATGGGATCTGCTATGAGTAGCCAATCAGCTGAAAGGAAATTTCCTTGGGGTTGTGCCTGCATCCAATATAGGTGGGCTTTCTAGTAAGGCTCACTAGTTTGCTTGCTCTGGATATTGCAGCTGGCTTCTGTTCCTCTGACCTCCAGTTCTTTCTTGGGACTTGAGCTAGCAGCTTGCCTGCTGTCTTAGTTATTCAGTACTGCTCTAACAAAAATATCACAAGTGCATGGCTTTAAGGAAATTTATTCTCTCACAGTTTAGTAGGCTACAAGTCCAAATTTAGGGCGTCAGCTCCAGGCAAAGGCTTTCTCTGTCAGTCAGCTCTGGAGGGAGGTCCTTGTCATTAATCTTCCCTTGGTCTAGGAGTTTCTCTGTACAGGAACCTCAGGTCCAAAGGATAGGCTCTGCTCTCGGCACTGCTTTCTTGGTAGTGTGAGGTCCCCCTGTCTCTCTGCTGGCTTTTCTTTTTTATGTCTCAAAATAGATTGGCTTAAGACACAATCTCATCTTCTAGATTGAGTTTACATAAAGGCTGTTAATTCCATCTCCTCAGCATCAGAGAGATAGGATTGACAACACATAGGGATATCACATCAGATGACCAAATGGTGGAAAATCGTACAATACTGGAAATCATGACCTAGCCAAGTTGACAGATATTTTGGAGGGATACAATTCAATCCATGACACTTGCTGACCTTGAGTTCATCAGTCTCTGTGGTCTGGATCTTGGATTTGCCAACTCTGTGAGTCAGAAGAAGCCTTCAGCCTTACTTGGGAGTTTCCAGCCTCTACAAAGCGTGAGCCATTTCCTTCATATAAACCTCTCTCTCTCTCTAGCTATATATATTTAGACACTCCACTGGTTTTGCTTCTCTAGAGAACCCAGCCTAAGACACTTAGCATTTATGTTCATTGCTAAAAGAATACTTATAAAACCAGAAGACAAATGTTTTATACAGATTAAGTAAGTGTAGTGAAAGGATACAACCCTGACGCACACCTTAACTAATTTTAAACCATGCAATACCCCCTCTAATGTGAGTTTCTTGTAAAGAGCATCCAGCTGGATCAAGATGTTCTTAAAGATTCAGTAATATGTGTTTTTGTTATAGAGTTTATTCAAATTATATTTAAAATAATTTACTGATAAGAAAGGACTTATCAGTCATCTTACTATCTACTTTCTACGTCTTAAATCTTTTTTGTTCCTCAGTTCCTCCAGTACTGCTTTCAGTTCTGTTTCATCATTTTTTCCCCAGTGTACCAATTTGATTCCCATCTCATTTCTTATTCTGTATATATCTTAGTTTTCCCTTAGTCATTAACCTAGGAATTTCAATTAACATATTAACTTTATAGAAATCAAGTTTGAATTAATACTGACTTAATTTCAATAGCGTAAAAAAAACTCTACTCCTTTTCAGTGCCATAAAAAAAAAAAAAACCCATACTGCCCCCCATTATGCTGTTATAGTCACAAACTAGGTCTTTTTACATTGTGTGCCTATGAACTTACCTTTACAATTATTGACTTATGCATTTGTTCCTTATATTATATATGGAAAAAAAATCTAAGAAAAAAGAGTACTTAAAAATCAAATATGCAATAATACCTTTAATATTTACCTATGTAGCTACTTTAACATTTTTCTTTATTTCTTCAAATGGCTTCTAGTTACTGTCTAATGTCTTTTCAGTTTATCTTGGGAGACCCCCTTTAGCATTTCTTGTAGGTTAGTTGTACTGGTGATTAACTCCCTCAGTTTCCATTAATCTGAAAATTTCTTAACTTCTTCATTTTTAAAGAAATAGTTTTTCTTATCTCACTTCTTTTTTTTTACTTTCAATACTTTATGGACTCTATCCCACTGACTTTTGGCCTCCACAGTTTCTAATGAGAAAGTGACTGCTATCTGATTGAGAAGCCCATCTATGTGATGACACCCTCCTCTCTTGTTGTTTTCAAAATTCCGTTTGTCTTTTTCTTTCAACAGATTTGTCTGTAACATGTCTCTACGTGGATCTCTTTGAGTTTATCCTGCTTACAGTTCATTGAGCTTCTTGGATGTAGATTTATGTCTTTCATTAAATCATTTTTCAGCTTTCACATGCAATTCTTCTTCAAAGAAGAACTGATGCCTTTGAATTGTGGTGTTGGCGAAGAATATTGAATATACCATGGACTGCCACAAGAACGAAAAAATCTGTCTTGGACAAAGTACAGCCAGAATGCTCCTTGGAAGCAAGGATGGTGAGACTGCGTCTTACATACTTTGGACATGTTGTCAAGAGGGATCAGTCTCTGGGGAAGGACGTTATGCTTGGCAAAGTACAGGGTCAGCGGAAAAGAGGAAGACCCTCAACGAGGTGGATTGACACACTGGCTGCAACAATGGGCTCAAGCACAACAACGATTGTAAGGATGGCGCAGGACCAGGCAGCGCATAGGGTCGCTATGAGTCGGAACAGACTTGACGGCACCTAACAACAACAACATCCAATCTGGAAACTTTTCAACCATTATTCCTTCAAATATTCTTCTGGCCCCTTTCTCTCCTTTCCCTCTGGTACTCCCATTATGTGTATATTGGTACACTTGATGTTATCCCACAGGTCTTTTACGCTGTTTTTTTTTTTTTTTTTTTTTGGTTTTGTTCTTTGATTTTTTCCCCCCATTCTTTTCATCTTCTGCTTCTCTGACTGGATAATCTCAATTGACCTTTCTTTAAGTTTGTTGATTCTTTCTTCTGCCCTCTCAAATATACTACCGAACCCCTGGAATGACTTTTGACTGCCTTTAAACTTGGGGGGCTCATCTTCCAGCACTGTATCAGACAAGGTTTCACTGCTGTTCATAAGGTTTTCACTGGGGAGGTCTTTTCAGAAGTAGACCGCCTGGTCCTTCTTCCTAGTCTGTCTTAGCCTGGAAGATCAGCTGAAACCTATCCACTATGGGTGACACTGCTCACATCCAAATACCAGTGGCATAGCTTCCAGAATCACAGCAACACACAAACCCCCACGATACAACAAACTGACAGACACATGGGGCTGCAAATATCCATTAATCACCAGAATGTGAAATGTACCACGTATGAATCCAGGAAAACTGGAAATGGTAAAAAATGAAAAGGAAAGGGCGAAGATGGCTAACTAGTCAGAAGTTTCCACTGAACCCTCTTGCAACAAAGACCTGAAAAACCAGGTGAATCCATTACATATGTGACAATGTACAAACCCTGAGCATCAAACACGGAACTAAGGAATCGACCTGAGTGACAGTGGAGCTAGAGGCCATGCAGAAGCAGCGACAAGTTGCTGAGCCCGCTCAGCACCTCAGCTCTGATTCCTTGGTGCTATCCTTTGGTGCGAAGGCAGTGGGGCTGATGGTAGCTTCCTGAGACGTGGCAAAATCACCAAACGAAGGCAAACAAAAGAGGCGCATTCCTTACCCTGTGGTGTGCCTTCAGCGGACCTACCTGTGGAGTTTAGGAAGTGGCTACTTCAGTGGAAAAAAAGGCAAAGGGCCAGCACCCCAAGCCCCTTGTGTGACGGCCACAGATCTGGTGGTGGGGTTTGGGACAAAGCTGCTTCACAGAAAGAAGGCAAACACAGGACGCAGCCCTAACCCCCAGGGTAATCTCGGCAGAGACCCAGCCAATGCACACAGGC
Source organism: Elephas maximus indicus (assembly GCF_024166365.1). Classification (NCBI taxonomy): domain Eukaryota; kingdom Metazoa; phylum Chordata; class Mammalia; order Proboscidea; family Elephantidae; genus Elephas; species Elephas maximus. The sequence goes on from NC_064821.1 coordinate 16,741,298, forward strand.
TCCACATGCCTCTGGAATCTGAGATAAAACAGAGCTCTAACACTAGATATGTGATTTTGTTTAATTTACCACATGGATCTAATAGCTCCTTCTTCTGAAAGTTCTCTATCCTATCTATCTGTTCCCTCATCCCCCTGCCCCAGCCAGCTTCAATAACATTTGAATTCCCTGGGCCTGAGACAGAACTTGCAGCACACTCTCTCTGACCCATTCTTCTGGCCTGGGAGAAGGAGCAAATGAACAAACAGGGGAAAAATACTTACCTGACTCCCCTAAACTGGAAGCCCAGAGCAGAAGTGGCTCCAGTCCAGGCATAAGCGATCCATAGACTTTGGCTTTCACCCCTGCATGGTACCAGGTGGCTATTATAATGCAAAGGCCAATCTGTTGGAGGTCTCACTGTAATTGTTTCAGCAACACAGTGGACAGGCAGGTTTTGGAGGTCTGACACCACTCTACCTATTAAACACAGCCCTAACCTACCCACGGCAGGAACCTGAGGGCTAAGGTTCTACCCACGCCACCTAGCCACCCGTGAAAGGGCTCTGAGGATAGTGGTGCCTACGAGTCTTTACAGGTATAAGCACTGGGTGCCTAAGGTACACCTGCAGAGCCCATGCACCACAGCACTCTAGAGAACAGAGAGGCTCCTTGTTCAATGACACTTGGGGGAAGGCTGTCACCACCCTGTCCACCTCAGAGTGTGACCCCCTGCCGCTACCAGAAGCCAGTGCATACAACCATCACCACTACTCCTCTAAGATAGTAGGTGAGAGCCTATACCACACAGTAGGTGACCGACTATCAGGACACCTGAACTGATTCTATCCAAGAATAGCAAATGGATTCACAGGCTCTTATACCTGGTAACAGCTCTAACCATCTGGTAACAGGACATTAGTGCTTTAAAGGCTCCGATAATCAAGTTGGCACACTCTAGTAGCCTACCTGGGTATATTAAAACAAAACAAAAAAAAGATAGGACACAGTGAGCAAACATAATATCAATTATTACAGTAACTTATAGATGGCTTGTGACAGCAGTTGATATCAGATCACATAAAGAAGCAGACCATGATTACTTCTACAGCTCCCAAAACACACAATAAAGGTCTCTCCTAGAAGAAGATGTATTTCTGGAATTGCAAGATATAGAATACAAAAGATTAATAAACTGAACACTTCAAGACATCAGGAATGACATCTGGAATGAAATCAGGCAATGTACAGAAAAAGCAAAGAAACACACAGATAAAGCAGTTGAAGAAATTAAAAAGATTCTTCAAGAACATAATGAAAAATCTAATAAGCTGCAAGAATCCACAGAGAGAGAGCATTCAGAAATCCAAAAGATTAACAATAAAATTACAGAATTAGACAACTCAATAGGAAGTCAGACCAGCAGAACTGAGGAACTGGAAGGCAGAATTGTGGAGATGGATGATAAGTCACTGGGCACCAAGATATTTGAAGAAAAATCAGATAAAAGAATTAAAAAAATGAAGAAACCCTAAGAATCATGTGGGACTCTATCAAGAAGAATAACTTGCTAGTGATTGGAATACCAGAACAGGGATAGATAACTGAATATACAGATAGAATAGCTGAAGATTTGTTGGTAGAAAATGTCGCTGACATCATGAAAGGAGAAAGGATATCTATTCAAGATATTCATCAAACCCCATACAATGTAGACCTCAAAAGAAAGTCACCAAGACATATTATCCTCAAACTTGCCAAACCAAAGATAAAGAGAAAATTTTAAGAGCAGCCAGGGATATGCAAAAAGTCACCTACAAAGGAGAATCAATAAGTTCAGATTACTTGGCAGAAACCATGAAGGCAAGAAGGCAATGGGATGACATATATTGAGCATTGAAGGAGATAAACTGCCAGTTAAGAATCACATATCCAGCAAAACTGACTCTGAAATAGGAAGGCAAAATTAAGTCATTTACAGATAAACACAAGCTTAGGGAATTTGCAAAAACCAAACCAAAACTACAAGAAATACTAAAGGGAATTCTCTGCTTAGAAAATCAATAATATCAGAAATCAACACAACACTAGGACACAGAACAGAGAATTGCAATATCAACTCAGATAGGGAAATCACAAAAATAAGATTAAAAAAAAGCTCAAAACAAGGAATCGCTGATGTCATTACATGAAAGATGACAATAATCAATAAAGGGAGACTAAATAAAGTAGGCACAGATCTCCTAAATGGAAAGGAAATCAAGGCAATACATGGAGATATGAGTTAGGTTTATACTTAGAAAAACAGGGGTAAATATTAAGGTAACCACAAAGAAGACTAACAATCCCATATTTCAAAATAAAAACCAAGATAAACATAAAGACTCAGCAAAAACAAAATCAACTACACTGAAAAACAGAACACACAATTTACAAAGAAAAACTTCTCAGCACAAAAAAGAAAGTGGATATATGAAACTGTTAACAACACACAAAAAAAGGCATCAAAATGACAACACTAAACTCACACCTATCTATAATTACACTGAATGTAAATGGACTAAATGCACCAATAAAGAGACAAAGAGTTGCAAATTTGATTCAAAAAACCATAATGCAGCTATGTGCTGCCTACAAGAGACACACCTTAGACTTAGAGACACAAGCTCAAGCTCAAAGGATGGAAAAAAATATATCAAGTGAGAAACAAGCAAAAATGAGAAGGAGTGGCAATACTAATTTCTGACAAAATAGACTTTAAAGTTAAATTCACCACAAAGGATAAAGAAAGACACTATATAATGATTAAAGGGACAATATACCAGGAAGATATAAACATATTAAATATTTATGCACCCAATGACAGGGCTGCAAGATACATAAAAAAAAGCCCTAACAGTATTGAAAAGTGAGATAGACAGCTCCACAATTGTAGTACGAGACTTCAACACACCATTTTCGGTGATGGACAGGACATCCAGTAAGAAGCTCAATAAAGACAATAAATGCCACAAACAACCAACTCAACCTCATAGACATATACAGAACACTCTACCCACGAGCAACCAAGTATACTTTTTTTCCTAGTGCACATGGAACATTTTCTAGAAGAGACCACATATTAGGTCATAAAGCAAGCCTTTGCAGAATCCAAAACATCAAAATATTACAAAACATCTTCTGTAACCATAAGACCAAAAAAGTAGAAATCAGTAACAGAAAAACCAGGATAAAAAAAATCAAATACTTGGAAACTGAACAATACCAGGCTCAAAAAAGACTGGGTTATAGGAGACATTAAGGAGGCAATAAAGAAATTCATAGAATCCAATCACAGTGAAAATACTTCCTATCAGAACCGTTGGGACACAGGGCAACCAGTACTCAGAGGTCAATTTATATCAAGAAATGCATGTATCCAAACAGAAGAAACGGCCAAAATCAAAGAATTATTCCTACAACTTGAACAAATAGAAAGAAGCAAACCCTCAGGCACCAGAAGAAAGCAAATAATAAAAATTAGAGCAAAATTAAATGAATTAGAGAACAGAAAAACAATTGAAAGAGCTAACAAGACCAAAAGCTGGTTCTCTGAAAAAAATTTAAAAAATTGATAAATCATTGGCCAGACTGACAAAAGAAAAACAGGAAAGGAAACAAATAACCCAAGTAAGAAATGAGATGGGCGATATCATAACAGACCCAAGTGAAATTAAAGGAATCATATCAGATTACTATGAAAAATTGTACTCTAACAAATTTGAAAACCTAGAGGAAATCTGGGAATTCCTAGAAACACACTACCTAACTAAACTACCACAAACAGAACTAGAACAACTAAATAGACTCATAACAAAAGAAGATACTGAAAAGGAAATCAAAATCCCAACAAAAAAAAAAAAACCCTGACCTTGACGGCTTCACTACAGAGTTCTACCAGATTTTCAGAGAAGGAGTAACACCACTACTACTGAAGGTATTTCAGAGCATAGAAAAAGAAAGAATACTCCCAAACTCAGTCTATGAAGCCAACATATCCCTGACACCAAAACCAGGTAAAGACACCACAAAAAAAGAAAATTACAGACTTATATCCCTCATGAACTTAGATGCAAAAATCCTCAACAAAATTCTCGCCAACAGAATTCAACAACACATATCAAAAAAATAATTCACCATGACCAAGTGGGATTCATAACACTTACGCAGGGATGGTTCAACATTAGAAAAACAATTAATATAATTCCTCATATAAATAAAACAAAATAAATGAACTACATGATTTTATCAATTGATGCAGAAAAGGCATTTGACAAAGTTCAACACTCATTCGTAATAAAATCACTCAGCAAAATAGGAATAGAAGGAAAATTCCTCAAAACAATAAAGGGCACTTATACAAAGCCAATAGCCAACATCATCCTAAACAGAGAGATTCTGAAACCATTCCCCTTGAGAAAGGGAACCAGACAAGGATGCCCCTTATCACCACTCCTATTCAACATTGTGCTGGAGGTCCTAGCCAGAGCAGTTAGGCTAGATAAAAAAATAAAGTGCATCCAGGTTGGTAAAGAAGTAAAAGTACCTCTATTTGCAGATGACATGACCTTATATACAGAAAAAGCTAAAGAATCCTCAAAAAAACTCCTGAAACTAATAGAAGAGTTCAGCAGAGTATCAAGACACAAGATAAAGATACAAAAATCAGTTGGAATCCTCTACACCAAAAAAAAAAAAGAACACTGAAGATGAAATCACCAAATCAATACCATTTACATCAGCCCCCATGAAGATAAAATAACTTAGGAATAAATCTTACCAGAATGCAAAAACCTATACAAAGAAAACTACAAGACACTACTGCAAGAAACCAAAAGACACCTACATAAGTGGAAAAACATACCTTGCTCACAGATAGGAAGACTTAACATTGTGAAAATGTCTATTCTACCAAAAGTCATCTATAGATACAATGCAATTCCGATCCAAATTCCAATGATATTTTTTAATGAGATGGAGAAACAAATCACCAACTTCATAAGAAAGGGAAAGAGACCCCGGATAAGTAAGGCATTACTGAAAAACAAGAACAAAGTGGGAGACCTCACTCTACCTGATTTTAGAACCTATTATACCGCCACAGTAGTCAAAACAGCCTGGTACTGGTACAAAAACACATACATAGACAAGCAGAACAGAATTGAGAATCTAGACATAAATCCATCCACGTATGAGCACCTGATATTTGACGAAGGCCCAAAGTCAGTTCAATGGGAAAAGACAATCTTTTTAACACACGGTGCTGTCATAACTGGATATCCATCTGCAAAGCAATGAAACAAGGCCCATGCCTCACACCATGCATAAAAACAAGCTCAAAATGGACCAAAGAACTAAATATAAAATCTAAAACGATAAAGATCATGGAAGAAAAAACAGGGACAACATTAGGAGCCCTAATACATAGCATAAACAGTATACTAAACATTACTAACAATGCAGGAGAAAAACTAGATTGGTGGAAGCTCTTAAAAAACAAAAACCTATGCTCATCCAAAGACTTCACCAAAGAGTAAAAAGATTACCTACAGACTGGGAAAAAGTTTTTACCTATGGCATTTCCAATCAGCGCCTCATCTGTAAAATCTACATGATACTACAAAAACTCAACTACAAAAAGACAAATAATCCAATTAAAAATGGGCAAAGGATATGAACAGGCACTTCACTAAAGAAGGCATTCAGGTAGCTAACAGACACATGAGGAAATACTCATGATCAACTACAAAAAGACAAATAATCCAATTAAAAATGGGCAAAGGATATGAACAGGCACTTCACTAAAGAAGGCATTCAGGTAGCTAACAGACACATGAGGAAATACTCATGATCATTAGCCATTAGAGAAATGCAAATCAAAACTACAACGCGATTCCATCTCACTCCAGCAAGGCAGGCTTTAATCCAAAAAACACATAGGAATAAATATTGGAGAGGTTGTGGAATGAATGGAACACCTATACACTGCTGGTGGGAATGTAAAATGGTACAACCACTTTGGAAACTGATTTCGTGCTTCCTTAAAAAACTAGAAATCGAACTACCATACGATCCAGCAATCCCACTCCTTGGAATACATCCTTGAGAAATAAGAGCCTTTACATGACACATATATGCACACCCATGTTCACTGCAGCTCTCTTTACAACAGCAAAAAGTTGGATGCAACCAAGGTGGCCATCAAAGGGTAAATGGATAAATAAATTATGGTATATTTGCGCAATGGAACACAACACATCAATAAAGAACAATGATGAATCCATGAAACTTTTTATAACATGGAAAAATCTGAAAGACATTATGCTGAGTGAAATTAGTTAGATGCAAAAGTACAAATATTGTGTAAGACCACTAGTATAAGAGCTGGAGAAATAGTTTAAACAGAGGAGAAAATATTCTTTGATGGTTATAAGAGGGTGGATGGAGGGCGGGAGGGAAAGGGGTTTTCACTAATTAGATAGTAGATAAGGTTTTTTTTTTTTTGGTGAAGGGAAAGACAACACACAATACAGGAAAGGTCAACACAACTGGACTAATCCAAAAGCAAATTAGTTTCCTGATTAAACTGAATGCTTCAAAGGCCAGTGTAGCACGGGCAGGGGTTTGGACACAATGGTTTCAGGAGACATCGAAGTCAATTGCCATAATAAACCTATTAAGAAAGCATTCTGCATCCCACTTTGGAGAGTGGCCTCTGGGGTCTTAAACGCTGGCAAGTAGCCATCTAAGATGCATCAACTGGTCTCGATCCACCTGGAGCAAGGAAGAATGAAGAACACCAAAGACACAAGGTAACTATGAGCCTAAGAGACAGAAAAGACCACACAAACCAGAGACTACACCAGCCTGAGACCAGAAGAACTAGATGGTGCCTGCCCACAACCGATGACTCCTCTGACAGGGAACACAACAAAGAAGCCCTGAGAGATCAGGAGAGCAGTGGGATGCAGACCCCTAATTCTCATAAAAAGACCAGACTTAATTGTCAGAATGGGACTAGAAGGACCCCAGAGGCTACAGTCCCCAGACCTTCTATTAGCCCAAAACAGGAACCATTCTCAAAGCCAACTCTTCAGACAGGGATTAGACTGGAATATGGGATGGAAAATGATACTGGTGAAGAAGCTTCTTGGATCAAGAGGACACATGAGACTATGTTGGCATCTCCTGTATGCAGGGGAGATGGGAGGGCAGAGGGGGTCAGAAGCTGGCTGAATGGACACGAAAAGAGAGAATGGAGGGAAGGAGTGTGTTGTTTTATTAGTAGGAGAGCAATTAGGAGTATATAGCAAAGTATGTATAAATTTTTGTATGAGACACTGACTTGATTTCTAAACTTTCACTTAAAGCACAAAAAAAAAATTAAAAAAAAATCAGATGACGTATTGCATCGGGCAAACCTACTGCAAAAGACCTCCTTAAAGTGCTAAAAGGCAAAGCTATCACTTTAACAACTAAGGTGCACCTTACCAAGCCATGCTGTTTTCAAGTACCTCACATGCATGAGAGAGCTGGACAATGCCTACGGAAGACCAAAGAATTGATAACTTTGAATTACGGTATCAGCAAAGAATATTGAATATGCCATGATTACTGGTGGAACAAACAAATCTGTCTTGGAACAAGTACAGCCAGAATGCTCATTCCAAGAAATAATGTCCAGGTTTGGTCTCACTTTCTTTTGACATGTTATCATGAGGGATCAGTTCCTGGAGAAAGATATCAACCTTGGTCAACAAGAGGGTCATCGAAAAAGTGGAAGACCCCCAACGAGATGGATTGACGCAGTGGCTGCAACAATGGGCTCCGGCATAACAATGATTGTGAGGATGGTGCAGGACCAGGCAGTGTTTCACTCTGTTGTACACAGGATCGCTATGAGTCACAATTGACTCAATGAGATCTAACAATAAAAACAAGGATTAGGATTTTGAACATGTCAAACTTGACGTATCTATTAAACTTCCATGTGGAGAATCTAAGAATCTGGAGTGATCCTGTCTAGAGATATGCATTTTGGAGTCCTCAGGGAGGGTGGAGGCTACAACTGTCGAGAGACCATGTGACAAGATAAGAATGGCCATGTGAGAACTTGGGTGGGCAGGTAGCTAGGAGGGATTAATGAATGCTGAGGCAACAAGCTGTGTAGATCACAAACGGGCCTATGACAATGCATCTGTAGACACGTTAGCCCTATATACCACTGAAAACCTCTATATCGTTGCACAAATAATTGACATGTGAGAAGGAGTATAAAGAGAATCCCAGATGCCGTGAGGAAGAACAGTAATGGCCCCGAAGTATACTTTCTGAAGAAGTTACATTTGATCAGAGACCTGAAAGATTGGTAAAATCTAGTTAGCAGTCGGGGCTGGAGAGGGAGAATTTAGCATGAATGGAACAGTAGAGATGACAGGGTATTTGCAGTTTCCTTATGATTGCAGTCCAGAGAGTGAAACAGGGAAAGTAATAACTGAAGTTTTAGGCGCCAGATAATGGAAGACTGAATAGGCTGCATTCAGAATTTGGAACTTCTCCTAAAACTAATGAGAATTCATGAAAGGATTGTAAACACGGGAGTCATTTGATTTATTTTTGCAAGGATATTCTGGTTAGAGTGTGAAGAACTGAACACACAGAGAGGTCAAGATGGATGTGGCAAGATGCAGGCCAATGTCAGACTTCCTGCAGGAGGAGAAGAGAACGTGAATATTCATTCACTGTTTCTTTTTCTGTCTTATGACTCAAACCCCAGTTCATGACAGTGTTTGCGATCTCATGCTTTGGATTACCCATTTCTAAATTCTCTGTTCTCTTAATTCTTCCCCCAAATACTACACATAAAGCTAGTACGATAAAAAATATTTTGAGTCTCAGAATTGCTGTGGTAATAAAATATACATGCCAATGGAATTACAGCAAATTTCCAAGATTTACATTTTTATTTGTGTTTAAAAATTTAGCAAAAAAATTTAATAGCACCGCAACTTTTTAACAAGGATAGATGATAAATACAGCAACAGGAGACCTGTAGCTGTGTAAATATTCTACTCAAAGAAGGTTGGCTTTGAATTCTGCCATAGATATCTAGCACTGCTACAACAAAAATGCCACAAGAAAATGTCTTTAACAAAAAGAAATTTATTCTCTCACAGTTTAGGAGGCTACAAGGCTAAATTCAGGCACAAGCTCCAAGGGAAGGCTCTCCAGGAAAGTCCTTGTCATCAATCTTACCCTGGGTCCAGGAGCTTCTCAGTGCAGGGACCCTGTGTCCAAAGTAGGCACTCCTCTTCTGTCTCTTCTTGCTTGGTGGTAATGAGATCCCTTCAGGCTAAAATGACATGAGGCTGGAGAGTTGATACACCACCGAGGCAGAAGAGTAAAGGTGTACTGCTGGCCTTGCCAGCTGAAGGCTTATGGCTTCTGGAGGTCCTTTGAAACAGGTATGGAGAAAAAGGCATTACACACATCAACAGGTCCATAGGAGGTACCAGGAGATATATTAATTTGCTAAGGCAATGAAACCACATCTGGAACAGCAGCTGCAATTGCAGTCTCCACCTGGTTAAGTTTTCAATAATCCACTGTCATTCTCTAAGATCCATTTGTTTTTTCACGAGACAAAACAGGCCAGTTCAATACGGATGTGGTGGGAATCAATACCCCTGCATTCTTCAAATCCTTGATGGTGGCAGTAATCTCTCCAATCCCTCCAGGAATGCAGCATTGCTTTTGCTTTCCTATTTTCCTAGGTAGGGGCAGTTCTAATGGCTTCTACTTAGACTTTCCTACCATAATATCCCTCGCTCCACATGTCAGGGAGCCAGCATGTGGCTTCTGCCAGTTGCTGAGCATGACTATTCCAATTACGCATTCTGGATCTGGGGAAATCACTACAGTATGGGTTCGGGGACCCACTACACCCACTGTGAGACAGGCATGAGCTAATACTCCATTAATAAATTGAACTCCACATGCCCTCACTCTAGTATTTCTGCCTCCATGCCTGCAGAATCTAATTTCAGGTCAGACTCCAGATCCTCACCCAAATCCAAACTCGACACAGTCTTGGGTTCCTTTCCCACACATTGCTTTGGCAGGGGTGGCTTGGCTTTGGACTCCCATTTGGACTGGCCAAAATCTGAGCTTGCTTCATCTCTTACTCTCACCTTAATCTCACAGAGTAAAAGTCTTTACCCATAGCTATCAATTCCAACTCATAGTGACATTACAGACAGAAAACTGCCCCCACAGGGTTTCTGAGGCTTTCATCTTTATGGAAACACACTGCCACGTCTTTATTCCACGGAGGGGCTGGTGGGTTCAAACCACTGACCTTTTCCTTAGCAGCTGAGTGCTTAACTACTGCACCACCAGGGATCGTTAGAGTCTTTACAGACACCTAAATGATAGTGTTGGCAAAGAATATTGAATAATATACCATTGACTGCTGAAATAAACAAATAGATCTTACAAGAAGTATGGCCAGAATGCTCCTTAGACGGTGGATGGGAAAATTTAGCCTCACTTACTTTGGACGGGTTACCAAGAGGGACCAATCCTCCTGGATATTATGTTTGGTAAAGGACAAGGTCAGCAAAACAGAGGAAGAGCCTCAACAAGATGGATTGACACAGTGGCATCAACAATGGCCTCAAACATAGGCTACACTGAAGACATTGGTGAAAAACACGGCTCTAGGAATTAAGCACCAGTTGAGATGTTTCAACAAATGGATGCAGCAATGGAGGTACTCACGCATCTATGGCAAGAAATTTGGATGTTGGCTAACTGGCCAACAAACTGGAAGAGATATATGTGCCCATTCTAAAGAATGGTGATCCAACAGAATGTGGAATTTATCCAACAGTGTCACTAACATCACATGAAAGTAATATTTTGCTAAAGGATTGGGCCAGATTCACTGACCAAAGCTGAGGGGGCAGGGCTGCCATGCTCAAAGGGCAGAAGAATGGGGTCTGCTAAGGCCGAGTGGATAGAGTCGCCACTCAGATGGACTAGGAGAATGGGGCTGCCCAAAGCTGATGGAACAGAGTTGCCGTTCCCGTGGGCCTGGGAGGTAGAGCTGAAGTTCAAGCCCTAGGGAACTCCAGCCAGAATTCAGAGATTGTAGCCAACACTTCGTATCTGGAGGGCAGGGCCATTACCCAGATGGTCTCTGAGAACAGAGGGTTATTTTCGACCCTTGAGAGGTAATGTAAATTGTTGGTAATGACCCCATCTCCTCGTTCCCTCCAATTTCTACCATTTCTAATAGAAAGGTTTACCTTGTGCCTGTTCCATTATTCTACTTTGAAAGCAAAAAAACTTCTAGATTTCACAGATGAAGAGAAATTATGCAACAGGAAAGAATTTGGACTTGGAGTTAAGGCTTTTGGGATGATATAAGGGGATGAAAGTGTTTTACATGTGGCAAGGACATGAATTTTGGGGGTCTACAGCTGGAACCCCCACGTGTCTGGCAGTTTGTCATACTGTAGGGGCTTTTTTGTTGTTGTGATGCTGGAAGCTATGCCACTGGTATTCAGATACCAGCAGGGTTGCCCATGGAGGACAGGTTTCAGCTGAGCTTCCAGACTAAGACAGACTAGGAACAAGGACCCGGCAGTCTACTTCTGAAAAGCATTAGCCAGTGAAAACCTTAGGAATAGCACTGGAACACTGTCTGATATACTGCCTGAAAATGAGCCCCTCAGGTTGGAAGGCACTCAAAAGATCACTGGGGAAGAGCTGCCTCCTCAAAGTAGAGTCGACCTTAATGACGTGGATGGAATAAAGCTTTTGGGACCTTCATCTGCTGATGTGGCACGACTCAAAATGAGAAGAAACACCTGCAAACATCCATTAATAATTGGAACCTGGAATGTATGAAGTATGAATCTAAGAAAATTGGAAATTGGCAAAAATGAAATGGAACGCATAAACATCGATATCCTAGGCATTAGTGAGCTGAAATGCACTGGTATTGGCCATTTTGAATCGGACAATCATATAGTCTACTATGTTGGGAATGACAACTCGAAGAGAAATGGTGTTGCATTCATCAACAAAAAGAATATTTCAAGATTTATCCTGAAGCACAACGCTGTCAGTGATAGGATAATATCCATACGCCTACAAGGAAGACCAGTTAATACGACTATTATTCAAATTTACGCACCAAACACTAGGGCCAAAGATGAAGAAAGAGAAGATTTTTATCAGCTGCTACAGTCTGAAATTGATCTAACATGCAATCAAGATGCATTGAAAATTACTGCCGGTTGGAATGCGAAAGCTGGAAACAAAGAAGAAGGATCAGTAGTTGGAAAATATGGCCTTGGTGATAGAAACAGTGCTGGAGATCAAATGACAGAATTTTGCAAGACCAATGACTTCTTCATTACAAATACCTTCTTTCACCGACATATACAGTGACTACACACATGGACCTCACCAGATGGAACACACAGAAATCAAACTGACTACATCTGTGGAAAGAGATGATGGAAAAGCTCAATATCATCAGCCAGAACAAGGCCAGGGGCCGACTGGGGAACAGACCATCCATTGCTCATATGCAAGTTCAAGCTGAAACTGAAGAAAATCAGAGCAAGTCCACAAAACCCAAAATATGACTTTGAATATACCCCACCTGAATTTAGAGACCATCTCAAGAATAGGTTTGATGCATTGAACACTAGTGACCGCAGACCAGATGAGTTGTGGAATGACATCAAGGACATCATCCATGAAGAAAGCAAGAGGTCATTGAAAAGACAGGAAACAAAGACCAAGATGGATGTCAGAGGAGACTCTGAACCTTGCTCTTGAGCGTCGAACAGCTAAAGCAAAAGGAAGAATTGATGAAGTAAAAGAACTGAACAGAAGATTTCAAAGGGCAGCTGAGAAGACAAAGTATTATAATGACATGTACAAAGAGCTGCAGATGGAAAACCAAAAGGGAAGAACACGCTCGGCATTTCTCAAGCTGAAAGGATTGAAGAAAAAATTCAAACCTCGAGTTGCAATAGTGAAGGATTCCACGGGGAAAATATTAAACGATGCAGGAAGCATCAAAAGAAGATGGAAGGAATACACAGAGTCATTATACCAAAAAGAGTTAGTTGATATTCAACCATTTCAAGAGGTGGCATATGATCAGGAACCGATGGTACTGAAGGAAGAAGTCCAAGCCGCTCTGAAAGCACTGGCGAAAAACGAGGCTCCAGGAATTGATGGAATATCAATTGAGATGTTTCAACAAACAGATGTAGCGCTGGACGTGCTCACTCGTCTATGCCAAGAAATATGGAAGACAGCTTCCTGGCCAACTGACTGGAAGAGATCCATATTTATGCCTATTCCCAGGAAAGGTGATCCAACCGAATGTGGAAGTTATAGAATATCGTTAATATCACATACAAGGAAAATTTTGCTGAAGATCATTCAAAAACGGCTACAGCAGTATGTCGACAGGGAACTGCCAGAAATTCAGGCAGGTTTCAGAAGAGGATGTGGAATCAGGGATATCATTGCTGCTGTCAGAGGGATCCTGGCTGAAAGCAGAGAATACCTGAAGGATGTGTACCTGTGTTTTCTTGACTATGCAAAGGCATTCGACTGTGTGGATCATAAAAAACTATGGATAACACTGCAAAGAATGGGAATTCCAGAACGCTTAATTGTGCTCTTGAGCAACCTTTACATAGATCAACAGGCAGTTCTTTGGACAGAACAAGGGGATACTAATTGGTTTAAAGTAAAGAAAGGTGTGCATCAGGGTTGTATTCTTTCACCATACCTATTCAATCTGCATGCTGAGCAAATAATACGAGAAGCTGGACTATATGAAGAAGAATGGGGCATCAGGATTGGAGAAAGACTCATTAACAACTAGCGTTATGCAGATGACACAACCTTGCTTGCTGAAAGTGAAGAGGACTTGAAGCACTTACAGATGAAGATCAAAGACCACAGCCTTCAGTATGGATTACACCTCAACATAAAGAAAACAAAAATTCTCACAACTGGACTGATGAGCACCATCATGATAAACGAAGAAAAGAGTGAAGTTGTCAAGGATTTCATTTTACTTGGATCCATAATCAACACCCATGGAAGCAGCAGTCAAGAAATCATAAGACACGTTGCATTGGGCAAATCTGCTGCAAAGAACCTCTTCAAAGTGTTGAAGAGCAAAGATGTCACCCTGAAGACTAAGATGTGCCTGACCCAAGCCATGGTATTTTCAATCACATCATACGCGTGTGAAAGCTGGACAATGAATAAGGAAGACCAAAGTAGAACTGACACCTTGGAATTGTGGTGTTGGCGAAGAATACTGAATATACCATGGACCTCCAAAAGAACTAACAAATCTGTCTTGGAAGAAGTGCAGCAGAATGCTCCTTAGAGGCAAGGATGGTGAGACTGCATCTTACATACTTTGGACACGTTGTCAGGAGGAATCAGTCCCTGGAGAAGGACATCATGCTTGGCAGAGTACAGGGTCACCGGAAAAGAGGAAGACCCTCAATGAGGTGGATTGACACAGTGGCTGCAACAATAAGCTCCAGTATAACTACGATTGTAAGGATAGCGCAGGACCGGGCAGTGTTTCGCTCTGTTGTGCATAAGGTCACTATGAGTCAGAACCGACTCGATGGCACCTAACAACAACAACAACAAGGTGGAATGTCATGGATTGAATAGAAAGGGATGAAATGCGTTTACGAAAGTCACAGCCCAGATCCGATGGAAGGGGAGGTTCCCTGGGGTGTGACCTCTATCACCTTTTATCTTCCAAGAGATAAAAGGAGAGAAATGTAATCAGAGAGATATAAGTACCTCATGCCACCAAGAAAGATGTGCCAGGAGCAGAGCACATTCTTTGGACCTACGGGTCACTGTGCTGAGAAGCTCCTAGGCCAGGAGAAAATGATTGATGACAAGGGCCTTCTCCCAGAAACAACAAAGATAGAAAGAATTCCCTGGGAGTTGGCACCCTGAGTTTGGACTTGTAGCCTTGTAGACTGGGAGAGAATAAATTTCTTTGTTAAAGCCATCCACTTGTGGTATTGCTGTTATAGCAGCACTAGGTAACTAAGACACTTAGTGAAGTAGAGGGTTAGGGAGAAAGAGGAAGACCTTGACAAGACAGACTGACACAGTGGCTGCAACAATGGGCTCAAACACAGCAACAATTCTGATGATGGGGCAGGACCCAGAAGTGTTTTGTTGTGTTGTACCTAGGGTCGCTATGAGTCAGAATCAACTCGACAGCATCTAATAACAACAACAGCCACTATGCAAGGCAGGAACGCAAGCGGAAATCTATATACAACTGTTCACTGCAGCACTTTTCACAAGAAGCAAAAGATGAACACAGCCAAAATGTCCATCAGCAGGTGAATGGATACACAAACTTTGGTACGTACACACAATGGAGTAGAACTGCTCCACAAGGTTTTCAAGGCTCTGACCTTTCAAAAGCAGATCACTGGGCCTGTCTTCTGAGAAGTCTCTGGGTGGGTTTGAACCCCCAAACTAGTAGATGAGCAATTAACTGTTGGTGCAAGCCAGGGACTTCCAATGGAATATTACACACACTCCCAAAAATGAAGTCTTGATGCATACGACAACATGGATGAAGCCTGAAAACACCAAGCTGAGAAAAGTCAGTCAGTCAGAAAAGGAGAGATGCATTCTGATCTCACTTATAGGACATAAGCAAATATACACAAAACAAAGGTTATTAGTGGTTACCAGGGGTGACAGGGAGGGGGAAGGAAGAGTTTTTGATTAGGATCATTGAGTTTATGTGAAAGGTAGTGGAATGATTTGGAACATAAACCGTGAAATGCTTGCACAGCTTGAATATAAGCAATGTAAAAAATGCACATGTAGAAATTGTTGAAATGGCGTGTTTTATTATGTATATTTGGAACACAATAAAAAAAATAACATGAAGATCAATAAAAAGGAAAGAAAAGCTCTGTGGAATTCTCGCTCTACATACACACACACACACACACACACACACATTTTTCTTCTAAAAAAAATGAGTAAAGAATCCCTGAGAGCAAAAAGCACAGTCAATTACCCCCCGTTTTTATTGGTCCATTTCTTGTGGTGACCTCATAAGGAGCCAATTCTTTGGAACTCCAAGCCCCTATATAAGTCCCTGGAAACCTAGGTTTGTGGTCTTTCTGGGTCAGGAAGCTCTTTCAGTGACCTGAGACATCGTGACCAAACTTGGCTTGTTTTCTCTTTAAATTGTGGTTTTTCTATTTCCTCGCCAGCTATTCTTATTTTCTCTTTGTTCTTCCTCATTTGCATTCATTCGTTTTTCATTTTATTCTTCCTTTACATCCTCAATTTTTCTTTTTTTCTATGTACTTGTTAATTTTTTTATCATCTTACTATTATTGTTTTATTTTGTATTTTTTCTTATCCTCATGTTATTTATTCCTTTTTTGAATCTTTCTCATTGATTTCTTGTTTTGTTTATGTATACAATTTATCTTATTTTTATCAGTTTTTAAAATTTTACTTCCTCTTTTCTCATTTTACCTTTTTGATTATATTTTAACTTTTTCTCATTTTTTCCATATTTCATTAAGTTTTTAGTCACCACTTTTTAGGGTTTTGGGTTTTTAAGTTTTTAATCCTACCATCAGGGCACCTCTTACCCCAAAGCCCGCTACGCCTTCGCACCATAGCCAACATGCTGCAGAGCCACTTAGCCTTCTCTGCTGTGGAGGAAACTCATGTGGGACGCTACCACCTCCTCAGAACCATCGGCAAGGGGGCATCTGCCAAGGCCAAGCTGGCCCAGCACATCATCACCGGCCAAGAGGTAGCCATTAAAATAATTGACAAGATCCAGCACACGTCCTCTGACCTCCACAGACTATACAGAGAGATAGAAATTATGAAGGATCTCCATCATCCAAATATTGTAAAGCTGTTTGAAGTCATAGAGAATGAGCACGCCCTCTATATAGTGATGGAGTATGCAAGTGGAAGGGACCTCTTTTACCACCTAGTGAATCATGGCTTCATGAGCGAAAAAGAGGCCCAAACGAAATTCCAACAAATGGTGTCAGCGGTGAAGTACTGCCACGACAAGGGTATTGTTCATAGGGATCTGAAAACAGAAAACCTACTATTGGACAAGCGAATGAACATCAAACTTGCAGACTTTGGTTTAGGAACTGAATTCACCACAGGGAGCAAGCTGGATACCTTCTGTGGCACTCCCCCTTATTCTGCCCCAGAACTCCTTCAGGGAGAAAAGTATGACGGACCCCCAGTGGATGTGTGGAGCCTGGGAGTCATCCTATACTTCATGGTAACTGGATCTCTGCCTTTTCGTGGGAAGACCTTGACGAAGCTGCGAGAGCAGGTGCTGCAGGGACAATATCACGTTCCCTTCCACATGTCTAGCCAGTGTCAACACCTGCTCAGTAAAATTTTCATTCGTGACCCAAGAAAGAGAGCCACATTAGAGGACATCCTAGCACATCTATGGATGAAGGTGAGCCATGAAGAAAAACAAAAGCTCTATGTGCAGCCACTCCCAGACTACGATAACCACTGGCACACTGAGGTGACGGTGAACACGGGTTACGTGCAGGAAGACATTCATGACTCACTGTTGAACCACAATTACAATGATGCGAACGCCACCTATCTGATCCTGCGTCACGACACATATGAGATTGACAGCCACACCAGCACCCTGGAACCCCAGGCTGAAGCCCATTGCACCGATAGCCACACTCCTTCCTCATCCCATGAAGTGCCTCCTACAGTCTGTCCTAAACCCAAACAGCGTAGTTACACCGAGCCCACCATTCCCACCTTTGGTTACTACATCCGCGATGCTTTGAACACTCTCTCTGAGGGAGGGATGGGGACCTCCATGGTGTCTACTTCTCCATCATTCTCCCTGGCCCTGGCCCACCTGCGGCAGCAATCTACCACAGCCTGGGCACAGCCCAACCAGGACTCGGACCTGTATGCCAAGGTGAGAAACAGTGAGGTGCCACAGCCCATCACACCACCCCAGTGTGTTTCTGTGCCTTCCTCCTCAGCCTACACCATCAACGAGAGTGCCGGGGCCCCGGAGAAAACCGGTTTTACCCAGGGAATGTCAAATCTAAGCTCCGTAAATGAGGAGCAGGTGCATGAGTTACCTGACCAGCCGAGTTTGCCCCAGACTGTGAGTCTAGCCTCTTCCTCTGAGGAGCAGGTGCATGAGTTACCTGACCAGCCGAGTTTGCCCCAGACTGTGAGTCCAGCCTCTTCCTCTGTCAGCAGCCAGGGCTGGAAGCAGGCCACTGGGAGGTTCTTTAAGCTCATGAGAAGATGCCTTTGTTTTACATATGACAAAAAGGACCACAAAGCATCGGACAGCAAAGCTGCACAAATGATCAAACCTCAACAGGCCAAACCACGCTCTCTCAAATTTACCTGGAGGATGAAGATCACCAGTTCCTTGGAGCCCGACGAGATGCTGCAGGAGATCTGTCAAGTGTTGGATGCCAATGGCTGTGACTGGGATCTCACCCACAAATACACACTGCTGTGTATGAATGGCACACCAGGACAACAGGACTTCACTCAGTGGAGGATGGAGGTGTGCACCCTGCCTCGGAGGACTCTCAATGGGGTAAAAGTGAAGAGAATTTCAGGGACCTCTGAGGCCTTCAATAGCATTGTCTCAAAAATCACCAGGGACCTTGCACTTTAAAATGGGGGCAGCAGAGCTGCCTGAGAGAAAACAGGAGTTCCAAGGTTTAAGCTCCTTTGTAATTTTGAAGGCAATGTTCGGAAAACCCACCTAAAAAAGGTGCCCGAAATTCACTTCACTTGAACCCTGTTGAGCAATCATCAAGGCAGTGTGCATACCTTCATCCTCCACTGCACAAAGTCCTCTTGGCCTGCACGTCACGTGTGCACAGCAACACATATGCCCGGGAGACATCCCACTCGCAGCTGTTGGCATCGCACACTTGGCAGATCTTCCACATCATCTCGTTGGGCTCCATGGAGGTGGTTCCTCCACGTAAACTTCAGCGACAACAGCTTGGCCTCTCCAGGTTTAAGCACTTCCACCTCGTCTTTGCTCTCAGATTCCTACAGATCCGCTGCAGCAAACATGAAGCAAAGAATTCATGAAAACAAAACAAACACTCCCAAATTCATCCGTGCAGACAGACAAAGGAAAGCTTGTAATAGGGAAAGCCACTTGATTCACTAACACGGCCATCGAGATCTCTCTGGAGTCCCTTGGGATGCACTGAACAGCAAACCAGAAAGTTGTCGGTTTAACTCCACACACAGATGACTTGAAAGAAAGACCTCCAGTCTATTTCTGAAACATCTTGAAGCTGAAGAAAATCAGACCAAGTCCACAAGAGCCAAAGTATGACCTTGAGCTTGTCCCACCTGAATTTAGAGACCATCTCAAGAATACATTCACTGACTGAACACTAATGACCGAAGACCAGGCGAGTTGTGGAATGACATCATATGTTCTTCCTTGTGAAAAAATCTGGAGTTTAGCCATCAAATTAGATCCTGGGCCATGCGAAATTCAACATGGAAGACTTTCAAGTGGGTCTAAGTATTTCAAGAAGAGGCATCAATTCTATTATACATTGGATCCTTTTCCGAACCTGTTTATTGTTTTCAGAGGGAGACCACCTGCCCTATCGTCTCCACCCTAGGAGAAATTTTTCTAGCACACCCATTTATAGAACTTTAGTAGCCTTGGAGGTGGCATGCCAATAAATTTTGCCCAAATTGACCTTGCGTCTCAGCTTTTCATGGTTGGCTCTGTCTCCTGTACAGTGACATGTCTATATTTTTTAACACTGGGTATCAGTTTCCAACAAATCTTTCCGTATTAATGGTTTTGGTAGGCCTAGCACACACTGGAAGCAGGTAGTTGTCAATTTGGTTAGACTCTCCCACGTGAAGAGTGCTTAGATAGCTCCATGGGATTAAATCCATTTTCCATAAGAAATTGCTTTGCTATAACCCCCCAGCAGCCATGCCTGATTACTGGGGGCACAGCCACAATTACAATTCCTATAGGACAAACAAAATACTGAATGTGATTTTAAAAAAAAAAAAGAAACTTGTGTTTTGACAGTGTGAGAAGGTTACATTAGGGAAGAACTTCCAAGCTAGTTATAGTTCCTGATTTTCTGAGACATGCTTTGGTCCACCTAATTTATACCATATACTTTATCTTCCTTGCATGTACTGATTAGTGACCACTGCCCTTGATCACTTAGTTAGTGGGATTCATTTCTGCCTCAGGAAAAGGGCTTGTACTGGTGGGGGAGAGAGAGCATTATAATTAGTAGGAAAATAGGTCAATACTTCTCAGGGCCTATGGTTGACAGGATTTACATTGTGAAAAATATGTAGTGCAGCTTAAGAAAGAGCAAGAGCTTGCCAAAGTGATGCGGGGGCGCTCCAAATACTGAGTTCCAATCACTTAAGCCTGTCCAGAGTCATTTCTCAATTTATTGTCCTGCTAAATGGATGGACCCCCATTACCAAATTCTTCATCATTCCCAATATCTCCTCCTTTTCCTTCTTACTACTTGTAGTGAGTTAGAAATATGTGGGGCTGAGCTGGCAAACCAAGACATGTAATCCTGCAAATAACACTGAATAAATCTCAGTGGTCCCCTGCCATCCCTGGCTGCTGACACAGGGAGAGGCTGGGCTCACAATCTGAGGCAAACTCGGCTGGTCAGGAATCTCTTGCAGCTTCTCAGCATGCAAAGAGCTTAGTTTTCACTCTCCCTGGAGGAAACCAGTTCCTTCTGAGCTCCACCACTGCTGCTCATGGTGTGGGATGAGGAGGAAGCCTCACAGACACACTGGGAAGATGTTCTAAACTGCAGCACGTCACTGTTGCTCACCCTGGAGCACACTCCAGAGTCCTGGTTGGGCTGCACCGAGTCTGTCCTGGATTCGTGGTATATGTAGGACTGGGGTGGAGAGACTGAGGTACAGGTAGATGCCATGGAGGCCCCTGATCCTGAATCAGATAGACTATCCAAAGCATTGTGGATGTTGCCCTGGCCAAGGTGGTCTTCACTTAATTTGTGGAATGGTCAATTCCGTGTTTGTTTGTGAAAACGTTGCTGTTCACAGAGGGCACAGGACTGGCCTTCTTTCTCTCCAGGGTGGGTTGTTCTTATGCTTCTGCTCTTCTGCCCTGACCCCTGGTCCTCCTCAGGCCGCATATTTTTTGGCATAATTGCAAGAGGAATTTTAGGTACGCCTCATGGACTAAATTATGTCCCCCCCAAAAAGTGTGCATCACTTTAGCTGGGTTATGATTCCCTGTATCTTGTGACTGTCCTCCATTCTGAGATTGTAATTTTATGTTAAAGAGGATTAGGATGGGATGGTAACGCCATCCTTACCCAGGTCACACCCCTCATCCAATGTAAAAGCAGTTACCCTGGGGTGTGGTCTGTACCACCCCTTATGTCTCAAGAGATAAAAAGGAAAGGGAAGCAAGCAGAGAGTTGGGGACCTCATACCCCTAATGAAGCAGCAACAGGAGCGAAGCTCATGCTTTGGACCTAGTGTCCCTGCACCTGAGATGCTCCTCTATCAGGGGAAAATTGATGAGAAGACCGACAAGAAGAGTGTGCAGTGATAAATGTAAAGTGTGAAAAGAAAACTCTAGCTGAACACAAGCTAAACAACAGATATTTCAGTGACCACATGTAAACAGGAATAAGTTCTTTCCAAAAAGTCACTAAACAAATAATATAACCTTCAAGAATTTAATATAAAAAAAAATTAAAAGGGAAGGGTGCATAATCTGATTTCCAGGTTGCCACTTTATAATATTAAAATGTCCACTTTAAAAAAAAATAATCACAACACATACAAGAAAAAGAAAATTTGTTCCATTCAAAGGAACAAAATAAGCTGACAGAAAATGTTCCAGTCCACATGTCAGACTTACTAGAAGAAGACTTCAAAACGACTGTCTTAAACATGCCTAAAGAGACAAAGGAAAACATGGAGAAATAACTAAAGGAAATCAGGAAATTTATGAAAGAAAATAAGACTATAAATAAAGAGATAGAAAGCATAAAAAGAAACCAACAAAAATTCAGCAGCTCAGTAGTGCAACTACTGAAATAAAAATTTACAAGAGAATGCAAACATTTCAGTGGGAAGAAGAAACTATCAACAAATTTGGAAAAAGGGAAACCGAAATTACTGATTCTCAAGAGCACCAAAAAAAATGAAAGAAAGTAAACAAAGCCTATGAGATCAGCTAGACACAATCAAGATGACCAGCTCTGGTACTCCTGAAGGAGAAGAGGGGGAGAAAGTGACAAAAATCATACTTGAAAAAATGATAACTGAAAAGTTTAAAAGTTTGATGATAGATGTGAATCTACAAAACTAAAAAAAAATTTATTTCAAGGAAAATACACTTAAAAAAAACAGAACACTCCTATTAAAGGGAAATCAAAACTACAAAATACTGCTGAAAGAAATTCAAGAAGACCTAAATAAATGGAAAGGAATACCGTTTTCATGCAATGGAGGACTTAATATTGTCAAAATGGCAATTCTACCAAATCCATCTACAGATTCTGTGTAATTCCAATGAAAATTCTAAAAGCCATTTTTTACAGAAATGAAAAAAACAAACCTCAAGTTCATCTTGAATTGCTAGGTGCCCTGAATGGCTAAAATAATCTTCAAACACACGGATCAAAGTCACATGACTCACACTTCTCAACTTCAAAACAATTGCAAAGCTGCAGTAATCCAAACTGTGTGCTATTGCCCTGTGAATAGACATACAGACCAACAGAATGGAATTCAAACTCTACAAATAAACCCAATCATATCTGGTCAATTCATTTTCAACACGGATGCCAAATCCATTCAATGGGAAAAGAAGAGTCCTTTCAACAAATGGCACAAAGAAAACTGGAATTCCACATGCAAGAGAATGAAGCTCAACTTCTGCCTCACACCATACAAATAACTGAAAATGATCAGTCAACTAACTAAAGATAACAACTAAAGTCATAACATTCTTAAATATGGGAAATTATAGAGATTTGACAAACGATATTTACATATGACACAAAAAGCATAAACAACGAGATAAAAAACTGGATCACATGGAAATTACAAATTTTGTCCATCACTGTTTAGGAAGCATTGAGTTTCTGTTTAAAGGACAGAAAATTTAGCAATGGATATTGGTGACACTTGCTCAACATTATTGATTTAATTGGTGTCACTGAACTGTGTTCTTGAAGATGCTGAATTGGCAAATGGTTTCTTTGTACAGTTTTTCAACAATAAAAAAGGTAAAAATAGTCTTTAAGAACTAAACACGTTCTAAGGGAAAAACAGGCATTATCAAGAAATTAAAAAGAAACACTAGGGGGTGGAGCCAAGATGGCAGAATATAGAGCCGCTTCTGTCCAGCCCTC
Source organism: Elephas maximus indicus (assembly GCF_024166365.1). Taxonomy (NCBI): domain Eukaryota; kingdom Metazoa; phylum Chordata; class Mammalia; order Proboscidea; family Elephantidae; genus Elephas; species Elephas maximus. Next base: position 16,764,853 of record NC_064821.1, read on the forward strand.
TTTACAACAAAGACCTGAAAAAACAAGCGAAACCAGTATATTTGTGAGAAGCTAGGAGCCCTGAGCATCAAAGGCAACCTTAGACAATGAACTGCGGGGCAGGGGAAGGAAGAGACAGTTAAGAAGCGTAGAAGAATTACCGGACGTGAATCGCGGGGAGCCCTCAGGCACCATTCCCAGAGCGACTGCGGTGGTGGCAGTGGCGGTGGACAGCTGGACCTAGCTTTCACCTGCAGTTTCCGCAGAGAGAAGTAGCGGGCCACACAGCCTGCTCACACCTCCGGAACCTGAGGAGAAGGGCGCTCTCGGCAAAAGCTAAGTACTTGAGTATATTTTACTGCCTCCACCACCCCCAACCCAGCTTCAGCGGCCAAATCCCTGGGCCTGAGATAGACCCTAGCGAGCACCTGGACTCGTCCTCCTGGCCTTATGGAAGGAAAAAATTTGTAACTGCGGGGAATAGATAATTTGCTACCTCCATTAACTGGGGGAGGTCAGGACAGAAGTAGCTCCTGTCCAGGTATAAACCGTCCGTGGACCCTGAGCACCTTTCCCTTCTGCATGGACCTGTGTGGGCCTATTTCGGAAGAATGGGCCCTTGTTGGCAAACTACAACAATTTTAGCGGTGTGGTGGACAGGTGGGTATTTGAAGTTTGACATTGCTTTGCCTATTAAACAAGGTCCTCACCTACCTAAAACAGGCTCCTAAGGACTGGTGGCTCCATTTGGGTTGCCCAGCCATGTGCAAAAGTGGTCCAGGGAAAACTGCTACCTACTAGTCCTTACAACAAAAATTTTGGGTGCCCATGGACCCTTTGCAGAGCTCACCCACCACCAAGATCTAGGGAACAGAGAAGCATTATCCTCAGAGATACTGGGGGATCAGTTCTCAGCCCCCTGCCTTGTTCAGAGCTTGACCCCTTGCTGCGATCAGATACCGGTATATACGGGAATCACCCCTGCCCCTCTAAGACTGTAGGACAGAGCCTGTACCACACACTTCATATCAGTTAACTGGAAAACTGAGCTCAATTTATACAGGAAAACTGAATGGACTCCTAGACTGATATACCTGATAACACCTCTACTCAGCTAAGGACAGGACACCAGAGTTGCAAAGGCAAAAATAATCAAGCTAGCTCATTCAAGCAATCCATAGGGGTATACCAAAACAAAAAAAGGCAAGCACCTATAACACAGTAAGCAAGCATAAACTAATACAATAACTGATAGATGGCTTGGACACAACAGTCAATATCAAGTCACATAAAGAAACAGGCCATGATCACCTCAACATGCTCTCAAAACAAAGAATCCAGGGATCTTTTAGATGAAAGTGCATTCCTGGGATTACCAGATGCAGAATACAAAAGGTTAATATACAGAACGCTTTAAGACATCAGGAAGGAAATGATGCAATATGCAGAACAAGCCAAGGAACACATAGAAAAAGGAACTGAAGAAATCAGAAAGATTATTCAGGAACATAATGAAAAGGTTAATAAGCTCGAAAAATCCGTAGACAGACAGCAATCAGAAATTCACAAGATTAACAATAAAATTACAGAATTAGATAACTCAATTGAAAGTCAGAGGAGCAGAAGTGAGCAAGTAGAAGCTAGAATTTCTGAACTCGAAGATAAATCACTTGGCACTAATATATTTGAAGAAAAATCAGATAAAAGAATTTTTAAAAATGAAGAAACCTTAAGAATCATGGGGGACTCTATCAAGAGAAATGGCCTATGACTGGTTGGAGTGCCAGAACAGGGAGGGATAACAGAAAATACAGAGAAAATTGTTGAGGATTTGTTGCCAGAAAACTTCCCTGATACTGTGAAAGATGAGAAGATATCTATCCAAGATGCTCATCGAACTCCACATAAGGTAGATCTTAAAAGAAAGTCACCAAGACATATTATAATCCAGCTTGCCAAAATCAAAGATAAAGAGACAAGTATAAGAGCAGCGAGGGATAAAAGAAAAGTCACCTACAAGGGAGAGCCAATAAGAATTAGCTCGGACCTCACAGCACAAACCATGCAGACAAGAAGGCAATGGGATTACATATTTAAAGAATTCCAGGAAAAAAAATTACCTACAAAGAATCATATATCCATCAAAACTGTCTCTTAAATATGAAAGTGAAATTAAGACATTTCCAGATAAACACAACTTGAGGGAATTCATAAAAACCAAAAGTACACTGAACAGCAAACCAGAAAGTTGCCGGTTTAACTCCACAGAGCTGACTTGAAAGAAAGGCCTGCCGGCTAGTTCCGAAACATCTTGAAGCTGAAAAAATCAGAATAAGTCCACAAGAGCCAAAGCATGACCTTGAGATTGTCCCACCTGAATTTACAGACCATATCAAGAATAGATTCACTGATTGAACACTAATAACCGAAGACCAGATGCATTGTAGAATGACATCAAGGACATCGTACATGAAGAAAGGAAGAAGGCATTAAAAAGACAGGAAAAAAAGGGCAAAAATGGATGACTCTGAAGCTTGCTCTTGAAAGCTGAGTAGCTAAGGTGAAAGGAAGAAATGATGAAGTAAAAGAACTGAACAGAAGATTTGAAGAGCGTCCTGAGAAGACAAAGTAAAGTATTACAATAAAATGTCCAAAGACCTGGAGACGGAAAACCAAACAGTAGAACACGCTCGGCATTTCTCAAGCTCAAAGAACTGACGAAAAATTCAAGCATCGAGTGGCAATATTGAAGGATTCTATGGGAATATGCTAAATGATGCCGGAAGCATCAAAAGAAGATGGAAGGAATACAGAGTCACTGTACCAAAAAGAACAGAACGACGTTCAACCATTTCAGGTGGAAGCATATCATCAGGAAAAAATGGCACTGAAGGAAGAGGTCTAAGCTGCACTGCACTGAAAGCACTGGCAAAACACGAGGCACCAAGAACTGACGGACTACCAATTGAGAGGTTTCAATAAACGGATGCAGTGCTGGAAGCCCTCACTCGCCTATACCAAGAAATCTGGAAAACAGCTAGCTGGCCAGCCAACTCGAAGAGACCCTTACTTGTAGCCATTCCAAAGAAAGGTGATCCAACAAAATGCAGAGATTATCAAAAAAAGATCATTAATACCACACACGAGTAAAATTCTGCTGAAGATCACTGCAGTGCAATTAATTTTATGTGAGGTCTTGCTAGCCATGGTCTTGTAGCTCCACCCAGGTGACTGAGCAGGACTGTGTGATAGGGTAGTTGTGGCCTATTGAGGGGACTGGTCAGTTTTTCCTTAAAAGAGAGCCATTTCCAGACCAGAGAGGATCCTACCACCACCAAGGAAGAACAGCCATGAGCAGACAGCATTTACTTTGTATCCAGGATTCCCGTGCTGAGAAACTCCGGGAGACAGGAGACAGAGAGAGAGCAAGCTCTAACCCTGAAGATGGTGAGAAGTGATGGCAGGAGAGAGCTGGAAGCAGGAGACAGCACAGTGGCCTCCCCGGCCCATAAAGAGAGAAAGCTGATTATCTTTGGGCAGAGACTGAGGGTCAGGGAGAGGCATGCCTGTGAGCACAGCTGCGAAAAGGCTACCCAGATGGAAGAACTGTATCCAGAGTGTTCTTGAGCCGGAACTATAACTGTTACTTCCCTACTAACCTCAAAATTGGGAGCATGGTCTCTGAGTTCTGTGGGCCCATTACAATGAACTATCGAACCCAGCGGACAGTGCTATGGGACGTACGGTTGGTGTCAGAATTAGTAAAGAGGGCAGACAGAGGAGGCATGTCTGACTCCTGCCTCATAGGAATCAGCTGATCTTGATTCTCCTTCCCCTCGTTAAGTTGTGGAGGTCAGAAACAGCTCCCACGCCACTTTCACAATCGTTCAAAAAAGTGGCTGCAGCAGTACATCGATGGGGAACTGCTAGAAATTCAAGTCAGATTCAGAAGAGGATGTGGAACAAAGGATACCATTGCGGATGTTACATGGATCCTGGCTGAAAGCAGAGAATGACAGAAACACGTTTACCTGTGTTTTATTGACAATGCAAAGGCATTCAACTGTGTGGATCATAACAAATCATGGATAACACCATGAAGAATGGGAATTCCAGAATACTTAATTGTGCTCCTGAGGAACCTGTAAATAGACCTAGAGGCAGTCGTTCAAACACAACAAGGAGATACTGCTGGTTTAAAGCCAAGAAAGGTGTGTGTCAGGATTGTATCATTTCACTATACTTATTTAATCTGTATGCTGAGAAAATAATCCAAGAAGCTGGATAATATGATGAAGAACACAGCATCAGGATTAGAGGAAGGCTCATTGTCATGGATTAAATTATGTCCCCCCAAAAATGTGTATATCAACTTGGTTAGGTCATGATTCCCAGTATTCTATGGTTCTCCTCCATTTTGTGATTGTAATTTTATGTCGAGAGGATTAGGGTGGGATTGTAACACCACCCTCACTCGGGTCACCTCCCTGATCCAAGGTAAAGGGAGTCTCCCTGGGATGTAGCCTGCACCACATTTTCTCTCTTAAGAGATGAAAGGAAAGGGAAGTTTGGAGAAAGTTCGGGACCTCATACCACCAAGAAAGCAGCACCAGGAGCAGAGCGCGTCCTTTGGATATGGGGTCCCTGCACCTGAGAAGCTCCCCCGACCAGGGAACATTGAGGACAAAGACCTTCCTCCAGAGCCCACAAAGAGAAAAAGCCTTCCCCTGGAGCTGAAGCCCTGAATTTGGACTTGTAACCTACTAGACTGGGAGAAAATAAATTTCTCTTTGTTAAAGCCATCCACTTGTGATATTTCTGTTAAAGCAGCACTAGATGACTAAGACACTCGTTAACAACCTGTGATATGCAAATGATACACCCTTGCTTGCTGAGAGTGAAGAAGACTTGAAGCACTTACAGATGAAGATCAAAGATTACAGCCTTCAGTATGGATCACACCTCAACATAAAGACAACAAAATCCCTTACAACGGGACTAATTAGAAAATTATGATAAATGGAGAAAATATTGAAGTTATGAAGAATTTCATTTTACTTGGATCCACAATCAACGCCCACAGAAGCAGCAGTCAAGAAACCAAAGGACGCGCTGCCTTGAGTAAATCTGCGGCAAAAGACCTCTTTAAAGTGTTAAAAGCACAGATGTCACTTTGAGTACTAAGGTGTGCCTGACCCAAGACATGGTGTTTCCAGTCACCAGATATTCATGTGAAAACTAGACAATGAATAGGGAAGACCGAAGGAGAACTGATGACTTTGAATTTGGGGGTTGGCCACGATTATTGAATGCTCTCGGACTGGCAGAAGAACGAGTAAATCTGTCTTGGTAGAAGTACAGCCAGAATGCTCATTACAAGAAAGGTGGCAAGACTTCATCTCACATACTTTGGTAATGTAATCAGACGAGACCACTCTCTGAAGTAGGACATCATCCTTGGTATGCAAGAGGGTCATGGAAAAAGAGGAACCACCTCAGTGAGATGGACTGACACAGTGGCTGCAAATACGGTCTCTGGGATAACAACAATCATGAGGATGGCAAAGGACTGGGTGCAGGACTGTTCCGCTGTTCATACCGTCACTATGATTCAGAACCCACTCAATGGCACCTAACAAAAACAACAAATTTTGATGTTGAGCATGGCTCTTTGAAAGTGACTTTTAAGGAAGACCTATCTGGTCATGTGTGCAGGGGGCTCAAATATGTCTTCAAAAATACCTTCCACTGTACTGTCTTTTCTGCTCAAAAAGACCATTCGGGAGTGTCCACGCAGAGCGGCCGCTTGTTCTCAGATTGCAATGAGCGTATTGAGTAACATGTTTTCATTTCCCGGTTTACACTAGGGAAAGTATTCAGTCTTTCATCATTAAGTAGAAAGGCAGACATAGGGTATGTGGATATGCAAATTCAAACCCAACCAAACCTGTTGCTGTCGATTCCGACGCATAGGGACTCTATAGGACAGAGTAGACCTGAACCGTAGGGTTTCCAAAGATCAGTTGTTGGATTCGAACTGCCAAAAGCAGTGGAGCTCTTAACCGCTTCTGCACCAGGGGCCCATATGCAAACCAACCTTGAGAAAAACAAAATTCTTTCAAAATTTGGTATACTGCTGCAGTAATGAAGGAAATGTTGTATTGATTTAAGGATAATCAAGTAGATCAAGGAATGAAACCGAGTCCAGAATTTGGCCCACATTAACTTTGCTGTTCTTATGTGCATTAGAGTCGATTCTGCTCAAAATGACCTTCCACATACAACACAATGAAGCACTGCCAAGTCCCCTGTGACAACCTCACAGTTTTTGCTACGTTTGAGCCCAGTGTTGAACCCTTTGTCAATAATTCTCGTGGAGGGTCCTTACTTTTCTCAGAGACTCTCTACCTCACCAAGCATGATGTACTTCTCCAAGGACTGGTCCCTCTTGATACCATGTCCTAACTACATGAGACAAGTAGACACCACTCCGCCCAGCAGAACCACACCCAGGCCAGCCTCTGCGGTCCTGACTTGGCTGCCAGGGAAAAAAGCTGTGGGAGGAGAAAGGGACTTGAGAGGTTGTAGTCACCTGCTTCCCAAGCCTAAGGATTCCCGCTGAACCCTCAGCAAAGCCCAGGGTGCGAGGCTGTGAGGAGCCCGCCTGTCCCGAAGGCCTCCAGCTCCTGTGAACTAGGGGTAGGGTGGCCAAAACCTCTAAGGTCACTGGGAGAGTCAGGAGTGAAAGGCAGCGTCATGAGCTGGGGAGGTGGAGATGAAACGCGACAGGGAGTTCAGGTGGCGCATGCCCAACAGCCATGGACGGTCCGGCTCAGGGCCGGCGGAAACGGCTAGAGCCAAGGCTGGAAGGACGGCCGCCGAGCACCTGCTGCCAGTACTTCATGCACTTCCGCTTCCGGAGCGAGTCACGGGGCACGCTCATCTCCTCCTGAGAAGCCACCTAAGTGTGTCCTGGAGGGAGGGGCCACGAAGGCCGAAGGGGATGGGGTGGGGCGGGGCACAATGGGCGGGGCCGAAGGGTGGGCAAGGAAAAGAGCAGTGACTCCTGGGGCCAGGGTCACAGCACCTTAGGTGCCTCTGGGAGGAGGCAAGGGAATTGAAATGGGAGGATCTGGGAACAAGAGCTCTCTGCCCATTTTTGAATTGGGTTGTTTGTCCTTTTTGTTGGTGACTGTCATGAGCTGTATAGATATTATACATATTTTGGATATTGAAGATATTGAACCCTTATTTCCCAGTTTCCAAAATTTTCTTCCATTCCGTAGGTTTTCACTTTCTTGATCATGCTCTTTGATGCACAAACGGTTTTCATTTTGTTGAATTCCAACTGACCTATATTTTCTTTTGTTGCTCACATTTTGGTGTCATATCTAAGAATCTCCCTAAGAATCAGCCATTGAAAACCCTCCGGAACACAGTTGTACTCCGACACACTTAGGGTCCCCATGGTCTCAATGCCCTGGATGGCAACTGGTTTTTCTCTAGGCTCTTTCTAGTGCCTGTGTTTTCTATCTCCCTCTACAGGTGACTTTCTGTAGCTTACCACAATTCCAGGTGGTCTTAGCAAAAAAAAAAAAAAAAAAAAAAAAATTTTTTTTTTTTTTTTTTGAAGGAGCACATTAATCTTATAGCCAAAAAAAGCTGGGAATTCTCTGCCGTGTTTTCAGTACCTGGGTCAACAGATAGGTCATGGGTTCAGCCCATCATTGTGCACATATTAATGTGAGACTAGCCTCTGGATATTGCTAATAGATGTCAGTGGTTAAGGAACTAGGGTCACATGTGTGGTTTCAGGAAAAGGTCAGCCAGGAGAGGGCAGTTATGGACTCTGTACTAAAATTAGGTTACCACAGCAAGCTAAACAGAGTTAGACTGATCATCTTGTGCAGTGCTCTGGCTAACGTCATAGGCAAATTTGGGCTGATTAAAAAATATATATATATATATATATATTCTTCCTTGTGAAAAAATCTGTAGTTTAGCCATCAAATTAGATCCTGGACCATGTGAAACTCAACATGGAATACTTTCAAGCGGGCCTAAGTATTTCAAGAATAGGCATCAATTCTATTATACATTGGATCCTTTTCTGTACCTGTTTATTGTTTTCCGTGGGAGACCACCTGCCCTATCGTCTCCACCCTAGGAGAAAATTTTCTAGCACACTCATTTATATAACTTTAGTAGCCTTGGAGGTAGCATGCCAACAAATTTTGCCCAAGTTGACTCTGCTTCTCAGATTTTCATGGTTGACTCTGTCTCCTGTACGTTGGGATATCTGTATTTTTTAAGAATTCCCCAGGAGAGTAACATCCGGCATCAATTTCCAACAAATATTTCTGTTTTAATGGATTTCGTAGGCTTAGCACACACTGGATGCACGCAGTTGTCAATTTGGTTACAATCTCCCATATGAAGAGTGCTTAGATAGCTCCATGGGATTAAATCCATTTTCCATAAGAAATTTCTTTGCTATAACCCCCCAGCAGCCATGACTGACTACTGTTGGCACGGCCAGATTTGCAATTGCTATAGAACATACAAATATTGACTGTTATCAAAAAAAAAAAAAAAAAAACCTTGTGTTTTGACAGTATGAAAAGATTAGATTAGGGAAGAACTTCAAAGCTATTTGCAGTTCCTGATTTTTTGAGAGATGCTTTGGGCCACCTAATTTATACCACGTACATTGTCTTCCTTGCATACACTGATTAGTGAACACTGCCCTTGATCACTTAGTGGGATTCATTTTTGCCTCAGTAAAAGGGCTTGTACTGGTGGGGGAGAGAGAGCATTATAATTAGTAGGAAAATAGGCCAATACTTCTAAGGGCCTATTGTTGGTAGGATTTATATTGTGAAAAATATATACTGCAGCTTAAGAAAGAGCAAGAGTTTGCCAAAGTGATGAGGGGGCGTTTCAAATATTGAGTTCCAATCACTTAAGGCTGTCCAAAGTCATTTTCCCAACTTATTCTCCAGCTGAATCGATGGACCCCCATTATCAATTTCTACATCATTCCCAATACCTCTTCCTTTTCCTTCTAGCCACTTATACTGATGTAGAAAATGTGAGGCTGAGCTGGCAAAACAAGACATGTATTTCTGCAAATAAAACTGAATAAATCTCAGTGGACCCCTGCCATCCCTGGCTGCTGACACAGGGAGAGGCTGGGCTCACAATCTGAGGCAAACTCGGCTGGTCAACAATCTCTTGCAGCTTGTCCACATGCAAGGAGCTTAGTTTTGACACTCCCTGGAGGAAACCAGTTCCCTCTGGGCTCCACCAGTGCTGCTGATGGTGTGGGATGAAGAGGAAGCCTCACAGACACACTGGGAAGATGTTCTAAACTGCAGCACGTCACTTTTGCTCACCCTGGAGCACACTCCACAGTCCTGGTTGGGCTGCACTGAGTCTGTCCTGGATTCGTGTTGCAGGTAGGACTGGGCTAGGGAGACTGAGGTACAAGCAGATGCCATGGAGGCCCCTGAAACTGAGTCAGATAGACTATCCAAAGCATTGTGGATGTTGCCCTGGCCAAGGCTGGTCTTCACTAAAGGTGTCGAATTCCCACTTTCCTGTTTGTTGGTGGAGACGTTGCTGTCCACACAGGGCACAGGACTGGCCTTCTTTCTCTCCAGGATGGGTAGAGAGCTGACAGGTGTGTTGTCGTGCTGCTGCTCTTCTGCCCTGACTCCTGGTCCTCCTCAGGCCACTTATTTTTTGGCATAATTACAGGAGGAATCTTAGGTAGGCCTCATGGAATAAATTATATCCTCCCCCAAAATGTGTGTATCGCATTAGCTGGGTCATGATTCCCTGTATCCTGTGCTCCTCCTCTATTCTGGGATTGTAATTTTATGTTAAACAAGATTAGGATAGGATGGTAACGCCACCCTTACCCAGGTCACGTCCCAGATCCAATGTAAAAGCAGTTACCCTGGGGTGTGGTCTGTACCACCTCTTATGTCTCAAGAGATAAAAAGGAAAGGGAAGCAAGCAGAGATTTGGGGACCTCACGCCACCAATAAAGCAGCAACAGGAGCGAAGCGCATCCTTTGGACCCAGTGTCCCTGCACCTGAGATGCTCCTCTATCAGGGGAAAATTGATGAGATGACTGACAGAGAAAGAAAGCCTTCTCCTGGAGCTGACACCCTGAATTTGGACTTTTAGTCTAGTATACCATGAAGAAAAAAATTTCTCTTTGTTAAAGCCATCCACTTCTGGAAATTATATTATAGCAGCACTAGATGGCTAAGACAGTCGGAATGGCAGGCTCACTGTACCTCCTCTGCTTGGGTTAACACAAGAGGGTACACTGTACACCATGGGATGAAGATCCACCGCAGGCTGGTATGGCCCTCTGTCTCAGGTGTCTTATGACCCAGGAGCAGATAGGTGACTATCACAACACTGTACTTTGGCAACATCAATAAGCACTGAATCTCTTGCCATGTGTAGCAAATAACCTCAATCCACTGGGCGTCACTGAAATCTGGGAGTGGCTCCACATACAGCTTTTGTTCTTCATGACCCACCATCATCCACGGATGTGTCAGAATTGCCTGTAAAGTACCTCTCTCACTGGGGTCATGAATGAAAATTTTGCTCAGCAGGTGTTCATACTACAGAGATATATGTGGGGGAAAGTCCCTTCACTACATCCTGCCATCATGAAGGTATTTCCAACAAGAGGCAAAGATCCACCTACCCACAAATACAAGATGACTCCCAGGCTCAACAGGTCCACTGGGGGGTCTGTCATACTTTTCTCCCTGAAGAGTTCTAGGGCAGAATAAAGGAAGGGAGACTGCCAGAGGATGTTTACAGCTTGTTGCCCAGGCTGAATTCATTTCCAAGATCAAGACCTGAAAGTTTGCTGTTCATTTTCTTATCCAATACCAGGTTTCCTGTTTTCAGGTCCCTCTGAACCATACACTTGTTATGACAGTCCTACACCACGGACACTATCTGGCAGAATTTGGTGGCTTGAGCCCCTTTTTCCCTCATCCTGCCATGAGCCCTTGCATGATGAGAAACCTCCCTTCCACTTACTTATTCCATCAGTATATGGAGTGTGTTCTCATTCTTGATGACTTCAAACAATTTCACAGAAAACACTCCCACAGCTCCGTGAAGGTATTTCCAACAAAAGGCAGCGATCCACTCACCAACAAATACAACATGACTCCCAGGCTCCACATATCCACTTGGACGTCCGTCGTACTCTTCTCCCTGGAACAGTTCTAGGGCAGAATAAAGAAAAGGTATCATTGAAAGACTTCATAATTTTTACCTCTCAGGATAGTCTGTGGATGCTGCAGGAGGTTGCGGGGGCTCCCTAATGATCTTACCTTATTCCCAGTGAGGATAGGTTTGGCCAACTTCACCTTGGTGAAGGTACCTTTGCAGAGGTTTTCGAGCATTTGGTAGTCTCACACATGGGCCTCCTCAGAAGAAGAAATGGCCGAGAGGCCTCTGCATCATCTTGGACGTGGGTCATGTCTTACTTAGCTTAGGGCCAATGGGTCCCAACACAGGATTCAAAGTGGTAAAAACTGATGACTAAATAAAAACTAGGCCCCTGGGTGGCACAAATTCTTAAGCCATGAAAGACTAGCCAAAAGGTTAGTAGTTCAAACGCACCTAGTGGCATCTCCAAAGTAAGTCCTCGTAACTGCTTCTGAAAGGTCACAACCTTGAAAACCCTGTGAAGCAGCTCTACTTTGCACTTTTGGGGTTGCTGTGAGTTGTTATCTACTCAACAGCAACTAGAAACACGCAAATAAAAACTTAATTAAAGGAGAAAAAGCATATATAAACTAGAAAAAATAAATAGGGAAAAAAGAAAACGATAAAGTGACAAAAATCATTTTTATTTTGGGGGCTACTGTGAGGAGGTTGGATGAGCTCTGCTGGGTCTTCTCAGTGATCCTGGCTGTGAAGATGGGAATGTTTGGATTCTGCTCTGCTGAGTTCCCGTCTCCCATTCAGAGCCCTATCAAAGGGCAAAGTTAAAATGTATCAAGTGGGAAAGTTCAGCAAGAGGGTGAGATAGGCTATATGACGCTCTTATCCCACCAAAGGGGGGAAGAAAAACCTAGAAGCTGTTGTTACCCTGTGAATATCTTGAAAACAGTCAGCAGTTGACATCAACACAGCAAATGCTGAATCAGGGAAAAGGTAACTTCACAAAGGTAAGGCAACTTTGTGGTCTCTTTTCTTGCCCTTTGCCCCATCTCCTCCCCAACTCAGTGGTCATCTTACAGCAGCAGCACTTGCTTCTGATCCCAGGGTGGGACCCTGTTCCTGGCTCCAGTTAGAGTACACAAAATCATTGTGTGTGTCTCTTCTAATCTTCCTGGGGGATGCCTGAAGGACTAATGAAAGGAGATTGTCTCTTTTACCTAACTTATGACCCAGGCTGGTACGGTGGCAGGCATTTGTAAGAAAGATTGCAAGAGGAACTAACAGCCCATAGAGGGCTGAGGCTAAACATTATGCTCAAAACATACAAAAGATTGCCTAAGGGTTGGGAGCCAAAACAGGGAAGTACTTCTTTGGAAAATCAGGACATTCAAAAGCAACTGTGTGTTTGGGGACATTTAGCAAGCTATACATACCTAGAACAAAATTTATGTTCAGAAACTACCTGAGAAAGACCTATACTTTTTTCTCACTCGTTCAGTGTTTCAGGAGTGCCCCAGCACACAGCCAATCTGCACAGGCTGGGAGAGGTATCTGCGGGTTTTGCTTTGATTTATGGTGTTTCTTTGTTTTTTCATTAGCTCCTCTCATTTCAAAATCACTGTGAAAACACTAGACGGGAATTTGCATTTTCCATTCCAGTATAGAAGGAAATCGGATGTCCCTTGCACGCTCACAATAAAAAAAAAACCTGAAGAGAAACAACTCTTCTTAGCTCTATCAGAGATCTGAACTCACAGAGCAACGTGCTATCCCAGAAGCTGGAGATACACATGCACTACTACAAAGAATCACTGCTTACTGGGAACAGAGAATTCCACCACCATTCCTTCCACCTCCTGACCTAGAATCATATGTTATTAGGTGCCGATGACTTGATTCCAGCTCATAGCAGTGCAATGTGACAGAGTACAACACCCCCATAGGATTCTCTAGGCTGGAAACATTAAGGAAGCAAACAGCCAAGTATTTTCTTCTACGAAGTCGCTGGCTGGGTTTTAATCCCCAACCTGTTGCTTAGCAGCCAAGCGCTTAACTATTATGCCACTAGGGTTCCTTGCTTCAACGCTAATTGACTAATCCCTGGAGACTGAGAGATAGAAATTTCACAGGGCCTAGCCTTATGGTACCTTCACACTTCGGTGAATTTCTCATAAAGGAGACCTACTAGGTTTTCACTGTCAAACTGTGAGTAAAAGTCTCTCATAATTCCAGTTGGAAAAAAAAAAGTAACCTACTGGAAGCACTACTCTGTTCTTGACAACGGTCTACCCTCAAGAGAAACGGTTCTACTGCCTTTTTTTTTTTTTTTTTGGTCTCAATTTTCTTTCTTTCTTCTTTTTTTTTTTAATTTTTAATTAATTTTTATTAAGCGTCAAGTGAACATTTACCATTCCAATCAGTCTGTCACATGTAGGTTTACATACATCTTACTCCCTTCTCCCACTTGCTCTCCCCCTACTGAGTCAGCCCGTTCAGTCTCTCGTTTCGTGCCAATTTTGCCATCTTCCCTCTATCTTGCCATCCCCCCTCCAGTCAAGAGTTGCCTACACACTCTCCAGTGTCCACCTGATTTAATTAGCTCACTCTTCATCAGCATCTCTCTCCCCGCGACTGACCAGTCCTTTTCATGCCTGATGAGTTGTCTTCGGGGATGGTTCCTGTCCTGTGCCATCAGAAGTTCTGGGGAGCATTGTCTCTGGGATTCCTCTAGTCCCAGTCATACCATTAGGTATGGTCTTTTTATGAGAATTTGGGGTCTGTATCCCATTGGTCTCCTGCTCCCTCAGGAGTTGTCTGTTGTGCTCCCTGACAGGGCAGACATCGATTGTGGCCGGGCACCAACTAGTTCTTCTGGTCTCAGGATAATGTAGGTCTCTGGTTCATGTGGCCCTTTCTGTCTCTTGAGTTCTTAGTTGTCGTGTGACCTTGGTGTTCTTCCTTTGCCTTTGCTCCAGGTGGGTTGAGACCAATCGATGTATCTTAGATGGCCCCTTGTTGGCATTTAGGACCCCAGGCGCCACAATTTAAAGTGGGATGCAGAATGTTTTCATAATAGAATTCTTTTGCCCATTGACTTAGAAGTCCCCTCAAACCAAGTTCCCCAGACCCCAGCCCCTGCTCCGCTGACCTTTGAAGCTTTCATTTTATCCCAGAAACCTCTTTGCTTTTAGTCCAGTCCAATTAGGCTGACCTTCCTTGTACTGAGTGTTGTCTTTCCCTTCACCCAAAGCAGTTCTTATCTACTGATTGATCAATAAAAAGCCCTCTCCCTCCCTCCCTCCCTCCCCCGCTTTGTAACCACAAAAGTATGTGTTCTTCTCCGTTTTTTCTATTTCTCAAGATTTTATAATAGTGGTCTTATATAATATTTGTCCTTTTGCCTCTGACTGATTTCGCTCAGCATAATGCCTTCCACATTCCTCCATGTTATGTAATGTTTCAGAGATTCGTCACTGTTCTTTATCGATGCGTAGTATTCCATTCTGAGAATATACCACAATTTATTTACCCATTCATCCGTTGACGGACATCTTGGTTGCTTCCAGCTTTTTGCTATTGTAAACAGAGCTGCAATAAACATGGGTGTGCATGTATCTGTTTGTGTGAAGGCTCTTGTATCTCTAGGGTACATTCCAAGGAGTGGGATTTCTGGGTTGTATGGTAGTTCTATTTCTAACTGTTTAAGATAACGCCAGATGGATTTCCAAAGTGGTTGTACCATTTTACAATCCCACGAGCAGTGTATGAGAGTTCCAATCTCTCCGCAGCCTCTCCAACATTTATTATTTTGTGTTTTTTGGATTAATGCCAGTCTAGTTGGTGTGAGATGGAATCTCATCGTAGTTTTAATTTGCATTTCTCTAATGGCTAATGATCGGGAGCATCTTCTCATATATCTGTTGGCTGCCTGAATATCTTCTTTAGTGAAATGTGTGTTCATATCCTTTGCCCACTTCTTGATTGGGTTGTTTGTCTTTTTGTGGTTGAGTTTTGACAGAATCATGTAGATTTTAGAGATCAGGCGCTGGTTGGAGATGTCATAGCTGAATATTCTTTCCCAGTCTGTAGGTGATCTTTTAACTCTTTTGGTGAAGTCTTTAGATGAGCATAGGTGTTTGATTTTTAGGAGCTCCCAGTTATCTGGTTTCTCTTCATCATTTTTGGTAATGTTTTGTATTCTGTTTATGCCCTGTATTAGGGCTCCTAGGGTTGTCCCTATTTTTTCTTCCATGATCTTTATCGTTTTAGTCTTTACGTTTAGGTCTTTGATCCACTTGGAGTTAGTTTTTGTGCATGGTGTGAGGTATGGGTCCTGTTTCATTCTTTTGCAAATGGATATCCAGTTATGCCAGCACCATTTGTTAAAAAGACTATCATTTCCCCAATTGACTGACACTGGTCCTTTGTCAAATATCAGCTGCTCATACGTGGATGGATTTATATCTGGGTTCTCAATTCTGTTCCATTGGTCTGTGTGCCTGTTGTTGTACCAGTACCAGGCTGTTTTGACTACTGTAGCTGTATAATAGGTTCTGAAATCAGGTAGAGTGAGGCCTCCCACTTTCTTCTTCTTTTTCAGTAATGCTTTGCTTATCTGGGGGTTCTCTCCCTTCCATATGAAATTAGTGATTTGTTTCTCTATCCCCTTAAAATATGACATTGGTATTTGGATTGGAAGTGCGTTATATGTATAGATGGCTTTTGGTAGAATAGACATTTTTACTATGTTAAGTCTTCCTATCCATGAGCAGGGTATGTTCTTCCAATTAAGTATGTCCTTTTGAATTTCTTGTAGCAGAGTTTTATAGTTTTCTTTGTATACGTCTTTTACATCCTTGGTAAGATTTATTCCTAAGTATTTTATCTTCTTGGGGGCTACTGTGAATGGTATTGATTTGGTGATTTCCTCTTCGGTGTTCTTTTTGTTGATGTAGAGGAATCCAAGTGATTTTTGTATGTTTACTTTATAACCTGAGACTCTTCCAAACTCTTCTATTAGTTTCAGTAGTTTTCTGGAGGATTCCTTAGGGTTTTCCATGTATACGATCATGTCATCTGCAAATAGTGATAGCTTTACTTCCTCCTTGCCAATCTGGATACCTTTTATTTCTTTGTCTAGCCTAATTGCCCTGGCTAGGACTTCAAGTACGATGTTCAATAAGAGTGGTGATAAAGGGCATCCTTGTCTGGTTCCCGTTCTCAAGGGAAATGCTTTCAGGTTCTCTCCATTTAGAGTGATATTGGCTGTTGGCTTTGCATAGATGCCCTTTATTATGTTGAGGAATTTTCCTTCAATTCCTATTTTGGTAAGAGTTTTTATCATGAATGGGTGTTGGACTTTGTCAAATGCCTTTTCTGCTTCAATTGATAAGATCATGTGGTTTTTATCTTTTGTTTTATTTATGTGATGGATTACATTAATGGTTTTTCTGATATTAAACCAGCCTTGCATACCTGGTATAAATCCCACTTGATCAGGGTGAATTATTTTTTTGATGTGTTGTTGGATTCTATTGGCTAGAATTTTGTTGAGGATTTTTGCATCTATGTTCATGAGGGATATAGGTCTAAAATTTTCTTTTTTTGTAATGTCTTTACCTGGTTTTGGTATCAGGGAGATGGTAGCTTCATAGAATGAGTTGGGTAGTATTCCGTCTTTTTCTATGCTTTGAAATACCTTCAGTAGTAATGGTGTTAAGTCTTCTCTGAAGGTTTGGTAGAACTCTGCAGTAAAGCTGTCTGGGCCAGGACTTTTTTTTGTTGGAAGTTTTTTGATTACCGTTTCAATCTCTTTTTTTGTTATGGGTCTATTTAGTTGTTCTACTTCTGAATGTGTTCGTTTAGGTAGGTAGTATTTTTCCAAGAATTTACCCATTTCTTCTAGGTTTTCAAATTTGTTAGAGTACAATTTTACGTAGTAATCTGAAATGATTTTTTAATTTCATTTGGCTCTGTTGTGATGTGTTCCTTCTCGTTTCTTATTCGGGTTATTTGTTTCCTTTCCTGTTTTTCTTTAGTCAGTCTAGCCAATGGTTTATCAATTTTGTTAATTTTTTCAAAGAACCAGCTTTTGGCTTTGTTAATTCTTTCAATTGTTTTTCTGTTCTCTAATTCATTTAGTTCAGCTCTAATTCTTATTATTTGTTTTCTTCTGGTGCCTGATGGGTTCTTTTCTTGCTCACTTTCTATTTGCTCAAGTTGTCGGGACAGTTCTCTGATTTTGGTTCTTTCTTCTTTTTGTATGTGTGCATTTCTCGATATAAATTGGCCTCTGAGCACTGCTTTTGCTGTGTCCCAGAAGTTTTGATAGAAGTATTTTCATTCTCGTTGCTTTCTATGAATTTCCTTATTCCCTCCTTGATGTCTTCTATAACCCAGTCTTTTTTCAGGAGGGTATTGTTCATTTTCCAAGTATTTGATTTCTTTTCCCTAGTTTTTCTGTTATTGATTTCTAGCTTCATTGCCTTGTGGTCTGAGAAGATGCTTTGTAATATTTCAATTTTTTGGATTCTGCAAAGGTTTGTTTTATGACCTAATATGTGGTCTATTCTAGAGAATGTTCCATGTGTACTAGAAAAAAAAGTATATTTTGCAGCAGTTGGGTGGAGGGTTCTGTATAAGTCAATGAGGTCAAGTTGGTTGATTGTTGTAAGTAGGTCTTTCGTGTCTCTATTGAGCTTCTTACTGGATGTCCTGTCCTTCTCCGAAAGTGGTGTGTTGAAGTCTCCTACTATAAATGTGGAGGTGTCTATCTCACTTTTCAATTCTGTTAAAATTTGATTTATGTATCTTGCAGCCCTGTCATTGGGTGCGTAAATATTTAATATGGTTATGTCTTCCTGATCAATTGTCCCTTTTATCATTATATAGTGTCCTTCTTTGTCCTTTGTGGCGGATTTAAGTCTAAAGTCTATTTTGTCAGAAATTAATATTGCTACTCCTCTTCTTTTTTGCTTATCATTTGCTTGATATATTTTTTTCCATCCTTTGAGTTTTAGTTTGTTTGTGTCTCTAAGTCTAAGGTGTGTCTCTTGTAGGCAGCATATAGATGGATCGTGTTTCTTTATCCAGTCTGTGACTCTCTGTGTCTTTATTGGTGCATTTAGTCCATTTACATTCAGCGTAATTATAGATAAATAAGTTTTTAGTGCTGTCATTTTGATGCCTTTTCATGTGTGTTGTTGGCCATTTCATTTTTCTACATACTTTTTTGTGCTGAGACGTTTTTCTTAGTAGCTTGTGAGATCCTCATTTTCATAATGTTTAACTTTATGTTTGTTGAGTCGTTACGTTTTTCTTGGCTTTTTTCTTGAGTTATGAAATTGATATTCCTTTTTGTGGTTACCTTTTTATTTACCCCTATTTCTCTAAGTAAAAACCTAACTTGTATTGTTCTATATCGCCTTGTATCACTCTCCATATGGCAGTTCAATGCCTCCTATATTTAGTCCCTCTTTTTGATTATTGTGATCGTTTATCTATTGATTTCCATGATTTCCTGTTATGTGAATTATTTTGTTTATTTATTTATTTTTTAGAATTAATCTTAATTTGTTTTTTTTTTTTTTGTGCTTTCCCTATTTGAGTTGCGTTGATATCAGGACGGTCTGTTTTGTGACCTTGTATCGTGCTGGTACCTGATATTATTGGTCAATAGGCCAAACAATCTCCTTTAGCATTTCTTGCAGTCTTGGTTTAGTTTTTGCAAATTCTCTAAACTTGTGTTTATCTGTAAATATCTTAATTTCTCCTTCATATTTCAGAGAGAGTTTTGCTGGATGTATCATCCTGGGCTGGCAGTTTTTCTCCTTCAGTGCTCTGTATATGTCGTCCCATTCCCTTCTTGCCTGCATGGTTTCTGCTGAGTAGTCTGAACTCATTCTTATTGATTCTCCCTTGAAGGAAACCTTTCTTTTCTTCCTGGCTGCTTTTAAAATTTTCTGTTTGTCTTTGGTTTTGGCAAGTTTGATGATAATATGTCTTGGTGTTTTTCTTTTTGGATCAATCTTAAATGGGGTTCGATGAGCATCTTGGATAGATATCCTTTCGTCTTTCATGATGTCAGGGAAGTTTTCTGTCAGGAGTTCTTCAACTATTTTCTCTGTGTTTTCTGTCCCCCCTCCCTGTTCTGGGACTCCAATCACTCGCAAGTTATCCTTCTTGATAGAGTCCCACATGATTCTTAGGGTTTCTTCATTTTTTTAAATTCTTTTATCTGATTTTTTTTCAGCTATGTTGGTGTTGATTCCCTGGTCCTCCAGAAGTCCCAGTCTACATTCTAATTGCTCGAGTCTGCTCCTCTGACTTTCTATTGCGTTGTCTAATTCTGTGATTTTATTGTTAATCTTTTGGATTTCTACATGTTGTCTCTCTATGGATTCTTGCAACTTATTAATTTTTCCACTATGTTCTTGAATAATCTTTTTGAGTTCTTCAGCAGTTTTATCAGTGTGTTCCTTGGCTTTTTCTGCAGTTATCCTAATTTCATTTGTGATATCTTTAACCATTCTGTAAATTAGTTTTTTATATTCTGTATCTGATAATTCCAGGATTGTATCTTCATTTGGGAAAGATTTTGATTCTTTTGTTTGGTGGGTTGTAGAAGCTGTCATGGTCTGTTTCTTTATGTGGTTTGATATGGACTGCTGTCTCCGAGCCATCTCTGGGGAAGTAGATTTTCCAGGTAATCAGCTAAAAAAAAAATGCAGTCAGATCCCTATCTGAATTCTCCCTCTTGCTCAGGGTATTCCGATGTTAATGGAGCCACCTGGAGAGGGTGGGGGAGGGATCAGAGAGCTAGGAGTGTAGCACCACAGAATATAGAGCTGATCCCCACGTTCATGCTCCACCCCCGTCTGCCAAAATCCCGGCGGGACGGCTCCCCAGCTGGGATGCTACTCTCCCCGCTCCAAGACCAGTCACTTCCTCCCGGGGACTTCTCCCTCCGGTGTGCTGCACCGCTCGCGCGAACTGGGTGGGCATCACCCGCACGACCAGGTGGGCCCGCCCCCTCGGTCAATTCAGGGGAATATAACTGATCCCCACACTCACACCCCGCCCGCTTTAGCCAAAATCCCAGCGGGACGGCTCCCCGGCTGGGACGCTGCTCTCCCCGCTCCAAGACCTGTCACTTCCTCCCGGGGACTTCTTCCGCTGGTGCGCCGCGCCGCACGCGCGAACTGGGTGGGCGTCCCCTGTACGAACGTGTGGGCCCCGCCCCGGGGTCGCTTTAGGGAAATATAGCTGATCCCCCTGCTCGCTCCATGCCCGCTTCCCGCCAAACTCCCGGCAGCATGGCTCCCCGGCTGGGACGCTGCTCTCCCTGCTCCAAGATCCGTCACTGCCTCCGGGGTGCTTCTCCCACCGACTGCGCCACTACGCCACCCGGGCTATCCAGCTAGACTTCCTCCCAGGATGGGTTCGGGGGGGTAGGGCTGTGCCCCTTGTCTGTGCTGTCTGCCCCCCTGGGCTCTGCCCCAGATCGGGCTCCGAAGGTCACCTGCCTGATATGCTGGCTCCTATTTCTGAAAACGGTCGCTGTCTGCCCGTATTTGTTCGTTTTCCGTCTCTAAGTCTGTGTTTGTTGTTCAGAGTTCATAGATTGTTATGTATGTGATCGATTCACTTGTTTTTCCGAGTCTTTGTTGCAAGAGGGATCCACGGTAGCGTCCACCTAGTCCGCCATCTTGGCCCCGCCTCTCTACTACCCTTTTAACCAACCTAATCAACTTCCAGTTTTCACAGACTAATAGACTTGAGGAAGGGGAAATACCAAACACCATCTAACCTGCCACATAGAGGGAAAATTGTCTCACTTCAGTCCTCATCAAACATACCGAAAAAAAAAAAACCCCAGTGCTGTCAAGTCGATTCCGACACACAGTACCCTATAGGACAGAGTAGAACTGCCCCATAGAGTTTCCAAGGCGTGCCTGGCAGATTCGGACTGCCGACCCATTAGTTAGCACCCGCAACACTTAACCACTACGACACCACGGTTTCCTCATCAACCACAGGCTTGACAAAAACGTAGAAACACACACACACTGAAAAGACTGGGTAAACAACAGGAGAAGGCTCAGATATGGCACTCATGTTCGAATTATTAGACCAGGAAATTAAAATAGCTATGATAATATGATAAGGGCTCTGGGTAAAAAGTGGACAACATGCAACAATAAAACGGTAATGATAGTCAACAGACTGAAACTCTAGGAAATATTCTAAAAAATATGAGAAATGAAAAACACAGTAACAGAAAGGAAAAATGGCACTGACTCGCTTATTAGTGGGTTGCACATGTTCAAGGAAAGAATCAGTAAGGTTGAAGATTTGCCAGTGGAAACTTGTCAAATTGAAAAGAAAAAAGAGTGAAAGAGAATAGGAACCTGGGACAATTGCAAAAGGTCTAACATATGCATAGAGGGAATACCAGAAGGAGAAGAGAGAAAGGAACAGAGGAAATATGTGAAGTTTTCATGGCAGAGTATTATCCAAAACTGTTGCCAGACACCAAATCGCAGACCGAGGAACACAAACAACACCAAGCAGGATAAATACCAAAACATCTAAACCTAGGAATAGCATATTTAAAGTGCAGTTAATTACACAAAGAGGAAAAACTTACATAAACAAGAGGAAACAAAAACACTATACTTGTAAAGGAACAAGGACTGGAATTCATCAGACCTTCCCAGAAACCATGGAAGCAAGAAGAGTGTGCAGTGATAAACGTAAAGTGTGAAAAGAAAACTCTAGCTGAACACAAGCTAAACAACAGATATTTCAGTGACCACATGTAAACAGGAATAAGTTCTTTCCAAAAAGTCACTAGACAAATAATATAACCTTCAAGAATTTAATATAAAAAAAAATTAAAAGGGAAGGGTGCATAATCTGATTTCCAGGTTTCCACTTTATAATATTAAAATGTCCACTTTTAAAAAAAATAATCACAACACATACAAGAAAAAGAAAATTTGTTCCATTCAAAGGAACAAAATAAACTGACAGAAAATGTTCCAGTCCACACATCAGACTTACTAGAAGAAGACTTCAAGACGACTGTCTTAAACATGCCTAAAGAGACAAAGGAAAACATGGAGAAACAACTAAAGGAAATCAGGAAATTTATGAAAGAAAATGAGACTATAAATAAAGAGATAGAAAGCATAAAAAGAAACCAACAAAAATTCAGCAGCTCAGTAGTGCAACTACTGAAATAAAAATTTACAAGAGAATGTAAACATTTCAGTGGGAAGAAGAAACTACCAACAAATTTGGAAAAAGGGAAACCGAAATTACTGATTCTCAAGAGCACCAAAAAAAATGAAAGAAAGTAAACAAAGCCTATGAGATCAGCTAGACACAATCAAGATGACCAGCTCTGGTACTCCTGAAGGAGAAGAGGGGGAGAAAGTGACAAAAATCATACTTGAAAAAATGATAACTGAAAAGTTTAAAAGTTTGATGATAAATGTGAATCTACAAAACTAAAAAAAAAATTTTTTCAAGGAAAATACACTTAAAAAAAGCAGAACCCTCCTATTAAAGGGAAATCTAGAACATCACTCTTTTTCCAATAGCATCTAAAAAAGAAAATATTTAGGAATAAATTCAACTTAGGAGGCAAAAGCTTATACACTGAAAACTACAAAATACTGCTGAAAGAAATTCAAGAAGACCTAAATAAATGGAAAGGAATACCGTGTTCATGCAATGGAGGACTTAATATTGTCAAAATGGCAATTCTACCAAATCCTTTTACAGATTCTGTGTAATTCCAATGAAAATTCTGAAAGCCATTTTTTACAGAAATGAAAAAACCAAACCTCAAGTTCATCTTGAATTGCTAGGTGCCCTGAATGGCTAAAATAATCTTCAAACACACGGATCAAAGTCACATGACTCACACTTCTCAACTTCAAAACAATTGCAAAGCTGCAGTAATCCAAACTGTGTGCTATTGCCCTGTGAATAGACATACAGACCAACAGAATGGAATTCAAACTCTACAAATAAACCCAATCATATCTGGTCAATTCATTTTCAACACGGATGCCAAATCCATTCAATGGGAAAAGAAGAGTCCTTTCAACAAATGGCACAAAGAAAACTGGAATTCCACATGCAAGAAAATGAAGCTCAACTTCTACCTCACACCATACAAATAACTGAAAATGATCAGTCAACTAACTAAAGATAGCAACTAAAGTCATAACATTCTTAAATATGGGAAATTATAGAGATTTGACAAATGATATTTACATATGACACAAAAAGCATAAACAACGAGATAAAAAACTGGATTACATGGAAATTACAAATTTTGTCCATCACTGTTTAGGAAGCATTGAGTTTCTGTTTAAAGGACAGAAAATTTAGCAACGGATATTGGTGACAGTTGCTCAACATTATTGATTTAATTGGTGTCACTGAACTGTGTTCTTGAAGATGCTGAATTGGCAAATGGTTTCTTTGTACAGTTTTTCAACAATAAAAAAGGTAAAAATAGTCTTTAAGAACTAAACACGTTCTAAGGGAAAAACAGACATTATCAAGAAATTAAAAAGAAACACTAGGGGGTGGAGCCAAGATGGCAGAATATAGAGCCGCTTCTGTCCAGCCCTCTTTACAACAAAGACCTGAAAAAACAAGCGAAACCAGTATATTTGTGAGAAGCTCGGAGCCCTGAGCATCAAAGGCAACCTTAGACAATGAACTGCGGGGCAGGGGAAGGAAGAGACAGTTAAGAAGCGTAGAGGAATTACCGGACGTGAATCGCGGGGAGCCCTCAGGCACCATTCCCAGACCAACTGCGGTGGTGGCAGTGGCGGTGGACAGCTGGACCTAGCTTTCAGCTGCAGTTTCCGCAGAGAGAAGCAGCGGGCCACACAGCCTGCTCACACCTCCGGAACCTGAGGAGAAGGGCGCTCTCGGCAAAAGCTAAGTACTTGAGTATATTTTACCGCCTCCCCCACCCCCAACCCAGCTTCAGTGGCCAAATCCCCGGGCCTGAGATAGACCCTAGCGAGCACCTGGACTCGTCCTCCTGGCCTTATGGAAGGAAAAAATTTGTAACTGCGGGGAATAGATAATTTGCTACCTCCATTAACTGGGGGAGGTCAGGACAGAAGTAGCTCCTGTCCAGGCATAAACCGTCCGTGGACCCTGAGCACCTTTCCCTTCTGCATGGACCTGTGTGGGCCTATTTCGGAAGAATGGGCCCTTGTTGGCAAACTACAACAATTTTAGCGGTGTGGTGGACAGGTGGGTATTTGAAGTTTGACATTGCTTTGCCTATTAAACAAGGTCCTCACCTACCTAAAACAGGCTCCTAAGGACTGGTGGCTCCATTTGGGTTGCCCAGCCATGTGCAAAAGTGGTCCAGGGAAAACTGCTACCTACTAGTCCTTACAACAAAAATTTTGGGTGCCCATGGACCCTTTGCAGAGCTCACCCACCACCAAGATCTAGGGAACAGAGAAGCATTATCCTCAGAGATACTGGGGGATCAGTTCTCAGCCCCCTGCCTTGTTCAGAGCTTGACCCCTTGCTGCGATCAGATACCGGTATATATGGCAATCACCCCTGCCCCTTTAAGACTGTAGGACAGAGCCTGTACCACACACTTCGTATCAGTTAACTGGAAAACTGAGCTCAATTTATACAAGAAAACCGAATGGACTCCTAGACTGATATACCTGATAACACCTCTACTCAGCTAAGGACAGGACACCAGAGTTGCAAAGGCAAAAATAATCAAGCTAGCTCATTCAAGCAATCCATAGGGGTATACCAAAACAAAAAAAGGCAAGCACCTATAACACAGTAAGCAAGCATAAACTAATACAATAACTGATAGATGGCTTGGACACAACAGTCAATATCAAGTCACATAAAGAAACAGGCCATGATCACCTCAACAGGCTCTCAAAACAAAGAATCCAGGGATCTTTTAGATGAAAGTGCATTCCTGGAATTACCAGATGCAGAATACAAAAGGTTAATATACAGAACGCTTTAAGACATCAGGAAGGAAATGATGCAATATGCAGAACAAGCCAAGGAACACATAGAAAAAGGAACTGAAGAAATCAGAAAGATTATTCAGGAACATAAAGAAAAGTTTAATAAGCTGGAAAAATCCATAGACAGACAGCAATCAGAAATTCAGAAGATTATCAATAAAATTACAGAATTAGATAACTCAATCGAAAGTCACAGGAGCACAAGTGAGCAAGTAGAAGCTAGAATTTCTGAACTCGAAGATAAATCACTTGGCACTAATATATTTGAAGAAAAATCAGATAAAAGAATTTTTAAAAATGAAGGAACCTTAAGAATCATGGGGGACTCTATCAAGAGAAATGACCTACGACTGATTGGAGTGCCAGAACAGGGAGGGATAACAGAAAATACAGAGAAAATTGTTGAGGATTTGTTGCCAGAAAACTTCCCTGATACTGTGAAAGATGAGAAGATATCTATCCAAGATGCTCATCGAACTCCACATAAGGTAGATCTTAAAAGAAAGTCACCAAGACATATTATAATCCAGCTTGCCAAAACCAAAGATAAAGAGACAAGTATAAGAGCAGCGAGGGATAAAAGAAAAGTCACCTACAAGGGAGAGCCAATAAGAATAAGCTCGGACCTCACGGCACAAACCATGCAGACAAGAAGGCAATGGGATTACATATTTAAAGAATTCCAGGAAAAAAAATTACCTACAAAGAATCATATATCCATCAAAACTGTCTCTTAAATATGAAAGTGAAATTAAGACATTTCCAGATAAACACAACTTGAGGGAATTCATAAAAACCAAAAGTACACTGAACAGCAAACCAGAAAGTTCCCAGTTTAACTCCACAGAGATGACTTGAAAGAAAGGTCCGCCGTCTAGTTCTGAAACATCTTGAAGCTGAAAATATCAGAATAAGTCCACAAGAGCCGAAGCATGACCTTGAGATTGTCCCACCTGAATTTACAGACCATATCAAGAATAGATTCACTGATTGAACACTAATGACCGAAGACCAGATGCATTGTGGAATGACATCAAGGACATCGTACATGAAGAAAGGAAGAACGCATTAAAAAGACAGGAAAAAAAGGCAAAAATGGATGACTCTGAAGCTTGCTCTTGAAAGCTGAGCAGCTAAGGTGAGAGGAAGAAATGATGAAGAAAAGAACTGAACAAAAGATTTGAAGAGTGTCCTGAGAAGACAAAGTAAAGTATTACAATCAAATGTCCAAAGACCTGGAGATGGAAAACCAAACAGTAGAATGCGCTGGGCATTTCTCAAGCTCAAAGAACTGACGAAAAATTCAAGCATCGAGTGGCAATATTGAAGGATTCTATGGGAATATGCTAAATGATGCCGGAAGCATCAAAAGAAGATGGAAGGAATACAGAGTCACTGTACCAAAAAGAACAGAACGACGTTCAACCATTTCAGGTGGAAGCATATCCTCAAGAAACAATGGCCCTGAAGGAAGAGGTCTAAGCTGCACTGAAAGTACTGGCAAAACGCGAGGCACCAAGAACTGACGGACTACCAATTGAGATGTTTCAATAAACGGAGGCAGTGCTGGAAGCCCTCACTCGCCTATACCAAGAAATCTGGAAAACAGCTAGCTGGCCAGCCAACTCGAAGAGACCCTTACTTGTAGCCATTCCAAAGAAAGGTGATCCAACAAAATGCAGAGATTATCAAAAAAAGATCATTAATACCACACACGAGTAAAATTCTGCTGAAGATCACTGCAGTGCAATTAATTTTATGTGAGGTCTTGCTAGCCATGGTCTTGTAGCTCCACCCAGGTGACTGAGCAGGACTGTGTGATAGGGTAGTTGTGGCCTATTGAGGGGACTGGTCAGTTTTTCCTTAAAAGAGAGCCATTTCCAGACCAGAGAGGATCCTACCACCACCAAGGAAGAACAGCCATGAGCAGACAGCGTTTACTTTGTATCCAGGATTCCCATGCTGAGAAACTCCGGGAGACAGGAGACAGAGAGAGAGCAAGCTCTAACCCTGAAGATGGTGAGAAGTGATGGCAGGAGAGAGCGGGAAGCAGGAGACAGCACAGTGGCCTCCCCGGCCCATAAAGAGAGAAAGCTGATTATCTTTGGGCAGAGACTGAGGGTCAGGGAGAGGCATGCCTGTGAGCACAGCTGCGAAAAGGCTACCCAGATGGAAGAACTGTATCCAGAGTGTTCTTGAGCCGGAACTATAACTGTTACTTCCCTACTAACCTCAAAATTGGAAGCATGGTCTCTGAGTTCTGTGTGCCCATTACAATGAACTATCGAACCCAGCGGACAGTGCTATGGGACGTACGGTTGGTGTCAGAATTAGTAAAGAGGGCAGACAGAGGAGGCATGTCTGACTCCTGCCTCATAGGAATCAGCTGATCTTGATTCTCCTTCCCCTCGTTAAGTTGTGGAGGTCAGAAACAGCTCCCACGCCACTTTCACAATCGTTCAAAAAAGTGGCTGCAGCAGTACATCGATGGGGAACTGCTAGAAATTCAAGTCAGATTCAGAAGAGGATGTAGAACAAAGGATACCATTGCTGATGTTACATGGATCCTGGCTGAAAGCAGAGAATGACAGAAACACGTTTACCTGTGTTTTATTGACTATGCAAAGGCATTCAACTGTGTGGATCATAACAAATCATGGATAACACCATGAAGAATGGGAATTCCAGAATACTTAATTGTGCTCCTGAGGAACCTGTAAATAGACCTAGAGGCAGTCGTTCAAACACAACAAGGAGATACTGCTGGTTTAAAGCCAAGAAAGGTGTGTGTCAGGATTGTATCATTTCACTATACTTATTTAATCTGTATGCTGAGAAAATAATCCAAGAAGCTGGATAATATGATGAAGAACACAGCATCAGGATTAGAAGAAGGCTCATTGTCATGGATTAAATTATGTCCCCCCAAAAATGTGTATATCAACTTGGATAGGTCATGATTCCCAGTATTCTATGGTTCTCCTCCATTTTGTGATTGTAATTTTATGTCGAGAGGATTAGGGTGGGATTGTAACACCACCCTCACTCAGGTCACCTCCCTGATCCAAGGTAAAGGGAGTCTCCCTGGGATGTAGCCTGCACCACATTTTCTCTCTTAAGAGATGAAAGGAAAGGGAAGTTTGCAGAAAGTTCGGGACCTCATACCATCAAGAAAGCAGCACCAGGAGCAGAGCGCGTCCTTTGGACATGGGATCCCTGCACCTGAGAAGCTCCCCCGACCAGGGAACATTGAGGACAAAGACCTTCCTCCAGAGCCCACAAAGAGAAAAAGCCTTCCCCTGGAGCTGAAGCCCTGAATTTGGACTTGTAACCTACTAGACTGGGAGAAAATAAATTTCTCTTTGTTAAAGCCATCCACTTGTGATATTTCTGTTAAAGCAGCACTAGATGACTAAGACACTCGTTAACAACCTGTGATATGCAAATGATACACCCTTGCTTGCTGAGAGTGAAGAAGACTTGAAGCACTTACAGATGAAGATCAAAGATTACAGCCTTCAGTAGGGATCACACCTCAACATAAAGAAAACAAAATCCCTTACAACGGGACTAATTAGAAAATTATGATAAATGGAGAAAATATTGAAGTTATGAAGAATTTCATTTTACTTGGATCCACAATCAACGCCCACAGAAGCAGCAGTCAAGAAACCAAAGGACGCACTGCCTTGAGTAAATCTGCGGCAAAAGACCTCTTTAAAGTGTTAAAAGCACAGATGTCACCTTAAGTACTAAGGTGTGCCTGACCCAAGACATGGTGTTTCCAGTCACCAGATATTCATGTGAAAACTGGACAATGAATAGGGAAGACCGAAGGAGAACTGATGACTTTGAATTTTGGGCTTGGCCATGATTATTGAATTTTGAATATTCTTGGACTAGCAGAAGAATGAAAAAATCTGTCTTGGTAGCAGTACAGCCAGAATGCTCACTACAAGAAAGGTGGCAAGACTTCATCTCACATACTTTGGTAATGTAATCAGACGAGACTACTCTCTGAAGTAGGACATCATCCTTGGTATGGTAGAGGGTCACGGAAAAAGAGGAACCACCTCAGTGAGATGGATTGACACAGTGGCTGCAAATATGGGCTCTGGGATAAAATTTTTTTATAACAATTATAGGAATGGCAAAGGACTGGGTGCAGGACTGTTCCGCTGTTCATACCGTCACTATGATTCAGAACACACTCAATGGCACCTAACAAAAACAACAAATTTTGATGTCGAGCATGGCTCTTTAAAAGTGACTTTTAAGGAAGACCTATCTGGTCATGTGTGCAGGGAGCTCAAATATGTCTTTGAAAATACCTTCCACTGTACTGTCTTTCCTGCTCAAAAAGACCATTCGGGAGTGTCCATGCAGAGCGGCCGCTTGTTCTCAGATTGCAATGGGCGTATTGAGTTACATGTTTTCATTTCCCGGTTTACACTAGGGAAAGTATTCAGTCTTTCATCATTAAGTAGAAAGGCAGACATAGGGTATGTGGATATGCAAATTCAAATCCAACCAAACCTGTTGCTGTCGATTCCGACGCATAGGGACTCTATAGGACAGAGTAGACCTGAACCGTAGGGTTTCCAAAGATCAGTTGTTGGATTCGAACTGCCAAAAGCAGTGGAGCTCTTAACCGCTTCTGCACCAGGGGCCCATATGCAAACCAACCTTGAGAAAAACAAAATTCTTTCAAAATTTGGTATACTGATGCAGTAATGAAGGAAGTGTTGTATTGATTTAAGGACAATCAAGTAGATCAAGGAATGAAACCGAGTCCAGAATTTGGCCCACATTAACTTTGCTGTTCTTACGTGCCTTAGAGTCGATTCTGCTCAAAATGACCTTCCACATACAATGAAGCACTGCCAAGTCCCCTGTGACAACCTCACAGTTTTTGCTATGTTTGAGCCCAGTGTTAAAGCCCCTGTGTCAATAATTCTCGTGGAGGGTCCTTACTTTTCTCAGAGACTCTCTACCTCACCAAGCATGATGTACTTCTCCAAGGACTGGTCCCTCTTGATACCATGTCCTAACTACATGAGACAAGTTGACACCACTCCGCCCAGCAGAACCACACCCAGGCCAGCCTCTGCGGTCCTGACTTGGCTGCCAGGGAAAAAAGCTGTGGGAGGAGAAAGGGACTTGAGAGGTTGTAGTCACCTGCTTCCCAAGCCTAAGGATTCCCGCTGACCGCTCAGCAAAGCCCAGGGTCTGGGGCTGTGAGAAGCCCGCCTGTCCCGAAGGCCTCCAGCTCCTGTGAACTAGGGGTAGGGCGGCCAAAACCTCTAAGGTCACTGGGAGGGTCAGGAGTGAAAGGCAGGGTCCTGAGCTGGGGAGGTGGAGATGAAACGCGACAGGGAGTCCAGGCGGTACATGCCTGCCAGGCATGGACGGTCCGACTCAGGGCCGGCGGGAAGGGCTAGAGCCACGACTGGAACGATGGCCGCTGAGCACCCGCTGCCAGTACTTCATGCACTTCCGCTTCTGGAGCAAGTCTCGGGGCACACTCACCTGCTCCTGAGAAGCCGCCTAAGTGTGTCCTGGGAAGAGGGGCCACGGAAGCCGAAGGGGATGGGGTGGGGCGGGGCACAGTGGGCGGGGCCGAAGGGTGGGCAAGGAGAAGAGCAGTGACTCCTGGGGCCAGGGTCACAGCACCTTAGGCGCCTGTGGGAGGAGGCAAGGGAATTGAAATGGGAGGATCTGGGAACAAGAGCTCTCTGCCCATTTTTAAATTGGGTTGTTTGTCCTTTTTGTTGGTGACTGTCATGAGCTGTATAGATATTATACATATTTTGGATATTGAACCCTTATTTCCCAGATAGTTTCCAAAATTTTCTTCCATTCTGTAGGTTTTCACTTTCTTAATAATGCTCTCTGATGCACAAACGGTTTTCATTTTGTTGAATTCCAATTGACCTATATTTTGTTGCTCACATTTTGGTGTCCTATCTAAGAATCTCCCTAAGAATCAGCCATTGAAAACCCTCCGGAATACACTTGTACTCTGACACACTTAGGGTCGGCACGGTCTGAATGTCCTGGATGGCAACTGGTTTTTCTCTAGGCTCTTTCTACTGCCTGTGTTTTCTATCTCCCTCTACAGGTGACTTTCTGTAGCTTACCACAATTCCAGGGGTCCTAGTAGGAGCACATTAGTCTTATAGCCAAAAAAGCTGGGAATTCTCTGCCCTGTTTTCAGTACCTGGGTCAACAGATAGGTCATGGGTTCAGCCCATCATTGTGCACGTATTAATGTGAGACTAGCCTCTGGATATTGCTAATAGATGTCAGTGGTTAAGGAACTAGGGTCACATGTGAAGTTTCAGGAAAAGGCCAGCCAGGAGAGGGCAGTTATGGACTCTGTACTAAAATTAGGTTACCACAGCAAGCTAAACAGAGTTAGACTGATCATCTTGTGCAGTGCTCTGGCTAACGTCATAGACAAACTTGGGCTGATTAGCAACCATATATTCTTCCTTGTGAAAAAATCTGTAGTTTAGCCATCAAATTAGATCCTGGACCATGTGAAACTCAACATGGAATACTTTCAAGTGGGCCTAAGTATTTCAACAATAGGCATCAATTCTATTATACATTTGATTCTTTTCTGTACCTGTTTATTGTTTTCCGTGGGAGACCACCTGCCCTATCATCTCCACCCAGAAGAAATTTTTCTAGCACACCCATTTATATAACTTTAGTAGCCTTGAAGGTAGCATGCCAATAAATTTTGCCCAAGTTGACTCTGCTTCTCAGATTTTCATGTTTGGCTCTGTCTCCTGTACAGTGGGATATCCATCTTTTTTAAGAATTCCCCAGGAGAGTAACATCAGGCATCAATTTCCAACAAATATTTCTATATTAATGGATTTCATAGGCCTAGCACACACTGGATGCAGGCAGTTGTCAATTTGGTTACAATCTCCCATATGAAGAGTGCTTAGATAGCTCCATGGGATTAAATCCATTTTCCATAAGAAATTTCTTTGCTATAACCCCCCAGCAGCCATGACTGATTACTGTGGGTGCGGCCAGAATTACAGTTGCTATAGAACATACAAATATTGACTGTTATAAAAAAAAAAAAAAAATTCTGTTTTGACAGTATGACAAGATTAAACTAGGGAAGAACTTCCAAGCTAGTTGTAGTTCTTGATTTTTTGAGAGATGCTTTGCTCTACCTAATTTATACCACATACATTGTCTTCCTTGCATATACTGATTAGTGAACACTGCCCTTGATCACTTGGTTAGTGGGATTCATTTCTGCCTCAGGAAAAGGGCTTGTACTGGTGGGGGAGAGAGAGCATTATAATTAGTAGGAAAATAGGCCAATACTTCTAAGGGCCTATTGTTGGTAGGATTTACATTATGAAAAGTATATAGTGCAGCTTAAGAAAGAGCAAGAGCTTGCCAAAGTGATGCGGGGGCGTTTCAAATATTGAGTTCCAATCACTTAAGGCTGTCCAGAGTCATTCTCCGAATTTATTCTCCAGCTGAATCGATGGACCCCCATTATCAATTTCTACATCATTCCCAATACCTCCTCCTTTTCCTACTAGCGACTTGTACTGATACACAAAATGTGAGGCTGAGCTGGCAAAACCAAGACATGTATTTCTGCAAATAAAACTGAATAAATCTCAGTGGTCCCCTGCCATTCCTGGCTGCTGACAGAGGGAGAGGCTGGGGTCCCAATCTGAAGCAAACTCGGCTGGTCAGCAATCTCTTGCAGCTTCTCCGCATTCAAGAAGCTTAGTTTTGACACTCCCTGGAGGAAACCGGTTCCCTCTGGGCTCCACCACTGCTGCTGATGGTGTGGGATGAGGAAGAAGCCTCACAGACACACTGGAGAAATGTTCTAAACTGCAGCACGTCACTGTTCCTCACCCTGGAGCACAGTTCAGAGTCCTGGTTGGGCTGCACCGAGTCTATCCTGGATTCGTGTTGCAGGTAGGACTGGGCTAGGGAAACTGAGGTACAAGCAGATGCCATGGAGGCCCCTGATCCTGAATCAGATAGACTATCCAAAGCATTGTGGATGTTGCCCTGGCCAAGTCTAGTCTTCACTAAAGGTGTGGAATTGCCACTTCCCTGTTTGCTCGTGAAGACGTTGCTATTCACACAGGGGACAGGAGTAGTCTTCTTTCTCTCCAGGATGGGTAGAGACCTGACAGGTGTGCTGTTGTGCTGCTCCTCTTCTGCCCTGACTCCTGGTCCTCCTCAGGCCACTTATTTTTTGGCATAATTGCAGGAGGAATCTTAGGTAGGCCTCATGGACTAAATTATGTCCCCCCCAAAATGCATGTATCACCTTAGCTGGGTCATGATTCCCTCTATTCTGTGATTGTCCTCCATTCTGGGATTGTAATTTTATGTTAAAGAGGATTAGGATGGGATGGTACCACCACTCTTACCCAGGTCACATCCCTGATCCAATGTAAAAGCAGTTACCCTGGGGTGTGGTCTGTACCACCTCTTATGTCTCAAGAGATAAAAAGGGAAGGGAAGCAAGCAGAGAGCTGGGGACCTGATACCACGAATAAAGCAGCACCAGGAGCGAAATGCATCCTTTGGACCCGGTGTCCCTGCACCTGAGATGCTCCTCTATCAGGGGAAAATTGATGAGAAGACCGACAGAGAAAGAAAGTCTTCCCCTGGAGCTGACACCCTGAATTTGGACTTTTCTCCTAATTACTGTGAAAAAATTAATTTCTCCTTGTTAAAGCCATCCACTTGTGGTATTTCTATTACAGAAGTGCTAGATGACTAAGACAGTTGGAATGGCAGGCTCGCTCTACCTCCTCTGCTTGGATTAGCACAAGAGGGTGCACTGTACACCATGGGATGAACATCCACTGCAGGCTGGTATGGCCCTCTGTCTCAGGTGTTTTATGACCCAGGAACAGATAGGTGACTATCACAACACTGTACTTTCGCATCATCAATAAGCACTGAATCTCTTGCCACGTGTAACACATCACCTCAATCCACTGGGGGTCACTGTAATCTGGGAGTGCTCCACATACAGCTTTTGTTCTTCATGACCCACCATCATCCACGGATATGTCAGAATTGCCTCTGAAGTACCTCTCTCAATAGGGTCATGAATGAAAATTTTGCTCAGCAGGTGTTCATACTGCAGAGACATATGCAAGGGAAAGACCCTTCACTACCTCCTGCCATAGCATCATGAAGGCATTTCCAACAAGAGGCAGGGATCCACCTACCAACAAATACAAGATGACTCCCAGGCTCAACACGTCCACTGGGGGGTCTGTCATACTTTTCTCCCTGAAGAGTTCTAGGGCAGAATAAAGGAAGGGAGACTGCCACAGGAGGTATACAGCTTGTTGCCCAGGCTGAATTCATTTCCAAGGTCAAGACCTGAAAGTTTGCTGTTCCTTTTCTTATCCAATAGTAGGTTGTCTGTTTTCAGGCCCCTCTGAACCATACCCTTTTTATGACAATCCTGCACCACTGACACTATCTGGCAGAATTTGGTGGCTTGAGCCCCTTTTTCCCTCATCCTGCCATGAGCCCTTGCATGATGAAACACCTCCCCTCCACTTACTTATTCCATCACTATGTGGAGTGTGTTGTCATTCTTGATGACTTCAAACAATTTCACAGTAAACACTCCCACAGCTCCATGAAGGCATTTCCACCAAAAGGCATGGATCCACTCACCAACAAATACAAGAGGACTCCCAGGCTCCACATATCCACTGGGAAGTCCATCGTACTCTTCTCCCTTGAAGAGTTCTAAGGCAGAATAAAGAAAAGGTATAATTGAAAGCCTTCATAATATTTACCTCTCAGCATAGTCTGTGGATGCTGCAAGAGGTTGCTGGGTCTCCCTTAATGATCATACCTTATTCCCAGTGAGGAGAGCTTTGGCCAACTTCACCTTGGTGAAGGTACCTTTGCAGAGGTTTTTGAGCATCTGGTAGTCTCACACATGGATGTCCACCTCATAAGAAATGGCTGAGAGGGCCCTGCATCATCTTGGACTTGGGGCAAGTCTTTCTTAAAAAAATTTTTTTTTTTTTTTTTTAAATCTTACTTAGCTTAGGGCAATCGGGTCCCAACA
This sequence comes from Elephas maximus indicus, assembly GCF_024166365.1. Classification (NCBI taxonomy): domain Eukaryota; kingdom Metazoa; phylum Chordata; class Mammalia; order Proboscidea; family Elephantidae; genus Elephas; species Elephas maximus. The sequence goes on from NC_064821.1 coordinate 16,800,206, forward strand.
TAGGATTCAAAGTGGTAAAAACGGATGACTAGATAAAAACTGGGCCCCTGGGTGGCACAAATTGTTAAGCCCTGTATTAGTACATAAAAGGTTGGTAGTTCAAACCCACCCAGTGGCGTCTCCAAAGTAAGGCCCTGTAACCACTTCTGAAAGGTCACAACCTTGAAAACCCGTTTGGGGTTGCTGCAAGTTGTTACGTACTCAACAGGAAGTAGTAAAATGCAAATAAAAACGTACTTAAAGAAGAAAAAGTTGAGAAAAAAACATATATAAACAAGAAAAAATTAATACAAAAAAAAAGAAAATGAAAAAGTGATAAAAATCACTTTTATTTTGGCGGTTAGTCTGTGGCCGTTGGATGAGCTCTGCTGGGCCTTGTCAGTGATCCTGCCTGTGAAGGTGGCCATGTTTGGATTCTGGTCTACTGAGTTCCAGTCTCTCATTCAGAGCCCTATCAAAGGGCAAAGATAAAATGAATCAAGTGGGAAAGTTCAGCAAGATGGTGAGATAGTTATATGAAGCTCTTATCCCACCAAAGGGGGGAAAAAACCTAGAAGGTATTGCTAGCCTGTGAGTATCCTGAAAAGAGTCAACAGTTGACATCAACACAGCAAATACTGAATCAAGGAAAAGATGGCTTCAAAAAGGTAAGGAATCTTTGTGGTCTCTTTTCTTGCCTTTGCCCCATCTCCTCCCCAACTCAGTGGTCATCTTACAGCAGCAGCACTTCCTTCTGATCGCAGGGTGGGACCCTGTTCCTGGCTCCAGTTAGAGTACAGAAAATCATTGTGTATGTCGGTTCTAATCTTTGTGGGGGATGCCTGAAGGACAAATGCAAGGAGCTTGTCTCTTTTACCTAACTTATGACAAAGGCTGGTAGGATGGCAGGCATTTATAAGAAAAGATTGCAAGAGGAACTAACAGCCCATAGAGAGCTGAGGCTAAAAATTATGCTCAAAACATACGATAGATTGCCTACGGCTTGGCAGCCAAAACTGGGAAGTATTTCTTTGGAAAATCAGGACATTCAAAAGCAACTGTGTGTTTGGGGAAATTTAGCAGGCTACACATACCTAGAGCAAAATTTATATTCAGAAACTACCTGAGAAAGATCTACACTTCTTTCTCTTTCAGTATTTCAGGAGTGCCCCAGCACACAGCCAATCTGCACAGACTGGGAGAGGTATCTGTGGGGTTTGTTTTGATTTATTTTCTTTGTTTGCTTTTTCTATGTATTTTCAGCTGCTCTCATTTCAAATTCACTGTAAAAACACTAGATGGGAATTTGCATTTTCCATTCCACTATAAAACGAGCTCAGATGTCCCCTGCATGCTCACAATAAGAAAAACCTGAAAAGCAACAACTCTTATTACCTCTCTCAGAGATCTGAACTTACACAACAAACTGCTATCCCAGAAGCTGGAGATACAGATGGACTACTACAAAGAATCACTGCTTACTGGGAACGGAGAATGTCACCACAATTCCTTCCACCTCCTGACCTAGAATCATATGTTATTACCTGAAGATGTGCTGATTCCAACTGATAGCAGTGCGATGTGATAGAGAAGAACATCCCCATAGGATTTTGTAGCCTCTATATTTTACGGAGGCAAATAGGCAAGTGTTTTCTTCTAAGGAGTTGCTGGCTGGATTTAAATCACCAACCAGTTGGTTAGCAGCCAAGCGCTTAACTATTATGCCACTAGGGCTCCTTACTTCAATGCTAATTGACTAATCCTTGGAGACCGAGAGATAGAAATTTCACAGGGCCTAGCCTTATGGTACCTTCACACTTTGGTGAATTTCTCATAAAGGAGACCCACTAGGTTTTCACTGTCAAGCTGTAAGTAATAGTCTCTCATAATTCCAGGTGTTAAAAAAAAAAAAGTAAACAACTGGAAACAGTACTGTGTTCTTGACAATGGCCTACCCTCAAGGGAAACAGTTCTACTACCCTTTTAACCAACTTAATCAAATTCCACGTTTTAGAGACTAATAGACTTGAGGAAGGGGAAATACCAAACACCATCTAACCTGCCACATAGGGGGAAAACTGCCTAACCTCACTCCTCATCGAACATACCAAAAAAAAAAAAAAAAAAAAACCCACTGCTATCGAGTCGATTCTGACACATCGTAACCTATAAGACATAGTAGAACTGCCCCGTAGAGTTTCCAAGGAGCGCCTGGCAGATTCGAACTGCTGACCCATTACCCATTAGTTAGCACCCGTAGCACTTAACCACTACACCACCAGGGATTCCTCATCAAGCATAGTCTTGACAAAAATGTGGAAACACACACAGACAGAAGAGACTGGGTAAACAACAGGAGAAGGGTCAGATATGGCACCCATGTTAGAATTATTAGACCAGGAAATTAAAATCACAACATCATAAGGGCTGTGTATAAAAAGTGGACAACATGCAAGAATAGAATGGTAAACAAAGTGAACAGACTGAAACTCTAAGAAATATTCAAAAAATATGAGAAATGAAAAACAGTAACAGAAATGAAAAAATGGCACTGATTGACTTATTAGTAGGTTGCACATGTTCAAGGAAAGAATCAGTAAGGTTGAAGATTTATCAGTGGAAACTTGTCAAATTGAAAAGAAAAAAGAGTGAAAGAGAATAAGAAACCTGGGACAATTGCAAAAGGTCTAACATATGCATAGAGGGAATACCAGAAGGAGAAGAGAGAAAGGAACAGAGGAAATATGTGAAGTTTTCATGGCAGAGTATTATCCAAAATTGTTGCCAGACACCAAATCACAGATCGAGGTACCCAAAGAACGCCAAGCAGGATAAATACCAAAACACCTCAACCTAGGAATAGCATATTGAAAGTGCAGATAATTACACAAAGAGGAAAAACTTACATAAACAAGAGGAAACAAAAACACTACACCTGTAAAGGAACAAGGATTAGAATTCATCAGACCTTCCCAGAAACCATGCAAGCAAGAAGAGTGTGCAGTGATAAACGTAAAGTGTGAAAAGAAAACTCTAGCTGAACACAAGCTAAACAACAGATATTTCAGTGACTACATATAAACAAGAATACATTCTTTCCAAAAAGTCACTAAAGAAATACAATAATATAACCTTCAAGAATTTAATTAAAAAAAAAATTAAAAGGGAAAGGTGCATAATCTGATTTCCAGGTTGCCACTTTATAATTTTAAAATGTCCACTTTCAAAAAAAAAATCACAACACATACAAGAAAAAGAAAATTTTTTCCATTCAAAGAAACAAAATAAACTGGCAGAAAAGGTTCCAGTCCACACATCACACTTACTAGACAAAGACTTCAAAATGACTGTCTTAAACATGCCTAAAGAGACAAAGGAAAACATGGAGAAATAACTAAAGGAAATCAGGAAAACTATGAAAGAAAATGAGACTATTAATAAAGAGATAGAAAGTATAAAAAGAAACCAAAAAAAATTCAGCAGCTCAATAGTGCAACCACTGAAATAAAAATTTACAAAAGAATGCAAACATTTCAGCAGGAAGAAGAAACTCTCAACAAATTTGAAAAAAGGCAAATCGAAATTACTGAGTTTCAAGAGGAAAAAAAAATGAAAACAAGTAAACAAAGCCTATGAGATCAGCTAGACACAATCAAGATGACCAGCACTGCTACCCCCAAAGGAGAGGAGGGGGAGAAAGTGACAAAAATCATACTTGAAGAAATGATAACTAAAAAGTTCCAATATTTGATGATAGATGTGAATCTACAAAACTAAAAAAAAAAAACAATTTTTCAAGAAAATGCACTCAAAAAAAAACAAAACACTCGTATTAAAAGCGAAATCTAGAACATCACTCTTTTTCAAATAGCATCTGGAAAAGAAAATACTTAGGAATAAATTGAACTTAGGAGGCAAAAGCTTATACACTGAAAACTACAAAATACTGCTGAAAGAAATTCAAGAAGACCTAAATAAATGGAAAGGAATACCGTGTTCATGCAGTGCAAGACTTAATATTGTCAAAATGGCAATTCTACCAAATTCATCTACAGATTCAGTGTAATCCTGACGAAAATTCTAAAAGCCATTTTTTACAGAAATGAAAAAACCAAACCTCAAGTTCACCTTGAATTGCTAGGGGCCCTGAATAGCTAAAATAATCTTCAAACACACGGATCAAAGTCACATGACTCACACTTCTCAACTTCAAAACAATTGCAAAGCTTCAGTAATCCAAACTGTGTGCTTTGGCACGTGAATAGACATACAGATCCACAGAATGGAACTGAAACTCTACAAATAAACCCAATCATATCTGGTCAATTCATTTTCAACAAGGATGCCAAATCCATTCAATGGGAAAAGAAGAGTCTCTTCAACAAATGGTACAAAGAAAACTGGATTTCCACATGCAAGAGAATGAAGCTCAACTTTTACCTCACACCAGACAAACAACTCAAAATGATCAGCGAACTAACTAAAGATAATAAATAGAAGAAATTATGGGGATTTGGCAATGGGTATTTACATATGACACAAAAAGCATAAATGCCAAGATAAAAAATTGGATTACGTAGAAATTACAAATCTTGTCCATCACTGTTTAGGAAGCATTGAGTTTCTGTTTATAGGACAGAAAATTTGGCAATGGATATTGGTGACAGTTGCACAACATGATTGATGTAATTGGTGTCACTGAACTGTGTACGTGAAGATGCTGAACTGGCAAATGCTTTCTTTATATAGTTTTACAACAATAAAAAAGGTAAAAATAATCTTTAAGAAGTAAACACCTTCTAAGGGAAAAACAGACATTATCAAGAAATTAAAAAGAAACACTCGGGGTGGAGTGAAGATGGCAGAATAGACAGACGCTTCTGTCGAGCCCTCTTTACAACAAAGACCCGAAAAAACAAGTGAAACGAATATATTTGTGACAAGCTGGGAGCCCTGAGCATCAAAGGCAAGCTTAGACAACGAACTCAGGGGTAGGGGAAGGAAGAGACCATTCAGAAGCGCAGAGGAGTTACCGGAGGTGAATCACGGGGAGCCCTTAGGCAACATTCCCATAGCGGCTACGGCGGTGGCAGCGGCGGTGGCCGGCTGGACCCAGCATTCAGATGCAGTTTCTTCAGAGAGAAGCAGCGGGCCACACGGCCTGCTCACACCTTCGGAACCTGCGGAGAAGGGCGCTCTCGGCAAAAGGTAACTACTTGAGTATATTTTACCACCCCACCCCCACCCCCAACCCAGCTTCAGCAGCCGAATTCCAGGGCCTGAGATAGACCCTGGTGAGCACCTGGAGTCGTCCTCCTGGCCTTATGGAAGGAAAAAATTTGTATCTGGGGGGAAAGATAATTTGCTACCTCCATTAACTGGGGAAGTTCAGGACAGAAGCGGCTCCTGTCCAGGTATAAACCATCCGTGGACCCTGAGCACCTTTCCCTTCTGCATGGACCTGTTTGGGCTTATTTCAGGAGAAAAGGCCCTTGTAGGCAAACTCCAACCATTTTAGCGGTGCGGTGGACAGGTGGGTATTTGACGTTTGATATTGCTTTGCCTATTAAACAAAGTCCTCACCTCCCCAAAACAGGGTCCTGATGACTGCTGGCTCCACTTCGGTTGCCCAGCCACGCGGGACACTCGTCCAGGGAAAACTGCTACCTACCAGTCCTTACACCAAAAACTTCGGGTGCCCGTGGTCCCTCTGCAGAGCCCATCCACCACCGCGCTCTAGGGAACACAGACTCATTTTCCTCAGGGACACTTGGGGGTCAGTTTTCAGCCCCCTGCCTTGTTCAGAGCATGACCCTCTGCTACAATCAGATACCGGTATATACGCCAATCACCCCTGCCCCTCTCAGGCTGTAGGACAGAGCCTGTACCACACACTTGATATCAGCTACCTGGAAACCTGAGCTGAATTCATACAAGAAAACTGAATGGACTACTAGACTGATATACCTGATAACACCTCTACCCAGCTAAGGACAGGACACCAGAGCTGCAAAGGAGAAAATAATCCAGCTACTCACTCAGGCAACCCATAGGGGTATACCAAAACAAAGCAAGCAGCTACGACACAGTAAGCAACCATAAACTAATACAATAACTTATACATAGCTTGGAGACAACAGTCAATATCAAGTCACATAAAGAAACAGGCCATGATCACCTCAACAGGCTCTCAAAACAAAGAATCCAGGGATCTTTTAGATGAAAGTGCATCCCTGGAATTACCAGATGCAGAACACAAAAGAACCTTTCAAGGCATCAGGAAGGAAATGAGGCAATATGCAGAACAAGCCAAGGAACACACAAAAAAAGCAACTGAAGAAATCAGAAAGATTATTCAGGAATATAATGAAAAGTTTAATAAGCTGGAAAAATCCGTAGACAGACAGCAATCAGAAATTCAGAAGATTAACAATAAAATTACAGAATTAGATAACTCAATCGAAAGTCACAGGAGCACAAGTGAGCAAGTAGAAGCTAGAATTTCTGAACTTGAAGATAAATCACTTGGCACTAATATATTTGAAGAAAAATCAGATAAAAGAATTTTTAAAAATGAAGAAACCTTAAGAATCATGGGGGACTCTATCAAGAGAAATGACCTACGACTGACTGGAGTGCCAGAACAGGGAGGGAGAACAGAAAACGCAGAGAAAATTGTTGAGGATTTGTTGCCAGAAAACTTCCCCGATAGTGTGAAAGATGAGAAGATATCTATCCGAGATTCTCATGAAACTCCACATAAGGTAGATCTTAAAAGAAAGTCACCTAGCTTGCCAAAAACAAAGATAAAGAGACAATTATAAGAGCAGCGAGGGATAAAAGAAAAGTCACCTACAAGGGAGAGCCAATAAGAAAATTCTCAGACTACTCGGCAAAAACCATGCAGGCAAGAAGGCAATGGAATGACATATTTAAAAAACTGAAGGAAAAAAATTGCCTGCCAAAAATCATATACCCATCAAAACTGCCTCTTAAATGAAGGTGAAATTAAGACATTTGCAGATAAACACAACTTGAGGGAATTCATAAAAACCAAACCAAAACTATAATAAATACTAAAGGGAGTTCTTTGGTTAGAAAATCAATAACATCAGGTATCGACCCAAGACTAGAACACTGGGCAGAGCGACCAGAAGTCAACCCAGACAGGGAAATCCAAAAAAAAAAAAAAAACACAAGATTCAAAAAAAAAAAAGCCCAACACAGGGTAACGGCGATGTTATTATATAAAAGAAGACAACATTAAAATAATAAAGAGGGACTTAAGAAATGTAACCATACACCTTCCATATGGAGAAGAAGATACAGCGATACAAAGAAATAAAAGTTAGGTTTAAATTTAGAAAAACAGGGGTAAATAATGAGATAACAATAAAGGAGACAAACTATCCCACTCATCAAAATAAAATACAAGGGAAAAATACAGGCTCAGCAGAAACAAAATCAGCAACAACAAATATGAGGAAAGGACAATATACAAAGAAAATCTACTCAGCACATGAAATCAAGTGGGAAAAAAAAGCTGTCAGAACACAAAAAAAGACATCAAAATGATAGCACTGAAGTCATACCTATCCATAATTACCCTGAAACTAAATGGACTAAATGCACCAATAAAGAGACAGAGAGTGGCAGAATGGATTAAAAAACAAGATCCGTCTATCTGCTGCCTACAAGAGACACACCTTAGACTTAGAGACACAAACAAACCAAAACTCAAAGGATGGAAAAAAATAGATCAAGCAAACAACAATCAAAAAAGAACAGGAGTGGCAAAATTAATTTCTGACAAAATAGACTTTAAAGTTAAATCCATCAGAAAGAAGGAAGAACACTATATAATGATTAAAGGGACAATACACCAAGAAGATATAACCATAATAAATATTTATGCACCCAATGACAGGGCTTCAAGATACATAATACAAACTCTATCACCATTGAAAAGTGAGATAGCTCCACAATAATACTAGGAGACTTCAAGACACCACTTTCGGTGAAGAACAGGACATCCAGAAAGAAGCTCAGTAAAGACATGGAAGATCTAAATGCCACAACCAACCAACTTGACCTGGTAGACATATGCAGAACACTCCACACCACGCCAACCAACTATACTTTCTTTTCTAGTGCACATGGAACATTCTGTACAATAGACCACATATTAGGTCATAAAGCAAGCCTTAGCAAAATCCAAATCACTAAAATATTACAAAGCATCTTCTCTGACCACAAGGCCATAAAAGTGGAAATCAAGACCAGGAAAAGCAGGGAAAAGAAATCAAACACTTGGAAACTGAACAATACCCTGCTCAGAAAAGACTGGATTTTAGAAGACATTCAGGATGGAATAAAGAAATTCTGACAATCCAATGAGAATGAAAACACTTCCTATCAGAACCTTTGGGACACAGCAAAAGTGGTGCTCGGAGGCCAATTTATATCAATAAATGCACACATCCAAAAAGAAGAAACAGCCAAAATCAAAGAACTATCCCTACAACCTGAACAAAGAGAAAGACAGCAACAAAAGAAACCCACAGGCAACAGAAGAAAACAAAAAAATAAAAATTAGAGCTGAACTAAATGAAATAGAAAACAGAAAACCAATTGAAAGAATTAACAAGACCAAAGGCTGGTTCCTTGAAAAAAATCAACAAACGTGATAAACCATTGGCCAAACTGACAAAAGAAAAACAGGAGAGGAAGCAAAATAACCCGATTAAGAAATGAGATGGGCAATATTACAACAGACACAACAGAAATTAAAAAAAATCATATCAGATTACTATGAAAAACTAAAACAAATTTGAAAACCTAGAAGAAATGGATGAATTCCCAGAAACATACTACCTACCTAAACCAACACAAACAGAGGTAGAACAACTAAATAGACCCATAACGAAAGAAGAGATTGAAAAGGTAATCAAAAAACCCCCAACAAAAAAAAAGCCCTGGTCCGAACGGCTTCACTACAGAGTTCTACCAAACTTTCAGAGAAGAGTTAACACCACAACTACTAAAGGTATTTCAGAGCATAGAAAAGGATGGAATACTACCAAACTCATTCTGTGAAGCCACCATATCCCTGATACCAAAGCCAGGTAAAGACACCACAAGAAAAGAAAATTATAGACCTATATCCCTCATGAATGTAGATGCAAAAATCCTCAACAAAATTCTAGCCAATAGAATTCAACAACATATCAAAAAAATAATTCACCATGACCAAGTGGGATTCATACCAGGTATGCATGGACGGTTCAACATTAGAAAAACAATTAATGTAATCCACCACATAAACAAAAGACAACAATCACATGATTTTACCAACTGATGCAGAAAAGGCACTTGAAAAAGTTCAACACTCATTCATGATAAAAACTCTCAGCAAAATAGGAATAGAAGGAAAATTTCTCAACATAATAAAGGGCATTTATACAAAGCCAACATCCAACATCACCCTAAATGGAGAGAGCCTGAAAACATTCCCATTGAGATCGGGAACTAGACAAGGATGCCCTTTATCACCACTCTTATTCAACATTGTGTTGGAAGTCCTAGGCAGAGCAATTAGGTTAGAAAAAGAAATAAAGGGCATCCAGATTGGCAAGGAAGAAATTAAAGTATCTCTATTTGCAGATGACATGATCTCATACACAGAAAACCCTAAGGAATCCTCCAGAAAACTACTGAAACGAATACAAGAGTTCAGCAGAGTATCGGGACACATGATAAACATACAAAACTCAGTTGGACTCCTCTACACCAAGAAAAAGAACATCAAAGAGGAAATCACCAAATCAATGCCATTTACGGTAGCCCCCAAAAGATAAAATAATAAATCTTACCGGAAATGTAAAAGGCTTACACAAAGAAAACTACAGTACACTTCTGCAAGAAACCAAAAGAGACGTACATAAGTGGAAGAACATACCTTGCTCATGGATAGGAAGGCTTAACATTATAAAAATGTCTATTCTACCAAAAGCGATCTATACATTTAATGCAATTCCGATCCAAATCCCACGGACATTCTTTAATGGCATGGAGAAACAAATAAGGCATTACTGAAAAAGAAGAACAAAGTGGGAGGCCTTACTTGACCTGATTTTAGAACCTATTATACCACCACAGTAGTCAAAACAGCCTGGTATTGTTACAACAACAGATACATGGACCAAAGGAACAGAATTGAGAATCCAGACATAAATCCATCCACATATGAGCAGTTGATATTTGACAAAGGCCCCAAAACGGTTAAATGGGGAAAAGACAATCTTTTTAACAAATGGTGCTGGCAGAACTGGATATCCATCTGCAAAAAAAATGAAACCACACCCATACCTCACTCCATGCACAAAAACTAACTCCAAATGCATCAAAGAACTAAACATAAAATATAAAACGGTAAAGATCATGGAAGAAAAAATAGGGACAACATTAGGAGCCCTAATACATGGCATAAACAGTTTAAAAAAAATTTTTTTTTTTTTATACAAAACATTATAAAGAACGTAGAAGAAAAACTAGATAACCGGGAGCTCCTAAAAATCAAACACTTATGCTCATCCAAAGACTTCACCAAAAGAGTAAAAAGTCTACCTACAGACTGCGAAAAAGTTTTTAGCTAGGACATTTCTGATCAGCGCCTGATCTCTAAAACCTACATGATACTGCAAAAACTCCACTGCAAAAAGACAACTAACCCAATTAAAAAATGGGCAAAAGATGTGAATAGACACTTCACTAGAGAAGACATTCACGTAGCTAACAGATACATGAGGAAATGTTCACCCTCATTAGCCATTAGAGAAATGCAGATCAAAACTACAATGAGATTTCATCTCACTCCAGCAAGGCTGGCATTAATCCAAAAAACACAAAATAAGAAATGTTGGAGAGGCTCTGGAGAGACTGGAACACTTCTACACTGCTGGTGGGAATGTCAAATGGTACAACCACTTTGGAAACTGATTTGGCGCTTCCTTGAAAAGTTAGAAACAGAACTGCCATGAAAAAAAAAAATAACAACTACCATACGATCCAGCAATCTCACTCCTTGGAATATATCCTAGAGAAATAAGAGAATTTACAGGAAGAGATATATGCACACCCATGTTTACTGCAGCACTGTTTACAATAGCAAAAACATAGAAGCAACCAAAGTGCCCATCAACAGATGAATGGATAAATAAACTATAGTATATTCACACAATGGAATACTATGCATCGATAAAGAACAGTAAGGAATCTGTGAAACATTTCATAACATGGAGGAACCTGGAAGGCACTATGCTGAGTGAAATTTCTCAGTTGCAAAAGGACAAATATTGTATCAGACCCTTATTATAAGAACTTGAGAAATAGTTTAAACTGAGAAGAAAACATTCTTTTGAGGTTATGAGAAGGGGGAAGGAGAGAGGGTGGGAGAGGGGTGTTTACTAATTAAGTAGTAGATAAGAACTACTTTAGGTGAAGGGAAAGACGGCACACAATGCAGGCGAGGTCAGCACAATTGGACTAAACCAAAAGCAAAGAACTTTCCTGAATAAACTGAATACTTTGAAGGCCAGCGTAGCAGGGGTAGGGGTCTGGAGACCATGGTTTCAGGGGACATCTAAGTCAATTGGCACAATAAAATCTATTATCAAAATATTCTGCATCTCACTTTGAAGAGTGGCATCTGGGGTCTTAAACGCTAGCAAGCTGCCATCTAAGATGCATCAATTGGTCTCAAACCACCAGGATCAAAGGAGAATGAAGAATAGCAAGGACTCAAGGTGATTAGGAGCCCAAGAGACAGAAAGGGCCACATGAACCAGCAACTATATCATCCTGAGACCAGAAGAACTAGATGGTGCCCAGCTACAGCCGATGACTGCCCTGACAGGGAACACAACACGGAACCCCTGAGGGAGCAGGAGAGCAGTGGGATGCAGACCCCAAATTCTCATAAGACCAGACTTAATGGTCTGCCTGAGACTGGAAGGACTCCGGTGGTTATGGCCCCCAGACCTTCTCTTGCCCCAGGACAGGAACCATTCCCGAAGCCAACTCTTCAGACATGGATTTCACTGGACAATGGGATGCTGGTGAGGAGTGAGCTTCTTGGATCAGGTGGACACTTGAGACTATGTTGGCATCTCCTGCCTGGAGGGGTGATGAGAGGATGGAGGGGGTTAGAAGCTGGCGAAAAGGACATGAAAAGAGAGTGGAGGGAGAGAGCTGGCAGTCTCATTACGGGGAGAGTAATTGGGAGTGTGTAGCAAGGTGTATATGGGTTTTTGTGTGACAGACTGACTTGATTTGTAAACTTTCACTTAAAGCACAATAAAAATTCATTACAGAAAAAAAAGAAACCCTATAGCAGAAAATGTCTGCAAGTCATATAACTTATAAGAGTATAAGATTCAAAATATGTATACAATTCCTAAAACTCAAGAACAAAAAGACCAATATACCAATTTAAAACTGAGCAAAGGACTTGAATAGATAGTTCTGTAAAGAAGGTATATAAATCATTAAGAAGCATAAGAAACAGTGCTAAATATCATTAGTCCTTAGAGAAATGCAAATCAAAACCAAAATGAGATACCACTTCATACCTAATAGGATGGGTATAATAATAATTAAAAAGGAAAAATAACAAGTGTTGTGGAGAAGTTTCCATGCTCATACATTGCTGTTGGAAATGTAAAATGGTGCAGCTGCTGTGGAAAACACATTGGTGCTTACTCAAAAAGGTAAACAATTACCATGGGACCCACCACTTCCACTCCTAGGTATATACCACAGGAATGGAAAACAGAGACTCCAAAAGTGACTTGGAAACCAATATTCATTGCAGTATTATTCACAATAGCCAAAAGGTATAAACCCACGTGTCCATTAACAGCCGAATGGATAAACAAAGTTTAGTATAGGCATACAATGGAATATTATTCAGCCAAAAAGGTATGAAATTCTGATACACAATACAATGTAGATATACTCTGAAAAAACTATGCCAAGTAAAATAAGCTTATATGAACTACTTAGGATACACAAATTCATACAAACAGAAAGTAGATAAGAGGATACCAGGGCTGAAGAACAGAATAATTGGGAGTTATTTCTGAATGGGTATAGAGTTTCTATTGTGGGTGACAAAAAATTTTGCAAATAGAAACTGGTAATGATTATACAACTCTGTGAATACGTTTAATACTACTCCATCGTACGTTTAGAAATGATTAAAAAAGAGCATCGAACAGGAAATCACCAAATCGATACCATTTACAATAGTCCCCAAGAAGATAAACTACTTAGGAATAAATCTTACAACAGACGTAAAAGACTCATACAAAGAAATCTACAAAACGCTTCTGCAAAAAACCAAAAGAGACCTAAAGAACTGGGAAAACATACCTTGCTCATGGATAGGAAGACTATACATTATCAAAAGGTCTATTCTACCAAAAGTCATCTATAGATTTATTGCAATTCTGATCCAAATTCCAACAACATTTTTAAATGAGATAGAGAAACAAATCAACAACTTCATACGAAAGTGAAAGAGGCCCTGGATAAGTAAACCATTACTGAAAAACAAGAACAAAGTGGAAGGCCTTACTCTACCTGATTTTACAACCTATTACACCGCCACGAGAGTCAAAACTGCCTGGTACTGGTACGACAAAAGATCCACAGATCAATGGGACAGAATAGAGTATTTGATATTTGACAAAGGCCTCAGAACAGTTAAATGGGAAAAAGAAAGTCTTTTTAACAAACGGTGCTTTGGCATAACTGGATATCCATCTGCAAAACAATGAAACAAGACCCATACCTCACTCCATGCAAAAAAATACTCTTAAAATGGATCAAAGACCTAAACATGAAATACAAAACCATGAAGATCATGGAAGAAAAGATAGGGACAAAGTCAGGAGCCCTAATACATGGCATAAACAGTATACAAAACATTACTAACACTGCACGAGAAAAACTAGATAAATGGGAGCTCCTAAAAACCAAACACCTACACTCATCCAAAGACTTCACCAAAAGAGTAAAAAGATTACCTACGGAATCGGAAAAAGTTTTTAGCTATGACATTTCCCATCAGTGCCTGATCTGTAAAATCTATGTGATATTCCAAAAACTCAACAACAAAAAGACAAATAACCCAATTAAAAAATGGGCAAAGGATATGAAGAAGCAATCACTAAAGAAGACATTCAGGTAGCTAACAGATACATGAGAAAATGCTCATGATCTTTAGCCACTAGAGAAACGCAAATCAAACCAACAATGGGATTCCATCTCACTCCAACAAGGCTGGCTTTAATCCAAAAACACATAATAATAAACGTTGGAGAGCTTGTGGAATGACTGGAACACTTACACACTGCTGGTGAGAATGTAAAATGGTACAACCACTTTGGAAATAGATTTGGCGATTCCTAAAAAAACTAGAAATCGAACTACCATACGATCCAGCAATCCCACTCCTTGCAATATATCCTCGAGAAATAAGAGACTTTACACGAACAGATATATGCACACCCATGTTCACCGCAGCTCTCTTTACAGTAGCAAAAACTTGGATGCAACCAAGGTGGCCATCAACGGATAAATGGATAAATCAATTATGATATACTCACACAATGGAATACTACACATCAATAAAGAACAATGATGAATCCATGAAACTTCTTATAACACGGAGAAATCTGAAAGACATTATGCTGACTGAAATTAGTCAGATGCAAAAGTACAAATATTGTGTAAGGCCACTATTATAAGACCTGGAGAAATAGTTTAAACAGAGAAGAAAATGGTCTTTGATAGTTCTAAGAGGGGGGAGGGAGGGAGGGAGGGAGGGAGGGAGGGAGGGAGGGAGGGAGGGAGGGAGGGAGGGAGGGAGGGAGGGAGAGGGGTTTTCACTAATTAGATAGTAGATAAGTTTTTCTTTTAGGTGAAGGGAAAGACAACACACAATACAGGAGAGGTCAACACAACTGCACTAAACCAAGAGCAAAGAAGTTTCCTGATTAAACTGAATGACTAGAAGGCCAGCGGAGCATGGGCGGGAGTTTGGACACCATGGTTTCAGGAGACATCTAAGTCAACTGGCATAATAAATCTATTAAGAAAACATTCTGCATCCCACTTTGGAGAGTGGCCTCTGGGGTCTTAAACGCTAGCAAATAGCCATCTAAGATGCATCAACTGGTCTCAATCCACCTGGAGCAAGGAAGAATGAAGAACACCAAAGACACAAGGTAATTATGAGCCTAAGAGACAGAAAGGACCACACAAACCAGAGACTACACCAACCTGAGACCAGAAGAGCTAGACGGTGCCTGGCCACAACTGATGTCTCCCTTGACAGGGAACACAACAGAGAAGCTCTGAGAGATCAGGAGAGCAGTGGGATGCAGACCCCTAATTCTCATAATAAGACCAGACTTAATTGTCAGAATGGGACTAGAAAGACCCCAGAGGCTACAGTCCCCAGACCTTCTGTTAGCCCAAAATAGGAACCATTCCCAAAGCCAACTCTTCAGACAGGGATTAGACTGGAATATGGGATGGAAAATGATACTGGTGAAGAAGGAACTTCTTGGATCGAGGGGACACATGAGACTATGTTGGCATCTCCTGTATGAAGGGGAGATGAGAGGGCAGAGGGGGTCAGAAGCTGGCCGAATGGACACGAAAAGAGAGAATGGAGGGAAGGAGTGTGTTTTTTTCATTAGGAGGAGAGCAATTAGGAGTATATAGCAATGTATGTATAAATTTTTGTATAAGACAGTGACTTGCTTTCTAAACTTTCACTTGAAACACAAAAAGAATTAAAAAAAAAAAAAAAGAAATCAAATGATGTATTGCACCGGGCAAACCTGCTGCAAAAGACCTCTTTAAAGTGCTAAAAGGCAAAGCTATCACTTTAACGACTAAGGTGCACCTTACCAAGCCATGTTGTTTTCAGGCACCTCATACGCATGAGAGAGCTGGACAACGCACACAGAAGACTGACGAACTGATAACTTTGAATTATGGTATTGGAAAAGAATATTGAATATACTGATTGCTGCTGGAACAAACAAATCTGTCCTGGAAGAAGTACAGCCAGAATGCTCATTACAAGAAATAATGTCCAGGTTTGGTCTCATGTTCTTTTGACATGTTATCATGAGGGATCAGTCCCTGGAGAAGGATATCAAGCTTGGTCAACAAGAGGGTCATCGAAAAATTGGAAGACCCCCAACGAGATGGATTGACGCAGTGGCTGCAACAATGGGCTCCGGCATAACAATGATTGTGAGGATGGTGCAGGACCAGGCAGTGGTTCACACTGTTGTACACAGGATCGTTATGAGTCACAATTGACTCAATGAGATCTAACAATAAAGAAAAGGATTAGGATTTTGAACATGCCAAACTTGATGTATCTATTAAACTTCCATGTGGAGAATCTAACAATCTGGAGTGATCCTGTCTAGAGATATGCATTTTGGAGTCCTCAGGGAGGGTGGACACTACAACTGTCGACAGACCAAGTGACAAGATAGGAATGGCCATGTGAGGAGCTGGGCGGGAGGGTTGCTAGAAGGGATTGATGAATGCTGAGGCAACAAGCTGCGTAGATCACAAACGGGCCTATGACAATGCATCTGTAGGCGCGGCAGCCCTATACACCACAGGAAACCTCTATATCGTTGCACAAATAATTATATGACATGAGATACGGAGTATAAAGAGAATCCCAGATGCCGTGAGGAAGAACAGTAATGGCCCCGAAGTATACTTTCTGAAGAAGTTACATTTGATCAGAGACCTGAAAGATTGGTAAAATCTAGTTAGCAGTCGGGGCTGGAGAGGGAGAATTTAGGATGAATGGAACAGTAGAGATGACAGGGTATTTGCAGTTTCCTTATGATTTCAGTCCAGAGAGTGAAACAGGGAAAGTAATAACTGAAGTTTTAGGCGCCAGATAATGGAAGACTGAATAGGCTGCATTCAGAATTTGGAACTTCTCCTAAAACTAATGAGAATTCATGAAAGGATTGTAAACACGGGAGTCATTTGATTTATTTTTGCAAGGATATTCTGGTTAGAGTGTGAAGAACTGAACACACAGAGAGGTCAAGATGGATGTGGCAAGATGCAGGCCAATGTCAGACTTCCTGCAGGAGGAGAAAAGAAAGTGAATATTCCTTCACCGTTTCTTTTTCTGTCTTATGGCTCAAACCCCAGTTCATGACAGCGTTTGCGATCTCATGCTTTGGACTACTCATTTCGAAATTCTCAGTTCTCTTAATTCTTCCCCCAAATACTACACATAAAGCTAGTACGATAAAAAATATTTTGAGTCTCAGAATTGCCGTGGTAATGAAATCTATATGCCAATGGAATTATAAAAAATTTCCAGCATTAACATTTTAACTTGTGTTTAGAAAACTTAGCAATAAGATTTAATAGCACTGCAAATTTTCAACAACCAAAGATGATAAATACAGCAACAGGAGACCTGTAGCTGTGTAAATAGTCTACTCAAAGAAGCTTGGCTTTAGAATTCTGCCATAGATATCTACCACTGCTACAACAAAAATACCACAAGAAGATGTCTTTAACAAAAAGAAATTTATTCTCTCACAGTTGAAAAGGCTAAATTCAGGGACTAGCTCCAAGGGAAGGCTCTACGGGAAAGTCCTTGTCATCAATCTTACCCTGGGTCCAGGAGCTTCTCAGTGGAGGGACCCTGGGTCCAAAGTAGGCGCTCCTCTTCTGTTTCTTCTTCCTTGGTGGTAAAGAGATCCCTTCAGACTAAATTATGACATAAGGCTGGACAGTTGATACACCCCCGAGGTAGAAGAGTAAAGGTGTACTGCTGACCTTGCCAGCTTAAGGCAAATGGCTTCTGGAGGTCCTTTGAAACAGGTATGGAGAAAAAGGCATTACACACATCAACAGGTCCATACGAGGTACCAGGAGATATATTTAATTTGCTAAAGCAATGAAACCACATCTGGAACAGCAGCTGCAATAGCAGTCACCACCTGGTTAAGTTTTCAATAATCCACTGTCATTCTCCAAGATCCACCCGTTTTTTCACGGGCCACATACGCAAGTTGAATACAGATGTGGTGGGAATCAACACCCCTGGATCCTTCAAGTCCATGATGGTGGCAATAATCTCTCCAATCCCTCCAGGAATGCAGCATTGCTTTTGGTTTCCTATTTTCCTAGGTAGGGGCAGTTCTAATGCCTTCTGCTTAGCCTTTCCTACCATAATATCCTTTGCTCCACATGTCAGGGAGCCAACGTGTGGGTTCTGCCACTTGCTGAGTATGACTACTCCAATTACGCATTCTGGATCTGGGGAAATCACTACAGTACGGGTTTGGGGACCCACTAGACCCACTGTGAGACGGGCATGAGCTAACACTCCATTAATAAATTGACCTCCATATGCCCTCACTCTACCTAGTCCTTGTGCCTCCACACCTGCAGAATCTAATTCCAGGTCAGACTCCACATCCTCACCCAAATCCAAACCCGACACAGTCTTGGGTTCCTTTCCTACACGTTGCTTTGGCAGGGGTGGCTTGGCTTTGGACTCCAATTTGGACTGGCTGAAATCTGAGCTTGGCTCATCTCTTACTCTCACCTTAATCTCACAGAGTAAAAGTCTTTACCCATAGCTATCAATTCCAACTCATAGTGACATTACAGGACAGAAAACTGCCCCACAGGGTTTCTGAGGCTTTCATCTTTATGAAAGCAAACTGCCACGTCTTTATTCCATGGAGGGGCTGGTGGGTTCAAACCACCGACCTTTTCCGTAGCAGCTCAGTGCTTCACTACTGCACCACCAGGGATCCTTAGAGTCTTTCCAAACACCTAAATGATAGTGTTGGCAAAGAATATTGAATAATATACCACGGACTGCCGAAATAAACCAATAGGTCTTACAAGAAGTATGGCCAGAATGCTCCTTGGAGGGCGGATGGGAAAACTTCACCTCACTTACTTTAGACATGTTACCAAGAGAGACCAATCCTCCTGGACATTACGTTTGGTAAAGGACAAGGTCAGCAAAACAGAGGAAGAGCCTCAACAAGATGGACTGACACAGTGGCATCAACAATGGCCTCAAACATAGGCTACACTGAAGACATTGGTGAAAAACAAGGCTCTAGGAATTAAACACTAGTTGAGATGTTTCAACAAAGGGATGCAGCAATGGAGGTACTCACGCATCTATGGCAAGAAATTTGGATGTAAGCTAACTGCCCAACCAACTGGAAGAGATATATGTGCCCATCCCAAAGAACGGTGATCCAACAGAATGTGGAAATTATCAAACAGTGTCACTAACATCACATGAAAGTAATATTTTGCTAAAGGATTGGGCCACATAAACTGACCAAAGCTGAGGGGGCAGGGCTGCTACGCTCAACAGGCAGAAGAATGGGCCCTGCTAAGGCCGAATGGATGGAGTCGCCACTCAGATGGACTAGGAGAATGGGGCTGCCCGAAGCTGATGGAACAGAGTTGCTGTTCCAGTGGGCCTGGGAGGAAGAACTGAAGTTCAAGTCCTAGGGGCCTTCAGCCAGAATCCAGAGATTGTAGCCAGCACTTAGCGTTTGGAGGGCAGGGCCATTGCCCCGATGGTCTCTCAGAACAGAGGGCTATTTTCAACCCTTGAGAGGTAATGTAAATTGCTGCTGATGCCCCCTATCCCCTCATTCCCTCCAATTTCTACCATTTCTAATGGAAAGGTCTACCTTGTGCCTGTTCGATTCTTGTACTTTGGAAGCAAAAAACTTCTAGATTTCACAGATGAAGAGAAATTCTGCCCCAGGAATGAATCTGGACGTGGAGTTAAGACTTTTGGGATGATATAATGGGGTGAAAGTGTTTTACATGTGGCAAGGACATGAATTTTGGGGGTCTACAAGTGGAACCCCCCGTGTCTGTCAGTTTGTCGTACTGTGGGGGCTTGTGTGCTGCTGTGATGCTGGAAGCTATGCCACCGGGATTCAGATACCAGCAGGGTTGCCCATGGAGGACAGGTTTCAGCTGAGCTTCCAGACTAAGACCGACTAGGAACAAGGACCCCGGAGTCTACTTCTGAAAAGCATGAGCCAGTGAAAACCTTAGGAATAGCACTGGAACACTGTCTGATATACTGCCTGAAAATGAGCCCCTCAGGTTGGAAGGCACTCAAAAGATGACTGGGGAAGAGCTGCCTCCTCAAAGTACAGTCGACCTTAACGATGTGGATGGAGTAAAGCTTTCGGGACCTTCATTTGCTGATGTGGCACAACTCAAAATGAGAAGAAACACCTGCAAACATCCATGAATAATCGGAACCTGGAATGTATGACGTATGAATCTACGACAATTGGAAATCATCAAAAATGAAATGGAACGCATAAACATCGACATCCTAGGCATTAGTGAGCTGAAATAGACTAGCAGTGGCCATTTTGAATCGGACAATCATATACTCTACTATGCTGGGAATGACAACTCGAAGAGGAATGGTGTTGCATTCATCATCAAAAAGAACGTTTCAAGACCTATCCTGAAGTACAACACTGTCACTGATAGGATAATGTTCATACATCTACAAGCAAGATCAGTTAATATGACTATTATTCAAATGTACGCACCAACCACTAGGGCCAAAGATGAAGAAAGAGAAGATTTTTATCAGCTGCTACGGTATGAAATTGATCAAAAATGCAGTCAAGATGCATTGAGAATTACTGGCAATTGGAATGCGAAAGTTGGAAACAAAGAAGAAGGATCAGCAGTTGGAAAATATGGCCTTGGTGATACAAACAATGCCAGAGATCGAATGATAGAATTTTGCAAGACCAATGACTTCTTCATTGCAAATACCTTCTTTCACCAACATAAACGGCAACTATACACACGGACCTCACCAGATGGAAAACAAAGAAATCAAATTCACTACATCTGTGAAAAGACACGATGGAAAAGCTCTATCTCATCAGTCGGAACAAGGCCAGGGGCCAAGTGTGGAACAGACCATCAATTGCTCACATGCAAGTTTATGCTAAAACTGAAGAAACTCAGAGCAAGTCCACGAGAGCCAAAATATGACCTTGACTATATCCTACCTGAATTTAGAGACCATCTCAAAAATAGATTTGACGCATTGAACACTGCTAACTGCAGACCAGACGAGTTGTGGAATGACATCAAGGACATCATCCATGAAGAAAGCAAGAGGTCATTGAAAAGACAGGAAAGAAAGAAAAGACCAAGATGGATGTCAGTGGAGACTCTGAAACTTGCTCTTGAACTTCGAGCAGCTAAAGCAAAAGGAAGAATTGATGAAGTAAAAGAACTGAACAGAAGATTTCAAAGCGCCTCTCCAGAAGACAAAGTATTATAATGACACGTGCAAAGAGCTGCAGATGGAAAACCAAAAGGGAAGAACACACTCGGCGTTTCTCAAGGTGAAAGAACTGAAGAAAAATTTCAAACCTCGAGTTGCAATAGTGAAGGATTCCATGGGGAAAATATTAAACGATGCAGGAAGCATCGAAAGAAGATGGAAGGAATACACAGAGTCATTATACCAAAAAGAATTAGTTGATATTCAACCATTTCAAGAGGTGGCATATGATCAGGAACCGACGGTACTGAAGGAAGAAGTCCAAGCTGCTCTGAAGGCACTGGCGAAAAACGAGGCTCCAGGAATTGATGGAATATCAATTGAGATGTTTCAACAAACAGATGCAGCGCTGGACGTGCTCACTCGTTTATGCCAGGAAATAGGGAAGACAGCTTCCTGGCCAACTGACTGGAAAAACAAAAAAAAGAGAGATCCATATTTATGCCTATTCCCGAAAAAGGTGATCCAACTGAATGTGGAAATTATAGAAGAGTATCGATATCACAAGGAAGCTAAATTTTGCCGAAGATCATTCAAAAACGGCTGCAGCAGTATATCGACAGGGAACTGCCAGAAATTCAGGCCGGTTTCAGAAGAGGACATGGAACCAGGAATATCACTGCTGATGTCAGATGGATCCTGGCTGAAAGCAGAGAATACCAGAAGGATGTTTACCTGTGTTTTATAGACTATGCAAAGGCATTCGACTGTGTGGATCATAACAAAGTATGGATAACACTGCAAAGAATGGGAATTCCAGAATGCTTAATTGTGCTCTTGAGGAACCTTTACATAGATCAAGAAGCAGTTGTTAAGATGGAACAAGGGCATACTGATTGGTTTAAAGTCAAGAAAGGTGTGCGTCAGGGTTGTATTCTTTCACCATACCTATTCAATCTCTATGTTGAGCAAATAATACGAGAAGCTGGACTATATGAAAAAAAACAGGGCACCAGGATTGGAGGAAGGCTCATTAACAACCTGTGCGATGCAGATGACACAACCTTGCTTGCTGAAAGTGAAGAGGACTTGAAGCACTTACTGATGAAGATCAAAGACCACAGCCTTCAGTATGGATTACACCTCAACATAAAGAAAACAAAAATCCTCACAACTGGACCAATGAGCAACATCGTGATAAATGGAGAAAAGATTGAAGTTGTCAAGGATTTCATTTTACTTGGATCCACAATTAACAGCCATTCAAGCAGCAGTCAAGAAATCAAAAGACACATTGCATTGGGCAAATCTGCTGCTAAGGACCCCTTCGAAGTGCTGAAGATAAAGATGTCACCCTGAAGACTAAGGTGCACCTGGCTCAAACCATGGTATTTTCAATGACATTATACGGGTGTGAAAGCTGGACAATGAATAAGGAAGACCAAAGAAGAATTGAGCCTTTGAATTCTGGGGTTGGTGAAGAATATTGAATATACCAGGGACTGCCAAAAGAATGAACAAATCTGTCCTGGAAGAAGTGCGGACAGAATGCTCCTTTGAGGCAAGGATGGCGAGAATGCGTCTTACATAATTTGCACAAATTGTCAGGGAGGATCAGTCCCTGGAGAGGGATATCATGCTTGGCAGAGTACAGGGTCACCGGAAAAGAGGAAGACCCTCAAGGAACTAGACTGACACAGTGGCTGCAACAAGGAGCTCCAGCATAACAACGATTGTAAGGATGGTGCAGGGCCGGGAAGTGTTTCGTTCTGTTGTGCGTAGGGTCGCTATGCGTCACAACCGACTCGACGGCACCTAACAACAACAACAACAAGGTGGAATGTCATGGATTGAATAGGAAGGGATGAAATGCGTTTACGAAAGTCACAGCCCAGATCCGATGGAAGGGGAGGTCCCCTGGGGTGTGACCTCTATCACCTTTTATCTTCCAAGAGATAAAAGGAGAGAAATGAAATTAGAGAGATATAGGGACCTCATGACACCACGAAAGAACTGCCAGGAGCAGAGCACGTTCTTTGGACCCAGGGTCACTGTGCTGAGAAGCTCCTAGGGAGAAAATAATTGATGACAAGGACCTTCTCCCAGAAACAACAAAGATAGAAAGAATTCCCTGGGAGTTGGCACCCTGAATTCAGACTTCTAGTCTCCTAGACTGGGAGAGAATAAATTTCTTTGTTAAAGCCATCCACTTGTGGTATTGTACTTATAGCAGCACTAGATAACTAAGACACTTAGTGAAGTAGAGGGTTAGGGAGAAAGAGGAAGACCTTGACAAGACAGACTGACACAGTGGCTGCAACAATGGGCTCAAACACAGCAACAATTCTGATGATGGGGCAGAGCCAGGAAGTGTTTTGTTGTGTTGTACCTAGGGTCACTATGAGTCAGAATCAACTCGACAGCATCTAATAACAACAACAGCCACTATGCAAGGCAGGAACGCAAGCGGAAATCTATATACAACTGTTCACTGCAGCACTTTTCACAAGAAGCAAAAGATGAACACAGCCAAAATGTCCATCAGCAGATGAATGGATACACAAACTTTGGTACGTACACACAACTCCACAGGGTTTTCAAGGCTGTGACCTTTCAGAAGGCGATCACCGGGCCTGTCTTCTGAGAAGTCTCTGGGTGGGTTTGAACCCCCAAACTAGTAGATGAGCAATTAACTGTTGGTGCAAGCCAGGGACTTCCAATGGAATATTACACACACTCCCGAAAATGAAGTCTTGATGCATACGACAACATGGATGAAGCCTGAAAACACCAAGCTGAGAAAAGTCAGTCAGTCAGAAAAGGAGAGATGCATTCTGATCTCACTTATAGGGCATAAGCAAATATACACAAAGCAAAGGTTATTAGTGGTTACCAGGGGTGACAGGGAGGGGGAAGGAAGAGTTTTTGATTAGGATCATTGAGTTTATGTGAAAGGTAGTGGAATGATTTGGAACATAAACCGTGAAATGCTTGCACAGCTTGAATATAAGCAATGTAACAAATGCACATGTAGAAATTGTTGAAATGGCGTGTTTTATTATCTATATTTGCAACACAATAAAAAAAATAACATGAAGATCAATAAAAAGGAAAGAAAAGCTCTGTGGAATTCTCGCTCTACATACATACACACACACACACACACACACACACACATTTTTCTTCTAAAAAAAATGAGTAAAGAATCCCTGAGAGCAAAAAGCACAGTCAATTACCCCCCGTTTTTATTGGTCCATTTCTTGTGGTGACCTCATAAGGAGCCAATTCTTTGGAACTCCAAGCCCCTATATAAGTCCCTGGAAACCTAGGTTTGTGGTCTTTCTGGGTCAGGAAGCTCTTTCAGTGACCTGAGACATCGTGACCAAACTTGGCTTGTTTTCTCTTTAAATTGTGGTTTTTCTATTTCCTCGCCAGCTATTCTTATTTTCTCTTTGTTTTTCCTCATTTGCATTCATTCGTTTTTCATTTTATTCTTCCTTTACATCCTCAATTTTTCTTTTTTTCTATGTACTTGTTAATTTTTTTATCATCTTACTATTATTGTTTTATTTTGTATTTTTTCTTATCCTCGTGTTATTTATTCCTTTTTTGAATCTTTCTCATTGATTTCTTGTTTTGTTTATATATACAATTTATCTTATTTTTATCAGTTTTTAAAATTTTACTTCCTCTTTTCTCATTTTACCTTTTTGATTATATTTTAACTTTTTCTCATTTTTTCCATATTTCATTAAGTTTTTAGTCACCACTTTTTAGGGTTTTGGGTTTTTAAGTTTTTAATCCTACCACAAGGGCACCTCTTATCCCAAAGCCCGCTACGCCTTCGCACCATAGCCAACATGCTGCAGAGCCACTTAGCCTTCTCTGCTGTGGAGGAAACTCATGTGGGACACTACCACCTCCTCAGAACCATCGGCAAGGGGGCATCTGCCAAGGTCAAGCTGGCCCAGCACATCATCACCGGCCAAGAGGTAGCCATTAAAATAATTGACAAGAGCCAGCACACGTCCTCCGAACTCCACAGACTATACAGAGAGATAGAAATTATGAAGGATCTCCATCATCCAAATATTGTAAAGCTGTTTGAAGTCATAGAGAATGAGCACGCCCTCTATATAGTGATGGAGTATGCAAGTGGAAGGGACCTCTTTTACCACCTAGTGAATCATGGCTTCATGAG
Organism: Elephas maximus indicus; assembly: GCF_024166365.1. Lineage (NCBI taxonomy): Eukaryota > Metazoa > Chordata > Mammalia > Proboscidea > Elephantidae > Elephas > Elephas maximus. The sequence goes on from NC_064821.1 coordinate 16,825,774, forward strand.
CGAAAAAGAGGCCCAAATGAAATTCCAACAAATAGTGTCAGCGGTGAAGTACTGCCACAACAAGGGTATTGTTCACAGGGATCTGAAAACAGAAAACCTACTATTGGACAAGCGAATGAACATCAAACTTGCAGACTTTGGTTTAGGAACTGAATTCACCACAGGGAGCAAGCTGGATACCTTCTGTGGCACTCCCCCTTATTCTGCCCCAGAACTCCTTCAGGGAGAAAAGTATGACGGACCCCCAGTGGATGTGTGGAGCCTGGGAGTCATCCTATACTTCATGGTAACTGGATCTCTGCCTTTTCGTGGGAAGACCTTGACGAAGCTGCGAGAGCAGGTGCTGCAGGGACAATATCACGTTCCCTTCCACATGTCTAGCCAGTGTCAACACCTGCTCAGTAAAATTTTCATTCGTGACCCAAGAAAGAGAGCCACATTAGAGGACATCCTAGCACATCTATGGATGAAGGTGAGCCATGAAGAAAAACAAAAGCTCTATGTGCAGCCACTCCCAGACTACGATAACCACTGGCACACTGAGGTGACGGTGAACACGGGTTACATGCAGGAAGACATTCATGACTCACTGTTGAACCACAATTACAATGATGCGAATGCCACCTATCTGATCCTACGTCACGACACATATGACATTGACAGCCACACCAGCACCCTGGAACCCCAGGCTGAAGCCCATTGCACCGATAGCCACACTCCTTCCTCATCCCATGAAGTGCCTCCTACCGTCTGTCCTAAACCCAAACAGCGTAGTTACACCGAGCCCACCATTCCCACCTTTGGTTACTACATCCGCGATGCTTTGAACACTCTATCTGAGGGAGGTATGGGGACCTCCATGGTGTCTACTTCTCCATCATTCTCCCTGGCCCTGGCCCACCTGCGGCAGCAATCTACCACAGCCTGGGCACAGCCCAACCACGACTCTGACCTGTATGCCAAGGTGAGAAACAGTGAGGTGCCACAGCCCATCACACCACCCCAGTGTGTTTCTGTGCCTTCCTCCTCAGCCTACACCATCAACGAGAGTGCCAGGGCCCCGGAGAAAACCAGTTTTACCCAGGGAATGTCAAAACTAAGCTCCGTAAATGAGGAGCAGGTGCATGAGTTACCTGACCAGCCGAGTTTGCCCCAGACTGTGAGTCTAGCCTCTTCCTCTGAGGAGCAGGTGCATGAGTTACCTGACCAGCCGAGTTTGCCCCAGACTGTGAGTCCAGCCTCTTCCTCTGTCAGCAGCCAGGGCTGGAAGCGGGCCACTGGAAGGTTCTTTAAGCTCATGAGAAGATGCCTTTGTTTTACATATGACAAAGAGGACCACAAAGCATCGGACAGCAAAGCTCCACAAATGATCAAACCTCAAGAGGCCAAACCGCGCTCTCTCAAATTTACCTGGAGGATGAAGATCACCAGTTCCTTGGAGCCCGACGAGATGCTGCAGGAGATCTGTCAAGTGTTGGATGCCAATGGCTGTGACTGGGATCTCACCCACAAATACACACTGCTGTGTATGAATGGCACACCAGGACAACAGGACTTCGTTCAGTGGAGGATGGAGGTGTGCACCCTGCCTCGGAGGACTCTCAATGGGGTAAAAGTGAAGAGAATTTCAGGGACCTCTGAGGCCTTCAATAGCATTGTCTCAAAAATCACCAGGGACCTTGCACTTTAAAATGGGGGCAGCAGAGCTGCCTGAGAGAAAACAGGAGTTCCAAGGTTTAAGCTCCTTTGTAATTTTGAAGGCAATGTTCGGAAAACCCACCTAAAAAGGGTGCCCGAAATTCACTTCACTTGAACCCTGTTGAGCAATCATCAAGGCAGTGTGCATACCTTCATCCTCCACTGCACAAAGTCCTCTTGGCCTGCACGTCACGTGTGCACAGCAACACATATGCCCGGGAGACATCCCACTCGCAGCTGTTGGCATCGCACACTTGGCAGATCTTCCACATCATCTCGTTGGGCTCCATGGAGCTGGTTCCTCCACGTAAACTTCACCGACAACAGCTTGGCCTCTCCAGGTTTAAGCACTTCCACCTCGTCTTTGCTCTCAGATTCCTACAGATCCGCTGCAGCAAACATGAAGCAAAGAATTCATGAAAACAAAACAAACACTCCCAAATTCATCCGTTCAGACAGACAAAGGAAAGCTTGTAATAGGGAAAGCCACTTGATTCACTAACACGGCCATCGAGATCTCTCTGGAGTCCCTTGGGATGCACTGAACAGCAAACCAGAAAGTTGTCGGTTTAACTCCACACACAGATGACTTGAAAGAAAGGCCTCCAGTCTATTTCTGAAACATCTTGAAGCTGAAGAAAATCAGACCAAGTCCACAAGAGCCAAAGTATGACCTTGAGCTTGTCCCACCTGAATTTAGAGACCATCTCAAGAATACATTCACTGACTGAACACTAATGACCGAAGACCAGGTGAGTTGTGGAATGACATCATATGTTCTTCCTTGTGAAAAAATCTGGAGTTTAGCCATCGAATTAGATCCTGGACCATGCGAAACTCAACATGGAAGACTTTCAAGTGGGCCTAAGTATTTCAAGAATAGGCATCAATTCTATTATACATTAGATCCTTTTCCGAACCTGTTTATTGTTTTCAGAGGGAGACCACCTGCCCTATCGTCTCCACCCTAGGAGAAATTTTTCTAGCACACCCATTTATAGAACTTTAGTAGCCTTGGAGGTGGCATGCCAATAAATTTTGCCCAAATTGACCTTGCTTCTCAGCTTTTCATGGTTGGCTCTGTCTCCTGTACAGTGACATGTCTATATTTTTTAACACTGGGTATCAGTTTCCAACAAATCTTTCCGTATTAATGGTTTTGGTAGGCCTAGCACACACTGGAAGCAGGTAGTTGTCAATTTGGTTAGACTCTCCCACGTGAAGAGTGCTTAGATAGCTCCATGGGATTAAATCCATTTTCCATAAGAAATTGCTTTGCTATAACCCCCCAGCAGCCATGCCTGATTACTGGGGGCACAGCCACAATTACAATTCCTATAGGACATACAAAATACTGAGTGTTATTTAAAAAAAAAAGAAAGAAAGAAACTTGTGTTTTGACAGTGTGAGAAGGTTACATTAGGGAAGAACTTCCAAGCTAGTTGTAGTTCCTGATTTTTTGAGACATGCTTTGGTCCACCTAATTTATACCATATACTTTATCTTCCTTGCATGTACTGATTAGTGACCACTGCCCTTGATCACTTAGTTAGTGGGATTCATTTCTGCCTCAGGAAAAGGGCTTGTACTGGTGGGGGAGAGAGAGCATTATAGTTAGTAGGAAAATAGGTCAATACTTCTAAGGGCCTATGGTTGACAGGATTTACATTGTGAAAAATACGTAGTGCAGCTTAAGAAAGAGCAAGAGCTTGCCAAAGTGATGCGGGGATGTTCCAAATACTGAGTTCCAATCACTTAAGCCTGTCCAGAGTCATTTCTCAATTTATTGTCCTGCTAAATGGATGGACCCCCATTACCAAATTCTTCATCATTCCCAGTATCTCCTCCTTTTCCTTCTATTTGTACTGAGTTAGAAATATGTGGCGCTGAGCTGGCAAACCAAGACATGTAATCCTGCAAATAACACTGAATAAATCTCAGTGGCCCCCTGCCATCCCTGGCTGCTGACAGAGGGAGAGGCTGGGCTCACAATCTGAGGCAAACTCAGCTGGTCAGGAATCTCTTGCAGCTTCTCAGCATGCAAAGAGCTTAGTTTTCACACTCCCTGGAGGAAACCAGTTCCTTCTGAGCTCCACCACTGCTGCTCATGGTGTGGGATGAGGAGGAAGCCTCACAGACACACTGGGAAGATGTTCTAAACTGCAGCATGTCACTGTTGCTCACCCTGGAGCACACTCCAGAGTCCTGGTTGGGCTGCACCGAGTCTGTCCTGGATTCGTGGTATATGTAGGACTGGGGTGGAGAGACTGAGGTACAGGTAGATGCCATGGAGGCCCCTGATCCTGAATCAGATAGACTGTCCAAAGCATTGTGGATGTTGCCCTGGCCAAGGTGGTCTTCCCTTAATTTCTGGAATGGTCAATTCCGTGTTTGTTTGTGAAAACATTGCTGTTCACAGAGGGCACAGGACTGGCCTTCTTTCTCTCCAGGATGGGTTGTTCTTATGCTTCTGCTCTTCTGCCCTGACCCCTGGTCCTCCTCAGGCCGCACATTTTTTGCCATAATTGCAAGAGGAATTTTAGGTACGCCTCATGGACTAAATTATGTCTCCCCCCAAAAGTGTGCATCACTTTAGCTGGGTTATGATTCCCTGTATCTTGTGCCTGTCCTCCATTCTGAGATTGTAATTTTATGTTAAAGAGGATTAGGATGGGATGGTGATGCCATCCTTACCCAGGTCACACCCCTGATCCAATGTAAAAGCAGTTACCCTGGGGTGTGGTCTGTACCACCTCTTATGTCTCAAGAGATAAAAAGGAAAGGGAAGCAAGCAGAGAGTTGGGGACCTCATACCCCTAATAAAGCAGCAACAAGAGCGAATCTCATGCTTTGGACCTGGTGTCCCTGCACCTGAGATGCTCCTCTATCAGGGGAAAATTGATGAGAACACCGACAGAGAAAGAAAGCCTTCCCCTGCAGCTGACACCCTGAATTTGGACTTTCAGCCTATTGTACTGCGAAGAAATAAATTTCTCTTTCTTAAAGCCATCCACTTGTGGTATTTCTATTACAGCAGCGCTAGAAGACTAAGAGAGCTGGAATGGCAGCCTCGCTCTACCTCTTCTGCTTGGGTTAGCACAAGAGGGTACACTGTACACCATGGGATGAAGATCCACTGCAGGCTGCTATGGCCCTCTGTCTCAGGTGTTTTACGACCAGGAGCAAATAGACGACTATCACAACACTGTACTTTGGCATCATCAATAAGCACTGAATCTCTCACCATGTGTAACACATCACCTCAATCCACTGAGGGTCACTGTAATCTGGGTGTGGCTCCACATACAGCTTTTGTTCTTCATGACCCACCATCATCCACGGATGTGTCAGAATTGCCTCTGAGGTACCTCTCTCACTAGGGTCATGAATGAAAATTTTGCTCAGCAGGTATTCATACTGCATAGTCATATGGAAGGGAAAGTCCCTTCACTACCTCCTGCCATAGTATCACGAAGGTATTTCCAACAAAAGGCAGGGATCCACCTACCAAGAAATACAAAATGACTCCGAGGCTCAACACATCCACTGGGGGTGTCTGTCATACTTTTCTCCCTGAAGAGTTCTAGGGCAGAATAAAGGAAGGGAGACTGCCACAGGAGGTAGACAGCTTGTTGCCCAGGCTGAATTCATTTCCAAGGTCAAGACCTGAAAGATTGCTGCTCAGTTTCTTATCTAATAGTAGGTTTTCTCATTTCAGGCCCCTCTGAACCATACACTTGTTATGACAATCCTGCACCGCAGGCACTATCTGGCAGAATTTGGCGGCTTGAGCCCCTTTTTCCCTCATCCTGCCATGAGCCCTTGCATGATGAAACACCTCCCCTCCACTTACATATTCCATCACTATGTGGAGTGTGTTCTCATTCTTGATGACTTCAAACAATTTCACAGTAAACACTCCCACAGCTCCATGAAGGCATTTCCACCAAAAGGCAGGGATTCACTCACCAACAAATACAAGATGACTCCCAGGCTCCACACATCCACTGGCAAGTCTGTCGTACTCTTCTCCCTGGAAGAGTTCTAGGGCAGAATAAAGAAAAGGTATGAATGAAAGCCTTCATAATTTTAACCTCTCAGGATAGTCTGTGGATGCTGCAGGAGGTTGCTGGGTCTCCCTAACGATCTTACCTTATTTCCAGTGAGAAGAGCTTTAGACAACTTCACGTTGGTGAAGGTACCTTTGCAGAGGTTTTCGAGCATTTGGTAGTCTTACACATGGGTCTCCTCCTCAGAAGAAATGGCCAAGAGGCCTCTGCATCATCTCGGACTTGGGTCAAGTCTTACTTAGCTTAGGGCCAATGGGTCCCAACACAGGATTCAAAGTGGTAAAAACTGATGACTAAATAAAAACTAGGCCCCTGGGTGGCACAAATTGTTAAGCCCTGGATGACAAGCCAAAAGGTTAGTAGTTCAAACCCACCCAGTGGCATCTCCAAAGTAAGGCCTCGTAACTGACTCTGAAAGGTCACAACCTTCAAAACCCTGTGAAACAGTTCTACTTTGCACGTTTGGTGTTGCTGCCAACTGTTATCTACTCAACAGCAACTAGTAACATGCAAATAAAAACTTAATTGAAGGAGAAAAAGATGAGAAAAAGCATATAAAAACTAGAAGAAAAAAATACAAAATAAGAAAATGAAAAAGTGACAAAAATCAGTTTTATTTTGGGGGTTAGTCTGTGGAGGTTGGAAGAGCTCTGCTGGATCTTGTCAGTGATCCTGGCTCTGAAAGTGGCCACGTTTGGATTCTGGCCTACTGAGTTCCAGTCTCTCATTCAGAGCCCTACCAAAGGGCAATGTTAAAATGAATCAAGTGGGTAAGTTCAGCAAGACACTGAGGTATGTTATATGAAGCTCTCACCCCACCAAAGGGGGAAAAGACACCTAGAAGGTGTTGCTACCCTGTGAGTATCCTGAAAAGAGTGAACAGTTGACATCAACACAGCAAATACTGAATCAAGGAAAAGATGGCTTTAAAAAGGTAAGGCAACTTTGTGGTCTCTTTTCTTGCCCTTGCCCAATCTCCTCCCCAACTCAGTGGTCATCTTATAGCAGCAGCACTTGCTTCTGATCCCAGGGTGGGACCCTGTTCCTGGCTCCAGTTAGAGTACAGAAAATCATTGTGTGTGTCTCTTCTAATCTTTCTGGGGGATGCCTGAAGGACTAATGCAAGGACCTTGTCTCTTTGACCTAACTTACGACCCAGGCTGCTAAGGTGGCAGGCATTTATAAGGAAAGATTGCAAGGGGAACTAACAGCCCATAGAGGGCTGAGGCTAAACAGTATGCTCAAAACATACCATAGATAGCCTAAGGCCTAAAAGCCAAAACTGGGAAGTACTTCTTTGGAAAATCAGGATATTCAAAAGCAACTGTGTGTTTGGGGAAATTTAGCAGGCTACAAATACCTAGAGCAAAATTTCTGTTCAGAAACTACCTGAGAAAGACCTACACTTTTTCTCACTCTATAAGTGTTTCAGGAGTGCCCCAGCACAGAGCCAATCTGCACAGACTAGGAGAAGTATTTGTGGGTTTTGTTTTGATTTTTTGTTTCTTTCTTTTTTCTATGTATTTTTTAGCTCCTCTCATTTCAAAATCACTCTAAAAACACTAGATGGGAATTTCCATTTTCCATTCCACTATAAAAGGAACTTGGATGTCCCTTGCATGCTCACAATAAGAAAAACCTGAAAAGCAACAACTCTTCTTAGCTCTGTCACAGATCTGAACTCACAGAGCAATCTGCTATCCCAGAAGCTGGAGATACACATGCACTACTACAAAGAATCCCTGCTTACTGGGAACAGAGAATGCCACCACCGTTACTTCCACCTCCTGACCTAGAATCATATGTTATTAGGTGCCGATGAGTTGATTCCAACTCATAGCAGCACAATGTGATGGAGTAGAACACCCCCATAGGATTCTCTAGGCTGGAAACGTTATGGAAGCAAACAGCCAAGTATTTTCTTCTATGGAGTTGCTGGCTGGTTTTAATCAACACCCTGTTGGTTAGCAGCCATGTGCTTAACTATTATGCCACTAGGGCTCCTTACTTCAATGCTAATTGACTAATCCCTGGAAACTGAGAGAGAGAAATTTCACAGGGCCTACCCTTATGGTTCCTTCACACTTCGGTGAACTTCTCATAAAGGAGACTCACTAGGTTTTCACTGTCAAACTGTAAGAAAAAGTCTCTCATAATTCCAGCTGGAAAAAAAAAGTAACCAACTGCAAACACTACTGTGTTCTTGGCAACGGTCTGCCCTTAAGGGAAACGGTTCTACCACCCTTTCAACCAACCTAACCAACTTCCAATTTTTAGAGCCTAATAGACTTGAGGAAGGGGAAATACCAAACACCATCTAACATGCCAGATAGGGGGAAAACTGCCTACCTTCAGTCCTCATCAAACATACCAAAAAAAAGCAAAACCCACTACCGTCGAGTCGGTTCCGACACATAGTACCCTATGGGACAGAGTAGATCTGCCCAATAGCGATTTCAAGGAGCGCTTAGCGGATTCGAAGAGCCAACCAATTAGTTAGCACCCGTAGCACTTAACCACTACACCACCAGGAAGTCCTCATCAAGCATAGCCTTGACAAAAACGTGGAAACACACACAGACTGAAGAGACTGGGTAAACAACAGGACAAGGATCAGATATGGCACCTTTGTTAGAAATATTAGACCAGGAAATTAAAATAGCTATGATAATATGATAAGGGCTCTGGGTAAAAAGTGGACAACATGCAACAATAAAAGGGTAATGAAAATGAACAGACTGAAACTCAAAGAAATACTCAAAAAAATATCAGAAATGAAAAACAGAGTAACACAAATGAAAAACGGCACTGATTGGCTTATCAGTAGGTTGCACATGTTTAAGCAAAGAATCAGTAAGGTTGAAGATTTGTCAGTGGAAACTTGTCAAATTGAAAAGAAAAAAGAGTGAAAGAGAATAAGAAATGTGGGACAATCCCAAAAAGTCTAACATATGCATAGAGGGAATACCAGAAGCAGAAGAGAAAAAGGAACACAGGAAATATTTGAAGTTTTAATGGCACAGTATTATCTAAAATTGTTGCCAGACAACAAATCACAGATCGAGGAGCCCATAGAACACCAAGCAGGATAACTACCAAAACATCTAAATCTGGGAATAGGATATTGAAAGTGCAGATAATTACACAAAGAGGGAAAACTTACATAAACAAGAGGAAACAAAAACACTATACCTATAAAGGAACAAAGGATTAGAATTCATCAGACCTCCCCAGAAACCACGCAAGCAAGAAGAGTGTGCAGTGATAAACGTAAAGTGTGAAAAGAAAACTCTAGGTGAACACAAGCTAAACAACAGATGTTTCAGTGACCACCTATAAACAAGAATACATTCATTCCAAAAAGTCACTAAACAAATACAATAAAATAACCTTCAAGAATTTAATTTAAAAACATTAAAAGGGAAAGGTGCATAATCTGATTTCCAGGTTACCACTTTATAATATTAAAATGTCCACTTTAAAAAAAATATCACAACGCATACAAGAAAAAGAAAATTTGTTCCATTGAAAGGAACAAAATAAACTGACAGAAAACGTTCCAGTCCACACATCAGACTTACTAGACAAAGACTTCAAAACGACTGTCTTAAATATGCCTAAAGAGCCAAAACCAAACATGGAGAAATATCTAAAGGAAATCAGGAAAACTATAAAAGAAAACGAGGCTATTAATAAAGAGATAGAAAGTATACAAAGAAACCAACAAAAATTCAGCAGCTCAATAGTGCAACCACTGAAATAAAAATTTACTAGAGAATGCAAACATTTCAGAAAGAAGAAGAAACTATCAACAAATTTGAAAAAAGGGATATTGAAATTACTGAGTCTCAAGAGCAAAAAAAACTAAAAACAAGTAAACAAAGCCTATGAGATCTGCTAGACACAATCCACATGACCAGCACTGCTACCCGCAAAGGAGAAGAGGGGGAGAAAGTGACAAAAATCATACCTGAAGAAATGATAACTGAAAAGGTTCAACATTTCATGATAGATGTGAATCTACAAAACTAAGGAACAAATTTCAAGGAAAATACACTCAAAAAAAACAAAACAATCGTATTAAAACGGAAATCTAGAACATCACACTTTTTCCAATAGCATCTAAAAAAGAAAACACTTAGGAATAAATTCAACTTAGCAGGCAAAAGCTTATACACTGAAAACTACAAAATACTGCTGAAAGAAATTCAAGAAGACCTAAATAAACGGAAAGGAATACCGTTTTCATGCAATGCAGGACTTAATATTGTCAAAATGGCAATTCTACCAAATCCATCTACAGATTCAGTGTAAGCCCGATGAAAATTCTAAAAGCATTTTTTTACATTAACGGAAAAGCCAAACCTCAAGTTCACCTTGAATTGCTAGAGGCCCTGAATAGCCAAAATAATCTTCAAACACACGGATCAAAGTCACATGACTCACACTTCTCAACTTCAAAACAATTGTAAAGCTGCAGTAATCCAAACTGTGTGCTATCGGCATGTGAATAGACATACAGACCAACAGAATGGAATTCAAACTCTACAAATAAACCCAGTCATATCTGGTCAATTCATTTTCAACAAGGACGCCAAATACATTCAATGGGAAAAGAAGACTCTCTTCAACAAATGGCACAAAGAAAACTGGATTTCCACATGCAAGAGAAGGAAGCTCAACTTCTACCTCACATCATACAAATAACTCAAAATGATCACTGAACTAACTAAAGATAACAACTAAAGTCATAACATTCTTAAATAGAAGAGATTACAGGGATTTGGCAATGGGTATTGACATATGACAGAAAAAGCATAAACAACAAGATAAAAATTGGATTATGTGCAAGTTACAAATTTTGTCCATCACTGTTTAGGAAGCATTGAGTTTCTGTTTATAGGATAGAAAATTTGGCAATGGATATTGGTGACAGTTGCACAACGTGATTGATGTAATTGGTGTCACTGAACTGTGTACGTGAAGATGCTGAATTGCAAATGGTTTGTATAATTTCACAACAATAAAAAAGGTAAAAATAATCTTTAAGAAGTAAACACGTTCTAAGGGAAAAACAGACATTATCAAGAAATTAAAAAGAAACCTTAGGGGGTGGAGCCAAGATGGCAGAATAGGAAGATGCTTCTATCCAGCCCTCTTTACAACAAAGACCTGAAAAACAATGAAACCAGTATATTTGTCACAACCTCCGAGCCCTGAGCATAAAAGGCAACCTTAGACAGGAACTGAGGGGCAGGGGAAGGAAGAGACCGTTCAGAAGCGGACAGGAGTTACCGGAGCTGAATCGCGGGGAGCCCTCAGGCACCATTCCTGGAGCAGAGCGGCTAGGCAGTGGCAGCTCCGCTTCCAGAGCAAGTCCCGGGGCACACTCACCTCCTCCTGAGAAGCTGCCTAAGTGTGTCCCGGAGGGAGGGGCCACGGAGGCCGAAGGGGATGGGGTGGGGCGGGGCACAGTGGGCGGGGCCGAAGGGTGGGCAAGGAGAAGAGCAGTGACTCCTGGGGCCAGGGTCACAGCACCTTAGGTGCCTCTGGGAGGAGGCAAGGGAATTGAAATGGAATTGAATCTGGGAACAAGAGCTCTCTGCCCATTTTTAAATTGGGTTGTTTGTCCTTTTTGTTGGTCACTGTCATGAGCTGTATAGATATTATACATATTTTGGATATTGAACCCTTATTTCCCAGATAGTTTCCAAAATTTTCTTCCATTCTGTAGGTTTTCACTTTCTTGATAATGCTCTTTGATGCACAAACGGTTTTCATTTTGTTGAATTCCAACTGACCTATATTTTCTTTTGTTGCTCACATTTTGGTGTCACATCTAAGCATCTCCCTGAGAATCAGCCATTGAAAACCCTCCGGAACACATTCGTACTCCGACACACGTAGGGTTGCCATGGTCTGAATACCCTGGATGGCAACTGGTTTTTCTCTAGGCTCTTTCTACTGCCTGTGTTTTCTATCTCCCTCTACAGGTGACTTTCTGTAACTTACCACAATTCCAGGGGTCCTAGTAGGAGCACAGGAGCACATTAGGCTTATAGCCAAAAAAGCTGGGAATTCTCTGCCTTGTTTTCAGTACCTGGGTCAACAGATAGGTCATGGGTTCAACCCATCATTGTGCACATATTAATGTGAGACTAGCTTCTGGATATTGCTAATAGATGTCAGTGGTTAAGGAACTAGGGTCACATGTGAAGTTTCAGGAAAAGGCCAGCCAGGAGAGGGCAGTTATGGACTCTACTAAAATTAGGTTACCACAGCAAGCTAAACAGAGTTAGACTGATCATCTTGTGCACTGCTCTGGCTAACGTCATAGACAAACTTGGGCTGATTAAAAAAAAAAAAAATTTTTTTTTTTTTTTTTGTGGCAACCGTATATTCTTCCTTGTGAAAAAATCTGTAGTTTAGCCATGAAATTAGATCCTGGACCATGTGAAACTCAACATGGAATACTTTCAAGCGGGCCTAAGTATTTCAAGAACAGGCATCAACTCTATTATACATTGGATCCTTTTCTGTACCTGTTTATTGTTTTCAGTGGAAGAACACCTGCCCTGTCATCTCCACCCTAGGAGAGATTTTTCTCGCACACCCATTTATATAACTTTAGTAGCCTTGGAGGTGGCATGCCAATAAATTTTGCCCAAGTTGACTCTGCTTCTCAGATTCTCATGGTTAGCTCTGTCTCCTATACAGTGGGATATCTATATTTTTTTTTAAATAACTTTTATTAAGCTTCAAGTGAACGTTTACAAATCCAATCAGTCTGTCACATATAAGTTTACATACATCTCACTCCCTACTCCCACTTGCTCTACCCCTCTTGAGTCAGCCCTTTCAGTCTCTCCTTTCTTGACAATTTTGCCAGCTTCCCTCTCTCTCTATCCTCCCATCCCCCCTCCAGACAAGAGTTGCCAACACAATCTCGAGTGTCCACCTGATATAATTAGCTCACTCTTCATCAGCGTCTCTCTCCCACCCGCTAACCAGTCCCTTTCATTTCTGATGAGTTGTCTTCGGGGATGGTTCCTGTCCTGTGTCAACTGAAGGTCTGGGAAGCATGGCCGCCGGGATTCCTCCAGTCTCAGTCAGACCATTAAGTTTGGTCTTTTTATGAGAATTTGGGGTCTGTATCCCACTGATCTCCTGCTCCCTCAGGGGTCCTCTGCTGTGCTCCCTGTCAGGGCAGTCATCGATTGTGGCCAGGCACCAACTAGTTCTTCTGGTCTCAGGATGATGTAGGTCTCTGGTTCATGTGGCCCTTTCTGTCTCTTGGGCTCTTAGTTGTCGTGTGGCCTTGGTGTTCTTCATTTTCCTTTGCTCCAGGTGGGTTGAGACCAATTGCTGCATCTTAGATGGCCGCTTGTTAGCATTTAAGACCCCAGACGCCACATTTCAAAGTGGGATGCAGAATGATTTCATAATAGAATTATTTTGCCAATTGACTTAGAAGTCCCCGAAAACCATGTTCCCCAGACCCCCGCACTTGCTCCACTGACCTTTGAAGCATTCATTTTATCCCGGAAACTTCTTTGCTTTTGGTCCAGTCCAATTGAGCTGACCTTCCATGTATTGAGTGTTGTCTTTCCCTTCACCTAAAGCAGTTCTTATCTCCTGATTAATCAATAAAAAACCCTCTCCCACCCTCCCTCCCTCCCCCCCTCGTAACCACAAAAGTATGTGTTCTTCTCAGGTTTACTATTTCTCAAGATCTTATAATAGTGGTCTTATACAATATTTGTCCTTTTGCCTCTGACTAATTTCGCTCAGCATAATGCCTTCCAGGTTCCTCCATGTTATGAAATGTTTCAGAGATTCGTCACTGTTCTTTATCGATGCGTAGTATTCCATTGTGTGAATATACCACAATTTATTTACCCATTCATCCGTTGATGGACACCTTGGTTGCTTCCAGCTTTTTGCTGTTGTAAACAGAGCTGCAATAAACATGGGTGTGCATATATCTGTTTGTATGAAGGCTCTTGTATCTCTAGGGTATATTCCTAGGAGTGGGATTTCTGGGTTGTATGGTAGTTCTATTTCTAACTGTTTAAGATAACGCCAGATTGATTTCCAAAGTGGTTGTACCATTTTACATTCCCACCAGCAGTGTATGAGAGTTCCAATCTCTCCGCAGCCTCTCCAACATTTATTATTTTGTGTTTTTTGGATTAATGCCAGCCTTGCTGGTGTGAGATGGAATCTCATCGTAGTTTTAATTTGCATTTCTCTAATGGCTAATGATCGGGAGCATCTTCTCATATATCTGTTGGCTGCCTGAATATCTTCTTTAGTGAAATGTGTGTTCATATCCTTTGCCCACTTCTTGATTGGGTTGTTTGTCTTTTTGTGGTTGAGTTTTGACAGAATCATGTAGATTTTAGAGATCAGGCGCTGGTCGGAGATGTCATAGCTGAAAATTCTTTCCCAGTCTGTAGGTGGTCTTTTTACTCTTTTGGAGAAGTCTCTAGATGAGCATAGGTGTTTGATTTTTAGGAGCTCCCAGTTATCGGGTTTCTCTTCATCATTTTTGGTAATGTTTTGTATTCTGTTTATACCTTGTATTAGGGCTCCTAGGGTTGTCCCAATCTTTTCTTCCATGATCTTTATCGTTTTAGTCTTTATGTTTCGGTCTTTGATCCACTTGGAGTTAGTTTTTGTGCATGGTGTGAGGTATGGGTCCTGTTTCATTTTTTTGCAAATGGATATCCAGTTATGCCAGCACCATTTGTTACAAAGGCTATCTTTTCCCCAGTTAATTGACACTGGTCCTTTGTCAAATATCAGCTGCTCATATGTGGATGGATCTATGTCTGGGTTCTCAATTCTGTTCCATTGGTCTATGTGTCTGTTATTGTACCAATACCAGGCTGTTTTGACTACTGTGGCTGTATAATAGGTTCTGAAGTCAGGTAAGGTGAGGCCTCCCACTTTCTTCTTCTTTTTCAGTAGTGCTTTGCTTATCCGGGGCTTCTTTCCCTTCCATATGAAATTGGTGATTTGTTTCTCTATCCCCTTAAAATATGACCTTGGAATTTGGATCGGAAGTGCGTTAAATGTATAGATGGCTTTTGGTAGAATAGACATTTTTACTATGTTAAGTCTTCCTATCCATGAGCAGGGTATGTTTTTCCACTTAAGTATGTCCTTTTGAATTTCTTGTAGTAGAGCTTTGTAGTTTTCTTTGTATAGGTCTTTTACATCCTTGGTAAGATTTATTCCTAAGTATCTTATCTTCTTGGGGGCTACTGTGAATGGTATTGATTTGGTTATTTCCTCTTCGGTGTTCTTTTTGTTGATGTAGAGGAATCCAAGTGATTTTTGTATGTTTATTTTATAACCTGAGACTCTGCCAAACTCTTCTATTAGTTTCAGTAGTTTTCTGGAGGATTCCTTAGGGTTTTCTGTGTATATAATCATGTCATCTGCAAATAGTGATAACTTTACTTCTTCCTTGCCAATCCGGATACCTTTTATTTCTTTGTCTAGCCTAATTGCCCTGGTTAGGACTTCTAGCACAATGTTGAATAAGAGCGGTGATAAAGGGCATCCTTGTCTGGTTCCCGTTCTCAAGGGAAATGCTTTCAGGTTCTCTCCATTTAGAGTGATATTGGCTGTTGGCTTTGCATAGATGCCCTTTATTATGTTGAGGAATTTTCCTTCAATTCCTATTTTGGTAAGAGTTTTTATCATGAATGGGTGTTGGACTTTGTCAAATGCCTTTTCTGCTTCAATTGATAAGATCATGTGGTTTTTGTCTTTTGTTTTATTTATGTGATGGATTACATTAATGGTTTTTCTGATATTAAACCAGCCTTGCATACCTGGTATAAATCCCACTTGACCAGGGTGAATTATTTTTTTGATGTGTTGTTGGATTCTATTGGCTAGAATTTTGTTGAGGATTTTTGCATCAATGTTCATGAGGGATATAGGTCTATAATTTTCTTTTTTTGTAATGTCTTTACCTGGTTTTGGTATCAGGGAGATGGTGGCTTCATAGAATGAGTTGGGTAGTATTCCGTCATTTTTCTTTGCTTTGGAATACCTTTAGTAGTAGTGGTGTTAACTCTTCTCTGAAAGTTTGGTAGAACTCAGCAGTGAAGCCGTCCGGGCCAGGGCTTTTTTTTGTTGGGAGTTTTTTGATTACCATTTCAATCTCTTTTTTTGTTATGGGTCTATTTAGTTGTTCTACTTCTGAATGTGTTAGTTTAGGTAGGTAGTGTTTTTCCAGGAATTCATCCATTTCTTCTAGGTTTTCAAATTTGTTAGAGTACAATTTTTCATAATAATCTCAAATGACTCTTTTAATTTCATTTGGTTCTGTTGTGATGTGGTCCTTCTCATTTCTTATTCGGGTTATTTGTTTCCTTTCCTGTATTTCTTTAGTCAGTCTAGCCAATGGTTTATCAATTTTGTTAATTTTTTCAAAGAACCAGCTTTTGGCTTTGTTAATTCTTTCAATTGTTTTTCTGTTCTCTAATTCATTTAGTTCAGCTCTAATTTTTATTATTTGTTTTCTTCTGGTGCCTGATGGATTCTTTTGTTGCTCACTTTCTATTTGTTCAAGTTGTAGGGACAGTTCTCTGATTTTGGCTCTTTCTTCTTTTTGTATGTGTGCATTTATCAATATAAATTGGCCTCTGAGCACTGCTTTTGCCGTGTCCCAGAGGTTTTGATAGGAAGTATTTTCATTCTCGTTGCTTTCTATGAATTTCCTTATTCCCTCCTTGATGTCTTCTATAACCCAGTCTTTTTTCAGGAGGGTATTGTTCATTTTCCAAGTATTTGATTTCTTTTCCCTAGTTTTTCTGTTATTGATCTCTAGTTTTATTGCCTTGTGGTCTGAGAAGATGCTTTGTAATATTTCGATGTTTTGGACTCTGCAAAGGTTTGTTTTATGACCTAATATGTGGTCTATTCTAGAGAATGTTCCATGTGTGCTAGAAAAAAAAGTATATTTTGCAGCAGTTGGGTGGAGAGTTCTGTATAAGTCAATGAGGTCAAGTTGGTTGATTGTTGTAATTAGATCTTCCGTGTCTCTGTTGAGCTTCTTACTGGATGTCCTGTCCTTCTCCGAAAGTGGTGTGTTGAAGTCTCCTACTATAATTGTGGAGGTATCTATCTCGCTTTTCAATTCTGTTAAAATTTGATTTATGTATCTTGCAGCCCTGTCATTGGGTGCATAAATATTTAATATGGTTATGTCTTCCTGATCAATTGTCCCTTTTATCATTATAGAATATCCTTCTTTATCCTTTGTGGTGGATTTAAGTCTAAAGTCTATTTTGTCAGAAATTAATATTGCTACTCCTCTTCTTTTTTGCTTATTGTTTGCTTGATATACTTTTTTCCATCCTTTGAGTTTTAGTTTGTTTGTGTCTCTAAGTCTAAGGTGTGTCTCTTGTAGGCAGCATATAGATGGATCGTGTTTCTTTATCCAGTCTGTGACTCTCTGTCTCTTTATTGGTGCATTTAGTCCATTTACATTCAGGGTAATTATAGATAAATAACTTTTTAGTGCTGTCATTTTGATGCCTTTTTATGTGTGTTGTTGACAATTTCATTTTTCCACATACTTTTTTGTGCTGAGGCGTTTTTCTTAGTAAATTGTGAGATCCTCCTTTTCATAGTGCTTGACTTTATGTTAGTTGAGTTGTTACGTTTTTCTTGGTTTTTATCTTGAGTTATAGAGTTGTTATACCTTTTTGTGGTTACCTTATTATTTACCCCTATTTTTCTAAGTAAAAACCTAACTTGTATTGTTCTATATCGCCTTGTATCACTCTCCATATGGCAGTTCAATGCCTCCTGTATTTAGTCCCTCTTTTTGATTATTGTGATCTTTTACCTATTGACTTCCATGATTCCCTGTTATGTGTATTTATTTATTTATTTTTAATTAATCTTAATTTGTTTGTTTTTGTGATTTCCCTATTTGAGTTGATATCAGGACGTTCTGTTTTGTGACCTTGTGTTGTGCTGATATCTGATGTTATTGGTTCTCTGACCAAACAATATCCTTTAGTATTTCTTGTAGCTTTGGTTTGGTTTTTGGAAATTCTCTAAACTTGTGTTTGTCTGTAAATATCTTAATTTCGCCTTCATATTTCAGAGAGAGTTTTGCTGGATATATGATCCTTGGCTGGCAGTTTTTCTCCTTCAGCGTTCTGTATATGTCGTCCCATTCCCTTCTTGCCTGCATGGTTTCTGCTGAGTAGTCAGAACATATTCTTATTGATTCTCCCTTGAAGGAAACCTTTCTTTTCTCCCTGGCTGCTTTTAAAATTTTCTGTTTATCTTTGGTTTTGGTGAGTTTGATGATAATATGTCTTGGTGTTTTTCTTTTTGGATCAATCTTAAATGGGGTTCGATGAGCATCTTGGATAGATATCCTTTCGTCTTTCATGATGTCAGGGAAGTTTTCTGTCAGGAGTTCTTCAACTATTTTCTCTGTGTTTTCTGTCCCCCCTCCCTGTTCTGGGACTCCAATCACCCGCAGGTTATCCTTCTTGATAGAGTCCCACATGATTCTTAGGGTTTCTTCCCTTTTTTTAATTCTTTTATCTGATTTTTTTTCAGCTATGTTGGAGTTGATTCCCTGGTCCTCCAGATGTCCCAGTCTGCATTCTAATTGCTCGAGTCTGCTCCTCTGACTTCCTAGTGCATTGTCTAATTCTGTTATTTTATTGTTAATCTTTTGGATTTCTACATGCTGTCTCTCTATGGATTCTTGCAACTTATTAATTTTTCCAGTATGTTCTTGAATAATCTTTTTGAGTTCTTCAACAGTTTTATCAGTGTGTTCCTTGGCTTTTTCTGCAGTTATCCTAATTTCATTTGTGATATCATTAAGCATTCTGTAAAGTAGTTTTTTATATTCTGTATCTGATAATTCCAGGATTGTATCTTCATTTGGGAAAGATTTTGATTCTTTTGTTTGGGGGCTTGGAGAAGCTGTCATGGTCTGCTTCTTTAAGTGGTTTGATATGGATTTTTGTCTCCGAGCCATCACTGGGAAACTAGTTTTTCCAGAAAATCCGCTAAAAAAAAAATGCAGTCAGATCCCTATCAGAGTTCTCCCTCTGGCTCAGGCTATTCAGATGTTAATGAAGCCGCCTGGGGAGGGTGCGGGAGGGAACAGAGAGATAGGAGAGTAGCACCTCAGAATATAGCCAGAGTTGCTTGTCTTGCTTGGAATGACTATTATATCTGAGATTCCCGCGGGCGCGTCGCCTATGTGTGCTGGCTGTGTGGAGATTGCCCCCGGGGGGTCTGGCCCGCTGGAGTCACAGTCAGATCCTCCGCTTCCAGCCCCACGCCCAGCGTCTAGGCTCCCCTACTGGAACGGTGCACTCTCGACTCCAAAATCAGTCGCTGCCTCCCAGGGACTTCTCGTCCCTCCAGCCACGTGGCCGTGCCGCCTCCGAGAACCAGTTGGGCCTCCTCCCGGGGTTAGTTCAGATGGGTAGAGCAGCTCCCCGTGCTTGTGCCGTGACCGAGTATCCCGGCTGGGACGCTCCAATACCAGTCGCTGCCTCCCGGGGACTTCTCCTACCGGCTGCGTCCCACGCCGCCCGCGCGACCTTGCTGGGCCCCTTCCTGGGGTTAGTTCAGGGGGGTGGAGCAACTCTCCGTGTTTATGCTGTACCTGCGTCCAGTCCAAATCCCTGCAGGATGGTTCCCCCGCTCGGACGTTGCTCTTTCTGCTCCAAGACCAGTCACTGCCTCCCGGGGACTTCTCCTACCGGCTGCGTCCCACGCCGCCCGCGGAACCGGCTGGTCCCCCTCCCGGGGTTAGTTCAGGGGGGTGGAGCAGCTTTCTGTACTTGTGCCGCACCTGACTGGTACGCCGGCTCCAGGCTCCGGAAACAATCGCTGCTTCCCCGTATTAGTTCGTTCTCCGTCTCTAAATCTGTGTTTGTTGTTCAGGGTTCATAGATTGTTATGTATGTGATCGATTCACTTGTTTTTCCGTGTCTTTGTTGTAAGAGGGATCTGAGGTAGCGTCTGCCTAGTCCGCCATCTTGGCTCCGCCGGATATCTATATTTTTTAAGAATTCCCCAGGAGAGTAACATCAGGCATCACATTTCCAACAAATATTACTGTATTAATGGATTTCATAGGCCTAGCACACACTGGATGCAGGCAGCTGTCAATTTGGTTACAATCTCCCATATGAAGAGTGCTTAGATAGCTCCATGGGATTAAATCCATTTTCCATAAGAAATTTCTTTGCTATAACCCCCCAGCAGCCATGACTGACTACTGTGGGCACGGCCAGAATTACATACAAATATTGATTGTTATCAAAAAAAAAAAAAACCTTGCGTTTTGACAGTATGAGAAGATTAGATTAGGGAAGAGCTTTCAAGCTAGTTGTAGTTCCTGATTTTTTCAGAGATGCTTTGGTCCACCTAATTTATACCACATACATTGTCTTCCTTGCATACACTGATTAGTGAACACTGCCCTTGATCACTTAGTTAGTGGGATTCATTTTTGCCTCAGTAAAAGGGCTTGTACTGGTGGGGGAGAGCGAGCATTATAATTAGTAGGAAAATAGACCAATACTTCTAAGGGCAGACATTGTTGACAAGATTTACATTGTGAAAAATATATAGTGCAGCTTAAGAAAGAGCAAGAGCTTGCCAAAGTGATGCGGGGGCGTTTCAAATATCGAGTTCCAATCACTTAAGGCTGTCCAGAGTCATTTTCCCAATTTATTCTCCAGCTGAATCAATGGACTCCCATTATCAATTTCTACATCATTTCCAATACCTCCTCCTTTTCCTTCTAGCCACTTATACTGATGTAGAAAATGTGAGGCTCAGCTGGCAAACCAAGACATGGATTTCTGCAAATAAAACTGAATAAATCTCAGTGGCCCCCTGCCATCCCTGGCTGCTGACACAGGGAGAGGCTGGGCTCACAATCTGAGGCAAACTCAGCTGGTCAGCAATCTCTTGCAGCTTCTCCGCATGCAAGGAGCTTAGTTTTGACACTCCCTGGAGGAAACCAGTTCCCTCTGGGCTCCACTGCTGCTGCTGATGGTGTGGGATGAGGAGGAAGCCTCACAGACACACTGGGAAGATGTTCTAAACTGCAGCACGTCACTGTTGCTCACCCTGGAGCACACTCCACAGCCCAGGTTGGGCTGCACCGAGTCTGTCCTGGATTCCTGTTGCAGGTAGGACTGGGCTAGGGAGACTGAGGTACAAGCAGATGCCATGGAGGCCCCTGATCCTGAACCAGAGAGACTATCCAAAGCATTGTGGATGTTGCCCTGGCCAAGGCTGGTCTTCACTGAAGGTGTGGAATTGCCACTTTCCTGCTTGCTGGTGAAGACGTTCCTGTTCACACAGGGCACAGGAGTGGTGTTCTTTCTCTGTAGGATGGATACAGGGCTGACAGGTGTGTTGTTGTGCCGCTCCTCTTCTGCCCTGACTCCTGGTCCTACTCAGGCCACTTATTTTTTGGCATAATAGCATGAGGAATCTTAGGTAGGCCTCATGGACTAAAGTATATAAAAAAAAAAATCCCCCCCAAAATGTGTGTATCACTTTAGCTGGGTTATGATTTCCTGTATCCTGTGATCGTCCTCCATTCTGGGATTGTAATATTCTGGTAAAGAGGATTAGGATGGGATGGTAATGCCACCCATACCCAGGTCACATCCCTGATCCAGTGTAAAAGCAGTTACCCTGGGGTGTGGTCTGTACCACCTCTTATGTCTCAAGAGATAAAAAGGAAAGGGAAGCAAGCAGAGAGTTGGGGACCTCACACCATCAATAAAGCAGCAACAGGAGCAAAGTGCATCCTTTGGACCCAGTGATCCTGCACCTGAGATGCTCCTCTATCAGGGGAAAATTGATGAGAAGACCGACAGAGAAAGAAAGCCTTCCCCTGGAGCTGACACTCTGAATTTGGACTTTCAGCCTACTATATTGTGAAGAAATTAATTTCTCTTTGTTAAAGCCATCCACCTGTGGTATTTCTATTACAGCAGCGCTAGATGACTAAGAGAGTTGGAATGGCAGCCTCGCTCTACCTCCTCTGCTTGGGTTAGCACAAGAGGGTACACTGTACACCATGGGATGAACATCCACTGCAGGCTGCTATGGCCCTCTGTCTCAGGTGTTTTATGACCCAGGAACAGATAGGTGACTATCACAACACTGTACTTTGGCATCATCAATAAGCACTGAATCTCTCGCCATGTGTCACACATCACCTCAACCCACTGGCGGTCACTGAAATCTGGGAGTGGCTCCACATAAAGCTTTTGTTCTTCATGACCCACCATCACCCACGGATGTGTCAGAATTGCCTCTGAAGTACCTCTCTCATTGGGGTCATGAATGAAAATTTTGCTCAACAGGTGTTCATACTGCATAGACATATGGAAGGGAAAGTCCCTTCACTACCTCCTGCCATTGCATCATGAAGGTATTTCCAACAAAAGGCAAAGATCCACCTACCAACAAATACAAGATGACTCCCAGGCTCAACACATCCACTGGGGGGGTCTGTCATGCTTTTCTCCCTGAAAAGTTCAAGGGCAGAATAAAGGAAGGGAGACTGCCACAGAAGGTATACAGCTTTTTGCCCAGGCTGAATTCATTTCCAAGATCAAGACCTGAAAGTTTGCTGTTCATTTTCTTATCCAATACCAGGTTTCCTGTTTTCAGGTCCCTCTGAACCATATGCTTGTTATGACAGTCCTACACCGCTGACACTATCTGGCAGAATTTGGTGGCTTCAGCCCCTTTGTCCCTCATCCCGCCATGAGCCCTTGCATGATGAAACACCTCCCCTCCACTCACTTATTCCATCACTATGTTGAGTGTGTTCTCATTCTTGATGACTTCAAGCAATTTCACAGAAAACACTCCCACAGCTCCATGAAAGTATTTCCACCAAAAGGCAGGGATCCACTCACCAACAAATACAAGATGACTCCTAGGCTCCACACATCCACTGGGAAGTCCATCGTACTCTTCTCCCTGGAAGAGTTCTAGGGCAGAATAAAGAAAAGGTATAATTGAAAGCCTTCATAATTTTTACCTCTCAGGATAGTCCATGAATGCTGGAGGAGGTTGCAGGGTCTCCCTAATGATCTTACCTTCCTCCCAGTGAGGATAGGTTTGGCCAGCTTCACCTTGGTGAAGGTACCTTTGCAGAGGTATTCAGGCATTTGGTAGTCTCACACATGGGTCCGGTCCTCAGAAGAAATGGCTGAGAGGTCCCTGCACCATCTTGGACTTGGGTCAAGTCTTACGTAGCTTAGGTCCAATGGGTCCAAACACAGGATTCAAAGTGGTAAAAACTGATGATTAAAAAAAAAACTAGGCCCCTGGGTGACACAAATTGTTAAGCCATGAAAGATTAGCCAAAATGTTAGTTGAAACGTACCTAGTGGCATCTCCAAAGTAAGTCCTCGTAACTGCTTCTGAAAGGTCACAACATTGAAAACCCGTCTGGGGTTGCTGCAAATTGTTATCTACTCAACAGCAACTAGTAACACACAAATAAAAACGGAATTAAAGGAGAAAAAGATGAGAAAAAACATATACTAACTAGAAAAAAATAAATACAAAAAAAGAAAATGAAAAAGTGACAAAAATCACTTTTATCTTGGGGGTTAGTCTGTGGAGGTTGGATGAGCTCTGCTGGGTCTTCTCAGTGATCCTGGCTGTGAAGGTGGGAATGTTTGGATTCTGATCTGCTGAGTTCTAGTCTCTCATTCAGAGCCCTATCAAAGGGCAAAGTTAAAATGAATCAAGTGGGAAAGTTCAGAAAGACGGTGAGATAGGCTATATGACGCTCTTATCCCACCAAAGGAGGGAAGAAAAACCTAGAAAGTATTGCTACCCTGTGAATATCTTGAAAACAGTCAGCAGTTGACATCAACACAGCAAATGCTGAATCAGGGAAAAGATGACTTCAAAAAGGTAAAGAATCTTTGTGGTCTCTTTGCTTGCCCTTGCCCCATCTCCTCCCCGACTCAGTGGTCATCTTATAGCAGCAGCACTTGCTTCTAATCCCAGGGTGGGACCCTGTTCCTGGCTCCAGTTAGAGTACAGAAAATCATTGTGTCTGTCTGTTCTAATCTCTTTGGGGGATGCCTGAAGGACTAATGCAAGGAGCTTGTCTCTTTCACCTAACTTATGACCCAGGCCGGTAGGGTGCCAGGCACTTATAAGGAAAGATTGCAAGAGCAACTAACAGCTCATAGAGGGTTGAGGCTAAACATTATTCTCAAAAACATACAATAGATTGCCTACGGCCTGGAAGCCAAAACTGGGAAGTATTTCCTTGGAAAACAAGGACATTAAAAACCAACAGCCTGTTTGGGGAAAGTTACCAGACTACACATACCTAGAGCAAAATTTATCTTCAGAACCTACCTGAGAAAGACCTACACTGTTTTCCCACTCTTTCAGTGTTTCAGGAGTGACCCAGCACACAGCCAATCTACACAGGCTGGGAGAGGTATTTGTGGGTTTTGTTTCGATTTATTTTGTTTGTTTCTTTTTTCTATGTATTTTTAGCTCCTCTCATTTCAAAATCACTGTAAAAACACCAGATGGGAATTTCCAGTTTCCATTCTAGTATAAATGGAGCTTGGATGTCCCTTCTATGCTCAGAACAAGAAAAACCTGAAAAGCAGCAACTCTACTTAGCTCTATCGGAGATCTGAAGTCACAGAGCAAACTGCTGACCCAGAAGCTGTAGATACAGATGGACTACTACAAAGAATCACTGCTTACTGGGAACAGAGAATGCCACCATCATTCCTTCCACCTCCTGACCTAGAATCATGTTATTGGGCGCTGGTGAGTTGATTCTAACTCATAGCAGCGCAATATGACAGAGTAGAATACCCCCATAGGATTTTTCAGGCTCTAAACTTTATGGAAGCAAATAGCCACATATTTCTTCTACGGAGTAACTGGGTGGTTTTTAATCCCGAACCTGTGGGTTCGCAGCCAAGCGCTTAACTATTATGCCACTAGGGCTCCTTACTTCAATGCTAATTGACTAATCCCTGGAGACTGAGAGATATATATTTCACAGGGCCTAGCCTTATGGTACCTTCACACTTTGGGGAATTTCTCATAAAGGAGACCCACTGGGTTTTCACTGTCAAACTATAAGTAAAAGTCTCTCATAATTCCAGTTGGAAAAAAAAAAGTAACCAACTGGAAACACTACTGTGTTCTTGACAACGGTCTACCCTCAAGGGAAATGGTTCTACTACCCTTTTAACCAACCTAATCAACTTCCAGTTTTTAGAGCCTAATAGACTTGAGGAAGGGGAAATACCAAACACCATCTAACCCGCCACATAGGGGGAAAACTGCCTACCTTCAGTCTTCATCATAAAAAATACCACAAAAAAAAACAAAACCCAGTGCTGTCGAGTCGATTCCGACACATAGTGCCCTATAGGACAGAGTAGAACTGCCCCATAGAGTTTCCAAGGAGCACCTGGCGGATTTGAACTGCCGACCCATTAGTTAGCACCCGTAGCACTTAACCACTACACCACCAGGGTTTCCTCATCAAGCATAGGCTTGACAAAAACGTGGAAACACACACAGACTGAAGATACTGGGTAAACAACAGGACAAGGCTCAGATATGGCACCCATGTTCGAAGTATTGGACCAGGAAATTAAAATAGCTATTGTATGATAATATGATAAGGGCTCTGGGTAAAAAGTGGACAACATGCAACAATAAAATCGTAATGAAAGTGAACAGACTGAAACTCTAAGAAATATTCAAAAAAATATGAGAAATGAAAAACACAGTAACAGAAATGAAAAATGGCACTGACTGGCTTATTAGTAGGTTGCACATGTTCAAGGAAAGAATCAGTAAGGTTGAACATTTGTCAGTGGAAACTTGTCAAATTGAAACGAAAAAAGAGTGAAAGAGAATAAGAAAGGTGGGACAATTGCAAGAGGTCTAACATATGCGTAGAGGGAATACCCTTCTTCTCTCCTGAGGATACGTATGACCTACATGCTGGGGCATCATCAAGCAATCAAGGGAATGAGTCAAGAACAGAAAGCTCAAAATCAATATTCTGGGCCTTATCCAGATCGTTTCTCCTACACCATTTTGTAAATCTCCCTTCTTGCTTATGATTTTTTTTTCCTTTTTGTCCTTGTCACTCTCACCTGTACAAGTCCTGATATTTCTACTTGTGACGCAAGGTCCCCTGTCTTTATCTAAGTCCTAAATCATGCCATTCTTCTGTGCTATTTTACTAGTCATTTGGTGAACCCATTCACCACTTTGTTTTCATAGCTCCTTTTTTTAGAGCCTAAACATTAAATGGTGAAATTATCAGTTGCCCTATCCTTAGTGATTCACACCCATACCCCAGATGTTTTCATTCAACCCAAGTGCTCATGCTCAAGAATAATTCAGAAAACTTAACTCAAGACAAATTTCTGAGTTACAGCTTTCTTAACCCACACCATAGATACCTGTTCCTCAAGATCAAAGTTAAAGCAGCCCGTGATATCCTTGGCTTAATTTCTTCCTTCTTCTCCCAATTTCTATCCATACTGGATACCATGGTCCATGAACTCAATCAATTCCTTGGAATAGCCCCAAATGCCTTATCTTTTGTCATATCTGCCTTATAAAAACTCAAACCTGGAAGATTCCAGTTATCTGCCATGCCATGGTTACTGCTGGTCTTAGGATAACCACTGAAGAAAAAGCACACAACATAATATTTTGGTACCACCATAAACAAAAGGGGAGGGTCATCAAAAAAGAGGAAGACCCTCAACGAGACAGATTCACACAGTGCCTGCAACAACGAGTTCAAGAATAATGATTGTGAGGATGGAGCAGGACTGGGCAGTGTTCCCTTCTGTTGTACATAGTGTCACTAGGAGTTGGAACCGATTCAAGGGCACTTAACAACAACAACATAAGCACAAAATCATCCGCAACAACTGGGAACCATTTATGACGCTCGGAAATTTCACTTTCACTTTATTTGTTGGCGTATTTATTTGAGAGACTAAATGAACAAATGGACAATGGCCAGACCATATAAAAACAGAACTCTGACCTACTATCTGCTCAACCAGCCTAGGATGTCAAGCCACTATCTGCAGCTATCAGTCCAGGAAGCCAAACAACAATCCCTGTAACAATGGGGCCAAAATGGCCAGAGCTTGATGAGTAATTTTCAGCTACCTTAATTTTGGACCCTGCTTCCAACTTGGAACCAATCAGAGAAAGCCAAATGTACCCTCCTAAACAATCAATATAAAATGCACTGGGGGGGCGGAGCCAAGATGGCGGACTAGGCAGACGCTACCTCGGATCCCTCTTACAACAAAGACATGGAAAAACAAGTGAATCGATCACATACATAACAATCTACGAACCCTGAACAACAAACACAGATTTAGAGATGGAGAACGAACTAATACGGGGAAGCAGCGATTGTTTCCAGAGCCTGGAGCCAGCGTACAAGTCAGGTACGGCACCAGCACAGAGAGCTGCTCCACCCCCCTGAACTAACCCCGGGAGGGGGACCAGCCGGTTCCACGGGCGGCGTGGGACGCAGCCGGTAGGAGAAGTCCCCGGGAGGCAGTGACTGGTCTTGGAGCAGAAAGAGCAGCGTCTGAGCCGGGGAACCGTCCCGCAGGGATTTGGACTGGACGCAGGTACGGCATAAACACGGAGAGTTGCTCCACCCCCCTGAACTAACCCCGGGAAGGGGCCCAGCCGGGTCGCGCGGGCGGCGTGGGACGCAGCCGGTAGGAGAAGTCCCCGGGAGGCAGCGACTGGTATTGGAGCGGGGAGAACAGCTTCCCAGCCGGGGCACTCGGTCACGGCACAAGCACGGGGACCTGCTCCACCCATCTGAACTAACCCTGGGAGGAGGCCCAACTGGCTCTCGGGGGCGGCAGGGCCACGCGGCTGGAGGGACGAGAAGTCCCTGGGAGGCAGCGACTGATTTTGGAGTCGAGAGTGCACCGTCCCAGTAGGGGAGCCTTGACGCTGGGCGTGGGGCTGGAAGCGAAGGATCTGACTGTGACTCCAGCGGGCCAGACCCCCCGGGGGCAATCTCCACACAGCCAGCACACATAGGCGACGCGCCCCATGAGAATCTTAGATATAGTGGTCATTCCAAGCAAGACAAGCAACTCTGGCTATATTCTGAGGTGCTACTCTCCTATCTCTCTGTTCCCTCCCGCACCCTTCCCAGGCGGCTTCATTAACATCTGAATAGCCTGAGCCAGAGGGAGAACTCTGATAGGGATCTGACTGCATTTTTTTTTTAGCGGATTTTCTGGAAAAACTAGTTTCCCAGTGATGGCTCGGAGACAAAAATCCATATCAAACCACTTAAAGAAGCAGACCATGACAGCTTCTCCAACCCCCCAAACAAAAGAATCAAAATCTTTCCCAAATGAAGATACAATCCTGGAATTATCAGATACAGAATATAAAAAACTACTTTACAGAATGCTTAATGATATCACAAATGAAATTAGGATAACTGCAGAAAAAGCCAAGGAACACACTGATAAAACTGTTGAAGAACTCAAAAAGATTATTCAAGAACATACTGGAAAAATTAATAAGTTGCAAGAATCCATAGAGAGACAACATGTAGAAATCCAAAAGATTAACAATAAAATAACAGAATTAGACAACGCACTAGAAGTCAGAGGAGCAGACTTGAGCAATTAGAATGCAGACTGGGACATCTGGAGGACCAGGGAATCAACACCAACATAGCTGAAAAAAAATCAGATAAAAGAATTAAAAAAAATGAAGAAACCCTAAGAATCATGTGGGATTCTATCAAGAAGGATAACCTGCGGGTGATTGGAGTCCCAGAACAGGGAGGGGGGACAGAAAACACAGAGAAAATAGTTGAAGAACTCCTGACTGAAAACTTCCCTGACATCATGAAAGACGAAAGGATATCTATCCAAGATGCTCATCGAACCCCATTTAAGATTGATCCAAAAAGAAAAACACCAAGACATATTATCATCAAACTCACCAAAACCAAAGATAAACAGAAAATTTTAAAAGCAGCCAGGGAGAAAAGAAAGGTTTCCTTCAAGGGAGAATCAATAAGAATATGTTCTGACTACTCAGCAGAAACCATGCAGGCAAGAAGGGAATGGGACGACATATACAGAACACTGAAGGAGAAAAACTGCCAGCCAAGGATCATATATCCAGCAAAACTCTCTCTGAAATATGAAGGCGAAATTAAGATATTTACAGACAAACACAAGTTTAGAGAATTTCCAAAAACCAAACCAAAGCTACAAGAAATACTAAAGGATATTGTTTGGTCAGAGAACCAATAACATCAGATATCAGCACAACACAAGGTCACAAAACAGAACATCCTGATATCAACTCAAATAGGGAAATCACAAAAACAAACAAATTAAGATTAATTAAAAAAAAAATACACATAACAGGGAATCATGGAAGTCAATAGGTAAAAGATCACAATAATCAAAAAGAGGGACTAAATACAGGAGGCATTGAACTGCCATATGGAGAGTGATACAAGGCGATATAGAACAATACAAGTTAGGTTTTTACTTAGAAAAATAGGGGTAAATAATAAGGTAACCACAAAAAGGTATAACAACTCTATAACTCAAGGTAAAAACCAAGAAAAACATAACAACTCAACTAACATAAAGTCAAGCACTATGAAAAGGAGGATCTCACAATTTACTAAGAAAAACGCCTCAGCACAAAAAAGTATGTGGAAAAATGAAATTGTCAACAACACACATAAAAAGGCATCAAAATGACAGCACTAAAAAGTTATTTATCTATAATTACCCTGAATGTAAATGGACTAAATGCACCAATAAAGAGACAGAGAGTCACAGACTGGATAAAGAAACACGATCCATCTATATGCTGCCTACAAGAGACACACCTTAGACTTAGAGACACAAACTAAAACTCAAAGGATGGAAAAAAGTATATCAAGCAAACAATAAGCAAAAAAGAAGAGGAGTAGCAATATTAATTTCTGACGAAATAGACTTTAGACTTAAATCCGCCACAAAGGACAAAGAAGGACATTCTATAATGATAAAAGGGACAATTGATCAGGAAGACATAACCATATTAAATATTTATGCACCCAATGACAGGGCTGCAAGATACATAAATCAAATTTTAACAGAATTGAAAAGCGAGATAGATACCTCCACAATTATAGTAGGAGACTTCAACACACCACTTTCGGAGAAGGACAGGACATCCAGTAAGAAGCTCAACAGAGACACGGAAGATCTAATTACAACAATCAACCAACTTGACCTCATTGACTTATACAGAACTCTCCACCCAACTGCTGCAAAATATACTTTTTTTTCTAGCACACATGGAACATTCTCTAGAATAGACCACATATTAGGTCATAAAACAAACCTTTGCAGAGTTCAAAACATCAAAATATTACAAAGCATCTTCTCAGACCACAAGGCAATAAAACTAGAGATCAATAACAGAAAAACTAGGGAAAAGAAATCAAATACTTGGAAAATGAACAATACCCTCCTGAAAAAAGACTGGGTTATAGAAGACATCAAGGAGGGAATAAGGAAATTCATAGAAAGCAACGAGAATGAAAATACTTCCTATCAAAACCTCCGGGACACGGCAAAAGCAGTGCTCAGAGGCCAATTTATATCGATAAATGCACACATACAAAAAGAAGAAAGAGCCAAAATCAGAGAACTGTCCCTACAACTTGAACAAATAGAAAGTGAGCAACAAAAGAATCCATCAGGCACCAGAAGAAAACAAATAATAAAAATTAGAGCTGAACTAAATGAATTAGAGAACAGAAAAACAATTGAAAGAATTAACAAAGCCAAAAGCTGGTTCTTTGAAAAAATTAACAAAATTGATAAACCATTGGCTAGACTGACTAAAGAAATACAGGAAAGGAAACAAATAACCCGAATAAGAAATGAGAAGGACCACATCACAACAGAACCAAATGAAATTAAAAGAGTCATTTGAGATTATTATGAAAAATTGTACTCTAACAAATTTGAAAACCTAGAAGCAATGGATGAATTCCTGGAAAAACACTACCTACCTAAACTAACACATTCAGAAGTAGAACAACTAAATAGACCCATAACAAAAAAAGAGATTGAAACGGTAATCAAAAAACTCCCAACAAAAAAAAGCCCTGGCCCGGACGGCTTCACTGCTGAGTTCTACCAAACTTTCAGAGAAGAGTTAACACCACTACTACTAAAGGTATTCCAAAGCAAAGAAAAATGACGGAATACTACCCAACTCATTCTATGAAGCCACCATCTCCCTGATACCAAAACCAGGTAAAGACATTACAAAAAAAGAAAATTATAGACCTATATCCCTCATGAACATTGATGCAAAAATCCTCAACAAAATTCTAGCCAATAGAATCCAACAACACATCAAAAAAATAATTCACCCTGGTCAAGTGGGATTTATACCAGGTATGCAAGGCTGGTTTAATATCAGAAAAACCATTAATGTAATCCATCACATAAATAAAACAAAAGACAAAAACCACATGATCTTATCAATTGAAGCAGAAAAGGCATTTGACAAAGTCCAACACCCATTCATGATAAAAACTCTTACCAAAATAGGAATTGAAGGAAAATTCCTCAACATAATAAAGGGCATCTATGCAAAGCCAACAGCCAATATCACTCTAAATGGAGAGAACCTGAAAGCATTTCCCTTGAGAACGGGAACCAGACAAGGATGCCCTTTATCACCGCTCTTATTCAACATTGTGCTAGAAGTCCTAGCCAGGGCAATTAGGCTAGACAAAGAAATAAAAGGTATCCGGATTGGCAAGGAAGAAGTAAAGTTATCACTATTTGCAGATGACATGATTATATACACAGAAAACCCTAAGGAATCCTCCAGAAAACTACTGAAACTAATAGAAGAGTTTGGCAGAGTCTCAGGTTATAAAATAAACATACAAAAATCACTTGGATTCCTCTACATCAACAAAAAGAACACCAAAGAGGAAATAACCAAATCAATACCATTCACAGTAGCCCCCAAGAAGATAAGATACTTAGGAATAAATCTTACCAAGGATGTAAAAGACCTATACAAAGAAAACTACAAAGCTCTACTACAAGAAATTCAAAAGGACATACTTAAGTGGAAAAACATACCCTGCTCATGGATAGGAAGACTTAACATAGTAAAAATGTCTATTCTACCAAAAGCCATCTATACATTTAATGCACTTCCAATCCAAATTCCAATGTCATATTTTAAGGGGATAGAGAAACAAATCACCAATTTCATATGGAAGGGAAAGAAGCCCCGGATAAGCAAAGCACTACTGAAAAAGAAGAAGAAAGTGGGAGGCCTCACCTTACCTGACTTCAGAACCTATTATACAGCCACAGTAGTCAAAACAGCCTGGTATTGGTACAATAACAGACACATAGACCAATGGAACAGAATTGAGAACCCAGACATAGATCCATCCACATATGAGCAGCTGATATTTGACAAAGGACCAGTGTCAATTAACTGGGGAAAAGATAGCCTTTGTAACAAATGGTGCTGGCATAACTGGATATCCATTTGCAAAAAAATGAAACAGGACCCATACCTCACACCATGCACAAAAACTAACTCCAAGTGGATCAAAGACCGAAACATAAAGACTAAAACGATAAAGATCATGGAAGAAAAGATTGGGACAACCCTAGGAGCCCTAATACAAGGTATAAACAGAATACAAAACATTACCAAAAATGATGAAGAGAAACCCGATAACTGGGAGCTCCTAAAAATCAAACACCTATGCTCATCTAGAGACTTCTCCAAAAGAGTAAAAAGACCACCTACAGACTGGGAAAGAATTTTCAGCTATGACATCTCCGACCAGCGCCTGATCTCTAAAATCTACATGATTCTGTCAAAACTCAACCACAAAAAGACAAACAACCCAATCAAGAAGTGGGCAAAGGATATGAACACACATTTCACTAAAGAAGATATTCAGGCAGCCAACAGATATATGAGAAGATGCTCCCGATCATTAGCCATTAGAGAAATGCAAATTAAAACTACGATGAGATTCCATCTCACACCAGCAAGGCTGGCATTAATCCAAAAAACACAAAATAATAAATGTTGGAGAGGCTGCGGAGAGATTGGAACTCTCATACACTGCTGGTGGGAATGTAAAATGGTACAACCACTTTGGAAATCAATCTGGCGTTATCTTAAACAGTTAGAAATAGAACTACCATACAACCCAGAAATCCCACTCCTAGGAATATACCCTAGAGATACAAGAGCCTTCATACAAACAGATATATGCACACCCATGTTTATTGCAGCTCTGTTTACAATAGCAAAAAGCTGGAAGCAACCAAGGTGTCCATCAACGGATGAATGGGTAAATAAATTGTGGTATATTCACACAATGGAATACTATGCATCGATAAAGAACAGTGACGAATCTCTGAAACATTTCATAACATGGAGGAACCTGGAAGGCATTATGCTGAGAGAAATTAGTCAGAGGCAAAAGGACAAATATTGTATAAGACCACTATTATAAGATCTTGAGAAATAGTAAACCTGAGAAGAACACATACTTTTGTGGTTACGAGGGGGGGAGGGAGGGAGGGTGGGAGAGGGTTTTTTTATTGATTAATCAGGAGATAAGAACTGCTTTAGGTGAAGGGAAAGACAACACTCAATACATGGAAGGTCAGCTCAATTGGACTGGACCAAAAGCAAAGAAGTTTCCGGGATAAAATGAATGCTTCAAAGGTCAGCGGAGCAAGTGCGGGGGTCTGGGAAACATGGTTTGCGGGGACTTCTAAGTCAATTGGCAAAATAATTCTATTATGAAATCATTCTGCATCCCACTTTGGAATGTGGCATCTGGGGTCTTAAATGCTAACAAGAGGCCATCTAAGATGCAGCAATTGGTCTCAACCCACCTGGAGCAAAGGAAAATGAAGAACACCAAGGCCACACGACAACTAAGAGCCCAAGAGGCAGAAAGGGCCACATGAACCAGAGACCTACATCATCCTGAGACCAGAAGAACTAGTTGGTGCCCGGCCACAATTGATGACTGCCCCGACAGGGAGCACAGCAGAGGACCCCTGAGGGAGCAGGAGATCAGTGGGATACAGACCCCAAATTCTCATAAAAAGACCAAACTTAATGGTCTGACTGAGACTGGAGGAATCCCGGCGGCCATGCTCCCCAGACCTTCAGTTGACACAGGACAGGAACCCTCCCCGAAGACAACTCATCAGAAATGAAAGGGACTGGTCAGCAGGTGGGGGAGAGACGCTGATGAAGAGTCAGCTAATTATATCAGGTGAACACTCGAGATTGTGTTGGCAACTCTTGTCTGGAGGGGGGATGGGAGGATAGAGAGAGAGGGAAGCCGGCAAAATTGTCACGAAAGGAGAGACTGAAAGGGCTGACTCAAGAGGGGGAGAGCAAGTGGGAGTAGGGAGTGAGATGTATGTAAACTTATATGTGACAGACTGATTGGATTTGTAAACGTTCACTTGAAGCTTAATAAAAGTTATTAAAAAAAAAAAGTAAAAAAAAAGAACATTCAAGATCTATGCTGAAGTACAAAGCTGTCAGTGATGTAACAATATGCATAAGCTACAAGCAAGGTTAGTAAGTACAACTATTATTCAAATTTACAAACCAACCACTAAAGCCAAAGATGAAGAAATTGAAGGTTTTTACCAACATTTGCAGTATGAAATTTATTAAACATGCAATCAAGATGCACTGATAATTACTGGTGATTGGAATCCACAAGTTGGAAAAAAGAAGGACCTGTAGCTGGAAAACATGGTCTTGATGATAGAAATGATAATGGAGATTGCATGATAGAATTTTACAAAACCAACAAAATATTCACTGCAAATACCTTTTTTCAACAACAGAAACAGTGACTATATATGTGGACCTCACTAGATGGAAAACACAGGAATGGAATCGACTGCATCTATAGAAAGACAGATGGAAAAGCTCAATATTATCAGTAAGAACAAGGCCAGTGGCTGAATGCAGAACAGACCACCAATTGCTCATAAGCAAATTTAAGTTGAAGCTGAAGAAAATTAAAATAAGTCCACAAGAACCAAAATATGGCCTTGAGTATACTCTACCTGAATTTGGAGGCCATCTCAAGAACAGATTTGACACATTGAACACTAACGACTGAAGACCAGACAAATTATGAAATGGCATCAAGGACACCATATATGAAGACAACAACAGGTCATTAAAAAGACAGGAAAGAAAGAAAATACCAAAATGGATGTCAGAAGAGACTCTGAAACTTGCTATTGAACATAGAGCTACTAAAACAAAAGGAAGAAATGACGCAGTAACAGAGCTAAACAGAAGATTTCAAAGGGTGGTTCTAGAAGACAAAGTAAAGTATTATGATGAACTGTGCAGACCTGGAGTCAGAAAAGCAAAAGCGAAGAACACACTTGCCATTACTCAAGCTAAAAGAACTGAAGAAAAATTTCAAGCCTTGAGTTGCAATTCTGAAGGATTCTACAGGCAAAATATTGAATGACACAGAAAGCACCAAAAAAAAGAGGGAAGGATTACACAGAGTCACTGTACCAAAAAAAATTGGTCAATGTTCAATCACTTCAGGAGGTAGCATATGACCAAGTATTGATGTTATTGAAGGAAGAAGTCCAAGCAACACCGGAGGCATTGGTGAAAAACTAGAACATTGACAGAATTCCATTCGAGATGTTTCAACAAATGGATGCAGTGCTGGAAGTGCTCACTCATCTATGACAAGAAATTTCGAAGACAGCTACCTGGCTAACAAAATGGAAGAGAACCGTATTTCTGCCCATTCCAAAAAAAGGTGATACAACAGAATGTGGAAATTATTGAACAGTATCATTAATATCACACAGAGGTAAAATTTTGTTGAAGTTCGTTCAAAAACAGTTGCAGCAGTATATTGATAGGAAACTGCCAGAAATTCAAGCCAGATTCAGAAGAGGGTGTGGAAGGGTGGATGTCAGATGGATCTCTGAAAGCAGAGAATACCAGAATGATATTTACCTGTGTTTTATTGACTATGCAAAGGTATTCAACTATGTGAATCCTAACAAGCTATGGATAACATTGCGAAGAATGGGAACTCCAGAACAGTTAATTATGCTCAGTTGGAGCCCGTGCATATATCAAGAGGCAGTCATCAGAAAAGAACGAAGGGATACTGCGTGGCTTAAAATCAGGAAAGGTTGGCATCAGAGTTGTATTCTTTCACCATACTTATTCATATCTGTATGCTGAGGAAATAATCTGAGAAACTGGACTATATAAAGAAGAACATGACATCAGGATTGGTTGAAGACTCATTAAAAACCTACAATATGACCCAATCTTGCTTGCTGAAAGTGAAGAGAACTTGAAACACTTACTGATGAAGACCAAAGACTACAGTCTGCAGTATGGATTATACCTCAACATAAAGAAAACAAAAATCCTCACTACTGGACCAATAAGCAACATAATGATAAACAGAGAAAGGACTGAAGTTGTCAAGGACTTCATTTTACTTGGATTCACAATCAATGCCCATGGAAGCAGCAGTCAAGAAATCAAAAGATTCATTGCATTGGGAAAATCAGTTGCAAAGGAACCCTTTAAAGTGTTGAAAAGCAAGGATGTCACCTTGAAGTATAAGGTGCGCCTAACCCAAGCCACAGTATTTTCGATCACATTATATGCATGTGAAAGCTGGACAATGAATACGAAAGATCGAAGAAGAACT
Source organism: Elephas maximus indicus (assembly GCF_024166365.1). Taxonomy (NCBI): domain Eukaryota; kingdom Metazoa; phylum Chordata; class Mammalia; order Proboscidea; family Elephantidae; genus Elephas; species Elephas maximus. The sequence continues at coordinate 16,862,443 of NC_064821.1, forward strand.
GACATCTTTGAATTGTGATGTTTGAAAAGAATATTGAATATACCTAGGACTGTCAAAAGAACAAACAAATCTGTCTTGGAAGAAGTACAACCAGAATGCCCCTTAGAAGGAAGGATGGCGAGACTGCATCTTAAATACTTTGGACATGTTGTCAGGAGGGATCAGTCCCTTGAGAAGGACTTCATGCTTGGTAAAGTAGAGGGTCAGCAAAAAAGAGGATGACCCTCAATGAGATGATTGACACAACGGCTGCAACAACGGGCTCAAGCATAACAACGATTGTGAGCATGGTGCAGGAATGGACAGTGTTTCCTTCTCTGGTACATAGGGTCACTGTGAGTTGGAACGGACTCGACAGTACTTAACAACAATTGTCAACAACGACCCCTGCACTACTGAGTCCTACGGACACTTCTTTTTAACATATTACATAAATTAATTGGTCAAGCAAGGAAACAAACACTGTGATCTCTCAGCTCTGGGCTGAGCTGGATTGGCTCTTGGGTAACCTCAGTAAATGCTGTCAAGGTCCATTCTCTCTGACCCTTTTCTGCATCAGCCTCTGGGCTCTTGGACTCAACGTTTCCAAAGAGCAAACTTCCAGTGGGAGACGTATGGGCTCTTAAGCATCCTGTATTCAGACTTCCACTTAATCCTACTTTTCACCCATCTGTTCCACTACAGGATACCTGAATCCTCCAGTTCAGAGCTTCTCAGCAATTTGCAGCATGAATCACCTTGCTTATACTGCTGCTACTGTAGCTTAAGTTTTAGCTTTGTCATGCTTGCTAAAATGCTCCTACTCACGCATCTACATTCATGCCTCCTTGACACTTCTATTTATTCTTGTGATTACATACTTTGGACATGTTGTCAGGAGGGATCAGTCCCTGGAGAAGGACATTATGCTTGGTAAAGTAGAGAGAGAGTCAGCGAAAAAGAGGATGACCCTCAATGAGATGGATTGACACAGTGGCTGCAACAATGGGCTCAAGCGTAACAACGAGTGTGAGCATGGTGCACGACCAGACATTCCTTTTGTTCACTATCACTGAAGTGCACTTATGGAAAAGTGGAGGCAAATGTTTACGTTCATTTTTTGATGATTATAAGGAATCATCTAATAAAATTCTTAGATGCATTTTTACACACTATTTAAGTTTAATCTCATGTCCTAGTGTCTTAGAGCAAAATAACTGTTTTATGTGTATGTGCGTGTGTATGCAGATAAGAGGGCATCAGTATTAGACTCAGGTTAACTGAACTGTAATTTTATGCTATTAATATATTTAATCACAATTGGTTCTTTTTTACTACTTTTCATCACATAGTTTATAAGTAGCTTAAGTTTTAAAATCTACTTTTTTCTTTTACAGATTGATATTAAATCTATGCCAAAAGAAGTTCCTTTCCAGGAATGACTAGAAACTGCCTTGCCTGGAACATAAAAATAATTTTTCAAAATATAGCAGGACCTCTTTCTTATTATACATCCTGATGGCCCACCTACCCACATTAGGAAAATCTAAAGAAAAAAATTAATAATATAAAATTAATCATAACTCCCTGTATGTGGACCCCAGAACCCAGGTGCTTGGTATAACTAAAATGGCTGGCCCAGATCTAAATTAAACTCCATTTTGAATTAAACTGCGTCTTGGCCTAAAATTCTCTGCTTCTGCTGCCCTAAAAAGACAGTTCAGCTTCTTGTAAAAGTTTAACTGTTTGCAACACAGAAAGGAGCAAGGGTTAAGGCTTTAGCTTCTATTAGGAATTGTTTCTTAAAAGATGTTTGCTAAGGATGTTTACGCAGCTTGGTCTAAGAAGAATGTCTCAGTCAACATGTTCCAGGAGGTTAGTGAATAGAACTGATAATGTAATAAAGTTTGTAGATTAATGATCTCCCTTGTAATTTCTTGCCATTTATCTCCTCTCTGCCTGAAAGCACGTAGCCCTTTGTTTTTCTCCACCCAGTGAAAACCTCACCATCCTTCTGCAACTTGGAACACTACAACATCCTGCCTGGTGCTAGTGCGTTTCCCAGATTCACAAATCTCTCTCTCTACCTCACAATAAAATGCTTTGCTTTCACTTCCAACAGAATGTAAAAACCGATGCTTCGCTACGACAACTCTCACAGATAGAACATTATAAAAACTATCTACAATAATTTCATTTTTATGACCCTATTTCTTTTTGCTATTAGTTTAAAAATATTCTCATGGAGTCCAGAAATAAACTCTTATGTCTATGGCTAATTCATTTTCAATAAAAGTGTCAGTTCTATGGGATGGGAAAAGGATAGTCTCTTCTACAAATGGTCCTTAGGCAACTCTATCTTGGTATGCAGAAAAAAATTAAGCTGGATGTATTAAAAAAAAGAAAAAAAAATTTTTTTTTGCACCTATACCTTGTACTATATACAAAAAAGAACTCAAAATTCATCAGTGAGGTAAATATAAGAGCTAAAACATAAAACATGTAAAAGAAAATACAAGGTGAACCTTCGGGACCCTGTTTTTGGTCCTAGTTTCTTAGATATGACACCAAAAGATGAGCAATAAAAGAAAAAAATAGTTAAGTTGGACTTCAACAAAATGAAAAACATTTGCGCATCAGAGAACATCATCAAGAAAATGAACAGCATTATCAAGAAAGTTAAAAGACGACGCACAGAAATGGGAGAAAATATTTTGAAACCATATGTGGGATAATGCATGTGAAAGCTGGACAATGAAAAAGGAAGACCGAAGAAGAGTTGACGTCTTTGAATTGTGGTGCTGGCAAAGAATACTGAATGTACCATGGACTGCCAAAAGAACGAACAAATCTGCCTTAGAAGAAGTACAACCAGAAAGCTCCTTAGAAGCAAGGATGGCCAGACTGCGTCTTACATACCTTGGACACGTTGTCAGGAGGGATCAGTCCCTGGAGAAGGACATCATGCTTGGCAGAGTACAGGCTCAGCGGAAAAGAGGAAGATCCTCAACAAGGTGGATTGACACAGTGGCCGCAACAATCAGCTCAAGCATAACGATTATAAGGATGGCGCAGGACCCGGCAGTGTTTCATTCTGTTGTGCATAGGGTCGCTATGAGTCGGAACTGACTCGACGGCACCTAACAACAACAATGTGGGATAAGGGTTCAATACCCAAAATACATAAAATATCTAAAGAACTCCTGAAACTCACCAACAAAAAAGACAAACAACCCAGTTAAAACCCGAGCAGAAAGCTCTGGTTCCAAGATCCTCCCACTTTGAATCACTCCTCTCCTCCCACACCCACTAAACCCGCTGTCACCTGCCCCTCCCGCGGGCCCCGCCTCTTCCGTGGACCCCGCCCCTCCCACGGGCCCCGCCCACCGAGCGCGCCCCCTTCCAGCGGCCCCCGCGGACCCATCCCCACCACGACCACCCTGAAGGGCAGACAGAGCAGCAACACGGCGGCCCGGGCGCAGGTCCTGCGGCCCTGGAGGAGGAGGTGGGTCTGCCCTGGGACTGGGGACTCGTCTGGGAAACGCGCGGAGGGCGAGGTGCCGGGCGTCTTCTCCGCCTACCGGGCTCAGGCACCGGGGCCCGCGCTGCTGGACATCCCGCCCCGCGCCCACGCCGCCTGGCCACCACCTCCTGCAAGGGCTCTTCCCCGGGGTCGGGACCCCGCCTCGGCTGGAAGAACTGCAGTGACTTGACGCGGACAGGGCCCCTGCGCTCCTTGCTCTTTGACCCGTGGACCTTCCCATGACCCTGGAGGTCTTGGCTGCTCCACACCCGCTTCACTAGGGCTGGAGGCCTGCCTGGCAGGCGGGCCCTTCACAGCTCCATACCCCAGTCTTTGCTGAAGGGTCAGCAGGAATCCCTTTGGCTTGGGAAGGGGGTGACTACAGACACTCTGTGCCCCTTTCTCCTCCCTCTGCTTTTGTCCTGGCAGCTAAGTCAGGACCTCAAAGCTGGACTGGGTGGGGTTCTGCTGAGAAAATCCACTTCAAATCATCTGCATGCCCTGTGCTCAGAGGAGGGAGTATGAAACCCTTCAGGAACCACCAGCAGCAGGGAGGTTGATGGAATGGTGAAATGGGGAGGATGTCAGAGGAGTAGTTGTTGTTGTTAGGCACCCTCAATTTGGTTCATAACTACCATATGTACAACAGAAACGAAACAAACACTACCCGGTCTTGCACTATCCTCACAATCATTGCTATGTTTGAGCACATTGTTGCAGCCCCTGTGTCAGTCTATCTCATCCAGGGTCTTCTGCTTTTTTGCTTTTTTACGTTGCTGACCCTCTACTTTACCAAGCATGATGTCCTTCTCCAGGGACTGGTCCCTCCTGATAACGTGTTCAAATTATGACACAGGAAGTCACCATCCTTGCTTCTAAGGAGCATTCTGGCTGTACTTGTTACAAGACACATGTGTTCGTTCTGGCAAGTCCATAGTATATTCAGTATTCTTCACCACCATAACTGAAAGTCATCTTCGGTTTTTCTTATTTGCTGTCCAGCTTTTGTATGCATATGAAGCAATTGAAAATACCATGCCTTGAGTCAGGCACACCTTGGTCCTTAAAGTAACATTTTGCTTTTTAACACTTTAAAGAAGTCTTTTGCAGCAGATTTGCCCAAGGTAATATGTCATTTGATTTCTTGACTGATGCTTCCATGGGCATTGATTGTGGATCCAAGTAAAATGAAATCCTTGACAACTTCAGTCTTTTCTCTGTTTATCATGTTGCTTATTGGTCAAGTTGTGAGGATTTTTGTTTTCTTTATGTTGAAGTGCAATCCATACTGAAGGCTGTCCTCTTTAATCTTCATCAGTTATGTGCTTGAAGTCCAGTTCACCTTCAGCAAGCAAGGTTGTCTCACCTACATATCACAGGTTTTTAATGAGTCCTCCCTCCTCCAGTCTTGATGCCACATTCTTCTTCATACAGTACAGCTTCTCGAATTATTTGCTTAGCATACAGATTGAATAAACATGTTGAAAGGATACAACCCTGATGCAGCTTTTAAATTTTAAATTTAGGTCTATGACCCAACACAAATCAATTTTTGTATGTATACGTGTGAATGTAGGGAGGCAAGGTTTATTTATTTATTTATTTATTCTGTGTGGATATTGTTACTCTAGCACTATTTCTTTGATTTAATTCCTTTGGAAACTTTGTGGAAATTTACATGGCTGTGTTAATGTGCCTCCGTGCATCTGTCAGTTTGTCATACTGTGGTGACATGTGTGATGCTGGAAGCTATTCTAACAGTATTTCAAATACCAGTAGAGTCACCCATAGGGGACGGGTTTCAGTGCTGCTTCCAGAGTAAGACAGGCTAGGAAGAAGGACCTGGTGGCCTACTTCTGAAAAACTTGGCCAGTGAAAAACGTAAGAATAGCAGTGAACATTGTCTGATATAGTGACAGAAGATGAGACCCTTAGGTTGAAGGCACTCAAAATACAACTGAGGAAGAGCTGCCTCCTCAAGTAGAGCTGATCTTAATGACATGGATGGAGTCAAGCTTTTGGAACCTTCATCTGCTGATGTGGCACGACTCAAAGTAAGAAGAAACAGCTTCAAACATCCATTAATAATCAAAGGGGAATGTACGAAGTATGAATCTAGGAAACTTGGAAGTTGTCAAAAAAGGACTGTATAAAGATCGATATCCTAGGCATTAGTGAGCTGAAATGGACTGGTATTGGCCATTTTGAATTAAACAATCATATGGTCTACTATGCTGGAATGACAAATTGAAAAGGAATGGTGTCTCACTGATCATCAAAAAGATCGTTTCAACATCTATCCTGAAGTACAATGTTGCCGGTGATAGGATAATATCCATATGCCTGCAAGGAGGACCAAATTAATATGACTATTATTCAAATTTACACAAGAACCACTAATGCAAAGACAAGGAAATTGAAGATTTTTACCAACTTCTGCAATCCAAAATTGATCAAACATGCCAACAGGATACACTGATAATTACTGGAGATGAGAATGTGAAAGTTGGAAACAAGAAGGATCAGTAGTTCGAAAATATGGCCTTGGTGATAGAAACAACAGTGGAGATTGCATGATAGAATTTTGCAAGACCAACAACTTATTCATTGCAAATAAATTTTTTCAACATAAACAGCAACTAAACATGTAGACCTCATGGGGTGGAAATAGCAGGAATCAAATCGGCTACATCTGTGGAGAAAGTGGATGGAAACGCTTAATATTGTCAGTCAAAACAGGTCCAGGGTCTGTCTGTGGAACAGACCATCAATTGCTCATATTCGAGTCCAAGTGGAAGCTCGAAGGAAATTACAAGAAATCTTCAAGAGGCAAAATATGACCTTGAATATATCTCACCTGAATTTGAAGACTACCTCAAGAATATATTTGACACACTGAAAACACTAATGAACAAAGACCAGATGAATTGTGGGATGACATCAAGGACATCATACACGAAGAAAGCAAAAGATCATTAAAAAGACAGGAAAGAAAGAAAAGACCAAAATGGATGTCAGAAAAGACTCTGAAACTTCCTCTTGAATGTAGAGCAGCTAAAGCGAATAGAGGAAATGATGAAGTAAAAGAGTTGAACAGAGGATTTCAAAGGGTGGCTCGAGAAGGCACAGTAAAGTAGTATAATGAAATGTGCAAAGACTTGGAGTTAGAAAACCAAAAGAGAGGAATGCGGTCGGCATTTCTCAAGCTGAAAGAACTAAAGAAAAAATTCAGATCTTCAAATGCAATATTGAAGAATTCTGTGGGCAAAATATTGAATGGATCAGGAAGCATCAAAAGAAGACGGAAGGGATATACAGAGTCACTGTACCAAAAATAATTGAAGTTTAACCATTTCAGGAGGTAGAATATGATCAAGAACCCTTGGTTTTGAAGGAAGAGGTTTAAGCAGCACTGAAGGCACTGGCAAAAAACTAGGCTCCAGGAATTGACAATACCAGTTGAGATGTTTCAACAAATGCATGCAGCACTGGAGATGCTCAGTCATTGATGCCAAGAAATTTGGAAGATAGCTGCCCAGCCACCTGAATGTAAGTGGTCCATATTTGTGCCCCGGCCAAAGAAAGGTGATCCAGCAGAATGCAGAAGTTACCAAATAATATCATTAATATCACACACGAGTGAAATCTTGCTCAATATCATTCAAAAATGGCCACAGCAGTACATCCACAGGGAACTGCCAGAAATTCAAGTCAGATTTAAAAGAGGACATGGAACAATGGATATCATTGCTGATGTCAGATGGATCATGGCTGAAAGCAGAAAATGTCAGAAAGATGTTTACTTGTGTTTTATTGACTACAGAAAGGCATTTGACTGTGTAGATCATAACAAATTATGGATAACATTGCAAAGAACGGAAATTCCGGAACACTTAATTGTGCTTATGCAGAACCTGTACATAGACTAAGAGGCAGCTGTTGAACGGAACAAGGGGATACTGCGTGGTTCAAAATCAGGAAGGGTGTGCATTGGGGTTGTATCCTTTTACCATACTAAATCTGTATGCTGAGGAAATAATTCGAGGAGCTGGACTATATTAAGAAGAACAGGGTGTCAGGATTAGAGGAAGATTCATTAACAACCTGCGTTATGCAGATAACACAGCCTTGCTTGCTGAAAGTGAAGAGGACTTGCAGCACTTACTGACGAAGATCAAAGACTACAGGCTTCAGTATAGATTGCACCTCAAACTAAAGAGGACAAAAATTCCTCAGAACTGGACCAATAAGCAACATCAAGATGAACGGAGAAAAGACTGAAGTTGTCAAGGACTTTATTGACTTGGATCTACAATCAACACCCATGGAAACAGCAGTCAAGTAATGAAATGACCTATTGCATTGGGCAAATCTGCTGCAAAAGACCTCTTGAAAGTGTTGAAAAGCAAAGATGTCACTTTGAGGACTAAGGTGCACTTGAGCCAAGCCATGATATTTTCAGTCACCTCATATGCATGCTAAAGCTGGACAACGAACAAGGAAGATCGAAGAAGAACAGATACCTCTGAGTTATGGTATTGGCAAAGCTTACTGAAGTATACCACGGACTACCAGGATAACGAACAAACCTGTCTTGGAAGAAGTACAGCCAGATGGTCCTTGAATTGAGAATGGTAAGACTTCATGTCTCGTACTTTGGACATGTTATTAGGAGGGACCAGTCCCTGTAGAAGGACATCATGCTTGGTTATGTAGAGGATCAACAAAAATACTTAGAGCCTTGATGAGATGGACTGACACAGTGGCTGCAACAATGGACTCAAACATAGCAAGCATTGTGAGGATGCTGCAGGACCGGGTAGTTTGTTCTGTTGTACATACAGTCGCTGTGAGCTGGAACCTAATCCACGGCACCTGACAACAACAACAACGTTAATGTGGTCAATTTCTCGACTCTGTTTCATTGGTTGATCTACTTGATTATCCTTACACCGTTACACTTTCTTCATTACTGCAGCATTATAGCAACTTTTCAAACAATTTTTTTCCCCAAGATAGGTTTGCATGTCCACAAATTCTACATCTGCCTTCATACTTAATGACGAAAGACTGAATACTTTCCCCAGTGTAAAGGAGGAAATGAAAACATGCAACTCAGTAAGCCCAGTGCAATGTGAGAACGGCGGCCGCTGCCTGGACACTCCTGAGTGGTCTACGGGAGCAGGAAAGACCAATGTGGTGGAAGGTATTTTAGAAGACAGCGTTCAGCACATTGAACACATAACCAGGTAGGGAGGCCTTCCTGAAACGTCACTGCCTTAGAGTCACGCTCAACATCCAAATTTAGAGATCAGCGTTTCACCTGAATGTTGAAATATTGCACAGTTTTAAAAAAATACACACACGTATATTTTCAAACATATACATATACTTCTGTGCACATGAATATACATACTTATACATATATCTAAGTATACACATATATATATGCATATATTTTTTAATGTCCTTTATTTTTCGAGCACTTTAAAGTTTTCAGGAGCTGTCTACCTTTGGGAAATTTACAATACATATTAGCATCTTAAAGGCTCTGAGAGGAACTGCAGAATGGTTTACTGAAACCAAATATTCCAGGGACATCCACAACTCCCCTATTTTTCATGGCCTAACTAGTATGTTTATAGACATACTTTACATAAAGCTGAATATTGTTTAAAGTTCCACAGAACAACTCCCCAACCAATCAAAATAAACCTGCCACAAATTAAGCCGATAAGCTTTTTCTCAAACAAACCCAGAATGAACGCTAGGCACAAAAGAAAAACCATGTGCCTGGAAGTGTATTTCATGTGTAGTAATGAGCACACTCAGTTTAATAAAAATACTGCTTCTTCCCATTTGCATGTGGGAGTTCTATGGTAAACTTCTACCTAGATGTTAAATACCCAACTCTGAATCACAACTGGAAGAAAATATCTTTTACCAATGATAACCACAGTGGTTTTAATACAACTTTACTGATTTGGTTTATTAACTAGCATCCTTCTTTCAAGTATAATAACCTATTCTAGTGATCTTAAGCATAAATTAAAATTCATCAGAAGATAAAGAGGCACCTCACCAAACCCAGGGATAGGAATGCAGCCCAAACTTATGGAATGCAGTAAATCCAGGGACTGGACCGCTGTGCCTCTCTCACTCTCTCCCCCTTCATCAATGATTCCCCCACCCCTTCACTGTCTTCTTCTGATTCTCAGTCAATATGGCCGAAAAACACGGCTATAACAGCTCCTGAGTTTCAGGTTACAAGTTCAACCGTGACAAGACACTGAACTCTGATTGATCCACCTTCTGTCAGTTCCCTGCTCCTCCCTACCCCAGCCCGTCAGGAACCATCCCTGAAAGGTGATGAACATGAACAGAGGACAGGGCAGGGAAGCCATTACCACAAAGAGGGAAAGGGAAAATAGACAACCTGTGTCTACATCTGGCAAATTGCTCAAACAAAGCAAAGACAACCCTTGGTTAATCACACACATGCTGTTGATTCCATTACATTAACAACCTAAATGTGGCTTCAGGCTGGACCAGAATTGGTAGAGACTACAAAATATGCTTTTTTCCTTTTTCTCAACTAAACACTGAAAAAGACATCCTAGGAATAATTAACAGCAGCATAGAAGGTGAGAAAGAAGTACTGAAATGGAATTAACAATCCTTAATAAATAATGATCATTCCACGCACCCACTAGGATTCCACCTTTATCGGTTATTCCGTAACTATTCTCAAATTAACATTCCTGTGAGCAGGTGTCTACATGGCAAGTTCTTATTCTCTCTTCAGATCTCACAGCCTGATATGAACAAACACACAGACTCATCTCTGCCACTTCCCCATGCCCACCAATGTTGCGGCTACAAAGAATGGCTTGCCCTTTCCAGATTTATAGGACAGACATGTATGAAAAAGTATTGTTTATCTGAAATTCAAATTTAACTGAGTGCCTCTTATTTTTTATTTGCTGAGTTTGCCAACCCTACCCAGACCACACTCTGTGCTGTCAACGCTCCCTTGACCTTGTCACCCTTTTCCTTTCACTTAGAGTGCCCCCTCTTGGTCAAAATCACCCTTCAAGGGCCAACAAAGACACTATTTTCTCTGTAAAACATCCCCTATTTTCCTCAGGTAGTTAGACCATTCTAGGATACTTTTCTCAACTCTCTATTAAAACACTTGCCACACTGAATTGGCTACCTATTTCTACCACTGGCCATGACCACTTCAAGGCCACGACTGGGTTTCAGATATCTTTGAATCTCCATGCCTGGTACATAGTAGATATTTCATAAAAGTGAGTGAATGAATGAGTGAATTTCTTTGTGAATGAACTACTGCTATCACCTATTAACTCCCATCCCATTTCCCTCTGTGATTCCATGCTCCATCTCCTAAACACAGTATATTTTGAACTTCAGGCCACTCCTTTGTAGGTAGAAAAATTAATTTAGTGAATAAAGCTAACATGAAGTAGAATCAAGTGAAATAAGTTAGAGGGATATGGAGTGAAGTGTAATGGAAACTAAAGTGCTGCACATAGTAAGGCTAAGTCCTGTTCATCTCAAGTTTCAGTTGTGTGTGTGGGTGTGTGCATCTATATGTGTGTATTGGATTTCAGCATAGAATGCATTTTTACTGTGGGTTCTGGTCAAAACAGTATATGAAAGCCACGTGTCTGTCAGTTTGTCATATTGTGGGGGCTTGCGTGTTGCTGTGATGCTGGAAGCTATGCCACTGGTATTCAGATACCAGCAGGGTCACCCATGGAGGACAGGTTTCAGCTGAGCTTCCAGACTAAAACAGACTAGGAAGAAGGACCCAGCAGTCTACTTCTGAAAAGCATTAGCCAGTGAAAACCTTATGAATAGCAGTGGAACACTGTCTGATATAGTGCTGGAAGATGAGCCCCCCAAGTTGGAAGACACTCAAAAGATGACTTGGGAAGAGCTGCCTCCTCAAAGTAGAATTGATCTTGATGACATGGATGGAGTAAAGCTTTCAGGACCTTCATTTACTGATGTGGCACGACTCAAAATGAGAAGACACAGCTGCAAACATCCATTAAAAATCGGAACCTGGAATGTACAAAGTATGAATCTAGAACAATTGGAAATCATCAAAAATGAAATGGAATGCATAAACATCAATATCCTAGGCATTAGTGAGCTGAAATGGACTGGTATTGGCCATTTTGAAGCGGACAACCATATAGTCTACTACGCTGGGAATGACAACTCAAAGAGGAATGGTGTTGCATTCATCATCAAAGAGAACATTTCAAGATCTATCCTGAAGTACAATGCTGTCAGTGATAGGATAATATCCATACGACTTACAAGGAAGACCAGTTAATATGACTATTATTCAAATTTATACACCAACCAGTAGGGCCAAAGATGAAGAAATAGAAGATTTTTATCAGCTGCTACAGTCTGAAATTGATTGAACATGCAATCAAGATGCATTGATAATTACTGGCGATTGGAGTATGAAAGTTGGAAACAAAGAAGAAGGATCAGTAGTTGGAAGTATGGCCTTGGTGACAGAAAAAATGCCAGAGATCGAATGATAGAATTTTGCAAGACCAACGACTTCCTTATTGCAAGTACGTTCTTTCACCAACATAAACGGCTACGATACACATGGACCTCGCCAGATGGAACACACAGAAATCAAATTGACTACATCTGTGGAAAAAGACAATGGAAGAGCTCAGTATCACCAGTCAGAACAAGGCCAAGGGCTGACTATGGAACAGACCATCAATTGCTCATATGCTAATTCAAGCTGAAACTGAAGAAAATCAGAGCAAGTCCACAAAAGCCAAAATATGACCTTAAGTATATCCCACCTGAATTTAGAGACCATGTCAAGAATAGATTTGATGCACTGAACACTAGTGACCGAAGACCAGTCAAGTTGTGGAATGACATCAAGGACATCATACATGAAGAAAGCAAGAGGTCATTGAAAAGACAGGAAGGAAAGAAAAGACCAAGATGGATGTCAGAGGACTCTGAAACTTACTCTTGAACTTCGAGCAACTAAAGCAAAAGGAAGAATTGATGAAGGAAAAGAACTGAACAGAAGATTCCAAAGGGTGCCGCGAGAAGACAAAGTAAAGTATTATAATGAGATGTACAAAGAGCTGGAGATGGAAAACCAAAAGGGAAGAACATGCTCGGCATTTCTCAAGCTGAAAGAACTGAAGAAAAAACTCAAGCCTCGAGTTGCAATAGTGAAGGATGCCATGGGGAAAACATTAAATGACACAGGAAGCATCAAAAGAAGATGGAAGGAATACACAGAGTCATTATACCAAAAAGAACTGGCCGATGTTCAACCATTTCAGGAGGTGGCATATGATCAGGAACCGATGGTACTGAAGGAAGAAGTCCAAGCCGCTCTGAAGGCACTGGCAAAAAACAAGACTCCAGGAATTGACGGAATATCAGTTGAGATGTTTCAACAAACAGATGCAGCACTGGAGGTGCTCACTTGCCTATGGCCAGCTTCCTGGCCAACTGACTGGAAGAGATCCATATTTATGCCTACTCCCAAGAAAGGTGATCCAACCGAATGTGGAAATTATACAACAATATCACTAATACCACACGCAAGCAAAATTTTGCTGAAGATCATTCAAAAACAGCTGCAGCAGTATATTAACAGGGAACTGCCAGAAATTCAGGCCAGTTTCAGAAGAGGATGTGGAACCAGGGATATCATTGCTGATGTCAGATGGATCCTGGCTGAAAACAGAGAATACCAGAAGGATGTTTACCTGTTTTTTATTGACTATGGAAAGGCATCCAACTGTGTGGATCGTAACAAACTATGGATAACATTGCGAAGAACGGGAATTCCAGAACACTTAACTATGCTCATGAGGAACATGTACATAGATCAAAAAGTGGTTGTTCAGACAGAACAAGGGGATACTGCGTAGTTTAAAGTCAGAAAAGGTGTGTGTCAGGGTTGTATTCTTTCACCATACCTATTCAATCTGTATAATGAGCAAATAATCCGAGAAGCTGGACTATATGAAGAAGAACGGGGCATCGGGACTGGAGGAAGACTCATTAACAACCTGCATTATGTAGATGACACAACCCTGCTTGCTGCAAGTGAAGAGGACTTGAAGCACTTACTAATGAAGATCAAAGACCACAGCCTTCAGCATGGATTACACCTCAACATAAAGAAAACAAAAATCCTCAGAACTGGACCACTGAGCAACATCATCATAAACGGAGAAAACATTGAAGTTGTCAAGGATTTCATTTTACTTGGACCCACAATCAACAGCCATGGAAGCAGCAGTCAAGAAATCAAAAGATGCATTGCATTGGGCAAATCTGCTGCAAAGGACCTCTTCAAAGTGTTGAAGAGCAAAGATGTCACCCTGAAGACTAAGGTGCGCCTGACCCAAGCCATGGTATTTCAAAATCGCATCATATGCATATGAAAGCTGGACAATGAATAAGCAAGACCAAAGAAGAGTTGACCACATATAGACGGTTCTTTAAGGAACACAATGCAAACATTTTTTACTAGTTAAGCTCAACTATTTTTTTATTTTAAAGATGACTTCAGGAGATCATTTCAGGTTAAAGTTTAAAGAGTACCTCAGGGCAATGGTTTTAGGGAGGTCATCCAGGCTCAATAGTTTGGATTCCATAAGAGTTTCATATTCTGTTGCATATTTCCTCACTTTTGATCAGGATTCTTCTATACAGTCTTTGATCAAAATGTTCAATAATGGTAGCCAGGTACCATCCAGTTCTGGTCTAGTGGCAAAGGAGGCAGTTGTTCACAGTCTTTAGCCTTAAGCCCCTGTTTTCATTCCACCTAGAGCTATTGTTGCTTGTGAAAGCTGAACGGTGAATAAAGAAGACCAAAGAAGAATTGATGCATTTCAGTTACGGTGTTGGCAAAGAATACTGAATATACCGTGGACTGCCAGAAGAACAAATACATCTGTCTTGGAAAAAGTACAGCCAGAATGTTCCTTAGAAGCAAGGATGGAAAGACTTCATCTCACATAGTTTGGACATGTTATCAGGAGGGACCAGTCCCTGGAGAAAGACATCATGCTTGGCAAAGTAGAGGGTCAGCGAAAAGGAAGACCCTCAGTGCGATGGATTGACACGGTGGTTGCAACAATGGGCTCAAGCATAACAACAGTTGTGAGCATGGCACAGGACTGGGCATTGTTTCCTTCTGTTGTACATAGGGTGGCTATGAGTTGGAAGTGACTTGACAGCACCTGACAACAATAGAGCTGTTGTGCAGAGAATTTGTTCATACCGTCAATCCAGCTTCTATCCCATAGCGTTTGAAAGTAGTGACTTGTGTGGAGTTAGGCAGTCTTATTGGTTCCCATTTGGCATGTCCAATCAATATGGGCAGAAAGACGGAATTACATACTTTCTCTTTTCCAATACTAGATAGGGGAAGTGTTCCCCAGTCAGACACAATACCCATCCCCATAATATGTTCAGGTAAAGGAGACAACCACTTTCCATAAAGGCTGTTCAAGCATTCCAATTTATCATCCAAACTTTCGTCTTTATCCCATTACCCGTTCCATTTCTATATCCTTCCAATCTGCCTGTACTCACTCTTAGGATACAGCCAACAGGCTTTTGGTTTTTGTTGTTGTTGAGAATATACACAGCCAAACATATACCAGCCGTTTCTTCATGTATAAGTCAGTGACACTGATTACATTCTTTGAGTTGTGCAGCCATTCTCATGTTCCTTCTTTGATTTGTTCCTCCCCAATTAATATAAACTGCTTCTTAAGGTTCCTATCAAATCTTTCGAGTTGCTGCTTTCCCTGTGTTTGTGGTTCCATAGAGATAATTCCTTGAAAGAGCATAAAAAAAAAAAAATAAAAAAAAAACCAGCGCCTGGGCAGATATTTATTAGTTAAGCTAAACTGTTGCTTGGTTTTAGGAAGACTTCAGGGGTTATTTTTGCTTTAGGTATTAAAGATATCTCCGGACAGTAGTTTCTGGGGTTCGTCCAGCACTCTTGGCTCCAGAAAGTCTGGAGTCCATGAAAATCTCAAATTCTGTTCTGCATTTTTCCTTTTTTGATCAGGATTCTTCTACAGGATCCTTGATCAAAATGTTCAGTAAGGTAGCTAGACACCATCCAGTTCTTCTGGTCTCATGGCAAAGAAAGCAGTTTTTCATGGAGGCAATTAACCACACATTGCATATCCCTCTCCTGTTCCTAACTCTCTTCTTTTGTTGTTCCAACCCAATAGAGACCAAATTTGGTGCCATGGCTAGATGTTGCAAGATTTTAAGACCCCAGGCATTACATAACTAACTAGGAGGTAGCACAGAAACATTAAACACGTTAGTAGACCAGTTAACTGGGATGTCCCATGAAATCGTGACCCTTAACCTTCAAACCAAGGAACCAAATCCTGTAAGGTTTTTGGTTGTGCTTAAGCAGGGTGAGCAATTACCCTTTATTTTATGTTGTTGTAAATATATTTGTTACACATTGAATTATGTCCCCCCAGTATATGTGTTGTACATCCTAACCTCCATGCCTGTGGTTATAATCCTAATTGTGAAGGGACTGTCTTTGTTATGTTAATGAGGCAGGATTAGTGTAGGGTGTGTTTTGAGCCAATCTCTTTGAGATGTAAAAGAGATTAAACAAGCAAACAAGGAAGCAGAGATGGGGGAAGAGATCTCCCAGAGCAGAAGCTCAAAGACACAAGGACCTTCCACCAGAGCCTACATAAGAAGAAAGCCTTCCCCTAGAGCCAGCATCCAGAATTCAGCCTCCTAATCTGTAAGAAAAAAAATTTGTTTCTTAAAGCTATGCTTTTGCGATATTTCTGTTACAGCAGCAAGAGATACTAAGACATTATCACACAACTTTTGCCAGTTCAACTTTTTATAGGTGTATAACTTACTGACAGCAGTTACAATAATACGCTGTGTAACTCTAGCCTTAATTCAATTTTCCATCACTGTTAACCACCCTTTCTTCCTCCTCCCTACTGCCCCTCTCAGTGCCATCGAGTCAATTCCAACTCATAGCGACCCTACAGGACAGAGTAGAACTGCCCCATAGAATTTCTGCCCCTAGTAACCACTAAAAGACTTTGGTTTCTACACATTTGCCTTTTCTTGTTTTTTTTCAAGTGAGCTTGTACAATATCTGTCCTTCTGTGATTGACTAATTTCACTCAGCATAATGTCTTCAAACTCCATTATCAAGTTTTGATTTTACAATGGTAGGGAGAGGAAATTTTCCCCAGTCAGACATACATTCCCCAATAGACATCATTTCCATTCCCATAATACATTCAAGTAAAAGGAATTTAATCACGTCCCATAAAGCCTGTTCATCCAAACTTCCACCTTAATGGTCTCAAATATTGTATCCTCCCTATCTAACTGTAGCTCCCATTAAGATTCACCAATGAATTTTGGAAGCAGTGCATGGAGCTCCTGTCTCAAGGAGTTCAGAAGGTCTACTGGTCATTTTGCCCACTCTTGTTCATATGACCTTGAGTCTCCAGCCAAGGCTTGGACCAAGAACATCAGACCTTCTCAAAGATCCTTATCCTGATTAGATTCTGCACCACTGACCCTGGCAGTTGTAGGTCAGGCTTCTCATTCTCACCTTTGTCTTGCAGGGTTCTCAATTCCTCTAAATGAGGGTCAACAAAATAGATTTATCTAGGGATCTTCAGTATTGGATTACTAGCAGGTCTCCTGTTAGTCCACCCAGCTTCAGAGTGTGCCTTCATATTTTTTTTTTTTTAACCCCATCAGTGTTTGTTTTAGTCCTCAATTTCTTAATAACCTATTGAAGTTCTCCACCCTGCTGAATAGAATCCCTTGACTCCTCCCTTTCCCTTTCCCCTCTGTAGTTCCAGTTCTAAACTTCTTTGCTATCTTCAGCATAAGTCTTTCTTTTGGAAATGGCTCTGATGCTAGTGGCTATAGCTTGGTCTTCCATAATGCAAGCTTGACCCAGTGTCAGGATCCTTTCTGAAACTTGCTTTTTCTCTCATTTTAAATTCTCCTTTGATAGGGTTATTAGGATAGCGGCTGTAGCTGAGACCGCACAGAATCCAAGCTTGGTCCAGTGTCAGGATCTGCCCCAACACTTTCTTTTCTTTTTTTTGTAAATTAAAAATGTATTCTTTTTTAATATTATATGATATATCTAATTTTCCATTTTAATCAGTTTTAAATGTACTACTCAGTGGCATTAAATAGATTCAATGTTGTAGAAGCATTACCACTTGTTGTTGGCAAAATTTTTTTATCACCCAAATTAGAAACTCTGTACTCATTCAGAATAACTTCCCCTTATTCTTTTCCCCAGTCCTGGTATCCTCTAATCTACTTTCTGTCTCTATGAATTGGCCTATTCTAGTTTGTGGGTTTAGATACTTCATATACGCTTACTTTACTTGCTATGTTTTCAGAATCTATCAATATTATGGATCAGAATTTCATACCTTTTTTGGCTGAATAACACGCCATTGTATGCATATACCACATTTTGTGCACCCATTCATCTGTTAATGGACACTTGAGTTTATACCTTTTGGCTATTGTGAATAATGAATATTGGTTTACAAGTTACTCTTGAGTTGCTGTTTTCAATTCCTTTGGTATATACACATAGGAGTAGAAGCGGTGGGTCTCGTGATAATTGTTTACCTTTCTGGTTAAGCACCAGTGTGTTTTCCATAGCAGCTGCACCATTTTACATTTCCCCCAGCAATGTACGAGTGTTCAAACTTAGCTACATTCTCCACACTTATTTTTCATTTTTGAAAATGATTGTTATATCCAGCCTATTAGGTATGAAGTAGTATCTCATTTTGGTTTTGATTTGCATTTTGCTAAGGGCTAATGATGTTTATCACCATGTCTTACGATTCTTGGTTATTTGTATACCTTCTTCAGAGAAATATCTGTTCAAGTCCTTTGCTCAGTTTTAAATTGGTGGTTGGTCTTCTTGTTCTTGAGTTTTCAGAATTCTTTACATATTCAGGATCTTATATCCTTATGAGTTATATGACTTGCAAATATTTTCTCCTATTTTATAGGTTGTCTTTTTGATTTCTTGATGTCTTTTTTCTTCTTTCTTTCTTTTAAAACAACTTTTTTTAACCTTTTTGTTTGTAAAAATATACAGAACAAATCATTTGTCAATTCAGCATCTTCACACATACAATTCATTGATACCAATTACATCAATCATATTGTGCAACTGTCACCAGTATCTACTGCCAAATTTTCCATCACCATAAACAGAAACTTAGTGCTTCCTAAACAATGATGGACAAAATTTGTAATTTCAATGTAATCCAATTTTTCGATTTTTTATTTTGTTGTTTATATTTTTTGTGTCACATGTAAATACATATTGCCAAATCCTTATAGTTTCTTCTAAGAATGTTATGACATTAGCTGTCATATTTCGTTCATGAATCACTTTGAGTTATTTTTGGATGGTGGGAAGAACAAGTCAAACTTCATTCTCTTCCATGTGGAATTCCAGTTATCTTTGTACCATTCGTTAAAGAGACTCTTCTTCCCACCACTGAATGGATTTGGCATCCTTATTGAAAATGAATTGACCTGACCATATATGAATGGGTTATTTGTAGAGTTTCCATTCCATTCAATTGTTCTATACGTCGATTCATATGCCAATATCGCACACTTCGATTACTGCAGCTTTGCAGTTGTTTTGAAATTGTGTAGTATGACTTTGATCCCTGTGTTTGAAGATTATTTTGGCTATTCAGGATCCCTAGCAATTCAAGATGAGCTTACGTTGTGGCTTTTCAATTTCTATAAAAATGGCTTTTGGAATTTTCATTGGGATTGCACTGAATCTGTAGATTAATTTAGTAGGATTGTCATTTTGAGAATATTAAGTCTTCCATTCCATAAACACGGTCTTTCCACTTATTTAGATCTTCTTGAATTTGTTTCAGCAATATTTTGTAGTTTTGCCTCCTAAGTTAAATTTAGTCTTAAGGATTTCCTTTTTTAGCTGCTTTTGGAAAAAGAATGTTTCTCTTTTGATTGTTGTGTGTGCTTGAGTTTATTTCCC
The DNA here is from genome assembly GCF_024166365.1 of Elephas maximus indicus. NCBI lineage: Eukaryota > Metazoa > Chordata > Mammalia > Proboscidea > Elephantidae > Elephas > Elephas maximus. The sequence continues at coordinate 16,882,083 of NC_064821.1, forward strand.
TTGAAATTTGTTTAGCTTCTTACATTTGTAGATTTACATCTATAATCAAATTTTGGAACTTTTCAGTCCTTATTTCTTCAAGTATGATTTTTGTCACTTTCTCTCTCTTTTCTCCTTCTGGGGTACCAGTACTGGTCATCTTGATTGTGTCTAGCAGGTCTCATAGGCTTTGTTTACTTTTCTTCTTTTTTCATTTTGCTCTTGAGACTCAGCAGTTTCAACTGCCCTTTTTTCAGCTTTGCTGGTTGTTTCTTCTGCCTGCTGAAATATTTGCATCCTCTAGTGAGTTTTTATTTCAGTGTTTGTATTTTTGAGCTCCTGAATTTTTGTTTGATTTCTTTTTATACTTTCTCTTAATATTCTCATTTTCTTTCATACATTGCTTTCCATATTTCCTTTATTCATTTTGCCATGTTTTCCTTTGGCTCTATAGGCATATTTAAGATGGTTTTTTCGAAGTCTTTCTCTAGTAAGTCTGATGTGTGGACTTGAACATTTTGTCAATTTATTTTGTTCCTTAGAATAGAACAAATTTTGTTTTTCTCGTATGTGTTATGATTTTTTTTTTTAATTGGACATTTTAATATATAAAGTGTTCCAGTAAGCGATAATTCTTTGTAGTAGTCCATCTGTATCTCCAGCATCTGGGGAAGCAGTTTGCTCTGTAACCTCAGTTCTCTGGTAGATCTAACAACTGTTGTTGCTTTTCAGCTTTTCTCTTGTTTTGAAGCTGCAACAGACATCCAAGCTGATCTTAGAGTAGAATGGAAGCTGGAAATCTCCAACTAGTGTTTTTACAGTGATTTTATTAAATGCCAGGAGCTAGAACATACAAACAAATCAAAATAAAACCCACATCCACCTCTCCCAATCTGTGCAGATTGACTCTATGCTGGGGCACTCCTTAAACACTTAAAGAGTGAGGTGAAAGCATAGGTCTGTCTCAGGTCGTTTCTGAATATAACTTTTGCTCTAGATGTGTGTAGCCTGCTAAATTTTCCCAAACACATAGTTGCTTTTGAATTCCTGATTTTCCAAGGAAATACTTCCCAGTTTTGGATTCCAGGCCTTAGGCAATCTACTGTATGTTTTGACCATAACATTTAGCTGCAGCCATCTATGGGTTGTTAGTTCCTCTTGCCATCCTTCTTTGCAAATGCCTGCCACCCTACCAGCCTGAGTTGTAAGTTAGGTAAAACAGAGACAAAGTCCTTGCACCAGTACTTCAGGTATCCTCCAGAAAGATTAGAACAGACATACACAATAATCTTCTCTACTCCAACTGGAGCCAGGAACCAGGGTCCCACGCTGGAATCACAAGCAACTGCTGCTGCTGCTATAAGACCACCGCTTAGCTGGGGAGGGAATGGGGCAAGGGCAAGTAAAGATGCCACAAAGATTTCTTACCTTTCTGAAGTCATCTTTTCCTTGATTCAGCATTTGCTGGGTTGATGCAAACTGGTGCTGTTTTCCAAGGTTCTCACAAGGCAGTAACAGTTTCTAGGTTTTTTTTTTCTATGATGGGACAAGAGCTTGAAACAGTCTGTCTCACCACCTTACTGAACTTTCCCACTTGATGCATTTTAACTTTGTCCTTTGATAGGGCTCTGAATGAGAGATGGGAACTCAGCAGACCAGAATCCAAACGTGCCCACCTTCACAGCTAGGATCGCTGACAAGACCCAGCAGAGCTCATCTAACCTCCACAGACTATCTCCCAAAGTAAAAATCATTTATGTTTTTGTCACTTTGTCATTTCTTTTTTTTTTTTTTGGTACTTATTTTTTCGAGTTTATATATTCTTATTCTCATTTAATTTTTTATTTGCTTCTTGCTAGTTGCTGTTGAGTAGATCACAACTCACAGGAATCCCAATGTGCAAAGTAGAACTGCTCCATAGGGTTTTCAAAGTTGTGACCTTTTAGAAGCAGCAACCAGGCATTACTTTCGAGATGTCACTGGGTGAGTCTGAACTGCTAACCTTTCAGCTAGTAGTCCAGGGCTTAACGATTTGTGCCACCCAGGGACCTAGTTTTTATTTAGCCATAGTTTTTACCACTTGGAATCCTGTCCTGCGACTAGTTAACCCTAAGCTTAGCAAGACTTAACCCAAGTCCAAGATGATGCAAGGCCCTCTCAGCCCTCTCTTCTAAGGAGGAGACCCATGTGGGAGGCTACCAGATCCTCAAAACCCTCTGTAAGGTTACCCTCACCAAGGTGAAATTGGCTAGGCCCATCCTCACTGAGGATAAGGTAGTGGTAAGGTCATTAGGAAGATGCAGGGACCTCCTCCAGCATTCACAGACGATCCCAAGAGGTAAAAATTATGAAGGCTTTCAATCATGCCTTCCCTTCCTTTATTCTGCCCTAGAACTCTTCCAGTGAAAAACTACGACGAATCCCCAATTGGATGTGTGGAGCCTGGAAGTCGTCTTGTATTTGTTGGTAAGTGGATCCCAGCCTTTTGGTGGAAACAACCTTCATGGAGCTGTGAGAGTGTGTACTGTAAAATTGTTTGAAATCATCAGGAATGAGAAAACACTCTATATAGTGATGGAGTATGCGTGTGCAGGGGAGGTGTTTCATTACACAACAGCTCCTGGCAGGATGAGGGAAAAAGAGGCTCAAGCCATCAAATTCCACCAGATAGTATCAGCAGTGCAGTAGTGTCATGACAGTGGTATGGTTTAGAGAGACCTGAAAAGAGAAAACCTGCTATTGGATATGGAAATGAACAGCAAACTTGCAGACTTTCATTTTGGAAATGAATTCATTCTGGCCAACGAGCTGTAGACCTTCTGTGGCAATCTACCTTCCTTTATTCTGCCCTAGAACTCCTCCAGGGAGAAAAGTATGACGGACCTCCAGTGGATGTGTGGAGCCTGGGAGTCATCTTGTATTTGGTGGTGAGTGGATCCCTGCCTTTTTGTAGAAACGCCTTCAGGTATGTTTGTGCAATGTGAGCATCTGGTGAACAAAATTTTCATTCATGACCCCAGCAAGAAAGGCACATTAGAGGAGATTCTGAGACATCCGTGCGTGATGGTGGGCCATGAAGATTAAAAATAAATGCTGTACATGGAGCCACTCCCAGATTACAGTGACCCCCAGCGGATTAAGGTGATGGTCCACATGTATTACACATGGGAAGAAATTCAATACTCATTGCTGATCCCAAAGTACACTGATGTGATGGCCACCTATCTGCTCCTGGGTCACAAAACATCTGAGACAGAGGGCATACCAGCACTCTGGGACATCAGCCTTCAGTTGATCTTCAACCCATGAGGTGCAGTGTACCCTCAGTGCTAACCCAAGCAGAGGAGTTACAACAAGCCTGCCATTCCCACCTGTGATTCCTCCTGCAATTATGCCAAAAATAAGTGGTCTGAGGAGGACCAGAAGTCAGGGCAGAAGAGAAGCAGCACAACAACACATCTGTCAGCTCTCTACCCATGCTGGAGAGGAAGAACACCACCCCTCTTGCCCTCTGTGAACAGCAACGTCTTCACGAGCAAACAGGAAAGTGGCAAGTCCACACCTTTAGTGAAGACTACCCTTGGCCAGGGCAATATCCACAAGGGTTTGGACGGTCTATCTGATTCAGGATCAGGGGCCTCCATGGCATCTGCTTCTACCTCAGTCTCCCCACCCCAGTCCCATATGCACCACGAATCCAGGACGGACTCGGTGCAGCCCAACCAGGACTCTGGAATGTGCTCCAAGGTAAGCAACAGTGACGTGCTGCAGTTCCCAGGACGTCTCTGAGACTTCCTCCTCATCCCACACCATCAGCAGCAGTGATGGAGCCCAGAGGAAACCAGCTTCCTCCAGGGAATGTCAAAACTATGCTCCTTGCATGCAGAGAAGCTGCAAGAGATGCCTGACCAGCCGAGTTTGCCTCAGATTGGGACCCCAGCCTCTCCCTCTGTCAGCAGCCAGGGATGGCAGGGGGCCACTGAGATGTTCTTCAACTTTACTTACACAAATACACGTTTTGGTTTGTCACTTCAGCCCCAAATATTTCTAACTCACTACAAGTGGCAAGAAGGAAAAGGGGGAGATTTGGGGAGCGATCAGGAACTCGATATGGGGGCCCACGCATTCAGTAGGACAGTCGATTGGGAAAATGACTCTGGATAGCCTTAAGTGACTAGAACTCAATATTTAGAATGCCTCTGCATCACTTTCGAAAGTCCTTGCTCTTTGTTGATCTGCAGCCTATATTTTTCACAATGTAAATCCTGCCAACAATGTATGCCTTACAACTACTGGCCTATTTTTCTACAAATTATAATGATCTCTCTCCCCCTCCAGTACAAGCCCCTTTTATTGAGGCGCAGATAAATCTCACTAACCAAGTGGCCGAGGGTAATGTTCACTAATCAACACGGTCAAGGAAGGCAATGAATACAGCATAATATTAGGTGGGCCAAAAGCATGTCTAAAAAACAGGAACTACAACTAGCTTGGAAGTTCTTCCCTAACCTAACCTCACACTGTCAAAACACAAGATTTTTTTTTTTTTTTAATAACACTCAATATTTGCAGGTTCTATAAACTGTTATTCTGGCTATGCCCACAGTAATTAATCATGGCTCCTGGGGGTTACAGCAAAGAAGCTTCTCATGAAAAATATACTTAATCTCTGGAATTACTCAAGCACTCTTTGTACAGGAGAGTCTAACCAAAATTGACAAATGCTTGCTTATAATATTTCTTGGGCCTACCAAAACCATTAATATGGAAATGGAGATATTTGTTGGAAATTGATGCCCAATGTTACTCTTCTGGGGCATCCTTAAAAAACATAGATACCACACCATACAGGAGCTAGAGCCAACCATGAAAAGCTGAGAACCAAAGTCAACTTGGGCAAAATATATTGGCATGCCACCTCCAAGGCTGTTAAAGTTAAATCAATGGCTGTGCTAGAAAAATTTCTCCAAGGATGGAGATGATAGAGCAGGTGGTCCCCACTGAAAACAATAAGCAGGGACAGAAAAGGATCAAATGCATAATGCAATTGCTGTCTATTCTCAAAATACCCAGGTCCATCTGAAATGATCCCATGCCGATTTCCCCCTAGTCCAGGATCTAATTTGAGGACTAAACTAGCACAGGTTTTCATAAACCACACAGAACACCTGAAAATCCTATGGAAACACATCAATGCCATTTAATATTGACAACTGGCAAGAAACTCAGCCACCAGTGCACACCAATCAGAACAGGGAGGAACATACAATCACTAACCAGCCCAAATTTGCCTATGACATTAGCCACAGCGCTGCATGAGATGATCAATCTCTGTTTAGCTTGCTCTGGCAACGTAATTTTAGTACACAGACTATAACTTCCCTCTCCTGGCCAGCCTCCTCCATAAATCTCACATATGACCGTAGTTCCTTAACCATTTACATCTTTCAAGAGGCTAGTCTCACATTTATAAATGCACAATGATGGTCTGAACCCATGACCAATTCGTTGACCCAGATACTGAAAACAAGGCTGAGAATTTACAGCTTTTTTGGCTATAACATTATATACTCCTACTACCACCACCTGGAATTGTAGTAAGCCACACAAACTTACCTTTATAGGGAGACAGAAAACACAGGCAGTAGAGTCAGCCTAGAAAATATCAGTTGCCATCCAGGGTATTCTGACCATGGCGATCCTATGTGTGTTGGAGTACAACTGTGCTCCGGGGGGATTTCAACCAACGGCTGATTCTTAAGCAGAGTCTTTGATATGACACCAAAGGATGAGCAACAAAAGAAAGGTAAAGGTAACTTGGACTTCGACAAAATGAAAAACGCTTGGCATCAAAGAACATTATCAAGAAAGTGAAAAGACAACAGACAGAACGGGAGAAAGTATTTGGCAACTATTTGGGGGATAAGGGTTCAATATCCAAAATACATAAAATATCTAAAGAGCTCCTCAAAGTGACCAACAAAAAGGACAATTTCAAAATGGGCAGAGAGCTCTGGTTCCCAGATCCTCCCGCTTCAGACCCCTCTCCTCCTCCCACACCCACCTGACTTGCTGTGATCCTGGCCCCAGGAGTTACTGCTCCTCTCCCCGCCCCCCCACAGGCGCCGCCCCCTCCCCCAACGGCCCCCGCAGACCCTCCCCCGCCACGAAACCCTGAGGTGCGCGCGGGCGCGGGCGCGGGCGCGGGCGCGGGCGCGGGCGCGGGCGCGGGCGCGGGCGCGGGCGCGGGCGCGGGCGCGGGCGCGGGCGCGGGCGCGGGCGCGGGCGCGGGCGCGGGCGCGGGCGCGGGCGCGGGCGCGGGCGCGGGCGCGGGCGCGGGGAGGGGGGCGGTGGGTCTGCCGTTGCAATTGGTCCGGGAAGCGAGCGGAGGGCGGGGAACAGGCGCTGGGCGTCGGGCCTCTCTGGCCCTGGCTCTAGCCTTTCCCCGCTGCCCTGAGCGGGGAGGAGAGGGCCCCGTCCGGAGGGCGGGCGTGGCCTGGACTCCAGGACCTCCTCTCAGCCTCCGGGCTCGCGACCCGGCCTTTTGACTCCTGACCCTCCAGCTGACCTTGGAGGTTTTGGCCGCCCCACCCATAGTTCACTGGAGCTGGAGGCCTGCGGGGCTGGCGGGCTCCTCAAAGCACCAGACTCCAGGCTTTGCTGAGTGGTCAGCGGGAATCCCCTAGGCCTGGGAAGAGGGTGACTGCAGACGCTCGCGCCCCTTTCTCCTCCCTCTGCTTTTGCCCTGGCACCCAAGTCAGGACCTCAAAGCTGGCCCGGGTGAGGTTCTGCTGGGATAAGTGATGTCAGACTTGGAAAGCAGGATGGCGAGAGTTCCTCACATGTCCTTTGGACATGTTACCAGAAGGGACCAGTCATTGGAGAAGGACGTCATGCTTGGGTAGGTAGAGAGTCAGCGAAAAAGGGAAAGACACACCATGAGATGGATTGACAGGGGCTGCAACAGTGGGCTCAAACATAACAAGGATTGTGAGGATGGCGCAGGACTGGGAAGTGTGCTTCATTCTGTTACATATAGAGTCACTATGAGCCAGAATGGATTCTAAGGCACCCAACAACAACGGTAGTGTCCATCAATTTCTGGACTCTTGTTCATTCCTTGATCTACTTGATTATCCTTACATCAATACAACACTTTCTTCATTACTGCAGCATTACAGAAAATTTTCAAAAATTTTTGTTTTTCCCAAGGTTGGTTTGCATATAGTGCCCTGGTGCCAAAGTGGTTAAGAGCTCTGCAGGTAATCACCCGCTGATCTTTGGAAACCCTACAGGGCAGTTCTACTTTGTCCTATAGGGTCCCGGTGAGTAGAAATTGAGTCAATGGCAACAGGTTTAGTTGGGTTTGGGTTTGCATATCCACAAAGCCTACATCTACCTTCATACTTAATGATGAAAGACTAAATACTTTGCCCAGTGTAAAGGGGGAAATGAAAACATGCAACTCAGTAAGCCAGGTGCAATGTGAGAACAGTAGCCACTATGCCTGGACACTCCTGAGTGGTCTATTGGAGCAAGAAAGACCAATGCAGTGGAAAGTATTTTAGAAGACAATGTTCAGCCCCCTGAATACACAACCGGGTAGGGAGACCTTCCTTAAAAGTCACTTGCATAAAAGTCACATTCAACATCGAAATTTGTTATTGCTGTTGTTAGGTGCCATCAGGTCAGTTCCCACTAATACGGACCCTGTGTTCAACAGGATGAAACACTGCTTGGTCCTGTGCCAACCTCGTAATGGTTGTTATGCTTGAGCCCATTTTTGCAGCCACTGTGTCAGTGTATCTCACCAAGGGCCTTCCTCTTTTTCGCTGACCCTCTACCAAGCATAATGCCCTTTTTCAAGGATGGTCCCTTCTGATAACATGTCCAAAGTATGTGAGAGAAGTCTTGCCATCTTTGCTTCTAAGGAGTGTTTTGGTTGTACTTCTTCCAAGAATGATTTGTTTGTTCTTCTGGCAGTCCATGGTATATTCAATATTCTTGGCCAATGCCATAATTCTAAGGCATGAATTCCTCTTCCGTCTTCCTTATTCATTGTCCAGTTCTCACATGCATATGAGGCGATTGAAAACACAGTTTCTTGGGTCAGGCACACCCTAGTCCTCAAAGTGACATCTTTGCTTTTTTTTTAACACTTCAAAGAGGTCTTTTGCAGTAGATTTGCCCAATGCAATGCACATTTGTTTCCTTGACTGCTGCTTCCATGGGCATTGATTGTGGATTCAGTAAAATGAAATCCTTGACAACTTCGTTATTTTCTCCATTTATCATAATGTTGCTTATTGGTCCATTTGTGAAGATTTTTGTTTTCTTTATGTTGAGGTATAATCCATACTGAAGGCTGTAGTGTTTGATCTTTGTCAGCAAGTGCTTCAAGTCCTCTTCACTTTCAGCAAGTAGGGTTGTGTCATCCGCATATCACAGGTTGTTAATGAGCCTTTCACCAGTCCTGATGCACTGTTCTTCATATAGTCCAGCTTCTTGGATTATTTCCTTAGCATGCAGATTGAATAAGTATGGTGAAAGAATACAACTCTGACACACACCTTTCGTGACTTTAAACCATGCAGTATCCCCTTGTTCTGTTCCAATGACTGCCTCTTGATCTATGTATAGATTCCTTATGAGCACAATCAAGTATTCTGGAATTCCCAGTCTTTGAAATGTTATCCATAATTTGTTGTGATGCACAGAGTCGAATGCCTTTGCATAGTCAATAAAACACAGGTAAACATCTTTATCATATTCTCTGCTTTCAGCCAAGATCCGTACAACATCAGCAGTGATATCCCTTGTTCCACGTCCTCTTCTGAATCTGGCTTGAATTTCTGGCAGCTCTTTGTCAATGTACTGCTGCAACCGCTTCTGAATGACCTTCAGCAGAATTTTACTTGTGTGTGATATTAATGATTATTGTTCAATAATTTCTGCATCCTGTTGGATCACCTTTTTTTGGAATGGGCATAAATAAGGATCTCTTCCAGTCAGTTGGTCAGGTAGCTGTCTTCCAAATTTTTTGGTATAGATGAGAGAGCACTTCCAGTGCTGCATCCATTTGTTGAAACATCTCAACTGGTATTCCATCAGTTCCTGGAGCCTTGTTTTTTGCCAGTGCCTTTAGTGCACCTTGGACCTCTTGGGAACCATCGGTTCTTGATCATATGCTACCTCCTGAAATGGTTGAACGTCAACCACTTCTTTTTGGTACAGTGACTCTGTTTTCCTTCCATCTTCTTTTGATGCTTCCTGCATTGTTTTAATATTTTCCCCCTATAATCCTTCAATATTGCAACTTGAGGCTCGAATTTTTTCTTCAGTTCTTTCAACTTGAGAAATGCTGAGCATGTTCTTCCCCTTTGGTTTTCTATCTCCAGTTCTTCTCATTTCATTATAATACTTTGTCTTCTGGAGATGCCCTATGAAATCTTCCGTTCAGCTCTTTGACTTCATCATTTCTTCCTTTTGCTTTAGCTACTCAACATTCAAGAACAAGTTTAATGGTTTCTTCTGACATCCATTTTGGTCTTTTCGTTCTTTCCTGTCTTTTTAATGACCTTGTGCTTTCTTCCTGTATAATGTCCTTGATGTCATCCCACAACTCGTCTGGTCTTCGGTCATTACTGTTCAATGCATCAAATCTATTCCTGAAATGGTCTCTAAATTCAGGTGGGATATACTCAAGGTCGTACTTTGGCTCTTGTGGACTTGTTCTAATTTTCTTCAGCTTTGAGATGTTTCAGAAATAGACTACAGGCCTTTCTTTTAAGGCATCTCTGGGTGGAGTTGAACCAGCAACTTTTTGGTTTGCTGTTGAGCTCATTGACCGTTTGCATCCCAAGGGACACCAGAAGGAGCTTGATGGCCCTGTTAGTGAATCAAATTGCTTCCCCTATCACAAGCTTCCCCTCCTCTGACCCTGAACAGATAAAGTTGGGAGTGTCTGTTTTGTTTTGAAGAAATGTTTGCTTCACATGTGCTAGAGGGGACCTGAGTGAACCTGAGAGCAGAGATGTGGTAGAGATGCTAAAACCCTGAGAGGCCAAGCCCTGCTCAGTGACATTTCAGTGGGGGAACCAGCTTCATGGAGCCCGACGAGGATGTTGTAGAAGATCTGCTAAGTGGGATCTCACCCAGATATACATGTTGCGGTGCACACATGGCATGCAGGCCAAGAGGACTGTCTGGGTTGATAACTGATAGAACTATTCTGTGTTCTAGTCTTGGACTCTCTTTAATATTTCTTACAATTTTGATTTGGTTTTTACAAATTCCCTTAAGTTCTGTTTATCTGGAAATGACCTAATTTGCCATCGTATTTGAAAGACAGATTTGCTCTATATGTAATTCTTGGCTGGCAGTGTTCTTCCTTCAAGGCTTTATATATGTCACCCCATTGCCTTGTTGCCTGCATGGTTTCTGCTGAGTAGTCAGAGTTTATTCTTACTGGTTCTCATTTGTAGGTGACTTTTGGTTTATCCGTAGCCACCCGCAACATTCTTTGTCTTTGGTTTTGGCAAGTTTGATTATGATATGTGTTGGTGACTTTCTTTTGGGGTCTACTCTATATGGGGTTCATTGAGCTTCTTGGATAGATATTTTCTCATCTTTTATGATATCAGGGAAGTTGTCTGCCAGCAAATCTTGAACAATTCTGTATTTTCTGTTATCCCCCATTCTGGTACTATGATCACTTGTAAGTTTTTCTTCTTGATAGTGCCCCACATAATTCTTAGGCTTTCTTCATTTTTTTTTAATTCTTTTTTTCTGATTTTTCCTTAAATAAATTGATGTCAAGGGATTTATCTTCAGTCTCACTAATTCTGACTTTCATTGTCTCAATTCTGTTCCTATGATGTTCTATTGAGTTGTCTAATTCTGAAATTTTATTGTTAATCTTTTGGATTTCTAGTTGCTGTCTCTGTGATTTCTATCATCCTGTTAATTTTGTTCTCCTGTTCTTGTATTGTTTTCCTGAATTCCTCTGTTGCTTTGTCTGTGTGCTCCTTGGCTTGATCTGAGTTTTGGTTGATCTCATTCTCTTGGAGAGCTCTGTATATTAGCCTTTTTAATTCTTTCTCAGGTGATTTCATTTCCTTATGTTCCTCCAGAAGGTTTCCTGGTTCTTTATTTTGGACGCTTGCTGGAGCCATCTTGACCTACTTCTTTATGTGATTGTTATTAAGTTATTATATTTATTTGTTGTGTGTTTGTTTACCATGTCCTTTTTGTTTTGTTTTGATTTTCCCAGGTAGGCTGGGTGTGTGAGCTACTTTGTTGGCGTCTTTGAAGGTCTCACATCACGTCTCCAGGTGGTCAGAGCAGCTACTAGGTATGTAAGCCCAGGAGTCTGTTCACTTTTCTTGTGGGAGTGGGCATAGGTGTCCAGGCTGTTGTCCATCAAGTCTGTGGTGCAGACTCTCGCCTACAGCCCTAGATGGGCAGGACTGCATAGGGGTGTTCAGAGCAAGCACAGGTTTCTGACTGCAGGAGGGGGCTATGTGCAGAGCAAGACAGGGTGCTGATGGCTCCTCTTGGGTGCCTAGGTGGAGGGCATGTCCCTGTCCCCTAGAGTGCATAGTGTGGAGGGGAGGGTATTGCAGCTCGTCCTTGGGTACCCAGGGCTGCTGGCTGGAGGGACTGGGAGGCACCTCTTATTCTCAGACCCCTGTTGTGGGAAGTTAGATAGAGTGGTGGTACCACCAGCCCTCAGACCCCTGGTGTGGGTGGCTGAAGCACCTGCTTAGGGGGTAGGGTGGTATGAAATGTCACAAATTTGCAGCTCCACCTGGGCTGCCATTGTTGAAAATGTGCTTCAGGTGTATGCCCTGCTGTTTTATGGTAATGAGGGCATGTGGTGTTGAACCGGCCAACATAGTTATGGGCAAGTGTGAAGGGTGCTGTAAATCCGTGGACCCCCTATGCCAGTGGCTGGGCGAAGTGGCTGTGAGACTGGTGTGGGAGCAGAGAGCCCTAAGTTCCCAGCGTAGGGGGTGTGACATTTTTTAGTATTGTGGGATTGGTGTCAGAGAGGAGTGGGGTTGGGGGTGAATAAGGGGAAGGAATCACTTCTTCTCTGTGAAACTCTGGGAGGGGGAGGGGTTGTTTTGCCCCAGTGCACTAGGTTAGAAGCTTGCACTTAACTGTTATCGGTCTGGTGTCATTCCTACTTGGCTCTAGAGGCATTTGCAGATTAGCTGCTGCTTGGCTACACCTGATGTGATGACGCTTGTCTTTAAATGTTGTTCCTTGTCTCAGCCTGTGTGAGCTACACTGACTTAGCTAACAGGGCACTGGCAATCTTGCTATCGGTACTTCTCTGCTGCTTTTGGATTGTCTAACCTCCCTCCTGCTGCTCAGTTCGATTCTTCAGCTTTGTTTTGATGATTAGGGTGCCTAGATTGTCGTATATAATTGATTCACTTGTTTTTTCGGGCCTTGGTTCTAAGAGGAACAACAGGCAGTGTCTGACTATTCCATCATCTTGGCTGCACTCCCCTGGGAGTGTCTGTTGTGGTTTGAAGGAATGTTTTCTTCACGTGTGGTAGAAGGGACCTGCATGAACCTGAGAGAAAAGATGTGGTGGAGATGCTCAAACCTGGAAAGGCCAAGCCATTCTCAGTGAAGTTTACAGGGAAGAACTAGCTCCATGAACCCTGATGAGATGATGTGGATGATCTGCCAAGTGCGGGATGCCAGTAGCTGTGAGTGGAATCTCACCCAGACATACGTGCTGCTGTGCACACATGGCACACAGGCCAAGAGGACTTTGTGCAGTGGAGGTTGAAGGTGTGCACAAGAGTGGTGGAGCCACTGGTTGGTGATTTTTCAACAAGATTCGAGTGAAGAGAATTTCAGGCACCTCTGTGGCCTTTAAGAACTTTGCCTCCCAAAATTACCAAGGAGCTTAACCTATGAACTTCTCTCTTCTCCTAGGCAGCTGCTGGCACCATGTTAAAGTACAAGTTCCCTGGAAAATTTTGAGGCAATGCTATCGAAGGCTTCAGACGTGCCTGAAATTCTCTTCAGTTTCACCCCATTGAGAGTCTGCTGAGGCAGTGTGCACACCTCCATCCTCCACTGAATGAAGTCTTCCCGTCCTGGTGTGCCATTCAAACATAGCAGCGTGTATTTGTGGGTGAGATCCCACTCACACCCATTGGCATCCAGCACTCGGCAGATCTCCTGCCTCATCTCCTTGGGTTCCATGGAGCTGATGATCTTCATCTTCCACGTAAACTTGAGATAGTGAGGCTTGGCCTCTCAGGGTTTGAGCATCGTCTCTACAGCTTTGCTCTCAGATACCTTCGGGTCCTTTTTGACACACATAAAACGAAGATACCTTCTCCTGATCTTAAAGAACCTCCCAGTGGCCCCCTGCTGGCCCTGGCTGCTTACGAAGGGAGAGGCTGGGGTCACAGCCTGGGGTATTTTTGGCTGGTCAGGTACCTCCTGCACCCGCTCATCATTTAATGAGCTTAATTTTAACACTCCCTGGGAGAAACTGGTTCCCTCTGGGGCTCCACTACTCTTGTCGATGGTGTGGGCTGAGGAGGAGCCACAGAAAGACATTGGGGGGCTGTACTGGGCTGTGGCACCTCACTGTTTCTCACCTTGGCACACAGTCCAGAGGTCTGGTTGGGCTGTGCTTAGGCTGTCCTGGATTCCTGGTGCAGGTGGGACATGGCCATTAGATAGACCGTTCAAAGAATTGTGGATGTAGTAATCATAGGTGGGAATGGCAGGCTTAGTGGAACTACACTGTTTGGGTTTAGCACAGGTGGTAGGATGCACCTCATGGGGTGAGGAAGAAGTGTGGCTATTGGTGCAATGGGCTGCAGCTTGGGGTTCCAGGGTGCTGCTGTGGCTCTCCATCTCAGATGTGTTGTGACCCAGAAGCAGATAGGTGGCCATCACATCATTGTACTTTTGGTTCAACAGGGAGTCATGAATCTCTTCCTGTACGTAACCCATGTTCACCATCACCTCAATGCACCAGGGGTCATCATAGTCTGGGAGTGGCTGGACATATAGCCTGTTTTTCTTTATGGCCCACCTTCATCCATAGATGTCCTGGGATCTCCTCTAATGTGGCTCTCTTTCTCGGGTCACGAATGAAAATTTTGCTCAGCAGTTATTAACACTGTGTAGACATGTGGAAAGGAATATCATATTGTCCCTCCAGTACCTGCTCTCACAGCTTCAATAAGGTCTTTCCACCAAAAGGCAGAGATGCACTTACCATGAAGTACAGGATGACTCCCAGGCTCCACACATCCACTGAGGGTCTGTCACACTTTTCTCCCTGAAAGAGTATAAGGGGAACTTATACTCTTATAAGGGAATAAGGGGGCCTGCCACAGAAGATATCCAGCTTGTTTCCCGTGGTGAATTCAGTTCCAAAGCCAAAGTCTGCAAGTTTGGTGTTCATTTCCTCATCCAATAGCAGGCTTGCTGTTCTCAGATCCCTATCAACAATACCCTTGTTGTGACAATACTACATCACCAACACTATTTAGTGAAATTTTCTTTGGGCCTCTTTTTCACTCATCAAACCATGAATCACTAGGTGATAAAACATGTCCCCTCCACTTGCATATTCCGTCACTATATTGAGGGTGTTCTCATACTCCATCACTTGAAACAGCTTTACAATATTTGGATGATGGAGAGCCTTCATAATTTTTATTTTTTGGTATAGTCTCGAGGTTGGAGGACGTCTGTTGGATCTTGTCAGCTGTTTTAATCAGTACCTCTTTGCCAGTGTTGATGTTCTGGGCCAACTTGGCCCTGGCAAATGTCCCATTGCCAATGGTTCTGAGGAGGTGGTAATGTCCCACATGGCCTTCCTTCTCAGCAGAGAAGGCTAAGTGGCTCCATAGCATGTTGGATGTGCAGTCAAGGCCTAGTGGGCTTTGGGATAAGAGATGCCCTTGTGGTAGTATTAAAAATGGAAAAGCGATGACTAAAAACCTAATGAAATATGGAAAAAATGAGAAAAATAAGTTAAAATGTAATAAAAAAAGATAAAAGGAGAAAAAATTAAAACTTGAAAAGAAAAAACTTGTGAAAGCTAAAAACATAACTAGAAAAAATCGAATAGATCGAATGAAAGTGACCAAAATAAAAGAATAAAAGTAAAATGAAAGCTCAGTAATCAGAAAAATAATAATCTACAAGTTTGAAGTGATGTAAAACAAAAGAGGTAAGGAAAATTAATAAAATGGGAAATTTAAAAACATATTGAAAAGATAGAAAAACAAAAGAACTGAATGAAAAAGGATATACAAGAGAAAAATATAGAAATGAAAAGAATAAATTAAAAAGGAATAATATGACAAAACTAAAAAATAAAGAAAAAGATTAAATGTGAATATCAAGGAATACAGAAATGAGAAAAAATGGTAAATGGAAAATAAAGCAATAAAGAAAAGGATAAAGAAAAAAGATAAAAACATGAGATATAAATGAAAAAGGTAAATGAGAACAGCAAAAGGAGGAAATGGAAAATTAAGATTAAAATGGCAAAAGGTAAAAAATTGTAAGCAAGATAAATGCTATATATAAACACAAAACAATAAAGGGTCAAGAAAAAGGCAATAAACAATTAAAAAAGGATAAGAGCAGATATAAAATGACAAAAGTAAAATAATAGTAAAATGATAAAGAAAAAATACGTACATAGAAAAAGTAAAATGAAAAATTGAGGAATTAAAGGGAAAGGAAAATAAATGAAAAAATAACAAAGGAATGAAGGAAAACGAGGAAAAGTAGAAACAGAAAAGAGTAAGGACAAAATAAGAAAAGCTAATAATGAAATAGACACAAACCCCACAATTTGAAGAGAATACAAGCTAAGTTCGATCACAGTCTCTCAGATCGCTGAAACAGTTTCCTGAGCTAGAAGGACCACAAATTTAGGTTTCCAGGGACTTATACACGGGCTTGGAGCTCCAAACAATTGACTCTTTATGAGGTTGCCGCAAGAAATGGACCAGTCAAGACTGGGGATAATTCACTGTGCCTTCACTTTTTGGTCTCAAAAATACCCATTTTTTCAAAAAGAAAAATGTGTGTGTGTGTGTATTGTATATAGGGAGAGAATTCCACAGAGCTTTTCTTTCTTTTTTTTATTGATTTTCATATTTTTTATTGTTTTGAAAATATACATAACAAAACATGCCATTTCAACAATTTCTACATGTACATTTCAATTACATTGATTATATTCTTCAAGTTGTGCAAGCATTCTCGCTGTTATTTTCCAAATCATTCCACTACCTTTAACAGAAACTCAGTGCCCCTCATCAAAAACTCTTCCTTTTCCCCTCCTTGTCGCCCCTGGTAACCACTAATAACCTTTGTCTTGTGTATATTTGCTCATGTCCTGAATTATTTTGCTCAGGTTGGTGTTTTCAGGCTTCATGTTTTTGTATACATCAGGACTTCATTTTTTGCGGGGTGGGGGGCGGAGGTCTCTGATATTCTATTGGGAGTCCCTGGCTTGCAGCAACAGTTAAGTGCTCATCTACGAGGTTTCAGGTTCAAACCCACCCAGAGGCTTCTCACAAGACAGGCCCAGCGATCTGCTTCTGAAAAGTCACAGCCTTGAAAACCCTGTGGAGCAGTTCCGCTCCATTGTGTGTATGTAGAAGATTTTGTGTGTTCATCTCTTGGTGGACATTTTGCTTTCCATCTTTTGCCTATTGTGAAAAGTGCTACAGTGGATATTGTTGTACAGATTTCTGTTTACCTCCCTACCCTCACTTCTTCTGGAATTGGGATTGCTGGGTTGTATGCTAGTTCTAAGTTCAGTCTTTTGAGGAAATGCCAAACTCTTATCCATAGTTGCTGTTGTGTTGTTAGGTGCTGTCGAGTTGATTCTAACTCATAGTGACCCTAGGTACAACAGAACGAAACACTGGCCAGTCCTGTGCCATCCTTATAATCGTCGCTATGTTTGAGCCTGTTGTCGTAGCCACTGTGTCCATCTATCTTGTTGAGGGTCTTCCTCTTTTTCACTGACCCTCTACGTTACCAAGTGTCTTAGTTATCTAGTGCTTCTATAACAAATATTACAAGTAGATGACTTTACCAAACAAATTTATTCTCTCACAGTCTAGGAGACTAGAAATCCAAATTCAGGGCACCAGCTCCCTAGAAATACCTTCGTTCTCTGTTGCTTCTGGGGAAGGCCCTTGTCATCAATCTTCTCCTGGTCTAGGAGCTTCTCAGCACAATGTCCCTGGGTCCAAAGGTTGTGCTCTGCTTCTGGCACCTCTTTCCTGATGGTATGAGGTCCCTGTATCTCTCTGATTGCTTCTCTCTCCGTTTATGTCTTGGGATATAAAAGGTGATGCAGGCCACATCCCAGGGAAACTCCCCTTACATAGGATCAGGGTTGTGACCTGAGTAAAGGTGTTGCATCCTTTACAATTCAATCCATGACATTCCAGCCTCTGGCCCTCAAAAATCATGTCCTCACAACATGTAAAACACTTTCACCCCACCATATCATCCCAAAAGTCTTAAGTCAAGTCCAAATTGTATCCTGGGGAAAATTTTTTCTTCATCTGTGAAATCTAGAATACAAGTTATCTGCTTCCAAGCAGAATGGTGGAAGAGGCACAAGGTAGATATTTCCATTACAAATGGTAGAAACTGGAGAGAATCAGGGGATAACGGGCATCAAGAACAATTCACGTTAGCTCTCAAGGCTGGAAAATAACCCTCTGTTTTCTAAGACCACCTGGACAGTGGCCCTGTCCTCCAGACTCCGAGTGGTGGCCACACTTTCTGGATTCTGCACAGAGGCTCCTCAGCCCTAGATTTCAGCTCTACCTTCCAGGCCCACTGGGACAGCAATTCTGCTCCATCAGCTTTGGGCTGCTCCATTCTCCTAGTCCATCTTAGTGGCAGCTTCACCTGCTGTCCTTGACAGGCCCCATTCTTCTGCCCTTTGGGCGCAGCAGCCCTGCCCCCTCACCTTTGGGCTGTGGATCCATCCCCACCCTTCAGCAAAATTTTACTTGCATGTGATATTAATATTGTTTGATAATTTCCACATTCTGTTGGATCACCATTCTTTGGAATGGGCACAAATATGGATCTCTTCCAGTCAGTGGGCCAGGTAGCTGTCTTTCAAATTTCTTGGCAGAGGAGCGAGTACCTCCAGTGCTGCATCCATTTTGTTGAAACATCTCGGTTGGTATTCTGTCAATTTGTAGAGCCTTGGTTTTCACCAAGGTCTTCAGTACAACCTGTGTTTCAGCCCATTGTTGATGCCACTGTGTCAATCCCTCTTGCTGAGGGTCTTCCTCTTTTTTGCTGACCTTCTACTTTGCCAAACATGATGTCCTTCTCCAAGGATTGGTCCTTCCTGGTAACCTGTCCAAAGTAAGTGAGGCAAAGTCTTTCTATCCTCCCCTTTAAGGAGCATTCTGGCTATATGACATATTTGTCCATTCTGGCAGTCCATGGTATATTCAGTATTCTTCACCACAATTGAGGCGTCTGTAAAGACTTTAAGGATCCCTGGTGGTGCAGTAGTTAAGCATTCAGCTGCTAACCAAAATGTTCGCAGTTTGAATCCATCAGCCCCTCCATTGTGATAAGATGTGGTAGTTTGCTTTCATAAAGATTAAAGCCTTGGATACTGTGTGGGGCAGTTCTCCTCTGTTCTATGGCATCCTTATAAGTTGGAATCGACTAGACAGCAATGGGTAAAGGCTTTTAATCTGTGAGATTAAAATAAGAGTAAGAGAAACTAAGCTCAGATTCTGGCCAGTCCAAATTGGAACCTGAAGCCAAGCCACCCCTACTGAAGCAATGTGTGGGAGAGGAAGCCAAGGCTTGGTTGAGTTTGAATTCGGGTGTGGATCTGGAGGCTGACCTGAAATTAGATTCAGTGGGTGTGGAGGCACAGCCACCAGTCAGAGTGGGGGCATATGGAAGTCAGTTTATTAATGGAATGTTAGCATATGTCCATCTCACAGTGGGTCCAGTGGGCCCCCAAACTCATTCTGTAGTGATTTCCCCAGTTCCAGAATGTGTAATTGGAATAGACATAGTCAACATCTGGCAGAACCCACACACTAGATCCCTGACATGTGGAGTAAGGACTATTATGGTGGGAAAGGCTAAGTGGGAGCCATTAGAACTGCCCCTACCTGGGAAAATAGTAAACCAAAAGCAATACTGCATTCCTGGAAGGATTGTGATTACTGCCACCATTAAGGACTTGAAGGATGCAGGAGTGTTGATTCCCACCACATCCCCATTTGACTTGCCTATTTGGCCTGTGCAATAAACAGATGGATCTTGGAGAATGCCAGTGGATTATCAAAAACTTAAGTAGGAAGTGACTCCAGTTGCAGCTGCTGTTCCAGATGTGGTTTCATAGCTGGAGCAAATTAATGTCTCCTGGTACCTGGAATACAGCTATTGATCTGGCTAATGCCTTTTTCTCCATACTTGTTTCAAAGGACCCTTGGAAGAAGTTTGCCTTCAGGTGGCAAGGCCAGCAATATACATTCACTCTCCTACCTCTTTTTTTTATTTCTCCTACCTCAGAGGTATATCAACTCTCCAGTTTATGTCATAATTTAGTCCACAGGAATGTCATTACCACCAAGCAATGAGAGATAGGAGCAGAGTGCCCCCTTTACACCAGAGTCACTGTGCTGAGAGGCTCCTGGACCCAGGGGAAGATTGATGATAAGGACCTTCCCTAGAGCCAACAGAGAGAGAAAGCCTTCCCTTGGAGCTGGCACCCTGAATTCAGACTTCTGGCCTCCTAAGCTGTGAGAGAACACATTTCTGTCAGTTAAAACCATCTACACTTGTGGCATTTCTGTTATAGCAGCACTAGATGACTAAGACAGAATTCAAAAGCCAACCTTCTCTGAATAGAATATTTACACAATTACAGGTCTCCTGTTGCTGTATCTATCATTTTTGCATGTTAAAAAAAATTGCAGTGGTATTAAATTTTACTGCAAAATTTCTAAACACAAGTAAAAATGGTAATGTTGGAAATTTGTTATAATTCCATTGGCATATATATTTTATTACCACAGCAATTCTAAGACTCAAAAATAATTTTTATTTTACTAGTTTTATGTGTAGTATTTGGGGGAGGAATTAAGAGAAATGAGAGTTCAGAAATGAATAATCTAAAGCATGAGATCTCAAACTCTGTCATGAACCTGGGGCTTGAGTCATAAGACAGAAAAACAAACAGTGAATGAATATTCACATTCTCTTCCCTTCTCCAGGAATCCTGAGATTGGCCTGCATCTTGCCACTCAATCTTGACCTTTCTCTCCATTCAACTCATCACACTCTAACCAGAATATCCTTGCAAAAATGAATCAAATCACTCCCTCGTTTCCAATCCTTTCATGAATTCTCACTAGTTTTAGGAGAAATTCAAAATTCTGAATGCAGCTTATTGAGTCTTATGTTATCTGGCCCCTAAAACTTCAGTGCACTTGTTACTACTTTCCCCCCTCACTCTCTCAACTACAATCAAGTGAAACTGCAAATATCCTGTCGTCTCTACTATTCACTCATCCTAAATCCTCTCGCCCCAATCCCCACTGCTAACTACATTTTACCAATCTTTCAGGTCTCTGATCAAATGTAACTTCCTCAGAAATTATACTGAGGGGCCATTACTATACTTCCTCATGGCATCTGGGATTCTCTCTGTACTCCTTATCACAGGTCAAATAATTATTTGTGCAATCACACAGAGGTTTCCAATGGCGTATAGGGCTAATGTGCCTACAGATGCATTGTCATAGGCCCGTTTGTGATCTACGCAGCTTGTTGCCTCAACATCCATTAATCCCTCCTAGCTGCCCTCCCACCCACTTTCTGACATGGTCATTCCTATCTTGTCATGCCCTGTGTGGCTCTGCATGCAGATGGGCTGTTGTCTCCTCTCTGACCTGTGAGCACTAAATTCTATATTTGTTCTCTGGCCCTCCTGCCTGAGGTTCACTTCCTTGGGCGTACCTGACAGACCGTCTATGACACCCACAGACCTCTTTTGGATAAAAATTATAAGACAATTAGTGACGAGGATGGGATGGCCCACAGGACTGCTACTGGCCTACTCCTGGCTCACTAACTGGCTCCCCCAGGCTGACAACACTAGCTGGGTAGCTCTCCGTCTTCCTGGCATTTGTCTGAGCTCCTGGCAGCTGCTTTTTGTGGTCTCTTCTGGGTGCTGCCAAGGCTTCCCTCCCCAAAGTGTGGATTCCACAAGTTTGAGTCCTCCCTGGACTGCACTGACCAGCCCTAACCTGGCACAAGGAGGAAAGAAAGAAAAAATTCCCCCAGTGCTCCCCAGGAGGAACATCCTGGCTCTGAGTGCGATTGGCTGGATCAATAACAAAGGGTCCCTGCAAACTAGTTTAAATTAATTCCTATGAATGGGGTCAGGTGGTCGACAAGCCCCACCAGCGGACAGCTGCTCGGTCTAGGTGTGGTGTGACCCCAGTGATGGAGTAGAGTGGGAGTCTCTTCTCTGACATTGTCCCTTGAGTCCAGGGGTGGTGGCGGGACTGGTAGCCAGTGCGTAAGACTCCTTTCCCCTTAATTTATCCTCTGGCATCCTAATCAGTGAGAGGACATCCCCACCCCTGGGAAGTAAGTGTGCCTTCTAAGAGTCAATACTGCAGGGGTGTACAACCCCTCTGTTGCTGCATACCTTGCTTCTGTCGCTTTTTGTCTCCTGACCCCATTGTGGGTCTAACGGTTGGCATTTGGTGGAAAGGGACCTCGTGAGTCAATTTAAGGGCCAAGAACACTTTGTGCAGGCTCCTCTGGAAACTCCTGAGGAAATCAGTAAACTGCGAAAGAAATGCGGAGCTCCTATATGATGAACTGAGGCCTATCAACATGCCAAAGAGCTGGTTCTCTGCTCTTGCAGACTAGAGGCCCTGGCCCCAAAGACAACCTTGTCGCCATATTGTTAGTGGAGTCTGAACTCAGCCCCGATGACGCAAATTGGAGGGAAAAAACAAACAGCTGCCTATGATCAGAGCCACGAGGGACCACCAGAAATTTACTCGGAAAACACCTACAGGGAAAAAGGTTGGGGACAAGCAAGAGATTGAAAACCTTAAGAGTTAAGTAGTAAGATTTTACTGGGCTAAAAATACAACCTATTAAAAGATTTTGTTCAAAAAGATTAATGAAAAGGGAGCCTCCTGTTCCAGCAGGCTATCCTGGAAAAGAAAATCCCACTCTAGAGAAGGGGCAGAGCCTAAATGAAAACCTGAGAAGGGAAAAAACGGTTAAAAGGTAAGAGGCAGCAGCTACTAATGACAGGTAGTTTGAATTTAGAGTAGAATATTTACACAGTTACAGGCCTCCTGTTGCTATATTTATCATTTTTTGTGTGTTTAAAAAATTTCAGTAGTATTACATTTTATTGCTAAAATTTCTAAGCACAAGTAAAAATACTAATGTTCAAAGTTTGTTATAATTCCATTGGCGTATATATCTTATTGCTATAATTGTTGTAAGACACAAAAATATTTTTAATTGTGTTAGTATCATGTGTAGAAATACAGGAAGGAATTTAAGAGAAGTAAGAGTCCAGAAACGAATCATCCATAGCAAGAGAACCTGTCATGAACTTGGGGTTTGAGTTATAGGACAGAAAAACAATCACTGCATTCTCTTCCCCTCTTCCAACTATTTCAGTTTTGGCTTGCATTTCTAGCCACATCAATCTTGACCTCGCTCTCCATTTAATTCCCCACGCTCTCACCAGGATATCCTTGCAAAAATACATAAAAGATCAAATCACTCCCTTGTTTACAATCCTTTCACGAATTTAGTTTTAGGAGAAGCTCAAGATTCTCAACGTGGAACCTTATCAAAACCCAAACCAGAGAGGAAAGAAAGTTAAAAGCCAAGCAGCAGCAGGGACTGATGAAAGATAGTTTGGATTTGGAGTGACCACTCTTCCACCCCTGCCACTCTGCTAGTTGTGGCTCTGCTACAAGAAAAGCCTACTCCTCAGGGTTCTAGGGAAAACACCCATGCCACCCTGTGGCCCAGCAGAGGAAGGAATTCAACTCAACTTAAGCCCAGGGTTCTTAAACCATGAACCATTGCCATGGGGGAGATCCATAAGCCCGACTATACTGATGAGAACCTCTCTAGAAGAAAAAAGAATATTATAAATATGGCAGGAGAAAGAGAAAGAGCCCCTCCCATAGCATATCTAGTGACAGAATAAAAGAGAAAAAAATCTGAATACAAAAACAAGGGGAGGAAATCTGACGTATGTATATATATACATATATATACATGATGTAAATTAAAACAAAAGGTCATGATTTGATCCACTCAGATAGCCAAAATTGATGAAAATATTTTTCTTATTATATTATTGTTGTTAAGATAATTTATACAGCAAAAGAAAAAAAGGTACTGATTGGCTCTTGTGCCTCTACGATGTAACTTCTAAATTAACTTCAGTATCTGCCAAAAAACACCAATTGAAAACCATCTTGAATTAATACTGGGACTGAAATTACAGTTATTCCTGGGAATCCTGCTAAGTTTAAACATGGTATCCTCTATAATCTAGGGGAGTTACTGAATATAAAATGAAGAAGAAACAAATATGCCTCATCTTAATCATCAAAATTGTTGCCTTGCCTAAACTTCCTGGAGTCATAGCACTTATTGCCCTAAAATATCCCATAGTTGGCATGGACACTCGGATGCAATAAGTAATAAATGACATGAAATTAAGTCTCTTGACATGTACAAATTGTCTTGACAAAATGGGACCCCACAGACCCTCGGTTGTAATAAGATGGCCAATATGTGTTAAAACATGGCCTTCAAGGATTAAAACTTATCATATGATCTAATTAGTAAAGGGGTGATTATCCTCACTGCCTAGCAACCCAGTTTTGCCCATTCATAAACCTAGAAAGAAGTAACTGGCCCCTCACAGTGGGTTACTGAAATCTTAATGCTGTGGTCCCGATTCCTAATACCTGATATTATTAAAATTTTTTCTCCATCCAATCAGCAACCAGTAAATATTTCTCTTTTATGATTTTAACTAATATATTCTATCCAGTGCCTATTTCAACAGCTTCTCGGCCTTCGCCTCTGAAAGGACACCTTTGCCACACCATACACAGGGCACCTCAGCAGCCTTGCCATGGCACACAGTCTTTGCAGACAAGATTTTAACTGCACCCGCTTTCTCTAGGAGCACAGGTGTGACATTGTATTAACGATAGCCTCCCCTGAGGAGATGCATTTAACACACTAATTAAGAACATGTAAATCCAATATCTTTTTGTCCTTTTTTGAGTTCTGAAGGCAACATATTGCTCGTTTACAATGTTTACTTGAACTCACAGATGCTGCTATTTACAAAGCAGCCCACCTTGAATGGGGCTCCTCCAACAGAAGGCTCTAAACCCTGTCCAAATTAAAACCCATAGACACTCCAGCTAGTGCCCACAGATAATCCATCTCTGTAGAGCTTTAACAACTTCCTTTCATGCCTCTTGGAGTCTCTGGACCACCTATCATGGCCATAAGTTGCCCATGAGTTCCTGATTCAAGAAACTGTCCTGGATCCCATGCCATGTACCATTAGAGCAACAACTGCTGACTGCATTCTGGGCTTTCTTGGAAACAGAGGTTCTCACACAACCTGAGGCTGTGGCTCTGCATGCTCATCTGACCATTATGCCTGAGATCATGGAAACAGCACCCCACAAGCTTGGCATGGTGGCCAAGACTTCCTTGAAACAGGATGGAGCCAAACCTGGGCTCTCTGGCATATTCAACCTGCAGGATGGGGAGGCCTCCCCTGACCTCAGTCCCTTGCCAGATGCCATGTTATTGGAGGAGGCCTCCCCTCCCCCAGATGCCTTGGCTACCTGGGGGGCCCCTTGGGATTAACTGACTGAACAGCAATGGGAGTTCATAGACGGTACAGATGGTACCATTCCCACACACGTGATATACAGCTTGATGGAATGGTGCTGTTTTCCATTCCTTAATCAGGATGTTCCTGATCAAGAACGAGACCCAGGGGTCAGCACAATTGGCCAAACTTTAGGAAATCATCTTAGCACTGGATGCCCTGGCCAACAGATGGCCCCGTGTACATATTTTCTACAAATCCTTAGGTCACAGCCTGGGAGTTGTTTTCTTCAGGTTAAAAATCTCTGGGGATGTCTTGCCTCACAGATATCTGAAATATAAATCAAGGTCACACATATCTATATAAACAAAGACCACAATACAAAGACTCATCAGGACACTCCTGCTCTTCAGAGTGCCAGACTGATAGTAACCAAGGCACACATATCACTTCTCAAAATATACAGTGCTGGGCTCTTGAAAGGGGGCATGCTGTGGAACTTTGATCTCCCTGATCAGTCCCAGACAGTCAGTGTTTTAAGAGACAAAATGGTGTCCTCTTACAACTCCTGTGTAATTTACAAAATGACAAATGGATCTCTAAAAGGGTCTCCTTTCTGCCTCAGGTTTTATTTTCTTAATTCAAGGCCCTTTGGCTGACTCACACTTCACAAAAACTTTAAAAAACCTTTCTATAGCCTCTTCTTGTATTTCAGTGGGGGCGTATCTCACTTCTAAAGGTACAAACTCACCATACATGAGGCCAGGTTATTGATTTCAGATCTTTGTTTTTTTTTTTTTTTAACATAGGTATTTATTGCTATAAATTTCTCTCAGTTACTGCCTTGGCTGTATCCCATAGATTTTGGTATGTTGCTTTTCATTCTCCTTTGACTCCAAGTATTTTTCTAGTTCTCTCTTGGCTTCATCTTTGATCCATTGATCATTTGTTGTTGTTAGGTGCCCGTCGAGTTGGTTCTGACTCACAGCGACCCTATGTACAACAGAACGAAACACTGCCTGGTCCTGCACCATCCACACAACAGTTGCTATATTTGAGCCAAATCGATGCAGCCACTGTGTCAATCCATCTCATCAAGGGTCTTCATTTTTTTCTCTGACCTTACCAAGCATGATGTCCCTCTCCAGAGACTGATCCCTCCTGATAAAATGTCCAAAGTACAAGAGACAGTCTCACCATCCTTGCTTCCAAGGAGCACTCTGGCTGCACTTCTTCCAGGGCAGACTTATTCATTCTCCTGGCAGTCCATGGTATATTTAGTATTCTTTGCCAACATCATAATTCAAAGGCATCAATTCTTCTTTGGTCTTCTTTATTCATAATACGGCTTTCACACTGCGTATGAGACAACTGAAAATATCGTGCTTGGGTAAGGCACACCTTAGTCCTCAAAGTAACATCTTTGCTTTTTAACACTTTGAAGAGGTCTTTTGCAGCAGATTTGCCCAATGCAATGCATCCTTTGATTTTTTGACTGCTGCTTCCACGGTTGTTGATTGTGGATCCAAGTAAAATGAAGTCCTTGACAACTTCAATCTTTTCTCCATTTCTCATTATCTTGTTTATCGGTCCACTTGTGAGGATTTTTGTTTTCCTTATGTTGAGGTGCAATCCATACTGAAGGCTGTGGTCTTTGATCTTCATCAGTGTTTCAAGTCCTCTTCACTTTCAGCAAGCAAGGTTGTGTCATCTGCATAATGCAGGTTGTTAATGGACTGTGAAAATTGGAAACAAAAAAGAGGGATCCGTTGTTGGAAAATATGATCTTTGTGATAGAAATGATGCCAGAGATGGCGTGATAGATTTTTGCAAGACCAATAACTTCTTCATGGCAAATACCTTTTTTCAACAACATAAATGGTGACTATTCACATGGACCTCGTCTGATGGAATACACAGGAATCAAATCGACTATGTCTGTAGAAAGACACTATGGAAAAGCTCAATATCATCAGTCAGACCAATGTCAGGGGACTAAGAGTAGAATAGATCATTAATTACTCATATACAAGTTCAAGTTGAAGAAAATTAGAACAGGTCAGTGAGAGACAAATTATGACCTTGAGTATATGTCACCTGAAATTAGACACCATCTCAAGAATAGATTTAATCCATTGAACACTGATGACTGAAGACCAGATGAGTTGTGGAATGACATCAAGAACATCATACATGAAGAAAGCAAGAGGTCATTAAAAAGACAGGAAAGAAAGAAAAGACCAAAGTGGATATCAGAAGACACTCTGAACTTGCTCTCGAGTGTAGAACAGCTAAAGTGAATGGAAGAAATGATGAAGTAAAAGAGCTGAACAGAAGATTTCAAAGGGTGGCTCGAGAAGACAAAGTAAAGCATTATAAGGAAAAATGCAAAGACCTGGAGCTAGAAAACCAAAAGGGAAGAATACACTCTACATTTCTCAAGCTGAAAGAAGTGAAGAAAAAATCCAAGTCTTGACTTGCAATATTGAAGAATTCTATGGGTAAAGTAGAAGCAACAATGGGAGACTGTGTTTCACATACTTTGGACATGTTATCAGGACAGATCAGTCCCTGGAGAAGGACATCATGCTTTGTAAAGTAGAGGGTCAGTGAAAAAGACAAGATCCTCAACGAGATGGTTTTGAAATAGTGGCTGCAACAATGCACTCAAGCATAACAACAATTGTGAGGAAGGTGCAGAACTGGACAGTGTTTTGTTCCGTTGTACATAGGGTAGCCAAGAGTCAGA
Source organism: Elephas maximus indicus (assembly GCF_024166365.1). Classification (NCBI taxonomy): domain Eukaryota; kingdom Metazoa; phylum Chordata; class Mammalia; order Proboscidea; family Elephantidae; genus Elephas; species Elephas maximus. Next base: position 16,909,754 of record NC_064821.1, read on the forward strand.
ACTGACTTGACAGCACCTAACAACAACAACGATGGGGAAAATATTAAATGATGCAGGAAGTATCTAAAGAAGATACAAGGAATACACAGAGTCACTGTAACAACAACAACAAAAAAAATTGACATTCAAACATTTCAGGAGGAAGCGCATGATCAAGGACCAATGGTGCTGAAGGAAGAAGTCCAAGCTGCACTGAGGACATTGGTGAAAAACCAGGTTACAGAAATTGATGGAATACCAATTAATGTTTCAACAAAGGGGTATAGTGCAAGAGGTGCTCACTCGTCTAAGCCAAGAAATTTGGAAGACGGCTACCCTATCAATGGACTGGAAAAGATGCATGTTTGTGCCCTTTCCCAACAAGGATGATCCAACAGAATGTGGACATAAACAATATCATTAATATAACACACAAGTAAAATTTTGCTGAAGTTCATTCAAATGCAGTTACAGCAATACATGGACAGGGTACTGCCAGAAATTCAAGCCAAATTCACAAGAGGATGTGGAACCAGGGATATCATTGCTGATGTCAGTTCAGTCCTGGCCGAAAGCAGAGAACACCAGATAGATGTTTACCTGTGTTTTATTGACTGTGTTAAGGCATTTGTCTATGTGGATCATAACAAATTATGGATAACACTGCAGAGAATGAGAATTCTGGAACACTTAATTGTGCTCATGAGGAATCTGTACATGGATCAAGAGGCAATCATTCAAACAGAACAAGGGAATACCGCATGGTTTAAAGTCAGGAAAGGTGTGTGTCAGGGTATCCTTTCATCATACCTATTCAATCTGTTTGCTGAGCAAATAATCCCAGAAGCTGGGCTATATGAAGAAGAAGGGGGCGTCAGGATCAGAGGAAGACTCATTAACAACCTGTGTTATGCAGATAGCACAACCTTGCTTGCTGAAGGTGAAGAGGACTTGAAGCACTTACTGATGAAGGTTGAAGACTACAGCCTTCAGTATGGATTACACCTCAACATAAAGAAAACAAAAATCCTCAAGAATGGACCAATAAACAACATTATGATAAATGCAGAAAAGATTGAGGTTGTCAATGGTTTCATTTTACTTGGATCCATAATTAACAGCCATGGAAGCAGCAGTCGAGAAATCAAAAGATGCATTGCATTGGGCAAATCGACTGCCAGAGACATCTTTAAAGTGTTAAAAAGCAAATATGTCGCCTCGAGGACTAAGGTGCACCTGGCTCAAGCCATGGTGTTTTCAACTGCCTCATATGCATACGAAAGCTGGACAACGAATATGGAAGACTGAAGAATTGACAGTTTTGAATTGTGGTGTTGGAGAAGAGTATTGAATATACCACGGACTGCCAAAAGAACAACAACAACAAAAAATCTGTCTTGGAAGAAGCACAACCAGAGTGCTTCTTAGAAGCAAGGATGGTGAGGCTTTCTCTCACATTCTTTGGATATTTTATCAGAAGAGACTGAACCCTGGAGAAGGGCATCATGCTTGATCAAGTAGAGGCCCAGTGAAAAAAGGAAGACCCTCAATGAGATGGATTGACACAGTGGCTGCAACCGTGGGATCAAGCCTAGCAACAAATGTGAGGATGGCGCAGGGCCGGGCAGTGTTTCGTTCTGTTGTACATAGGGTTGCCATGAGTCAGAACCGCCTCGACAGAACCTAAGAACAATGGGGAACAACAGTGATAAAAATATACTATTGAATACTTTGAAAATGCCAGATTATAAGGTGAAAATGACCAACTTCAAAATTCCATAGGATCCAACCTAATAGAAAAACATCAAAGAAAAGGTTAAATACAGAATTCAGGATGGTAGTTACCACTAGACACAGGAAGGGTGATGTGATTAGCTGTTCTAATGGTATCTACGTGATGGTAATGCTTTCTTTCTTAACCCAGTGATGAGCATATGTGTTTTTACTAGATTACTACACTGTAAGAACTACAGATACATTTTATATACTACATTATACATGTTTTTTTTATTAAAATAAACAACAAAACTTACACCATCTCAATAATTTCTGTATGTACAGTTCAGTGACATTGATTACATCTTTCAAGTTGTGCAACCATTCTCCGTATCCTTTTCCAGTTTATTCCACCACCTTTAACATAAACTTAACAGGCCCCTAAGCAAAACTTTCCCCTTCCCCTCCATGTCTGGTATCAACTAATAATTCTTCCTTTTCTGTATATTTGCTTATTTCATATACATGAGATCATACAATATTTGTCTTTTTACAACTCACTTATTCCGCTCAACATGATGTTTTCAAGATTCATCCATGTAATGGCATGCGTCAAATCTTCATTTCTCTTTATGGCTGAGTCATAATCCACTTTATGGGTATACCACATTTTGTTTATCCATTTGTCTGTTGATGGAGGTTTTGTTTTTTTCCACCTTTTGGCTATTGTGAAAAGTGCTGAAATGAACCTTGGTGTACAGTTTATATAGATATTATACAAAGTAAAGTTGAGGAAAGTCCTTTTATATTCTATATTATAAATACATTCTCCTATGTTCTTCTAATATTAGCACCTCCCTTCTCAGACCTCAGAGTTCATAAGAATTTCCAGAAGTGTTTATTTCATCATCTCATCCTTCAGGCATCTCCCCAGAAATTCAAAGTCAGTATTTTTTGGATAACGTCCATGACCCTGCAGTATGAACAAGGGTCTCAGGTGATGCATGCCTGAAGGTGCTCTGTGGATGTCAACGGAGGGAGGTCTACACTAGAAGATACCTTGAGTCAGGGTAGGGATTAGTCCTCCAGCTTGCTAAAAACAATCTCCCTCCTTCACCCCAGTGATGACCAGAATAGAAGGCTCTCAAGGGCTTCTTGATTCTCCTGCGAGACCTTCATTATTCTCCTCCCACACCCTTAGAGATGATTCTCACTGATGGCCCCCCTTTGTGTGTGTGTGTGTGTGTTTGTGGAAAATGTGGTCCCCCTAGCCCTACCAACTTCTCTTTTCTCCCACCATATTTACAACTCCTTTTCAAAGTAAAGTTCTTCTTCATAGAAAAACTGTTTTCTTCCCAAAGAAACATTAAAAGGTTTTCTTGAGAGACCTAAGACTACAGCCAACCCTCTAAGACATCAGCGATTTGTTATTATTCAACTATGTTTCTGTGTGTGGCTTCCACATGAGTAAGAAACACAGCAAGATGTGGTGACTAAGTAGAAAAGAAAAAACTCAGATGTATTCTTATCAATAAATCAGCGAGAAGGAATCAAAGCAAAAAACTACAAGAGAAATGTTATCAAGCTTTAAGTACAAGAGAAAGGTTATCAAACTTTGCAATACCTACCCTACTCACTTGATTATGTTACTCAGATTTTGTTGTTGTTTCTGTTAGGTACATTCGAGTTGGTTCTGACTCATAGCAACCCTCTGTTCAACAGAACAAAACACTGCCCAGTCCTGAGCCATCCTCAAGATCATTGCTATGCTTGAGGCCATTGTTGCAGCCACTGTGCCAATCCATCTCATTAAGGGTCTTCCTCCCTCTCACTGGCCCTCTACTTTACCAACCGTGATGTCCTTGCCAATAACAGGTACAAAGTATGTGAGATGAAGTCTCACCACCCTCAATTCTAAGGAACATTCTGGCTGTGCTTCTTCCAAGACAGATTTGTTCCTTCTTTTGGCAGTCCATGGTATATTCAACATTCCTCGCCAACACCATAACTCAAAGGCATTAATTCTTCAGTCTTCCTTATTCAGTGTTCAGCTTTTGCATGCATATGAGGTGATTGAAAACACTATGGCTTGGGTCAGGTGCACCTTAGTCCTTAAAGTGATATCTTTGCTTTTTAACACTTTAAACAGGTCCTTTGCAGCACATTTGCCCAATGCAAAGTGTCTTCTCATTTCTTGACTGCTTCTTCCATGGGTGTTCATTGTGGATTCAAGTAAAATGAAATCCTTGACAACCTCAAACTTTTCTCCATTTGTCATGATGTTGTTTATTGTTACCTTTGTGAGGATTTTTGTTTTCTTTTTGTTGAGATGTAATCCATGCTGAAGCCTGTAGCCTTTGATCTTCCTCAGTGCTTCAAGTCCTTTTCATTTTAAAAAAACAAGGTTGTGTCACCCCTGCATATCGCAGGCTCTTAAAGAGACTTCCTCCAATCCTGATGCCCAGTTCTTCATATAGTCCAACTTCTTGGACTATTTGCTCAGCGTACAGATCGAATAAGTATAATGAAAAGATATAACCCTCATGCCCACCTTTCCTGACTTTAAAGCTTGAAGTATCCCCTTGTTATGTTTGAATTACTTCCTCTTGATACATGTACAGGTTCCTCATCACCACAATTAAGTGTCCTGAAATTCCAGTTCTTCACAATGTTTTCAATAATGTGTGATGATCCACACAATAGAACGCCTTTGCCTAGTCCATAAAACACAGGTAAACCTCCTTAGGATATTCTCTGCTTTCAGCCAGGATCCATTTGACATCAGCAATGACATCCCCAGGTCTATGTCCTCTTCTGCATCCAGCCTGAATTTCCGGCAGTTCCCTGTCAATATACTGGTGTAGCTGCTTTTGAATGATCTTCAGCAAAATTCTACTTATGTGTGATATTAATGACATTGTTCGATAATTTCCGCATTCTGTGAGATCACCTTTCTTGGGAATAGGCATAAATATGGATCTCTTCCAGGCGGTTGGCCAGGTAGCTGTCCTCCAAATTTCTCGGTGTAGACGAGTGAGCACTTTCACCACTGCATCCATGTGTTGAAACATCTCAGCTGGTATTCCGTCAGTTCCTGGAGCCTTGATTTTCACCAGTGCCTTCAGTGCTGCTTGAACTCTTCCTTCAGTATCATCGATTCTTATTAAGAAACTGTGGTTATTCAGATTAGAGGAATAAAAGCTGCTGAGAATTATTACAATGAGGGTAAACAAATACAACCACTGGAGCAAGTGGCAAAAATATGAGAGCCAAATGATTAGAATACTTATGAATATAGACAAGACATGGACTACAATGACTATTTAAAGTTTTACTGAACATTTACCACTGTGCCAGGCATTTTTGGTAGGTACTCCTTTTGGTCATAGTGGTTAACACCCCAGCAGGAATTATACTTCAAATCGTCAGTCTAAGGTTCTCATGGTAATCTTCCCCCCACCCCCACACCAGGAATTAGGTTAAAAAGGGGCCTGTGGTTCTACTCTCAGTACTGAGACGGGAAGGAACGTCACTTGATGATACTGATGCTGCTTCGAACAAATATGGCTTACCAGTGATATGTCTCAGTGATTACTAAATTGGGACATGAAAAAAGAGCTCTCTTGCCTCACAGGCAGGCTAAGTCTGGATTTCCAATCGTATTTCTCTATTCATAGAATCAGGCTGAATCGAGTGTCTAGCTATGACCACAACTCTGTTTACATAATTTCCCTGCCCTATCCACGTTCTCCTGTTTTCATTCTTTCCTAGACCACTGCCCCAAAAATCATGTAATAAGAACACCTGCCTCAGGCTCTGCTTTTATGGCACCTGACAAAAAAACTGAGCTTAGAGAGTTTACCAAACAGCACAGAGCTACATAAAGAGAAAAACCAAGTTTCAACTCCAAGTTGAAATGTGTTGTTGTTGTTAGGTGCCATCAAGTCAGTTATGCACAATAAATAAAATACTGCCTGGTCCTGCACCATCATCACAATTATTGCTATGTTTGAGCCCACTCTTGTAGCCACTGTGTAAATCCATCTCATTGAAGGTGTTCCTCTTTTTCACAGACCCTATTGGAAACCCTGGTGGCATAGAAGGTAAGTGCTATGGCTGCACTTCTTCCAAACAGATTTGTTCATTTTCTGGCAGTCCATGGCGTATTCAATATTCTTCACCATCACCACAATTCAAAGGCATCAATTCTTTTTCACTTTTCCTTATTTATTGTCCAGCTCTGCCATGCATATGAGGTGATTGAAAATACTCTAGCTTGGATGAGGTATACCTTAGTCCTCAAAGTGACATCTTTGCTTTTTAACACTTTAAAGAAGTCTTTTATAGCCGATTTCCCCAATGCAATATGTCATTTGGTTTCATGACCGCTGCTTCCATAGGCATTGATTGTGGATCCAAGTAAAATGAAATTATTGACAACTTCAGTATTTTCTCACTCATCATGAATAAGTTGAAATGTACCTAGCTATTATATTATCTAATCATTTTAGAAGAACTTGCTCATGAAACAGTAAGGCATCCTTGATCAGCAGCATTCCTTCCACTTTGACCCATCCTAGAGTCCCAAGCCCAAAAACAGGTGACACAATCACTAAAATGATAGTATTCTACTGATGAATGTCCTCAAGGGTCCCCTTATGTCTGTGTTCCTCAGGCTGTAGATAAAGGGATTCATCATTTGAGGGACCACACTGTACATCACTGAAGCTACTGCTATCTTCCTGGGAGAATGTGTAAATGCAGAACTGATGTACACACCAAAGATTGTTCCATAGAATAAGGACACAACTGAAAGGTGAGACCCGCAGGTGGAAAAAGCTTTATATTTTGCACCCACTGATGGCATTCTCAAAACAGAGGAGAAAATCTGAGTGTAAGAGAAAATGATTCCAGAGAGAGGAACACCACCCCATACAGTAGCCACAAAATACACTAGGATGTAATTGATGTGGGTATCAGAACAGGCGAGCTTGAGAATCTGAGCAAGTTCACAGAAGAAATGAGGGATTTCCAGGTCTATGCAGAAGGACAAATGCAGCACCATCAGACTGTGAAGGAGGGCATTCACAATGCTAGTTAGTAAGGAGAGTAGGGAGAGCAAGCCACAGCAGTGGAGGTTCATGATGATGGTGTACCTCAGTGGGTGGCAGATGGCCACATAGCGGTCATAGGCCATTACTGCAAGGAGACAATTTTCCAAACCAGTAAATATCATTACAAAACAGACCTGGGTCAGGCAGCCTGCATAAGTGACGATTTGATTCTGTGCTTGGATGTTCACCAGCATGTTCGGGATTGTGGTTGTGCTGAAACAGATATCAACGAAGGAGAGATTGGAAAGAAAGAAGTACATGGCGTTGTGGAGGTGGGAGTCAGAGATGACAACCAGGACAATGAGTAGGTTTCCCAGGAGGGTGGCCAGGTACATAGATAGAAACAAACTGAATAAGACAGGCTGCAGTTCTGGATCCTCTGTAAGTCCCAGAAGAAGAAATTCTGAAACATCTGTTTGGTTTCTAGGTTCCATATTGTTGGTGAATCTGATGGAAAAGATGGGATGACAGATAATCAAATGTGTGGCTCCTGGATGCCCAGCAAGAGCATCACCTGGGATCTTTTTAGAAATATGAGTTTTTCAAACTCACTCTGGACTTACTGATGATAAACTCTGGGATGAAGTTCAGCTGTTTGTGTTTCAACAAGACTTCCATGCATTTTGATGTATGCTAAAGTTTGAAAACCACCCCTGGTACAGTGTTCAGCATACAGGGCCTCACAATGACATGTCCTATTGTGATTGTGTGTGTGTGTGTTATGGATTAAATCATATTCCCCCAAAAATGTGTGTATCAATTTGGCTGGGCCATAATTTCCAGTATTGTGTGATTTCCCTATATATTGTAAATCCTGCCTCTATGATGGTAATGAAGGTGGGTGGGTGGCACTTGTGTCAGTGAGGCAGGACTCAACCTAAAGACTGGATTGTGTCTTAAGGTAATTTCTTGAGATATAAAAGAGAGAAGCAAGCAGAGAGACAGGAGGACCTCACACCACCAAGAAAGCAGTGCTGGGAGCAGAGTGCGTCCTTTGGACCCAGGGTACCTGGGCAAAGAAGCTCCTAGTCTGGGGGAATATTGATGAGAAGGTTGACAGAGGGAGAAAGGCTTCCCCTGGAGCAGACACCCTGAATTTGAACTTTTAGCCTACTTTACTGTGAAGAAATAAAATTCTCTTTGTTAAAGCCATCCACTTATGGTATTTCTCTTATAGCAGCACTAGATGACGAAGACAGTGTGTGTGGCATGAACAATAGCACCTGGCATCTTTTACTTCTGGTACAGTGCTCAGCATATGGGGCCCTCACAATGACATGTCCTGTTGTGATTGTACGTGTGTGTGTGTGTCATGAACAATAGTACCAGGCATCTTTTACTCGTAGGACAGAAGTGGTGAACAGTGCAGTTGAGGGAAGACAAAATGAGAGAACATTCCTAGCATAATAAATGCTAACTTCAGGGAAGAATTTATATGGGAATCTTGCTCATGTAGAGAAGCAGAAGGAAGAAACACCCTAAATGAACATCAGTGATATCAATATTATTTTGGTATGGATGGGATGATGAAATATATAGCAATGAAAAAGAATAAATTAGGTGTAGATCAATCAACACACATAATGAAATCCTTGCAGAGGAAAAAAAAATTGTATGACAAGAAGTCTACAGCATGAATTTTTTTTATTATTTTTTAAAATCTACTCGAGTGTCACGGATTGAAATGTGTTCCCAAAAATTATGTGTCAACTTGGTTAGGCCATGATTCCCAGTATTGTATGATTGTCTACCATATTGTCATTTGATGTGATTTCCTTATGTGTTATAATGTCTATCACTATGATGTTAATGAAATGAATTAGTGGCAGTTATTTTTTTATATCAATGAGATCTACAAGATTAGATAATGTTTTAAGCCAATCTCTTTTGAGATATAAAAGAGAGAAGGAAGCAGAGAGACAAGGGGACCTCATATCACCAAGAAAGCAGCACCAGGAGCAAAGCGCATCCTTTGGACCCAGGGTCCCTGAGTCTGAGATGCTCATCCATCAGGGGAAGATTAATGACAAGGACCTTCCTCCAGAGCTGACCGAGAGAGAAAGCCTTCCTGTGGAGCTGGTGCCCTGAATATGGACTTGTATCCTACTAGACTGTGAAAGAATAAACTTCTCCTTGTTTAAGGCATTCACTTGTTATATTTGTTATAGCAGCACTAGATGACTGAGACACCTAGTGAGTTTTTTTTTTTTTTTAATGGATAATTCAAGCACAATGAAAAATACAGAGAATAACAATGAAGGGTTGGGCACCTACCAGTCCACCGGTAATTCCCACACGTCACCACCCTTGCTTTAGATATTTTTATTGCACAAAATAATGCAGGAATATTTGAGGCTCCCCACATCATGTATTTTGTACAATATTGATTCTTTTCCTTCTCCAGGGCTAAACACTACATTAACTTGATTGACCTTATTCCTCTGCACTTTTTACTACATGTAGTATAATTCTTCCATAGACTTGCACAGTTTGTGTTTTTTAAAGTTTTATATAAACAGAATTGTACTGTATATGTCATTTTACATTTGGCTTTCTTGGTATGTTTTTTTAATGAATGTTGATACCTTTAATTGTGCTTCATTAATTTTAACTACAATAGGGTATTCCACTATATTATTACACCACAATATATTTCTTCATTCTCTAGTTGACAGTTATTTTGCTAATTGCTCTCTAACTCTCTGTCTACCCATCTACTGCCTTATGTATATATATATAACCCAGTGATGTCGATTCAGTTCTGACTCATAGTGATGCACTCGGTTTGGTTTATATGTATATAACATATATATATGCGTGTGTGTGTGTGTGTCTATGTGCATGTGTGTGTGTGTGTATGTACGTACATATACAGAGAGAGAGAAATATACATGTAGAATATAAAACCATGACTGGGGGATAACATAACATCCAAGATGCTGCTGATTCTGGGAGGAAAAGAGAGCAACAGAGAGGATTACAAAGGAGATGTTTTCTGTATACATATTATTTTGTCACTTAAAAAAAATACTTGAAGCTGCTACAGCAGAACATCAACAATGTGAATTCTGGAAGGTGTAACAGGTGTTTTTGTTTGTTTGGTTGGTTGTTTCATTATACTGCCTGTAGTATTCTAATTTCAAATATTTGTTAGTTTTATAAAGAGAAACAAATAACCTAGCGAGGCAGCCTGCTAAGTCTGCCTGGATCTTTGCTTCTTCCCCCAGAGCTCTCAGAGCCTGGCACCAGGGATAATACCATAACTTTCCTAAAGATGGTATATCAAGTACCAGGGATAGGAAGATAAAGTGAAGCTCAACAACTCTCCTCACCACCACCAGCACAAGAATACGAGTAAATGTAAGGGAATTTTCTAATACTCAACGTTTGAGAAGGGGTAGTTTTCTGCACAGAAAGAATTTGATCCTTGCCATTGTAGAGACACAGTAAGAGACTAGCTGAGTAAGTACTGTCTGATTCGGGTACAAGGAAGCATGTCAGGAAGATGGGAGAAAGGTAGGAGTCCATAGGTGACTTGGTTCTAATCATTTCATGCATGTACTGTCTTCACACCTTCCCCTGGATGAAGCTACAGAGAAACGTTTCTCCTCATTTCCAAACATTAACTAAGGGATTTAGGTTACCTGGCTGGCATCACTGAGGAATGATGCTTCACATCTGCCCTGGATGTTGGATGATGTAGCCAGAAGGTCAGTACTCAGGAAAGGCAGAGGTACCAAGGGAGGCACCAGGCTCCTGGCATGAGAACCATCTCTGAATGGAGTCTCAGGTGCATTGCTTTTTGGCTGGAGAAGGACTTTTGAGTGAAGTGGTCACAGGTAGACTACTTACAGCCTCTGTGTCTCTAGGGACTCAATATCCAAAGCTCCTCATTAACGAAACCCTTTTATTATCATTCTATTCCCAGGGTAGTGTAAATCCTGAAAGACCAAGCCAATGCAAACCAAGCGAATCTACTGCAGACAAGTCAATTCCAACTCATAGCAACCCTGTAGGACAGAGTAGAATTGCCCCACAGGGTTTCCAAGGCTGTGATCTTTCAGGGAGCAGACCGCCACATCTTTCTCCTGTATAGCAGCTGGTTGGTGTGAATATCAACTTTTCTGTTAGCAGCTGAGCACTTAACCATTGAACCCTCAGGGCTCCCTGACCAAGAAAATGTTGCAGATGTTGTTAGGTGCTGTCGAGTTGGTTCCACCTCACAGCGACCCTATGCAAAACAGAACGAAACACTGCTGGTCCTGAACCATCCTTATGATCGTCGTTATGCTTTAGCTTGTTGTTGCAGCCACTGTGTCAATCCAACTCATTGAGGGTCTTCTTCTTTTCCACTGACCCTGTACTCTGCCAAGCATGATGTCCTCCTCCAGGGACTGATCCCTCCTGACAACATGTCCAAAGTATGTAAGACGCAGTCTCCCCTTCCTTGCTCCTAAGGAGAATTCTGGTTGTACTTCTTCTAAGAAAGATTTGTTCATTCTTTTGGCAGCCCATGGTATGGTCAATATTCCTCGCCAACACCACAATTCAAAGGCATCAATTATTCTTTGGTCTTCCTTATTCATTTTCCAGCTTTCACAGGCAAAAAATGCAATTGAAAATACCATGGCTTGGGTCAGGGGCACCTTAGTCTTCAAGGTGATATCTTTGCTCTTCAACACTTTAAACAAGGTTGCCCACTGCATATCGCACTTTGTTGATGAGTCTTCCTCCAATTTTGATGCCCAGTTCTTCTTCATATAGTTCCGTTACTTGGATTATTTGCTCAGCATACAGATTGAATAAATATGGTGAAAGGATGCAACCATGATGCAAAACTTTCCTGACTTTAAAGCACACATTATGCCCTTGTTCTTTTCGAATGACTGTCTCTTGATCCATGTACAGGAAAATTAACTTTTTCTGAAATGAGAACAATTAACCATTCCAGGATTTCCATTCTTCACAATCTTATCCATAATTTGTTATGATTCACGCAGTCAAATGCCTTTGCATGGTGAATAAAATACAGGTAAACATCTTTCTGGTGTTTTCTGCTTTCAGCCAGGATCCATCTGACATCAGCCATGATATCCCTGCTTCCATGTCCTCTTCTGAATCTGGCTTGAATTTTTGGCAGTTCTATGTTGATATATTGCTGCAACCACTTTGGAAGGATCTTTAGCAAAATATTATTGGAGTGTGATATTAACAATATTTTTCTATAATTTTTGCATTTTTTTGGATCACCTTTCTTTGGAATAGGCATGAATATGGATCTCTTTCAGGCAGTTGGCCAGGTAGCTGTCTTCCAAATTCCTTGGCATAGACAAGCAAGCATTTCTAAAACTGTATCCATTTGACAGACCCCCACACGTCTGTCAGTTTGTAGTACTGTGGGGCTTGCCTGTTGCTGTGATACTGGAAACTATGCCACTGGTATTCAAATACCAGAAGGCCACCCATGGTGGACAGGTTTCAGCTGAGCTCCTATATTAAGACAGGCTAGGAAGAAGGACTGAGCAGTCTCCTGAAAAGAATTACCTAACGAAAGCCTTTTGAATAGCAGCAGAACAATGTTTGATATTTCAGCTGAGCTCCTATATTAAGACAGGCTAGGAAGGACTGAGCAGTCTCCTTCTGAAAAGAATTACCTAATGAAAACCTTTTGAATAGCATCAGAACAATGTTTGATATAGTGCCAGAAGATGAGCCCCTCAAGTTGGAAGGCTCTCAAAATACAACTTGGGAAAAGCTGCCTCTTCAAAGTAGAGATGACCTTAACAATCTGGATGGAGCCAAGCTTCTGGACCTTCATTTGCTGATGTGGCACAACTCAAAATGAGAACAACTACAAACATTCATTTATAATAAGAACATGGAATGTATTAAGTATGAAACTAGGAAAATTGGAAATCATCAAAAATGAAATGGAACATATAAACTTAGATATCCTAGGCATTAGTGAGTTGAAATGGACTGGTATAGGCCATTTTGAATTGGATATTCATATGGTTTACTATGCCAGGGATGACGACTTGAAGAGGAATGGCATTGCATTCATTGTAAAAAAAGAACATTTCAAGATCTATCCTGAAAGACAATGTTGTCAGTGATAGGGTAATATCCATATACTTACAAGGAAGATCAGTTACTACTACTATTATTCAAATTTATGCACCAACCACTAAGGCCAAAGATGAGGAAATTGAAGATTTTTACCAACTTCTGCAGTCTGAAATTGATCAAACCTGCAATCAGAATGCATTGATAATTACTGGCACTTGGAATGCAAAAGTTGAAAACAAAGAAGAATCAGTAGTTGGAAAATATGGCCTTGATGATAGAAACAATGCCAGAGATTGCATGATATAATTTTGCAAGACCAACTTCTTCATCGAAAATAACATTTTCAGCAGCATAAATGGTGACTATACATGTGGATCTCGCCAGATGGAATACACAGGAATCAAACTGACTACACCTGTGGGAAGAGAAGATGTAAATGCTCTATATCATTAGTCAGAACAAGGCCAGGGGCCGACTGCAGAACAGACCACCAATTACACATATGCAAGCTCAAGTCGAAACTGAAGAAAATTAGAATACGTCCATGAGAGCCAAAGTATGACTTGAGTATACCCCACCTGAATTTAGAGACCACCTCAAGAATAGATTTGATGCATTCAATGCTAATGGCCAAAGACCAGATGAGCTGTAGAATGACATCAAGGACTTCATATGCTAAGAAAGCAAAAAGTCATTAAAAAGGCAGGAAAGAAAGAAAAGACCAAAATGGATGTCAAAAGAGACTCTGAAACTTGATCTTGAATGTTGAGTATCTAAAGCAAAAGGATGAAATGGTGAAGTAGAAGAGCAGAACAGAAGACTTCAAAGGGCAGCTTGAGAAGACAAAGTACAGTATTATAATGAATGACATGTGCAAAGACCTGGAGATAGAAAACCAAAAGGGAAGAATACACTTGGTGTTTCTCAGGCTGAAAGAACTGGAGAAAAAACTCAAGCCTCCAATCGCAATATTGCTGGTTTCTATGGGAAAAATATTAAACGATGCAGGAAGCATCAAATGAAGATAGAAAGAATACACAGTCACTAATTGTCGAGTAATTGGTAGACTTTCAACCATTTTAGGAGGTAGCATACAATCAAGAACTGATGGTATTGAAGGAAGAAGCCTGAGCTCCACTGAAGGCATTGGTGAAAAACAAGCTACCAGGAACTGATGGAATACCTTTTTTTTTTTTTTAATTGAGGGATAGCAAGTGGGAAGTTGGATATATAAGTCTGGCATTCGGGGAAGTGCTCCTTTCTACCTATAAATTTAGGATTCATTTGTCTTCAGATGAATTTTAAATCTATGAGTCTGGATGCTGTTGCAAAGGATTGAATGTAGCTGGAGAAGAAGAGGTCTGAGGACTAAAAGAAGAGGCCCTCCAGTGTTTAGAGACTGGAAAGATGAGAAGACACATCAAGAGAAATAGTAGCTAGTCAGGTAGGAATAAAGTCAAAACAATATATGGTGCTGAAAGCCAAGTGACGGAAGTGTGTCAATATGTAATAAACTGAGACAATGTGGTTGAAAAGAGAAGGACAGAGAATTAACTGACCTGGACTGGGTTGGACTTGCTAAGGTAGAGAACATTGGCAGCTCCTCAAAAGCACTGTCTGTAAAGTGTTGAGGCAAAGACCTGATTGCATAGACCTCAAGAGTAAATAGAGAGAGAAGAATTGGGGAGAGTGAGTGGAGACATCTCTTTTGAGGAGTTTTGCTATATGAAGAGGGCAGAGAAATGAATCTACTGGTAGAGCAAAATGAAGGGTTCAGGGAACTTTATTTTTTCTTTCTTTTTTGTAAGATTTGAGGAATTCAAATATCTTGCATGCTATTGAAAATGAACAAGTTAAAGGGAGAAACCTGATGATGCAAGAGGGAGATGGGGGAATTACCAGAGTTATGTCCTAACATAGACAGGAAAGATTGAATTCTATGCACAAGTGGAAGTGTTGGTCTTAGTTAAATCCACCTGACTGTAATTCTTTCAAGCAGAAACAGAAAGCAAGTAACCTTGGAAACATTAAAAAAAAAATGAAGTACTCATTAATATAATTTGTCCCAAAACACAAACTGAGATATGCAGTTTTACAGGAACATTCTTCAAAGCACTCAAGGGAGTTAATTTAAAGATTAAAGGAAGGTTTCAGAAAATGTTAGGGACCGGATATTCTTTATCTCCCTTTATAAGGCTAGCACAACCTTAGTGCCCAAACCAGGCCAGGTTAGCACAAGAAAGAAAAATCCCAGGGTTTAAAAATTTTATACAAGAACAAGGAGAAAGAACATCTACCTTGATGGCAAATAAGAACAATGGGGACTATTTGCCTTACCAACTATCAAGATATATCATGGATCTATAATGACTAAAACAGGATGGTTCTAGTATACTATTGAAAGAACTAACAGGATCTTCATCTATATGAACACTTATCAAAGACAGAAGCATCAGACATTTTATTTATGACAACAGGGCATTGCAGAGAAAGGATGGTATCATTCAGGAAATAGTCTGAGATCAGTTTTTATCCATATGGAAAGCAAACGAAATTGGATTCTCCATCACATCATATTCAAAGATAATTCCAATGCCTTTTAAACACAAAAGTAAAAATGATTAAATGTTTACAAGACAATATAGGCGGACATTTTTATGAGATTGGAAGAGTTAATCACTTCTTGAATGAAGATACGACATGCACAATCCAAAAGGGAAAACACTGATCAATCCAACCAACTTAAAAATAAGCCACTAAAACAAGTACTTGAGAATGAAAATTTCAAGTTTCTCTTTCAGGATAAGAAAGAGAACACAGCAGGACAAATAAACATCCAATGAAGTATTTCCAAATACAGCATTGCCTACACCACAAGTATCAATTGCTAATACATATTCAAACTAGTAAATGAGGATAATGGCTGAAGTAAGTGCTTAAAATATAGGAAAGAGAAGGAATTACAAAAGGAGAAAGAGAGTGCTACACTTGTAAATCAATTGTGCTGACTCACATTCATTAGGTAAATTCATTTAATTCTACGTGGCAGGTATTGTTCTAAACATTTGTAATCATTGTAGCACTTAAACCCCACTTCACACTTTTCTAATCAGAGCATTCATTTTGTCCTTCCAAGGTAATGAAATTTCTCTTGACAGTAATTATTTTTAGAAGGGGCATATGCCCCAATTCAAGCTGATGATATAGGATGTTCTCTTGATGATTTCTAGGAAAGATTATCTCTTTATTGTTACTCTTGTTGTTAGGGGTCATCAAGTCAATTCAGCAGAATGAAACACTGCCCAGTCCTGTCCAATTTTCACAGTCATTGCTATGTGTTGAAGCTCATTGATGCAACCACTGTCAGTCCATCTCTTTCAGTGGCTACCTATTTCTCCCTGACCCTCTATTTTACCAAGCATGATGTCCTCCAGGGTCTGATCCCTCCTAATAACATGTCCGAAGTACATGAGACACAGTCTCTTCATCCTCGCTTCTAAGGAGCATTCTGGCTGTACTTCTTCCAAGACACATTTATTTGTTCTTCTGGCAGCCCATGGTATGTTCAAGACTCTGTCAACACCGTAATTCAAAGGCATCAATTCTTCTTTCATCTTCTGCATTCATTCCACAGCTTTCATATGCATATGAGCCAATTGAAAATACCTTGGCTTCGGTGAGGTACACCTTAATCTTCAAAGTGACATCTTTGTTTTTTAACATTTTAAAGAATTTTTTGCATCAGATTTGCCCAATGCAATACGTCATTTGATTTCCAGACTGCTGCTTCCACGGGTGTTGATTGTGGATCCAAGTAAAATGAAAGTCTTGACAAGTTTAATATTTTTCTCCATTTATCATGAATTAACTGAAATGTACCTAGCCGTTATGTTACCCAGTTGTTTTAGAAGAATATGCTGATTGAACTGTCAGACATCTTGGATAACCAGTTGCCTTAGTTATCTAGTGCTGCTATAACAGAAATACCAAAAGTGGGTGCCTTCAACAAACAAAAGTTTATTTTCTCACAGTATAGTAGGCTAGAAGTCCAAATTCAGGGCATCGGCTGCAGAGTAAGGCTTTCTCTCTCCACAAGTTCTGGAGGAAGGTCCTTCTTGTCAATCTTCCCTTGGTCTAGGAGCTTCCCTGCTCAGGAACCCCAAATCCAAAGAACATCCTCTGCTCCCAGCACTGTTTTCCTGGTGGTATGAGGTACCCCTGCCTCTCTGCCAGCTTCCCTCTTTTAGATTTCAAAAGAGATTTGATCAAGGCAAGTCTAATCTTGTAAATTGAGTCCTGCTTCATAAACATAACTGCCTCTAATCCCATCTCATCAGCATCATAGACATAGATTTTACAACACATAGGAAAATCACATCAGATGACAAAATGGTGAGCAATCACGCAATACTGGGAATGTTCGCCTAACCAAATTCATACACATATTTTTAGGAGATAAAATTCAATCCATGTCAGCAGTATTCCTTCCACATTGACCCATCCTATCCCAAGCCCAAAACAGAAGACACAGTTACTTAAATGATGGTATCCTACTGATGATTTTCCTCAAGGCTCCTGTCATGTCCCTGTTCCTCAGGCTGTGGATAAAAGGGTTCATCATTTGAGGGAACACACTGTACATCACTGAGGCTACTCCTGTCTTGCTGGAAGAGTGTGTAAATGCAGAACTGATGTACACACCGAAGCCTGTCTCAAAGAATGAGGAAACAACTGAGAGGTGAGACCCACGAGTGGAAAAAGCTTTATACTTTGCACCCAATGATGGCATTCTCATAGTAGAGGAGACAATCTGAGTGTAAGAGAAAATGATTCCAGAGAGAGGAACACCACCACAAAAAAGAAAAAAGAAGCCACAAAATACACTAGGATGTAATTGATAATGGTATCAGAACAGGCGAGCTTGAGAATCTGATCAAGTTCACAGAAGAAACGAGGGATTTCCAGGTCTGTGCAGAAGGACAGATGCAACACCATCAGACTGTGAGGTAGGACATTCGCAATGCTGATTAATAAGGAGAGTAGGGAGAGCAAGCCGCAGAGGCAGGTGCTCATGATGATGGTGTATATCAGTGGGTGGCAGACGGCCACATAGAGGTCATAGCCTACTGCTGCAAGGAGAAAATTCTCAAAACCAGTAAATACCAGGACAAAGCAGACCTGGGTGAGGTACCCTATGTAAATGATGCTATGATTCTGTGCTTGGATGTTCACCAGCATGTTCGGGATCATGGTTGTACTGAAACAGATATCAGTGAAGGAGAGACTAGAGACAAAGAAGTACATGGGGGTGTGGAAGTGGGAGTCAGAGCTGACAGCCAGGATGATGAGGAGGTTTCCCAGGAGGGCAACCAGGTATATGGACAGAAATAGGCTAAAGAGGAGGGGCTGCAATTCTGG
This sequence comes from Elephas maximus indicus, assembly GCF_024166365.1. Classification (NCBI taxonomy): domain Eukaryota; kingdom Metazoa; phylum Chordata; class Mammalia; order Proboscidea; family Elephantidae; genus Elephas; species Elephas maximus. The sequence goes on from NC_064821.1 coordinate 16,928,050, forward strand.
ATCCTCTTTAAGTCCCAGAAGAAGGAATTCTGAAACACCTCTTTGATTTCTGGGTTCCATATTGTTGGTGAATCTGATGGAGAAGATGCGGTGACAGATAATCAAAAGTGTGGTTCCTCGACACCCAGCAAGATCATTACCTGAAATCCTGTAAAAATGTAAGTTCTTGGGCCCACTCCAGACTTACTGATGATAAACTCTGGGATGAAGACTAGCAGTTTATGTTTTAACAAGACTTCCATGTGATTCTGATGTATGCTGAAGTTTGAAAACCACTACTTCAGAAAAAAATGTTCTTGTCTACATTATGAACCTAAGGAAATATTCAAATCTTTCTTTCCACTTACTCCTCTTTCTTCGTCTCCCTCTAATCCTTCTGAAGGTTCAAATTTTGAGCACCCACTCTACTTCAACACATTGTACCAAGTTATGAAGATGAAGTAAAGAATAAGGCATGGCCTTTTCCCTTCAGAATTATTCCATGCCGTCAAACGGATTAAAACAATGAAATCCATTTACAGAGCAATGGTTGTCAAACTTTGGAATCCTTCAGAATCCCCTGAACAGCTTGTCAATGATGAATTAGTTCATACTGTCACCCCCATCAACCTGGGGGTACACTTGGGAGAGGTGGTGTTATGTCATAGACACAACGTGCAAAGTGAGTGAGTAGCAGTGATTGTGTCTGAGCTCAGATTACCTAACTGCCGAGATGATTCTCTTGCTGTCGTTCTGTTAATGTCTCCAAATAGTACACAATTAATACCCCTAGTCACTCAGATTTCATAATTCCCCTTAAAAAATTCTAGTATCTCCTTCGAATAAAGTCTTCAGGGTATTTCCATCTCTGCCTACGAAGTTAGTACGTAGCCGATGGGATGGCATCCAACCAGGTCCACACTTTGGATCTGGGGTGAAGATTAGAAAATGTTATCTATAAACCTGAACCTCAAAAGACTTCCTCATGGAAACATAAGTCCTCTGCATTAGTGACTGAATCCAAGAAAAGCTAGGCAACTAAGTAGATGAGATTCTCTGTTCTCCCAATTATAGGAAGTGTTAAAAAATTCTTCCCTGGACATGATAGGTGGCATATCATTCTCTTTAAAGCCTATTTCATCAAAGAGGACATTCCAATGGCAAACAACCACATGAAAGGATGCTCAAAGTCATCCATTAGGGAGATGCAAATCAAAACCACAATGAGATATCCCTTCACCCCTATTATAATGACAATGTTAAAAAAAAGAAAACAATAAACATTGGAGAGGATGTGGAGAAATTGGAAACCTCATCTATTCCTGTGGAAATGGAAAATGGTATAGTTGCTGTGGAAAACAGGTTGGCCACCCTTCAAAAGGTTGAACATGGGACAACTACATGACCCAGCAACCCCAATACTAGACCAATTGCTATCAAGTCAATCCAAATACATTCCCAGAAGAAGTGAAGTTAGAAATGCAAACAGATACCTGTACACTGATGCTCCATTCAGGACTTTTCACAATAGCCAAAGGTGGAAATAACTGAAATGGTCAACCGATGAATGGATAAACAAAGTATGATATATACACAATTGAATACTTTGTTGGTGTCCAGCCTAATTCCAACTCATAACAACCCTACGAGAAGAAGTAGGACTGCCCCATAGAGTTTCCGAGGCTATAATATTTATAGAAGCAGGTTGACACATCTTTCTCCCACAGAGTGGCTGTTGGATTCAAACCACCGATTTCTGAGTTAGCAGACATTTGCTTAATCACTGTGCCAACAGGGTTCCTTTTGGATAAACCTAGAAAACATTATGCTGGGGAAATAAGTCAGTCACAAAGGGACAGACACTGTATAAAGTCATTTATATAAAGTAAGCAAATATAGATAAACCAAAGCTTATTAATGGTTCCGAGGGGTGGAAGGACTGGGACAAGAGAGCTTTTAATTAGAAGGCATTGAATGTATGTTCCTGCTGGTGGGATAATTTGGAAAAAGATACCTAGAATGGTTGCACAACTCGAAGGATGTAAACAGTATCACTGAACTGAATTTCAGTGTCACTGAAATTGCTGAATTCCTGTATGTTTTGTTGTGTATATTTGTACCAGGATAAAAAATTAAAAAACAAAAACTTATGGAGATGTTGGAATGATGAGAAATGAGCAGGCACAAGGCAATTGGTACAGTGCTCAGCATATGGGGCCGTCACAAAGGTATGTCCTATTATGATTGTGTGTGTGATGAATATTAGCACCTGGCATCTGTTACTCCTAGGACAGAAGTGATGAACAGGGCAGTTGAGGGAAGACAAAAAGAGAGAACATTCCTGGCATAATAACTGCAAACTGCAGGGAAGAATTTATTTGTGAAAATGCCTACTGGGAATCTTGCTCAGGTAGAGAAGCAGAAGAAGGAAACACCCTGAATGAACATCAACGGTATCAATATTCATTTGGCATGGACAGCTGCAGAAATATATAACAATGAAAACAAATACATTAGGTCTAGATGCATCAACACAAATAATGACAACCTAGCGGAGAAAAAAAAATTCAGAAGAATTCTACTTACAACATGAAAAAACTTTGATTTTTTTTTTTTAAACCTAAGAAGGTATTTTCGTATTATGGATACTTCAAGAAAAATGAAAAGTACAGAGAATAACAATGAAGGGTTGGGTACCCACCAGTCAACACTATCAATTCACACACTTCACCACCCTTGCTTTAGATATTCTTATTGCAAGAAAAGAATGTATGTATATTTGAGATTCCCCACATCATGTATTTTACACAATATTGATTCTTTTCCTTCCTCAGCGCTAAGCACTACATTAACTTGCTTGGCATTGTTCCTCTGCACTTTTTACTATATTTAATATTATTCACCACAAAATAGTATTTTTTCCATTTTTAAAAGCTTCCTATAAACGGAATCATACTGAATATGTCCTTTTACAATTGGTTCTCTTAATGTTTTGTTTTAAATTAATGCCGATACATTTAATTCTGCTTAATTTTTTTAAGTACAATAGAGTAGGTATTTCGCTATGTTATTACACCACAATTTGTTTCTTCATTTCCTAACTGATAGTTATTATAGTTATTGCCTCCTAGCTGCCTATCCACTGGGATGCTCCTTAGAAGCAAGGATGGCGAGACTTGGTTCACATCCATGTTATCAGGGGAGAACAGGCTTGGAGAAGGACATCAGGCTTTGTAGAGTAGAGGGTCAGCAAAAGAGAGAAAGACCCTCAATGAGATGGATTGACACAGTGGCTCCAACAATGGGGTCAAGCATAACAATGATTGTGAAGATGGTGCAGGACTGGGCAGTGTTTCATTCTGTCATACATAGCATTGCTATGAGTTGAAACTGACTCAATGGCACCTAACAAAAACATGTATATACATATACACAGATAGACAGATATGTACATTTAGAATATAAAACTATGAACGCTGCTTCTGGAACGGAAAGAGAACAACAGAAAGGATTACAAAAGGTATGCTTCCTGTATGCACATTATTTTGCCACTTTAAAAAGAATACTTGAAGTTGCTACAGCAGAACGTCAACAATTGTCAATTCTGGAAATGTGTAAGAGGTGGTCTTTTTTTTTCTTACACTGTCTATATTGTTCTAATTTTAAATATTTTGTAATCTTATAAAGAGAAACAGACAAACTAGTGAGGTACCTAAGTCTGTGTCTCCAATTGCTTCCCTGGAGCCTCAAAGTATAATACCAAAACTTTCCCAAAGATGGTATATCAATAACCAGTTATAGGAAGATAAAGTGAAGCTCACCAACTCTCCTCCCACCGGCAGCACAAGAATACAAGTAAACGACAAGGAATTTTCTAGCGGTCACATTTGAGAAGGGCAAATTTCTGCTCCAGAAGAAAATGATCCTTGCCATTGTAGAGAGAGTAAGAGATTAGTTGAATAAATGCTGCTTGATATTGCTGCAAAGATACGAGGAAATATGTCAGAAAGATGGGAGACAGGCAGGAGTCCATGGGTGAGTTGGCTCTAATCATTTCATGCATGTACTCACTTCACAGTTTCCCCTGGATGAAGCTATAAGGAAACACCTGTCCTAATTTCCAAACATTAAGGGATTTAGGTTACCTGGCTAGCATCACCAGGAATGATGCTTGACATCTGCCCTGGATGTTGGGTGCTGTAGCCAGAAAATCTGTACTCAGGAAAGGCAGAGAGACCAAGGGAGGCACCAGGCTCCTGGGCATGAAGACCATCTGTGGGCGGAGTTTCAGGTGCACTGCTCCTTGACTAGAGAAGGACTTTTGAGTGAAGTTGTCACAGGAAGGCTATTTGCAACCTCTGTATCCCTGGCGGCTCAATATCCAAAGCTCCGTTAATCACTTTTGTTGTCATTCTGATCCCAGGGCAGTGCAAATTCTGATAGACCAAGACAATCCAAGCCAACCAAATCCACTGCCATCGAGTCAATTCTGACTCCTAGTGACCCTTTAGTACAGAGTAGAACTGCCCTATAAGATTTCCAAAGCTGTAAAACTTTATGGAAGCAGACTGCCACGTCTTTCTCCTGCAGAGTGGATGATGGGTTTGAACCTCCAGCTTTTTGGTTAGCAGCCGAGTGTTTAATCGCTTTATGACCAGGGCTCCCTGACCAAGACAATAATAAATGGGAATTCAGGAAGGCTGATTTCCTGACCCTTAGAGGCCAGGTGACTGCCATTTACTTTTCTTCACCTGCTCCTGCTCATCTCCAATTCACACAGCTTGCACATCAATCTTCCCTTTTTCCATACAACTGAAAGCATGTCTTTCTCATTAATGATATTAGGAAGTCTGATTCCAATTTAAGGTGTAAAAATTTAGTTTATATAGGTGAATATATTATATTTATAATAGCTAAAATATGTAAAAATGTAAATACCTAGGAATTTATCTAGTGTCATTAATGTTTCCTGAACCTTAATCTTCATTCTGCATGTTTCATAAAGCAGATTCTAATGTATTCTTCGTGGTCAATTCTGGCTGCAAACAGTATAGACAGAACTGTTACTTCCTCTTTTGATTTTCATAACCACCTTTTACAATTTTGTCAAAATTCTTTCAATGTGTATCTCTCTTTTCACTCAGGGGCTATGAATTGAAAGTATGGTTCTTCCTTTTTAATAGAGTTGTGAGAAATCACAGTGTCACTGGCTAGGACCAGTTTGCAGGTTTATCTGTACTCAGTAAGTTTAGGTAAATGACAACTATTATTTTATAGGTGAAGATGGTGTTCCAAGTTAATATTCACTTAAAAACATTTTGCCTTTTTTTTAAATCTCAAATTGTCTTTTTTTTTGAATATTGTACGATTTTGCACTCTATAAATAATGTCCCAGTGCTATCCTGACATAGCTCCTTAGGTTGAGCCTTTACTACTATTCGTCGTCAACATGTCAGTCACTTTGATGTGAGCTACCTGCATTTAGTGGCACACTTTTTTTTTCTGGTCCTTGCTTATGGGCTGTTGTGCCCCTTTAGTCTCATTCTGTTTTATAGGCCTGTCTAATCTTTGGCTGAAGGGTGAAACTCAGGAGTGACTTCATTACTGAGCTAAAAGGTGTCTGGGAGCCATACTCTCCAAGTTTCTCCAATCACTGTCAGGCCAGGAAGTCTATAAACCTTTCATCTTTAAATGAATTCAATATTTTCATGTATTTATCAATTTATTTTACCACATGTTAACTGTTTCCATATGAACTTTGTTAATCTATGGTATTCTCGACATGCCTTTTTGAAAAAAAAAAATCACATTTTAAAGTCACCCTTTGCCGTCCTAACACTATCACTTAAAACACATGAAATAATAGATAAAAGACAAGGTGTAGTGGGAGCATCTTAGAGAAGAGAGAGTGCACACACATTTGGAAAGAGACAGACAGAAAAAACAACTACAAAACCCTTATCATCATTCTGCATATTATGATTTAAACAGCCAGGAATGAAAATCATTGAAAAACAAAAACAGGGAGCCAACAAAATCAATGATCAACATATGGAGACCAGCAGGACTATAATAGAATGAATGCTAGGGAAAACAGAAACATGAAATCAAAGAGGTAGTGTGAGTATATTATATAAACAACCTCCTGATGATGGCAATGGCAGATGCAGGGAGGCCATGGAAAGTACTTTTGTAAAAATCCTAAAATGATAGTGGCTTGGGTCATGGTGATAACAGTGAAGGTGGTGAGATTTGCCTGAATTCTGGATAAGTTTTATCGGTATACATTACTGAGTTTTCTGAAAGGTTGGACACAGGGTATAAGAGGAATAGAAGAATCAAAGATGGTGCTCAATGACAGAAATCTACCTAACACCTGAAAGAATACAGTTGTCATTCACTGTGATAGGTAAGGTCACTGTGTGGTGCAAAAGGTTACATGCTCAGCTACTAACAAAAAGCTGGGTGGTTGAAATCCACCCAGAGGAATCTTAGATGCATGGCCTGGTGATGTACTTCCAAAAGGTCACTGGTATTGAAAACTCTATGGAAGACAGTTCTGCTTCACATGTAGGGTTGCCCTGAGTTGGAATCAACTTGACAGTAAATGATTCTGCTTTGTTTTTGTTTTTTTTGTTTGTTTGTTTTTGTTTTTTTGAGATAGGTAAGGCTGTATGATGAGCAAATAATTACCAAAGCCAGATTATATGAAGAAGAATGCAGCATCAGGTTTGGAGGAAGACTTATTAACAACCTGTAATATGCAGGTGGTACAACGTTGTTTGCTGAAAGCTAAGAGGATTTGAAGAACTTACTGATGAAACTGATAGATGAAGGCCTTCAGTATGGATTACGCCTCAACATAAAGAAAACAAAAATCCTCACAACTGATCAATAAGCAATATTGTCATAAATGGAGATAAGATTGAAGTTGTCAAAGATTTCATTTTATTTGGATCCACAATCAATGCCCATGGAAGCAAAAATCAAGAAATCAAACGAGTTATTACATTAGCACATTTTCTACAAAACAGCTCTTTAAATTGTTTTAAAAAAAAAAAGCAAGATGCCATTTTTAGGACTAAGGTGCATGGGACCCAAGCCATGGTGCTTTCAATTGCCTTATATGCGTGTGAAAGATGGACATCGAATGAGGAAGACCTAAGAAGATCTGAAAGCTTTGAGTTTTGCTGTTGGCAAAGAATACTGAGTATACCGTAGACTGACAGAAAAATTGCCAAAAAAACTGTCTTGGAAGAAGTACAGAGAGGATGCTCCTTAGAAGCCAGGATGGCAAGACTTCATCTCACATACTTTGAACATGCTATCAGGAGGGTCATCCCCAGAGAAAGACATCCTGCTTGGTAAAGTAGAGGGTCAGTGAAAAAGAAGACCTTCAACAAGATGGATTGACAGCATGGCCGTAAAAATGGGCTCAAACATAGCAATGATTGTGAGGATGGTACAGGACCGGGCAGTGTTTTGTTTTGTTGTACATAGTGTTACTATGAGTCAGAACTAAAAATACGGCACCTAACAGCAATAATAACAACAAGAAGGCTGGGGGCAAGGTATACTGAGGAATAGCAAGTGGAAAGTTGGATATACAAGTCCGGAATTCAAAGGAGAATTCCTCTCTAAATACTAATTTGGGGCTTATTTGTGTTCAGATGACTTTTAAATCGATGAGTCTGGATGCTTTCACAAAGGAGTGAAGTTAGCTGCAGAAGAAGAGGTCTGAGGACTGAAATGGGAGACCCTCCAGTGTTTCAAGATTAAAAAACACATTAAAGGAGACTGAGAAATAGTAGCTAGTGAGGTAGGAGTGAAACCAAAATAATGTGTCGTGTTGAAATCCAAGTGAAGAAAGTGTTTCTGTAGGTAATAAACTAAGTCAATGTGGTTGACAAGTCAAGTAAGAGAAAGACAGAAAATTAACTGACCTGGACTGGACTGGACTTAACAAGGTAGATAATGCTGGTGGCTCTTCAAGAGCACCCTTCATGAATTGTTGGGGAAAAGGCCTGATTGCATTGACCTCAGGAGTAAATGGAAGGAGATAAATTGAAAAAAGCAAGTGGAGACATGTCTTTTGAAGAGTTTTATGGTAAAGGAAGAAGATAAATGAAGATACTGCTAGAGCAAGATGAGGGGGTCCCTAGAGGTTTTTCGTTTGTTTGTTTTTTAAGATTTGAGGAACTCAAATATATTGGATGCTATTGAACATGAACAAATCAAAGGGAGAACCTGATGATGCAAGAGAGAGATGGGAGAATTACCAGAGTTATGTCCTACCATAGGCAGGAAAGATTGAGTTCTATGCACAAGTGGAAGTGTTGGTCTTGGTTAAATCCAAGAGGCCACACTTCTCTCAAGAAGAAATAGAAAGCAAGTAACCATGGATGCTTTCAATAAATTAAAATCCTCAATAACTTAATTTGTCATGAAACACACCCTGAGATACACAGTTTTACAGGCAAGTTCTTCCAAGCACTCAATGGAGCTAAGTTCAAGATTAAAGGAAGGATTTCAGAAAATATAAGTGAAGAGATATTCTTTATCTTATAAGGCCAGCACAAACTTAGTGCCCAAACCAGACCAGGTTAGCATGAGAAAGAAAAATTCCAGTGTTTAAAAATTATATGCAAGGATAATGGAGAAACAATATTTACCCTGATGGCAAATGAAAGCAATGGAAAGTATTTGCCTTACTGACTGTCAGGATATACCATGGAGCTATAATATCTAAAATGGTATGGTTCTAGTATAGGACAGGAAAATAGAACTAAGAGTATCTTCATTTATATGAAGAATTATTAAGTACAGAGGAGGAATCAGACACTTTATTTATAAAATGTAGCATTTCAGGGAATAAAAGCAAAAAACCGAACCCATTGCCATCATCGATTTTGACTCATAGCAACACTACACAACAGAATAGAACCACCCCATAGCATTTTCAAGAAGCAGCTGGTGGATTTGAACTACCAACTTTTGGGTTAGCAACTGAGCCCTTAACCACTGCACCACCATGGCTTCATGGATGGTATCATTCAGAAAATTGTGCTGAAATCATTGCTTATCCGTATAGAAATAAAATGAAATTGGATTCTCCATCACACCATATTCAAAAATCATTCCAACTTCTTTTAAACACAAAAGAAAAAATAATTAAATGTTTATGAACCATATAAGAAAATATCTTTATTAGATTGGAGGAGTTGATCAGTTCTTCAATGAGGTATAATACACACAGTCCGAAAGGGAAGAAAAGATCAATCCAACCATTTAAAATTAAGTCACTGGAGAATGAAAATCCAAAGTTGTTTTTTCGATGTAACAAAAAGAAGACAGCAGGACAAATAAACATTCAATGAAGTATTTCCAAATGTGGCTTTGTCAACAACATAAATATTAACTGCTGATAAATATTTAAATTAATAAGCTAGGATAATGACTAAGGCAAGTGCCCAAATGTGTGACAGCAGAAGGAATTGGAAAAGGAGAGAGTGCTACCCTTGGAGATAAATTCTGCTGGCTCACATTCATCTAGTGTATTCATTGAGAAACTTTTTAGGTGGCAGGCATTGTACTAAACACTTGTAATTGTTGTAGCACTTGATCCCACCTCAGACTTTTCTAATCAGAACATTCATCTAATCCTTTCAGGGTAATGAAATTCCTCTTACCTCTGATTAGTTTTAAAAGGGGCATATGCCGCAACTCAGGATGATAACATAGAGTGTGTTCTGGATGACTCCTTGAAAAGGTTATTTCTCAAATACTGAGACTGAATAAGAAGCAGTCAGTTTTCCATCTCCGATTATTGTATCTTAAATGACCACTGTGCTGCTGCAGCCACTGATGGACATCACAGGAACAGCTTTAGGAAAAAACCAACATATGGAGCTGTGAAATGCAGCCCTGTGGTTCTCTAGGCTCTGGACCTACCCTACCTCTGAAATCTTTGTTTTTATATTTGGTGCTATGTGAGTTTAGACTTTTCCCTCAGTATACCTGAAAGTATCCTCACTCTTAGACTTGAAGTATCTCAAATCTAAATGGAAAAAAGTGAATGAATAGAATTATGCCAAATTTATAGATGAGTAAACTGAGCTTATGGTTGCTGTTGGCTGCCCTTGAGTTGATTCTAACTCATGGCGACCCCATGTGTTACAGAGTAGAGCCACTCCATAAGGTTTTCTTAGCTTTAAACTTTAAAGAAGCAGATTGCCAGAACTTTTCTTCTATGGTATCTCTGAGTAGATTTGAACCACCAGCATTTAGCAGTCGAGTGCAAACCATTTGTGCCACCAAAGAACCTTTAAACTAAACTTAGAAAGCTGAAATAAATATTCAAAGTCCACACAGCTATTACAGAGAAGAGATAGAATCCAAACCCAGGTGTTCTGACTCCAAATTTTCACCCTTAACAATTACAATCTCTGGAGTCCTTCTATTCAAAGAACTTAGGTTTTCTGAATCAGTATTATTTATTTCACTCAAGCATATTCCAACAGCTTAAGCCCAAAGCAGGTGAAACATTAATGAAAAGAAGATATTCTAGAGATGAGTTTCCTCAAAGCGCCCATTATGTCCTTGTTCCTTAGACTGTAGATGAAGGGGTTCAGCATGGGAGTGACCACCGTGTACATCACTGATGCAATTGCACTCTTCCTAGAGGGTAGAGTAGCCGCAGAGCTAAGATACGCCCCAAAACCTGTCCCGTAGAACAAGGAAACAACTGAGAGGTGAGATCCACAGGTAGAAAAAGCTTTGTACATTCCACCTGTTGATGGCATTTTCAGGAGGGAAGAGACAATTTGTATGTAGGAGAAGATAATCCCAAGGAAGAGTCCACCACCCAAGATACTAGTCATAAAATATAGCAGGATGTTATTAAAGAGGGTATCAGAACAGGCAAGCTTGAGGACCTGAGGAAGTTCACAGAAAAACTGGGGGATTTCCAGGTCTATGCAGAAGGACAGATGCAGCACCATCAGACTGTGGAGCAAGGCATTCATGATGCTAATGAGCAAGGAGAATAGAATCAGCAGGCCACAGAGGTGGGGGTTCACGATGATTGTATACCTCAGAGGGTGACAAATGGCCACATAACGGTCATAGGCCATTACTGCAAGGAGACAATTATCCAAACAAGCAAAAACCAGGACAAAGCAGATCTGGGTGAGGCAGCCTGTGTAACTGATGGATTTGCTCTGTGTCTGAATGTTCACCAGCATCTTGGGAATCATGGTGGTGCTGAAACAGATGTCAGTGAAGGACAGATTGGAGAGGAAGAAGTACATGGGGGTGTGAAGGTGGGAGTCCGAGCTGATGGCCAGGATGATGAGTAGGTTCCCAGCCACAGTGATCAGGTATAAGGTCAGGAACATTCCAAAAAGAAGGGGCTGAAGTTCTGGATTCTCTGAAAAGCCCAGGAGGAGGAATTCTGCTAAGCCTGTTTGGTTTTCTGATTCCATGTTTGTTGATGATTCTGGCAGAAAGAATAGAGATGAGATATACAACAGATGTACAAAGGTCCCTTATTTTACAGAAACACTGTAATCTATAATGTCACATGAAATTAATATTATAAATCATTACTGTGGTTCTCTCTTTGTTTCTCTCTCCTGCTCCTCTTCTTTCTGCTCTATCCTTTTCTCTCTCCTTCTCTGTTCTCTTTCCTCCTACACTCTCATTTCTTTCTGTCCTCCTTTCACCTGCTCTACCACATCTTTTCCAGTTATGTTTAAGTACCTACTCTTTTTACACATTTGCCAACTAAGATGAATATAATATCAGCAGTACATATTTTTTTCTTAAGAGTTTTCTGAACTCCGAAAATTAGCAGGAAAATCAAAATCATAGGATATTAAATGTGTATTTTACAGGAGTGGTTCTCAAACTTCCTTGCATCAGAGCGAGGTGGTGAGTTGCTAAAATGCCGATTGCTGAGCATCAATTTCAGAGTATCAGATCCAGAAGACTGGGCATTAGGCCTCCAAAGTGTGCCTCTATAACAAATTCCCAGATGCTGCTGCTGCTCACCTGGGAACTACACATTGAGGACCAATATTCTAGAGCACAGAGTTGGAGCAGACCTGGTGCAGTCCCTGAGGAGGTAATGACCTGGCTCATCAACGCACTACAAAGTAGATCAGGAGCTCAAGTCCATGACTCAGCCCTTTTTCGATGGGTCTCCACAATTTGTCCTTTTAGTTCTGCACTTTCATTTCAACATTGCATTCTTTGGATCCTCATCACAAAACACTTGCCTAATTGTTCTAACTAATAATAGTATTAGCAGGAGTCCTTGGTTGGCACAAATGGTTAGGCAGCTAAGGAAAATGTTGGAGGTTCAAGTCTACCCAGTGACACCTCAGAAGAAAGGCCTGGTGATCTACTTCTGAAAAACCAGCCATTGAAAACCCTATGGAGCTCAGTTCTACTCTGACACACGTGGAGTCGCCATAAGTTGGAATTGATTCGATGGCAACTGATTTGGTTTTTGATTTGATTAACAGATATCATAGTAACAAATACAATATCTATTATAAACTTCTACAACTATATCACTAACACAGAGCTCTGAGTATTAGCATACAAAATTCTCATAATTTATATGAACTCTTTTTATTCTCTCTACAGATCTGTGACTTAGGTGCTTCTATCATCCTTCATTTTACCCATGATCTCAAGTAGTAACATGAGGTTAAGTTATGGATACAAGATACAAGATCTTCTTGTAAGAACTGGTGAAAGCATTTGAACTTAGAATGTCAGATCAGAGTGGACCTCTTACCACCACGTGATATGACCTTTGAGTAGGACAGGATCAGGCACTAGAAGGGTCAACAGATTCCATTGCTTGCCTCTTGAAAACTTCCATGTGAATACAAAACCAAGTGTTTCCCTAGTCTTCAAAGTCACCTACTCTCTGACCACAAAGGTAGTATCTAGCAGGTGACATTATCAAAGCAGGACCCACAGTCAAGACTTGAGGTCAGTATTGGAGTACGCTCCCTAAAGTCTCAAGCTGTTATGGCTATTAGGTCAATAAGATTCTCTTTTCTCACAATACTCGAAATTACATGTAGCACTTTTTTTCCCCCTAAAACAGAGTAATGGGAGGAAGAATGAAATGCGTAAGGTCTTTAAATCACTAAAGAAAAGAAAAATAATTTGTTGGTGTATCCTAAATGGAATTTTAGGTAGGAAAGACAATCTAACAATACAGGCATTCTGTCAGGTATGGCCCCACAGTAGTAGATAGAGGGGGAGTAGAAGTTTGCCAAGTCAGCCTTAGGAGGGAAAAAGGAACTTGAGCAAAGTACATCTAGACACCTCAAACGCCTTTATAGTTTCGGAACTAAACATTTAATCAAAACAAATTGTCTAGTAAGGAGCCTGGCATCTGCTGAGTGTTAAGAGACTTATCAGTTAAGGTGTGAAGTACTTGTGATTTAAGATAACCATTTCAATTGGACAAGATAATAAAGCCTTAGTTTTAAAAATTCCTTATCTTATACATACCACACACAGGCAAAGTAGGAAGTAAACTCACATACTCTTTTCTATTTAACTACCTCTTACATTTGTGCATGAAAAGCAATAGAAAAAAACACCATAGAATTTTAGATTTGAAGAGTCATAACTAATCTTCATTAATAAATTATTACTTTTCCTTTTCTTTACTCACTTCCTAGGTATCTTACTAAAATCTGTCCCTCCCTTCCTTCCTACCTTTTTGTGGCAGATTATGGAAATAATTTATCCCTTTCTACTCAGGAGCTTGATGCATTCCCTATTCCTTTCATGTTTTGACTCATTGTCTCCATTGTACAATTAGCAGATAATGTTAGAAAAAGAAATCTTGAGAATCAATCATGAAAAGTCATATACTCCTTTCTTTTGTTTCTGGCTAAGCCCATCAAAGCCTGAGCCTGGCAGCCTTGGGAACTGACTTCTACGGGAATCCCGAGGTTGTGTACCAGGATCAACTCCAGAACACTCCCATTTCCTGTGTTAAGATGAGGTCCCCGAGAATATGATCACTGGCTTCTCAAAAACAGGCAAGAATTGATTGTATAAGTCCTGGGCACATTTATGTATTTACCCTTTATTCTCATGAACCAATGATTTAGAAATGGCCGCTAAAGGAATCCCATGAGTGAACAGCTCATTAGGATGTTTATGTTCAGAGTAAATGCCCCTTGACAAATACTGCTTCACCAGTAAGGAAACCTGGGACCCTAAGCATGGGGTCATAACAACAAGCAACCCTAACAAGATCAATCATTTGCTGGAAGGTTTGGAATCAAACAACCCTGAGTTTATTCCCAACTCTAGCACTTGTTTTGTGAATGAGAAAACTTTTTTCACTGTTCAGGAAGCCTCAGACTTCTCCTTTGTATAATGGGACCTATCATGGAACATTATAGGGATATTGTAAAAATGAGAAATGAATAGAACAAATCATCAAGCACAGTGTTCAACATATTACACCCTCTCGATATTTCCTATTGTGATTTGTTCTGCATGGGCACAACTTGGAGTTGTTCATTACAGAAGGGAAGTGACAGGTGGGGCCAGATGAAAGAGGATCAATGAAAGTTAAAAGAGCCGAAACCAAACCCAGTGCCATCGAGTCGATTCCAACTCATAGTTAGAACATTCCTAATGTGAAAACTACAAACTTTAGGGAAGAAAAACGTGCCAAAACTCTACAGGAAATCTTGCTCATCTAGAGAAGCAGGAGGAGAGAACAAGCCAAATGAACATCACTGATATCAACGTAAAAGAAGCCCTGGTCTGGTGGCAGTGTTTAAGTGTTCGGCTGCTAATCAAAAGTCGGCTGTTCAAACCCACCAGCCACCCTGCAGGAGAAAGATGAGGCAGTCTGCTTCTGGAAAGATTTCAACCTTGGAAACACTTTAGGGCAGTTCTACTCTGTCCTCTAGGGTTGCTATGAGTTGGAATCAACTCGACGGCAACAGGTTAATGAGATATCAATGTTCATTTGGCGTGGACATAGGATGAAATATCTAGCAATTGAAATGAATAAATTAGACCTAGATGTACCATTACAAAGAATGAAAACTTAAAAAACAAAAGTTAATTTCTCTAACTAGACATCTATTAAAAAAAAAAAAACTTTTGACATCTATAGTACGGGAAAATTAAAATAAGTTTTAAAATTACACATACATAAATTTTTATTTTTTAATGTGAAATATTTTAAGCACACTGAAAAGCACAGGGAAAACATCAAAGGCCTAGTTACCCACCACTCAGCACCATCAAACTAAAATATATCACCATACTTGCATTATGTGCTTTTTAAAATTATGATTCTTTCCCTTTTTGTATGAGCTTAAATCCTTTATTCTATGAGTTATTTTTAAATTTTTTGTGATGTATTCAGTATTTTTTAAGAAAAAAATACATATTTATTTGAATACCTCCCCCTTTATTTTTTCACAAATCTACCTTTTTCTCTCCACCTGAACCACAACAATGAACTTGGTATGTATTATTCTCCTGTCTTTTCATTACTTTCAGTCTAATTCAATCAATAAACAATGCTATTGTTTTACATTTTAATCCTTTATGTACTGTGGGTGTCGTTTTACAATTGGTCTCTTAAAATAATGCATTTAACCTTATCAGTCTTATTACAGTTTGGTCTGCTTCATTAACTTTAACTACTTTAAGGAATTTCACTCTGTTATTACACCAGAATTTATTTATCCCTTCTCCAGGCGATGGGCATTTTCATTGTGAGACACACACACATAAAGGATGGGAAGGGAGTGGAATAAAAAGGGCTTATCATCTTTGTGTTTACTATTTTGTTACTTTAAGAATAGAACTGTTATGGCAAAATGTCAACATTTATTAATTCTGAAAGCATTGATATATGACTATTTGTCCTACTACCCTGAGCTAATCTGTCTTAAAATATTTCCTAGGTTAATAAAGAGACACCGGTAGATACAGGTATGTAACCTGTGAGTCAGACTGGTTCTACACTTTCTCACTGCTAGTCCTCACACCCAGGTCAAAGATCTCCCTTAAAAAGGCATATCAAGAACCAGGTAAGGAGAAGCTGACTGAACACACCTGCCCCCTGCCAAGGAAATACAAAAATTGTTTAAAGAATTCTAGAAAATTGAGCAAGGGCATATTTCTATATAGGATGGAAAAATTCCCTGGAAATTTAGATTCAGAGTAGATGATTAGCAGAATGAGAGAAACTCAAGTATTGGTGCAAAAGTGCAAGGAAACATGTCAAGAAGATTATGGACAATTAGGCAGGCATTGCACAAGTAACTCCATTCTGCTCATCTTCTGCATGTACTCACCTCACAGCTGCGCCAGATGGACTTGAAGACAAAGACATCTCCTTATTTGCAAAAGATAACCTAGGGGACTTCAGATTACCTGAGTGTCAGCATTAAGAAATGACATTCGATTCTCCCCTGAAGGCTGAATGATAAAAATGGAAGCTCTGGACTCACAGAGCACAGAAAACAAAAGACCAGGATCCTATGGGAAGTGATGGAGACAAGGCTCAGGTGTGCTGCCTCCTGACCTGGGCAAGGTTATTGAGTGGGTGGTCACAGGCAGACTCTTTGATGTCTCTGTAGCCCTTGGGGTTTCAATACCCAAAGCTCCTCATTAGTAGAACTCTTTTGCTGTCATTCTGATCCTAGGGCAGTACAAACCCTTAAGCAGCAAAGCTAAAGGAAATATTTATATTGAATGATTCCAGTATCCTAAGAGCCCAGGCATATGCCATCCTCTTTGCCTCATCTCATTCTGCTCATAGTCATTTCAAATGCCCTGTACACATGGACATACCTCCCATCTGTAATTGTATCACTCTTCTCTCTTTATATTCAAAGGTGTCCATAATCTAAAAACAAGATTAGGAAAATTGGGCTAAAAATATATACTTTATTGTGTGAGGATGTGTATTCTATACAAATATGAGCAACAATATAATAGATGTACCCTAAAAAGGCAGATTTTAAGGGCTAATTCTTTGATGGCACAAGGATCCTTTTCCTGCATCTAATATCCAGCAGTTTCTAATCTAGTCCCTGTAATCAAACGTAATTGAGCGCGTAACAGGCATTTAACCTCCTTTTTAATATTTCAATATCATTTCCAAATTTTACAGAAGTGACTTCAAAATCCACCCCTCATCTGTCAGTTTGTCACGGTGTGGTGGCTTGTATGTTATTGTGATGCTGGAAGCTATGCCACCAGTATTTCAAATACCAGCAGGGTCACCAATAGTGGACAGGTTTCAGCAGAGCTTCCAGACTAAGGCAGAATAAGAGGAACAACTTGGGGATTCACTTCTAAAAAAACTGACCACTAAAACCCTTATGAATAGTAGTGGAAGATTGATACAGTGCTGGAAGATGAGCCTCTCAAATTGGAAGACACTTGTGGTCATTAAGATTGTGTGTCAACTTGGTTGGGCCGTAATTCTCATTGGTTTGGTAGTTATAATGTAGTCTGGCAGTTCTATAATGATGTGATTATCTCCATGATGAGATTTGATATAAGGTGATCGCCTCCAAGATAAGATCTGCTGTGAGTAGCCAATCAGTTGAAGGGGGAGTTTCTTTGGGAGTGTGGCCTGCATCCAATATATGTGGACTTTTTGGCAAGGCTCGTGGGCTTGTCCTTGTTTTGGATTCTGCAGCTGGTGCCTGTTCCTCTGACCTTCAGTTCTTAGAACTTGAGCTAGAGTCTCATGTGTTGTCTTGCCTGCTGATCTTGGAATTCATCAGCCTGTGAGCCAGAGCTCTGTTGTCTGACTTGCTGATCTTGGATTCACCATCCCCTGAAGCTATGTGAATCAGAAGAAGCCTCCAATCTGATCCACGGCTTGGGACAGTGTTCCACTTCTACAACCACGTGAGCCATTTCCTTAATATAAATCTCTCTCTACATATATATTTATACACTTTACTGGCCTTGCTTCTCTAGAGAACCTAGCCTAAGACATTTGGTACCGACAGTGGTTCTGGAGAAACAAAACTGTAAGGATGAGTTTTCCAAATTGGTTTTCAAGTCTGATTAGTATTAGAGATGTTAATGACTGCTTCCAGTAATGAAGTGGGCACTGCCAATCCATGGTTGTTTTAGGCTGGGTTCTCTAGAGAAGCAAAACCAGTAATGTGTATAAATATAGACCGAGAGATTTACATTAAGGAAACAGCTCATACGGTTGCGGGGGTTAGAACCTCCCAAGTCCTTGGATCAGGATAGAGTCTTTTCCCAATTCGTGGAGCCACGGAAGCTGGTGAACCCAAGATGAGCAGGTTGGAGAGCATGGATCCTGCTCACAAGTTGTGACGGCCAAGGAATCCCCAATGTCAGCAGGCAAGGCCATAAGTTTCTCCTGAGTCAGCTGCAGGGGCTGGAGAAACCACGAGAGACAGGTCAGGGAGCAGGACTCTTGCTTGCAGGCCATGATGATCAGGAAATCCCAAGATGGGCGGGTAAGCTGCTAGCTCAAGTCCCAAGAGCTAGAAGTCAGACAAGAAACAGCTGCTGGATCTAGAACAAGCCAACAACTTTTGCAAGGTGAGCAGGAAAAAGGAAGTAGCCAGCAGAAGGTAGAAAGATGAAGGCTGAGGGAGCGGTGAGCTACCAGAGGCTCCACCTCCACTGCTACCACTCAACAGATTCTATCATGGGGTTAATCACATATCAAATTGCAACAGGAAAGGGATCACAACATTACACAACTGCCAAAACATTGAGAGTCATGGTCCACCCAAGTTGACACACTATCTTAAGCAACACAGTGGTGTAAGGTGGCAATAGAAATATTTTGATCAGCTATTGGTAAAGGTGAGGCTCTGGGTGATCACATGTTTGATGCTTTTCTAAGTTTTGTAATAATGGGAAGTATAAGAAAGCTGGTTGCTTGGTCCTACATTTGCTAGACAAAGTGAGGAAGGAAAGAGATGAGCTCAGAGCTTCAGAGTCACAACTCAAGTGCCACATAAAAAACGTCAAACTTTTCATCTGTGCCTTGAAAGAAAACCTGATTTCTTGTAGTAACAGACCTGATATTGCCAAAAAGCAAACCCAGAGTCCTATCGTAAGAATGGCTGAATTGCAGTGCCGGCTGAATTGCAGTCCCAACTGAATTCCCAATCTTCAGTGGTGTCTGCAGTTAAAGTGAGGGCATTAATTGGGAAGACATGGGATCATGAAACTTGGGATGGGGATATGTTTCTAGGTGCCATCAAATCGATCCCAACTCATAGTGACCCTATGTACAACACACCGAGAGACTACCTGATCCTACACCATCTTCACAATCATTGTTATGCTTGAGCTTATTGTTGCAGCCACTGTGCCAATCCATCTCATTGAGGGTCCTCCTCTTTTTCATTAACCCTCTACTTTACCAAGCACGATGTCCTTCTCCAGGGATCGATCCCTTTTGATAACAAGTCCAAAATATGTGAAACATAGTCTCACGATCCTTGCTTCCAAGGAGCATTCTGGTTGCACTTCTTCCAAGACAAATTTGTTCTATATGGGGGCATATAGGCAGGTAATCAGGAATCTGGGGACACTGACCCCCAAAATTCCATTAAGCCACTCCTACCAACAGAACCTGCCTTCTCATTCCCATCTGAAGAAATTATCCCATTTTTGTTTGATAAGCCACCGTTTCTGGTAAAACCCACTTCCACTCCACCTGATGAGATTAAAGCAGCTGTGCCTAAAAAGCCTTTGTCTGAGTCATTATGCCCGGAGCGTTCCCTGAGGCAGATGTCTTATAAGGCAATACTGAATGTTCTCAAACACACAACCCCACCACCTATTTTGGCTTCCAGACCTGGCTGACATCCCAATGATCACCAAAAGGTGAAGTACAAAGTGTGACATCAGCAGATGATTTTTAACAATCAAGTATATAGGACAATGCATTCTGTGGAAACCAGTCATCCTCTTTTCCAGCTACGCCTGTCATTGCTCAATGGGATTATGAACAAAGTGGTCATGATGACAAGGATGGAGATTATGCATGCGTTCAGAAACACTCTTAAGGCCAACTTGGCTACACCACAGAGGAGTGCCCAATCTGCTAGCAGTAGGGACCAACCCTGAATTTCCAATATGGCACCACTCCTCAAGGTGATCAGCCAGCAACATGGTGGCAGGCTGATTACATTGGGCCTCTTCCATCATGGAAAGTGTGGCATTTTGTTCCTACAGGAATAGACACTCTGAATATGAATGTTTCCCTGAGCACAATGCTTCTGTCAAAACTACCATCCATGGACTTACAGAATGCCTTATTCACAGTCATGGTATCCCATACAACCTCAGATCAAGGGACTCACTTCACAGCAAATGAAGTGCTGCAGTGGGCCCATGTCCATGGAATTCACTGGTTTTACCATGTTCCCATCATCCTGAAGCAGCTGGTTTGATAGAATGATGGAATGGCCTTCTAAAGACACAATTATGGCTGCAGCTAGGTAGCAGTACCTTGCAGGACTGGGGCAATGTTCTTCAGGAGGCTTTATAGGCTCTAAACTAGCATCCAATATATGGTGCTGTTTCTCCCATAGCCAAGATACATGGGTCCAGGAATCAAGGGGTGGAAATGGGAGCAGCACCATTCACTAGAGCTGGAGATAGAAAACCAAAAGGGAAGAATGTGCTTGGTATTTCTCAAGCTGAAAGAACTGAAGAAAAAATTCAAGCCTCGAATTGTAATAGTCAAGAATTCTGTACAGAAAATATTAAACAACCCAGGAAGCATCAAAAGAAGATGAAAGGAATACACAGAATCATTACAACAACAAAAAAATGATTCATCATTCAAACATTTCAAGAGGTAGCATATGATCAGGAACCAATGGCACTGAAGGAAGAAGTCCAAGCTGCGCTGAAGGCACTGGTGAAAAACGAGGCTCTGGGAATTGATGGAATATCAGCTGAGATGATTCAGCGTACAGATGCAGCACTGGAAATGCTCACTTATCTGGAACAGACCATAAATTGCTCGTATGCAAGTTCAAGTTAAAACTGACAAAAATTAGACCAAATCCAAACCAAAAAAAAAAAAAAAAAACCCAAAGCCAATGCCGTCGAGTCAATTCCGACACATAGAGACCCTAAATGAGAACAAATCCACAAGAGCCAAAGTATGACCTTGAACATACCCCACCTGAATTTAGAGACCATCTGAAGAATAGATTTGATGCACTGAACACTAATGACTGAAGATCATACGACTTGTGGAATGACATCAAGGACATCATACATGAGGAAAGCAAGGCTCATGAAAAAGACAGAAGAGAAAGAAAAGACCAAAATGGATGTCAGAAGAGTCTGAAACTTGCTCTTGAATGTCAAGAAGCTAAAGCAAAAGGAAGAAATGATGCAGAAAAGAGCTCAACAGAAGATTTCAAAAGGCTACTCAAGAAGACAAAGTAGAGTATTATAATGAAATGTGTAAAGACCTAGAATTAGAAAAATCAAAAGGTAAGAATGTGCTCTGCATTTCTCAGGCTGTGGTTTTTGAACTTCATCAGTAAATGTTTCAAGCCTCCTTCGCTTTCAGGAAGCAAGGTTGTGTTACCTGCATAACTTAGGTTTTTAATGAGCTTTCCTCTAATCCTGATGCCCTGTCCTAGTTCATATAGCCCAACTACTCAGATTATTTTCTCAGCATACAGATTGAATAAGTATGGTGAAAAAATATAGCACTGGTGTATACCTTTTCTGACTTTAAACCATTTAGTATCTCCTTTTCTGTTCAAATGACTGCTTCTTGATCTATGTACAGGTTCCTCATGAGTACAATTAAGTGTTCTAGATTTCCCATTATTTGCAATGTTATCCACAATTTATTATGAGCCACACAGCAAATGTCTGTGCATAGTCAATAAATACAGGCAAACATCTTTCTGCTATCCTCTGCTTTCAGCCAGGGGACACCTGACATCAGCAATGATATCCCTCATTCCATGTCCTCTTCAGAATCTCTCTTGAATTTCTGGCAGTTTCCTGTAGATATACTCCTGCAGCCGCTTTTGAAAGATCTTCAGCAAAATTTTACTTCTGTGTGATATTGATGATATTGTTCAATAATTTCCACATTTGGTTTGATCATCTTTCTTTGGAATAGGCATAAATATTGATCTCTTCCAGTTGGTTGGCCAGGTAGCTGTCTTCCAAATTTCTTGGCATAGGTAAGTGGGCAATTCCAGCACTGCATCCATTTGTTGAAACATCTCAGTGGTTATACTGTCAATTTCTGGAGTCTTGTTTTTCTCCAAAGGCTTCAGTGCAGCTTGAACTTCTTCCTTCAGTACCATTGATTCCTGATCAGAAGTGACCTCCTGAAATGGTGAATGTTGAATAATACTTTTTGGTATAGAGACTCTATATTCCTTCCATCTTCTTTTGATGTTTCCTGCATTGTTTAATATTTTCCTCAATAGAGTCCTCCACTATTACAACTTGATGCTTGAATTTTTTCTTCAGTTCTTTCAGATAGAGAAATGATGAGCGTGTTCGTACCTTTTGGTTTTCTAACTCCAGGTCTTTGCACATGTCATTATAATACTTTGTCTTCTCGAGCCACCCATTGAAATCTTATGTTCAGCTTTTTTAATTCATTATTTTTTTCCTTTTGCTTTAGCTACTCGAAGTTCAAAAGCAAGTTTCAGAGTCCCCTCTGACATCTATCTTGGCCTTTTCTTTCTTTCCTGTCTTTCCCTGATTCAATCATATTTCAGATTTTAAATACATTCTCTCATGATCTTTTTATTTTAAAGTCATGTTCCTCAGATTTTAGTGTGCATCAAAGTATCAAAAAGTGGATACTAATCATTGGATTGTCTCCCCAGAGATCAGAGTCAGTAACTCTTTGGTGAAGTATGTAAACCTGCAGTATGAACACAAATGGACCAGCTTTGCGCTAGAAGACACCTGGTGTGCCAGGTGAGGTGTCCTCCAAGTGTGCTGCTGAACACAATCCTACCACCACCATCAATGATGACTTGAACAGTAGGCTTTCTATATACTCCACTGATTCTCCTACAACCCCTGAATTGTTGTCATCCCCATGCTACAGAGATGATTCTGACTAATGATCCCACTTCTTTGTGCCTGTGGGAAAAGTCATCTCCCTCTTCTGCTGCCTGCAGTACACTCAACACGTCTTCTTCATAATAAAGTCCACCGCCACAGAAACTGTTTTCCTCACAAATACACATTAAAAAATTTTACATGAGATGCATAAGAGTAGAGCAAGCCCTTTAAAACTTTAGTGATTTAATTAATTTTATTCAACTTCTGTGTGGGCTCACGAGAGATGAGAAAGAAAAACTGCAAAATAAGGTGACTAAAGAGAAGAGAAACATCTCATATACACTCTGACCAATGAATCAGTAAGAAAGGATCAAGGACATAGCGTTCCAAAAAGACCTATTGTCTTGGTTTTCTAGTGCTGGTATAACAGAAATACCACAAGTGGATGGTTTTGACAAAGAGAAATTTATTCTCTCACAGTCTGTTGGGCTACAATTCCTAATTCAGGGCATCAGCTCCAGGGGAAGGTTTTGTCTCTATATATTCTAGGGGAAGATCCTTGTAATCAATGGTGCCCTGGTGAAGGAGCTTCTCAGGCACAGTGGAACCCGGTCCAAAGAAGGTACTCTGCTACCGGTGCTGCTTTCTTGGTGGTAAGAGGTCCCCCATGTCTCTCTGCTCACTTCTATCTTTTATATCTCAAAAGAAATTGGATTAAGGCACTATCTAATGTAACTGCTCCTAATCCCTCTCATGAACATCATATTAATAGGAGTTACAACACATAGGAAAATCACTTTAGATGACAAAATGGTAGATAATCATACAATACTGGGAAACATGACCTAGCCAAGTTGACAGATATTTTAAGGGGACACAATTCAATCCATGACAACTATCAACCCTACCCAGCCTACTGAATAATTATTCATTTGATTATATTATTAAGACCAGTAAAAGGTAAACTAATAAAACTGCTGAATCAAGTGGTAGAAGTGTTTGAGAGAAAGGAATAACAAGCCTTATAAATACTCGTAACGTGTAGAACACAATGATCCCAGTTGGATTGTATTTAGACTTATGTGCCAGCTGTTGTTTAAGTGATTTTAGTGGTTGCAGGGGTTCACTTCCCAACAGGAAATACAATCTGCATGGTCAGTCTGAGCCTGTCATAGTATTTGCTTTTCCCCATAGCAGAAATTTGATGAGGAAGGGATGTATGATGCTATTCAAAGTGATGAGACAGGAGGAGATGTCTTCTGTATGACTCCATGGAAACGTCTATTAACAATAGACCTCTATTAACAATAGGCCCAGAGAAGGTCAGTTTTGCGTCTCGGAGCATCATGTGTGGATATGATGCCTGGATCTGTTGCAGCCGTCCTAGGATGGAGCCACCTTGTAGGAGACTGAATGAAGCCCTACTCTCCTGTTTTTGTGCATTCTCTAACTCTCAAGTCCTTGTAATGAAAGCATGTTAGGGTAGAGTTTATATTTTCTTATTAGAACTGAAGCCTTTCTTACTGAAAAGGTTCAGGTATTTCACAATCTTCTGAAGTCCTGAGACCATCTAATTTGATCATTTTATACATAATGAAACTGAATACAGTGAATGCTGACGTTACCCTGGACACATACAGTTTACCAGTGACATGTCTCAGTAACTACTAATCGGGGCATGAAAAGTAAGCTCCCATCCCTCACATTGGGACTAACTCTAGGTTTCCATTCACATGGCTCTAGCCATGGGATCAAACTGAAGCTAGTCTCTGGCTATTCCTACAGCCTTACTTTTTCCTTTTTCCGGCCCCCCTCACCTCCACCCACTTCCCTTCTGCTGCCCCCCAAAGTCACATAACAAAACACCTGCCTCAGGCACTGCTTCTATAGAACTTGACCAAAAAAAAAAAAAAAAGAAGAAGAAGAAAGAAAGAAACCGAGGTTACACAAGGAGCAGAGTCAGGGTCCAATCCCAAGTTGAATTGCACTTGTTATTGTCGTTGTTAGGTGCCATCGAGTAGTTCAGACTCATAGCTACCCTATGTACAACAGAACAAAACATGGCCTGGTTCTGAGTCATCCTCCCAATCCTTGGTATGCTTAAGTCCATTGTGATAGCCACTGTGTCAATCCATCTCATTGAGGGTCTTCCTCATTTTTGTTGACCCGCTACTTTACCAAGCATGCTGTCCTTCCCGAGGGACTGATCTCTCCTGAAAACATGTTCAAAGTGTGTGAGACGTAGTCTTGCTATCCTTGCTTCTAAGGAGCATTCTGATTGTACTTCTTCCAAGACAGATTTGTTCCTTCTTTTGGTAGTCCATGATATATTCAATATTCTTCTCCAACAACACAATTCAAAGGCATTGATTCTTCTTTGGTCTTCCTTATTCATCGTCCTGCTTTCACATGCATAGAAGGGGACTGAAAACACCATGGCTTGGGTCAGGTGCATCTTAGTCGTCAAGGTAATAACTTTGCTTTTCAACACTTTAAAGAGGTCTTTTGCAGCAGATTTGCCGAATGTTTATGTGTCATTTGATTTCTTAGCTGCTTAGCCATTATGTTATTTTGTCATTTTAGAATAACCTGGTTATAGGAGAGTCGGGGATTCTAGCTCATAAGTATTTTTTCGCTTTGATGCAAACTAGAAAGCCAGGCCCAAAGCAGATAATTTAATTACTGAAAAGCAGGTATGCACTTGAAAATGTTTTTCAAGGCTGCCTTCATGTTCCTGTTTCTCAGGCTGTAGACGAAGGGGTTCATCATGGGAGTTACCATAGTGTAAATCATTGAAGCCACTGCAGTCTTCCTGGAAGAGTGTGTAAATGCAGCACTAACACACGTACCTAAGCCTGTTCCATAGAACAAGGAAACAACTGAGAGGTGGGACCCACAAGTGGAGAAAGCTTTATACTTTCCACCTGCTGAAGGCATTCTCAAAATGGAAGAAGCAATTTGAGTATAAGAGAAAATGATTCCAGACAGAGGAACACCACCTAGTAAGGTAGCTGCCAAATATAAGAAGGCGATATTGAGGAGGGTATCAGAACAGGCAATCTTGATGATCTGAACAACTTCACAGAAGAAGTAGGGAATTGCCCGATCTGTGCAGAAAGACAGGTTCAACACTATGAGACTGTGGATCAAGGCATCCACAGTGGTAATGGACAAGGAGAGTAGAATCAGCAGACCACAGAGTTGGGGGTTCATGATGGCTGTGTATGTCAGTGGGTGACAAATGGCCGCTTAGCGGTCATAGGCCATTACTCCCAGGAGAAAACTTTCCAAACTAGCAAAAACCAAGACAAAGCAGACCTGGGTGAGGCAGCCTGCATACGTGATGCTCTGATTCTGTGTTTTGAGATTCACCAGCATTTTTGGGATTGTGGTGGTGCTGAAACACATGTCAGTGAAGGACAGATTGGCAAGAAAGAAATACATGGGGGTGTGGAGGTGAGGGTCTGAGCTGACAGCCAGGATGATGAGCAGGTTCCCCAAGACAGTGATCAGATATATGAACAGAAACAGGGCAAAGAGAAGGGGTTGCAGTTCCAGATCCTCTGTCAGTGCCAGGAGAAGGAATCCAGAAAAACTTGTTTGGTTTTTAGGTTTCATATTGTTGATGAATCTGATGGAACAGATCAGGTGACAAGACAATCAAGTGCGTGGTCCCTATACCAGCAGTAGCTGCATCACCAAAGGTAAAGAGCACCTAGGGCAGGGTCATGAGAAATTGAGAAGAATAGAAAGTTGGTGTCACCTGTGTGCATATTATTTGATTATTTAATAAAAAATATGTGAATTTGGTCAATAGCTGAGCATCAACATTTATTTATTCTGCAAAGTGTTGATAAGGTGTTCATTTTTTTTTTTTACACTATCTGAGTTCTTATGATCATTTTAAATATTTTGTAATTTTACAGGAAGAAATGCCTGGTGACCTATTTCTGAAGATTAGCCAATAAAAACTCTGTGTATTAAAATGGTTCAGTTCACAACCAAGTATGAGGATGGCACAGGACATGGCAGCTTTTGGTTCTGTTGAGCAGGAGTTGCCATGTGTCAAGGGCCCACTCACTGGCAGCTAACAAAAACAACAGGGCCCCTGTGAACTTCATTGTGGGCCTAGATTTCTAGCCCAAGGGGCATATTCTAACCAAGTCTGGATGGGCACACTTACTCCAAGGAAAGATCCATCTTTACAAAGAAAAATGTATCCTCCCAGACATGAAACATCAGTAAAATTATTTACTTCAAAAATTTGGTAATATTACAGAGAAAAACAAAAGAGGGAGGCACTCTGAAGTGTCTCTTGCAGACTTCACGTTTTTTCTCCCCTCCGAGATTAGAGCCAGGTGATAGCAATAATACAAATGTGTTTTAAGAACCAGGGGTGGGAAGATAAGGCAAACCTGATAACCCTATTTCATCACCATAAGAATGCAAGAAAATATCACAGAATTTTATCACAGTCATCATGTTGGAGAAGGGGCGATTTCTGTTCAGGAGGAAAATGGTCTTTACCATTATAGAGACAGAATTAGAGACTGGTAGAATTGGAGCTTCTTGGGACTGGTGCAAAGATAGAAGGAAACATGTCAGGAAGAGAGAAGACAGGCAGGAGTCCATGGGAAACTTGAGTTCAATCATTTCATGCGTGTACTCTCAACACAGTTTCCCCGGAATGAACCTGTGGTAAAACACCTGTCCTTATTTCCAAACAATAACTAAGCAATTTTAAGTTACCTGGCTGATGTCGCCGTAGAATGATGTTGATAAATCCCCTGGATGGTGAAGGTGGAGGATGTGTTCTGAGGAAAGGCAGAGAGATTGAGTGGGACACCTGGCTCCTGGGCTTCAGGGTTATCTGTGGGTGGAGTCTTGGGTGTGCTGCTCCCTGCCTGGGGGAGGGATGTTGAGTGAGGTGGTCACAGGCAGACTATTTGCAGTCTCTGTATCCCTGGGGGCTCAATATTCAAAGCTCCTCATTAACTGAGCACTTTTATTGTCACTCTGATCCCAGGACAGTGAAAATCCTGAAAGACCAAGGCTTTAGAATGTGAAATTCAGGATGGCTGATTCCTTGCCCCTGTAAGATCATGCCATTTTTCTCTCTGTTTCTGCTAACCTCCATGTCAACAACATGCACACATGGACACAAAAGCCTTCTCCGACTGGGTTCCAGTTGTCTTCTTTTTTCTTTTTTTTTTTAACACAACTTGACAGCAACTGTATCTTACGAGTTGCATTAGGACCCTGACTCCTATTTTAGGTGTGAAGATATAGTTATGTATATGGTTATAATATATTTATCAACACCCATGAAAGCAGCAGTCTAGAAACCAAATGACAAATTGCATTGGGCAAATCTGCTGCAAATGATCTCTTCGAACTGCTGAAAAACAAAGATGTTAGGTTGAGGACTAATTGTCCTTGACCCAAGCCATGGTATTTTCAATCACCTCATACGAACGTGAAAGTTGGACAATGAATAAGGTAGACCTAAGAAGAATTGATGTCTTTGAATTATGGTAAGGAAAAGAATATTGAATATAACATGGACTGCCAGAAGAATGAACAAATCTGTCTTGGAAGAATTAGAGCCAGAATGCTTCTTAGAAGCTAGGATGGTGTGACTTAATATCATGTACATTGGACAAGTTATCTGGAGTAACCAGTTCCTGGAGAAGGACATCATGCTTAGTAAAGTAGAGGGTCAGCAAAAGAGAGGAAGACCCTCAACAAGACGAACTGACACAGTGGCTGCAATGATGGGCTCAAGCATAGCAAGGATTGTGGGGATGCCACATGCCTGGGCAGTGCTCCCTCCTGTAGCACATACTGTCACTGTGAGTCAGGACTGATTCCATGGCACCTAACAGCATAACAACATAATATATTTATAAAAAGAGTTAAGATAGTGTAAAATGCAAGTAGTGTTTTTTTTTTTTTTCTGAGAGTCTTTGTTCCCTGAACCTTACTGTATCATTTTGTATATTTTATATACAGCATATTCTAAGCTCTTCTCTGTGGTCCATTCTGACTGTGATCACTGGAGATAGACTCCCTTTTGACGTTTCCATAACCAGTATTTCCAATTTCATCACAATTGTTTCAGTGTACATTTTTCTTCATATTAGTGGAGGTTGGCTTGATATTTTGGCTCTTGATTTTTAATGGAGTTGTGAGAAATCACAATGTCATTGGCTAGGAACTAGGATACAGGTGCATTCATACTCTTGGTAGATTTAGTTAGATAACTGCCAATATTTAATAGGTGATTGTGCTCCATTTAGAGTCTACTTAAAAGTCTTTTACCTTTAATGAACTCAAAATTTTTGTGTTTATTAATTTATTTTACCACATCTTGCTATTTCTATATAAACTTTCTTAATATATAGTTTTCTTCATATCTTTTATGAAAACTAAGTTGAGAAGATGATATTGTGATGTCATTCTTTGCTATTCACTTCAAATACATGAAATAATAAACTAGAAGAAAATATAGCTGGTCTCAAAAAAAAAAAAGAAAAATTTCCATTACCACAGAAAGACCTGAAATATAAAAATACAAGTTAAGTTTTCCAGGTACCATAAAAGGAACTCAAATATAAAATGATGAGTAAGCTGAGCCAAGAATTTATGTCCATAGTAAGAAGCTTTAGCTGGAATTTACTCTTTCAGTTAATGAGGACTAAATGTTCTAGAAAAATATGTGGCGTTGAAGCTAAGGACAGAGATAGAATGTCTTTATTGGAAATATGTAGATGAATACAAGAGTTGTGAACACTGACTGGACCCATGACTATGGACTTAGACCAGCTGAAAGTTTCAGAAAACCTCCAAGGAGAAGATAATCCAAGCTACCTTTTAGCCTGGTGGTTGGATTTGTGATAGCCTCAATATTATTGAGCTGGGGGGGAGTCAACGAATGAAATTCAGACTTAGAAGAGTGATGATTGGCGAGGCCTCTGTGAACCTGTCTGACAATAAAGAGTGAGCATACAGATGAGAAAACACAGACGGCAGGGAATCTCCCCGTTTAAATAGAATCTGTACTTTCTAATTTAAATAATTATGAAGAAAAGCAATGCTAAAATGATAACCAACCAAAACAATAATCCAGACAAAAATCAATAATCAGATCACACAGAGGCCAGGATGGTTGTAATGTAATGAGTAACGTGGAGAATAGAAAAGATGAGATCAAAGATGCAGTGACAGGCCGATTATTCGAACAGTCTCCTGATGGCAAGGGCAGATGCAGGGTACTACGTTTAGTCACTTTGTAATAATCCTAAAGTGATGGTAGCTAGGACTATAGTGGACTTGCTCTGATTTTCTTCAGTTTCAGCTTGAACTTGCATATGAGTAATTGATGGTCTTTTTCACAGCTGGCCCCTGGCTTTGTTCTGACTGATGATATTGAGCTTTTCCATCGTCTCTTTCCACAGATGTTGTCAATTTGATTTCTGTGTGTTCCATCTGCTGAGGTCCACGTGCATAGTCGTTGTTTATGTTGGTGAAAGAAGGTATTTGCAATGAAGAAGTTGTTGGACTTGCAAAATTCTATCATTCCATCTCCGGCATTGTTTCTATCACCAAGGCCATATTTTCCAACTACTGATCCTTCTTCTTTGTTTCTACCTTTCTCATTCCAATCGCCAGTAATTATAAATGCATCTTGATTGCATGTTCGATCCATTTCAGACTGCAGCAGCTGATAAAATTCTTCTATTTCTTCATCTTTGGCCCTAGTGGTTGGTGCGCAAATTTGAATAATAGTCGTATTAACTCTTCTTCCTTGTAGGTGTATGGATATTATCCTATCACTGGCAGCGTTGTACTTCAGGATAGATCTTGAAACATTCTTTTTGATGATGAATGCAACACCATTCCTCTTTGAGTTGTCATTCCCAGCATAGTAGACTATATGACTGTTCGACTAAAAATGGCCAATACCAGTCCATTTCAGCTCACTAATGCCTAGGATATCGATGTTTACGCATTCCATTTCATTTTTGACGATTTCCAATTTTCGTAGTTTCATACTTTGTACATTCCAGGTTCCGATTACTAATGGATGTTTGCAGCTGTTTCTTCTCATTTTGAGTCATGCCGCACCAGCAAATGAAGATCCTGAAAGCTTTACTCCATCCACGTCATTAAGGTAGACTCTCCTTTAGGAAGCAGCTCTTCCCCAGTCATCTTTTGAGTACCTTCCAACCTAGGGGGCTCAACAAGGTGGATTGACACAGTGGCTGCAACAATGAGCTCAACCATAACAATGATTGTAAGGATGGCTCAGGACCAGGCAGTGTTTTGTTCTGTTGTGCATAGGGTCACTATGAGTCGGAACCGACTCGATGGCACCTAACAACAACAACAACAGGACCATGGTGATAACAGTGGAGGTGGTGAGATTTGGTGGGATTCTAGATATGTTTTTCTTTTGAAAGAATGGGCACATGGTATAAAAAAAGAGAATTCAAAGACAATGCTTGGTGTGAGAAAACTGCTCAGCATCTAAAAGAGTGGAGTTCCCATTAACTGTGATAGGAAAGACTGTAGGCAAATATATTTGGAAGTTTAATATCAGGGTTGTAGTTTGGAGAGAGTTGAGTTTGAGGTACCTGTGAGGCATCCACTTGAGAAGTCAAGTAGGAAGCTGGGTATTTCCGTCTGAAATTTAGGGGAGTGTTCCTCTCTGGAAACAAAAAATTTGGAGTCATTGGAGTGCAGATGACTTTTAAGGCCATGGGTCTGGATGCTATTGCAAAAGAGTCAGGGTAGCTGGAACAAAGAGAATTAGGAGTGAGCCTTAAGGCCCTCCATGGCTTGAGGTTGGAAAGATGATGAGGACACATCAAAGGAGGCTAGTGGCCAGTGAAGTAGGATAAAAACTACAATAATATATAACACTGAAAGTGAAGTACATTAGTTTCTTCTGGCTGCTGTATTAACTACATGGCCAGAAACTTGGTGGCACAAAACAACAGAAATGTATTCTCTTACAGTTCTGAAGGCCATGAGTCTGAAATCAGTTTCACAGTGCAGAAATCAAGGTGTGTGCACAGTCACACACTCTCCGGAGACTCTATGGGCAAATCCATTCATTGTCTTTTTGAACTTCTGGTGGCTTCAGGTTTTCCTTGGTTTGTGACCATATTATGCCAATTTCTGCCTCTGTAGTCACATTAACTTCTCTTCTGTCCGTGTCAATTCTCTCTTTGCATCTCTCTCTCTCTGTGGTAAAAATATACACAACAAAACATTTGCGAATTCAACAATTTTTACATGTGTAGTTCAGTGGTATTGATTATTTGCATCTCTCTCTCTCTTTTAAGAGAATGGTAGGTTTTATTATTGAGTAAGCATTAAACCAGAATGTGATGCATCACAGGTAATCCACTAAAGAGATTACAAAGTCAGCAAGGTAACTGACCCTTTGTATAGCCAGGAGTATACAACTCATTACTTTCATCTTTTCAGGATAAAATTACTAATTTTCTAATGTCTTTATGTCAAGACACCTGAAGTCATGCTAAACCCTTACCAGGAAACTGGGAGGTAAGGATATGATATTCCTTGCAATTACATTTCAGAGGAGAAGGTCCTTGAGAAACTTTTTTTTTTTTTTTAATTTTTATTGTGCTTTAAGTGAAAGTTTACAAACCAAGTCGGCCTCTCACACAAAAACTTATATACACCTTGCTACATACTCCCAGTTGGTCTCCCTCTAATGAGACAACCCACTCCCTCCCTCCACTCTCTCATTTTGTGACCATTTCTCCAGCTTCTAACCCTCTCTACCCTCTCATCTCCCCTCTAGGGAGGAGAGGCCAACATAGTCTCAAGTGTCCACCTGATCCAAGAAGCTCACTCCTCACCAGCATCCCTCTCCAACCCATTGTCCAGTCCAATCCCTGTGTGAAGAGTTGGCTTTGGGAATGGTTCC
The DNA here is from genome assembly GCF_024166365.1 of Elephas maximus indicus. Classification (NCBI taxonomy): domain Eukaryota; kingdom Metazoa; phylum Chordata; class Mammalia; order Proboscidea; family Elephantidae; genus Elephas; species Elephas maximus. The sequence continues at coordinate 16,961,084 of NC_064821.1, forward strand.
TGTCCTGGGCCAACAGAAGGTCTGGGGGCCATGACTACTGGAGTCCTTCCAGTCTCAGTCAGACCATTAAGTCTGGTCTTTTTATGAGAATTTGGGGTCTACATCCCCCTGCTGTCCTGCTTCCTCAGGGGTTCTCTGTTGTGTTACCTGCCAGGGCAGTCATTGGTTGTAGTCAGGGACCATCTAGCTCTTCTGGTCTCAGGCTGATGTAGTCTCTCGTTTATGTGGCCCTTTCTGTCTCTTGGGCACATAGTTACCTTGTGTCCTTTGTATTCTTCATTCCCCTTTTATCCAGGTGGGTTAAGACCAATTGATGCATCTTAGGTGGCCACTTGCTAGTGTTTAAGACCCCAGATGCCTCTCTCCAAGGTGGGATGCAGAATGTTTTCTTAATAGATTTTATTATGCCAGTTGACTTAGATGTCCCCTGAAACCATGGTCCCCAAACCCCCACCCCTGCTACGATGGCCTTTGAAACTTTCAGTTTATTCTGGAAACTTCTTTGCTTTTCGTTTAGTCCGGTTGTGCTGACTTCGCCTGTATTGTGTGTTGTCTTTCTCGTCACCTTAAGTAGTTCTTATCTACTATCTAATTAGTGAATAGCCCTTTCCCTCCTCCCCTCCCTCTCCCCTCTCGTAACCATCAAAGAATATTTTCTTCACTGTTTAAACTATTTCTTGAGTTCTTATATTAGTGATCTTATACAATGTTTGTCCTTTTGCAACTGACTAATTTCACTCAGCATAATGCCTTCCAGATTCCTCCATGTTATGAAATGTTTCACAGATTCCTCACTGTTCTTTATCGATGCGTAGTATTCCATTGTGTGACTATACCATAATTTATTTATCCATTCATGTGTTTATGGGCACCTTGGTTGCTTTCATCTTTTTGCTATCATAAACAGCGCTGCAATGAACATGAGTGTGCATATATCTGTTCGTGTGAAGGCTCTTATTTCTCTAGGATATATTCCAAGGAGTAAGATTGCTGGATCGTATGGTAGTTCTATGTCTAGCTTTTTAAGGAAGCACCCAATTGATTTCCAAAGTGGTTGTACCATTTTACATTCCCACAAGCAATGTTTAAGTGTTCCAATCTCTCCACAGCCTCTCCAACATTTACTGCTTTGTGTTTTTTGGATGAATGCCAGCCTTGTTGGAGTGAGATGAAATCTCATTGTAGTTTTGATTTGCATTTCTCTAATGGTAAGGACCGTGAGTATTTCCTCATGTATCTGTTAGCTGCCTGAATGTCTTCTTTAGTGAAGTGTCTGGTCATATCTTTTGCCCATTTTTTAATTGGGTTAATCTTTTTATAGTTGAGTTTTTGCAGTATCATGTAGATTTTAGAGATCAGGTGCTGACTGGAAATGTCATAGCTAAAAACTTTTTCCCAGTCTGTAGGTAATCTTTTTACTCTTTTGGTAAAATCTTTAGATAAGCACAGGTGTTTGATTTTTAGGAGCTCCCAGTTATCCAGTTTTTCTTCTGCACCGTTAGTAATGTTTTGTATACTGTTTATGCTGTGTATTAGGGCTCCTAACATTGTCTCTTTATTTTCTTTCATGATCTTTATCGTTTTATATTTTATATTTAGGTCTTTGATTCATTTTGAGTTAGTTTTTGTGTGCGGAGTGAGGTATGGGTCTTGTTTCATTTTTTTGCAGATGGATATCCAGCTACACCAGCACCATTTGTTAAAAAGACTGTCTTTTCCCCATTTAACTCTTTTGGGGCCTTTGTCAAATACCAACTGCTCATATGTGGATGGATTTATAATTCTGTTCCTTTGGTCTATGTTTCTGTTGTTTTACCAGTACCAGGCTGTTTTGACTCCTGTGGTGGTATAACAGGTTCTAAAATCAGGTAAAGTAAGGCCTCCCACTTTGTTCTTCTTTTTCAGTAATGCTTTACTTATCTGGGGCCTCTTCCCTTCCATATGAAGTTGGTCATTTGTTTCTCCATCTCATTAAAGAATGTTGTTGGAATTTGGATCGGAATTCCATTAAATGTATAGGTTGCTTTTGGTAGAATAGATATTTTCATAGTGTTAAGTCTTCCTATCCATGAGCAAGGTATGTTCTTCCACTTATGTAGGTCTCTTTTGGTTTCTTCCAGAAGTGTTTCATAGTTTTCTTTGTACAAGTCTTTTACATCTCTGGTAAGATGTACTCCTAAATATTTTATCTTCTTGGGGGCTACTGTAAATGGTATTAATTTAGTGATTTCCTTTTTGATGTTCTTTTTGTTGGCGTAGAGGAATCCAACTGATTTGTGTATGTTTATCTTGTATCCTGATACTCTGCTGAACTCTTCTATTAGTTTCAGTAGTTTTCTGGAGGATTCCTTAGGGTTTTCTGTGTATAAAATCATGTAATCTGCAAATAGAGATAATTTTACTTCTTCCTTGCCAATCTGGATGCCCTTTATTTCTTTATCTAGCATAATTGCACTGGCTAGAACCTCCAGAACAGTGTTGAATGAGAGCGGTGATAAAGTGCATCCTTGTCTGGTTTCCGTTCTCAAGGGGAATGCTTTCAGGCTCTCTCCATTTAGGATGATGTTGGCTGTTGGCTTTGTATAAATGCCCCTTATTATGTTGAGGAATTTTCCTTCTATTCCAATTTTGCTGAGAGTTTGTAATATGAATGGGTGTTGAACTTTGTCAAATGCCTTTTCTGCATCAACTGAGAAAATCATATGATTCTTGTCTTTTGTTTTATTTATGGAATGGATTACATTAATTGTTTTTCTAGTGTTGAACCATCCCTGCATACCTGGTATGAACCCCACTTGGTCATGGTGAATTATTTTTTTGATATGTTGTTGAATTCTATTGGCTAGAATTTTGTTGAGGATTTTTGCATCTAAGTTCACGAGGGGCATAGGTCTGTAATTTTCTTTTTTTGTGGTACATTTACTTGGTTTTGGTATCAGGGATATGGTGGCTTCATAGAATGAGTTTGGTAGTATTCTGTCCTTTTCTATGCTCTGAAATACTTTTAGTAGTAGTGGTGTTAACTTTTCTCTGAAAATTTGGTAGAACTCTGCAGTGAAGCCGTCTGGGCCAGGGTTTTTTTTTGTTGTTGTTGGGAGTGTTTTGATTACCTTTTTAATCTCTTCTTTTGTTTTGGGTCCATTTAGTTGTTCTACCTCTGTTTGTGTGAGTTTAGGTAGGCAGTGCATTTCTAGGAAATCACCCATTACTTCTAGGTTTTCAAATTTGTTAGAGTACAAGTTTTTGTAGTAATCTGATATAACTCTTTTAATTTCAGTTGGGTCTGTTGTAGTATCGCCCTCCTCATTTCTTATTAGGGGCATTTACTTCCTCTCCTGTTTTTATTTCGTCAGTTTGGCCAATGGTTTATCACTTTTGTTGATTTTTTCAAAGAACCAGCTTTTGGTCTTGTTAATTCTTTCAGCTGTTTTTCTGTTTTCTATTTTATTTAGTTCTGCTCTAATTTTTTTTTTTTTTTGGTTTTTTTTTCTTCTGCTGTCTGGGTGTTTCTTTTGTTGCTCCCTTTCTATTTGTTCAAGTTGTAGGGATAATTCTTTGATTTTGGCCCTTTCTTCTTTTTGGATATGTGCATTTATTGATATAAACTGGAAAAAAATTTTTTCTTTTTTTTCTGAGCACTGCTTTCGCTGTGTCCCAAAGGTTCTGATAGGAAGTGTTTTCATTCCCGTTGGATTCTATGAATTTGTTCATTCCATCCTTAATGTCTTCTATAATCCAGTATTTTTGAGCAGGATATTGTTCAGTTTCCAAGTATTTGATTTCTTTTCCCTGCTTTTCCTGTTATGAATTTCCACTTTTCTGGCCTTATGGTCAGAGAAGATGCTTTGTAATATTTCAATGTTTTGGATTCTGCTAAGGCTTGCTTTATGACCTAATATGTGGTCTATTCTAGAGAATGTTCCATGTGCACTAGAAAAGAAAGTATAGTTGGTTGCTGTTGGGTGGAGTGTTCTGAATATGTCTACAAGGTCAAGTTGTTTGTGGCATTTAGATCTTCCATGTCTTTATTGAGCTTCTTTCTGGATGTCCTGTCCTTCACCAAAAGTGGAGTGTTGAAGTCTCCTACTATTATTTTGGAGCTGTCTATCTCACTTTTCAATGCTGATAGAGTTTGTTTTGTGTACCTTGCAGCCCTGTCATTGGGTGCATAAATATTTAATATGGTTATATCTTCTTGGTATATTGTCCCTTTAATCATTATATAGGGTCCTTCCTTATCCTTTATGGTGGATTTAACTTCAAAGTCTATTTTTCAGAAATCAGTATTGCCACTCCTGCTCTTTTTGGATTGTTGTTTGCTTGATATATTTTTTCCCATCCTTTGAGTTTTAGTTTGTTTGTGTGTCTAAGTCTAAGATGTGTCTCTTGTAGGCAACATACAGATGGAGTATGTTTTTTAATCCATTCTGCCACTCTCTGTCTCTTTATTGGTGCATTTAGCCCATTTACATTCAGCATAATTATGGATAGGTATGAATTTGGTGGTATCATTTTGATGTCTTTTTTCCTGTGTTGTTGACAGTTTCTTTTTCTTTCTTAACTTTATGTGCTGAGTAGATTAACTTTATATATTTGTCCTGTCCTCGTATTCACTGTTGTTGATTTTGTTTCTGCTGAGCCTCTATTTTTGTCTTGTAGTTTATTTTGATGACTAGGATAGTTTGTCTCCTTTGCGGTAACCTTATTATTTACCTGTATTTTTCTAAATTTAAACCTAACTTTTATTTCTTTGTATCGCCGTATATTCCTCCCCATATGGAAGGTCTATGATTACATTTCTTAGTCATTCTTTATTGTTATAAATGTTTTCTTCTCTTGTATAATAACATCGCTGTTACCTTGTTTTGAGTTTTTTTTTTTTCTTTCTTTTCTTTTAATCTTACTTTGTTTTTTTGATTTCCCTGTCTGGGTTGACTTCTGATTGCTCTGTCCAATGTTCTAGTCTTGGGTTGATACCTGATGTCATTGATTTTCTAACCAAAGAACTCCCTTTAGTATTTCTTGTAGTTTTGGTTTGCTTTTTATGAGTTCCCTAAACTTCTGTTTATCTGTAAATGTCATAATTTCACCTTAACATTTAACAGAGGTTTTGCTGAATATATGATCTTTGGCTGGCAATTTTCGTCCTTTAATTTTTTTGCCTTCTTGCCTGCATGGTTTCTGCTGAGTAGTCTGAGCTTATTCTTATTGGCTCTCCTTTGCAGGTGATTTTTCATTTATCCCTAGGTGCTCTTAAAATTCTCTCTTTATCTTTGGTTTTGGCAAGTTTGATTATAATATGTCTTGGTGACTTTCTTTTAGCATCTACCTTATGTGGAGTTTGATGAGCATCTTGGATAGATATCTTCTCATCTTTCACTATATCAGGGAAGTTTTCTGCCAACAAATCTTCAACAATTCTGTCTGTATTTTCTGTTATCCCTCCCTGTTCTGCTAGTCCAATCACTTGTAGGTTATTTCTCTTGATAGAGTTCCACATATAGACATCCAGTTTTTGACAAACCATTTTAATTCTCCTGGAATCCAGATTTCTGATTCATGGAGTTGGTGTGACTCACCCACAGCATTTGCCCTTAAGTGTCCTTTTGTACCTTGACCCTTTAAGGAACTGATTTTCCTGCAGCCACCTTCAAGTCAAACAATATCCTAGTGAGCAGTTCATTGGAGACTGTTTTGCCTCAGGCCTTAGGTTGTTTTAAAGAATTACCAAGGTGCAGTCAGTTTCAGGAAACCCTGGTGGCATAGTGGTTAAGAGTTACAGCTGCTAACCAAAAAGTTGGCAGCTCAAATCCGCAGGCATTTCTTGGAAACCCTATGGAGCCATTCTACTCTGTCCTACAGGGTTGCTATGAGTTGGAATTGACTAGAGAGCAATGGGTTTGGTCTGGTTTTGGTAGTCAGTTTCAAGAAGCAGGAACCTCAGGGTCTGACTGGGAAATGTATGGCATGTTCTTAGTGATTCTGCTCCTACAGCTGACTGACCCTGGAATCCTGAATGTATTACAATGCTATCTCCTGAGAAATTAACATGACAATGACCTGTATAACCTGTTTTCACCATCCCCTCTTTGGAGCGCCTTCCCTGTATTTTTCAGTCAACCGTTGCCTGATCGGAATCATATCCACTCACAAAACAAATATTCTGTTACACTAATGTCTGGTGTTTGTCTGTGCATTTAGGTTTCTTGACAATTCCTGGCACCAGAAGTTGGATCCATAGCACCTGAATAACTTCCCCGAGAGCTCTCGTTGAGCACAGATGTAATGTCCATAAAAGCCCTTTCAGCTTACTGCCTCCATGAAGCATCTGAAGGCCACGTTGGTAAGCCCTGTCGGACTCTCCAGGTCTACTCCTTTTGCATTTTGAGCTTGAATTCAATATTTATTGTGAGTTTGGTGAATGTTGTTTTGTAGTACTTAAGACTCTCTCAAAATGGGGTATGCTAAGCCCAAGAAAGCAGAGGATTTTCCTAGTGGAAATCTGGCTCACTACATGGTCAAGAACTATGGATCTAGCCAGGTTTTGTTTGTATTTGGATTTTTGTTTGAGCTCCCTGTCATCATCAGGTTGTCAAATCAGAGACCAGAGACTAAAACTATAAACCTCTTAGAGGAAACAGAGAGGCAAATTTTCATGATCTTGGATTGCAAAATGGTTTCTTAAATATGACACCAAAAGTGCGGGCAAGAACACTCACCCTCTTAATTGTATCAGTAAAGTACAGAGATTCCAGGGATTGGGATATCATTGGGAGAGGCATTATTCAACCCAATACAGAGGGGATACCCTCTGATGACTCCATGGAAAGGTTTGTTAACAATAAATCCAGAGAAGGATAGCAAGTTTTCTCTCTCTGGACATCACTTGTGGATATGACACCTGAGCCTATTGCAGCAATCAGGAGATCATGCGGGTAAGCCAGTTCTAGGATGAAGCCACCTCGCAGGGGACTAAATGCAGCCTACTCTTCTGTTACTGTACGTTTCCTACCTCTGAAGGCCTTTCTTTGTAATGACATATACCTCTATTGCTTGAGGATATTAGTGTCAATTCTTTTTCTTCTTAGAACCAAAGGCTTCCTCATTAATGAAATTCAAATATCTCACAATCATTTCAAATCACAGAGATTATTTTGTAGATGATGAAACTGAGTGTGGAGGATGCTAACATTGCCATTAGCAGAGACAGCTTATCGGTGGCAGATCTCAGTAGTTACTGAATCAAGGCATGAAAGATCAGCACACTTTTCTCACAGTGAGGAAAGTATGGGGTGCGATTCACAACCCTATCCATTAGATGAGGCTGAAGCTACTCTCTAGCTATGACTGCAACCTTTCTTAGATCCTTCCCTGCCTTATCTAGCCTCTCCCACGTGCTTTTGTCTGAGAAGGCTACTAACAACATCCCATAATAAGAAGTCTTTCCTCAGGCTTTGCTTCTGTGGAAACTTCCCAAAGAAAATGAGCTTAGAGTGTTGAAATCATTTGTCAAATAGCACATACCTAGATGAAAAGCCAAGTCAGGTTTGAACCCAAGTTGAAATGCACTTAGTGTAGTGAGTTTAATGGAATTTAAGGATGATCAAGAAAAAAGGTTATGCATAGAGGAGTCTGGAAGGTATTATGCTCAGTGAAATTGGTCAGTTCCCAAAGAACAAATATTGTTTGAGACCACTATTATAAGAACTCAAGAAAAAGTTTAAACACAGAAGGAAATATTCTTTGATGGTTATGAGGGTGGGAAGGGAGGGAAATGGATATTCACTAATTAAATAGTAGACGAGAACCATTTTAAGTGAAGAGAAAGACAACATACAATACAGGGAGGTCAGCACAACTGGACTAAACCAAAAACTAAGAAGTTTCCTGAATACAACCAAATGCTTCGAAGGCCAGAGTAGCAGGGATGGGGACCTGGGGCCATGGTTTCAGGGGATGTCTAGGTCAATTGGCATAACAAAACTGTCTTAAGAAAACTCTCTGCATCCCACTTTGGTGAGTGGCATCTGGGGCCTTAAATGCTAGTAAGTGGCCATCTAAGATGCACCAATTGGTCTGAACCCACCCGGAGCAAAGGAAAACGATGAATACCAAAGACACAAGGTAAATATGAGCCCAAGAGACAGAAAGTGCCACATAACCCAGAGAACACATCAGCCTGAGCTCAGAAGAACTGGATGGTGCCTGACTACCATCGATGATTACCCTGACAGGGAACAAAACAGATAATCCCTGACGGAGCAGGAGAACAGTGGGATGCAGATTTCAAATTCTTGTGAAAAGACCAGACTTAATGGTCTAACTGAGACTGTAGGGACCGCAGATGTCATGTTCCCCGGAGCCTCTGTTAGCCCAAGATGGAACCATTCCCAAAGCCAACTCTTCAAACAGAGATTGGGCTGGACTGTAAGACAGAAAATGATACTGATGAAGAGTGAGCTTCTTGGGTCAACTAGACACATGAGATTATGTGAGCACCTCCTGTCTGGGGGTGAGATGAGAAGGCAAAGGGGGACAGAAACTGGTTGAATGGACACAGAAGTACAGGGTGGAGAGAAGAAGTGTGCTGTCACATTAGGGGAAGAGCAGCTAGGGTTACATAACCAGGGGTGTGTAAGTTTTTGTAAAAGAGACTCACTTGATTTGTAAACTTTCATTTAAAGCACAATTAAAAAAAAAAAAAAAGAAAGAAAAATGTTATGCCCATGAGATAGCAGTTGAATAGGTGTTTATTGGGGCTGACGCATTGACAGCTACAAGTAGGGTGTAATCTTCTACAGCAGGAGGTCATCCGGAGCAAGAGGTACAGAGAGATGACAGAAGAGGAAGAAGGTGTAAAAAATCCCAGGAAAAAGCAGAAGGAAGGAAGGAGGTTATATGTCCCTATGAGGTTACTAACTGTAGCAATGTGGAACATCTCTCTATCAGAGGAACTCCAAAGGTAGCAGGACACTAGCATCCTTATACCTACAGGGTTTTACCTCATCGATGGATAGCAGACGCTGGGTGCATTTTTGTGGGGTAAGTAAAGGAGGCAGGCTCTAAGTTGGTGAAATTCTGCTTATTTGGGTGATTTATAAAATGGTCGGTTAGGAACAAATTAGAGTTTGACATTGGCAGACTCTTTTGAGCCTGCTATGAAAAAGTTAACAACTGGGGGCCAATAAGCAGAGGACATTTCTGACTCATTAATATAATACTTAGCCATTATGTCCTCTAGTCAATTTAGAAGAACTTGCTGAAGGAAAAGTTAGGAATTCTGTCTCGCCAGTGTTGCTTTTACTTTTACTCATTCTAGAAACCCAAGCGCAAAGCAGATGACACAATCACTAAAAAGGAGGTATCCTACCAATGATTTTTCTCAAGGCTCCCATCATGTCCCTGTTCCTCAGGCTGTAGATAAAAGGATTCATCATTTGAGGGACCACAAGGTACATCACTGAGGCTACTGCTGTCTCCCAGGAAGAGTGTGTAAATGGAGAACTAATATACACCCCAAAGACTGTCCCATAGAACAAGAAAACAACTGAGAGATGAGATCCACAGGTGGAAAAAACTTTATACTTTCCACCCCTTGATGGCATTCTCAGAATGGAGGAGACAATTTGGGCATAAGAGAAAATGATCCCAGAGAGAGTAATACCACCAAATATGCATGTCATAAAATATAGCACCAGGTTATTGATGAAGATATTGGAACAAGTGTGTTTGAGAACCTGAGCAAGTTCACAGAAGAAGTGGGGGATTTCCAGGTTTGTGCAGAAAGACAGTGGCAACAACATTAGACTATGGACCAGGGCATTTATGATGCTAATGAACAAAGAGAGTAGAATCAGCAGGCAAAGGAGGTGTGGGTTCATAATGATCGTGTAGGTCAGCGGGTGACAAATGGCTATATAGTGGTCATAGGCCATTACTCCAAGGAGAAAATTTTCAAAACCTCCAAATACCAGAACAGCACATACCTGGGTGAGGCAGCCTGTGTAAGTGATAGATTTTCTCTGTGTCTTGATGTTCACCAGCATCTTTGGGACTGTCGTTGTACTTAAACAGATATCTGTAAAGGACAGATTAGAGAGAAAGAAGTACATGGGAGTGTGGAGGTGGCAGTCATAGCTGACAGCCAGGATGATGAGCAGGTTTCCCAGGATGGTCACCAGGTACATGAACAGAAAGATGTTGTAGAGAAGGGGCTGGAGTTCTGAATCTTCTGTCAATCCCAGAAGAAAGAACTCTGAAACTCCTGTTTGGTTTGTGGGTTCCATATTGTTGATGAAGCTGATGGAAAAGAAGAATGATAAGACAATCAAATGTGTGGTCGCTGGATCAGCAGCAGCTTCACCACCAGAGGCAAATGTCATCTGTGGAAGGGAAGGAGAGGAATTGAGGACACTACAAAACTTGTGTCCTCTGTATGTGTATTATTTGGTTATTAAAAACTAAATAAATAAAAATCTGAATCTGATAGAGCTGAATGTAAGCTTTTTTTTATTCTTGAAAGAGGTGAAATGCTGTTCTTTTTCTTTTAATATTATCTGTGCTCACATGATCATTTTAAATATTAGGCAGTTTTATAAAGAGAAAACAGAAGAACTAGGAAAATAGTGTGATGTGTCTATCTCTGACTCTAGGTATCTCCATGACCAGAGCTGGGCAAGGGACATACTAAAAACGTGTATTAAGAATCTGGAATTAGAAGATAAGATAAAGTCGATAAACCCTCCTCCTTCTCCACCACAAGAATGTAAGTAAATATTAGAGAATTCTATAAGAATCATTATGTTTGAGAAGGTGTAGATTTCTGTTCAGGAGAAAAATGGTCATGTCATTGCAGAGACAGAGTAGGAGACAGATAGAATGAGAGTTCTTTGACCCTGGTGCAAAGATACAAGGAAATGTGTCAGGAAGATGGAAAACAATTGGGCAAGAGTCCATGGAAAACTTAGTTCCAATCATTTTATGCATGTACTCTTGTAACTCCCTGTTGAGAGAAAGATCTTCAACAGGATGGATTGACAAAGTGGCGGCAACAATGAGCAACAGTGGTCTCAAGTATAGCAATGATTGTGAGGCTGTCACAGGATCAGGCAATGTTTTGTTCTGCTGTACATGGGGTTGCTATGATTTGGAACCAACTGAATGGCACCTAACAACAACAACACTCATCACAGCTTCCTCTGGATGAACCTGTAGTGAAACACCTGTCCTCCTTTCCAAACATTAACTGAGGGATTCTAGGTTACCTGGATGGCATCACTGAGGAATGATTCTTAACATCTGTCCTGGATGTTGGTTGATGTAGGCAGAAGTTCTGTCCTCGGGAAATGCAGACGGACTGAGTGAGACTCTGGGCTCCCGGGCAAGAGGATCATCTGTGGGTGGAGTCTCAGGCGTGCTGCTTCCTGATTGGAGAAGGGCTGTTGAATGAGGGGGGTATAGGCCAGACTATTTGCACTCTCTGTATCCCTGGGGGAATCAATAACCAAAGCTCCTCATTAGCCAAACACTTTTATTGTCCTTCTGATTAAAGACAGTGCAAATCCTTAGAGACCAAGAAAATAAAAGGTGGAATTCAAGGTGGATGATTTCCTGAGGAGGCCAGCTGCATTCCATTCACCTCTCTCCACCCTTTTCTGTTCATCTCCATGTCACACAACTTGTACACATGAACAAACCATCCTTATCTAATTGCATTCCAGTCTTCTTTATTTAATTACTAATGACATTACAAAGCATGATACCTATTTTATTTGTGAAAATATAGTTTATGTATGTTGTTGTTTTTAGATGTTGTCTTGTTGGTTGTGATTCATAATGACCCCAGTTACAACGGAACGAAACAGTGTCCTACACCATCCTCACAACAGTTTGTATGTTCAATAGCATTGTTGCAGACATTGTGTCAAACCATGCCATTGAGTGTCTTCCTCTTTCTCAGTGACTCTCTACATTGCCAAACATGATGGCCTTCCCCAAGGATTGATCCCTCCTGGTTATATGTCCAAAGTATGTAAGACAAATTCTCACCAACATCGCTTTATATTTTGAGTTTATGTTTTGGCTTTTGATTTTTACTAGAGTTGTGAGAAATCTCAACGTCAGTGGTTAGGCATTTCTATGCAGGTTTATCCATAGACTCAGTAGATGTGAAAAAAATATGTAGTTAGATAAAAAACTTATTTTTATAAATGAAGATGGTGTTCCAATTTAGTATTCACATAAAAAGATTTACCTTTCATCAATTATATATTTCATGTATTTATCCACATTTAACTCTTCGTATATAAATTTTGAATACTGGTGGCATAGCTCCCAGCATCACAGCAACATGCAAGCCCCCACAGTACATATCCATACGCCTACAAGGAAGACCAGTTAATACAACTATTATTCAAATTTACGCACCAACCACAAGGGCCAAAGATGAAGAAATAGAAGAATTTTATCAGCTGCTGCAGTCTGAAATTGATTGAACATGCAATCAAGACACATTGATAATTACTGGCGATTTTAATGTGAAAGTTGGAAACAAAGAAGAAGGGTCACTAGTTGGAAAATATGGCCTTGGTGATAGAAACAATGCCGGAGATCAAATGATAGAATTTTGCAAGATCAATGACTTCTTCATTGCAAATACCTTCTTTTACCAACATAAACAGTGACTATACACATGGACCTCGCCAGATGGAACACACAGAAATGAAATTGGCTACATCTGTGGAAAGAGATGATGGAAAAGCTCAATATCATCGATCAGAACAAGGCCAGGCAGGGGCCAACTGTGGAACAGACCATCAATTGCTCCTATGCAAGTTCAAGCTGAAATTGAAGAAAATCAGAGCAAGTCCACGAGAGCCAAAATATGACCTTGAGTATATCCCACCTGAATTTAGAGACCATCTCAAGAATAGATTTGATGCATTGAAGACCGGACGAGTTGTGGAATGACATCAAGGACATCATACATGGAGAAAGCAAGATGTCATTGAAGAGACAGGAAAGAAAAAAAATACCAAGACGGATGCAAGAGGAGACTCTGAAACTTGCTCTCGAATGTCGAGAAGCTAAAGCAAAAGGAAGAATTCATGAAGTAAAAGAACTGAATAGAAGATTTCAAAGGGCCTCTCGAGAGGACTAAGTAAAGTATTATACTGACATGTGCAAAGAGCTGGAAATAGAAAACCAAAAGGGAAGAACAGGTTTGGTGTTTCTCGAGCTGAAAGAACTGAAGAAAAAAATTCAAGCCTCGAGTTGCAATAGTGAAGGATTCTATACGGAAAATATTAAAGAACGCAAGAAGCATCAAAGGAAGATGGAAGAAATACAGAGTCATAATACCAAAAAGAATTAGTCGATGTTCAACCATTTCAAGAGGTAGCATATGATCAGGAACCGATGGTACTGAAGGAAGAAATCCAAGCTGCCCTGAAGGCAATGGCGAAAAACAAGGCTTCAGAAATTGATGGAATATCAATTGAGATGTTTCAACAAACGGATGCAGTGCTGGAGATGTTCACTTGTCTATACCGAGAAATATGGAAGACAGCTTCCTGGCCAACTGACTGGAAGATTTCCATGTTTAAGCCTATTCCCAAGAAAGGTGATCCAACCAATAGAGGAAATTAGAGAGCAATATCATTAATATCACATGCAAGTAAAATTTTGCTGAAGCTCATTCAAAAACGGCTGCAGCAGGATATCCACAGGGAACTGCCAGAAATTCAGGCCAGTTTCAGATGAGGACGTGGAACCAGGGATATCATTGCTGATGTCAGATGGATCCTGGCTGAAAGCAGAGAATACCAGAAGGACGTTTACCTGTGTTTTATTGACTATGCAAAGGCATTTCACTGTGTGGACCATAACAAATTACGGATAGCATTGCGAAGAATGAGAATTCCAGAACACTTAATTGTGCTCATGAGGAACCTTTACATAAATCAAGAGGTAGTTGTTCAGACAGAACAAGGGGATACTGATTGGTTTAAAGTTAGGAAAGGTGTGCACCAGGGCTGTATTCTTTCACCATACCTATTCAATCTGTATGCTGAACAAATAATCTGATAAGCTGGACTATATGAAGAAGAACGGGGCATCAGGATTGGAGGAAGACTCATTAACAACCTGCATTATGCAGATGACACAGCCCTGCTTGCTGAAAGTGAAGAGGACTTGAAGCACTTACTAATGAAGATCAAAGACCACAGCCTTCAGCATGGATTGCACCTCAACATGAAGAAAACAAAAATTCTCACAACCGGACCAATGAGCAACATCATGATAAACAGAGAAAAGATTGAAGTTGTCAAGGATTTCATTTTACTTGATCCACAATCAACACCCTTGGAAGCAGCAGTCAAGAAATCAAAAGATGCGTTGCATTGGGTAAATCTGCTGCAAAGGACCTCTTTAAAGTGTTGAAAAGCAAAGATGTCACCTTGAAGACTAAGGTGCTCCTGACCCAAGCCATGGTATTTTCGATTGCATCATATGCATGTGAAAGCTGGACAATGAATAAGGAAGACTAAAGAAGAATTGATGCCTTTGAATTGTGTTGGTGAAGAATATTGAATACACCGTGGACTGCCAGAAGAACGAATAAATCTGTCTTGGAAGAAGTACAACCAGAATACTCCTTAGAAGCAAGGATGGAGAGACTGCGCCTTACTTACTTTGGACATGTTGTCAGGAAGGATCAGTCTCTGGAAAAGGTCATGCTTGGCAAAGTACAGGGTTAGCGGAAAAGAGTAAGACCCTCGACAAGATGGATTGACACAGTGGCTACATCAATGGCGTCAAGCATAACAACTATTGTAAGGATGGCTCAGGATTGGGCAGTGTTTTGTTCTGTTGTGCATAGGGTCGCTATGAGTCAGAACTGACTCGACAGCACCTAACAACAGCAAGAAAAACATACAAAGTTTATTAATATATAAACTTTTGAAAACCAACTTGAGATAAGATGAAATTATGATGTTACTTACCCTTTGCCATCTTAACCCCATTCACTTCAAACACATGAAATAATAGACAAAATAGAACAAAATATAGTTGGTCACCCCAAAAAGTTAAACTTTTTCTTGTACCACAGAAAGATCTGAAACATAAAAATGCAAGTTATGTTGACAGTTATGTGAGTGGAGAAGGAGAAAGGGAGAGGGGTATTCACTAATTAGATAGTAGTCAAGAACTATTTTAGGTGAATGGAAAGACAACACACAATACAGGAGAGGTCAGCACACCTGGACTAAACCAAAAACAAAGAAGTTTCCTGAATAAACCGAGCCTTTTGAAGGCCAGAGTGGCAGGGGTGAGGGTCTGGGGACCATGGTTTCAGGGGGCATCTAGGTCAATTGGCATAATAAAATCTATCAAGAAAACATTCTGCATCCCACTTTGGTGAGTAGCGCCTGAGGTGTTAAACACTAGCAAGTGGCTGTCTAAGAAACATCGATTGGTCTCAACCAACCTGGAGCAAAGGAGAATGAAGAACACCAAAGACACAAGGTAATTATGAGCCCAAGAGACAGAAAGGGCCACATAAATAAGAGACTACATCAGCCTGAGACCAGAAGAACTAGATGGTGCCTGGCTATAACTGATGACTGCCCTGACAGGGAACACAACAGAGAGTCCCTGACGGAGCAGGTGAGCAGGGGGATGCAGGTCTTAAGTTCTCATAAAAAGACCAGACTTAATGGTCTGAGTGAGACTAGAAGGACCTCAGAGGTTATCATCCCCAGACCGTCTGTTAGCCCAAGACTGGAACCATTCCCAAAGCCAACTCTTTAGATAGAGATCCGATTGGAGTATAAGATAAAAAATGATACCGGTGATGAGTGAGTTTCTTGGCCCAAGTAGACACATGAGACTACGTGGGCAGCTCCTGTCTGGAGAGGCATTGAGATGGCACAGGGGGACAGAAGCGGGCTGAATGGACATGGGGAATACAGCATGGAGAGAAGGAGTGTGCCATCCCAATGGGGGTGAGCAACTAGGAGTACGTAGCAGAGTGTATATAAATTTTTTTGTATGAGAGACGGACTTGATTTTTAACGTGCACTTAAAGTACAATAAAAAAAAAATACCGGTTATGTTTTCCAGGTACTAAAAAAAGAACAGAAACATTAGTGGTGAGTATGGTGAGCTATGGATTTGTGTACAAAGCAAGAACTTTTAGCTGTAAGTTTACTCATTCAGATAAAGAGGACAAAATATTCTAGAAAAAATTTGGCATTGAAATCAAGGGCAGAGTTAGAATTTTTTATTTGAAAAACGTGGGTGAACACAAGAGTTGTGGACACTGACTGGACCATGAACACAGACTTAGAACACCTGAAAGTTTCAGAAAAGCCTCCAAGGAGAATATGAACCAAGGTATCTGTTAGCACAGTGGCTGAAATTGTGATAGTCTCAATTTACTGTACCACGAGAGTCAGGAAAAGGAAGTCAGGATTAGAGGAGTGGTGATTGGTGAGGGCTACTGTGAACATGTTAGACAAGAAATAGTGAGCATACAGATGGAAAAACATGGAGGGGAAAAAAATCTTCCCGTTCAAATATTATCAGTAAAATCTAACTTAATATCTTTGAAGAAAAGCAAACCAAAAATGATGACCCACAAGATCAATAATTCAGAAAAAAAATCAATGATCAGATCATACAGAGGCCAGGAAGGTTGAAATGGAGTGAATGATATGGATAATAGAAAAGATGAGATCAAAGATGTAGTGTCAGACAGATTATTCAAACAGTCTCCTGATGGCAAAGGCCGACACAGGGTCACTATGTGTAGTGATTTTGTAATATTCCTGGAATGATGGTGGCTTTCACCTTGGTGATAACTGTGGAAGTGGTGAATTTTGGTGGAAATCTGGATATATTTGTATTGTATAGACAACAGGGTTTTCTGAAAAAGTGGACATGGGGTATAAGAAAGAGAGAGGGATCAAAGATGATGCTCAGTTAGAGAAAACTGCTCAGCACCTTAAAGAATAGGGTTGCTGTCAAGAGTGATTGGAAATACTGTGGGCAAAATCTAAGTATCAGTGTAGTATTTTAGAGTATGTTGAATTTGAGGTGCCTGTTAGGAATTCACATGGTGATATCAAGTGAGCAGTTCACTACAGAAGTCTAGAATCCAGGAGAGTGTTCCTTCTGGAAGACATAAATTTGGGAGTTGTTAGTGTGTAGGTGACTTTAAAGCCAGCCACAAGTGTTTTGGCTATTGCAAAGACAATATCTATTATGAATACCAGTGTGAAGATACTCAACAAAATACTGGCAAACCAAATCTAACAGTGTACTAAGAAGACTATATGCTATTACCAAGTAGAATTTTGCCCAAAATGAAACATAAGAAAACTGATGAATGTAATACACCACATGATCATCTCAATCGATGCAAAAAAAAAAAAAAAAAAAAAAAAAAACACTGGACAAAATCCAACACCCTTTCATGAGAAAACACTCCAGAAACTCAGAACAGAAGGGAAAATTCTTAACGTTATAATGAGCAGTTATGAAAAACCCACCAGTAAATATCATACTCAGTAGGGAAAGACTGAAAGATTTTCCCTCTAAAATCAGGAATAAGATAAAAACACCCTCTCTTACCACTGCTATTCAACATTGGCCTGGAAGTTCTAACCAGAGAAATTCGTCAAGAAAAAAAAATAAAAGGCATTCAAACCTGAAAGGAAAGGAAAAATTATCTCCATTCACAGATGACATGATTCTACATATACGAAAAATCCCAAAGAATCCACAGCAAAGCTACTATTACTAATAAATGATTTCAACAAAGTTGCAGGGTACATGAACAACACAAAAATCTGTTGTTTTACCTATATGTCAGCAATGAAGCATGTTAAAAGAAAATTAAGAAGGCATTTCCTCTTACAATGGCATATAGTAGAATAAGATATCTAAGGAATAAAATTAACCACAGAGGAAAATACTTCTATAATGAAAACTATAAAACATTGCTGAAGGAAATTAAAGAAGATCTAAATCAGTGGAAAGATATTCTCTGTTTATGGATTGGAACTCTCAATATTGTGAACATGTCAATAGTCCCCAAGGTAAACTACAGATTCAATGCAATATCTATCAAATTTCTAACAGCTCTTTTTCAGAAATGAAAATGTTACTCCTAAAATTCATGTAAAACTAAATAGCCAAAACACTCTTAAAAAAGATCAATAAAATAGGAAGACTCACATTTCCTGATTCCAAAACATGCTATAAAGAAACTAATCAAAATAGTGTTGTAATGATATAAGGATGAACATATAAACCAATGGAATAGAATTAAGAGCAGAGAAGTAAACTCATACATTTATGCCAAATTGATTTTTGACAAGGGTACCAAGTCCACTAAATGGAGAAGGAACAGTCTCTTTAATAAATGGTGCTGGGAGAACTGGACAAATGCAAAAGAATGAAGATGGGCCCATACCTCACACCATATGTAAAAATTAACTCAAAATGTATCCAATGGCCTAAATATAAGAAGTAAAACCATGAAACTCTTATAAAAAAACATAAGAGTAAAACTTCAAGGCCTTGTCTTTGACAATGAATTCTTAATTGGCACCAAAAGCACAAGCAACAAAGACAAAATAGGTAAATGTTGTCGTTGTTGCTAGGTGCCCTCAAGGCTGTTGTGACTCATAGTGACCCCATGTACAACAGAACCAAACGCTGCCTGTTCCTGCACCATCCTCACAATCGTCGTTAAGCTTGAGCCTTTGTTGCAGCTACGGTGTCAATCCATCTCATTGAGTGTCTTCCTCTTTTTCTCAGATCCTCTACTTTACCAAGCATGATGTCCTTCTCCAGGGACTGGTCCCTCCTGATAACATGTCCAAGATATGTGAGACAAAATCTCATTTTTGTTTCTAATGTGCATTCTGGCTATACTTCTTCCAAGACAGATTTGTTCCTTCTTTTGGCAGCCTGTGGTATATTCAATATTCTTGGCCAACACCATAATTCAAGGGCATCGTTTCTTCTTTTGATTTCCTTATTCATTGCCCAGCTTTCGTATGCATAGATTAATTGTTGTCGTTGTTATTAGGTGCCCTCGAGCTGGTTCTGACTCATAGCAACACATTAGGACAGAGAAGGATTGTCCCATAGGGTTTCCAATAAGTGTCTGGTGGTTTTGAACTGCCAACTTTTTCGTTAGCAGCCAAACTCTTAACCACTAAGCTACCAGGTGAAGATAAACAGAACCAATGAAATTGAAAAAAAAAAAAAAAGTGCATCAAAGAAATGTATCAAGAACGTAAAGAGACAATCTACAGAATGGGAGAAAACATTTGGGAACCATATATCTGATAATAGTTAATATCTGGAATATACAAAGAACACTTACAACTCAACAACAGAAGATAAACAACAGTCATAATGAGCAAGAATTTAAATAGGTATGTCATCAGAGATGATGTTATTGTTGTTGACTTATGGTGACCCTGTGCACAAAAAAACAAAAAATCCTGGGCCATCAGTACGATTGTTTGAAGACCAGACAATGTTCTGTTGTGATCTATAGGGTTGTCACTGGCTATCTTTTCAGAAGTAGATCCCCATGCCTTTCTTCCCATTCTGTCTTAATTTTGAAGTTCATAGTAATCTGGTTAGCATCATAGGAACATTCAAGACAGTTGGTGGCCTGACATGAGGTAATTGGCTGTGTATCACACTCAGTTCTCCCACATGGGTGGGATACGATTGCATCACCAGTGCCTCAGAGAAGATATACAAATGGGCAATAAGCACATGAAGGGATATTCAACAGGATTAGTCTTTAGGGAAATGCAAATCAAAACCACAATGAGATACCACTTCACTACCACTAGGGGGGCGAGTATCAGAAAAATGGAAACTAACTAGTATTGTCAAGGATCTGGAACAATTGGAACCCTCATGCATTGTTGGTGTAATGTAAAATGTGCAGCCCCTGTCGAAAACAGTCTGACAGTTCTTCAAAAAGTTAAATATTGAGATACCATATGACCCAACAATTTCATTTCTAGGTATATGCCCAAGAGACTTGAAAGCTGGGTGTCTTAGTTATCTAGTGCTGTCATAACAGAAATACCACAAGTGGGTGGCTTTAACAAAGAGAAATTTATTTGCTCACAGTAAAGCAGGTTAATAGCCCAAATTCAAGGCGTCAGCTCCAAGGGAAGGCTTTCTCTCTCTGTCAGCTCTGAAAGATGGTCCTTGTTCTTAGCCTTCCCATGGTCTGGGAGCTTCCCAGGCACAGGGACCCTGGGTACAAAAGACAAACTCTGCTCCTGGTGCTGCTTTCTTGGTGGTATGAGGTCCCCAACACTCTGCTTGCTTCTCTTTCTTTTTATCTCTTAAAAGATTAAAGGTGGTGTAGGCCACACCCCAAGGAAACTCCCTTTACTTTTTATCAGGGTTGTGACCTGGGTAAGGGTCGTGTTACAATCTCACCCTAACCTTTTAGCACACAATTACAATCACAAAATGGAGGACAACTACACAATACTGGGAATCATGGCCTAAACAAGTTGATACACATTTTTCGGGGGACATAATTCATTCCATGAAACTGAAAAATTACTTGTGCACCAGTGTTCGTCACAGCAGTGTTTACAATAACCAAAGGTGGAAACAAGCCATGTGTCCATCAACAGATGAAGACATTAGCAAAATTTTGGATGTCCATACAAAGAAATATTCAGCTGTAAAGAGAAATGAAGTTCTGACACATGCCAGAACTTGGGCGAACCTTGAAAACTTCATGCTGAGTGAAATAAGTTGGACATGAAAGGGCAAGTATTTTATGATCCTAATTACACAAGGTATCTAGTTACACAAACGCTTAGAGAGCAAAGTTTATTAGTGGTTTCCAGAAGCTGAGGGTGAGGGAATAGGAGTCACTGCTGAAGGGATACTGAATTTCTCTTGGGGGTGATGTAAAGCTTTTTGAAATGAATAGTGTTGATCATAGCACAACACAGTAAATGTAGTTAATCTCATTGAATTGCACATTTAAAATTAGTTGAGTGGCAAACTTTTTGTTATATATATCTTACCACAATAAAATTTAAAAAAGGAAAACACACATACACACACACGCAATGAGATACCACGTCACTGCTATGAGGATGGCTATACAAAAAATCAATGAAGAAATAAGGAAATAAAAACAGATAATACCAAATATTAGAGAGAATGTGGAGAAATTGGAACTCCCATAGACCGTTGGTGGGAGGGAAAATTGTGCAGCCACTTTGCCAAACAGTTTGAATTTCTCAAAATGTTAAACATAAAGTTAATTTATGGCTCAGCAATTCCTCTCCAAGTTTACACTCAAGGTGAATGAAAAACTGTGTCTATACAAAGGCTTGTGCTAAAATGTCCGTAGCACCATTAGTCCTAACAGCAAAGCAGTGGAAACATCTCAGATGTCCATCAACCTACGAATGACAACATGTGGTGCAGTGACACAGTGGACTATTACTCAGCAAATACGGAATGAAGTTATGACACACTCTGCAGCATGGATGAATCTTCAATACACTACAATAAACGAAAGAAATAAGATCTAAGAAAAGGCCATATGATATAGAAATCGGGTTAGTGGTTTTCAGGAACTGACGGTTCAGAGAAATGTGCAGTGACTTAATTATATAGGATTTAGTTTTGGGGGTGATTAAAATGTTCTGGAGTTAGATAATGGTGATCAATGAACACCTTTGTCAATGTACTAAAAACCACCAAATTGGACATTTTAAAAGGATAAATTTCATGGTAATTGAATTATATTTTAATGAAAATGTTATTAAAAATGAAAATAAATTTAAAGCTTTTGTGCATCAACGGATTTTATCAGAAAAAAGAAGGGGTAGCCTACGAAGTAGGAGAATGCATTTGGCTATCATATATCTGACAGGGGTTTAATGTTCAGAATCAGAAAAATCTCTATAATGCAATGAAAAAAACAAACGACACAATTTAAAAATGAACAAAATCTTGAATAGACATTTCTCCAAAGAAGATATACAAATGGCCAGTAAGCCACGGAAAGATGCTTAACATCGTTAGTAGTTAGGGAAATACAAATCAAAACCACAACGAGATACCCCCTCATGCTCACTGGGAGTGGCTATTACTGTGTTGTTACTGTTAGGTGCCATCGAGCTGGTTCTGTCTCATGGTGACCCTATGTGCAACAGGAAGAAACACTGCCCGATCCTGTGTCATCCTCACAATTGTTGTTGTGCTTGAGCCCAGTTTTGCTGCCCCTGTGTCAACCCATTTTGTTGAGACCTAGTCTCACCATTCTTGCTTCTAATGAGCATCGTTCTGAGACAGATTTGTTTGTTCTTCTGGCAGTCCGTGGTATACTCAATATACTTTGCCAACAACATAATTCAAAGGCATCAATTCTTTTCTGATCTTCTTTATTCATTGTCCAACCTTCACATGCGTATGAGGAGGCTGAAAACACCATGGCTTGGGTCAGGCGCACCTTACCCCTTAAAGTGATATCTTTGCTTTTTAACACTTTAATGAGGTCTTTTGCAGCTGATTTGCCCAACGCAAAGCATTGCTTGATTTCTTGACTGCTACTTCCACAGGTGTTGATTGTGTATCCAAGTAAAATGAAATAATTGACAACTTCAATGTTTTCTCCATTTACCCTAATGTTGGTTGTTAGTCCAGTTGTGAGGATTTTGGTTTTCTTTATGTTGAGGTGTAATCCATAGTGAAAGCTGTGATCTTTGATCTTCATCAGTAAGTACTTTAAGTCCTCTTCACTTTCAGCAAGCCGCGTTTTGTCATTTGCATGTAGGTTCTTAATGAGTCTTTCTCCAATTCTGATGTCATGTTCTTCTTCATACTGACCAGCTTCACAGAGTATTTGCTCAGCATACAGACTGAATAAGCATGCTGAAAGGATACAATTCTGATGCACACCTTTCTTAAATAAACCATGCAGTATCCCCTTGCTCCATTCAAACACTTGCTTCTTGGTCTAAGTACAGTTTCCTCATGAGCACGACTAAGTGTTCTGGAATTTCTATTCTTTGCAATGCTATCCATAATTTGTTATGATCCACACTGTCAAATCCCTTTGCATAATCAACAAAACACAGTAAACATCTTTCTGGCATTCTTTCCTTTCAGCTGGAATCCATCTAACATCAGCAATGCTATCAGTCTTTAGGGAAATGCAAATCAAAACCATGATGAGATACCAGTTCACTACCACTAACCACTAGGTTGGCTAATATCAGAAAAATGAAAACTAACAAGTGTTGTCAAGGATGTGGAGAAACTGGAACCCTCATACATTGTTGGAGCCCTGTGGTGCAGTGGTTAAGAACTTGGCTGCTAATCCAAAGTTCAGCCATTTGAATTCACCAGTTATTCCTGGGAAATCCTATGGGGCAATTCTACCCTGTCCTATAGGGTCACTAGGAATTGGAATCGACTCGGCGACAATGGTTTTGTTTTGTTTTCATACATTGTTGGTGGAAATGTAAAATGTGCAGCCCCTGTGGAAAACAGTTTGACGGTTCATCAAAAAGTTAAATATAGAAATATCATATGACCCAATAATTTCATTTGTAGTTATATAGCCAAGAGAGTTGAAAGCAGGGACTCAAACAGATATTTGTACCCTGATATTTATTATAGCATTATTTACAATAGCCAAAGGTGGAAACAAGCCATGTGTCCATCAGCAGATGAATAAATTAGCAATATGTTGTATATTCATCCATGGAATAGTATTCAGCCATAAAGAGAAATGAAGCTTTGACACATGCTAGAACATGAACGAACCTTGAAAACTTTATTCTGAGTAAAATAAGATGGACACAAAAGCGAAATATTTTGTAATCCTACTTATCTGAAGTACCTAGTTACACAAATGCATAGAGAGCAAAGCTTATTAGTGGTTTCCAGAAATTGTGGGGGGGACAAGAGTGAGGAAATAGGAGTCATTGCAAAAGGGATACTGAATTTCTCTTTGGGTTGATATCCAACTTTTGGAAATGAATAATGTTGGTGATAGCTAAATGGCAAACTTGTTAAAAAATGTATTTTACTGCAATAATTTTTTTATTTAAAGAAACACAATGAGATAACATGTCACTCCAACTAGGATGGCTATGCAAAAAAAAAAAAAAATGTTGGAGAGAATGTGGGGAAATTAGAACTCTCATACACTGCTGGTGGGAATGAAAATTGTGCAGCCACTTTGTCAAACAGTTTGGCAGTTCCTCAGAATGTTAAACATAGTTCATTTATGGCTAAGCAACACCCCTCCTAGGTTTATAGTCAAGGTAACTGAAAGGCTATGTCTACACAAAAACTTGTACTCAAATGTTCATAGCAGCATTAGTCATAACAGCAACACAATGGTCACAGCTCAAATGCCCATCAATCCATGAATGAATAAATAAAATGTAGATTAGCTATACAACTGAATATTACTAAGCAAAAAAAGGGATAAAGTTATGATACATGCTCCAGTATGGTTGAACCCTGAATACATTATACTAAATGAGAGAAACCAGAGGAAAAAAAGGCCATACGTTTTATGATTTCATGTATATGAAATATCTAGAGTAGACAATTCCATAGATGCACAGATTAGTCGTTTTCAAGAACTAGGGGTTTAGAGAATTATGCAGTGACTGCTAATTAGTAGGAAACCCTGATGGCTGTAGTAGTTAAGACCTACTGCTGCTAACCAAACGGTTGCCAGTCCGAATCCACCAGGCACTCCTTGGAAACCCTAGGGAGCAGTTCTATTCTGTCCTGTAGGGTCACTATGAGTTGGAATTGACTCGATGGCAAGGGTTTTTTTTTTTTTGCTAATTAGTACAGAATTTAGTTTTGGGGGTGATGAAAGTGTTTTGAAATTAGACAATGGTGATTGATGTAGAACTTTGTGAATGTACTAAAACCCACTGAATTGCACATCTTAAAAGGAAAAATTTTGTAGTATGTGAATTAAGTTTTAATTAAAAATAAATTTAAAACTTTTGTGCATCAGTGGGCTTTATCAATAAAAGGAAGGGGCAACCTACAGAATGGGAGAGAGTATTTGGGTACCACATATCTGATAAGGATTTAATATTCAGAATACAGAAAAAACTTCTATAACTCAATGACAAAAGGACAAACAACCCCATTTAAAAATGAGCAAAAACTTGAATAGACATTTCTCCAAAGAAGATATACAAATGGTCAATAAGCCTTGGAAAGATGCTCAACATCATTAGTCATTGGGAAAATGCAAATCAAACCCACTATAAGATACCCCCTCATACCCCCTGGGGTGACTACTACTAGAAAAGTGAAAAATAACAAGTTTTGATGAGGCTGTTGAGAAATTGAAATGTTCATCCATTGCTGGTGGGAATGTAAAATAGTGTAAATTTCTGGAAAACACAAGTTTCTTCAAGAAGTTAAACATAGAATTACCATATGACTCAAAAATCCTACTCTCATTGTCTTAGTCATTCAATGCCACTGTAACAGAAATATCACAAGTGGGTGGCTTTAATAAAGTGATTTTTATTCTCTCACAGTCTAGTAGACTACAAGTCCAAATTTAGGGCATCAGCTCCAGGGGGAGGATTTCTCACTCTGTCGGCTCTGGAAGAAAGTCCTTCTTATCAATATTCCCCTGGACTAGGAGCTTCTCTGTGCAGGAACCTCAGGTCCAAAGTACACACTCTTCTCCCAGCACTGCTTTCTTGGTGGTACGAGGTCCCTCAACCCTCTGCTTGCTTCCCTTTCCTTTTATCTCTTGTAAGATATATGGTAGTGCAGGCCGCACTCCAGGGAAACTCCCTTTATATTTGATCAGGGATGTGACCTGAGCAAGTGTTTTACTTCCACCCTAATCCTCTTTAACCACACGCAGAGATTATGATTCATAACACATAGGAAAATCACAAAATGAAGGACAACCACACAATATTGGGAATCATGGCCTAACCAAGTTGCCACGTATTTTTGGGGGACACAATTCAATACATGACTTGTAGGCAACAACTCAGATAGCTTCTTTACATCAGTATTGATTGTAGCATTATTTACAATAGCCAAACAGTATAAACAACCCAAGTGCTCATCAACACATGAATAAAAAAAAAAAAAATTTTTTTTTTTTTTACATGAATGGATGAATAAAATGTGATTTCTCTTTTGGATAATAAAAAACATTAGGAAATGGATAGTGGTGACATTTATACAACTAAATGAATGTAATAATTGTTTCTGAATTGTACACTTAAATTTGGTTTCAATGGCAAATGTTTTGTTAAATATATTTTCCCATGATAAAATTACAAAAAAAAAAAAAGGCAGTAACGGAATAGTACAATGATGAGAAATGTGTTGAAGTGATGGTCCCTTGGCTCAGGTGCTCAGCCAATGAACCTGGGTAGGGTTGTTTAGTAGGGTGGTCACAGGAGGATTCTTTGTAGTCTTTGTGGCCTTTGAGAGTTCAATATCCAAAATCCCTAATTAGTAAGAGTTTTTGCTGTAATTATAATCTTAGAGCACTGCAAATCCCTAAGGAGCAAGGCTCAGAGAAGGAAAACTATTGTGCTGGCTGATGCCCACACCCTGAGGCCAGGATTATGCCATCCCCTACTCTCTAATTCTCTCTGCTCACTCTCCTTTCAGGCCCTTTGCACACATGGACAAGTTCCCTTCTTTCTGCAGGTGCATTCAAAGTCCTCCCTATCCTAAAACACTGTCAGGAAGACTGACACCATGTTTAGGTTTAAAAAATAGTTTATATTAATATTATACATATTGGAAACCCTGGTGGAGTAGTGGCTAAGTGCTATGGCTGCTAACCAAAGGGCTGGCAGTTCGAATCCACCAGACGCTCCTTGGAAACTCTGTGGGCAGTTCTACTCCGTCCTATAGGGTTGCTCTGAGTTGGAATCGACTCGACGGCACTGGGGTTGGGGTATATATATATATATATATATATATTTGTTGTTGTTGTTAGGTGCTGTTGTGTCATTTCCCATTCATAGCAACCCTATGAACCATAGAACAAAACTGTTGCAGCCACTGTGTCAATCTATCTTGTTGAGGGTCTTCCTCTTTTTCACTGACCCTCTACTTTACCAAGCATGATGTCCTTCTCCAGGGACTGATCCCTCCTAACAACATGTCCAAAGTATGTAAGATGCAGTCTTGCCATCCTTACTTCTAAGGAGCATTCTGGTTGTACTTCTCCCAAGACAGATTTCTTTGTTCTTTTGACAGTCCATGGTATATTCAGTATTCTTCACCATCACCACAATTGAAAAGCATCAGTACTTCGGTCTTCCTTATTCATTGTCCAGCTTTCACAGGCATATGATGCAATTGAAAATACCATGGCTTGAGTCAGGCACACCTTAGTCTTCAAGGTGACATCTTTGCTCTTCAACACTTTAAAGAGGTCCTTTGCAGCAGATGTGCCCAATGCATAGCATAGGTGGCATAGCTTCCAGCATCACAGCAACACACAAGCCCCAACAGTACAATAAACTGACAGACATGTGGGGGTATATATATATGGAAACACTGGTGGTGTAGCCGTTAAGAGCTATAGCTGCTAACCAAAAGGTTGGCAGTTCGAATCCAACAGGCACCTCTTGGAAACTGTATGGAGCAGTTCTACTCTATCCTATAGCATAGCCGTGAGTCAGAATCAACTCAACAGCAATGGGTTTGGCTTTTTTTTTTTTTAATATATATATATATATATACATATATATCTTCTGTATAAATACAAACGATAATATAGTAAATGCGCCCTCAAAGTACTGATTTTGAAGGCTAATTTTTATGTATGGCTCATTGAATGTTGCTGTCATTTCTACATATTATATTCAGCACTGCATAATATAGTCTTTGGGATCGAAACGAACACGTAACAGCCATTTTATGCCGTTTTTAGAATTTTGGTACCAACTTTTCCTAATTTCAAAATTCTAGCTTAAATATACTTTTTTTTTTTTTTTTGCATTGCAGATCATAGGTTGAAATTATGGCTTTTTGTTATCAATATTGTAGTAAATTAAAAATTATCAGGAAAATAGTGAAGCTGTGATAGTTTTGCAGTACTCAGTGATGTTGGGCCTTGTTTGTTATGACAACAAAGATATTTTTAGCTGACTGTTATGTTACAATAATTAAAACATGTAATATGCATTCAGAGATAGATAAAATGGTTCTATTGACCTTAAGAGAGAGCCCACATAAGGACCAATATAAATGGCCACTTTATTTGCTACTTAATTGGATTGACGGATTATTTTAATAAAAGGTATTACAACATAAAAATGAATTTGAATTCTTGCCTCACATCAAAAGCAAGAATAAATTCTAGGTAAGTTCAAGCTTCAAATATAAAAGACAAAACTATAGATTGAGGTAACTAGCAGTTTCACAAACAAGACCTACTGAGCACAATTCACTAAGGAAAGCTCTGAGAAATACTAAGAACATATATTCATCCAAAAATACTATAAAGGATATGCAAAAAACCAACCATGCACCTAAAAATAAATTAGCACTGCATATTACTGACAAAGATTAATATCTTGGTTATAGAAAGAACTGATATGAATTAATAAGAAATGGATAAAGAGCTCAATAGAAGTACCAGAGAGGAAGTTTCCACAAGAGAAAAAATAAATGGACGGTAAATATGTGAGAAGATGCTTGACTTCATTAATAATAAAAGAAATGCCAACAAATGAAATATATGTTGGCATTTCTTTTATTATTTTCAGAATAAATGAAAATGTGTTAGTGATTATTTGGATCACCAGGAACTTCTTACGAATGTTTAAAATGTTTCATCCACTTAGACAAATTCTTCGGAAGTTGTCAAAGGAGAGTAAGTACTCTACTGCACCCAAAAATTCCACCCCAGGTATAAAACTGACTCATTTCCACCAGGAGACAGGCATGAGAATGTTCAGACTTTTTCATAACAGCAGAACAGTAGCTACCAAAATTTCCATCAACATAAAAAATCAGGTGTATTTTGTAATTTCACCATACATAACGTAAATACATACAGATTTTAAACAAATTAGTTACTATTACACCCAGCAACATGATTGAATTTCAAAAGCACAATCAGGACACAAATTTTATATATTAATGTTCCACTATTAACCAGTTTAAAAAGGTGCAAATTTATAAGTTGAATAGGGATACACACAGTGGTGATAAAACAATGACCTTTAATCCCATTGCCAGTTACATAGAACAAATATGATCAAATACTAGCAATTTAACAGGTGTATTAGTTTTATACGGCTGCCATATCAAAGTGGAAACCCTAGTGGTATAGTGGTTAAGTGCTATGGCTGCTAACCAAAATGTCAGCAGTTCGAATTCACCAGAAGCTCCTTGGAAACTCTATGCGGCAGTTCTACTCTGTCCTATAGGGTTGCTGTGAGTTAGAATCGAATCAATGGTAATTTTTTTTTTAATAACAAAGTACCACAAAGTGGGTGGCTTAAAGTGAGAAAAATCTTTTGTCTCAATGTTCTGGAGGCTCAAAGTCTGAACTAAGGTTGTCAGCAGGGCTATGCTGTTTCTGAAGGTTCTAAGGGAAGATCCTTTTTCAGCTCTCCCAGTTTCTAGTATTCCTGAAGGGAATAAGAAACTGACAGAGAACAGAGACTAAGGAGAGGTACAAACAGAGGTCCCATGTCAACTAAAACAGCACGGATTCAGCATCTTGGATGCCTGTTGGGATTGGCAGACAGGGAGTACCAGAAAGCAGCTTCACAGAGCTTCCGGCAGGAGACAAAACAACCAGTAGCCAGCAATATACCCTTCCTGGCCCCTCACCCTTCTTCCCCCAGCTCGGCCCCTGATGCTTCCCAGCAGGTCCAGTTTGCTAGGCTGGCCGGGAGGCGCTGGCTCCCTGCCACTTGGATTCACCCCACCCACATAGGCTGGCTCCTTCCGTGCCATTTTGTTGTTGCTTGTGTTGCTTTTTTTTTTTTTTTTTTGGCTTCTTTTTGTTCTGTCCCTGCCTGTCACCTCCTCCCCCTCCTTTCTCTCAAACACTTGGTTCTGTGTGCCATCTTTCCTTCTTCCTGACAGGCTGTAAAGTGCCACTTGGCTGGGGAACTGCTTCCCCCATCCGTGCTGCAATGCTGGTGGGATCCCTGCGTACTCCTTCTTCTTTTTTTTTTTTTGCAGTCTTTATTTTCTTTTTGTTTTTGCAGCTTGGGAGCCCCTTCCCAGGTCTGTGATGTCATGCTGGTGGGATCCCTGGAGGCTTTTCTTTCTTTTTTTCTTTTTCCTGTTTGTTTTTCTTCATTTATCAGTTTCTTATCTCTTTCTACTTACCTTCTTTTCCTGTTTCCTGAATTTCTAGTGCTGTGTGCCATCTCCATCCCTTCTAGCCAGGCTGTACTGCATGGCTTTGGAGCCACTGCCTCAGTCTGCATACCCATGTCACTGGGATCCTTGGGGGCCTTTTTAAAAAAAACTTATTTATTTTTTCTCTTTTCCTTTTTGTTTTTCTTGGTTTCTCATCTCTCCACTCCAATGGCTAGTTCTCTGAGCACTTTTTTGCTTTTTGGTTCCCATTTCTCTCTCCTCTACCTCTTCTTTCTCATGCCCGTCTTAGCTTCACACATCAAAACCTCCCTTTTCCTTTCTGCTTAACTACACTAGGCAATGAACATCACAGTCCTAAGCAGCATAGGCTCAGCCTACCAGAACCTGCCCTGCACTGACCCCCAACCTGCCCTGTTGGCCCTAGTACATGCCATAAACAACGCATCCCAGACCCTCCCCTTCAGCTGGATCTGCCCTGCTGTGCCATAGCTGAGTGACCAGCGCTGCCCATTGGATGAGAGGGTGAAAAGTATCGAGCCCACAGATGAGCAAACAACAAAGAACACACAGCCTGCCTGCTCAGATATAACCAAATAAAATAAAAAAGCAGGATGAAATAAACAAATCTACAATCAATAAACAAAGAAAATAATGAATGTCCTGAAGACAGCAGGCAATATCAAAACATATATAAAATAAAGGACAGGATGGTTCCAGCAGGATTC
Source organism: Elephas maximus indicus (assembly GCF_024166365.1). Lineage (NCBI taxonomy): Eukaryota > Metazoa > Chordata > Mammalia > Proboscidea > Elephantidae > Elephas > Elephas maximus. The sequence continues at coordinate 16,992,214 of NC_064821.1, forward strand.
CAAAATAAAACATGAAATGACTTTCCAGTAGAAGAAAAGGCACTGGAACTACCTAATAGGGAATCGAAATCACTAACATTCAGAGCTATCCAGGAATTGAAGCAAAAAGCAGACAGAAATGAGGAAAAAATAGACAAATCCACAGGAAATACAGACAAAAAATGGAAGAATTCATGAAAATAATACAGGAACAAAATGTGAAAATAAATTCACAACTAGAAATCATAAAAAAAACAACAATTAGAAATCCAAAAGATAAACAATAAGATCTCACAAATGGACAGTGTCATGGAAGGTCTGGGGATCAGATTTCAAACAATGGAAGAAAAGTTCAGTGAAATTGAAGACAAATACTTGGGTACTACTTTGGGGAAAAAAATTAGAAAAAAGAACAAAGAAAAATTAAGAAATCCTGAGAATTATGTGCGATACAATCAAAAGCAAAAATTTTACTCGTGATCGGAGTTCCAGAACAGGGGGAGAAAATGAAAAACACACAGACGATCATTGAAGAGTTGCTGACAGAAAACTTTCCTAATATCACAAATGATGAAAAAGTGACCATCCAAGAAGCTCAACGAACCCCATATACGATAGACTCCAAAAGAAAAACACCAATTCATGTATCATAATCATATTCACTAAAACCAAAGACAAAGAAAGAATCCTGAGAGAAACTCGAGAAAAACAAAAATCACATATGAGGGGGAAACAATGAGACTAAATTCTGATTACTCAGCAGAAACCATGCAGGCAAGAAGGAAATGGGTTAACATATATAAAACCTTGAATGAAAAAAAAACTGCCAACCAAGAATAATATACCCTGCAAAACTCTCATTCCAATATGATGGTAAAATTAGGACATTTCAAGATAAACAGAAATTAAGGGAATATGTAAATCCAAACTGAGCTTACAAGAATTACTGAAGGGAGTCCTTCAGTTTGAGAATAAACAATATCATACCATAGCCTGAATCTAGGATGCAATATCACACCAGCCAGATACCAACCTAGGAAATGAACTCTCAAGGACGATTCAAAACCAAAAAATTTAAACAGGGAACAAGAGAAGTTAATCTGTCAATGACTACAACATCAGAACTACAAAAGAGGGCATAAACAGAGAAGGTTCACAATTTTCTAATGCAGAGGAAGACATGATGATACCAAGTAATAACAGACTGATTAAAACCTAGGAAGATAAGGGTAAATTTCAAGGTAAACATAAAGAAAGTTAACAAACCAACTCAACAAAATAGAGAAGAAAAACATAAAGTCTCAGTAAAAACAAATTTGTAAAAAAAGAGAAAATCGACAAACAAAGGGAATTCAGCACAGGACAGTAAGAGAAACAAAGAAAATGTCTGCACCACAAAAACAAACAAAGAAAAAACACTACAAAATGACAGCAATAAAGTCACACCTATCAATAATTACACTGAATGAAAGTGGTCTAAATGCACCCATAAAGAGACAGAGAGTGACAGAATGGATAGAAAAGGATCCATAAACATGACATCTAGAAGGGCACACCTTAGGAACAAAACGTAAATTTATTAAAAATCAAAGTATGGAAAAAAAATGTATCAAGCAAACGGCAACCAAAACAGAGCAGGAGTGGCAATACTAATCTCAGATAAAAGGCTTTAAAACAAAGTCCACCATAAAAGGCAAAGAAGGGCACTATATAATGATTAAAGGGATGATCCATCATGAACACATAACCATAATAAATATCTATGCACCCAATGATATAAAACAAACTCTAACAGCACTGAAAAGAGAAAGTCACAGTTCCACAATAATGGTAGGACTTCAATACAACACTCTCAGTAAATGACAGAACATCTAGAAAGAAACTCAGTAAAGATAGAGAAGATCTAAAGGCCACAATCCGTCAACTTGACCTCATAGACATATACAGAACACTCCACCCAACAGCTGCAAAGTACACAATCTTTTCCAACACATGTGGAATGTTCTCCAGAATAGACCACATCTTAGGCCACAGAGCAACCCTCAACAAAATCCAAAACACTGAGATAACACAAAGTCTCTTCTCTGGCTACAATATCATCAAAGTAGAAATTAACAACAGGAAGAGCAAGGGAAAAAAAAAAATTGATTAAATGGAAACTGAATAACACCCTGCTTAAAAACCACTGGGTAATAGAAGAAATCAGAGATGGAATCAAAAAATTACTAGAATCAAATAAGAATGACAACACATCATTCCAAAACGTTTGGGACACAGCAAAGGCAGTGCTCAGAGGTCATTTATAGCAATAGATGCACACATCAAAAAAAGAAGGGACAAAATCAAAACATTAACTACACAACTTGAACAAACTGAAAGAGATCACCAAAAGAATGCTACAGCCACCAGAAGAGAGGAAATAATAAAGATCAAGCAGAAATAAATCCAATAGAGAAAAGACAAACAATAGAAAGAATCAACAAAACCAAAAGTTGGTTTTTTGAAAGGATCAACAAAATCGACAAACCACTGACCAAACTGACAAAAGAGAAACAAGAAAGGGCACAAATAATCCAAATAAGAAATGAAATGGGGGACATTACAACAGACTCAACTGAAATAAAAAAGATCATAACAGAGTACTATGAAAAACTATATTGAACAAATTTGGAAACCTAGAGGAAATGGACAAACTTCTAGGAACACACTACCTACCCAAAGTAACACAAAATGAAGTTGAAAATCTGAACAAACCCACAACAAAAGATGAAATTGAAAAGGTAATTAAAAAAAAAAACTCCCAACAACAACAACAACAAAAAACCCTGGCCCAGATGGTTGCACTGGAGAATTCTACCAAACATTCATAGAAGGGCTTGCACCAGTACTCAAACTATTTCAGAGCATAGAAAAGGAAGGGATACTTCCAAATTCATTCTTTGAAGCCAGCATAACCCTGATATCTAAACCAGGCAAAGAAATCACAAAAAAAGAAAACTACAGACCAATATCTCTCAAGGATACAGACGCAAAAATTCTCAACAAAAATCTAGCTAATAGAATTCAGCATCATATTAAAAAAAAAAAAAAAAAAAACCACTACCAAGTAGGATTCATACCAGGTATGCAAGGATGGTTCAACATTAGAAAATCCATCATCATAATCCACCACATAAACAAAGGAAAAAAAATCACATGATCATCTCAATTGATGCAGAAAAGGCATTCAACAAATTCCAACACCCATTCCTGATAAAAAATTCTTAGTAAAATAGGAATAGAAGGGAAATTCCTCAACATAATAAAGGGCATCCATACAAAACCAACAGCCAACATCATTCTTAATAGAGAGAGGCTGAAAACATTCCCCTTGAGAACAGGAAAAAGACAAGGCTGCCCTTTATCACAACTCCTATTTAACATTGTCCTGGAAGTTCTAGCTAGAGCAATAAGGCAAGAAAAAGAAGTACAGTGCATCCAAACTGGTAAAGAAGAAGTTAAACTGTCCCTATTTGCAGACGATATGATACATAGAAAACCCAAAAGACTCCAAGAGAAAACTACAGGAGCTAATAGAAAGATTTGGCAGAGTAGCAGGATACAAGTTAAACATAAAAAAAATCAGCTGAATTCCTATACGTAAATAAAGAGAATAATGAAAAGGAAATCAGAAAAACAATACCATTTATAATAGGCCCTAAAAAAAAAAAACTTAGGAATAAACCTAACCAGGGAAGACTTATGCAAAGAAAACTTCAAAATACTACTGCCAGAAACCAAAAGAGATCTACATAAATGGAAAAGCATACCATGCTCATGGATAGTTAGACTCAACATTGTGAAGATGATAATTATACCAAAAGTGATTTATAAATACAATGTAATCCTTATCCAAATACCAACAGCTTTCTTTAAAGAGATAGAAAAACTAATGACTAGCTTTATATGGAAAGAGAAGAAGCCCTGGATAAGTAAAACACTATTGAAGAAGATGAATAAAGTAGGAAGACTCAAACCACCTGACCTCAGAACCTACTACACGGCTACGGTAATCAAAACAGCCTTGGTAGTGGTACAATGACAGATACATTGATCAATGGAACAGAATTGAGAACCCAGATGCGAATCCATCCAGTTACTGTCACCTGATCTTTGACAAGTGCCCAAAGTCCATCAGATGGGGAAAAGACACTCTTTTTAATAAATGGTGCTAGTAAAACTGGACGTCCATCTGCAAAAACTTGCAACAGGACCCACACCCCACACTATACACGAGAACATTCAAAATGGATCAAAGACCTAAATATAAAACAAAAAACTATAGACGTCATAGAAGAAAAAATAGAATCAACACTAGAGACCCTAATACATGACATTGACATGATACAAACCGTAACTAACAACACAGGAACTCCAGAAGATAAGCTAGATAACTGGGATCTTCTAAAAACTAAACACTTATGCTCATCAAAAGACTTCACAAAAAGTGTACAAACAGCACCTATGGAGTGTAATAGCCAAAAAAATTTTGGCTATTACAAATCTGACAAAGGTCTAATCTCTAAAATCAACCAGAAAATTCAACACCTCTACAACCAAAAGACAAATAATCCAATTAAAAAGTGGGCTAAGGAAATGAACAGACAATTCGGTAAAGAAGACGTTCTAACAGCTAAGAGACACATGAAGAAACTCTTGAGAATACTAGCCATTATTGTTATTCTTAGGCGCCATGTAGTTGGTTTCAACTCAGCGACCCCATGTACAACATCCTGTGTCATCCTCACACTCATTGTTATGCTTAAGACCATTGTTGCAGCCACTGTATCAATCCATCTCACTAAAGGCTTTCCCCTTTTCACTGACCTTTTACTTTACCAAGCATGATGTCCTTCTCCAGGGATTGATCCATCCTGACAACATGTCTAAAGTATGTGAGACTTATTCTAGCTATCCTTGGTTCTAAGGAGCATTCTGATTGTACTTCTTCCAAGACAGATTTCTTCATTCTTTCGGCAGTCCATGGTGTGGTCAATATTCTTCTCCAACACCACAACCCGAAGGCACCAATTCTTCTTTGGTCTTCCTTACTCATTGTCCAGCTTTTGCATGCATATGATATGGTTGAAAATACCATGGCATGGGTCAGGCGCACCTTAGTCTTCAAGGTGATGTCTTTGCTTTTCAGCACTTTACAGAGGTCCTTGTAGCAGATTTGGCCAATGCAATGTGTCTTTTGATTTCTTGACTGCTGCTTCCATGGGTGTGGATTGTGGATCCAAGTAAAATGAAATCCTTGACAATCTCAATCTTTTCTCTGTTTATCATGATGTTGCTTATTGGTCCAGTTATGAGGATTTTTGTTTTCTTTATGTCCATACTGAAGGCTGTGGTCTTTGATCTTGATCAGTAAGTACTTCAAGTCCTCTTCACTTTCAGCAAGCAAGGTTGTGTCATCTGCATAACGCAGGTTGTTAATAAGTCTTCCTCCAATCCTGATGCCCTGTTCTTCTTCATATAGTCCAGCTTCTTGGATTATTTGCTCAGTATACAGGTTGAATAAGTACAGTGAAATGATACAACCCTGAAGAACACATTTCCTGACTTTTAACCATGCAGTATCCCCTTGTTCTATTCGAATGATTGCCTCTTGATCTATGTACAGGTTCCTCATGAGCACAATTAAGTGTTCTGGAATTCTCATTCTTCACAATGTTATCCATAATTTGTTATGATCCACACAGTCAAATGCCCTAGCATAGTCAATGAAACACAGGTAAACATCTTTCGGGTATTCTCTGCTTTCAGCCAGGATCCATCAACATCAGCAGTGATATCCCTGGTTCTGCATCCTCTTCTGAATTCATCTTGAATTTCTGGCAGTTCCCTGTTGATATGCTGCTGTGCCGCTTTTCAATGATCTTCAGCAAAATTTTACTTGCGTGTGATATTAGTGATATTGTTAAATAATTTCTGCATTAGGTAGGGTCACTTTTCTGGGGAATAGGCATAAATATAGATCTCTTCCAGTGGTTGACCACGTAGCTGTCTTCCAAATTTCTTGGCATAGATGAGTGAGTACTTCAGCGCCGCATCTGTTTTTTGAAACATCTCAATTGGTATTCTGTGAATTCCTGGAGCCTTGTTTTGTGTCAGTGTCTTCAGTGTAGCTTGGAATTCTTCCTTCAGTACCATTGGTTCCTGCTCATATGGTACCTCCTGAAATGGTTGAATGCGTATTCCTTCCATCTTCTTTTTGTGCTTCCTGATTCATTTAATATTTTCCCCATAGAATCCTTCAGTATTGCAACTCAAGACTTGAATTGTTTCTTCCGTTCTTTCAGTTTGAGAAATGCAGAGCATGTTCTTCCCTTTTGGTTGTCTATATCCAAGTCTTTGCTCATGTCATTATAATACCTTACTTTGTCTTCTTGAGCTGCCCTTTGAAATCTTCTGTTCAACTCTTCTACTTCATCATTTCTTCCTTTTGCTTAGCTACTCGACATTCAAGAGCAAGTTTCGGAGTCTCTTCTGACATCCATTTTGGTCTTTTCTTTCTTTCTTGTCTTTTTAATTACCTCTTGCTTTCTTCTTGGATGATGTCCCTGATGTCATTCCATATCTCGCCTGGTCTTCGGTCATTAGTGTTCAACACGTCAAATCTATTCTTGAGAAGGCCTCTAAATTCAGATGGCTTATAGTCGAGGTCATACTTTGGCTCTCCTGGACTCATTCTAATTTTCTTCAGTTTTAACTTGAAATTGCATATGAGCAATTGATGATCTGTTCCACAGTCAGCCCCTGGCATTGTTCTGACTGATGATATTGAGCTTTTCAATCATCTCTTTCCACATATGTAGTCAATTTGATTCCTATGTATTCCATCTGGTGAGGTCCATGTGTAAAATTGCCATTTATATTGTTGAAAAAAGTATTTGCCATGAAGAAGGCATTTGTCTTGCGAAATTCTATCATGCCATCTCTGGCATTGTTTCTTTCACCAAAGCTGTATTTTCCAACTACTGATCCTTCTTTGTTAACAACTTTCGAATTCCAATCTCCATTAATTATCAAAGCATCCTGACTGCATGTTCAATCAATTTCAGACTGCAGAATTTGGTAAAAATCTTCAACTTATTCATCTTTGAAGTTAGTGGTTGGTGTGTAAATTTGAATAATAGTCGTCATATTAACTGGTCTTCCTTGTAGGTGTATGGATATTTTCCTGTCACTGACAGCCTTGTACTTTAGGATATATCTTGAAATATCCTTTTTGACGATGAACGCAATTCCATTCCTCTTCAAGTTGTCATTCCTGGCATAGTAGACCATATGATTGTCTGATTCCAAATGGCCAATACTAGTCCATTACAGCTCAGTAGTGCCTAGCATATCAATGTTTATGGGTCCCATTTCGTTTTTGATGACTTCCAATTTTTCTAGATTAATACTTCGTACATTCAACACTCTGATTATTAATGGATGTTTCCAGCTGTTTCCTTTCATTTTGAGTCTTGCCACATCAGCAAATGAAGGTCCTGAAAACTTGACTCCATCCATGTCATTAAAGCCGACTCTGCTTTGAGGAGGCAGCTCTCCCCTAGTTGTATTTTTAGTGCCTTCCAACCTGATTTGCTCATCTCCTCATCAACACTATATCAAATAATGTTCTGCTGCTATTCATAAGGTTTTCAGTGGCTAAATCTTTTCAGACATAGACTTCCAGGTCTTCCTTCCTAGTCTGATTAGTATGGAAGCTCAGCTGAAACCTGTCTGCCACGGGTGACCCTGCTGGTATGTGAATATCTGTGGGATAGCTTCCAGAACCACAGAAACACACCAGCCCCCAAGTATAACAAACTGACAGAGAGGCAGGGACACTAGAAATTAGAGAAATGCAAATCAAAACCACAATGAGATACCACCTCACCCCGAAATTACTGGCATGAATCAAAAAACAGAAAATAAATGTTGGAAAGGTTGCAGGGAGATTGGAACTCTTATGTACTGCTGGTGGAAATGCAAAATTGTACAACCATTTTGGTAAAGGATATGGCACTTCCTTAGAAACCTAGAAATAAAAATACCATATGATCCAGCAATGCTACTCCTGGGAATATATCCTAGAGAAATAGGAGTAGTCACACAAATAGACATATGAATAGCCATGTTCATTGCAGCACTGTTCACAATAGCAAAAAGTTGGAAACAACCTCAATGCCCATCAATAGATGAATGGATAAACAAACTATGTTACATAATATGCAATGATAAAGAACAATGATGAATCTGCAAATCATCTCACAACATGGATGAATCTGGAAGGCATCATGCAGAGTAAAATAAGTCAATCACAAATGGCCAAATATTTGTGTGAAGCCACTACTATAAAAATTCATGAAAAGGTTTACACACACACACAAGGACAATCTTTGATGATTATGAGGGAAGGGTTGGGTGGGGATGGAAAAACACTAAATGGACAATAGATAAGTGATAACTTTGGTGAAGGGTAAGACAGTACACAATACTGGGGTAGCCAGCACAGCTTGTACAAGGCAAGGTCATGGAAACAAGGTCCATAGACACATCCAAACTCCCTGAGGGACCAAATTGCTGAGTTGAGGGCTGTGGGGACCATGGTTACAGGAAACTTCTAGCTCAATTGACATAACAGTTTATAAAGACAATGTTCTACATTCTACTTTAGTGAGTAGTGTCTGGAATCTTAAAAGCCTGTGAGCTGCCATCTAAGATACTCCACTGGTCTCACCTCTATGGGAGAAAGGGAGAATGAAGAAAACTAAAGACACAAGGGAAAGATTAGTCCAAAAGACTGATGGATCACAACTACCACAGCTTCCACCAGACTGAGTTCAGTACAACTAGGTGATGCCTGGCTACCACCACTGACTGCTCTGACAGGAATCACAATAGAGGGTCCTGGACAGAGCTAGAGAAAAATGGAGAGCAAAATTCCAACTCACACACACACACACACACACACACACAAAGACCAAGCTTACTGGCCTGACAGAGACTGGAGAAACCTCGAGAGTATGGCCTCGGGACACCCTTTTAGCTTAGTTATGAAGTCACTCCTGAAGTTCACCCTTCATCCAAAGATTAGATAGGCCCATAAAACAAAATGAGACTGAAGGGGCACAGCAGCCCAGGGGTAAGGACTAGAAGGCAGGAGGGGACAGGACAGCTCGTAATAGGGAACCCAAGGTCAAGAAAAGAGAATGTTGACTTGTCATGGTTTTGTTAACCAACATCAAAAACAGTAAGTGTACTAACTATTTAATGAGAAGGTAGTTTGTTCTGTTAGCCTTCATTTAAGGAAGAAACAAAAAAAGAAAAATTAAAGTCAGGCTTCTCAGACTTCACCATGCCTCAAAACCTCACAAAGTGCTTTTTAGAATGCATTTCTTTTGAGGAAACCCTGCTGGAGTAGTGGTTAAGTGCTATGGCTGCTAACCAAAAGGTCAGCAGTTTGAACCCACCAGGCAGTCCTGGAAAACTCTATGGGGCAGTTCTACCCCATCCTGTAGGGTCCCTATGAGTCAGAATCGACTCAATGACAACGGCTTTGGTTTTTTGTTGTTGTTGTTATCTTTTGGATATCTCCCCAGAGATCCAAGTCACTAGTTCTGAGGTGAGTTATGGAAACGAACCACCAGTATGAATAAAGGCCTTAGGTGACTTATCTTTACAGGTGCTCTGGGGACATAAATGGAGGCAGTTCTGCATGAGAAGACACCTGGTGTGCCAGGATAGAGGCCATCTTCCCAGTGTGATGACCACCATTAGTGATGACCAGAACAGAAGGCTTTCCAGAAACTCTACTGATGGTCCTACAAGACCTACACGGTTGTCACCCCCACACCACGGAGATGATTCTGACTGCATGTCCTGCTTTTGTTTTTACTTGTGGAAAGATGACCTCCCTAGTCCTGCCAACTTTGCTTTTCTCCCATCGTGTTTTATACTGAACACATATTCCTCAAAATAAAGTCCATTTCCACAGATAAATTTTTACCCTAATAAATTCACATTAAAAATTATATATAAGAATTGTTACAGTGCAGTCTTCCCCTTAATACCTCACTGACTCAATTCACTTTACTTAATCATATTTCTCTGTGTGAATACGACCAGAAATTACAAAGAAAAAAATGTAAGATAAATTGAATAAGGGGAAAAGTAAACAAACAAAAAACCCATATACCCTCTGTTATGAATTGAATCATGTCCCCCACAAATATGTCATGAAAACTCTAACCTCCATGCCTGTGGTCGGAGCCCTGGTGGCACAGTGGTTAGGAGCTCTGCTGCTAACCAAAAGATCAGCATTTCATATCCACCAGCCGTTCCTCGGAAACCTTATGGAGCAGTTCTACCCTGTCCTATGGCATCTCTATTAGTCAGAATTGACTCAAAGGCATTGGGTTATGATTGTGGTTATAGTCCCTTTGGGGAATGGATTGTCTTTGTTATGCTAATGAGGCAGGATTAGTGTAGGGAATATTTTGAGTCTATCTCTTTTGAAATATGAAGGAGATTAAACGAGCAAGTAGAGCAGAGATTGGGAAAGATTGATGCCAATCCACGTGGAGATCTCCAAGGAACCAGGAAACAAGCGGAAAAGACAAGGATGTTGATACAGAGCTGACAGAGAGAGAAAGCTTTCCCTTACAGCCGGCATAGGAATTCAGACTTCTAGCCTCCTAAATTTTGAGAAAATAATGTTTGTTAAAACCATCCACTTGTGGTATTTCTGTTATAGCAGCACTAGATAACTAAGACAAACTCTTTTTTTTTCCAAGCAATGTATTCTACACAGCAAATAGTTTTCCTTCCAACAGTTTATACACAAGTTGTTCTGTGACCCTGGTTGCTGTCCCCACAGTGGGTCAGCATTCCCCTTATTTCTACCTTGCTTCCCTGTTTCTATTCCTCCAGTTTCCCTGCCTCTCCTTGCCTTCTTATCTTTGCTTTTGGGCAAATGTTGCCCATTTGGTCTCTTACAGGTGATTGTTTCAAGAAACACTTTCCTCATGAATGTTATTGTTCATTTTATACGCCAATCTATTGTTTGACTTCAGGGTGACCTCTGGGAGTGACTTCAGTTGCAGATTAAAAGGATGACTTAGGGCAATTATCACAAGGGTTCCTCCAGTCTCTATCAGTCCAGTAAGTCTGATCTTTTTTTCATGAATTTGAGTTTTGTTCTATATTTTTCTCCCATTCTATCTGGGAAGTTCTATTGTGTCCAGACAGACACCTTCTTATCAGTAAATCAGTGAAAAGGAATCAGACAAATAAGGTGACTGAAAGATTACCAACCTTGCCTACTGATTATATTACTAAGACTAGTAAAAGCTGTTGATACATATTAAGACAAATGTAAACCAATAAAACTGCTGAAACAAGTGGTAGAAATACAGGAAAGCAAAGAATTACAAGTTTTACAAATGATGACAAGATACAGAACACAATGACCCTAGTTAAATTTTATTGTATATTATGCACCAAACATTGTATTCAGTACTTGTAGTGGTTAGCGGGGTTGACTTCTCCACAGAAAATATACTCTAAGTAGTCAGTCTAAGGCTCTCATAGTAATTATTTTTCACAACACCAGAAATTTCATTAGGAAGGAACATATGAACCTATTATTTGTGATGAAATGGGATGAGTATTTTCTGTATGACTCCATGAATTAAAAAATTCTGTTGCCATCAAATCAATTCTGACTCATAGTGACCCTCTATTAGCAAAAGACACCACTCATCTGTCAGTTTCTCATACTGTGGTTGACTTCTGTGTTCCTTTGATGCTGGAAGCTATGCCATTCGTATTTCAAATAGCAGCAGGGTCACTCATGGTGAACAAATTTAGGGGAGCTTCCAGACAAAAACAGACTAGGAAAAAGGACCTGGTTATCTACTTCTGAAAAAATTGGCAAGTGAAAACCTTATGAATAGCAGTGGAACATTGTCTGATATAGTGCCAGAAGCTGAACCCCTCAGGCTCAAGGACACTCAAAATATGACTAGGGAAGAGTTGCCTCCTCAAATTAGAGTCAATCTTAAAGGACTCAAATTTTCAGGACCTTCATTTGCTCATGTGGCACAACCCAAAATGAGAAGAAATATCTGCAAACATCCATTAATAATCAGAACTTGGAAAACATGGTGTATGAACATAGGAAAATTGGAAGTCATCAAAAAAGAAATGCATAAAGATCGATATCCTAGGTATTATTGTTGTTGTTAGGTGCCCTAGAGTTGGTTCCAGCTCATAGTAACCCCATGTACAACAGTAAGAAACACTGACTGGTCCTGCACCATCCTCAGAATCATTGTTATGCTGGAGCCCATTGCTTAGCCACTGTGTCAATCCATCAGGTTGCTGACCCTATACTTCACCAAGCATGATGTACTTATCCAGGGACTGATCACTCCTGATAACACATCCAAAGTATGTGAGACATAGTCATTGCATCCCTGCTTCTAAGGGGCATTCTGGCTGTACTTCTTCCAAAACAGACTTGTTTGTTCTTTTGGCAGTCCATGGTGTATTCAATATTCTTCACCAACACCGTAGTTCAATGTCATCAGTTCTTGTCTCCTTCATTCATTGAACAGCTTTCGAACAAATATAAGGTGAATGAAAATACCATGGCTTAGGTCAGGTACTCCTTAGTGTTCAAGGTGACATCTTTGCTTTCCAATACTTCAAAGAGGTATTTTGCAGCCAATTTGCCTAACGCAATGCATCTTTTGATTTTTTGACTGCTGCTTCCATGGGTGTTGACTTTGGATCCAAGTAAAATGAAATCCTTGACAACTTCAATCTTTTCTCCCTGTAACATGATATTGCTTATTATCCAGTAGTGAGGATTTTTGTTTTCTTTATGTTGAGGTGTAATCCATACTAAAAGCTGTGGTCACTAGCTCACTAAATATTAGTGAGCTAAAATGGACTGATATTGGCCATTTTGAATAGGGCTTTCATATGATACACCATACTGGGAATGACAAAATGATGAAGAATGGTGTTGTATTCTTAAAAAAAAAAATTCAAGATCTATTTTGAAGTACAATGCTGTCAGTGACAGGATAATATCCATAAATGTACAAGGGAGATCAGTTAATACAACTCTTATTCATGTTTACACACCAACCATTAATCCCAAGGATGAAGAAATTGAAGATCTTTACCAACTTCTGTAGTCTAAAGTTGATCAAACATGCAATAAAGATGCATTGTCTATTAATGGTGATTGGAATGCAAAAGTTGGAAACAAAGAGGAAAGATTGGTAGTTGGAAAATATGCCTTGGTGATAGAAACAATGCCAGAGATCATATGATAGAATTTTGCAAGACCAATGACTTATTCACTGCAAATGCCTTTTTTCAACAACATAAATGGCTACCATACACATGGACATCACCAGATGAAATACACAGGATTCAAATCGACTACATCTGTGGAAAGAGAAGATGGAAAAGCTCAACATCATCAGTCACAACAAGGCCAGGGGCTGACTGTGGAATAGACCATCAGTTGTTCATAACAAGATCAAGTTGAAGGTGTAGAAAATTAGAGCAAGTCCAAGAGAGGCAAAATACAGTCTTCAGTATATTCCACCTGAATTTAGAGACCATCTCAAGAATAGATTTGACACATTGAACACTTATGACCAAAGACCAGACAAATTGCGGAATGTCGTCAAGGATATCACACATGAAGAAAACAAAAGGACATTAAAAAGACAAGAAAAAAAGAAAAGACCAAAATGGATGTCAGAAGAGACTCTGAAACTTGTTTCTGAAGTTAGAGCAGCTAAACGAAATGGAAGAAATGATGAAGTAAAAGAGCTGAACAGAAGATTTCAAAGGGGGCGTTGAGAAGATAAAGTAAACTACTATAATGAAATGTGTAAAGATTTGGAGTTAGAAAACCAAAAACAATTTCTCAGCATATCTCAGGATTTCTCAAGCTGAAAAAACGGAAGAAAAAATTCAATTCTAAGGATTCTATAGTCAAAATATTGAAGGTCCCAGGAAGCATTAAAAGAAGATAGAGAGGATACACGCAGTCACTGTACCAAAAAGAATTGCTTGACATTCATACATTTCAGGAGGTACCATATCCTAAAGAACAATTGGCCTTGAAGGGAAAAGCCCAAGGTACACTGAAGGAATTGGAGACAAACAAGGCTCCAGGAGTTGACAGAATACCAGTTGAGATGTTTCAACAAAGGGGTGCAGTGGTGAAGGTGCTCACTTGTGTATGCCAAGAAATTTGGAAGACAGCTACCTGACCAACTGACTGGAAGAGATCCATATTTGTGCCCATTCCAAAGAAAGATGATCCAACAGAACGTGGAAATTACCAAACAATATCATTAATATCACCCGCTAGTAAAATTTTGCTGAAGATAATTCAAAAGCAGTTGCAGTAATACCTCCACAGGGAACTATCAGCAATTCAAGCCCCATTCAGAAGAGGTCATGCAACAAGGGATCTCATTGCTGATGTCAGATGGATCTTGGCTGAAAGTATAGAATGCCAGGAAGATGTTTACCTTTGTTTTATTGACCATGCAAAGGAATTCAATTGCGTGCATCATAACAAATTAAGGATAACATTGAGAAGAATGGGATTTCCAGAACACTTAATGGTGCTCATGTGGACAGAATCTGTACATAATCCAAAAGGCAGTCATTCAAACAGAACAATGGCATGCTGTGTGGTTTAAAATCAGGAAAAATGTGGATCAAGGCTGTACTCTTTCACCATACTTATTCAATCTGTATGCTGAGCAAATAATCCAGGAAGCTGGACTATATCAAGAAGAATGTGACATCAGGAGTGGTGAAAAACTCAACCTGCAACATACAGATGACACAACCTTGCTTGCTGAAAGCAAAAAGGACTTGAAGCACTAATGAAGTTCAAAGACCACAGCCTTCAGTATGGATTACATGTCAACATAAAGAAAACAAACTCCGCACAACTGGACCAATAAGAAACATCATGATAAACAGAGGAAGGATGGAATTTGCCAAGGATTTTGTTTTAATTGGATCCACAATCAATGCCCGTGGAAGCAGCAATCAGGAAATCTCCTGCAAAAGACCTCTTTAAAGTGTTAAAAAAAACAAGGATGTCACTTTGTGGGTTCAGGTGCTCCAGACCAAAGCCACGCCATTTTCAATCTCCTCATACGCATGCAAAAGCTGGAAAATGAATAAGGAAGACCAAGGAGGAGTTGATGCCTTTGATTTATGGTCCTGGGGAAGAATAGTGGATATACCGTGGACTGCCAGAAGAACAAACAAATCTGTGTTGGAAAAAGCACACTCAGAATGCCCCCTAGAAGGAAGTATGCAGAGACTTTGTCTGATGTACTTTGGACATGTTATCAGGAGTAACCAGTCACTGGAGAAGGACATCATGCTTGGCAAATTAGGCAGTGAGTAAAAGAGAGGAAGACCCTCAATAAGTTGGACTGACACAGTAGGTTTAAAGATGGCTGAACCACAGCAAAGATTGTGAGAAAGGTGCAAGACTGGACAGTGTTTCATTCTGTTGTATATAGGATCGATTTGAGCCGGAACCTACTTGAAAGCACCTAAAAATGACAATTAACAATAGGTTCACGGAGAAATAGTGACCCTGTGTGACTGAGCATTATAACTGGATATGATACCTAAGTCTGTGGCAGCCATTCCTGGCCATGAGGGTAACCATTCCTAGGATGAAGGTACCTTGTTGAAGCCCCTCATGGAAGAATAAAAAAATTCTTTTTTTTTGCATTCTCTATCTCTGAAATTCTTGTAATGAAAGTTAAGTCTATTGTTTATGTATTTTAGAGTCAACGTTTATATTTTCTTACTAGAAGCAAAACCTTCTAATTAGATTTAATTATCACAGTCATCTGAAGCCCCTGAGATAATCCGAATATGCCAATTTTATACATTATGTAGGGGAAATTGTGGTTCAGTGGTAGCATTCTCACCTTCCATCGAGAGACCCAGTTTCGATTTTTGGTCAATAAACCTCATGTGCCACCACAACCTGTCTGTCCATGGAGCACTGAGCATTGTTATGATGCTGACTAGGTTTCAGTGGCTCTTCCACATTAAGGTTAACTAGGAAGAAAGCCCTGGCTATCTTCTCCCAAAGAAATCAGCCAGTGAGACCCTGTGGATCACAATGATTCTACCCATTATGGATGGGGCTGCCATGAGTCAAGTGCCAAGGTGATGGCAGCTAGCAACAACACCCAGTAAAAAATAAATGATTAAACTGAGCATGGTGGATGCTAACGTTACCCGGACACACAGGTTTTACCAACGACATGTCATACTAATATCTAAATTTGGGCATAAAGGGTCAGCTCTCTGGTCTCGCAGTGGGATTAAGCCTGATTTCCATTCACATGACTCAATCCATGGCATCAGGCTGAAGCTAGTCTCTAGCTTTTCCCACAGCCTTGTCTGCATCCTTTCCCTACCCTTCTACCATCTCCTGCTCTCTTTATTCTGAGACTGTGCCACAGAAATAAATCAACCCTGCCTCAGGCTCCGCTTCTATGGAACTTGCCCAAAGAGACTCAGCTTAGAGAATTAAAATAATTCGTCAAACAACACAGAGCTACACAAAGAATAAAGGCAAATTTCAAACCTAAGTTGAATTGCACTTAGCCATTATGTTGTGTTGTCATTTTAAAAGATCGTGGTAATGGGAGAGTCAGGCATTCTGCCTCACTTGTATTCTTTTCCCTTTGATGCCGTCTAGAAATCCAAGCTGAAAGTGGTAAGATAATCACTGAAAAGCAGTTATGCTCCTGAAAATTTTTCTCAAAGCCCCCTTCACATCCCTGTTTCTCAGGCTATAGACAAAGGGGTTCATCATGGGAGTGACCACAGTGTACATCACTGAAGCTACTGCAGTCTTCCTGGAAGAGTGTGTAAATGCGGCACTAACATGCGTGCCTAAGCCCGTCCCATAAAACAAGGAAAAAACTGAGAGGTGGGACCCACAGGTAGAAAAAGCTTTATACTTTCCACCTGCTGATGGCATTCTCAAAATGGAGGAAGCAATTTGTATATAAGAGAAAATGATCCCAGAGAGAGGAACACCACATAATATGGTAGCTGCAAAATATGAGAAGATGTTATTGAGGAGGGCATCAGAACAGGCAACCTCTATGACCTGAAGAACTTCACAAAAAAAGTAAGGAATTTCCGGATCTGGGCCGAAGGACAGTTGCAACACCATCAGACCGTGGAACAAGGCATTCATGATCCTAATGAACAAGGAAGGGAGAAACAGCAGGCCACAGAGGCGAATGTTCATGATGACTGTGCATGTCAGTAGGTGACAAATTGCCACATAGCGGTCATAGGCCATTACTCCCAGGAGAAAATTTTCCAAAGCACCAAAAATCAGGACAAAGCAGAGCTGGGTGAGGCAGCCTGCATAAGTGATCCTCTGATGCTGTGTTTGGAGGTTCGCCAGCATCTTTGGGATCGTGGCTGTGCTGAAACAGATGTTAGTGAAGGACAGATTGACAAGAAAGAAATACATGGGGGTGTGGAGGTAGGAGTCAAAGGTGACAGCCAGGACAATGAGTAGGTTTTCCAGGACAGCGATCACATACATGGAGAAGAACAGGCTAAAGAGGAGGGGCTGCAGTTCTAGATCCTCTATCAGTGCCGGGAGAAGGAATTTTGAAATATCTGTTTTATTTCTGGGTTCCATATTGTTGATGAATGATGGAAAAGATATGATAAGACAGTAAAATGCATGGTTCCTGGAACAGCAGACGCTGCATCACCAGAGGCAAAAATCATCTTGGGGAAGAACAAAAGGAATAAAGAGGAAAACAAATGGGATGTCTTCATTATGCATACTTTGTTACTTCAAAAATAAACAGATGTTGATACAGCAGAGAATTCTGGAAAGGGGCAAAATTGCAGCCATGGTTTTTGTTGTGTTTTTGCACAATCTGCTGGCATGATCTTTTATATATTAGGTAATTTTACAAAAACAAACAGATAGGGAAGTAGCCTAATGTGTCTGTCTGGGCCTCCAACTCCTTCATCATAGTTCAGAGGCAGACAACAGAGTTAATATGAAAGTGTGTTAAAAACCGGAGATGGAAGGGTAAAGTGAAGCAGTCCCCTTCCCCACAAGAATGCAGGTAAATGTCAGACAATTCTGTTATAGTCATCCTGTTTGCTCAGGAAGAACAGGGCCCCTGCCCTTACAGAGAGAAGGAGGCTAATGGAATGAGAGTTGCTTGAACATTGATGCTAAGATGCAAGGAAAAATGTCAGAATATTTCTGGCAGACAGGCAGAAGTTCTATGGGTTACTTGGTTCCAATCATTTTATGCATATACTCTATTCACATCTTCACCTGGATGAATCTGTATTAAAATAACCGTCCTTATTTCCAGACATTAGCTAAGCCATTTTTAGTTACCTGGCTGACAGCACTGAGGAATGATCACACCTGCCCTGGATGGTGAAGTTGGAAGATATGTCCTCAGGAAAGGCAAAGGAGCTAAATGAGGCATGAGGTCTCAGAGTAAGTAGCATCATTTGTGGGCGGAGTCTCAGGTGTGCCTGCTTCCTGACTATGGGAGGGCTGTTGAGTGAAGTGGTCACAGCAGACTGTTTGCAGTCTGTATGTCCCTCGGGGCTCAATAGCCAAAGCTCCTCATTAACCAAACACTTTTGTTGTCATTCTGATTCCAGGGCAATGCAAATCTGTAAAGACCAAGACAATAGGAGACATCCAAATTGGAAAAGAAAAGAAACACTACATCTATTCACAAGTGACATGACACTTGTTATAGACTGAACTGTGCCCCACAAAAATGTGTGTATCAGTTTGGCTGGGCCATGATTCCCAGTATTGTGTGACTGTCCACCATTTTGTCAACTTATGTGATTTTCTATCTGTTATAAATCCTGCCTTTATGACGTTAATCAGGGTGGAGGGGCAGCAGTCGTGTTGACAAAGCAGGGCTCAATCCACAGGATTGGATTGTATCTTGAGCCAGTTTCTTTTGGGATATAAAAAAGAGATGCAAGCAGAGAGACAGGGGGACCTTATACCACCAAAAAAGCAGTGCCGTGAGCAGAGTGCGTTCTCTGGATGCAGGGTTCCTGCAAGGAGAAGCTCCTAGACCATGGGAGGATTGATGAGAAGGACTTTTCTCCAAGCCAAGAGAGAGAGAAAGTGTTCCCCTGGGACTAACACCCTGAATTTGGACTTTTAGCCTACTTTACGGCACTGGGTTGGGTTACTGGGTTACTGTGAGGAAATAAATTTCTCTTTGTTAAAGCCATCCACATGTGGTAGTACTGTTATAGCAGAACTAGATAACTAAGACAACTATATGTATATATATATATATATATATATATATGTTGTTAGGTACTGTCAAGTTGGTTCCAACTCATAGCAACCCTATGTACCATAGAACAAAACACGGCCTGATCCTTCGTCATGCTCACATTCATTGTTATGCTCGAGCCCATTGTTGCAGCCACTGTGTCACTCCATCTCATTGAGGGTCTTCCTGTTTTTCACTGACCCTGTACTTTGCCAAGCATGAAGACCTTCTCCAGGGACTGATCCCTCCTGACAACATGTCCAAAATATGTAAGACACAGCTTCGCCATCCTTGCTTCTAAGGAGCATTCTGGTTGTACTTCTTCCAAGACAGATTTTTTTTGTTCTTTTGGCAGTCCCTGGCATATTCGATATTTTTCACCAACACCACAATTCAGAGATGTCAACTCTTCTGCAGTCTTCCTTATCCACCATCTAGCTTTCAGATGTGTATGATGCAATTGAAAATACCATGGCATGGGTCAGGTGCACCTTAGTCTTCAAGGTGAAAGCTTTGCTTTTCAACACTTTAAAGAGGTCCTTTGCAGCAGATTTGACCAACGCAATGCATTTTTTGATATCTTGACTGTTGCTTCCATAGGTGTTGATTGTGGATCCAAGTAAAATGAGATCCTTGACAGATTCAGTCTTTTCTGTTTGTCGTGATGTTGCTTATTGGTCCAGTTGTGAGGATTTTTGTTTTATGTTGAGATGTAATCCATACTGAAGGCTGTGGTCTGTTGATTATTCTGCTGAATTACCTTTCTTTGGAATGGGCACAAATATGATCTCTTCCAGTTGTTTGGCCAGGTAGCTGCCTGTCTTCCAAATTCCTTGGCATAGACAAGTGAGTGCTTCCAGTGTTGCATTCATTTGTTGAAACATCTCAATTGGTATTCTATCAATTTGTGGAACTTTGTTTTTCACCAATGCCTTCGGTTCAGCTTGGTGTTCTATTGACTATGCAAAGGCATTCAACTTTGTGGATCATACCAAATTATGGATAACATTTAGAAGAATGGAAATTCCAGAACACTTGATTTTGCTCATGAGGAACCTGTACATAGATCAAGAGACAGTCTTTTGAGCAGAACAAGGGGACACTTTGTGGTTTAAAGTCAGGAAAGGTGTGCTTCAGGGTTGCATCCTTTCACCATACTTATTCAATCTGTATGCTGAGCAAATAATTTGAAAAGACTGTATCAAGAAGAAGGAGGCATCAGAATTGGAGGAAGACTCGTTAACAACCTGCGTTATGCAGATGACACAACCTTTGCTTGCAGAAAGTGAAGAGGACTTGAAGTACTTACTGTTCAAGTTCAAAGACCACAACCTTCAGTATGGATTACATCTCAATGCAAAGAAAGAAAAAATCCTCACAACTGGACCAATAAGGAACATAATGATAAACAGGGAAAAGACTGAGGTTATCAAGGATTTCATTTTACTTGGATCCGCAATCAAGACTCATGGAAGCATCTGTCAAGAAATCAAAAGACACATTGCATTGGGCAAATCAACTGCAAAAGATCTCTTTAATGTTTTGAACAGCAAAGATTTCACCTTGTAGACTAAGTTGCGCCTGACCCGATCCATGGTGTTTTCAATCACCTCCTATGCGTGTGAAAGCTGGACAATGAATAAAGAAGACCAAAGAAGAACTGACACCTTTAAATTGTGGTGTTGGAGAAGAGTATTGGATATACCATGAACTGCCAAAAGAACGAACAAATCTGTCTTGGAAGAAGTACAACCAGAATGCTCCTTAGAAGCAAGAATGGTGAGACTACATCTCACATACTTTGGACATGTTGTCCAGAGGGATCAGTCTCTGGAAAAGGACATCATGCTTGGTAAAGTAGAGGGTCAGCAAAAAAGGGGAAGACCCTCAGTTAGATGGATTGACACAGTGGCTGCAACAATGGGTTTAAGCGTAACAATGATTGTGAGGATGGCACGGGACCAGGCAGTGTTTCGTTCTGTTGTACATAGAGCCACTATGAGTCAGAACTGACTCGATGGCACCTAACAACAAAACATCTGCATTAGAAAAGATATCTGTTATGTAATGTCACCATACATGATGTAAAAAAATACAGCATTGTTTGTCAATGAATTACTGCTACACCCAGCAACACGATTGAATTTCAAAAAGCATAATCAGGATACAAAATTCATACATTAAGATTTATCTATTAACAAGTTTAAAAAGAGACAAATTTGTAAATTGGATAGGGATAAACATAGAGGTGATTAAAAATAATCATTAATTCCATTGCCAGTTTTATAAAGAAAATATGATCTAATACTGCCAATTTCATTTTTTTTAGCTTCCTAGAGCCCATAAAAAGGTACCACAAAGTAGGTGGCTTAAAATATGGAAAAAATTGTTGTGTCACAATTCTGGAGGTTGGAGGTCTGAAATTCATGGTGTCAGGAGGCTATTGTCTTTCTGAAGGCTCTAGGGAAAGATTCTTTCTTGTTTCTCACAGTTTCTGGTATCCATCCCCAGGCATTCTTTGGCTTGCAGCAGCACCATAACTCTTCCTCTGTGTTCAGATGACCATCCTTCCTCTGTCTCTGTCTCTTTTATAAGGATACCACTTATCGAATTTGAACCCACTCTATTCCATTATGACCTCATGTTACCTTAACTGATAACAGCTTTGAAGAACCTATTTCTGAACAAGATCCCCTTCAAAGGTACTAGGGAATTAGGACTTTTTGGAGGATGTAATTCAGTCCATAATAAAAAGATTCAACAAATTGAAGAACATCAGAGAAAATGATAAATACGGAATTCAAGATAGTGTTTGCCACCAGGAGGGTAGAAGGCAAGAACACAGGGAGACCTTTCAAATGGTTTGTATGGTGATGTCATTGCTTTATTTTTTAAACTAGGTCACAGGCATATGAGTTTTCATTATATTACTATTCTTTAAGAACTATAGATATGTTTTACACATTGTATTTTAATAAATAAAATTGGAAATATTTCAATGTCCAGATTCTTTCACATTCCAGGTTCTAAATACGTTCTCCCATATTCTTCTACTATTAAAGTCCCTAAGCCTGCCAACTCTCCTTTTCCACTGTCCTATTTTATACAAAACGTCTTCCTCAAAATAAAGTCCATCTCCGCAAGAAAACTTTTCCCCACAAATACACTTTAAAAAGTTTTATATGAGATCCCTAATAGTATGGCCAGCCCACTATGACTTCAATGATTTAATTAATTTTACTCAACTGTATTTCTTTGTATTGGCTCTACTATATCAAACAATGACTCCACTAGAGATGACAAAGAAAAATTGCAAAATAAGGTAACTAAGGAGAAAACTAAAAGCTTCCATACACTCTTATCAATAGCTCAATGAGAAGGAATCAAAGCAAATAAGGTTTCAGAAACATTATTTCCCTTTTCCCTGCCTATTCAATAATTTATCATTTGATTATATTACTAAGACAAGTAAAAGCTGCTGATAGATATTATGATACATGTAAACCAACAAAACTTCTGAGGTAAGGTGTAGAAATATGTGAGAGCAAGAAATAACAAGCCTAATAAATAATGGCAACATATGGAACACACGTGTCTTAGTTAAATTTTACTGAATGTTATATGCCAGGCATTGTATTAAATGCTTGTAATAGTTATAAGGGTTATCCTTCCAACAGGCTAAGGCTCTCATAGTAATTATTTGTTCCCCAAACAGAAATTTGATTAAGAAGGGACATATGATGCTATTCTCAGTGATAAGATGGGAGGAGACATCTTCTGTATGAAAAGGTCTATTAACAATAGATCTACTATAAACAATAGGTTCAGGGACAAATGGTCAGTTTTGTGGCTCTGAGTATCACGTCTGGATATGATACCTGACTGTTACAGCCATTTGTCACCATGAGGGGAACCATTGCTAGGTGAAACCATCTCAAGGGGAATGAATGAATCCCTACTGTAATGTTCCAGTACATTTCTTAACTCTGAAGTCTTTATCATGAAAGATAATGCTCTTTACTGTGGGAGCATATTAAAGTCAGTGTTTATGTTTTCTAATTAGAACTGATGGCTTCCTCACTGATAAGGTTTAATTATATCACAATCATTAGAAACCACTGAGATAATCTAATTATGCCAATTTTATAGATTATGAAGGGGAACAGCGGTGGTTCAGTGGTAGAATTCTCGCCTTCCATGTGAAAGATCCATGCTTGATTTTTGGCCAATGCACCTCAGGCATTGTCACTGGAGACTTGTGTGTTGCAGTGATGCTGAAAATTTTTCAGCAAAGCTTCCAACTAAGATAAACAAGGAAGAAAGGCCTTGTAATCTGCTCATAAAAAATCGGCCAAAAAAGACACTATGGATAATAATGGTATGATCCTGTTGTGTCATGAGTTGATGGCTAACTTAGCAGCATATAAAATGAACAACAACAATAGACAATAAAATGGAGCATGGTGGATGCCGATGTTATCTTAAACACATATAGTTTACCAGTGACGTGTATTGGTAAGAACTATATTGACACATGAAAATTCAGCTCCCTTGACTGTCATTGGGATTAACTGCGTTTCCATTCTCATGGCTCTATTCATGGGATCAGGCTGAAGCTAGTCTCTAGCTATGCCTACAGATTTGCCTACATTCTTTACTTACCCTATCCACCTTTTCCTGCTTTTTAAATTCTAAGAATGTTTCCCCCAAATCAGTTAATAAAGAATCCTGGCTCAGGCTCTGATTCTATAGACCCTGACTAAAGAAACTGAGTTTAGAGAGTTGAAATTATTTGTCAAGCATCACACAGTACACAAGAAGCAAAGTCAGGTTTAAACACCAAATCGAATTGCATTTAGCCATTATGTTGTCTAGTCCTTTTAGAAAAACACAGAGATGGAAGAGTCAAGTATCCCACCTCATGAGCATTCTTTTACTTTGACAAAATCTAAAAACCCAAGTCCAAATGAGGTAATATAATCAATGAAAAGCAGATATGCTCCTGACCAGTTTCCTCAAGGATCCCTTTATGTCCTTGTTTCTCAGGCTATAGATGAAGGGGTTCATCATGGGAGTGACCATAGTGTACATCATTGAAACAACTGCAGTCTTTCTGGATGAGTGGATAAATGCAGCACTAATATATGCACCAAAAGCTGTGCCATAAAATAAGAAAACAACTGACAGGTGAGATCCACAGGTAGAAAAAGCTTTATGCTTTCCACCAGCTGATGGCATTTTCAAAATGGAGGACACAATTTGAGTATAAGAGAAAATAATCCCAAACAGAGGAATGCCAGCCAACATGCTAGCTGCAAAATATATGAAGATGTTATTGATGAGGGTATCAGAGCACGCAACCTTGATGACCTGAATAACTTCCCAGAAGACCTAGGAGATTTCCGGGTCTATAAAGAAAGACAGGCGCAACACCAACAGGCTGTGGATCAGGGCATCCACAGTGGTAATGAACAGAGAGAGCAGAGTCAGCAGGCCACAAAGGTGGGGGTTCATGATGACCGTGTACCTCAGTGGGTGACAAATGGCCACACAGCGGTCATAAGCCATTGCTGCAAGAAGAAAATTTTCCAAAGCAGCAAAAACCAGGACAAAGCAGACCTGGCTGAGGCAGCCTCCATAAGTGGTGCTCTGATTCTGTGCTTTGAGGTTCACCAACATCTTTGGGATCGTGGTTGTGCCGAAACAGATGTCAGTGAAGGAGAGATTGGAAAGAAAGAAGTACATGGGAGTGCGGAGGTGGGAGTCAGACCCAACAGCCAGGATGATAAGCAGGTTTCCAAAGACAGTGACCAGGTATATGGACAAAAACAGGATAAAGAGGAGGAACTGCAGCTCCAGATCCTCTGTTAGTCCCAAGAGAAGGAATTCGGAAACACTTGTTTGGTTTCTAGTTTCCATATTGTTGATGTATCTGATGGAAAAAATGGCGTGACAAGACAATCAAATGTATGGGCCCTAGACCAAAAACAGCAGCACCAGAAACAAATGCCATCTGGGGGAAAGGTAAGACAGGAATGGTGGGAAATACAGAGGGGTATCTTCTGTATGTCCATTATTTATTCATTTAATTTAAAAAAAAGACCAGAAGCTGATGTAGCTGGGCGTAAACATTTATTTAATAAGAAAAGGGTAAGGTGCTGTATTTTTTTTTTTTTTTAATTACACTATCTGTGCTGTTGGAGCCCTGGTTGTGCTGTGGTTAAGACCATGGCCGCTAACCCAAATGTCGGCAGTTTGAATCCACCAGCTTCTCCTTGGAAACCCTATGGAGCCGTTCTACTCTGTCCTATAGGGTCACTATGAGTCAGAACTAACTCAGTGGCACATAACAACAACATCTGTGCTGTTATGATCATTTTAAATGTTTGGTAATTTTAAAGAGAAACAAGTAGACTACGGAGGCAGCCTGAAGAGTTTGCCTCAGGCTCTACCTCTTCCTCCAGAGACTAGTACCAGGCCACAGAGATACTAAAAATTTGTGTTAAGAACCAGGAATGGAAACTTAAGGGGAAGCTGATAACCCTCATCCTTCACCATCACAAGAATGCAACTAAATGATAGAGAATTTTTAAAGTCATGCTGTATAAGAAGGGGCAGATTTCTGCTCAGGAGGAAAATGGTCCATGCCATTGTAAAGACAATTAAAAGACTGGTAGAATAAAAGTTTCCTGATATTGGTACAAAGATATAAGGAAACATGTAAGGGAGATGGAAGACGGTTAGGTATGAGTTATTGGCAGACTTGAGTCAAATCATTTCATGCATGTACTCTCTTCACAGCTTCCCCTGGACGAACCTGTAGTGAAACACCTGTCTTCATTTTTAAACATTAACTAAGGAACGACAGGTTACCTGGCTGGTATCACTGAGGAATGATGCTTGACATCTTCCCTGAATGTAGAAGATGTGTCCTCAGGAAAGGCGGAGGGACAAGTGAGGGACAAGGCTCCTCCATATGAGGATCAACTGTGGGCGGAGTCTCAGGGGCACTGCTTCCTGACTGGGGAAGGGCTGTTGAGTGAGGTGGTCATAGGCATACTATTTGCGTTCTCTGTCTCTCTGGGGGATAAATAGCCAAAAAAGCTCCTCATTAATCACTCACTTTTAGTGTCATTCTGATCCCAGGGCAGCGCAAATCCTTAAAGACAAAGACTTCAAAAAGCGAAATTCATGATGGTTGATTTCGTGACCCCGTAAAGGCAGCTACATGCATTCGCCCCTCTTCACCTGTTCCTGTTCACCTCCATGTCACATACCTTGTACTTGTGAATGCATTAACCTTCTCTGTGTTTCAGCCTTCTTTTTCTAATTCCAACTGAAAGCATCTCTGTCTTTCCAAAGACATTAGAAAGCCCGACTCCTATTTTAGGTGTGAAGATATCGTTTATGTATATGGATATGATATTTAGAAATATAGCTTAAAAAAATAAGATACTGTAAAATACAAATATTCAGTGCAGTTTCTTTCTAAAAGTCATTGAATGTCCCCTGGACCTGAATCTTCGTTCTGTATATTTTACATAGAGATATTCTAAGCTAGTCTCTGTGATCAATTCTGACTGTGATAACGATAGATAGACTTGTTACTTCTTTTTTAGGGTTCTGTAGCCAGAGTATCCAATTTCATGGCAGTAGTTTCTATGTAAAATTTTATTCACGTTAGTGGAAAGAGGTTGATATTTTGGCTCCTGATTTTTAATGGAGTTATGAGAATTCACAGTATAGGCACTAGTATGCAGTTTATCCATAATCTCAGTAGATTTAGATAGATAACAGCCATTATTTAAGAGGTGAAGATGGTGCTCCAATTTAGTATTCACTCAAATACCTTTACCTTTAATGAATTCACTATTTTCATGGGTTCATCAGTTTATTTTAGCACATCTATTTCTATATAAATTTTTTAACCTATAATTTTCTACATATATTACTTAAAAACCCAGCTTGAGACAAGACGGCATTGTGATGTTACCCTTTGCCATCTTAACTCCATTCACTTCAAATGCATGAAATAAGAGATAAAATAGAACAAGATACAGCCGGCCACAAAATAAATAAATAAATAAACTTTTCCTGGTCTCACAGAAACACCTGAAGTATAAAAAAATACAAGTTAAAGTTTTCTAGGTAGTATAAAAAAGAAAAACAAACAACAACAACAAGATACTCAAACATAAAGTGGTGCATATAACAGCTGCAAGTTTCAGAAAAGCCTCCATGGAGGAAATAACTCAAGTTACCAGCTGTCATGGTGGCTGAATTTGTGATACTCTCAGTACTACCAAGTTGGGGAGTCAGGAAATGGAATTCAGGATTGGAGGAGTGGTGATTGGTGAACCTGTAGGACAAGAAAGAGGGAGCACATAATTGCAAAAGAGAGAGGGGAAAATAACCTTGCCATTCAAATGAAATATGTAAGTTTTAATTTAAATAACCATGAAGAAAAACAATGCAAACAGAATCAACAACAACATCAAAAATAATCAAATCACAGAGGCCAGCAGACGTTGTAATGGAATAAGTGCTGGGAGAATAGAAAAGATGAGATCAAAGACATAGTGTTGGGCAGATTATACAAACTTCACCAAATGGAAAGGGAAGATGAAGAATGACCAGGTACAGAGTTTTTTTTTTTTTTTTTAATAATCCTAAAAGTATGGTAACAGCAACAACAACACAATGATGATGCCTTGGATCATGGTGATTAACAGTGAAGGTGGCGAAATCTGATGGGATTCTGAATATATTTGCATTGGATAGACAACATAGTTTCCTGAAGGGGTGGACAGACGGTATAAGAAAAAGAGAGAAATCAAAGATAATGATCAGTGGAGAAAACTGCTCAGCACCTAAAAGAATGGAGTTGACAACCATTGTGACCATGGGCTCATAGTCTCAGTATCAGGGCTGTATTTTGGAATATGTTTAGTTTGAGGTGCCTCTTAGGCAGCCACATAGAGATATCAAGTGGACAGATAACTACACAAGTCTTCAATCCAGAGGAGTGTTCCTTTCTGGAGATATAAATTGGGGAGTTCTTAGTGTGTGTTGTTGTGAGGTGGCATCATGTTTCTCCCTTGCATAGTAGAACGATCCTGTGTATAGTAGAACGAAATACTGCCCAGTCCTGAGCCATCCTCACAATCAATTCCGTTTGAGCCCTTTGTTGCAGCAACTGAGTTAATCCATCTCAACGAGGGCATTCCTCTTTTTCGCTGACCCTCTACTTTACCAAGCATGATGTCCTTCTCCAGGTAACGTTCCCTCCAGATAACAAGTCCAAAGTACATGAGATGAACTCTAGCCACCCTCACTTCTAAGGAGTATTCTGGTTGTTCTGAGACAGGTTTGTTTGTACTACCGGCAGTTCATAGCATATTCAGTATTCTTCACCAGCACCATAATTCAAAGGCATCAATTCTTCTTCGGTCTTTGTTCATTGCCCAACTTTTTTTTTTTTAATATAATTTTTATTGTGCTTTAAGTGAAAGTTAACAAATAAAGTCAGTATCTCACACAAAAACCCACATACACCTTGCTAAACCCTCCCAATTACTCCCCCTAAAGTAACAGCCCGCTCTCTCTCTCCACTCTCTCTTTTCGTGTCCATTTTGTCAGCTTCTAACCCCCTCCACCCTCTCATCTCCCCTCCAGGCCGGAGATGCCAACATAGTCTTTAGTGTCCTGAATTCCTGTTTTTTAGCCTCCTAGTCAGTTTTTTTTTTTTAGTCAGTGAGAGAATAAATATCTGCTTGTTAAAGCCATCCACTTGTGATATTTCTGCTATAGCAGCACCAGTTAGCTAAGACACCCAGGTCAGAGGTATATGAATTTGGATTAGATTACTATTCTTTAAGAACTACAGATACATTCCATACACTACTTTTCATATGATATTTTAATGAGTAAAAATGAAAAGATTTCACTTTCCAGATTCTTTCATATTCTAGATTCTAAATACATTCCCTCATCTTCTTCTAATGTTAAAGTCATGTTTCTCAAACTTCAGCACACATCAAAATCTCAAAAAAGTAATTATTTTGAATATTAATCCTTCAGATGTTTTCTATATATAAAAGTCAGTAGGTCTTGGGTGAGGTATGGAAACTGGCAGTATGAACAATGCCTCGGGTGACTCATCTCTGCAAGTGTTTTATGGGCATAAATGGAGACAGTTTTACACTACAATACACCTGGTGTGCCTGGTGAGGAGCTGGCTCCAGTTTTGATGCTGAACACAATCCCACCACCACCATCAAAGAAGACCACAAGATATGCTTTGTTGTCATCCCAACGCCACAGAGATGTTTCTGACTGATGGCCCTGCTTCTTACCAGAAGAAAGAAGTTTCCTGAATAAACGGAATGCTTCAAAGGCCAGTGTAACAGTGGCAGGGGTTTGGGGACCATGGTTTCAGGGGACATCTAAGTCAATTGGCATAATAAAATCTATTAAGAAAACATTCTGCATCCCATGCATGGAGAGTGGCGTCTGGGGTCTTAAATGCTAGTAAGCGGCCATCTAAGATGCATCCATTGGTCTCAACCCACCTAGAGCAAAGGAGAATGAAGAACACCAAGAACACAAGGTAATTATGAGCCCAAGAGACAGAAAGGGCCACATAAACCAGAGACTACATCACCCTGAGACCAGAAGAACTAGATGGTGCCCAGCTACAACCAGTGACTGCCCTGACAGGGAACTCAACAGAGAACCCCTGATGGAGCAGGAGAGCAGGGGAATGCAGATCTCAAATTCTCATAAGACCAGAATTAATGGTCTGACTGAGACTAGAAGGACCTCAGTGGTCATGGACCCCAGACCTTCTTTTGGCTCAGGACAGGAACCATTGCCAAAGCCAACTCTTCAGACAGAGATTAGACTGGACAATGTGTTGGAGAGGGATGCTGGTGAGGAGTGAGCTTCTTGGATCAGGTGGACACTACGTTGGCATCTCCTGCCTCGAGGGGAGATGAGAGGGTAGATGGAGTTAGCAGTTGGGAAAGTGGACACAAAAAAGAGAGTGGAGGGAGGGAGCAGACTGTCTCATTTGCAGGAGAGCACTTGGGAGTATGTAGCAAGGCATATACAAGTTTTTGTGTGAGACTGACTTGATTTGTAAACTTTCACTTAAAGCACAATAAAAATTAAAAAAAAAAGAAAAAAAAATCAATGAATAAGGATCAAAGCAAATATGGCTCCAAAAAAGACTGCCAGCTCTACCCTGCCTACTCGGTAATCATTCCTTTGATTTTCAAACCTGTTAATGGATATTACAATACTGGTAAACTAATAAAACTGCTGAATAAAGTAGTGAAAATATGTGAGAGCAAGGAATAAATAAGCCTTATAAATTTGAAGTCCTGGTGGCACAGTTGTTAAGATCTTGGCTACTAACCAAAAGGCCGACAGTTCATATCCACCAGCTAGCTGCTCCTTGGAAACCCTTTGGGGCAATTCTACTCTGTTCTGTAGGGTCACTATGAGTCAGAATTGGCTCTGCAGCAACTGGTTTGTTTTTTTATTTTTTATTAATTGTGGCAACATATAGAAGACAATGGTCCCAGTTAATTTTTTTTTGAGTTATTATGTGCCAGGCATTGTATTAAGTGCTTGTAGTAGGTATAGGAATTAACTTCCCAACAGAAAATATACTCTACATGGTCAGTCTAAGGCTCTCAGAGCAATTATATTATTTTTCCCCAAACAGAACTTTAATATCACTAGTGTTCAACACGTCAAATCTATTCTAGAGATGGTGTCTAAAATCAGGTGGGATATACTCAAGATTATATTTTGGCTCTTGTAGACTTGCTCTAATTTTCTTCAGTTTCAGCTTGAACTTACATATGAGCAATTGACGGTCTGTTCCACAGTCGGCCCCCTGGCTTTGTTCTGACTGATGATATTGAGTTTTTCCATTGTCTCTTTCCACAGATGTAGTCGATTTGATTCCTGTGTGTTCCATCTGGCGAGGTCCATGTGTATAGCAGCCGTTTATGTTTGGTGAAAGAAGGTATTTGCAATGCAGAAGTCATTGATCTTGTAAAATTCTATCCTTCGATCTCTGGCATTTTTCTATCAGCAAGTCCATATTTACCAGCTACCAACCCTTTTTCTTTGTTTCCAACTTTCGCATTCCAATCACCAGTAATTGTCATCCTGATTGCATGTTTGATCAAATTCAGACGGCAGCAGCTGACAAAAATCTTCAACTTCTTCCTGTTTGGCCTTAGTGGTTGGACTGTAGATTTGAATAATAGTCATATTAATTGGTCTTCCTTGTAGATGTATGGATATTACCCTATCACTGACAGCGTTGTACTTCAGGGTAGATCTTGTAATTTTCTTTTTGACGATGAATGCAACACCATCCCTCTTCAAGTTGTCATTCCCAGCATAGTGGACTATATGATTGTCAAATTCAAAATGGCCAATACCAGTCCATTTCAGCTCACTAACGCCTAGGATATCAATGTTTATGCATCCATTTTTGAAGATTTCAAATTTTCCTAGATTCATACTTCATACATTCCAGGCCCCAATTTTTAATGGATGTTTGCAGCTGTCTTCTCGTTTTGAGTCATACCACATCAGCAAATGAAGGTCCCACAAGCTTAACTCCATCCACATCATTAAGGTCGACTCTACTTTGAGGCGGCAGCTCTTCCCTACTCTCCTTTTGAGTGTCTTCCAGCCTGGGGGGCTCATCTTCCAGCAGTATATCAGACAATGTTCCACTGCTATTCTTAAGGTTTTCACTGGCTAATTCTTTTCAGAAGCAGACTGCTGGACCCTTCTTCCTAGTCTGTCTTAGTCTGGAAGCTCAGCTCAAACCTGTCTTCTATGGGTGATTCTGCTGGAATCTGAATACTAGTGGCATAGTTTCCAGCATCACAGTAGCATGCAAGGCCCTACAGTGTGACAAACTGACAGATCTTCAGCATATCCCACCTGAATTTAGAGAACACCTCAAGAATAGATTTGACACGTTGAACACTAGTAACCAGAGACCAGATGAGTTGTAGCATGACATCAAGGACATCATACATGAAGAAAGTGAGAGGTCATTGAAAAGACAGGAAAGAAAGAAAAGACCAAGATGGATGTCAGAGGAGGCTCTGAAACTTGCTCATGAACGTCGAGCAGCTAAAGCAAAAGGAAGAAATGATGAAGTAAAAGAACTGAGCAGAAGATTTCAAAGGGCACCTCGAGAAGACAAAGTATTATAATGATGTGTGCAAAGAGCTAGAGATAGAAAACTAAACGGGAAGAACATCCTCGGCACTTCTCAAGCTGAAAGAACTGAAGAAAAAAATTCAAGCCTTGTGTTGCAATAGTGAAGGATTCTATGCGGAAAATATTAAATGACAGGGGAAGCATCAAAAGAAGATGGAAAGAATACATACAGTCATTATACCAAAAAGAATTAGTCAACTTTCAACCATTTCAAGAGGTAGCATACGAGCAGGAACCGATGGTACTGAAAGAAGTCGTCCAAGCTGCTTTGAAGGCACTGGTGAAAAACAAGGCTCCAGGAACTGATGGAATATCAATTGATTCGTTTCAACAAACAGATGCAGTGCTGGAGGTGCTCACTAATCTATGCCAAGAAATATGGAAGATAGCTTCCTGGTCAACTGACTAGAAGAGATCCATATTTATGCATATAAAGGTGATCCAACTGAATGTGGAAATTATAGAACAATATCATTAATATCAAACGCAAGCAAAATTTTGCTGAAGATCATTCAAAAATAGCTGCAGAAGTATATCGACAAGGAACTGCCAGAAATTCAGGCCAGTTTCAGAAGAGGACGTGGAAACAGGGATGTCATTGCTGATGTCAGATGGATCTGGCTGAAAGCAGAGAATACCAGAAGGATGTTCACCTGTGTTTTACTGACTATGCGAAGACATTGGACTGTGTGGATCATAACAAATTATGCATAACATCACGAAGAATGGGAATTCCAGAAGACTTAATTGTGCTCATGAGGGACCTTTACATAGATCAAGAGGCAGTTGTTCGGACAGAACAAGGGGATATTGATGTGTTTAAAGTCAAGAAAGTTGTGGGTCAGGGTTGTATTCTTTCACCACACCTCTTCAATCTGTATGCTGAGCAAATAATCTGAGAAGCTAGACTATATGAAGAAGAACAGGGCATCAGGATTGGAGGAAGACTCATTAACAAGCTGCATTATGCAGATGACACAACCTTCCTTGCTGAAAGTGAAAAGGACTTGAAGCACTTACTAATGAAGATCAAAGACCACAGCCTTCAGTATGGATTGCACCTAAACGTAAAGAAAACAAAAATCCTCACACCTGGACCAACCATTCCCGAAGACAACTCATCAGACATGGAAGGGACTGGACAATGGGTTGGAGAGAGATGCTGATGAAGAGTGAGCTACTTGTATCAGGTGGACACATGAGACTGTGTTGGCATCTCCTGTCTGGAGGGGAAATAGAAGGGTAGAGAGGGTTAGAAACTGGCAAAACCATCATGAAAGGAGAGACTGGAAGGAGGGAGAGGGCTGACTCAGGGGAGAGTAAGTGAGAGTATGGAGTAAGGCGTGTATAAGCTTATATGTGACAGACTGACTTGATTTGTAAACTTTCACTTAAAGCACAATAAAAATTACTAAAAAAAAAAAAAGACTGTCTTTTCTCCATTTAACTGTTTTGGGGCCTTTGTCAAATATCAACTGCTCATATGTGGATGGATTTATGTCTGGATTCCCAATTCTGTTCCATTGGTCTATGTATCTGTTGCACCAGTACAAGGCTGTTTTGACTACTGTGGCGGTATAATAGGTTCTAAAATCAGGTAGAGTGAGGCCTCCACTTTGTTCTTCTTTTTCAGTAATACTTTACTTATCCAGGGCCTCTTTCCCTTTCATATGAAGTTGGTGATTTGTTTTTCCATCTCATTATAGAATGTCTTTGGAATTTGAATTGGAATTGCATTAAATACATAGATCACTTTTGGTAGAATAGATATTTTTATAATGTTAAGTCTTCCTATCCATGAGCAAGGTGTGTTTTTCAACTTATGCAGGTCTCTTGGTTTCTTGCAGAAGTGTATTGTAGTTTTCTTTGTATAAATCTTTTACAATCTGGTAAGGTTTATTCCTAAGCATTTTATCTTCTTCGGGGCTACAGCAAATGGTATTGATTAGGTTTTTTCCTCTTCGATGTTCTTTTTGTTGGTGTAGAGGAATCCAACTGATTTTTGTATGTTTATCTTGTATGCCAATAGTCTGCTGAACTCTTCTATTAGTTTCAGTAGTTTTCTGGAGGATTCCTTAGGGTTTTCTGCGTCTAACATCATATCATCTGCAAATAGAGATAATTTTACTTATTCCTGCCAATCTGGATGCCCTTTATTTCTTTGTCTAGCCTAATTGCTCTGGCTAGGACTTCCAGCACAATGTTGAATAAGAGCGGTGGTAAAGGGCATCCCTGTCTGGTTCCCGTTCTTAAGGGGAATGCATTCAGGCTCTCTACATTTCGGATGATGTTGGCTTTGTATAGATGCCCTTTATTATGTTGAGGAATTTTCCTTCTATTCCAATTTTGCTGAGAGTTTTTATCATGAATGGGTGTTGAACTTTGTCAAATGCCTTTTCTACATCAATTGATAAAATCATGTCATTCTTGTCTTTGGTTTTATATATGTGGTGGATTACATTAATTGTTTTTCTAATGTTGAACTATCCCTGCATACCTGGTGAGACTCCCGCTTGGTCATGGTGAATTATTTTTTTGATATGTTGTTGAATTCTATTGGCTAGAATTTTGTCGAGGATTTTTGCATCTACATTCATGAGGGATATAGGTCTATAATTTTCTTTTCTTGTGGTGTCTTTACCTGGTTTTGGTATTAGGGATACGCTGGCTTCACACAATGAGTTTGGTAGTATTCCGTCGTTTTTTCTATGCTCTGAAATACCTTTATTTAGTAGTAGTGGTGTTAACTCTTGTCTGAATGTCTGGTATAACTCTGCAGTGAAGTGGTCTAGGCCAGGGCTTTTTTTTTGTTGGGAGTTTTTTGGTTACCTTTTCAATCTCTTCTTTTGTTATGGGTCTATTTAGTTGTTCTACTTCTGTTTGTGTTAGTTTAGGTAGGTAGTGTGTTTCTAGGAAATGATCCATTTATTCTAGGTTTTCAAATTTGTTAGGCTACAATTTCTCATAGTAATCTGATATGATTCTTTTAATTTCAGTTGGATCTGTTGTAATATCGCCCATCTCACTTCTTATTTGGGTTATTTGCTTCATCTCTTGTTTTTCTTTTGTCAGTTTGGCCAATGGTTTATCAATTTTGTTGATTTTTTCAAAGAACCAGCTTTTGGTCTTGTTAATTCTTTCAATTGTTTTTCTGTTTTCTATTTCATTTAGCTCTGCCCTAATTTTTATTATTTGTTTTCTTCTGGTGCCTGAGGGTTTTTTTTTGTTGCTCTCTTTCTATTTGTTCAAGTTGTAGGGATAATTCTTTGATTTGGGCCCTTTCTTCTTTTTGGATATGTGCATTTATTGATACAAATTGACCTCTGAGCACTGCTTTCGCTGTGTTCTGAAGGTTCTGAGAGGAAGTGTTTTTGTTCTCACTGGCATCTATGAATTTCTTTATTCCATCCTTCATGTCTTCTACCATCCAGTCTATTTTGAGCAGGGTATTGTTCAGTTTCAAAGTGTTTGATTTCTTTTCCCTGGTTTTTCTGTTATTGTTTCCACTTTTATGGCCTTATGGTCAGAGAAGATGCTTTGTAATATTTCAATGTTTTGGATTCTGCTAAGGGTTCTTTTATGACCTAATATGTGATCTATTCTACATACTGTCCCATGTGCACTAGAAAAGAAAGTATACTTTGCAGCTGTTGGGTGGACTGTTCTGTATATGTCTATGAGGTCATGTTGGTTGATTATGGCATTTAGATCTTCTGTGTCTTTATTCAGCTTCTTTCTGGATGTCCTGTCCTTCACTGAGAGTGGTGTGTTGAAGTCTCCTACTATTATTGTGGAGCTGTCTATCTCACTTTTCAATGCTGATAAAGTTTGTCTTATGTACCTTGCAGTCCTGTCATTGAGTGCATAAATATTTAATATGATCATATCTTCTTGCTATATAGTCCCTTTAATCATTATATAGTGTCCTTCCTTCTCCTTTATGACGGATTTAACTTTAAAGTCTGTTTTGTCAGAAATTAAATATTGCCACTCCTGCTCTTTTTTTCATTGTTGTTTGCTTGATGTATTTTTTTTTTCTTTTCATCCTTTGAGTTTTAGTTTGTGTCTTTAAGTCTACGTGTGTCTCTTGGAGGCAGCACATAGACAGATCATGTATTTTAATCCATTCTGCCACTCTCTGTCTCTTTATTGGTGCATTTAGTCCATTTACATTCAGCGCAAGTATGGATAGGTGTGAATTTAGTGCTATCATTTTGATGTCTTTTTTTGCATGTCATTAACGGTTTCTCTTTCCCGCTTAATTTTATGAGCTAAGTAGATTAGCTTTATATATTGTCCTTTCTTCATTTTCATTGTTATTGACTTTGTTTCTGCTGAGTCTGTATTTTTTTCTTCTATTTCATTTTCATGTGTAGGATAGTTTGTCTCCTTTGTGGTTACCTTATTATTTACCCCTATTTTCTAAATTTATAACTCACTTTTATTTCTTTGTATTGCTGTATCGTCTTCTCCATATGGAAGATCTTTTAATGTTGCCTTCTTTTACATAATAACATCGTTGTTACCCTGTTTTGAGTGTTATTTAATCTTGAATTATTTTTTTGATTTCCTTGTCTGGGTTGACTTCTGGTTGCTCTGCCCAGTGTTCTAGTCTTGAGTTGATACCTGATATTGTTGATATTCTAACCAAAGAACTCCCTTTGGTATTTCTTGTAGTTTCGGTTTGGCTTTTACAAATTCCCTAAACTTCTGTTTATCTGGAAATCTCCTAATTTCACCTTGCTATTTGAGAGACAGTTTTGCTGGATATATGATTCTTGACTGGCAATTCAATTCCTGCAATGTTTTCAATATGTCATCCCATTGCCTTCTTGCCTGCATGGTTTCAGCCGAGTAGTCCGAGCTTATTCTTATTGGCTCTCCTTTGTAGGTGACTTTTCGTTTATCCCTAGCTGCTCTTAAAATTCTCTCTTTATCTTTGGTTTTGGCAAGTTTGATTATAATATGTCCTGGTGATTTTCTTTTAAGATCTACCTTATGTGGAGTTCGATGAGCGTCTCGGATAGATATCTTCTCGTCTTTCACGATATCAGGGAAGTTTTCTGGCAAGGAATCTTCAACAATTCTCTCTGTATTTTCTGCTGTCCTTCCTGTTCTGATACTCCAATCACTTGTAGGTTATTCCTCTTGATAGAGTACCACATGATTCTTAAGGTTTCTTCATTTTTTTTAATTCTTTTATCTGATTTTTCTTCAGATATATCAGTGCCAAGTGCTTTATCTTCAAGTTCAGAAATTCTGCCTTCCACTTGCTCCAATCTGCTTCTCTGAATTTTCTGAATTTCTGATTGCTGTCTGTCTATGGATTTTTCCAACTTATTAAATTTCTCATTGTGTTGCTGAATAATCTTTTTAATTTCTTCAATTGCTTTATCTGTGTTTCTTGGCTTCTTCTGTGTATTGCCTCATTTCCTTCCTGATGTCTTGAAGGGTTCTATATATTAATCTTTTGTACTCTGCCTCTGGAAATTCCAGGAAGGCACTTTCATCTAAAGGATCCCTGGATTCTTTGTTTTGAGAGCTTGTTGAGGTGATCATGGTCTGTTTCTTTATGTGAGTTGATATTGACTGTTGTCTCCGAGCCATCTACAAGTTATTGTTTTAGTTTATGTTTGCTTACTGTGTTGTAGCTTCATGCTTTGTTTTGTTTTGATATGCCCAAATGGGTTGCTTGAGGGAGCTGGCTTGATTATTTTCACCTTTAGAGCTCTGATGTCCTGTCCCCAAATGGCTAGAGCTATGATCAGGTATATCAGTCTAGAAGTCCATTCATTTTTCTTGCATGAATTCAGCTCAGTTTTTCAGTTAGCTGATCATCAAGTGTGTGGTACAGGCTTTGTCCTATAGTCTTAGAAGGGCAGGGGTAATTGGTGTAGGTACCGGTATCTGGTTGCTGCAGAGGTCACACTCTGAAAAAGGCAGGGGACTGAGAATCATCCCTCACGTGTCTCTGAGGAAGGTGTGTCCCCTGATCCATACAGCGTACAGGTGGGTGGGTTCTGCAGGTGGACCACGGGCACCCAATGTTTTTGATTGTAAGGACTGGGAGGTACCAGTTATCCTTGGACCCCTGTCACAGGTGGCTGGGTGACCTGAGTGGAGCTACCAGTCCTTAGGCCCCTGATATGGGAAGGTGAAGACCGTGTTTAATAGGCAAAGCAGTCTCAAACATCAAACACCAGCCTCTCCGCCACACAGCTGAAAGGGTTGCAGTCTGCCAACAAGGGCTTATTCTCCTGAAATAGGTGCACAAAAGCCATGCCGAGGGGAAAGGTACTCAAAGTCCACAGACTGTTTATGCCAGGACAGGATCCACTTCTGTCCTCAGCTCCCCCGGATAGTAGAGCTGGCAAATTGTCTTTTCCCCCAGTGCTAATTTAATCCTTCTCCATGGCTGGGAGGATGGCTCTAGGCACTCAGCAGGGCCCATCTCAGGCCCAGGGAAGTCAGCCACTGAAGCCGGCTTGTAAGGGGGCTGCAGGGGGTGGGGGAGTGTGGGAAAATATTCACAAGTTCTTAGCTTTTGCTGAAAGCGCCATTCTGCTCTGGTTCCAGAGGTGTGAGTTGGGTGTGTGGGTGGCTGCTTCTCCCTGGGGAAACTGCTGCCGCTCCGGGAAATGCTGCCTGAGGACTCCCAGTGATTCGGTAACTCCTCTCCGCTTCTGAACCGTCTCTTCCTTCCCCTGCCCCTCAGTTCATTTTCTAAGCTTGCCTTTGATGTTCAGGGCTCCTAGCTTGTCATAAATATACTCGTTTTGTTACTGGAATAAGGTTCTTGCCTGTTACTGGTCAAGAATGAGCAGGTAACGCACATAGTTTTCCACATGAGCATAGCTTTATTGAAGAGGCTTGGGAGCGGAGACAAGGAGGGCCTAGAGCAATACTTACCCTCATCTCACAGAACAAAACAAAGGCCCACATTTTTAAAAGTTCTTGGGCGGGAAAAGATTCATGTTTATTCATAGGCATAGGTGGGGATATGTTAACTAAGGTATGCGCAGCAGCTTTCTAAGATGGCTCCTGTCCTGGAGGCCTGTGGGATTCGTAGCAGGACTTATTATTGGGTGTCACGCCCGCACAGTCTCTTGCTCCCCGGATACAATTCCCTGGCTGGGCCTGCAGCCCCTCATTGCCCCAGTGGAAGGGGTTACACAGCGGTCAGGTGGATGTTCTGTGCATGTCCCTGGGCCTGGTTTTCTCCAGCTGCTTATGAAAGGCAACTTTAAAAGGTATTTTTAGACGCCCTGCCCCATTGTTCTGAGGAATGGCTTTGTTTCTGTGCCTTGGCCCATTTCTTGTTATTTTGTTTGCAGATTTTGGGGGCCCTCTGTTCCTTGTCTTACTAAGTCTCTAGGTTCCACACTCAACCCCCTATTACCTCTCTTATAATATAGTCTCTTTCTCTTGGATTTGCTTCTCCTCTAGCCACACCAATCTCTTCGCTATTTTTCAAAAAGGCGCCCTCTGATCTCAGGGCCTTTGCTCCCTGTCTTAGTTTCCCTTGTTTTTTCAGCTCTTTGTTGTAAAGAGGGCTCGATGGAAGTGTCTGTCTATTCTGCCATCTTGGCTCCACCTCCACAAAAATGCTTGTATGGAATATCTAGAATAGACAAATCCACAGAAACACACAGAAGATTGATGGTTGCCAAGGCCTAGGAGAAGGGAAGAATTGGGAGTAACCTCTTAACGGGCAATGTGTATTGTTCTGGAGTGATAATCAGGTTCTAGAAGTAGGTGGTGGTTACAGAACATTGTGGGTTCATTAACTGACACTGATTTTGATTTAACATCAAAATGGTTCATTTCATGTTATAATAACTCTACCTCAATGATAAAACCGTTCCATCAAGTCTGGTATTTAGACGAAAAATAAGCACAAACACAAAAATCTATCAATAGAAGGAAGAAATCATGTAGGTAAGAAACCGATCCACATATATGTGAGAATTCAGTACGTGATAAAGATACCATTTAAAACAGTGGGGCAAAAATCTTGTAATAACAAGTTTATGGATAATAGATGATACATTTGTGAAAGACATGTAAACTAATTACCTCTTGAATTCAGGAATATACTAAACATATTATAAACCTACAGTTAACATTTAAAATCTCTAAAGGGGTCAAGTGTGCCTGACCCAAGCCATGGTGTTTCCAGTTGCCTCATATGCCTATGCAAGATGGACAATGAATAAGGAAGATGGAAAAAAAAAATTGATGCCTTTGTATTATGGAGTTGGCTAAGAATACTGAATATGCAATGGACTGCCAGAAGAACAAACAAATCTGTCTTGGAAAAAGCACAGCCAGATTACTTCTTAGAAACAAGGATGTCTAGACTTCATCTCACATACTGTGGACATGTTATCAGAAGGGACCAGACACTGGAGAAGTTCATCACTCTTGGTAAAGTAGAGGATCACCAAAAAAGAGAAAGACCCTCAGTGAGATGGATTGACACAGTGGTGGCAACAACGGGCTCAAGCATAACAATGGTCATGAAGATTGTGCAAGACCAGGCAGTGTTTCATTCTGTTGTCCCTAGGGTCTCCGTGAGTCAGAACCAACTCAACAGCACCTAAAAACAACAACAAAGGGTTCAGAAGAGAATAGAATAGAAAGCCTCAGTACAACTTAAATATTTTCCAAAAAACATGATTGTTTACAGCGTCTCTCAGTTGACTAAAGGAAGTATAGTAATTAATGCACAAACAACATTTTCTGGATAACCATTAATCTGAGATAACATTCACATTTGTGATCATGAAGGCTGGCTGAGAAATGTTGTACACAAGAATTCCAGAACTAAAGGAGGCAGAACTTGTTCCAAAGTAAAGAAGTAAAGCAGTTTCAACTATTTTCTAACATCTGGATGCAAAATCACCTGGTTTATTGTTCGGTAGCCTAAAAACCAGATAGGCACTAGTGAGAGAAATTCTTAGACCACATCTTTCCCCTGAAATCTATTTTGTTCCTTAGCTCTTTCAAAGCATTCTTATCAGGCTTTATTAGAATAATGTAGCACTTTGGGGCAAAGATACAACCTAGTAGCCCCAAACTAGAGGTCAAGATGGAGGAGGAGGCGGAGCCAAGATGGCGGACTAGGCAGACGCTACCTCGGATCCCTCTTACAACAAAGACACGGAAAAACAAGTGAATCGATCACATACATAACAATCTACGAACCCTGAACAACAAACACAGATTTAGAGACGGAGAATGAACTAATACGGGGAAGCAGCGATTGTTTCAAGAGCCTGGAGCCAGCGTACCAGTCAGGTACGGCACAAGCACAGAGACCTGCTCCACCCCCCTGAACTAACCCCGGGAGGGGGACTAGCCGGTTCCACGGGCGGCGTGGGACGCAGCCGTTAGGAGAAGTCCCTGGGAGGCAGTGACTGATCTTGGAGCAGAAAGAGCACCATCCGAGCCAGGGAACCGTCCCGCAGGGATTTGGACTGCACGCAGGTACGCCATAAACACGGAGAGTTGCTCCACCCCCTGAACTAACCCCGGGAAGGTGACCAGCCGGGTCGCGCGGGCAGCGTGGGACGCAGCCGGTAGGAGAAGTCCCCGGGAGGCAGCAACTGGTATTGGAGCGGGGAGAACAGCGTTCCAGCCGGGACACTCGGTCGCGGCACAAGCACGGGGAGCTACTCCACCCATCTGAACTAACCCCGGGAGGGGGCCCACCTGGTTCACGGGGGCGGCACGGCCACGCGGCTGGAGGGACGAGAAGTCCCCGGGAGGCAGCGACTGATTTTGGAGTCGAGAGTGCACCGTCCCAGTAGGGGAGCCTTGACGCTGGGCGTGGGGCTGGAAGCGGAGGATCTGACCGTGACTCCAGCGGGCCAGACCCCCTGGGGGCAATCTCCACACAGCCAGCACACATAGGCGACGCGCCCGCGGGAATCTCAGATATAATAGTCATTCCAAGCAAGACAAGCAACTCTGGCTATATTCTGAGGTGCTACTCTCCTATCTCTCTGTTCCCTCCCCCACCCTCCCCAGGCGGCTTCATTAACATCAGAATAGCCTGAGCCAGAGGGAGAAGTCTGATAGGGATCTGACTGCTGTTTTTTTTTAGCGGATTTTCTGGAAAAACTAGTTTCCCAGTGATGGCTCGGAGACAACAATCCATATCAAACCACTTAAAGAAGCAGACCGTGACAGCTTCTCCAACCCCCCAAACAAAAGAATCAAAATCTTTCCCAAATGAAGATACAATTTTGGAATTATCAGATACAGAATATAAAAAACTAATTTACAGAATGCTTAATGATATCACAAATGAAATTAGGATATCTGCAGAAAAAGCCAAGGAACACACTGATAAAACTGTTGAAGAACTCAAAAAGATTATTCAAGAACATACTGGAAAAATTAATAAGTTGCAAGAATCCATAGAGAGACAACATGTAGAAATCCAAAAGATTAACAATAAAATAACAGAATTAGACAACACACTAGGAAGTCAGAGGAGCAGACTCGAGCAATTAGAATGCAGACTGGGACATCTGGAGGACCAGGGAATCAACACCAACATAGCTGAAAAAAAATCAGATAAAAGAATTAAAAAA
Organism: Elephas maximus indicus; assembly: GCF_024166365.1. NCBI lineage: Eukaryota > Metazoa > Chordata > Mammalia > Proboscidea > Elephantidae > Elephas > Elephas maximus. Next base: position 17,035,484 of record NC_064821.1, read on the forward strand.
AATGAAGAAACCCTAAGAATTATGTGGGACTCTATCAAGAAGGATAACCTGCGGGTGATTGGAGTCCCAGAACAGGGAGGGGGGACAGAAAACACAGAGAAAATAGTTGAAGAACTTCTGACAGAAAACTTCCCTGACATCATGAAAGACGAAAGGATATCTATCCAAGATGCTCATCGAACCCCATTTAAGATTGATACAAAAAGAAAAACACCAAGACATATTATCATCAAACTCACCAAAACCAAAGATAAACAGAAAATTTTAAAAGCAGCCAGGGAGAAAAGAAAGGTTTCCTTCAAGGGAGAATCAGTAAGAATATGTTCTGACTACTCAGCAGAAACCATGCAGGCAAGAAGGGAATGGGACCACATATACAGAACACTGAAGGAGAAAAACTGCCAACCAAGGATCATATATCCAGCAAAACTCTCTCTGAAATATGAAGGCGAAATTAAGATATTTACAGACAAACACAAGTTTAGAGAATTTGCAAAAACCAAACCAAAGCTACAAGAAATACTAAAGGATATTGTTTGGTCAGAGAACCAATAATATCAGATATCAGCACAACACAAGGTCACAAAACAGAACGTCCTGATATCAACTCAAATAGGGAAATCACAAAAACAAACAAATTAAGATTAATTAAAAAAAAAAATACACATAACAGGGAATCATGGAAGTCAATAGGTAAAAGATCACAATAATCAAAAAGAGGGACTAAATACAGGAGGCATTGAACTGCCATATGGAGAGTGATACAAGGCGATATAGAACAATACAAGTTAGGTTTTTACTTAGAAAAATAGGGGTATATAATGAGGTAACCACAAAAAGGTATAACAACTCTATAACTCAAGACAAAAACCAAGAAAAACGTAACGACTCAACTAACATAAAGTCAAACACTATGAAAGTGAGGATCTCACAATTTACTAAGAAAAACGCCTCAGCACAAAAAAGTATGTGGAAAAATGAAATTGTCAACAACACACATAAAAAGGCATCAAAATGACAGCACTAAAAACTTATTTATCTATAATTACCCTGAATGTAAATGGACTAAATGCACCAATAAAGAGACAGAGAGTCACAGACTGGATAAAGAAACACGATCCATCTATATGCTGCCTACAAGAGACACACCTTAGACTTAGAGACACAAACAAACAAAAACTCAAAGGATGGAAAAAAGTATATCAAGCAAACAATAAGCAAAAAAGAAGAGGAGTAGCAATATTAATTTCTGACAAAATAGACTTTAGACTTAAATCCGCCACAAAGGATAAAGAAGGACACTATATAATGATAAAAGGGACAATTGATCAGGAAGACATAACCATATTAAATATTTACGCACCCAATGACAGGGCTGCAAGATATATAAATCAAATTTTAACAGAACTGAAAAGCGAGATAGATACCTCCACAATTATAGTAGGAGACTTCAACACACCACTTTCGGAGAAGGACAGGACATCCAGTAAGAAGCTCAATAGAGACACGGAAGATCTAATTACAACAATCAACCAACTTGACCTCATTGACTTATACAGAACTCTCCACCCAACTGCTGCAAAATATACTTTTTTTTCTAGCGCACATGGAACATTCTCTAGAATAGACCACATATTAGGTCATAAAACAAACCTTTGCAGAGTCCAAAACATCGAAATATTACAAAGCATCTTCTCAGACCACAAGGCAATAAAACTAGAGATCAATAACAGAAAAACGAGGGAAAAGAAATCAAATACTTGGAAAATGAACAATACCCTCCTGAAAAAAGACTGGGTTATAGAAGACATCAAGGAGGGAATAAGGAAATTCATAGAAAGCAACGAGAATGAAAATACTTCCTATCAAAACCTCTGGGACACAGCAAAAGCAGTGCTCAGAGGTCAATTTATATCAATAAATGCACACATACAAAAAGAAGAAAGAGCCAAAATCAGAGAACTGTCCCTACAACTTGAACAAATAGAAAGTGAGCAACAAAAGAATCCATCAGGCACCAGAAGAAAACAAATAATAAAAATTAGAGCTGAACTAAATGAATTAGAGAACAGAAAAACAATCGAAAGAATTAACAAAGCCAAAAGCTGGTTCTTTGAAAAAATTAACAAAATTGATAAACCATTGGCTAGACTGACTAAAGAAATACAGGAAAGGAAACAAATAACCCGAATAAGAAATGAGAAGGACCACATCACAACAGAACCAAATGAAATTAAAAGAATCATTTCAGATTATTATGAAAAATTGTACTCTAACAAATTTGAAAACCTAGAAGAAATGGATGAATTCCTGGAAAAACACTACCTACCTAAACTAACACATTCAGAAGTAGAACAACTAAATAGACCCATAACAAAAAAAGAGATTGAAACGGTAATCAAAAAACTCCCAACAAAAAAAAGTCCTGGCCCGGACGGCTTCACTGCAGAGTTCTACCAAATTTTCAGAGAAGAGTTAACACCACTACTACTAAAGGTATTCCAAAGCATAGAAAATGACGGAATACTACCCAACTCATTCTATGAAGCCACCATCTCCCTGATACCAAAACCAGGTAAAGACATTACAAAAAAAGAAAATTATAGACCTATATCCCTCATGAACATTGATGCAAAAATCCTCAACAAAATTCTAGCCAATAGAATCCAACGACACATCAAAAAAATAATTCACCCTGATCAAGTGGGATTTATACCACGTATGCAAGGCTGGTTTAATATCAGAAAAACCATTAATGTAATCCATCACATAAATAAAACAAAAGACAAAAACCACATGATCTTATCAATTGATGCAGAAAAGGCATTTGACAAAGTCCAACACCCATTCATGATAAAAACTCTTACCAAAATAGGAATTGAAGGAAAATTCCTCAACATAATAAAGGGCATCTATGCAAAGCCAACAGCCAATATCACTCTAAATGGAGAGAACCTGAAAGCATTTCCCTTGAGAACGGGAACCAGACAAGGATGCCCTTTATCACCGCTCTTATTCAACATCGTGTTGGAAGTCTTAGCCAGGGCAATCAGGCTAGACAAAGAAATAAAAGGTATCCGGATTGGCAAGGAAGAAGTAAAGTTATCACTATTTGCAGATGACATGATTATATACACCGAAAACCCTAAGGAATCCTCCAGAAAACTACTGAAACTAATAGAAGAGTTTGGCAGAGTCTCAGGTTATAAAATAAACATACAAAAATCACTTGGATTCCTCTACATCAACAAAAAGAACACCGAAGAGGAAATAACCAAATCAATACCATTCACAGTAGCCCCCAAGAAGATAAGATACTTAGGAATAAATCTTACCAAGGATGTAAAAGACCTATACAAAGAAAACTACAAAGCTCTACTACAAGAAATTCAAAAGGACATACTTAAGTGGAAAAACATACCTTGCTCATGGATAGGAAGACTTAACATAGTAAAAATGTCTATTCTACCAAAAGCCATCTATACATTTAACGCACTTCCGATCCAAATTCCAATGTCATATTTTAAGGGGATAGAGAAACAAATCACCAATTTCATATGGAAGGGAAAGAAGCCCCGGATAAGCAAAGCACTACTGAAAAAGAAGAAGAAAGTGGGAGGCCTCACTTTACCTGACTTCAGAACCTATTATACAGCCACAGTAGTCAAAACAGCCTGGTATTGGTACAACAACAGACACATAGACCAATGGAACAGAATTGAGAACCCAGACATAGATCCATCCACGTATGAGCAGCTGATATTTGACAAAGGACCAGTGTCAATTAACTGGGGAAAAGACAGCCTTTTTAACAAATGGTGCTGGCATAACTGGATATCCATTTGCAAAAAAATGAAACAGGACCCATACCTCACACCATGCACAAAAACTAACTCCAAGTGGATCAAAGACCTAAACATAAAGACTAAAACGATAAAGATCATGGAAGAAAAAATTGGGACAACCCTAGGAGCCCTAATACAAGGTATAAACAGAATACAAAACATTACCAAAAATGATGAAGAGAAACCCGATAACTGGGAGCTCCTAAAAATCAAACACCTATGCTCATCTAAAGACTTCACCAAAAGAGTAAAAAGACCACCTACAGATTGGGAAAGAATTTTCAGCTATGACATCTCCGACCAGCGCCTGATCTCTAAAATCTACATGATTCTGTCAAAACTCAACCACAAAAAGACAAACAACCCAATCAAGAAGTGGGCAAAGGATATGAACACACATTTCTCTAAAGAAGATATTCAGGCAGCCAACAGATACATGAGAAAATGCTCTCGATCATTAGCCATTAGAGAAATGCAAATTAAAACTACGATGAGATTCCATTTCACACCAGCAAGGCTGGCATTAATCCAAAAAACACAAAAGAATAAATGTTGGAGAGGCTGTGGAGAGATTGGAACTCTCATACACTGCTGGTGGGAATGTAAAATGGTACAACCACTTTGGAAATCTATCTGGCGTTATCTTAAACAGTTAGAAATAGAACTACCATACAACCCAGAAATCCCACTCCTCGGAATATACCCTAGAGATACAAGAGCCTTCATACAAACAGATATATGCACACCCATGTTTATTGCAGCTCTGTTTACAATAGCAAAAAGTTGGAAGCAACCAAGGTGTCCATCAACGGATGAATGGGTAAATAAATTGTGGTATATTCACACAATGGAATACTACGCATCGATAAAGAACAGTGACGAATCTCTGAAACATTTCATAACATGGAGGAACCTGGAAGGCATTATGCTGAGCGAAATGAGTCAGAGGCAAAAGGACAAATATTGTATAAGACCACTATTATAAGATCTTGAGAAATAGTAAACCTGAGAAGAACACATACTTTTGTGGTTACGAGGGGGGGAGGGAGGGAGGGTGGGAGAGGGTTTTTTATTGATTAATCAGTAGATAAGAACTGCTTTAGGTGAAGGGAAAGACAACACTCAATACATGGAAGGTCAGCTCAATTGGACTGGACCAAAAGCAAAGAAGTTTCCGGGATAAAATGAATGCTTCAAAGCTCAGCGGAGCAAGTGCGGGGGTCTGGGGAACATGGTTTGCGGGGACTTCTAAGTCAATTGGCAAAATAATTCTATTATGAAATCATTCTGCATCCCACTTTGAAATGTGGCGTCTGGGGTCTTAAATGCTAACAAGCAGCCATCTAAGATGCATCAATTGGTCTCAACCCACCTGGAGCAAAGGAAAATGAAGAACACCAAGCCCACATGACAACTAAGAGCCCAAGAGACAGAAAGGGCCACATGAACCAGAGACCTACATCATCCTGAGACCAGAAGAACTAGTTGGTGCCCGGCCACAATCGATGACTGCCCTGACAGGGAGCTCAGCAGAGGACCCCTGAGGGAGCAGGCGAGCAGTGGGATGCAGACCCCAAATTCTCATAAGAAGACCAAACTTAATGGTCTGACTGAGACTGGAGGAATCCCGGCGGTCATGCTCTCCAGACCTTCTGTTGACACAGGACAGGAACCATCCCTGAAGACAACTCATCAGACATGAAAGGGACTGGTCAGCGGGTGGGAGAGAGACGCTGATGAAGAGTGAGCTAATTATATCAGGTGTACACTTGAGATTGTGTTGGCAACTCTTGTCTGGAGGGGGGATGGGAGGATAGAGAGAGAGGGAAGCCGGCAAAATTGTCAAGAAAGGAGAGACTGAAAGGGCTGACTCAAGACGGGGAGAGTAAGTGGGAGTAGGGAGTGAGATGTATGTAAACTTATATGTGACAGACTGATTGGATTTGTAAACGTTCACTTGAAGCTTAATAAAAGTTATTATAAAAAAAAAAAATAATAAAAAAAAAAAAAGATGGAGAAGATCTCCATGGCCACCACGGCCTTCCCCTTGGTGCTGTGGTAGACAGGAAGGAAGGTGACCCAAACACTGCAGAACATCAGCATGCTGAATGTCAGACACTTGGCTTCACTGAAGGTATCAGGCAGGTTTCTGGCCCTGTAAGCCAAGGAAAAAGTCCCCATGGCCAAGGATCCCAGGTATCCCAGGACACAGTAGAAGGCAGTGACTGAGCCCTTATTGCACTCAACGATGAGGTGTCTGGGCTCAGAGTGTGTGTCTATGTCAATGAAAGGGGGAGAGGTACCCAGCCAGATACCACAGATAATCACTTGGATCAGAGAGCAGATGGCAACCACAGAGTTAGAAGCCCCTGAAACCAGCAACCGCCTCATGGTTCTTCTGGGTTTCATGGCCTTCAATGCCAGAATCACAGTAAGAGTTTTGGCCAAAACAGTAGAAACAGCCACAGTGAACACAACTCCAAATGTGATGTGTCGGAGAAGGCAGGTGGCTGTGTTGGGACAGCCAATGAAGAGTAAGGAGCAGAGGAAGCCAGGAGGAGGGAGAGGAGCAGCATGTAGCTAAGAGTGTGGTTGTTGGCCTTGACTATGGGCGTGTCTCGGTGCTTCACAAAGACCCACAGAACCGCAGCTGTGACAACAGAGAAGCACAAGGCAATGCAGGCCAGAGTCACCCCCAGTGAATCTTCAAAGGACAGGAAAGTCACAACCTTTGGGAGGCAGTGATTTCTCTCACTGTTTGGGTACTCATGGGCTGGACACTAGACACATTGCTGTGCATCTGGAGAAAAAGCAAAGATTCGGCATTTCAGTTTCAAAAGCTCTTCATTTTACCAAGTTTACATTTGCCTTCTTTGTGCACACTGACCTCCTCAGATTAATACTCAGACACACCAGATTAAGATTCTGTATTCCTGACCCAGAAACCCTGGTGGCGCAATAGTTAAGTGCTACCGCTGCTAACCAAAATGTCAGCAGTTCGAATCTGCCAGGCAGTCCTTGGAAACTCTATGGGACAGTTCTACTCTGTCCTATAGGGTCACTATGAGTCAGAATCGACTCGGTGGCAGTGGTTTTTTAGGTTCCTGATCCAGGGAGAATGCTTTCAGCTGCAGGTAAGAAAATACCCAGTCAAACTGAATCTTCAGCTAATGGTACAAAAAAGGTCTATTATATTGTTAAGCACTAAGATTGTCACAACCATTTCCTCTGCTGTCCCCAGTGTATTCTTGATGATTGGCCCTGTACTACCATAGTTTACAGTATTTTCATGGAATAATCAAGTCTAAAAGTTTCCTTATTCTCACTCAGATTGAGACAGAAAGAAGATTCATGTAGCTCTCTGAAGTGTGAGGATTATCTTTCCCAAAACAATTTAGCACTGTTCTTCTTGATGTTTCTAACCATAAAGGTTCCCTCCTCCCCCCTTTTTTTTCTAAATCAGTTACTGGCTGTGATGGTTAAGGCTGTGTGTCGACTTGGCTGGGCCATGATTCTCAGTGGTTTGAGAGTCCTGTGATGCTGTGATGACTTCCATGATGAGACTTGATATGGGATCATCTCCATGATGGGATCTTCTGTGAGTAACCAATCAGTTGAAAGGGATTTTCCTCGGACGTGTGGCCTGCACTGAATATAAGTAGATATTCTGGCAAGACTTGTGGGCTTTTACTCATTCTGGATCCGGCAGGTGTTCATCTCCTGTTCATCTGACCTTAGATTCTTGGGACTTGAGCTAGCAGCTTTCCTGTGGTCTTGCCTGCTGGTCTTGGGATTCATCAGTCTTCACAGCCTGTGAGTGTGAGCCGTGCTCTCTGACCTGCTGATCTTGGGTTCGCCAGTCTCTGTGGCTATGTGCATCAGGAGAATCCTCTATCTTGAACCACAGACTTGGGATGTCCCAGCCTCTACAACCGTGTGAGCCATTTTCTTGATATAAATGCATATATTTATACACCTTATTGGTTTTTCTTCTCTAGCGAACCCAGTCTAAGACACAGGTTAAGGTGCTGGGAATTCACATGGACCAGTAGGGGCTATAACTAGTTCTGAACTTTGGTTTAACTTCGCACAAGATTCATAAGCTATGGGGTAAAAAACCCTGTTTCAGTAAAGTCAATTCCTACACACAGCAAACCTATAGGACAGAGTAGAACTTCCCCATAGGGTTTCCAGGTAGTGGCTGGTGAATTCAAACTTCCCGCCCTTTGCTTAGCAGACAAATGCCTAACAACTGTGCTAAGGGGTACAGAGATAGATACCAGAACATTCTTTGGGATTTGGTGGGAAGGTATGAAGGATGGATATTGCAGAAGCAAACGACAATGCCTTCTTATATTTCTTTTCTGTTTTAATAATAAGCGGTGTATCCTTTGACATATTGACCTTTTCATGAATATATAATGTCCTTCTTTGTTGTAATGATTTTTTGCTCAAAGTCTACATTGTCTGGTATTAGCATAGCAGCTCCAGCCCTCTTTTGGCTAATATTTGCATGGAATATCAATGTTCCATCCTGTCACTTTCACCGTATGTGTGTCTTTATAACTCACTGTATGTGAGTTTCTTATATGCAGTATTTGATCATTTATTTTTTTCTTTTCAATCCATTAGGCCAATCACTGCCTTTTAATTGGAGAGTTTAATCAATTTATATGGAAGGTAATTATTGATAAAAGAAGACTTCTGCTTTTTGTTTTCTACTTATCGTATGCCTTTTTTGTTCCAGAATTCCCGCATGATGGTCTTTTTTAACGATTCATATATTTTTTTCTTATGTACTATTTTGATTCCCTCTTGTGTATTTTTCTGCATGTATTTTATAATTACATATATACAAAAAACATGTATACATAATTATGATTAATTGATTTTTATCTTGCAACTATTTAGATTACCTCTTGTGTATTTTTTCAGCATATATTTTAGTGTATTCCTTAGTAGTGACCTTAGAGCTTACGATTATCATCTTAACTTTATAACAATCTATTCTGAATTAACACCAATTTAGTTCCAATAGTGTACAAAAGATCTACTGCTTTCCCATAATGTCGTAGCAATATTAGGTATAAAAGTAAATATGGTGAATGAATGAGTGAAAGAAAAAACAGAAGACAATCATAGCCTAGGACCCCACTGCAACTTCCCCTTCCTGTCCTTTTCACACACACACACAAAACCCTACCACATTTAAGTAGATTTCAACTCCTAGTGACCCTGTAGGACAGAGTAGAAATGCCCCACAGGGTTTCCAAAACCATAAATCTTTATGGAAGCAGGCTGCCACATCTTTCCCCTATGGAGCGGCTGCTGGCTTTGAACCACCTACCTTTCCTTTGGAAGCTGACTGCTTAATCACTGCCCTATGAGGGCTCTTAGTGTCCAAAACAGTGATCAAGAAACATTGTTGAATGAATGAATGATGGACTGGGACTCGTTCATGAAAGCCTTGATGTGATGGCAAATCTAAGATGGGAGTAGTCGATGGATTACGAGCCATTACTGAGAGAAAACAGGTTGTACAGGAAGGAATTATGGTTCAGGAGAAACAAGCAGAGAGAGAGAGACAGTTGTTGGGCAACAGAAAAAACCTGACCAAGTTTCTGGATTAATCAGGTCAAAGAGATCAAAAGATATCCTCCTCTAAGTCTCATCTTTATCTACTTGTCCTAAGCATGCCAGCCTGGCCATGTCTCAACAAGGCTTACTTTCAGTGGGACATTTCCCATTAAGGGCATTACTGAGTCCACCAAAGTTGACCCGCATGTCCTCAAATGGTAGCTTCTCTAATTACTTCAAGTGGTGATGCACGTTGCTTTGGTAGCAATGCTGTGAACTACATAATAACTCAAAACATTCTAGGTTTGTCTGAGTGATGTGGCATTGCAGAGGTGAAAATAATTTATTCCTGAGTGAAGTGTATTCCTCCTCCTGGTCTTTAGGTCATCCTCCTTGTTCACCTCCTTCACTTCACCAATATTTTTTAGAGACTGAAAATGAGCTAAGCAGAATGCCTTACCCCTGCCCTTCAACTGGGGAAAGGCTACCCACAGGCCACTCTATTCCAACTCATGCAACTAAGCCTCCAATGAATGCTGTGTAATGACCACCATTTTCTCCCTACAGAGTTTGACTCCAGTGTGCTACCAACCAAGTGCTGCTCTATAGTTTAGGCTACTTGAGTACTCATCAAGACCCCCTTTTTTTTAACCTATGCAGATCCTCTAGATTGTGTCATATACCAAATTCTTGTCTAGACATTTGAGAACAATCATATCTTTGTGTTTTCTGCCATGGCTTGCTGCTTCAGCCCCATCACCTCTTCCATTTCTTCTGGGAAAAGTCTCCTTAGTGACTCTGCGGCCTGTTTGAGATCCCACCTCCACCTGAACCCCACAATGCCTGGTTTGGGGAGTATAGTGATATTTTGCTGGGGCTATTTTCATTTTTGTTTTTTAATTGTGGTTTTGGCAAAGAACATTGACTATATCACAGACTGCCTGAAAAACAAACAAATCCATCTTAGAAGAAATACAACCAGAATGTTCCTTAGAAGGGAGGAGGGTGAGACTTAGGCTCAATTACTTTAGGCATGCCATTAGGAAAGACCAATTGCTAGAAAAGGACATCATAGTTGGTAAAGTAGAGGGTCAGTAAAAGCAAGGATAAGCCTCCCTGAGATGGACTGACACATTACTCTCAACAATGGTCTCAAACATATCAAAGATCATGTATATAGTACACCACTAGGGAAGATTTTGTTCTGCTATAGATTAAGTTGCGATGACCTGGAGCCAATGCAATAGCAGCTAACAACAACAACAATAACATCTTCACGTTCCTAGCTCGAAGAAGATCAATTAATACAACTATTATTCAAATCTTAAAGGTACAAAGTATAATTTCTTGAAGAATTATCTGTAAAATTGCCCAGGATTGATGAACTGTGGAAAGATTAGATGAAATCATTGTTATTGCTTTCAGAAGCTAAACAAAACAATGATTTCTTGCAAGACAAATTACCAAAAAAAAAAAAAAAAAAAAAGAGAAGAGAAAAGAGGGAAAGGGAATGATATCTATAAAGAGATGGCTGAAATCTGTAACCTCGAGTGTTTACATTGTATCTAAACATAATAAGGACTTAGACCATTAATAATTAAGATTTTTTATGGTCTATGGGGGAAACCTTGATGGTGTAGTGGTTAAGAGCTACACCTGCTAACCAAAAGGTCGGCAATTCAAATCCACCAGGTGCTCCTTGAAAACTCTATGGGTTAGTTCTACTCTGTCCTGTAGGGCTGCTATGAATGGGAATCGATGGCAATGGGTTTGTTTGTTTGGGGTTTTTTTTTTTTTTTTTGGGTTTATGGAGGATAATCAAATATAAACTTAAAAAGTCAATCCATTAAATCATTCAGTGTACTCACTCTAATGTTTCATGAATAATTAAACCCAAATTAAAACACGCACAGACACACACACATAAGTATAGCATATGTGAACCCGATTCTTCCTATGGGCAATTGTCTTAGTCATCTAACTAAAACCAAAACCCACTGCTGTTGAGTTGATTCTGGCTCATAATGACCCTTTAGGATACAGTAGAGCTGCCCCACAGAGTTTCCTAGGAGCCCCTAGTGGATTTGAACTGCCAACCTTTTGGTTAGCAGCCATAGGTTTTCCTCACTAGGCCACCAGGGTTTCCCTTAGTCATCTACTGCTGCTCTGACAGAAATACCACAAGTGGGTGGTTTTAACAAAGAGAACGTTATTTTCTCACAGTTTAGTAGGCTACAAGTACAAATCTAGGGCATCAGCTCCAGGGAAAGGCTTTTTGTCTCTGACTGTTCTGGAGGAAGGCCCTTGCCATCAATCATTCTATGGTCAAGAAGCTTCTCCACACAGAGCCCCAGATCTAAAGTATGCGTTCTGTTCCTGGCACTGCTTTCTTGGTGGTATGAGGTCCCCCTGTCTATCTGCTACATTCTCTCTTTTATATTTCAAAAGAGATTGGCTTAAGACACGATCTAGAGATGGGGCCAAGATGGCAGAGTAGTTAGACACTTCCTGTAGTCCCTCTTACACCAAAGACCCAACAAAAACAAGTGAATTGATTATATACGACAATCTAGAAGCCCTGCCTCCACGTGTCTGTCAGTTTGTCGTACTGTGGGAATTGATGGAATATCAATTGAGATGTTTCAACAAACAGATGCAGCGCTGGATGTGCTCACTTGTCTATGCCAAGAAATACGGAAGACAGCTTCCTGGCCAACTGACTGGAAAGATCCATATTTATGCCTATTCCCAAGAAAGGTGATCCAACCGAATGTGGAAGTTATAGAACAATACCGTTAATATCACATACAAGCAAAATTTTGCTGAAGATCATTCAAAAATGGCTACAGCAGTATGTTGACAGGGAACTGCCAGAAATTCAGGCCCGTTTCAGAAGAGGATGTGGAACCAGGGATATCATTGCTGATGTCAGATGGATCTTGGCTGAAAGCAGAGAATACCAGAAGGATGTTTACCTGTGTTTTACTGACTATGCAAAGACATTCGACTGTGTGGATCATAACAAACTATGGATAACACTGCGAAGAATGGGGATCCCAGAACACTTAATTGTGCTCATAAGGAACCTTTACATAGATCAAGAGGCAGTTGTTCGGACAGAATGAGGAGATACTGACCGCTTTAAAGTCAGGAAAGGTGTGCGTCAGGGTTGTATTCTTTCACCATACCTATTTAATCTGTATGCTGAACAAATAATCCAAGAAGCTGGACTATATGAAGAAGAACAGGACATCAGGATTGGAGGAAGACTCATTAACAACCTGTGTTATGCAGATGACACAACCTTGCTTGCTGAAAGTGAAGAGAACTTGAAGCACTTACTAATGAAGAGCAGAGGAGACCACAGCCTTCAGTATGGATTACACCTCAACATAAAGAAAACAAAAATCCTCACAACTGGACCAATGAGCAACATCGTGATAAACGGAGAAAAGATTGAAGTTGTCAAGGATTTCATTTTACTTGGATCCACAATCAACAGCCATGGAAGCAGCAGTCAACAAATCAAAAGACGTGTTGCATTGGGTAAATCTGATGCAAAGGACCTCTTCAAAGTTTTGAAGAGCAAAGATGTCACCCTGAAGACTAAGGTGCGCCTGACCCAAGCCATGGTATTTTCAATCACATCATATGCATGTGAAAGCTGGACAATGAATAAGGAAGACTGAATAAGAATTAACACCTTTGAATTGTGGTGTTGGTGAAGGATAGTGAATATACCATGGACCGCCAAAAGTACAAACAAATCTGTCTTGGAAGAAGTACAGCCAGAATGCTCCTTAGAGGCAAGGATGGCGAGACTGCGTCTTACATACTTTGGACATGTTGTCAGGAGGTATCAGTCCCTGGAGAAGGACATCATGCTTGGCAGAGTACAGGGTCAGAGGAAAGAGGAAGACCCTCAACAAGGTGGACTGACACAGTGGCTGCAACGAGCTCCAGCATAACAACGATTGTAAGGATGGCGCAGGACCGGGCAGTGTTTCATTCTGTTGTGCACAGGGTCGCTATGAGTCGGAACCAACTCAACGGCACCTGACAACAACAACAGAAGCCCTGAACATCAAAGGTAAACTTGAGGAACTGGACTGAGTGGCAGGCGGTGGGAGAGACATCTCAGAAGCAATGAGGAGTTGCCAGACCTGACTTGGTCAGAACTGGCACCCTGCAGGCTGGATCACCTGGCATGTGCAGTGAGGCAAGCAGTGGTCCTCGGGACACATTTTCCGTATCGGGAGAGACTGAGCAGTGGAGAGTTTACTCAAGCCTTGAGAGCCAGTGAAAAGCGATACCCAATAGGCAAAAGATAAGTATATGAGTCCAACGTACCACATGGCTCAAAAAACACCCCCTTTCGGAACAACCTCTCTCCCATTTACCTGTACCCTCCATGCTCTGCTGGTGATTGCCAACTCCCCTGGGCCAGAAGTAGGACCCATCGTGCGCCCTGAGCCATTCTCCCATCTATGGAAAGGAAACAAATTAACATGAAAAAAATAATCTGCCAGCTCCCCTAAGCCCGGAACTCAAGGAAAGCATGGTCCCTTTGCCTAGGCACAGGCATAAGGGGTACACCGACTTTGAATTCCTTTCACTCCTGCAGTCTTGTATGAGCTATTTTAACAGCATAGGCCCTCATTACCACAGTACAACAGGATATATACCTGAAGCCTATTTTCAGCTGTATCAGCTATAAAGTGGGATGGCAGATCTGTGACATTAAGAATGGTCCTCCACTTGAGACTATGTTGGCATCTCCTGCCTGGAGGGGAGAAGAGAGGGTGGAGGGGGTTAGAAGCTGGTGAAAAGGACACGAAAAGAGAGAGTGGAGGGAGAGAGCAGGCTGTCTTATTAGGGGGAGAGTAACTGGGAGTGTGTAGCAAGGTGTATATGGGTTTTTGTGTGAGAGACTGACTTGATTTGTAAATTTTCACTTAAAGCACCATAAAAATTATTAAAAAAAAAAAAAAAGAATGGTCCTCACCTACCCACATCAGGGGCCTGAGGACTAGTGGCTCTACACACACCACCTAGCCTCCTGTGACAACGGTCCAGGAATAAGTTGTGCCTTCCAGTCCTTATGCCAACAGCATTGGGTACCCATAGTCCAGCTACAAAACCCGCCCACCTACGTGCTCTAGGGAAGAGGGACACGCTTTCCTCCCACACACTCAGAGGCAGCTGTCAGCCCCCTATCTTGCTTAGTGCATGACCCCACACTGCAGCCAGGTGCCTGTGCCTACTCCAATAAAATCTGCCCATCTAGGTCTGTACGTGAGAGCATGAACCACACACTTCGCGACTGACTACCTGGACACCTGAGCTGAATCCATACAGGAAAGGTAAATTAACTCCTGGGCTCTTATACCTAATAATAGTTCTAACCACCTGGTGACACGATGTGACCTTCAAAGGTGCCAATAATCAAATTAGCTCACATGACCAGCCTATTTTGGTATATCAAAAACAAAGCAAAAAGCTAGGACACAGTAAGCAACCATAAAATAATAGAATAACTTATTAATAGCTTGGAGACAACAGTCAGTATCAAATCAATACCAAATATTAAGTTTTAATACCATAGATATACCATATATCCAGTATATATAAATATATACAGTATAACTAGTAAGCACAGCATGCACAGACTTACGGTAACCAAGGTACTCATGGGCTTAACTGTGTTTGTTTACCAATCTGTAGTGAACAATTTCACATGCAATTCACCATACAGGTAACAACAACAAAGAAGATATTTAAGATCCATAACTACCATTATGAAAAATTAAATTGACACCTTATTATCAAGACCTAGATAATTATCTTCAGCATTTATAAAAATTTTATTTCAAAAGCCTTGTTTTGTTCTTGTTAGGTGGCATCAAATCAATAATGATTCAAGCAACCAACTGAGGTCTGCAGAACTTTGGAACTGAATCAAGGTGGGATTTACCTCAATGGTATAACTTTCATCTAGACAGATTCTGTCTCTGAGATCCTATAAATGGGATATTATTGCTGATGTCAGATGGGTCCTCCCTGAAAGCAGAGAATACCAGAAAGACTTCTACCTGTGTTTTATAGACTGCACAAAGGCATTCAACTGTGTGGACCATAACAAATTATGGCTAATATTTGGAAGAATGGGAATTCCAGAACACTTAACTGCTTATGAGGAGCCTGTATTAGATCAAGAGGCAGTCATTCAAACAGGACAAGGGGATACTTCATGGTTTAAAGTCAGGAAAGGTGTGTGACAGGGTTGTATCCTTTCACCATACCTATTCAATCTCTATGCTGAGCAAATAATACCAGAAGCTGGACTATAGGAAGAAGAATAGAGCATTAGGATTGGAGGAAGTCTCATTAACAACCTGCATAATCCAGATGACACAACCTTGCTTGCTGAAAGTGAACAGGACTTGAAACCCCTACTGATGAAGATCAAAGACCACAGCCTTCAATATGGATTACACCTCAACGGAAAGAAAACAAAATCCTCACAGCTGGACCAATAAACAACCTCATGGTAAATGGAGAAAAGGTTGAGGTTGTCAAGGATTTCATTTTACTTGGATCCACAATCAACACCCACGGAAGCAGCAGTCAAGAAATCAAGACTCACTGCATTGGGAAAATGGGCTGCAAAAGACCTCTTTAAAGTGTTAAAAGCAAAGATACCACTTTAGGGACTTAGGCGTGCCTGACCCAAGCCATGGTGTTTTCAGTTTCCTCATATGCATGCAAAAGGTGGACGATGAATAAGGACGGCTGAGGAAGAACTGATACCTCTGAATTGTGGCCTTGGCAAAGAATACTAAATATATATACCATGGACTGCCAAAAGAAGGAACAAATCTGTCTCAGAAGAACTACAGCCAGAATGCTCCTTAAAAGCAAGGATGGCGAGAGTACATCTCACCTACTTTGGCCATATTATCATGAGGTACCAGTCCCTAGAGAAGGACAGCATGCTTGGTAAAGTAGAGGGTAAGCAAAAAAAAAAAAAAAAGAGGAAGCCCAAGAAAGAAGTGGATTGACAGAGTGGCTGCAACAATGGGCCCAAGCATAGGAAGGACTGGGCAGTGTTTCATTCTGTTTTGCATATGGTCGTTTTGGGTGGGAACATACTCGATGGCACCTAAGAACAACAACATAAGTGGGAGGTGCATCAATGCATCGAAAAATGTAAGATGTTCTCTCCTAGGGACCCAAGTAAGCAGTGCACACTCATCTTTAGAAACCATTTTGGAAAGGTGTGTGTGTATCACAAAACATGATCTAGTTTTTATGGGAGCTGGAAGTCAAATAGTAAGCACGTCTTTTTTATTTTTTTTTATAAACCCTTGTTGTTGTTGTTTTTGTTAGGTGCCCTCAAGTTGGTTCCAATTCATAGTGACCTTATACACAACAGAACAAAAAACTGCCCAGTCCTGCAGCACCCTTACAAATGTTGTTATGCTTGAGCTCATTGTTGCAGCCACTGTGTCAATCCACCTTATTGAGGGTCTTCCTCTTTTCCGCTGACCCTGTACTTTACCAAGCATGATGTCCTTCTCCAGGGACTGATACCTCCTGACAACATGTTCAAAGTATGTAAGATGCAGTCTTGAAATCCTTGCTTCTAGGGAGCATTCTGGTTGTACTTCTTCCAAGACAGATTTGTTCATTCTTTTGGCAGTCCATGGTATATTCACTATTCTTCGCCAACACCACAGTTCAAAGGTGTTAATTCTTATTCAGTCTTCCTTATTCATTGTACAGCTTTTACAAGCATATGATGTGATTGAAAATACCATGGCTTGGGTCAGGCACACCTTAGTTTTCAAGGTGACATCTTTGTTCTTCAAAACTTTCAAGAGGTCCTTTACATCAGATTTACCCAATGCGATGCGTCTTTTGATTTCTTGACTGCTGCTTCCATGGTTGTTGATTGTGAAGCCAAGTAAAATGAAATCCTTGACAACTTCAAGCTTTTCTCCGCTTATCATGGTGTTGCTCATTGGTCCAGTTGTGAGGATTTTTGTTTTCTTTATGTTGAGGTGTAATCTATACTGAAGGCTGTGGTCTCTGATTTTCATTAGTAAGTGCTTCAAGTCCTTTTCACTTTTGGCATGCAAGGTTGTGTCATCTGCATAACACAGGTTGTTAATGAGTCTTCCTCCAATCCTGATGTCCTGTTCTTCTTCATATAGTCTAGCTTCTCAGACTATGTGCTCAGCATACAGACTGAATAGGTATGGTGAAAGAATACAACCCTGACACACACCTTTCCTGCCTTTAAACCAATCAGTAACCCCTTGTTCTGTCTGAACAACTGCCTCTTGATCTATGTAAAGTTTCTTCATGAGCACATTCAAGTGTTCTGGGATTCCCATTCTTCTCAATGTTGTCCACAATTTGTTATGATCCACACAGTCTAATGCCTTTGCATAGTCAATAAAACAGGTAAACATCCTTCTGGTATTCTCTGCTTTCAGCCAAGATCCATCTGACATCAGCAGTGATATCCCTAGTTCCACGTCCTCTTCTGAAACCGGCCTGAATTTCTGGCAGTTCCCTGCCGATATACTGCTGCAGCCGTTTTTGAATGAGCTTCAGCAAAATTTTGCTCGCGTGTGATATTAATGATATTGTTCTATAATTTCCACATTCAGTTGGATCACCTTTCTTGGGAATAGGCATAAATATGGATCTCTTCCAGTCAGTTGGCCAGGAAGCTGTCTTCCATATTTCTTGGCATAGACGAGTGAGCGCTGCCAGCACTCCATCCATTTGTTGAAACATCTCAATTGATGTTGCACCAATTCTTGGAGCCTCGTTTTTCACCAATGCCTTCAGAGCAGCTTGGACTTCTTCCTTCAGTACCATCGGTTCCTGATCATAGGCTACCTCTCGAAATGGTTGAACATCGACTAATTCTTTTTGGTATAATGACTCTCTGTATTTCTTCCATCATCTTTTGATGCTTCCTGCATCATTTAGTATTTTCCCCATGGAATCCTTCACTATTGCAACTCGAGTCTTCAATTTTTTCTTGAGTTCTTTCGGGTTGAGAAATGCCGAGTGTGTTTTTCCCTTTTGGTTTTCCATCTCCAGCTCTTTGCACATGTCATTATAATACTTTACTTTGTCTTCTTGAGACAACCTTTGAAATCTTCTGTTCAGTTCTTTTACTTCATCAATTCTTCCTTTTGATTTAGCTCCTTGACATCTGAGAGCAAGTTTCAGAGCCGCCTCTGAGTTCCATCTTGGTCTTTTCTTTCTTTCCTGTCTGTCCAATGACCTCTTGCTTTTTTCATGGATGATGTCCTTGATATCATTCCACAACTTGTCTGGTCTTCAGTCACCAGTGTTCAAGGCATCAAATCTATCCTTCAGATGGTCTCTAAATTCAGGTGAGATATACTCAAGGGCATATTTTGGCTCTCAGGGATTTGCTCAGATTTTCTTCAGTTTCAGCTTGAACTTGCAGATGAGCAGTTGATGGTCTGTTCAACAGTCGGCCCCTGGCCTTGTTCTGACTGATGATATTGAGCTCTTCCGACATCTCTTTCCATAGATGTAGTCAATTTGATTTCTGTGTGTTCCATCTGGTGAGGTCCATGTGTATAGTTGCTGTTTATATTGGTGAAAGAAGGTATGTGCAATGAAGAAGTCATTGGTCTTGAAAATTCTATCATTCGATCTCTGGCACTGTTTCTATCACCAAGGCCATATTATCCAACTACTGATCCTTCTTCTTTGTTTCCAACTTTTGCATTCCAATCACCAGTAATTATCAATGCATCTTGATTACATGTTCGATCAATTTCAGACTGCAGCAGCTGATAAAAATCTTCTACAAAGTGCTAAAAAGCAAAGATGCCAGTTTAAGGACTAAGGTGCACCTTACCGAGTCATGCTGTTTTTAGTCACCTCATATGCATGTGAGAGCTGGAAAACACATAAGACTGAAGAACTGATGCCTTTGAATTATGGGATTGGCAAATAATATTGAATGTACCATGATTTTCAGTGGAATGAACAATTCTGTCTTGGAAGAAGTGCAGCCAGAATGCTCATTAGAAGAGATAATACCAAGACTTTGCATTGGTACTTTTGACATGTTATCAGGAGGGATCAGTCCCTGGTGAAGGCAGTCATGCTTGGAAAACTAGAGGGTTTTCAAAAAAGAGGAAGTTGCTCAATAAAATGGATTAACACAGTGGATGCAACAATGGGATCCAGCATAGCAATGACTGTGAGGATTATACAGCACTGGGCAGTGTTTTCTTCTGTTGTACATCAGATTGCCATGAATCAGAGCCGACTCAATGACACCTAACAACAACAACAACAGAGATTAGGATTTTTGACATGTCAAACTTGATATATCTATTAAACTTTCATGTGGAGAATCTATGAATTTGGAGTGATCTTGTTTGGAGACATGCATTATGGAAACTCCAGGCTAGACTAAAAAAAAAAAGAAAAAAAAATTTTTTTTTTTTAGGCTAGACATATAATTTTAAATCCTTCAGACAATATAACATCACCTAAGATTTAAGCTAATTTAAATTTATTCATTCAACAAAAATTTCTTTCACTTTTCTTCTGTTTCAGAGATTTTTTTAGGCAGAGGAGATATTAAGATTTAAGAAGACAAGGCAGCAGCCTCCATGGTATTTTCTATTTAGGTCTTTTGGAAAAGTACAATTTCTTGTTTGATTTACCATCAAGAATTGATATCTTTGAACTGAGGTGTTGGTGAAGTACATTGAATATACCATGGATTGCTAAAAGAATGAACAAAGCTGTCTTGGAAGAAGTACAACCAGAATGCTCCTTAGAAGCAAGGATGGTGAGACAACGTGTCACATACTTTGGACATGTTATCAGGTGGGATCAGTCCCAGGAGAAGGACATCATGCTCAGTAAAGTAGAAGGTCAGCAAAAAAGAGGAAGACCTCAGTGACATAGATTGACACAGTGGCTACAACAACGGGCTCAAGCATAACAATGATTGTGAGGATAGTGCAGGATCTGGCATTGATTTCTTCAGTTGTACATAGGGTCTCTGTGAGTCAGAACCAACCTGATGGCACCTAACAACAACAAAAACATACAGAAAAAAAAGTACAAACTCTAATCTCATATAGTAATTGTGAGAATGCAGTATTGTATGGAATTTCATGTTATTGTTGTTGTTGTTAGGTGGCATCGAGACTATTCTGACTCACAGTGACTTTATATACAACAGAACAAAACACTGCCTGGTTACTACTATAGAATTTCATCTTGCTAGTTTTGGAAACCCTGGTCGCATAGTGGTTAAGACCTATGGCTGGTAAGCAAAAGGTCGGCAGCTTGAATCCACCAAGTGTTCCTTGGAAATTCTATGGGGCAGTTCTACTCTGAATTGGAATCAACTAGACAGCAATGGGTAGTATAGAATTTCATGTTACTACTATAGAATTTTGGTGGTGTCCCGAGATGCCTGACAAAGTAAGTTTAGAATACAAGAGATGAGAATTCTTTAATTCAAAGATTTGGAAACATTTTCTAGTCAAGGCCCAGGTGGTAAATATGTCATGCTCTGCAGGACAGGTGTTCTCTGTGACAATGACACAGCTCTGCTTTTCCAGCAGGAAAGCAGCCATGGATAACACATACACCAATGTGCATGGCTGAGTTCCAATAAAACTTTATTTACCAAAACAGGTAAAGGGCCAGGTTAGGTGCTCCAACTATAATGTGCATTTTGAAGGTAGTACTGATGAAAGAGTGTCTTTAAAAAATGGTCAAAATCAACAAATGGTAATATGGGAGTTAGAGCTGATGGCCAGGATGATGAGCAGGTTCCCAGTGAAGGTAACCGGGCTTGAGGACAGAAACGGCCCAAAGAGAATGAGCTGAATCTCTAACTTGGCTAAAAATCTGAAAAGAATAAATTCTAAACACATGTTTGATTTACTGATTCCATGTGGATGAAACACCTACCAGGATAGAAGCAAGGAACCATTCAATTTTCAGCAAACCAACAACACAGAAATGTTGTCTTTCATTGGAAGTGGAGGAATTAATAAAGTACTACCTTTGTCTACTTCAATTCAGTTGGGGAGTGAGTTCTACACAGTAACATTGTATCATTTGCTGCCTCTTCTATCTGCAAACCTAAACACAGACTCAAAATGTACCCTCTCAAGGACAAGCAGGATCAGTATCACCTGGGAACTTCTTAAGAATGCTGTATCCCAGACCCACCCAGACTTGCAGAATCAGAAACTGCATTTTTAACAAGCTTTTGGGATCTTCATTTGCTGATGCGGCAGGACTCAAAATGAGAAGAAACAGCTGAAAATACCCATTAATAATCTGAAAGTGGAATGCGTGAAGTATGAATCTAGGAAAATTGCAAGTTGTCAAAAAGGAAATGGAACTCATAAATATCAATATCCTAGAATATAATGAGCTGAAATGGATTGGTATTGGCCATTTTGAATCAGATAATCATATGCTCCACGATGCTGAAAATGACAAATTGAAGAGGAATGGTGTAGCGTTCATCATCAAAAAGAATATCTCAGGAACTATCTTGAAGTACAATGCTGCCAGTGATAGGATATTTTCCATACGCCTACAAGAAAGGCTAGCTAATACACAACTATTATGCAGATTTACACACCAACCACAAAGGCCAAAGATGAAGAAATTGAAGATTTTTTCCAACTTCTGAGTTGGAAACTGATTGCACATGCAATCAAAATGCATTGATAGTTACTGGCAATTGGAATGCAGAAGTTGGAAACAAAGAAGGATTGGTAGTTGGAAAATATGGCTTGGTGATAAAAATGATTCCAGAGTTCAAACAATAGGATTTTGCAAGACCAAGGAATTATTCATTGCAAATACCTTTCCTCAACCACATAAATGGTGGCTACACACGTGGACCTCACTGGATGGAACACACAGGAATCAAATTGACTACATCTGTGGGAAGAACTCAAAAGCCAGTGCAACAGAAAAACTCAGTATCCTCAGTCAGAACAAGGTCAGGGACCTACTCTGCAACAATCAATTGCTCAGATACAAGCTCAAGTTGAAGTTGAAGAAAATTTCAACAAGTCCATAAGAGCTAAAGTACAACCTTGGTATCTCGCCTAAATTTAGAGATCAACTCAAGAATAGATTTGATGCATTGAGCACTAATGACCAGAGACTAGATGAATTCTGGAATGACTTCAAAGACATCATACATGAAGAAAGCAAGAGATCATTAAATAGACAGGAAAGAAAAGACCAAAGTGGATGTCAGAAGAGACTCTAAAAGTTGCTCTTGAATGTAGTGTAGCTAAAGCGAAAGACAGAAATGATTAAGTAAAAGAGTTGAAGAGAATATTTCAGACAGCAGCTTGAGAAGACACAGTAAAATATTAAAATGAAATGTGCAAAGACCTGCATTTAGAAAATCAAAACAGAAGAACATGCTTGCCATTTCTCAAGCTGAAAGAACTGAAGAAAAAAGTCAAGCCTCAAGTTGCAATATTGAAGGATTTGAAGGAGAAAATATTGAGCAATGCACGAAGCATCAAAAGAAGACGGAGGGAATACACAGTCACTGTACCAAAAAGAATTGGTCGACCTTCAACCATTCAGGAGGTAGCATGTGATCAAGAACCCATGGCACTGAAAGAAGAGGTTCGAACCACACTGAAGGCACTGACCAAAAAGAAGGCTTCAGAGATTTATGCAATACCAATTGGGATATTTCAACAAATGGATGTAGCACTGGAAGTGCTCGCTCATCTATGCGAAGAAATTTGGAAGGCAGCAACCTGACCAACCTATGGGAAGAGGTCCACATTTGCACCCATTCCAAAGAAAGGAGGCCGGATAAAATGCAGAAATTATCCATCAATATCATAAATATGACACACAGGTAAAATTTTCCTGTATTCAAAAGCGGTTACAACAGTACATTAACAATAGGCTCAAATATGGCAATGATTGTGAGGATGGCGAAGGATCAGTGTTTCCTTCGGTTGTACACAGGGTCGGTATGAGCTGAAATCGACTAAAGGCATCTAACAACAACAACAATCTTTCGGTAGGTATCACACTGCACTTCGCTGCTACACAAAATTTTGGCTGTTTGCTGTGCAGCAGAAAAATATAGCAGTCTAGTCCTCTAAAGGTTACGGCTTTGGAAACCCTATGGGGAAGTTCTACTCTGACCTATACTCTCAAGTGTGAGTCAGAATCCACTCGATGACAATGGGTTTGGTTGTTTGTTTTATATCAATTTTTAGACAAACTTTAAGTAATTCTACTGAAGTTAATTATGAGAAAATATTTCAAGTAATTCAACTGAAAAATATACCTATTGCTGTCAAATTGAATTGGACTCATAGTGACCCTGCTGTAGAGTGTAGAACGCTCCTATAGGGTTTTCAAGGTTGTCAATCTTTATAGAAGCAGATTTCTGCATCTTTCTCCCATGGAGTGGCTGGTTGGTTCAAACTGCCAACCTTTTGATTAACAGTCAAGCACTTTAACCACTGCACCACCAGGACTTCCTATCTTGTTTTAGGGTATTTTGTTTAAGATCTGAATTTCTGTACAGGCACATAAACACAAACTTTAAAAAGTAACTAAAAACTAGTTAGAAAAAGTACAATGAAATACATGAAAATAAACTTCCAAAATCAGGAAATAGTAAATAATCAAGATAAAAGGATAACTAATGAAATTAAAACAAGAAAGCTATAGATTTGATAACTCCAAGAGGCATTCTTTGGCAAAAGCAAACTTCGGACGAGTGTAATCTAAAAACTAATATGAGAAATCAGAATGCAGGGAATTAGTTTTGAGATAGTGGCTGTGATTATGCACGTGGAGAACATGTAATCATGTCTGTCTCGATGGGAAAAATTCTGAAAACCTCAAGATAGTTCTTTTCTTTTAGGGAAATATAACTAACCACAGTTGACTTAAAGAAAATTAGAGCACATCCATAGTCTAGGAAATAATTGACTAATCAACAAAGACTTACCTCCAAACAAGGTCCTTGCTGGGAGTCTCTGTGGCACACGACATAGAAATTCCCACTAAAATTGTAAAGAATATAAGGATGCATGATATGGCCACTATCCAGTACAGTAGTCTGGAGTTTCATCCTATGCAATAACACAAGAAAAATAAATTAGAGTCTTAATGTTGGAAAGGCAAAATGATCTCTTGCAGATGATGATTTATAACTGAAAGATGGTGGATATCAACTGAAAAGTTATTTAAAGTAATGACTTATTTTTTAGTTGTGTGTTTGGATAGCAATTAAATGAACTAAAATCATTAGATTTCATATGTGCTGCACTGATCAGGTAGGAAAGGACATTCGAATCAGAATACTAAAAAAATAGAAACAGGGTCTGGCATATTAGGGATACTCAGTATCTGACAACTCTATTCTACTCATTGAGAGCTATGTTCCTGGTATGAAAGACATTGCATCTTTTCATGCATTATGTCATTTCATCTTCCCCACAAACCTATGAAATAGGAAGTTTTATTATACTTCATGTACAGATAGTATTTGCTTACAGTGAATATTTGTTGAATGAAGAAATGGACTCATAAATGAAGTCATGAACACACGAGATCGCACTTATGAAAAATGAGGGAATAAAATAAAGAGGAGAAGCTAGCTCTTGCTAACAAAATTAAAAAAAAAAACACTGTGGTTCCAGCTGATCAGGACACAAAGCCCTTCACTGAAATTGTGGATGAGAAAAACACAGAATAAGAGTTAAGAAAACATGAAATGCATGAATGGAACAAGCCCACCCTAAAAGAATGGGCTTTCCTCTCTCTTTGCATTCTTCTTGTCTTCTGAGAGTTAAACCAAAGCCCTCTGCCATGAGCCGATTCTCACTCATGGTGACCCTATGTGTTTCTTATAGAGTAGAATTCCTCCATAGTGTTTTCTATTATGAAAGCAGATCACCAGGCCTTTCTTCCATGGTGTGCTAGGAGGGTTCAAACCATCAAACTTTAGGTTAGTTGTTATCATTGTTACGTGCCATCAAGTTGGATTCAACTCATAGTGACCCTATGCGTAAGAGAACGAAACAGTGCCCGACCCTGTGCTATCCTCAAAATAGTTACTACGCTTGAGCTCATTGTTGCAGCCACCGTGTCACTCCATCTCGTTCAGGGTCTTCCTCTTTTTTGATGACCTTCTGCTCTACCAAGCATGATGTCCTTCTCCAGACACTGATCGCGCCTGATGACAAGTCCAAAGTATCTGAGATGTAGTCTCGGGATCCTTGCTTCTAAAGAGCATTCTGGTTGTAATTCTTCCAAGACAGATTTGTTCATTCTTTCAGCAGTCCATGGTATATTCAATATTCTTCACCAAAACCACAATTCGAAGGCCTCAATTCTTCTGTCTTCCTTATTCCTTGTCCAGCTTTCCCATGCACATGAGGCAGTTGAAAACAACATGGCTTGGGTCAGGCGCACGTTAGCCCTCAAGGTGACATCTTCATTTTTCAACACTTTAAAGACGTGTTTTGCAGCAGATTTTCCAATGCAATGTGTCTCTTGATTTCTTCACTGCTGCTTCCATGGGTGTTGATTATGCACCCAAGTAAAGTGAAATCCTTGACAAACTCAGTCTTTTCTCCATTTGGTATGATGTTGCTCATTGCTTCAGTTTTGAGGATTTTTGTTTTTTTTTTATGTTGACGTGTAATCCTACTGAAGGCTGTGGTCTTTGATCTTCATTAATAAGTGCTTCAAGTCCTCTTCACTTTTAGCAAGCAAGGTTGTGTCATCCGTATAATGCAGGTTGTTCATGAGTCCTCCTCCAATCCTGATGCCCCATTCCTCTTCATTGAGTCCAGTTTTTCAGATTATATGCTCAGCACACACATTGTATAGATATAGTGAAGGGATACAACCCTGACGCATACCTTTCCTGACTTTAAACCATTCAGTATCCCCTTATTCTGTTCAAACAACTGCCTCCCTTTCCATGTATAGATTCCTCATGAGCACAATTAAGTGTTCCGGAATTCCTATTCTCTGCAAAGTCATCCATAATTTATTATGATCCACACAGTCGAATGCCTTAGCATAGTCAATAAAACACAAGTAAACATCTATCTGGTATTCTATGGTTTCAGCCAGGATCCATTGGATGTAGTCGAGTGCAAACCTTTTGTACCGCCCAAGGACCTTTTTGGGAGTTACGGCTCAACAAATACCTCCCTCCATACTTTTGGTCCAGCATTTCACAAATTTTCTTTCATTCTTGCCCCCTAATGAGCCTTTAGAGGCATTTTCCCTCTTAATCACCAACCTACAAACTCTTGCAATTTTAATTCCACAAATATAGTGTATGCCTGTTTAGGTACTGTGGCCCTTTAGAAGGCCACAAACCATTGTAATGTCTCATATGTTTTCACACTCCCAAGAACCTATTTCTATCACCTAGGTGGTGGTATCACCCCCCTTGAGAATACATGGTCTAGGCACAGCAGTTATTTGTCTCTTTAAGCTTTTCTGGATTGCATCCTACAAGGTTACTTTCCTCCCTGGCTGCTTTTGGTGAGAACAGAAGGGTATGAGGTGGACCAGGCATGGTTATCTGGACCAGAGTGATGTCTATGGGAGGCACAAGTGAGTTCATTCCCAACCTGGGAGTGGCGAGCTGCAGACAAAGGGAACAGGCTAGTATCCGCTGTTTCTAGGGCTTCAGCACTCGAAATACTATTCCTGCTCATCAAATAGTATTTTTCTAGTGTTCCTAACGTCTCAGACGGATTTAGCTTACAGGGAGCAAAAGAACCTAAACAGATAGGAATTTTGCTTGTCATTTAGTTCCCATGGTATAAATCTGGGCCAACATTTGAATCCACAACCACAGGGAGTCTTTACCTTAGAAAGAACATTTCTTTAAGTTTGGACCTCTACTCTGCAGAATGCCCCTGAGAAACGCTGCCTGAACCTCTTAGCTGGAGTTTCTCCACACTCAAAGGGAAGGAGGCATGCATTGGTTCAAGACTCATTGAAATCCTGTTGCCTTCACTCAGAGACATGGAGGTTCCACCCGAGCATATCCAGGCTCCCCTGGGACATCCCATGAGCATCCCTACGACGTCTCTTCTAGCCACTGAGGGTAGATCCAAGAAACAGGGGAATCACTGCAGGTGGAGAGACAAACAGAAAGCTAACTGATGGGTTTCACTGCAGATCTCTTGGGGCATCTCCCACTTCCACATGTGGCCACCCATCAATGATCTGTTGTCATTATAAAAGTGGGGGATAGAGATTATTTTTTTCTTATCCAATTCATATAAGACTGGTACATAAAATATTCAAAACTCCCCAGGAAATACAGAGTACTGGCCATTGCAATCATTTGGTTTGGAGATCAAAGGATTCATAACAACTGGTTAATTAAAGCCATGAAACTCAGAGTAATAATAGAGTGACTGCAGTGCATCTCTCAGTCTGCACTCCTAGGGACTTAGGATATTCTTGCCAGTCATTTGGATATTGCTGTTTAGCCCCATCAAGGTTACTGCTTCAGAACACGTGAATACCTGGGCCAGGATATAATGTCCCTGTCTCCTCCCTTTTTCCCTAGAGTGACAGTTACTGTGTGTGATGCCTTTAGCCTCCACTAGGAATCATTTCAAGAATATTCAAATTCATGATTGGATTACCTGTAGGGAATTGGCTGAAGACATTGCTCATTATATTATATTATACAGTGTAATGTTTTTATGAGAATCAGGGACACTTTTTTTTTTTAAGGAGGCAGGGTCATGCTTCCATTACAGAATTAGTATGTTTTAATGTTATGGATACTGTGAATCTTATAACTGATGGTTGTAGCATAGATTCCCTACCCAACATACATATTCTCTTTTTTACTAACAGAAACCCAATTTTATAGGGAGTTGGTTAGATATGCCTTGGGT
Source organism: Elephas maximus indicus (assembly GCF_024166365.1). NCBI lineage: Eukaryota > Metazoa > Chordata > Mammalia > Proboscidea > Elephantidae > Elephas > Elephas maximus. The sequence goes on from NC_064821.1 coordinate 17,063,898, forward strand.
GGTACAAACAGTTGAGACCTAGGCTACTAAACAAAAAGTTGGCGGTTTGAATCCACTCGGATTCTCTTCAGAAGAAAGGCTGTCCATCTACATCTGAAAGGTCACAGCCAATGAAAACCCTACAGAGCAAAGATAATTGAACAGGTGACAACTGGTTACATATGCCCTGCTGAAGTACCACACTTCCACTTGTAATTATGGGTAGTCAGTGGTATAGAAGGGAAGGTTTGGGATGGGAATATTCGAATGCTCTTTAGAAACATTTCCCCTTTTCCGTCTTCTTCTTACCCCCAGTTTGTACATGACAACTGGAATCTAGAAGCCATCATATCTACAAAAACCACACATTGTGAATGGCAGAGCAGAAATATAGACTAGCGCTTGCACTCATGTTAACCTGGAGCTATTAGGTTGGACCCTTCTTTTATGGAAGAGAAAATAAACTCCTATTGTGTTTAAAGCACTTTTAATTGAGTTTTTCCATTTGTATAGCCAAATCTTATGCTAACACTACAAACACAGTCTTTTGTCTTCACTGGAATATACACAGCCAAATCAGGCACCTAATGTTGGCACCTGTGTGAGATATTATGATATGAATTTTGTTTACTTTGTCATTTCTCCCTTCATTTTATGTTTCCTTTCTTTTCTTTTGACCCAATGTTTCTCTTCTTCTATACATTTAAAACATTTTCCTTTGTCTTATGTAATTGTGTAGACTTTCTAAAAATTCTTGTTGGAACGTATCATGTGAATGATCAATAAATGGTGTTTTTCAAATGACACTAGACAATAGATTCTAGACATTGACACATTGTATCTGTCATACCACGAGCTTCCTCTGAGGTCCTTGTACTCACTGTTGTGCTGATGAAGAAGCAGGTTCCTAGTATGTAAAGAATATTTATACAGTCCATCAGCTACTATGTGGAAAGGGCTGAATTAGAACTCACCCTTGTCTGATTCCAAGTCAGGGCCTTCCTCACTCAGCAGCGCTGCCTCCTGTAGTCAGTGCTTGACAAATAAGAGGAGGTGCTAAGGTTGAACCAGAGCAGAATCCTGAGTGCTGAACAGCCTGAGGGGAGAGTAAATATTTCTGCTCAAAGAGCAGATTGTTCTCTGAGATGGAAGCAAGAAGGAAAGGGAACCAGAGAGAATGGGCTGTGAGAAGTCCCTTCAGAGTAGGGACCTGGACGGTATAGAATTTGAATCAATACCATTTCACTATGTCATCACCCTGACTGTTCCCCAGAAGACATGGTTCATAAAAGCTTTCCTTCCCCTGAAATCCATTCCCACAGAACCCATGCCCACAGAACTCCCTGGAGTTCTCTGCCTTCTCCATGGCATCACCCCACAGACCAGGCTACACTGGCCCTTTCTCCTTTGAACAACGGGTACAGGCTAGGCAGGGAGGTGGTTTCCAGTGCTGGGTCTCAGGAGTGGATGGACCTTTCAGCGGAGGACTACAAATGAGGGGGATCTTAGCCTGTGGCTGGTGTGTTGCAGTTGAGGAGCAGAGGGAGAATTTAAAGCTTTGGGGGCTCAGAGGCAGATTTCTCAGAAGTTCTCAAAAAATACATTGTTTAATTGTTACTCCATTCTCCAGGACTCCACTCCTTGGAGGCCATGGGACCATAAAGAAAGAAAACTTTACTGCCAGTTCGGTCCCATGGGTTCAGCTTTGGCACCAGATGCAGATTCCCTCACTGCCAATGGGCCCAGCTGTCCTGAAAGAGAATTTCCCTACCCAAGAATATGACATCTCATGTACGGCACATCATAAGGACCACTGATGAAAACCTAAAAACAGATTTTTCCTTAGAACCTCCAGAAAGGAAGGCAGACGTCTTGATTTTTAGCTCAGTGGGACTCATTTTGGACATCTGTCTTCCAGAACTTAAAGATAATAAATTTATGTTGGTTTAGGTCACTAGTTTATGGTAATTTTTTACAGCAGCAATAGGAAACTAATAGGCATGGCAACCCCTAGACTGAGGTTTTTAGCTGGGTATATTGCAATCCCAAACTAAACCGGTGTTCTACTATTAAAAAAAAAAAAAAAGTCAAGAATAGATATTGGAAAGGCAACTTAGCCATGTTTTCCACAAGAATAATTGGGCAAGATAATCCTATAGGGTCGCTATGAGTTGGAATCGACTCGAGGGCACTGGGTTTTTTTTTTTTTTTTACAAACAAGAATGAAGAGAAAAGGTTTGGTCTCCTCTTTATTACATGCACCATGAAGCTTTGCTTAGCCAGTGTGAAACTGGCTCAATCTAAATAGATATATCCATGCAGCAGAATGATCACAAGCAAATCCAGTACAGTCAGATGCTATTATATTCATTCTGTCCTACAGAGGGTCAGTATGAGTCTGAATGGACTCGTGGGCACCTAACAACAACAATAATAACTACATTATAAAAGCAGCATCAAAATCAGTGAGAAAAGAAAAGATTTGGATATAAATGAGACTTACTAAGTTAATTGCTGGAAGCAAAAAAAAAAAATTTCTGTCTTAAAGTGATAAAGTTGGAAGAAATATTTCAAATAGCATAAGATTTCTAGAAGAAACTATAGATTAATGCCCAAAGTGGAAGAACATTCCATATGAAGAGCAGAACTTCTTAAAATATTTTTTCTTACCTTCAGCCTTCTCGAAATCCTCATGTACCAAAGCTGCTACCAGAAGCTTCCATCTTATCTCGACTTCCAACTCCAAATAGTCTCTTCCAAACCCAGATTCATTCTCTCTCTCCTCTGACTCTTTTATACCCTCTCTTAATTATTCTTCCCATTTTCCATATAATTTAGGCTTCCCTGCTGATTGCTCAGCATCTCCACCATCTGTACAAAAAAGCACAGAAGTATAGGATTTGGCTGGGAAGAAATGCAGCCACTGTGAGAATGATTGCACGAGGGAAAGGGAGTGTGGATATAGATTCCTTTTTTACTTTTTCTGTTACATAACTTATTGAAACCCCAGCTTCATGGCAAAGTTTGATATCACTTCTATGGATTATTCATTTCTGAATTCTCATTTTTTTCAGTACGTTCCCTCCATTTCCACACACAATGCTACTACAATTAAAAATAAGTCTGCACTCTAGAGTTACTGTAGCAATAAAATACATGTGACAATGGAATTATACAAAACTTCAAACATCATTTTTGTACCAGTACTTAGAACCCTTAATACTAAAAAGCAATACCATCAAAAAAAATTTAACATGCAAAAAAAATGATAAATAGACTTGCAGGGGGCTTACAAATGTAAATATTCTACTCAGAGGTTGACTTCTACTTTGTCTCACAGTGACCGTCAGATTAATTGACCTGAGAATTAATGAGACATAAGAAACAAAGAGAGAAAGACCCTCAATGAGATGGACTGATACAGTGTCTGCAAACGTGGGCTCAAGCATGCAAGGATTCTGAGGGTGATGCAGGACAGGGCAGTGTTTCATTATTGTGCGAATCTGCGTTGTAGCCTTTCATCATACTCAATCAAATCTATATAACCCGAGAAGCTGAACTATATGAAGAAAAACATGGTATCAGCATCGGAGGAAGACTCCTGAACAACCTGCATTACGCAGATGACACAGCCTTGCTTGCCGAAAGTGAAGAGGACTTGAAGCACTTACTGATGAAGATCAAAGACCACAGCCTTCGGTATGGATTGCACTTCAACATGAAAAAAACGGAACTCCTCACAACTGGACCAATATGCAATATCATCACAAATGGAGAAAATATTGAAGTTGTCAAGGATTTCATTTTATTTGGATCCTCAATAAACACCCATGGAAGCAGCAGTTAGGAAATCAAAGAACATATTGCATTGGGGAAATCTGCTGAAAAAGTATTCTTGAAACTGTTAAAAAGCAAAGATGTCACTTTGAAAACCGAAGTGCGTCTGACCTAAGCCATGGTATTTTCAATAGACGCACCTGCCTGTGAAAGCTGGACAAGGAATAAAGAAGATCGAAGAAGAATTGATGCCTTCGAATTACGGTGTTGGTGAAGAGTGCTGACTATATACCATGGCCTTCCAGAAGAATGAACAAGTCTGTCTTGGAAGAAATACAATCAGAAAGCTCCTAGGATGCCGGGATGGCAAAATTTCATCTCACATACTTTGGAGGGATCAGATTCTGGAAAAGGACATCATGCTTGGTAGAGTTGTTGTTGTTGTTAGGTGCCACTGAGTCATAAGGACTCTATGTACAACAGCATGAGATACTGCCCTGTCCCTCGCCATTCTCATAATCATTGTTATGCTCAAGCCCATTGTTGCAGCCAATGTGTCAATCCATGTTGTTGAGAGTCTTCCTCTTTTTCACTGACCCTCTACCTTAGTCTTCAAGGTGACATCTTTGCTTTTTAACACTTTAAAGAGGTCTCCTGCAGCAGGATTGCCCAGTGCAATGCATCATTTGTTTTCTTGACTACTGTTTCCATTGGTGTTAATTGTGGATCAAAGTAAAATGAAACTTTTGATTACCTGAACCTGGTAAAATAGAGGGTCAGTGAAAAAGAGGAAGACACTCAATGAAGCGGATTGACACTGTGGCAGCAACAACGGTCTCAAACACAACATTTGTGAGGACAAGGCAGGACCAGGCAGTGTTTCATACAGTTGTACATAGCGCTGCTATAAGTAGGACCTGACTGGATGGCGCCTAACAACAACATTTTCCTGAGGTTGCGAGATCTGTACTGGGAACTTTTTCTCAAATCTCTATTAAAGCACTTGCCACACTGAATTGGCTACCTGTCTCTACCACTAGCCACAAGCCTTCCGAGGGCATGACTGAATCTTGGGAATCTTTGTATCTCCAAGCCTGGTACGTAATACATACTTCATCAAATTTGGTTGAAGGAAAGAATTAAGGAGTTTATTAGTAAATGAACAATGCTATCACCTAATAAGTACCATCCTACCCCTATTTTGTACCCTGCGGTTCACTTTCCTCACTAATTTATCTTTGTAAAACACTATTTTTCAAACTTTTGGCCATTCCTTTGTAGATAGAAAAAAATAATGAGGATACACAAGCATGAAGTACAATCAAGTGAAGCAAAGCAGAAGCAGGTGGAGTGGAGTGGAGTAGAAAATAATGTTGCACACATGATAAGGCAAAGTCTTGTTTATCTTAAGTTTCAGTTGTGTGTGTATGTGTGCATCAGTACTGTATACTGGGTTTCGGCATAGGATGTATTCTTACTGTGGCTTCTGACCAAAATGATATGAAAGGCACCGTACTAAACCTTAGCTTTGTGCACTTCATGCCCTGTTAGGCAAGTCAGAATTAGATGCGATTCTGTTACTAGTTCTTGCGATTTTTCTAACTCCCTTCAGTAATGTTCGATGTCTCTTCCTACAAGATTAATGCCTTAGCTTCACATTCAAGACCTTACATAATCTGCCCCCAAACTATTACATATTGCTTTCTTCCCACAACCAGCGCCATTACAAAACATCAAGCCTATACAAATGCTCTGCTCCTTGCCTTTCCCACCCTGCTAAATGTACAAGATATAGTCTTTGCTTCGTAACTTTTGCTTACCCTCTCTCACTTTCACTCCACCACCCCTGCCACTCCTAATGGGCTCTGTCTTCGATGATTTAGCTACAGGTGTGTTCCTGACGGTCTTCAGCTAGAAGGTATTGACACTTGGCTCACGGTAAGTACATATAATGTTTGCTGTAAAAATAGCACTGAGATTCTTGTACTACCACATAATTCCTTTTTACCTTTTATCTGAATTTTGTGATGAGTGTTGTTTACAATGCACAAAGTGAGAAGTTGGTTCAAACACAGTCTTAAGTCACATGTGATTGATTCACAGGAAGGCTATGAGACCAACGGCAACATAAAAATTATTTTAATTGTCTGTGGTTTTGTCTCACATTCATATTAATGACATCTATCTCAAAATGCTAGCCCCAGTGCTCAACGACCAATGCCAATAAGCCACAGAAAAGACAAACAATTAAATGCTTTTTTTCAAAAACTAGTTCACAGACTTTTGGAGAAAGAAGCAGTATATAAATACGTGTCAAAATAAATAACGCTATATATTTACAGCACATCATATTTGTCAAAGCCTCTGAAATCAATTATTTTCTGGTAATGACCACCCTAGCATTCATGACAAAGTGGGTCACTTAGTGTGATTATTAAGACTGTGTGTCAACTTGGCTGGGCCATGATTCTCAGTGGATTATCAGTTATGATGTAATTTGGCAGTTGTATAATGACGAAATCATCTTCATGATGAGGCCTGCTATAATGTGATCACCTCCATGATGGGATCTGCTATGAGTAGCCAATCAGCTGAAAGGAAATTTCCTTGGGGTTGTGCCTGCATCCAATATAGGTGGGCTTTCTAGTAAGGCTCACTAGTTTGCTTGCTCTGGATATTGCAGCTGGCTTCTGTTCATCTGACCTCCAGTTCTTTCTTGGGACTTGAGCTAGCAGCTTGCCTGCTGTCTTATTCAGTACTGCTCTAACAAAAATATCACAAGTGCATGGCTTTAAGGAAATTTATTCTCTCACAGTTTAGTAGGTTACAAGTCCAAATTTAGGGCGTCAGCTCCAGGGAAAGGCTTTCTCTGTCAGTCAGCTCTGGAGGGAGGTCCTTGTCATTAATCTTCCCTTGGTCTAGGAGTTTCTCTGTACAGGAACCTCAGGTCCAAAGGATAGGCTCTGCTCTCGGCACTGCTTTCTTGGTAGTGTGAGGTCCCCCTGTCTCTCTGCTGGCTTTTCTTTTTTATGTCTCAAAATAGATTGGCTTAAGACACAATCTCATCTTCTAGATTGAGTTTACATAAAGGCTGTTAATTCCATCTCATCAGCATGAGAGATAGGATTGACAACACATAGGGATATCACATCAGATGACCAAATGGTGGAAAATCGTACAGTACTGGGAATCATGACCTAGCCAAGTTGACAGATATTTTGGAGGGATACAATTCAATCCATGACACTTGCTGACCTTGAGTTCATCAGTCTCTGTGGTCTGGATCTTGGATTTGCCAACTCTGTGAGTCAGAAGAAGCCTTCAGCCTTACTTGGGAGTTTCCAGCCTCTACAATGCGTGAGCCATTTCCTTGATATAAACCTCTCTCTCTCTAGCTATATATATTTAGATACTCCACTGGTTTTGCTTCTCTAGAGAACCCAGCCTAAGACACTTAGCATTTATGTTCATTGCTAAAAGAATACTTATAAAACCAGAAGACAAATGTTTTATACAGATTAAGTAAGTGTAGTGAAAGGATACAACCCTGATGCACACCTTAACTAATTTTAAACCATGCAATACCCCCTCTAATGTGAGTTTCTTGTAAAGAGCATCCAGCTGGATCAAGATGTTTTTAAAGATTCAGTAATATGTGTTTTTGTTATAGAGTTTATTCAAATTATATTTTAAATAATTTACTGATAAGAAAGGACTTATCAGTCATCTTACTATCTATTTTCTACGTCTTAAATCTTTTTTGTTCCTCAGTTCCTCCAGTACTGCTTTCAGTTCTGTTTCATCATTTTTTCCCCAGTGTACCAATTTGATTCCCATCTCATTTCTCATTCTGTATATATCTTAGTTTTCCCTTAGTCATTAACCTAGGAATTTCAATTAACATATTAACTTTATAGAAATCAAGTTTGAATTAATACTGACTTAATTTCAATAGCGTAAAAAAAACTCTACTCCTTTTCAGTGCCATGCTGCCCCCCATTATGTTGTTATAGTCACAAACTAGGTCTTTTTACATTGTGTGCCTATGAACTTACCTTTACAATTATTGACTTATGCATTTGTTCTTTATATTATATATGGAAAAAAAATCTAAGAAAAAAGAGTACTTAAAAATCAAATATGCAATAATACCTTTAATATTTACCTATGTAGCTACTTTAACATTTTTCTTTATTTCTTCAAATGGCTTCTAGTTACTGTCTAACGTCTTTTCAGTTTATCTTGGGAGACCCCCTTTAGCATTTCTTGTAGGTTAGTTGTACTGGTGATTAACTCCCTCAGTTTCCATCAATCTGAAAATTTCTTAACTCCTTCATTTTTAAAGAAATAGTTTTTCTTATCTCACTTCTTTTTTTTTACTTTCAATACTTTATGGACTCTATCCCACTGACTTTTGGCCTCCACAGTTTCCAATGAGAAAGTGACTGTTATCTGATTGAGAAGCCCATCTATGTGATGACACCCTCCTCTCTTGTTGTTTTCAAAATTCCGTTTGTCTTTTTCTTTCAACAGATTTGTCTGTAACATGTCTCTACGTGGATCTCTTTGAGTTTATCCTGCTTACAGTTCACTGACCTTCTTGGATGTAGATTTATGTCTTTCATTAAATCATTTTTCAGCTTTCATATGCAATTCTTCTTCAAAGAAGAACTGATGCCTTTGAATTGTGGTGTTGGCGAAGAATATTGAATATACCATGGACTGCCACAAGAACGAAAAAGTCTGTCTTGGACAAAGTACAGCCAGAATGCTCCTTGGAAGCAAGGATGGTGAGACTGCGTCTTACATACTTTGGACATGTTGTCAAGAGGGATCAGTCTCTGGGGAAGGACGTCATGCTTGGCAAAGTACAGGGTCAGCGGAAAAGAGGAAGACCCTCAACGAGGTGGATTGACACACTGGCTGCAACAATGGGCTCAAGCACAACAACGATTGTAAGGATGGCACAGGACCAGGCAGCGCATAGGGTCGCTATGAGTCGGAACAGACTTGACGGCACCTAACAACAACAACATCCAATCTGGAAACTTTTCAACCATTATTCCTTCAAATATTCTTCTGGCCCCTTTCTCTCCTTTCCCTCTGGTACTCCCATTATGTGTATGTTGGTACACTTGATGTTATCCCACAGGTCTTTTAGGCTGTTTGTTTTTTTTTTTTTTTTTGGTTTTGTTCTTTGGTTTTTCCCCCCATTCTTTTCATCTTCTGCTTCTCTGACTGGATAATCTCAATTGACCTTTCTTTAAGTTTGTTGATTCTTTCTTCTGCCCTCTCCAATATACTACTGAACCCCTGGAATTACTTTTTTAAAAAAACTTTGTAGTTTTCAGATCCAGTTATCTGTTTGGTTCCTTTTTATAATTTCTTTTTATTATTCCATGTTCTGATTATTAATGTATGTTTGCAGCTGTTTCTTCTAGTTTTGAGTCATGCCACATCAGCAAATGAAGGTCCCAAAAGCTTCACTCTATCTGCGTCATAAAGGTCGACTCTACTTTGAGGAGGCAGTTATTACCTAGTTGTCTTTTGACTGCCTTCAAACTTGGGGGGCTCATCTTCCAGCACTGTATCAGACAACGTTTCACTGCTATTCATAAGGTTTTCACTGGGGAGTTCTTTTCAGAAGCAGACTGCCTGGTCCTTCTTCCTAGTCTGTCTTAGCCTGGAAGATCAGCTGAAACCTATCCACCATGGGTGACACTGCTCACATCCAAATACCAGTGGCATAGCTTCCAGAATCACAGCAACACACAAGCCCCCACAATACAACAAACTGACAGACACATGGGGCTGCAAATATCCATTAATAACCACAATGTGAAATGTACCACGTATGAATCCAGGGAAACTGAAAATGGTAAAAAATGAAAAGGAAAGGGCGAAGATGGCTAACTAGTCAGAAGTTTCCACTGAACCCTCTTGCAACAAAGACCTGAAAAAACAGGTGAATCCATTACATATGTGACAATCTACAAACCCTGAGCATCAAACACGGAACTAAGGAATCGACCTGAGTGACAGTGGAGCTAGAGGCCAGGCAGAAGCACCGACAAGTTGCTGAGCCCGCTCAGCACCTCAGCTCCGATTCCTTGGTGCTATTCTTTGGTGTGAAGGCAGTGGGGCTGATGGTAGCTTCCTGAGACATAGCAAAATCACCGAACGAAGGCAAACAAAAGAGGCGCATTCCTGACCCTGTGGTGTGCCTTCAGCGGACCTACCTGTGGAGTTTAGGAAGTGGCTACTTCAGTGGAAAAAAAGGCAAAGTGCCAGCACCCTGAGCCCCTGGTGTGACGGCCACAGATCTGGTGGTGGGGTTTGGGACAAAGCTGCTTCACAGAAAGAAGGCAAACACAGGACGCAGCCCTAACCCCCAGGGTAATCTCGGCAGAGACCCAGCCAATGCACACAGGCTCCACACGCCTCTGGAATCTGAGATAAATCAGAGCTCTAACATTAGATATGTGATTTTGTTTAATTTACCACATGGATCTAATAGCTCCTTCTTCTGAAAGTTCTCTATCCTATCTATCTGTTCCCTCATCCCCCTGCCCCAGCCAGCTTCATTAACATTTGAATTCCCTGGGCCTGAGACAGAACTTGCAGCACACTTTCTCTGACCCATTCTTCTGGCCTGGGAGAAGGAGCAAATTAACAAACAGCGGAAAAATACTTACCTGACTCCCCTAAACTGGAAGCCCAGAGCAGAAGTGGCTCCAGTCCAGGCATAAGCGATCCATAGACTTTGGCTTTCACCCCTGCATGGAACCAGGTGGCTATTATAATGCAAAGGCCAATCTGTTGGAGGTCTCACTGTAATTGTTTCAGCAACACAGTGGACAGGCAGGTTTTGGAGGTCTGATACCACTCTACCTATTAAACAGAGCTCTAACCTACCCACGGCAGGAACCTGAGGGCTAAGGTTCTACCCACGCCACCTAGCCACCCGTGAAAGGGCTCTGAGGATAGTGGTGCCTACGAGTCTTTACAGGTATAAACACTGGGTGCCTAAGGTACACCTGCAGAGCCCATGCACCACAGCACTCTAGAGAATAGAGAGGCTCCTTGTTAAATGACAGTTGGGGGAAGGCTGTCACCACCCTGCCCACCTCAGAGTGTGACCCCCTGCTGCTACCAGAAGCCAGTGCATACAACCATCACCACTACTCCTCTAAGATAGTAGGTGAGAGCCTACACCACAAAGTAGGTGACTGACTATCAGGACACCTGAACTGATTCTATCCAAGAATAGCGAATGGATTCATAGGCTCTTATACCTGGTAACAGCTCTAACCATCTGGTAACAGGACATTAGTGCTTTAAAGGCTCCGATAATCAAGTTGGCACACTCTAGTAGCCTACCTGGGTATATTAAAACAAAACAAAAAAAAGATAGGACACAGTGAGCAAACATAATATCAATTATTACAGTAACTTATAGATGGCTTGTGACAGCAGTTGATATCAGATCACATAAAGAAGCAGACCATGATTACTTCTACAGCTCCCAAAACACACAATAAAGGTCTCTCCTAGAAGAAGATGTATTTCTGGAATTGCAAGATATAGAATACAAAAGATTAATAAACTGAACACTTCAAGACATCAGGAATGACATCTGGAATGAAATCAGGCAATGTACACAAAAAGCAAAGAAACACACAGATAAAGCAGTTGAAGAAATTAAAAAGATTCTTCAAGAACATAATGAAAAATCTAATAAGCTGCAAGAATCCACAGAGAGACACCATTCAGAAATCCAAAAGATTAACAATAAAATTACAGAATTAGACAACTCAATAGGAAGTCAGACCAGCAGAATTGAGGAACTGGAAGGCAGAATTGTAGAGATGGATGATAAGTCACTGGGCACCAAGATATTTGAAGAAAAATCAGATAAAAGAATTTAAAAAAATGAAGAAACCCTAAGAATCATGTGGGACTCTATCAAGAAGAATAACTTGCTAGTGATTGGAATACCAGAACAGGGATGGATAACTGAATATACAGATAGAATAGCTGAAGATTTGTTGGTAGAAAATGTCGCTGACATCATGAAAGGAGAAAGGATATCTATTCAAGATATTCATCAAACCCCATACAATGTAGACCTCAAAAGAAAGTCACCAAGACATATTATCATCAAACTTGCCAAACCAAAGATAAAGAGAAAATTTTAAGAGCAGCCAGGGATATGCAAAAAGTCACCTACAAAGGAGAATCAATAAGAATAAGTTCAGACTACTTGGCAGAAACCATGAAGGCAAGAAGGCAATGGGATAACATATATTGAGCATTGAAGGAGATAAACTGCCAGTTAAGAATCACATATCCAGCAAAAGTAACTCTGAAATACGAAGGCAAAATTAAGTCATTTACAGATAAACACAAGCTTAGGGAATTTGCAAAAACCAAACCAAAACTACAAGAAATACTAAAGGGAATTCTCTGCTTAGAAAATCAATAATATCCGAAATCAACACAACACTAGGACACAGAACAGAGAATCCCAATATCAACTCAGATAGGGAAATCACAAAAATAAGATTAAAAAAAGCTCAAAACAAGGAATCGCTGATGTCATTACATGAAAGATGACAATAATCAATAAAGGGAGAATAAATAAAGTAGGCACAGATCTCCTAAATGGAAAGGAAATCAAGGCAATACATGGAGATATGAGTTAGGTTTATACTTAGAAAAACAGGGGTAAATATTAAGGTAAGCACAAAGAAGACTAACAATCCCATATTTCAAAATAAAAACCAAGATAAACATAAAGACTCAGCAAAAACAAAATCAAGTACACTGAAAGAACACACAATTTACAAAGGAAAACTTCTCAGCACAAAAAAGAAAGTGGATATATGAAACTGTTAACAACACACAAAAACAGGCATCAAAATGACAACACTAAACTCACACCTATCTATAATTACACTGAATGTAAATGGACTAAATGCACCAATAAAGAGACAAAGAGTTGCAAATTTGATTCAAAAAACCATAAGGCAGCTATGTGCTGCCTACAAGAGACACACCTTAGACTTCGAGACACAAGCTCAAGCTCAAAGGATGGAAAAAAATATATCAAGTGAAAAACAAGCAAAAATGAGAAGGAGTGGCAATACTAATTTCTGACAAAATAGACTTTAAAGTTAAATTCACCACAAAGGATAAAGAAAGACACTATATAATGATTAAAGGGACAATATACCAGGAAGATATACATATTAAATATTTATGCACCCAATGACAGGGCAGCAAGATACATAAAAAAAGCCCTAACAGTATTGAAAAGTGAGATAGCTCCACAATTGTAGTACGAGACTTCAACACACCATTTTCGGTGATGGACAGGACATCCAGTAAGAAGCTCAATAAAGACAATAAATGCCACAAACAACCAACTCAACCTCATAGACATATACAGAACACTCTACCCACGAGCAACCAAGTATACTTTTTTTCCTAGTGCACATGGAACATTTTCTAGAAGAGACCACATATTAGGTCATAAAGCAAGCCTTTGCAGAATCCAAAACATCAAAATATTACAAAACATCTTCTCTAACCATAAGACCAAAAAAGTAGAAATCAGTAACAGAAAAACCAGGATAAAAAAAATCAAATACTTGGAAACTGAACAATACCAGGCTCAAAAAAGACTGGGTTATAGGAGACATTAAGGAGGCAATAAAGAAATTCATAGAATCCAATCACAGTGAAAATACTTCCTATCAGAACCGTTGGGACACAGGGCAACCAGTACTCAGAGGTCAATTTATATCAAGAAATGCATGTATCCAAACAGAAGAAACGGCCAAAATCAAAGAATTATTCCTACAACTTGAACAAATAGAAAGAAGCAAAACCTCAGGCACCAGAAGAAAGCAAATAATAAAAAGTAGAGCAAAATTAAATGAATTAGAGAACAGAAAAACAATTGAAAGAGCTAACAAGACCAAAAGCTGGTTCTCTGAAAAAAATTTAAAAAATTGATAAATCATTGGCCAGACTGACAAAAGAAAAACAGGAAAGGAAACAAATAACCCAAGTAAGAAATGAGATGGGCGATATCATAACAGACCCAAGTTAAATTAAAGGAATCATATCAGATTACTATGAAAAATTGTACTCTAACAAATTTGAAAACCTAGAGGAAATCTGGGAATTCCTAGAAACACACTACCTACCTAAACTACCAGAAACAGAACTAGAACAACTAAATAGACCCATAACAAAAGAAGATACTGAAAAGGAAATCAAAATCCCAACAAAAAAAAAAACCCTGACCCTAACAGTTACACTACAGAGTTCTACCAGATTTTCAGAGAAGGAGTAACACCACTACTACTGAAGGTATTTCAGGACATAGAAAAAGAAAGAATACTCCCAAACTCAGTCTATGAAGCCAACATATCCCTGACACCAAAACCAGGTAAAGACACCACAAAAAAAGAAAATTACAGACTTATATCCCTCATGAACTTAGATGCAAAAATCCTCAACAAAATTCTCGCCAACAGAATTCAACAACACATATCAAAAAAATAATTCACCATGACCAAGTGGGATTCATAACACTTACGCAGGGATGGTTCAACATTAGAAAAACAATTAATATAATTCATCATATAAATAAAACAAAATAAATGAACTACATGATTTTATCAATTGATGCAGAAAAGGCATTTGACAAAGTTCAACGCCCATTCATGATAAAATCACTCAGCAAAATAGGAATAGAAGGAAAATTCCTCAAAACAATAAAGGGCACTTATACAAAGCCAATAGCCAACATCATCCTAAACAGAGAGATTCTGAAACCATTCCCCTTGAGAAAGGGAACCAGACAAGGATGCCCCTTATCACCACTCCTATTCAACATTGTGCTGGAGGTCCTAGCCAGAGCAGTTAGGCTAGATAAAAAAATAAAGTGCATCCAGGTTGGTAAAGAAGAAGTAAAAGTACCTCTATTTGCAGATGACATGACCTTATATACAGAAAAAGCTAAAGAATCCTCAAAAAAACTACTGAAACTAATAGAAGAGTTCAGCAGAGTATCAAGATACAAGATAAAGATACAAAAATCAGTTGGAATCCTCTACACCAAAAAAAAAAAGAACACTGAAGATGAAATCACCAAATCAATACCATTTACATCAGCCCCCATGAAGATAAAATAACTTAGGAATAAATCTTACCAGAATGTAAAAACCTATACAAAGAAAACTACAAGACACTACTGCAAGAAACCAAAAGACAACTACATAAGTGGAAAAACATACCTTGCTCACAGATAGGAAGACTTAACATTGTGAAAATGTCTATTCTACCAAAAGTCATCTATAGATACAATGCAATTCCGATCCAAATTCCAATGATATTTTTTAATGAGATGGAGAAACAAATCACCAACTTCATAAGGAAGGGAAAGAGACCCCGGATAAGTAAGGCATTACTGAAAAACAAGAACAAAGTGGGAGACCTCACTCTACCTGATTTTAGAACCTATTATACCGCCACAGTAGTCAAAACAGCCTGGTACTGGTACAAAAACACATACATAGACAAGCAGAACAGAATTGAGAATCTAGACATAAATCCATCCACATATGAGCACCTGATATTTGACGAAGGCCCAAAGTCAGTTCAATGGGAAAAGACAATCTTTTTAACACACGGTGCTGTCATAACTGGATATCCATCTGCAAAGCAATGAAACAAGGCCCATGCCTCACACTATGCACAAAAACAAGCTCAAAATGGACCAAAGAACTAAATATAAAATCTAAAACGATAAAGATCATGGAAGAAAAAACAGGGACAACATTAGGAGCCCTAATACATAGCATAAACAGTATACTAAACATTACTAACAATGCAGGAGAAAAACTAGATTGGTGGAAGCTCTTAAAAAACAAAAACCTATGCTCATCCAAAGACTTCACCAAAGAGTAAAAAGATTACCTACAGACTGGGAAAAAGTTTTTAGCTATGGCATTTCCAATCAGCGCCTCATCTGTAAAATCTACATGATACTACAAAAACTCAACTACAAAAAGACAAATAATCCAATTAAAAATGGGCAAAGGATATGAACAGGCACTTCACTAAAGAAGGTATTCAGGTAGCTAACAGACACATGAGGAAATACTCACGATCATTAGCCATTAGAGAAATGCAAATCAAAACTACAACCCGATTCCATCTCACTCCAGCAAGGCAGGCTTTAATCCAAAAAACACATAGGAATAAAGATTGGAGAGGTTGTGGAATGAATGGAACACCTATACACTGCTGGTCGGAATGTAAAATGGTACAACCACTTTGGAAATTGATTTCGTGCTTCCTTAAAAAACTAGAAATCGAACTACCATACGATCCAGCAATCCCACTCCTTGGAATACATCCTTGAGAAATAAGAGCCTTTACACGACATATACATGCACACCCATGTTCACTGCAGCTCTGTTTACAACAGCAAAAAGTTGGACGCAACCAAGGTGGCCATCAAAGGGTAAATGGATAAATAAATTATGGTATATTTGCGCAATGGAACACAACACATCAATAAAGAACAATGATGAATCCATGAAACTTTTTATAACATGGAAAAATCTGAAAGACATTATGCTGAGTGAAATTAGATGCAAAAGTACATACATTGTGTAAGACCACTAGTATAAGAGCTGGAGAAATAGTTTAAACAGAGGAGAAAATATTCTTTGATGGTTATAAGAGGGTGGATGGAGGGCGGGAGGGAAAGGGGTTTTCACTAATTAGATAGTAGGTAAGTTTTTTTTTTTTTGGTGAAGGGAAAGACAACACACAATACAGGAAAGGTCAACACAACTGGACTAATCCAAAAGCAAATTAGTTTCCTGATTAAACTGAATGCTTCAAAGGCCAGTGTAGCACGGGCAGGGGTTTGGACACAATGGTTTCAGAAGGCATCGAAGTCAACTGCCATAATAAACCTATTAAGAAAGCATTCTGCATCCCACTTTGGAGAGTGGCCTCTGGGGTCTTAAACGCTGGCAAGTAGCCATCTAAGATGCATCAACTGGTCTCAATCCACCTGGAGCAAGAAAGAATGAAGAACACCAAAGACACAAGGTAACTATGAGCCTAAGAGACAGAAAAGGCCACACAAACCAGAGACTACGCCAGCCTGAGACCAGAACAACTAGATGCTGCCTGCCCACAACCGATGACTCCTCTGACAGGGAACACAACAAACAAGCCCTTAGAGATCAGGAGAGCAGTGGGATGCAGACCCCTATTTCTCATAAAAAGACCAGACTTAATTGTCAGAATGGGACTAGAAGGACCCCAGAGGCTACAGTCCCCAGACCTTCTATTAGCCCAAAACAGGAACCATTCTCAAAGCCAACTCTTCAGACAGGGATTAGACTGGAATATGGGATGGAAAATGATACTGGTGAAGAAGCTTCTTGGATCAAGAGGACACATGAGACTATGTTGGCATCTCCTGTATGCAGGGGAGATGGGAGGGCAGAGGGGGTCAGAAGCTGGCTGAATGGACACGAAAAGAGAGAATGGAGGGAAGGAGTGTGTTGTTTTATTAGTAGGAGAGCAATTAGGAGTATATAGCAAGGTATGTATAAATTTTTGTATGAGACACTGACTTGATTTCTAAACTTTCACTTAAAGCACAAAAAAAAAATTAAAAAAAAAATCAGATGACGTATTGCATCGGGCAAACCTACTGCAAAAGACCCCTTGAAAGTGCTAAAAGGCAAAGCTATCACTTTAACAACTAAGGTGCACCTTACCAAGCCATGCTGTTTTCAAGCACCTCACATGCATGAGAGAGCTGGACAATGCCTACGGAAGACCAAAGAATTGATAACTTTGAATTACGGTATCAGCAAAGAATATTGAATATGCCATGATTACTGGTGGAACAAACAAATCTGTCTTGGAACAAGTACAGCCAGAATGCTCATTCCAAGAAATAATGTCCAGGTTTGGTCTCACGTTCTTTTGACATGTTATCATGAGGGATCAGTCCCTGGAGAAAGATATCAACCTTGGTCAACAAGAGGGTCATCGAAAAAGTGGAAGACCCCCAACGAGATGGATTGACGCAGTGGCTGCAACAATGGGCTCCGGCATAACAATGATTGTGAGGATGGTGCAGGACCAGGCAGTGTTTCACTCTGTTGTACACAGGATCGCTATGAGTCACAATTGACTCAATGAGATCTAACAATAAAAACAAGGATTAGGATTTTGAACATGTCAAACTTGATGTATCTATTAAACTTCCATGTGGAGAATCTAAGAATCTGGAGTGATCCTGTCTAGAGATATGCATTTTGGAGTCCTCAGGGAGGGTGGAGGCTACAACTGTCGAGAGACCATGTGACAAGATAAGAATGGCCATGTGAGAACTTGGGTGGGCAGGTAGCTAGGAGGGATTAATGAATGCTGAGGCAACAAGCTGTGTAGATCACAAACAGGCCTATGACAATGCATCTGTAGACACGTTAGCCCTATATACCACTGAAAACCTCTATATCGTTGCACAAATAATTGACATGTGAGAAGGAGTATAAAGAGAATCCCAGATGCCGTGAGGAAGAACAGTAATGGCCCCGAAGTATACTTTCTGAAGAAGTTACATTTGATCAGAGACCTGAAAGATTGGTAAAATCTAGTTAGCAGTCGGGGCTGGAGAGGGAGAATTTAGGATGAATGGAACAGTAGAGATGACAGGGTATTTGCAGTTTCCTTATGATTGCAGTCCAGAGAGTGAAACAGGGAAAGTAATAACTGAAGTTTTAGGCGCCAGATAATGGAAGACTGAATAGGCTGCATTCAGAATTTGGAACTTCTCCTAAAACTAATGAGAATTCATGAAAGGATTGGAAACACGGGAGTCATTTGATTTATTTTTGCAAGGATATTCTGGTTAGAGTGTGAAGAACTGAACACACAGAGAGGTCAAGATGGATGTGGCAAGATGCAGGCCAATGTCAGACTTCCTGCAGGAGGAGAAGAGAACGTGAATATTAATTCACTGTTTCTTTTTCTGTCTTATGACTCAAACCCCAGTTCATGACAGTGTTTGTGATCTCATGCTTTGGATTACCCATTTCGAAATTCTCTGTTCTCTTAATTCTTCCCCCAAATACTACACATAAAGCTAGTACGATAAAAAATATTTTGAGTCTCAGAATTGCTGTGGTAATAAAATATACATGCCAATGGAATTACAGCAAATTTCCAAGATTTACATTTTTATTTGTGTTTAAAAATTTAGCAAAAAAATTTAATAGCACCGCAACTTTTTAACAAGGATAGATGATAAATACAGCAACAGGAGACCTGTAGCTGTGTAAATATTCTACTCAAAGAAGCTTGGCTTTTGAATTCTGCCATAGATATCTAGCACTGCTACAACAAAAATGCCACAAGAAAATGTCTTTAACAAAAAGAAATTTATTCTCTCACAGTTTAGGAGGCTAGAAGGCTAAATTCAGGCACAAGCTCCAAGGGAAGGCTCTACAGGAAAGTCCTTGTTATCAATCTTACCCTGGGTCCAGGAGCTTCTCAGTGCAGGGACCCTGTGTCCAAAGTAGGCACTCCTCTTCTGTCTCTTCTTGCTTGGTGGTAATGAGATCCCTTCAGGCTAAAATGACATGAGGCTGGAGAGTTGATACACCACCGAGGCAGAAGAGTAAAGGTGTACTGCTGGCCTTGCCAGCTGAAGGCTTATGGCTTCTGGAGGTCCTTTGAAACAGGTATGGAGAAAAAGGCATTACACACATCAACAGGTCCATAGGAGGTACCAGGAGATATATTAATTTGCTAAGGCAATGAAACCACATCTGGAACAGCAGCTGCAATTGCAGTCTCCACCTGGTTAAGTTTTCAATAATCCACTGGCATTCTCTAAGATCCATTTGTTTTTTCACGAGACAAACAGGCCAGTTCAATACGGATGTGGTGGGAATCAATACCCCTGCATTCTTCAAATCCTTGATGGTGGCAGTAATCTCTCCAATCCCTCCAGGAATGCAGCATTGCTTTTGGTTTCCTATTTTCCTAGGTAGGGGCAGTTCTAATGGCTTCTACTTAGACTTTCCTACCATAATATCCCTCGCTCCACATGTCAGGGAGCCAGCATGTGGCTTCTGCCAGTTGCTGAGCATGACTATTCCAATTACGCATTCTCAATCTGGGGAAATCACTACAGTATGGGTTCGGGGACCCACTACACCCACTGTGAGACAGGCATGAGCTAATATTCCATTAATAAATTGAACTCCACATGCCCTCACTCTAGTATTTCTGCCTCCATGCCTGCAGAATCTAATTTCAGGTCAGACTCCAGATCCTCACCCAAATCCAAACTCGACACAGTCTTGGGTTCCTTTCCCACACGTTGCTTTGGCAGGGGTGGCTTGGCTTTGGACTCCCATTTGGACTGGCCAAAATCTGAGCTTGCTTCATCTCTTACTCTCACCTTAATCTCACAGAGTAAAAGTCTTTACCCATAGCTATCAATTCCAACTCATAAGGACATTACAGACAGAAAACTGCCCCCACAGGGTTTCTGAGGCTTTCATCTTTATGGAAACACACTGCCACGTCTTTATTCCACGGAGGGGCTGGTGGGTTCAAACCACTGATCTTTTCCTTAGCAGCTGAGTGCTTAACTACTGCACCACCAGGGATCGTTAGAGTCTTTATAGACACCTAAATGATAGTGTTGGCAAAGAATATTGAATAATATACCATTGACTGCTGAAATAAACAAATAGATCTTACAAGAAGTATGGCCAGAATGCTCCTTAGATGGTGGATGGGAAAATTTCGCCTCACTTACTTTGGACGGGTTACCAAGAGGGACCAATCCTCCTGGATATTATGTTTGGTAAAGGACAAGGTCAGCAAAACAGAGGAAGAGCCTCAACAAGATGGATTGACACAGTGGCATCAACAACGGCCTCAAACATAGGCTACACTGAAGACACTGGTGAAAAACACGGCTCTAGGAATTAAGCACCAGTTGAGATGTTTCAACAAATGCATGCAGCAATGGAGGTACTCACGCATCTATGGCAAGAAATTTGGATGTTCGCTAACTGGCCAACAAACTGGAAGAGATATATGTGCCCATTCTAAAGAATGGTGATCCAACAGAATGTGGAATTTATCCAACAGTGTCACTAACATCACATGAAAGTAATATTTTGCTAAAGGATTGGGCCAGATTCACTGACCAAAGCTGAGGGGGCAGGGCTGCCATGCTCAAAGGGCAGAAGAATGGGGTCTGCTAAGGCCGAGTGGATAGAGTCGCCACTCAGATGGACTAGGAGAATGGGGCTGCCCAAAGCTGATGGAACAGAGTTGCCGTTCCCGTGGACCTGGGAGGTAGAGCTGAAGTTCAAGTCCTAGGGGACTCCAGCCAGAATTCAGAGATTGTAGCCAACACTTCGTATCTGGAGGGCAGGGCCATTACCCAGATGGTCTCTGAGAACAGAGGGTTATTTTCGACCCTTGAGAGGTAATGTAAATTGTTGGTGATGACCCCATCTCCTCGTTCCCTCCAATTTCTACCATTTCTAATAGAAAGGTTTACCTTGTGCCTGTTCCATTATTCTACTTTGAAAGCAAAAAAACTTCTAGATTTCACAGATGAAGAGAAATTATGTGACAGGAAAGAATTTGGACTTGGAGTTAAGGCTTTTGGGATGATACAATGGGGTGAAAGTGTTTTACATGTGGCAAGGACATGAATTTTGGGGGTCTACAGCTGGAACCCCCACGTGTCTGGCAGTTTGTCATACCGTAGGGGCTTTTGTGTTGTTGTGATGCTGGAAGCTATGCCACTGGTATTCAGATACCAGCAGGGTTGCCCATGGAGGACAGGTTTCAGCTGAGCTTCCAGACTAAGACAGACTAGGAACAAGGACCCGGCAGTTTACTTCTGAAAAGCATGAGCCAGTGAAAACCTTAGGAATAGCACTGGAACACTGTCTGATATACTGCCTGAAAATGAGCCCCTCAGGTTGGAAGGCACTCAAAAGATGACTGGGGAAGAGGTGCCTCCTCAAAGTAGAGTCGACCTTAATGACGTGGATGGAATAAAGCTTTTGGGACCTTTATCTGCTGATGTGGCACGACTCAAAATGATAAGAAACACCTGCAAACATCCATTAATAATTGGAACCTGGAATGTATGAAGTATGAATCTAGGAAAATTAGAAATTGGCAAAAATGAAATGGAACGCATAAACATCGATATCCTAGGCATTGGTGAGCTGAAATGCACTGGTATTGGCCATTTTGAATCGGACAATCATATAGTCTACTATGTTGGGAATGACAACTCGAAGAGAAATGGTGTTGCATTCATCAACAAAAAGAATATTTCAAGATTTATCCTGAAGCACAACGCTGTCAGTGATAGGATAATATCCATACGCCTATAAGGAAGACCAGTTAATACGACTATTATTCAAATTTACACACCAAACACTAGGGCCAAAGATGAAGAAACAGAAGATTTTTATCAGCTGCTACAGTATGAAATTGATCTAACATGCAATCAAGATGCATTGAAAATTACTGCCGATTGGAATGCGAAAGCTGGAAACAAAGAAGAAGGATCAGTAGTTGGAAAATATGGCCTTGGTGATAGAAACAGTGCTGGAGATCAAATGACAGAATTTTGCAAGACCAATGACTTCTTCATTGCAAATAACTTCTTTCACCAACATATACAGCGACTACACACATGGACCTCACCAGATGGAACACACAGAAATCAAACTGACTACATCTGTGGAAAGAGATGATGGAAAAGCTCAATATCATCAGCCAGAACAAGGCCAGGGGCCGACTGGGGAACAGACCATCCATTGCTCATATGCAAGTTCAAGCTGAAACTGAAGAAAATCAGAGCAAGTCCACAAGAGCCAAAATATGACTTTGAATATACCCCACCTGAATTTAGAGACCATCTCAAGAATAGGTTTGATGCATTGAACACTAGTGACCGCAGACCAGATGAGTTGTGGAATGACATCAAGGACATCATCCATGAAGAAAGCAAGAGGTCATTGAAAAGACAGGAAACAAAGAAAAGACCAAGATGGATATCAGAGGAGACTCTGAACCTTGCTCTTGAGCGTTGAGCAGCTAAAGCAACAGAAAGAATTGATGAAGTAAAAGAACTGAACAGAAGATTTCAAAGGGCAGCTGAGAAGACAAAGTATTATAATGACATGTACAAGGAGCTGCAGATGGAAAACCAAAAGGGAAGAACACGCTCGGCATTTCTCAAGCTGAAAGGATTGAAGAAAAAATTCAAACCTCGAGTTGCAATAGTGAAGGATTCCACGGGGAAAATATTAAACGATGCAGGAAGCATCAAAAGAAGATGGAAGGAATACACAGAGTCATTATACCAAAAAGAATTAGTTGATATTCAACCATTTCAAGAGGTGGCATATGATCAGGAACCGATGGTACTGAAGGAAGAAGTCCAAGCCGCTCTGAAAGCATTGGCGAAAAACGAGGCTCCAGGAATTGATGGAATATGAATTGAGATGTTTCAACAAACAGATGTAGCGCTGGACGTGCTCACTCGTCTATGCCAAGAAATATGGAAGACAGCTTCCTGGCCAACTGACTGGAAGAGATCCATATTTATGCCTATTCCCAAGAAAGGTGATCCAGCCGAATGAGGAAGTTATAGAATATCGTTAATATCACATACAAGGAAACTTTTGCTGAAGATCATTCAAAAACGGCTACAGCAGTATGTCGACAGGGAACTGCCAGAAATTCAGGCAGGTTTCAGAAGAGGATGTGGAATCAGGGATATCATTGCTGCTGTCAGAGGGATCCTGGCTGAAAGCAGAGAATACCTGAAGGATGTGTACCTGTGTTTTATTGACTATGCAAAGGCATTCGACTGTGTGGATCATAACAAACTATGGATAACACTGCAAAGAATGGGAATTCCAGAACGCTTAATTGTGCTCTTGAGGAACCTTTACATAGATCAACAGGCAGTTCTTTGGACAGAACAAGGGGATACTAATTGGTTTAAAGTAAAGAAAGGTGTGCATCAGGGTTGTATTCTTTCACCATACCTATTCAATCTGCATGCTGAGCAAATAATACGAGAAGCTGGACTATATGAAGAAGAATGGGGCATCAGGATTGGAGAAAGACTCATTAACAACTAGCGTTATGCAGATGACACAACCTTGCTTGCTGAAAGTGAAGAGGACTTGAAGCACTTACAGATGAAGATCAAAGACCACAGCCTTCAGTATGGATTACACCTCAACATAAAGAAAAAACAAAAATTCTCACAACTGGACTGATGAGCACCATCATGATAAACGAAGTAAAGATTGAAGTTGTCAAGGATTTCATTTTACTTGGATCCACAATCAACACCCATGGAAGCAGCAGTCAAGAAATCATAAGACGCATTGCATTGGGCAAATCTGCTGCAAAGGACCTCTTCAAAGTGTTGAAGAGCAAAGATGTCACCCTGAAGACTAAGATGTGCCTGACCCAAGCCATGGTATTTTCAATCACATCATACGCGTGTGAAAGCTGGACAATGAATAAGGAAGACCAAAGTAGAACTGACACCTTTGAATTGTGGTGTTGGCAAAGAATACTGAATATACCATGGACCTCCAAAAGAACGAACAAATCTGTCTTGGAAGAAGCGCAGCAGAATGCTCCTTAGAGGCAAGGATGGTGAGACTGCATCTTACATACTTTGGACACGTTGTCAGGAGGAATCAGTCCCTGGAGAAGGACATCATGCTTGGCAGAGCACAGGGTCACCGGAAAAGAGGAAGACCCTCAATGAGGTGGATTGACACAGTGGCTGCAACAATAAGCTCCAGCATAACTACGATTGTAAGGATAGCGCAGGACCGGGCAGTGTTTCGCTCTGTTGTGCATAGGGTCACTATGAGTCAGAACCGACTCAATGGCACCTAACAACAACAACAACAAGGTGGAATGTCATGGATTGAATAGAAAGGGATGAAACGCGTTTACGAAAGTCACAGCCCAGATCCGATGGAAGGGGAGGTTCCCTGGGGTGTGACCTCTATCACCTTTTATCTTCCAAGAGATAAAAGGAGAGAAATGTAATCAGAGAGATATAAGTACCTCGTGCCACCAAGAAAGATGTGCCAGGAGCAGAGCACATTCTTTGGACCTACGGTCACTGTGCTGAGAAGCTCCTAGGCCAGGAGAAAATGATTGATGACAAGGACCTTCTCCCAGAAACAACAAAGATAGAAAGAATTCCCTGGGAGTTGGCACCCTGAATTTGGACTTGTAGCCTCGTAGACTGGGAGAGAATAAATTTCTCTTTGTTAAAGCCATCCACTTGTGGTATTGCTGTTACAGCAGCACTAGATAACTAAGACACTTAGTGAAGTAGAGGGTTAGGGAGAAAGAGGAAGACCTTGACAAGACAGACTGACACAGTGGCTGCAACAATGGGCTCAAACACAGCAACAATTCTGATGATGGGGCAGGACCAGGAAGTGTTTTGTTGTGTTGTACCTAGGGTCACTATGAGTCAGAATCAACTCGACAGCATCTAATAACAACAACAGCCACTATGCAAGGCAGGAACGCAAGCAGAAATCTATATACAACTTTTCACTGCAGCACTTTTTACAAGAAGCAAAAGATGAACACAGCTAAAATGTCCATCAGCAGATGAATGGATACACAAACTTTGGTACGTACACACAACTCCACAGGGTTTTCAAGGCTCTGACCTTTCAGGAGGAGATCACCGGGCCTGTCTTCTGAGAAGTCTCTGGGTGGGTTTGAACCCCCAAACTAGTAGATGAGCAATTAACTGTTGGTGCAAGCCAGAGACTTCCAATGGAATATTACACACACTCCCAAAAATGAAGTCTTGATGCATACGACAACATGGATGAAGCCTGAAAACACCAAGCTGAGAAAAGTCAGTCAGTCAGAAAAGGAGAGATGCATTCTGATCTCACTTCTAGGACAAATATACACAAAACAAAGCTTATTAGTGGTTACCAGGGGTGACAGGGAGGGGGAAGGAAGAGTTTTTGATTAGGATCATTGAGTTTATGTGAAAGGTAGTGGAATGATTTGGAACATAAACCGTGAAATGCTTGCACAGCTTGAATATAAGCAATGTAACAAATGCACATGTAGAAATTGTTGAAATGGCGTGTTTTATTATGTATATTTGGAACACAATAAAAAAATAACATGAAGATCAATAAAAAGGAAAGAAAAGCTCTGTGGAATTCTCGCTCTACACACACACACACACACACACACACACACACACACACACACACATTTTTCTTCTAAAAAAAATGAGTAAAGAATCCCTGAGAGCAAAAAGCACAGTCAATTACCCCCCGTTTTTATTGGTCCATTTCTTGTGGTGACCTCATAAGGAGCCAATTCTTTGGAACTCCAAGCCCCTATATAAGTCCCTGGAAACCTAGGTTTGTGGTCTTTCTGGCTCAGGAAGCTCTTTCAGTGACCTGAGACATCGTGACCAAACTTGGCTTGTTTTCTCTTTAAATTGTGGTTTTTCTATTTCCTCGCCAGCTATTCTTATTTTCTCTTTGTTTTTCCTCATTTGCATTCATTCGTTTTTCATTTTATTCTTCCTTTACATCCTCAATTTTTCTTTTTTTCTATGTACTTGTTAATTTTTTTATCATCTTACTATTATTGTTTTATTTTGTATTTTTTCTTATCCTCATGTTATTTATTCCTTTTTTGAATCTTTCTCATTGATTTCTTGTTTTGTTTATATATACAATTTATCTTATTTTTATCAGTTTTTAAAATTTTACTTCCTCTTTTCTCATTTTACCTTTTTGATTATATTTTAACTTTTTCTCATTTTTTCCATATTTCATTAAGTTTTTAGTCACCACTTTTTAGGGTTTTGGGTTTTTAAGTTTTTAATCCTACCACAAGGGCACCTCTTATCCCAAAGCCCGCTACGCCTTCGCACAATAGCCAACATGCTGCAGAGCCACTTAGCCTTCTCTGCTGTGGAGGAAACTCATGTGGGACACTACCACCTCCTCAGAACCATCGGCAAGGGGGCATCTGCCAGGGTCAAGCTGGCCCAGCACATCATCACCGGCCAAGAGGTAGCCATTAAAATAATTGACAAGACCCAGCACACGTCCTCCGACCTCCACACACTATACAGAGAGATAGAAATTATGAAGGATCTCCATCATCCAAATATTGTAAAGCTGTTTGAAGTCATAGAGAATGAGCACGCCCTCTATATAGTGATGGAGTATGCAAGTGGAAGGGACCTGTTTCACCACCTAGTGAATCATGGCTTCATGAGCGAAAAAGAGGCCCAAACGAAATTCCAACAAATAGTGTCAGCGGTGAAGTACTGCCACAACAAGGGTATTGTTCATAGGGATCTGAAAACAGAAAACCTACTGTTGGACAAGCGAATGAACATCAAACTTGCAGACTTTGGTTTAGGAACTGAATTCACCACAGGGAGCAAGCTGGATACCTTCTGTGGCACTCCCCCTTATTCTGCCCCAGAACTCCTTCAGGGAGAAAAGTATGACGGACCCCCAGTGGATGTGTGGAGCCTGGGAGTCATCCTATACTTCATGGTAAGCGGATCTCTGCCTTTTCGTGGGAAGACCTTGACGAAGCTGCGAGAGCAGGTGCTGCAGGGACAATATCACGTTCCCTTCCACATGTCTAGCCAGTGTCAACACCTGCTCAGTAAAATTTTCATTCGTGACCCAAGAAAGAGAGCCACATTAGAGGACATCCTAGCACATCTATGGATGAAGATGAGCCATGAAGAAAAACAAAAGCTCTATGTGCAGCCACTCCCAGACTACAATAACCCCTGGCACACTGAGGTGACGGTGAACACGGGTTACATGCAGGAAGACATTCATGACTCACTGTTGAACCACAATTACAATGACGCGAACGCCACCTATCTGATCCTGCGTCACGACACATATGAGATTGACAGCCACACCAGCACCCTGGAACCCCAGGCTGAAGCCCATTGCACCGATAGCCACACTCCTTCCTCATCCCATGAAGTGCCTCCTACCGTCTGTCCTAAACCCAAACAGCGCAGTTACACCGAGCCCACCATTCCCACCTTCGGTTACTACATCCGCGATGCTTTGAACACTCTATCTGAGGGAGGGATGGGGACCTCCATGGTGTCTACTTCTCCATCATTCTCCCTGGCCCTGGCCCACCTGCGGCAGCAATCTACCACAGCCTGGGCACAGCCCAACCAGGACTCTGACCTGTATGCCAAGGTGAGAAACAGTGAGGTGCCACAGCCCATCACACCACCCCAGTGTGTTTCTGTGCCTTCCTCCTCAGCCTACACCATCAACGAGAGTGCCGGGGCCCCGGAGAAAACCAGTTTTACCCAGGGAATGTCAAAACTAAGCTCCGTAAATGAGGAGCAGGTGCATGAGTTACCTGACCAGCCAAGTTTGCCCCAGACTGTGAGTCTAGCCTCTTCCTCTGAGGAGCAGGTGCACGAGTTACCTGACCAGCCGAGATTGCCCCAGACTGTGAGTCCAGCCTCTTCCTCTGTCAGCAGCCAGGGCTGGAAGCGGGCCACTGGGAGGTTCTTTAAGCTCATGAGAAGATGCCTTTGTTTTACATATGACAAAAAGGACCACAAAGCATCGGACAGCAAAGCTGCACAAATGATCAAACCTCAAGAGGCCAAACCGCGCTCTCTCAAATTTACCTGGAGGATGAAGATCACCAGTTCCTTGGAGCCCGACGAGATGCTGCAGGAGATCTGTCAAGTGTTGGATGCCAATGGCTGTGACTGGGATCTCACCCACAAATACACACTGCTGTGTATCAATGGCACACCAGGACAACAGGACTTCATTCAGTGGAGGATGGAGGTGTGCACCCTGCCTCGGAGGACTCTCAATGGGGTAAAAGTGAAGAGAATTTCAGGGACCTCTGAGGCCTTCAATAGCATTGTCTCAAAAATCACCAGGGACCTTGCACTTTAAAATGGGGGCAGCAGCTGCCTGAGAGAAAACAGGAGTTCCAAGGTTTAAGCTCCTTTGTAATTTTGAAGGCAATGTTCGGAAAACCCACCTAAAAAAGGTGCCCGAAATTCACTTCACTTGAACCCTGTTGAGCAATCATCAAGGCAGTGTGCATACCTTCATCCTCCACTGCACAAAGTCCTCTTGGCCTGCACGTCACATGTGCACAGCAACACATATGCCCGGGAGACATCCCACTCGCAGCTGTTGGCATCGCACACTTGGCAGATCTTCCACATCATCTCGTTGGGCTCCATGGAGCTGGTTCCTCCACGTAAACTTCAGCGACAACAGCTTGGCCTCTCCAGGTTTAAGCACTTCCACCTCGTCTTTGCTCTCAGATTCCTACAGATCCGCTGCAGCAAACATGAAGCAAAGAATTCATGAAAACAAAACAAACACTCCCAAATTCATCCGTTCAGACAGACAAAGGAAAGCTTGTAATAGGGAAAGCCACTTGATTCACTAACAGGGCCATCAAGATCTCTCTGGAGTCCCTTGGGATGCACTGAACAGCAAACCAGAAACTTGTCGGTTTAACTCCACACAGAGATGACTTGAAAGAAAGGCCTCCAGTCTATTTCTGAAACATCTTGAAGCTGAAGAAAATCAGACCAAGTCCACAAGAGCCAAAGTATGACCTTGAGCTTGTCCCACCTGAATTTAGAGACCATCTCAAGAATACATTCACTGACTGAACACTAATGACCGAAGACCAGGCGAGTTGTGGAATGACATCATATGTTCTTCCTTGTGAAAAAATCTGGAGTTTAGCCATCAAATTAGATCCTGGACCATGCGAAACTCAACATGGAAGACTTTCAAGTGGGCCTAAGTATTTCAAGAATAGGCATCAATTCTATTATACATTGGATCCTTTTCTGAACCTGTTTATTGTTTTCAGAGGGAGACCACCTGCCCTATCGTCTCCACCCTAGGAGAAATTTTTCTAGCACACCCATTTATAGAACTTTAGTAGCCTTGGAGGTGGCATGCCAATAAATTTTGCCCAAATTGACCCTGCTTCTCAGCTTTTCATGGTTGGCTCTGTCTCCTGTACAGTGACATGTCTATATTTTTTAACACTGGGTATCAGTTTCCAACAAATATTTCCGTATTAATGGTTTTGGTAGGCCTAGCACACACTGGAAGCAGGTAGTTGTCAATTTGGTTAGACTCTCCCACGTGAAGAGTGCTTAGATAGCTCCATGGGATTAAATCCATTTTCCATAAGAAATTGCTTTGCTATAACCCCCCAGCAGCCATGCCTGATTACTGGGGGCACAGCCACAATTACAATTCCTATAGGACATACAAAATACTGAGTGTTATTTAAAAAAAAAAGAAAGAAAGAAACTTGTGTTTTGACAGTGTGAGAAGGTTACATTAGGGAAGAACTTCCAAGCTAGTTGTAGTTCCTGATTTTTTGAGACATGCTTTGGTCCACCTAATTTATACCATATACTTTATCTTCCTTGCATGTACTGATTAGTGACCACTGCCCTTGATCACTTAGTTAGTGGGATTCATTTCTGCCTCAGGAAAAGGGCTGGTACTGGTGGGGGAGAGAGAGCATTATAATTAGTAGGAAAATAGGTCAATACTTCTAGGGGCCTATGGTTGACAGGATTTACATTGTGAAAACTATGTAGTGCAGCTTAAGAAAGAGCAAGAGCTTGCCAAAGTGATGCGGGGGCGTTCCAAATACTGAGTTCCAATCACTTAAGCCTGTCCAGAGTCATTTCTCAATTTATTGTCCTGCTAAATGGATGGACCCCCATTACCAAATTCTACATCATTCCCAATATCTCCTCCTTTTCCTTCTTACTACTTGTAGTGAGTTAGAAATATGTGGGGCTGAGCTGGCAAACCAAGACATGTAATCCTGCAAATAACACTGAATAAATCTCAGTGGCCCCCTGCCATTCCTGGCTGCTGACACAGGGAGAGGCTGGGCTCACAATCTGAGGCAAACTGGGCTGGTCAGGAATCTCTTGCAGCTTCTCAGCATGCAAAGAGCTTAGTTTTCACTCTCCCTGGAGGAAACCAGTTCCTTCTGAGCTCCACCACTGCTGCTCATGGTGTGGGATGAGGAGGAAGCCTCACAGACACACTGGGAAGATGTTCTAAACTGCAGCACGTCACTGTTGCTCACCCTGGAGCACACTCCAGAGTCCTGGTTGGGCTGCACCGAGTCTGTCCTGGATTCGTGGTATATGTAGGACTGGGGTGGAGAGACTGAGGTACAGGTAGATGCCATGGAGGCCCCTGATCCTGAATCAGATAGACTGTCCAAAGCATTGTGGATGTTGCCCTGGCCAAGGTGGTCTTCACTTAATTTGTGGAATGGTCAATTCCGTGTTTGTTTGTGAAAACGTTGCTGTTCACAGAGGGCACAGGACTGGCCTTCTTTCTCTCCAGGATGGGTTGTTCTTATGCTTCTGCTCTTCTGCCCTGACCCCTGGTCCTCCTCAGGCCGCATATTTTTTGGCATAATTGCAAGAGGAATTTTAGGTACGCCTCATGGACTAACTTATGTCCCCCCCAAAAAGTGTGCATCACTTTAGCTGGGTTATGATTCCCTGTATCTTGTGACTGTCCTCCATTCTGAGATTGTAATTTTATGTTAAAGAGGATTAGGATGGGATGGTAACGCCATCCTTACCCAGGTCACACCCCTGATCCAGTGTAAAAGCAGTTACCCTGGGGTGTGGTCTGTACCACCCCTTATGTCTCAAGAGATAAAAAGGAAAGGGAAGCAAGCAGAGAGTTGGGGACCTCACACCACCAATAAAGCAGCAACGGGAGCGAAGCTCATGCTTTGGACCTGGTGTCCCTGCACCTGAGATGCTCCTCTATCAGGGGAAAATTGATGAGAAGACCGACAGAGAAAGCAAGCCTTCCCCTGGAGCTGACACCCGGAATTTGGACTTTTAGCCTACTATATTGTGAAGAAATTAATTTCTCTTTGTTAAAGCCATCCACTTGTGGTATTTCTATTACAGCAGTGCTAGAAGACTAAGAGAGCTGGAATGGCAGCCTCGTTCTACCTCCTCTGCTTGGGTTAGCACAAGAGGGTACACTGTACACCATGGGATGAACATCCACTGCAGGCTGCTATGGCCCTCTGTCTCAGGTGTTTTACGACCAGGAGCAGATAGATGACTATCACAACACTGTACTTTGGCATCATCAATAAGCACTGAATCTCTCACCATGTGTAACACATCACCTCAATCCACTGAGGGTCACTGTAATCTGGGTGTGGCTCCACATACACCTTTTGTTCTTCATGACCCACCATCATCCACGGATGTGTCAGAATTGCCTCTGAAGTACCTCTCTCACTAGGGTCATGAATGAAAATTTTGCTCAGCAGGTATTCATACTGCATAGTCATATGGAAGGGAAAGTCCCTTCACTACCTCCTGCCATTGCATCATAAAGGTATTTCCAACAAAAGGCAGGGAACCACCTACCAACAAATACAAAATGACTCCCAGGCTCAACACATCCACTAGGGGGGGTCTGTCATACTTTTCTCCCTGAAGAGTTCTAGTGCAGAATAAAGGAAGGGAGACTGCCACAGGAGGTATACAGCTTGTTGCCCAGGCTGAATTCATTTCCAAGGTCAAGACCTGAAAGTTTGCTGCTCAGTTTCTTATCTAATAGTAGGTTTTCTCATTTCAGGCCCCTCTGAACCATACACTTGTTATGACAATCCTGCACCGCAGGCACTATCTGGCAGAATTTGGTGGCTTGAGCCCCTTTTTCCCTCATCCTGCCATGAGCCCTTGCATGATGAAACACCTCCCCTCCACTTACTTATTCCATCACTATGTGGAGTGTGTTCTCATTCTTGATGACTTCAAACAATTTCACAGAAAACACTCCCACAGCTCCATGAAGGCATTTCCACCAAAAGGCAGGGATTCACTCACCAACAAATACAAGATGACTCCCAGGCTCCACACATCCACTGGGAAGTCCATCGTACTCTTCTCCCTGGAAGAGTTCTAGGGCAGAATAAAGAAAAGGTATGAATAAAAGCCTTCATAATTTTAACCGCTCAGGATAGTCTGTGGAGGCTGCAGGAGGTTGCTGGGTCTCCCTTAATGATCTTACCTTATTCCCAGTGAGGAGAGCTTTAGCCAGCTTCACCTTGGTGAAGGTACCTTTGCAGAGGTTTTTGAGCATTTGGTAGTCTTACACTTGGGTCTCCTCCTCAGAAGAAATGGCCGAGAGGCCTCTGCATCATCTCGGACTTGGGTCAAGTCTTACTTAGCTTAGGGCCAATGGGTCCCAACACAGGATTCAAAGTGGTAAAAACTGATGACTAAATAAAAACTAGGCCCCTGGGTGGCACAAATTGTTAAGCCCTGGATGACAAGCCAAAAGGTTAGTAGTTCAAACCCACCCAGTGGCATCTCCAAAGTAAGGCCTCGTAACTGATTCTGAAAGGTCACAACCTTCAAAACCCTGTGAAACAGTTCTACTTTGCACGTTTGGTGTTGCTGCGAACTGTTATCTACTCAACAGCAACTAGTAACATGCAAATAAAAACTTCATTAAAGGAGAAAAAGATGAGAAAAAGCATATAAAAACTAGAAAAAAAATACAAAATAAGAAAATGAAAAAGTGACAAAAATCAGTTTTATTTTCGGGGTTAGTCTGTGGAGGTTGGAAGAGCTCTCCTGGATCTTGTCAGTGATCCTGGCTCTGAAAGTGGCCACGTTTGGATTCTGGCCTACTGAGTTCCAGTCTCTCATTCAGAGCCCTACCAAAGGGCAATGTTAAAATGAATCAAGTGGGTAAGTTCAGCAAGATGCTGAGATATGTTATATGAAGCTCTCACCCCACCAAAGGGGGAAAAGCAACCTAGAAGGTGTTGCTACCCTGTGAGTATCCTGAAAAGAGTGAACAGTTGACATCAACACAGCAAATGCTGAATCAAGGAAAAGATGGCTTCAAAAACGTAAGGCAACTTTGTGGTCTGTTTTCTTGCCCTTGCCCCATCTCCTCCCCAACTCAGTGGTCATCTTATAGCAGCAGCACTTGCTTCTGATCCCAGGGTGGGACCCTGTTCCTGGCTCCAGTTAGAGTACAGAAAATCATTGTGTGTGTCTCTTCTAATCTTTCTGGGGGATGCCTGAAGGACTAATGCAAGGACCTTGTCTCTTTGACCTAACTTACGACCCAGGCTGCTAAGGTGGCAGGCATTTATAAGGAAAGATTGCAAGAGGAACTAACAGCCCATAGAGGGCTGAGGCTAAACAGTATGCTCAAAACATACCATAGATAGCCTAAGGCCTAAAAGCCAAAACTGGGAAGTACTTCTTTGGAAAATCAGGATATTCAAAAGCAACTGTGTGTTTGGGGAAATTTAGCAGGCTACCAATACCTAGAGCAAAATTTCTGTTCAGAAACTACCTGAGAAAGACCTACACTTCTTCTCACTCTATAAGTGTTTCAGGAGTGCCCCAGCACAGAGCCAATCTGCACAGACTGGGAGAAGTATTCATGGGTTTTGTTTTGATTTTTTGTTTCTTTCTTTTTTCTATGTATTTTTAGCTCCTCTCATTTCAAAATCACTCTAAAAACACTAGATGGGAATTTCCATTTTCCATTCCACTATAAAAGGAACTTGGATATCCCTTGCATGCTCACAATAAGAAAAACCTGAAAAGCAACAACTCTTCTTAGCTCTGTCACAGATCTGAACTCACAGAGCAATCTGCTATCCCAGAAGCTGGAGATACACATGCACTACTACAAAGAATCCCTGCTTACTGGGAACAGAGAATGCCACCACCGTTACTTCCACCTCCTGACCTAGAATCATATGTTATTAGGTGCCGATGAGTTGATTCCAACTCATAGCAGCACAATGTGACAGAGTAGAACACCGCCATAGGATTCTCTAGGCTGGAAACGTTATGGAAGCAAACAGCCAAGTATTTTCTCCTATGGAGTTGCTGGCTGGTTTTAATCAACACCCTGTTGGTTAGCAGCCATGTGCTTAACTATTATGCCACTAGGGCTCCTTACTTCAATGCTAATTGACTACTCCCTGGAAACTGAGAGATAGAAATTTCACAAGGCCTAGCCTTATGGTACCTTCACACTTCGGGGAATTTCTCATAAAGGAGACTCACTAGGTTTTCACTGTCAAACTGTAAGAAAAAGTCTCTCATAATTCCAGTTAGAAAAAAAAGTAACCAACTGCAAACACTACTGTGTTCTTGACAACGGTCTACCCTTAAGGGAAACGGTTCTACCACCCTTTCAACCAACTTAACCAACTTCCAATTTTTAGAGCCTAATAGACTTGAGGAAGGGGAAATACCAAACACTATCTAACATGCCACATAGGGGGAAAACTGCCTACCTTCAGTCCTCATCGAACATACCCAAAAAAAAAAAAAAAAAAACCCAGTGCCGTCGAGTCGATTCCGACACATAGTACCCTATAGGACAGAGTAGATCTGCCCAATAGAGATTTCAAGGAGAGCTTGGCGGATTCGAATAGCCAACGCATTAGTTAGCACCCGTAGCACTTAACCACTATGCCACGAGGAAGTCCTCATCAAGCATAGGCTTGACAAAAACGTGGAAACACACACAGACTGAAGAGACTGGGTAAACAACAGGACAAGGATCAGATATGGCACCTTTGTTAGAAATATTAGACCAGGAAATTAAAATAGCTATGATAATATGATAAGGGCTCTGGGTAAAAAGTGGGCAACATGCAACAATAAAAGGGTAGTGAAAATGAACAGACTGAAACTCAAAGAAATACTCAAAAAAATATCAGAAATGAAAAACACAGTAACACAAATGAAAAACGGCACCGATTGGCTTATCAGTAGGTTGCACATGTTTAAGCAAAGAATCAGTAAGGTTGAAGATTTGTCAGTGGAAACTTGTCAAATTGAAAAGAAAAAAGAGTGAAAGAGAGTAAGAAATGTGGGACAATCCCAAAAAGTCTAACATATGCATAGAGGGAATACCAGAAGCAGAAGAGAAAAAGGAACACAGGAAATATTTGAAGTTTTAATGGCACAGTATTATCTAAAATTGTTGCCAGACACCAAATCACAGATCGAGGAGCCCATAGAACACCAAGCAGGATAAATACCAAAACATCTAAATCTGGGAATAGGATATTGAAAGTACAGATAATTACACAAAGAGGAAAAACTTACATAAACAAGAGGAAACAAAAACACTATACCTATAAAGGAACGAGGACTAGAATTCATCAGACCTCCCCAGAAACCACGCAAGCAAGAAGAGTGTGCAGTGATAAACGTAAAGTGTGAAAGGAAAACTCTAGCTGAACACAAGCTAAACAACAGATGTTTCAGTGACCACCTATAAACAAGAATACATTCATTCCAAAAAGTCACTAAACAAATACAGTAAAATAACCTTCAAGAATTTAATTTAAAAACATTAAAAGGGAAAGGTGCATAATCTGATTTCCAGGTTACCACTTAATAATATTAAAATGTCCACTTTAAAAAAATATATCACAACGCATACAAGAAAAAGAAAATTTGTTCCATTCAAAGGAACAAAATAAACTGACAGAAAACGTTCCAGTCCACACATCAGACTTACTAGACAAAGACTTCAAAACGACTGTCTTAAATATGCCTAAAGAGCCAAAACCAAACATGGAGAAATATCTAAAGGAAATCAGGAAAAGTATGAAAGAAAACGAGGCTATTAATAAAGAGAGAGAAAGTATACAAAGAAAGCAACAAAAATTCAGCAGCTCAATAGTGCAACCACTGAAATAAAAATTTACTAGAGAATGCAAACATTTCAGGAAGAAGAAGAAACTATCAACAAATTTGAAAAAAGGGATATTGAAATTACTGAGTCTCAAGAGCAAAAAAAACTAAAAACAAGTAAACAAAGCCTATGAGATCTGCTAGACACAATCCACATGACCAGCACTGCTACCCCCAAAGGAGAAGAGGGGGAGAAAGTGACAAAAATCATACTTGAAGAAATGATAACTGAAAAGTTTCAAAATTTGATGATAGATGTGAATCTACAAAACTAAGAAACAAATTTCAAGGAAAATACACTCAAAAAAAACAAAACAATCGTATTAAAATGGAAATCTAGAACATCACTCTTTTTCCAATAGCATCTAAAAAAGAAAATACTGAGGAATAAATTGAATTTAGCAGGCAAAAGCTTATACACTGAAAACTACAAAATACTGCTGAAAGAAATTCAAGAAGACCTAAATAAACGGAAAGGAATACCGTTTTCATGCAATGGAGGACTTAATATTGTCAAAATGGCAATTCTACCGAATCCATCTACAGATTCAGTGTAAGCTCAATGAAAATTCTAAAAGCATTTCTGTACATTAACGGAAAAGCCAAACCTCAAGTTCACCTTGAATTGCTAGAGGCCCTGAATAGCCAAAATAATCTTCAAACACACGGATCAAAGTCACATGACTCACACTTCTCAACTTCAAAACAATTGCAAAGCTGCAGTAATCCAAACTGTGTGCTATTGGCATGTGAATAGACATACAGACTAACAGAATGGAATTCAAACTCTACAAATAAACCCAATCATATCTGGTCAATTCATTTTCAACAAGGACGCCAAATACATTCAACGGGA
Source organism: Elephas maximus indicus (assembly GCF_024166365.1). Taxonomy (NCBI): domain Eukaryota; kingdom Metazoa; phylum Chordata; class Mammalia; order Proboscidea; family Elephantidae; genus Elephas; species Elephas maximus. The sequence goes on from NC_064821.1 coordinate 17,101,463, forward strand.
AAAGAAGACACTCTTCAACAAATGGCACAAAGAAAACTGGATTTCCACATGCAAGAGAATGAAGCTCAACTTTTACCTCACACCAGACAAATAACTCAAAATGATCACTGAACTAACTAAAGATAACAACTAAACTCATAACATTCTTAAATAGAAGAAATAAGAGGGATTTGACACTAGGTATTTACATATGACAGAAAAAGCATAAACAACGAGATAAGAATTGGATTACGTGCAAGTTACAAATTTTGTCCATCACTGTTTAGGAAGCATTCAGTTTCTGTTTATAGGACAGAATATTTGGCAATGGATATTGGTGACAGTTGCACAACATGATTGATGTAATTGGTGTCACTGAACTGTGTACGTAAAGATGCTGAATTGTCAAATGGTTTGTTTGCATAGTTTCACAACATTAAAAAAGGTAAAAATAATCTTTAAGAAGGAAACACGTTCTAAGCGAAAAACAGACATTATCAAGAAATTAAAAAAACCTTAGGGGGTGGAGCCAAGATGGCAGAATAGACAGACGCTTCCATCGTGCCGTCTTTACAACAAAGACCCGAAAAAACAAGTCAAACGAGTATATTTGTGACAAGCTGGGAGCCCTGAGCATCAAAGGCAAGCTTAGACAACGAACTGAGGGGCAAGGGAAGGAAGAGGAAGCTCAGAAGCGGAGAGGAGTTATCGGACATGATTCGTGGGGAGTCCTCAGGCACCATTCCCGGACTGGCTGGTGCGGGGCAGCGGCAGCGGTGGACTGGTCCTAGCATTCAACCGCAGCTTCCTCAGGGAGAAGCAGCCACCCACACAGCCCACTCACACCTCTGGAACCTGAGAAGAAAGGCACACTCGGCAAAAGCTAAGTACTTGCATATATTTTGCTGCCCTCCCACCCACCCCCAACCCAGCTTCAGGGGCCAAATCCCTGGGCCTGAGATAGACCCTGGTGAGCACCTGGAGTCGTCCTCCTGGCCTTATGGAAGGAAAAAATTTGCTACTGGGGGGAAAACATAATTTGCTAACTCCATTAACTGAGGGAGGTCAGGGCAGAAGCAGCTCCTGTCCAGGCATCAACCATCCGTGGACCCTGAGCACCTTTCCCTTCTGCATGGACCTGTGTGGGCCTACTTCAGGAAAATAGGCCCTTGTTGGCAAACTCCAACAATTTCAGCAGTGCAGTGGAGAGGTGGGTATTTGACATTTGACATTGCTTTGCCTATTAAACAAGGTCCTCACCTACCCAAAATAGGGTCTTAAGGACTGGTGGCTCCACTTGGGGCACTCAGCCACATGCGACAGGGGTCCAGGGATAACTGGTACCTACCAATCCTTACAACAAAAACTTTGGGTGCCCATGGTCCCTCTGCAGAGCCCATCCACCAGCATGCTCAGGGGAACAGACACGCGTTTTCCTCAGAGACACCTGGGGGTCGGTTCTCAGCCCCCTGCCTTGTTCAGAGCATGACCCCCTGCGGCACTCAGATACCACTATATACTGCAATCACCCCTGCCCCTCTCAGACTGTAGGACAGAGCCTGTACCACACACTTGATATCAGCTACGTGGAAACCTGAGCTGAATTCAAACAAGAAAACTGAATGGACTCCTAGACTGATATATCTGATAGCAGCTCTAGCCAGCTGAGGACAGGACACCAGAGCTCCAAAGGCAAAAATAATCCACTAGCTCACTCAAGCAACCCATAGGGTTATATCAAAACAAAACAAAGCAAGCAGCTACGACACAGTAAGCAACCATAAACTAATACAATAACTGATAGATGGCTCGGAGACGACCGTCGATATCAAGTCACATAAAGAAACAGGCCATGATCACCTCAACAGGCTCTCAAAACAAAGAATCCAGGGATCTTTTAGATGAAAGTGCGTTCCTGGAATTACTACATGCAGAATACAAAAGTTTAATATACAGAACCCTTCAAGACATCAGGAAGGAAATGAGGCAATACGCAGAACAAGCCAAGGAACACACAAATAAAACAACTGAAGTAATCAGAAAGATTATACAGGAACATAATGAAAAGGTTAATAAGCTGGAAAAATCCATAGACAGACAGCAATCAGAAATTAAGAAGATTAACAATAAAATTACAGAATTAGATACCTCAATCAAAAGTCAGAGGAGCAGAAGCGAGCAAGTAGAAGCTAGAATTTCTGAACTCGAAGATAAATCACTTGGCACTAATATATTTGAAGAAAAATCAGATAAAAGAATTTTTAAAAATGAAGAAAACTTAAGAATCAATGTGGGACTCTATCAAGAGAAATGACCTACCACTGATTGGAGTACCAGAACAGGGAGGGATAACAGAAAATACAGAGAAAATTGTTGAGGATTTGTTGCCAGAAAACTTCCCTGATACTGCGAAAGATGAGAAGATATCTATCCAAGATGCTCATCGAACTCCACATAAGGTAGATCTTAAAAGAAAGTCACAATGACATATTATAATCCAGCTTGCCAAAACCAAAGATAAAGAGACAAGTATAAGAGCAGCGAGGGATAAAAGAAAAGTCACCTACAAGGGAGAGCCAATAAGAATAAGCTCGGACCTCACAGCATAAACCATGCAGGCAAGAAGGCAATGGGATCACATATTTAAAAAATTGAAGAAAAAAAATTACCTGCCAAGAATCATATATCCATCAAAACTGTCTCTTAAATATGAAAGTCAAATTAACATATTTCCAGATAAACACAACTTGAGAGAATTCATAAAAACCGAAAGTACACTGAACAGCAAACCAGAAAGTTGCCGGTTTAACTCCACAGAGATGACTTGAAAGAAAGGCCTGCCGTCTAGTTCTGAAACACCTTGAAGCTGAAGAAAATCAGAACTAGTCCACAAGAGCCAAAGTATGACCTTGAGATTGTCCCACCTGAATTTACAGACCATCTCAAGAATAGATTCACTGATTGAACACTAATGACCGAAGACCAGATGCATTGTGGAATGACATCAAGGACATCGTACATGAAGAAAGGGAGAGCGCATTAAAAAGACAGGAAAAAAAGGGCAAAAATGGATGACTCTGAAGCTTGCTCTTGAAAGCTGAGTAGCTAAGGTGAAAGGAAGAAATGATGAAGTAAAAGAACTGAACAGAAGATTTGAACAGCGTCCTGAGAAGACAAAGTAAAGTATTACAATAAAATGTCCAAAGACCTGGAGACGGAAAACCAAACAGTAGAACACGCTTGGCATTTCTCAAGCTCAAAGAACTGACGAAAAATTAAAGCATCGAGTGGCAATATTGAAGGATTCTATGGGAATATGCTAAATGATGCCGGAAGCATCAAAAGAAGATGGAAGGAATACAGAGTCACTGTACCAAAAAGAACAGAACGATGTTCAACCATTTCAGGTGGAAGCATATCATCAGGAAAAAATGGCACTGAAGGAAGAGGTCTAAGCTGCACTGAAAGCACTGGCAAAAAACGAGGCACCAAGAACTGACGGACTACCAATTGAGATGTTTCAATAAACGGATGCAGTGCTGGAAGCCCTCACTCGTCTACAACAAGAAATCTGGAAAACAGCTAGCTGGCCAGCCAGCTCGAAGAGACCCTTACTTGTAGCCATCCAAAGAAAGGTAATCCAACAGAATGCAGAGATTATCAAAAAAACATCATTAATATCACAGACGAGTAAAATTCTGCTGAAGATCACTTCAGTGCAATTAATTTTATGTGAGGTCTTGCTAGCCATGGTCTTGTAGCTCCACCCAGGTGACTGAGCAGGAATGTGTGATAAGGTAGTTGTGGCCTATTGAGGTGACTGGTCAGTTTTTCCTTAAAAGAGAGCCAATTCCAGAGCAGAGAGGATCCTACCACCACCAAGGAAGAACAGCCATGAGCAGACAGCGTGTTCTTTGTATCCAGGATTCCCGTGCTGAGAAACTCCTGGAGCCAGGAGACAGACAGAGAGCAAGCTCTAACCCTGAAGACGGTGAGAAGTGATGGCAAGAGAGAGCTGGAAGCAGGAGATCGCACAGTGGCCTCCCCGGCCCATAAAGAAAGAAAGCTGATTATCTTTGGGCAGAGACTGAGGGTCAGGGAGAGGCATGCCTGTGAGCACAGCTGCGGAAAGGCTACCCACCCAGATGGAAGAACTGTATCCAGAGTGTTCTTGAGCCGGAACTATAACTGTTACTTCCCTACTAACCTCAAAATTGGGAGCATGGTCTCTGAGGTCTGTGTGGCCATTGCAATGAACTATCGAACCCAGCAGACAGTGCTATGGAATGTACGGTTGGTGTCAGAATTGGTAAAGAGGGCAGGCAGAGGAGGCATGTCTGACTCCTGCCTCATAGGAATCAGCTGATCTTGATTCTCCTTCCCCTCGTTAAGTTGGTGGAGGTCAGAAACAGCTCCCACGCCACTTTTACAATCATTCAAAAAAGTGGCTGCAGCAGTACATCGATGGGGAACTGCTAGAAATTCAAGTCAGATTCAGAAGAGGATGTAGAACAAAGGATACCATTGCTGATGTTACATGGATCCTGGCTGAAAGCAGAGAATGACAGAAACACGTTTACCTGTGTTTTATTGACTATGCAAAGGCATTCAACTGTGTGGATCATAACAAATCATGGATAACACCATGAAGAATGGGAATTCCAGAATACTTAATTGTGCTCCTGAGGAACCTGTAAATAGACCTAGAGGCAGTCGTTCAAACACAACAAGGAGATACTGCTGGTTTAAAGCCAAGAAAGGTGTGTGTCAGGATTGTATCATTTCACTATACTTATTTAATCTGTATGCTGAGAAAATAATCCAAGAAGCTGGACAATATGATGAAGAACACAGCATCAGGATTAGAGGAAGGCTTATTGTCATGGATTAAATTATGTCCCCCCAAAAATGTGTATATCAACTTGGTTAGGTCATGATTCCCAGTATTCTATGGTTCTCCTCCATTTTGTGATTGTAATTTTATGTCGAGAGGATTAGGGTGGGATTGTAACACCACCCTCACTCAGGTCACCTCCCTGATCCAAGGTAAAGGGAGTCTCCCTGGGATGTAGCCTGCACCACATTTTCTCTCTTAAGAGATGAAAGGAAAGGGAAGTTTGCAGAAAGTTCGGGACCTCATAACACCAAGAAAGCAGCACCAGGAGCAGAGCGCTTCCTTTGGACATGGGATCCCTGCACCTGAGAAGCTCCCCCGACCAGGGAACATTGAGGACAAAGACCTTCCTCCAGAGCCCACAAAGAGAAAAAGCCTTCCCCTGGAGCTGAAGCCCTGAATGTGGACTTGTAACCTACTAGACTGGGAGAAAATTAATTTCTCTTTGTTAAAGCCATCCACTTGTGATATTTCTGTTAAAGCAGCACTAGATGACTAAGACACTCGTTAACAACCTGTGATATGCAAATGATACACCCTTGCTTGCTGAGAGTGAAGAAGACTTGAAGCACTTACAGATGAAGATCAAAGATTACAGCCTTCAGTATGGATCACACCTCAACATAAAGAAAACAAAATCCCTTACAACGGGACTAATTAGAAAATTATGATAAATGGAGAAAATATTGAAGTTATGAAGAATTTCATTTTACTTGGATCCACAATTAACGCCCACAGAAGCAGCAGTCAAGAAACCAAAGGACGCACTGCCTTGAGTAAATCTGCGGCAAAAGACCTCTTTAAAGTGTTAAAAGCACAGATGTCACCTTAAGTACTAAGGTGTGCCTGACCCAAGACATGGTGTTTCCAGTCACCAGATATTCATGTGAAAACTAGACAATGAATAGGGAAGACCAAAGGAGAACTGATGACTTTGAATTTGGGGGTTGGCCACGATTATTCAATGCTCTTGGACTGGCAGAAGAACGAGTAAATCTGTCTTGGTAGAAGTACAGCCAGAATGCTCATTACAAGAAAGGTGGCAAGACTTCATCTCACATACTTTGGTAATGTAATCAGATGAGACCACTCCCTGAAGTAGGACATCATCCTTGGTATGGAAGAGGGTCACGGAAAAAGAGGAACCACCTCAGTGAGATGGATTGACACAGTGGCTGCAAATATGGGCTCTGGGATAACAACAATCATGAGGTTGGCAAAGGACTGGGTGCAGGACTTTTCCGCTGTTCATACCGTCACTATGATTCAGAACCCACTCAGTGGCACCTAACAAAAACAACAAATTTTGATGTCGAGCATGGCTCTTTGAAAGTGACTTTTAAGGAAGACCTATCTGGTCATGTGTGCAGGGGGCTCAAATATGTCTTTGAAAATACCTTCCACTGTACTGTCTTTCCTGCTCAAAAAGACCATTCGGGAGTGTCCATGCACAGCGGCCGCTTGTTCTCAGATTGCAATGAGCGTATTGAGTAACATGTTTTCATTTCCCGGTTTACACTAGGGAAAGTATTCAGTCTTTCATCATTAAGTAGAAACGCAGACATAGGGTATGTGGATATACAAATTCAAAACCAACCAAACCTGTTGCTGTCGATTCTGACGCATAGGGACTCTAGAGGACAGAGTAGACCTGAACCGTAGGGTTTCCAAAGATCAGTTGTTGGATTCGAACTGCCAAAAGCAGTGGAGCTCTTAACTGCTTCGGCACCATGGGCCCATATGCAAACCAACCTTGAGAAAAACAAAATTCTTTCAAAATTTGGTACACTGCTGCAGTAATGAAGGAAATGTTGTATTGATTTAAGGATAATCAAGTAGATCAAGGAATGAAACCGAGTCCAGAATTTGGCCCACATTAACTTTGCTGTTCTTATGTGCATTAGAGTCGATTCTGCTCAAAATGACCTTCCACATACAACACAAGGAAGCACTGCCAAGTCCCCTGTGACAACCTCACAATTTTTGCTATGTTTGAGCCCAGTGTTGAACCCCTGTGTCAATAATTCTCGTGGAGGGTCCTTACTTTTCTCAGTGACTCTCTACCTAACCAAGCATGATGTACTTCTCCAAGGACTGGTCCCTCTTGATACCTTGTCCTAACTACATGAGACAAGTTGACACCACTCCGCCCAGCAGAACCACACCCAGGCCAGCCTCTGCGGTCGGTCCTGACTTGGCTGCCAGGGAAAAAAGCTGTGGGAGGAGAAAGGGACTTGAGAGGTTGTAGTCACCTGCTTCCCAAGCCTAAGGATTCCCGCTGACCCCTCAGCAAAGCTCAGGGTGCGAGGCTGTGAGGAGCCTGCCTGTCCCGAAGGCCTCCAGCTCCTGTGAACTAGGGGTAGGGTGGCCAAAACCTCTAAGGTCACTGGAAAGGTCAGGATTGAAAGGCAGGGTCACGAGCTGGGGAGGTGGAGATGAAACGCGACAGGGAGTCCAAGCGGCGCATGCCCAACAGCCATGGACGGTCCGGCTCAGGGCCGGCAGGAAGGGCTAGAGCCAAGACTGGAACGACGGCCGCCGAGCACCTGCTGCCAGTACTTCATGCACTTCCGCTTCCGGAGCAAGTCACGAGGCAGGCTCATCTCCTCCTGAGAAGCCACCTAAGTGTGTCCTGGAGGGAGGGGCCACGGAGGCCGAAGGGGATGGGGTGGGGCGGGGCACAGTGGGCGGGGCCGAAGGGTGGGCAAGGAAAAGAGCAGTGACTCCTGGGGCCACGGTCACAGCACCTTAGGTGCCTCTGGGAGGAGGCAAGGGAATTGAAATGGGAGGATCTGGGAACAAGAGCTCTCTGCCCATTTTTAAATTGGGTTGTTTGTCCTTTTTGTTGGTGACTGTCATGAGCTGTTTAGATATTATACATATTTTGGATATTGAACCCTTATTTCCCAGATAGTTTCCAAAATTTTCTTCCATTCTGTAGGTTTTCACTTTCTTGATCATGCTCTTTGATGCACAAACGGTTTTCATTTTGTTGAATTCCAACGGACCTATATTTTCTTTTGTTGCTCACATTTTGGTGTCACATCTAAGAATCTTCCTGAGAATCAGCCATTGAAAACCCGCCAGAACACAGTTGTACTCCAACACACTTAGGGTTGCCATGGTCTGAATACCCTGGATGGCAACTGGTTTTTCTCTAGGCTCTTTCTACTGCCTGTGTTTTCTATCTCCCTCTACAGGTGACTTTCTGTAGCTTACCACAATTCCAGGGGGCCTAGTAGGAGCACATTAGTCTTATAGCCAAAAAAGCTGTGAATTCTCTGCCTTGTTTTCAGTACCTGGGTCAACAGATAGGTCATGGGTTCAGCCCATCATTGTGCACATATTAATGTGAGACTAGCCTCTGGATATTGCTAATAGAGGTCAGTGGTTAAGGAACTAGGGTCACATGTGAGGTTTCAGGAAAAGGCCAGCCAGGAGAGGGCAGTTATGGACTTTCTACTAAAATTAGGTTACCACAGCAAGCTAAACACAATTAGACTGATCATCTTGTGCAGTGCTCTGGCTAACATCATAGGCAAACTTGGGCTGATTAAAAAAAAAAAAATTTTTTTTTTTTTTTTAGCAACCATATATTCTTCATTGTGAAAAAATCTGTAGTTTAGCCATCAAATTAGATCCTGGACCATGTGAAACTCAACATGGAATACTTTCAAGCGGGCCTAAGTATTTCAAGGATAGGCATCAACTCTATTATACATTTGATCCTTTTCTGTACCTGTTTATTGTTTTCAGTGGGACACCACCTGCCCTGTCATCTCCACCCTAGGAGAGATTTTTCTAGCACACCCATTTATAGAACTTTAGTAGCCTTGGAGGTAGCATGCCAATAAATTTTGCCCAAGTTGACTCTGCTTCTCAGATTCTCATGGTTAGCTCTGTCTCCTATACAGTGGGATATCTATATTTTTTAAGAATTCCCCAGGAGAGTAACATCAGGCATCACATTTCCAACAAATATTTCTGTATTAATGGATTTCGTAGGCCTAGCACACACTGGATGCAGGCAGTTGTCAATTTGGATACAATCTCCCATTTGAAGAGTGCTTAAATAGCTCCATGGGATTAAATCCATTTTCCATAAGAAATTTCTTTGCTATAACCCCCCAGCAGCCATGACTGACTACTGTGGGCACGGCCAGAATTACATACAAATATTGAATGTTATCAAAAAAAAAAAAAAAACCTTGTGTTTTGACAGTATGAGAAGATTAGATTAGGGAAGAACTTCCAAGCTAGTTGTAGCTCCTGATTTTTTGAGAGATGCTTTGGTCCACCTAATTTATACCACATACATTGTCTTCCTTGCATACACTGATTAGTGAACACTGCCCTTGATCACTTAGTTAGTGGGATTCATTTTTGCCTCAATAAAAGGGCTTGTACTGGTGGGGGAGAGAGAGCATTATAATTAGTAGGAAAATAGGCCAATACTTCTAAAGGCAGACATTGTTGACAGGATTTACATTGTGAAAAATATATAGTGCAGCTTAAGAGAGAGCAAGAGCTTGCCAAAGTGATGCGGGGGCATTTCAAATATTGAGTTCCAATCACTTAAGGCTGTCCAGAGTCATTTTCCCAATTTATTCTCCAGCTGAATCAATGGACTGCCATTATCAATTTCTACATCATTCCCAATACCTCCTCCTTTTCCTTCTAGCCACTTATACTCATGTAGAAAATGTGAGGCTGAGCTGGCAAACGAAGACATATATTTCTGCAAATAAAACTGAATAAATCTCAGTGGCCCCCTGCCATCCCTGGCTGCTGACAGAGGGAGAGGCTAAGCTCACAATCTGAGGCAAACTCGGCTGGTCAGCAATCTCTTGCAGCTTCTCCGCATGCAAGGAGCTTAGTTTTGACACTCCCTGGAGGAAACCGGTTCCCTCTGGGATCCACCGCTGCTGCTGATGGTGTGGGATGAGGAGGAAGCCTCGCAGACACACTGGGAAGATGTTCTAAACTGCAGCACGTCACTGTTGCTCACCCTGGAGCACACTTCACAGCCCTGGTTGGGCTGCACCGAGTCTGTCCTGGATTCGTGTTGCAGGTAGGACTGGGCTAGGGAGACTGAGGTACAAGCAGATGCCATGGAGGCACCTGATGCTGAATCAGAGAGACTATCCAAAGCATTGTGGATGTTGCTGGCCAAGGCTGGTCTTCACTGAAGGTGTGGAATTGCCACTTTCCTGCTTGCTGGTGAAGACGTTGCTGTTCACACAGGGCACAGGAGTGGTCTTCTTTGTCTCCAGGATGGATACAGAGCTGACAGGTGTGTTGTTGTGCTGCTCTTCTTCTGCCCTGACTCCTGGTCCTCCTCAGGCCACTTATTTTTTGGCATAATAGCATGAGGAATCTTAGGTAGGCCTCATGGACTAAATTATATCCCCCCCAAAATGTGTGTATCACTTTAGCTGGGTCATGATTCCCTGTATCCTGTGATCGTCCTCCATTCTGGGATTGTAATATTCTGGTAAAGAGGATTAGGATGGGATGGTAACGCCACCCATACCCAGGTCAAATCCCTGATCCAGTGTAAAAGCAGTTACTCTGGGGTGTGGTCTGTACCACCTCTTATGTCTCAAGAGATAAAAAGGAAAGGGAAGCAAGCAGAGAGTTGGGGACCTCACACCCCTAATAAAGCAGCAACAGGAGCAAAGTGCATCCTTTGGACCCGGTGATCCTGCACCTGAGATGCTCCTCTATCAGGGGAAAATTGATGAGAAGACCGACAGAGAAAGAAAGCCTTCCCCTGGAGCTGACACCCTGAATTTGGACTTTCAGCCTACTATATTGTGAAGAAATTAATTTCTCTTTGTTAAAGCCATCCACTTGTGGTATTTCTATTACAAGAGCACTAGATGACTAAGAGAGTCGGAATGACAGGCTCGCTCTACCTCCTCTGCTTGGGTTAGCACAAGAGGGTACACTGTACACCATGGGATGAAGATCCACTGCAGGCTGCTATGGCCCTCTGTCTCAGGTGTTTTATGACCCAGGAGCAGATAGGTGACTATCACAACACTGTACTTTGGCATCATCAATAAGCACTGAATCTCTTGCCATGTGTCACACATCACCTCAACCCACTGGGGGTCACTGAAATCTGGGAGTGGCTCCACATAAAGCTTTTGTTCTTCATGACCCACCATCATCCACAGATGTGTCAGAATTGCCTCTGAAGTACCTCTCTCATTGGGGTCATGAATGAAAATTTTGCTCAACAGGTGTTCATACTGCATAGACATATGGAAGGGAAAGTCCCTTCACTACCTCCTGCCATTGCATCATAAAGGTATTTCCAACAAAAGGCAAAGATCCACCTACCAACAAATACAAGATGACTCCCAGGCTCAACACATCCACTGGGGGGTCTGTCATGCTTTTCTCCTTGAAAAGTTCAAGGGCAGAATAAAGGAAGGGAGACTGCCACAGAAGGTATACAGCTTGTTGCCCAGGCTGAATTCATTTCCAAGATCAAGACCTGAAAGTTTGCTGTTCATTTTCTTATCCAATAGTAGGTTTCCTGTTTTCAGGTCCCTCTGAACCATACGCTTGTTATGACAGTCCTACACCGCTGACACTATCTGGCAGAATTTGGTGGCTTGAGCCCCTTTTTCCCTCATCCTGCCATGAGCCCTTGCATGATGAAACACCTCCCCTCCACTCACTTATTCCATCACTATGTTGAGTGTGTTCTCATTCTTGATGACTTCAAGCAATTTCACAGAAAACACTCCCACAGCTCCATGAAAGTATTTCCACCAAAAGGCAGGGATCCACTCACCAACAAATACAAGATGACTCCTAGGCTCCACACATCCACTGGGAAGTCCATCGTACTCTTCTCCCTGGAAGAGTTCTAGGGCAGAATAAAGAAAAGGTATAATTGAAAGCCTTCATAATTTTTACCTCTCAGGATAGTCCATGAATGCTGGAGGAGGTTGCAGGGTCTCCCTAATGATCTTACCTTATTCCCAGTGAGGATAGGTTTGGCCAGCTTCACCTTGGTGAAGGTACCTTTGCAGAGGTATTCAGGCATTTGGTAGTCTCACACATGGGTCCGGTCCTCAGAAGAAATGGCCAAGAGGTCCCTGCACCATCTTGGACTTGGGTCAAGTCGTACGTAGCTTAGGGCCAATGGGTCCAAACACAGGATTCAAAGTGGTAAAAACTGATGATTAAAAAAAAAACTAGGTGACTCAAATTGTTAAGCCATGAAAGATTAGCCAAAATGTTAGTAGTTCAAACGTACCTACTGGCATCTCCAAAGTAAGTCCTCGTAACTGCTTCTGAAAGGTCACAACGTTGAAAACCCTTTTGGGGTTGCTCCAAGTTGTTATCTACTCAACAGCAACTAGTAACATGCAAATAAAAACGGAATTAAAGGAGAAAAAAACATATACAAACTAGAAAAAAATAAATACAAATAAAGAAAATGAAAAAGTGACAAAAATCACTTTTATCTTGGGGGTTAGTCTGTGGAGGTTGGATGAGCTCTGCTGGGTCTTCTCAGTGATCCTGGCTGTGAAGGTGGGAATGTTTGGATTCTGATCTGCTGAGTTCCAGTCTCTCATTCAGAGCCCTATCAAAGGGCAAAGTGAAAATGAATCAAGTGGGAAAGTTCAGAAAGACGGTGAGATAGGCTATATGACGCTCTTATCCCACCAAAGGAGGGAAGAAAAACCTAGAAAGTATTACTACCCTGTGAATATCTTGAAAACAGTCAACAGTTGACAACACAGCAAATGCTGAATCAGGGAAAAGATGACTTCAAAAAGGTAAAGAATCTTTGTGGTCTCTTTGCTTGCCCTTGCCCCATCTCCTCCCCGACTCAGTGGTCATCTTATAGCAGCAGCACTTGCTTCTAATCCCAGGGTGGGACCCTGTTCCTGGCTCCAGTGCTGTCGAGTCGATTCCGACACATAGTGCCCTATAGGACAGAGTGGAACTGCCCCATAGTGTTTCCAAGGAGCACCTGGTGGATTTGAACTGCCGACCCATTAGTTAGCACCCGTAGCACTTAACCACTACACCACCAGGGTTTCCTCATCAAGCATAGGCTTGACAAAAACGTGGACACACACACAGACTGAAGAGACTGGGTAAACAACAGGACAAGGCTCAGATATGGCACCCATGTTCGAATTATTGGACCAGGAAATTAAAATAGCTATTGTATGATAATATGATAAGGGCTCTGGGTAAAAAGTGGACAACACGCAACAATAAAATGGTAATGAAAGTGAACAGACTGAAACTCTAAGAAATATTCAAAAAAATATGAGAAATGAAAAACACAGTAACAGAAATGAAAAATGGCACTGACTGGCTTATTAGTAGGTTGCACACGTTCAAGGAAAGAATCAGTAAGGTTGAACATTTGTCAGTGGAAACTTGTCAAATTGAAACGAAAAAAGAGTGAAAGAGAATAAGAAAGGGGGGACAATTGCAAAAGGTCTAACATATGCGTAGAGGGAATACCCTTCTTCTCTCCTGAGGATACGTATGACCTACATGCTGGGGCATCATCAAGCAATCAAGGGAATGAGTCAAGAACAGAAAGCTCAAAATCAATATTCTGGGCCTTATCCAGATCGTTTCTCCTACACCATTTTGTAAATCTCCCTTCTTGCTTGAGTATGATTTTTTTTTTCCTTTTTGTCCTTGTCACTCTCACCTGTACAAGTCCTGATATTTCTACTTGTGACGCAAGGTCCCCTGTCTTTATCTAAGTCCTAAATCATGCCATTCTTCTGTGCTATTTTACTAGTCATTTAGTGAACCCATTCACCACTTTGTTTTCATAGCTCCTTTAGAGCCTAAATATTAAATGGTGAAATTATCAGTTGCCCTATCCTTGGTGATTCACACCCATACCCCACATGTTTTCATTCAACCCAAGTGCTCATGCTCAAGAATAATTCAGAAAACTTAACTCAAGACAAATTTCTGAGTTACAGCTTTCTTAACCCACACCATAGATACCTGTTCCTCAAGATCAAAGTTAAAGCAGCCCGTGATATCCTTGGCTTAATTTCTTCCTTCTTCTCCCAATTTCTATCCATACTGGATACCATGGTCCATGAACTCAATCAATTCCTTGGAATAGCCCCAAATTCCTTATCTTTCGTCATATCTGCCTTATAAAACTTCAAACCTGGAAGATTCCAGTTATATGCCATGCCATGGTTACTGCTGGTCTTACGATAACCACTGAAGAAAAAGCACACAACATAATATTTTGGTACCACCATAAACAAAAGTGGAGGGTCATCAAAAAAGAGGAAGACCCTCAACGAGACACATTGACACAGTGCCTGCAACAACGGGTTCAAGAATAATGATTGTGAGGATGGAGCAGGACTGGGCAGTGTTCCCTTCTGCTGTACATAGTGTCACTAGGAGTTGGAACCGATTCAAGGGCACTTAACAACAACAACATAAGCACAAAATCATCCGCATCAACTGGGAGCCTATTTATGACGTTCGGAAATTTTACTTTCACTTTGTTTGTTGGCGTATTTATTTGAGAGACTAAATGAACAAATGGACAATGGCCAGACCATATAAAAACAGAACTCTGACCTACAATCTGCTCATCCAGCCTAGGATGTCAAGCCACTATCTGCAGCTATCAGTCCAGGAAGCCAAACAACAATCCCTGTAACAATCGGGCCAAAATGGCCAGAGCTTGATGAGTAATTTACAGCTACCTTAATTTTGGTCCCTGCTTCCAACTTGGAACCCATCAGAGAAAGCCAAATGTACCCTCCTAAACAATCAATATAAAATGCACTGCTTGTAGTTAGCCTACTTCCAGTTTCCCCATGCCAACAACTCTCAGACAGGGCATACCTGAACCCTTTCCTTGTTTCCACTTTATAGCTTTCCTACTTTCCTGTCTGCCTTTGAGACTCTGCCAGACTAAAGGGATGCTGTCTGACTCTCTTGCTATATATAGCAAGCTCTGAATACATAGACTTTGTTTGTTATTACGTGGGTAGTTTTTATTTGTTTGTTTTATTTTGTTGCTTGTTTTGTTTTTTGGTCTATTTCCACAACTTCTTGATTTTCTCCCAAAGCCTGTTGCAAAATTTCTCCATTCTTCTCATACACACAAAATTTCCCTTAACTTGCCTGATATTTCACTGAGAAATTGTAAACTACTAGGTTTAAATTTTACTGTCTAGTTGCCAAATCTGCAAATATCTCTGATAGGCTTCCATTGTTTCCAAATTTCCTCTAATTATATTCAAACAGATTTCTTTTATCCTCCAAAGGTAGTCTGGGCCTCAGCCCTTTTTCCTTCTTAGTAACCTTATGCCCCCAATATTCCCAGGTAGCACCTGTATCTTTGATCTCTCTTTTTCTACTGAATCCTTCCTTCAACATTTATATACATTCAAATCTCTCCCAACTACACAAAATTCTCTCACCTAGCCTTCTTGGGACCCTCCTAAATCACTGCTGTTCCTACTCCTTCCTTTTAGCTGTGAACCACTGACAAAGGGTCATCTATATCATATGTCTCTGTCCACTCACCTCCAACCAACTCCTCAGACCACTCCAAACTTTCTTCTGCCTTCACCATTCTATGACCCCATTGTTACTAGATCCAATGGGAGCTTTTCATTCTTTATCTGGCATGAGCTTTAGGTGGAAAACTTTGAAGTATGTATATTTGGAACAACTTCGATGTCGGAATCTTCTTTCACTGCTGTAAATCTTATAAAATCTACTTACAGAGCAGGTATATCTGATAAGTCAGCTAACAAACTGAGATATGCTGTAAGTGGAAAGGACAAACTGAATTTCTGGAAGTCAGCACAGACACACACGCACAAATATAAAGTATCTCATTACTAATTTTTATGTTGATTGCATGTACAAATGGTAATAGTTTTGGACACAATGTGTTAAATAAAATATACTATTAAAATTAGTTTCACCTTTTTTAAACTTTCTTTTAGTGTGATTACTAGAAAATTTAAACTTTCAGAATGTACAGTGCAAAATACCACTATTAGGCAGCCCTGGTCCAAGACACTTGTTGAAGAGAAAAATTAATAGCAGACATTCTACTTTGATTTTAAGGTTTTCTTACCCACAAAACCAAATATTCACTATAAAGAAATTCCTGACCAAAATTAATCCTGCCAGCGGCTTTCTTTCACCCAGAGTTGCAAATCTTTTCTTTCTTTTGGGAAGCTAGGCTTACTAAATTTGAATTTCAAAAGATATGGCTGAATGGAGGGGCAGAGACCATCTTGTGACCTGATATCAACTGGTCTCAGTAAAAAAGGACAGGTTTCTATCAATCATGTTAAGATTAACCAGTAATTGTTCTATATTTCTCCCTCCTCTTCTCTCTTTATAATCTTCATTGTACCTAGCTTCTTCAAGCCATTTTCTTTGTCTGGAATCAAAACAGTCTCCCATATCCCTGTATGCATGCAGTGGAGCCCAGGTGGTGCAACAGTTAAGTGCTTGAATGCTAACCCAAAGGTTGGTGCTTCAAACCCCCCAGTGACTCTGCAGGAGAAAGGTGTGGCAGTCTGCTTCCACAAAGATTGCAGCATTGGAAACCCCTGTCCTTTAGAGTCACTAAAGGACAACTCAAGGGTCTACTCAACAGCTATGGGTGGTGGGTGGATATGCATATAGAATAACTGCTCAGAATAAGTCTTATGTTCAAATTTTAAGTTTTGATTATTTTTAACACATGAATGAAAACTAAGCCCATAGAAAGTGGTCAGGGGAAAAAATTCCCAAGGAAAGATGTCTTCCTCCCTACTCCCACATCAAGACACAGCAACCATTCACACAACATACACAAACACACAAATACATACAAACATTCATAAACACACCAACACACACACAAATACACATGCTACAAAACCAATCAAACATCATCTCAGATTTCCATTACTATATCTCAAATGCCATGAAGTTGCAGTCCTATATAGTTCTAACTGGATGATCTTAAGAGAGAAGCCAGGTATTGAGATAATTTGCTGGTCTGAGAATGGAAACCCTGGTGGTATAGTGGTTAAGAGCTATGGCTGCTAACCAAAAGGTCGGCAGTTCGAATCCACCAGATGCTCCTTGGAAACTCTATGGGGCAGTTCTACTCTGTCCTATAGGGTTGCTATGAGTTGAAATTGACTTGATGGCAATGGTTTCTTTTGTTTGTTAGGGAAGAGCCAAAACCAGAGACAAAGAATCAAAACCAGGTGGCTCTGAGCATGCCCTGAGGACATCAGAAGGTCTTCAGTTTCCTGTCCAGGCGAAGTGGCTCCTTTCCACCACTGACGATACCACCTGGGAGATCAAATTAAAGATGAATCTGATTCAGACAAGGGAGCTTGGAAAGTGGGTCTCCCATACGCACAAGAGGAAGAGAGGACTCCCGAATGCTGCCAGGCGCCAGTGGGATCCCCCAGAAGGGATCAGTCCCTCTGTCCTATGAAACTTCTTCTTTATCCCACACTACTATTTCCCCTCAACCTTATCCCCTGCCGCCACACCTAGTCCAGAGAGGCGTTCGTGGCTGGTCAACTTCAGCTTGGACCTCCGTGCTCTGGGGTCTTTATCCAGCTCTGCACTTCGACCTCTGCCTTCCTCACCATTCAGGGCCCCAATCCTCCTACAGGGGCCATCACAGACCTCCTAGCAGGGCCCCAAAATGCCTCTTCCAGAGGTCAATGACCCCCAGTGGCACCCTCTCCACATCGCTGATTGTCCAAGTGCTTAGTCTGTGAACACTCTACAACCAAGAAACAGAAACACACCATTCAAAAATTACGGGCAATGGCTCCTTCGTGGATGTGTCCCATGATCTTCATTACCCTGGACATTGGGCAATCTGTGATGTTACAGATGCTCCAGGAATAGGAGAACTACCAGCAATTCAGACAAAATGTTCCTGTACTCACATGGCACATGCTCTTTCTTGCAAATTCTCATCCTTATCCAACTACATGTGTCTAACCACACTCAGCCAACTCCCTACAGCGTCCAAATGAGGGTTCTGCTCCTAGCACTAGTTCACCTGAAATTATGTTATTGTTGTCGTTGTTAGGTGCCATTGAGTTGGTCCTAACTTATAGAAACCCTATAGGACAGAGTAGTACTGCCCCATAGGGTTTCCAAGTAGCAGCCTGTGATTTTCAACTGCCAACCTTTTGGTTAGCAGCTGAACTCTTAACCGTTACACCACCAGGGCTCTATAATTAGAGAGTTTTTTGTTTTTAAGTTGTGAATAACTGTCTAGTGATTGATGAATTATTTAGAAAAAATAACGTTAAATCCTCACTCCATAATCGCCAATATATTTTCAATATTATATGTGGAACAAGTGACCATGGTAGCTATCAGAAGAAAACATAGAAAAATGTACAGATAATACAAATTAAAATACAGATATAATGTAAGAAAGGAGAAGCTCTTTCTGAATATGCAGTTTGTGTTAAAAATAAGAGAGAAAAAGATGGATAATTAGACCAAAAATGGAAAAACTCTGAATAAGAAAAGGTGCCCTGCAGAAAACTAAAAGGCAAAAAAAATCTATTTGACTGATAAAAATTTTTACATTTAATATATACATTCCGAATTATAAATCATAAAAAGATTAATCTACCACCTGTCTGTCAGCTTGTCATACCGTGATGGCTTGCAAGTTGCTGTGATGCTGGAAGCTATGCCACTGGTATTTCGAATGCCAGCAGGATCACCCATGGTGGCCAGGTTCAGCAGAGCTTCCAGACGAAGACAGACTAGGAAGAAGGACCTGTCGGCCTACTTCTGAAAAAATTGGCCAGTGAAAACCTTACGAATAGCAGCAGAACACAGTCTGATTTGGTGCTGGAAAATGAGCCCCTCAGGTTGGAACGCGCTCAAATTGCAATTGGGGAAGAGCTACTCCCTCAAAGTAAATTTGACCTTAATGACATGGAAGGAGTAAAGTTTTCAGGACTTCCATTTGCTGATGTGGCATGACTCAAAATGAGAAGAAACGGCTGCAAAAATCCGTTAATAATCAGAACGTCGAATGTAAAAGTATAAATCCAGGAAAATTAGAAATCATCAAAAATGAAATGGAGTGCATGAAGATCAATATCCTAGGCATCTGAAAGCCCAAATGGACTGCTACTGGCCACACTGAATCAGACAAAATCATACATTCTACTATGCCAGGAATGACAAATTGAAGAGAAATGGTGTTGCATTCATCATCAAAAAGAACATTCAAGATCTATGCTGAAGTACAAAGCTGTCAGTGATGTAACAATATGCATAAGCTACAAGCAAGGTTAGTAAGTACAACCATTATTCAAATTTATAAACCAACCACTAAAGCCAAAGATGAAGAAATTGAAGGTTTTTACCAACATTTGCAGTATGAAATTTATTAAACATGCAATCAAGATGCACTGGTAATTACTGGTGATTGGAATGCAAAAGTTGGAAAAAAGAAGGACCTGTAGTCGGAAAACATGGTCTTGATGATAGAAATGATAATGGAGATTGCATGATAGAATTTTACAAAACCAACAAAATATTCACTGCAAATACCTTTTTCAACAACAGAAACAGTGACTATATATGTGGACCTCACCAGATGGAAAACACAGGAATGGAATCGACTGCATCTATAGAAAGACAGATGGAAAAGCTCAATATTATCAGTAAGAACAAGGCCAGTGGCTGAATGCAGAACAGACCACCAACTGCTCATAAGCAAATTTAAGTTGAAGCTGAAGAAAATTAAAATAAGTCCACAAGAACCAAAATATGGCCTTGAGTATACTCTACCTGAATTTGGAGGCCATCTCAAGAACAGATTTGACACATTGAACACTAACGACTGAAGACCAGACAAATTATGAAACGGCATCAAGGACACCATATATGAAGACAACAACAGGTCATTAAAAAGACAGGAAAGAAAGAAAATACCAAAATGGATGTCAGAAGAGACTCTGAAACTTGCTATTGAACATAGAGCTACTAAAACAAAAGGAAGAAATGACGCAGTAACAGAGCTAAACAGAAGATTTCAAAGGGTGGTTCTAGAAGACAAAGTAAAGTATTATGATGAACTGTGCAGACCTGGAGTTAGAAAAGCAAAAGGGAAGAACACACTTGCCATTACTCAAGCTGAAAGAACTGAAGAAAAATTTCAAGCCTTGAGCTGCAATTCTGAAGGATTCTACAGGCAAAATATTGAATGACACAGAAAGCACCAAAAAAAAGAGGGAAGGATTACACAGAGTCACTGTATCAAAAAAAATTGGTCAATGTTCAATCACTTCAGGAGGTAGCATATGACCAAGTATTGATGTTATTAAAGGAAGAAGTCCAAGCAACATCGGAGGCATTGGTGAAAAACTAGAACATTGACAGAATTCCATTCGAGATGTTTCAACAAATGGATGCAGTGCTGGAAGTGCTCACTCATCTATGACAAGAAATTTCGAAGACAGCTTACCTGGCTAACAAAATGGAAGAGAACCATATTTCTGCCCATTCCAAAAAAAGGTGATACAACAGAATGCGGAAATTATTGAACAGTATCATTAATATCACACAGAGGTAAAATTTTGTTGAAGTTCGTTCAAAAACAGTTGCAGCAGTATATTGATAGGAAACTGCCAGAAATTCAAGCCAGATTCAGAAGAGGGTGTGGAAGGGTGGATGTCAGATGGATCTCTGAAAGCAGAGAATACCAGAATGATATTTACCTGTGTTTTATTGACTATGCAAAGGTATTCAACTATGTGAATCCTAACAAGCTATGGATAACATTGCGAAGAATGGGAACTCCAGAACAGTTAATTATGCTCAGTTGGAGCCCGTGCATATATCAAGAGGCAGTCATCAGAAAAGAACGAAGGGATACTGCGTGGCTTAAAATCAGGAAAGGTTGGCATCAGAGTTGTATTCTTTCACCATAGTTATTCATATCTGTATGCTGAGGAAATAATCTGAGAAACTGGACTATATAAAGAAGAACATGACATCAGGATTGGTTGAAGACTCATTAAAAATCTACAATATGACCCAACCTTGCTTGCTGAAAGTGAAGAGAACTTGAAACACTTACTGATGAAGACCAAAGACTACAGTCTTCAGTATGGATTATACCTCAACATAAAGAAAACAAAAATCCTCACTACTGGACCAATAAGCAACATCATGATAAACAGAGAAAGGACTGAAGTTGTCAAGGACTTCATTTTACTTGGATTCACAATCAATGCCCGTGGAAGCAGCAATCAAAAAATTAAATGATGCATTGCATTGGGCAAATCTGCTGCAAAAGACCTCTTTAAAACATTGAAAAGCAAAGATGTCACTTTAAGGACTAGTGTGCACCTGATCCAAGCCATAGCATTTTCAATAGCTCCATATGCATGGGAAAGCCGGGCATGAATAAGGACGAATGAAGAAGAATTGATACTTTTAAATTATGTTGTTGGTGAAGAACATTGAATATGCTCTGGACTGCCGGAAGAACAAACAAATCTGTCTTGGAAGAAATACAGCCAGAGTGCTCCTTGGAAGCGAGGATGGTGAGGCTACACACTTCAGACATGTTATCGGGAGAGACGAGTCCCTGGAGAAGGACATCATGCTCGGTTAGGTAGTTGTTGTTGTTGTTAGGTGCCTTGGAGTCGGTTCCAACTCATAGACCCTACATACAACAGAAGGAAACACCGTCTGGTTCTGTACCACCCTCACAATTGTTGTTATGCTTGAGCCCAAAATAAGAAAAATAGAAGCCAAATAAAATCATCCAAAACAACTCCACCCTTCTTCAGACATTGAGGAAAGAAAGAAAAGGTGCAGCCCAAGGGAGCCACCCAGAGTATGGGCTTCTCCCACAGGGTAGCTGTCCAACAGCGCCAACCCCAAGTGGGATTGGCAATCCCAGTAGTGTTCTGTGGGGGATTGGTGGAGGCAGGAAGAGTATCTGCTTATAAATATGGCTTGAATATAAATAGGGCTTGAATACATTTCTATCTGAAGCGAAGGGATGTGAGGAGGCCAGAAGCCAGAGTGGACATTCCCTTCCGTCGTCTCCCTTCCTCACCATCCCATTGTTGCTCATTGTGTCAATCTATATCACTGAGGGTCTTTTCTGACCCTCTACTTTACCAAGTATGATGTCCTTCTCCAGGGACTGATCCCTCCTGATAACACATCCAAAGTATGTGAGACGTAATTTCACCATGCTTGCTTCTAAGGTACATTCTGGTTGTACTTCTTCTAAAACAGATTTTTTCATTCTTTTGGCAGTCAATAGTATATTCAATATCTTTTCCAACACCACAATTGAAAGGCACCAATTCTTCTTTGATCCTCCTTATTCATCATCCAGATTTCATATGCATGGGACATGACTGAAAATATCATTACTTAGGTCAGGCACACCTTAGTCTTCACGGTGACATCTTTGCTTTTCAACACTTTAAAGAGGTCTTTTGCAGCAGATTTGCCCAATGCAATGCATCTTTTGATTTCCTGACTGCCGTTTCCATGGGTGTTGATTGTGGATCCAAGTAAAACGAAATCCTTGACAACTTCAATCTTTTCTCTGTTTATCATGATATTGCTTATTGGTCCATTGTGAGGATTTTTGTGAAGAGAACTTGAAGCACTTACTGACGAAGATCAAAGACTACAGTCTTCAGTATGGATTATACCTCAACATAAAGAAAACAAAAATCCTCACTACTGGACCAATAAGCAACATCATGATAAACAGAGAAAGGACTGAAGTTGTCAAGAACTTCATTTTACTTGGATTCACAATCAATGCCCATGGAAGCAGCAGTCAAGAAATCAAAAGATTCATTGCATTGGGAAAATCAGTTGCAAAGGAACCCTTTAAAGTGTTGAAAAGCAAGGATGTTACCTTGAAGTATAAGGTGCGCCTAACCCAAGCCACAGTATTTTCAATCACATTATATGCATGTGAAAGCTGGACAGTGAATACGAAAGATCGAAGAAGAACTGACATCTTTGAATTGTGATGTTTGAAAAGAATATTGAATATACCTAGGACTGTCAAAAGAACAAACAAATCTGTCTTGGAAGAAGTACAACCAGAATGCCCCTTAGAAGGAAGGATGGTGAGACTGCATCTTAAATACTTTGGACATGTTGTCAGGAGGGATCAGTCCCTTGAGAAGGACTTCATGCTTGGTAAAGTAGATGGTCAGCGAAAAAGAGGATGACCCTCAATGAGATGATTGACACAACGGCTGCAACAATGGGCTCAAGCATAACAATGATTGTGAGCATGGTGCAGGAATGGACAGTGTTTCCTTCTGTGGTACATAGGGTCACTGTGAGTTGGAACGGACTCGACAGTACTTAACAACAATTGTCAACAACGACCCCTGCACTACTGAGTCCTACGGACACTTCTTTTTAACCTATTACATAAATTAATCAAGCAAGGAAACAAACACTGTGATCTCTCAGCTCTGGGCTGAGCTGGATTGGCTCTTGGGTAACCTCAGTAAATGCTGTCAAGGTCCATTCTCTCTGACCCTTTTCTGCATCAGCCTCTGGGCTCTTGGACTCAACGTTTCCAAAGAGCAAACTTCCAGTGGGAGACGTATGGGCTCTTAAGCATCCTGTATTCAGACTTCCACTTAATCCTACTTTTCACCCATCTGTTCTACTACAGGATACCTGAATCCTCCAGTTCAGAGCTTCTGAGCAATTTGCAGCATGAATCGCCTTGCTTATACTGTTGCTACTGTAGCTTAAGTTTTAGCTTTGTCATGCTTGCTAAAATGCTCCTACTCACGCGTCTACATTCATGCCTCCTTGACACTTCTATTTATTCTTGTGATTACATACTTTGGACATGTTGTCAGGAGGGATCAGTCCCTGGAGAAGGACATTATGCTTGGTAAAGTAGAGAGAGAGTCAGCGAAAAAGAGGATGACCCTCAATGAGATGGATTGACACAGTGGCCGCAACAATGGGCTCAAGCGTAACGAGTGTGAGCATGGTGCATGACCAGACATTCCTTTTGTTCACTATCACTGAAGTGGACTTATGGAAAAGTGGAGGCAAATGTTTATGTTCATTTTTTGATGATTATAAGGAATCATCTAATAAAATTCTTAGATGCATTTTTACACACTTTAAGTTTAATCCCATGTCCTACTGTCTTAGAGCAAAATAACTGTTTTATGTGTATGTGCGTGTGTATGCAGATAAGAGGGCATCAGTATTAGACTCAGGTTGACTGAGCTGTAATTTTATGCTATTAATATATTTAATCACAATTGGTTCTTTTTTACTACTTTTCATCACATATTTTATAAGTAGCTTAAGTTTTAAAATCTCCTTTTTTCTTTTACAGATTGATATTAAATCTATGCCAAAAGAAGTTCCTTTCCAGGAATGACTAGAAACTGCCTTGCCTGGAACATAAAAATAATTTTTCAAAATATAGCAGGACCTCTTTGTTATTACACATGCTGATGGCCCACCTACCCACATTAGGAAAATCTAAAGAAAAAAATTAATAATATAAAATCAATCATAACTCCCCGTATGTGGACCCCAGAACCCAGGTGCTTGGTATAACTAAAATGGCTGGCCCAGATCTAAATTTAACTCCATTTTGAATTAAACTGCGTCTTGGCCTAAAATTCTCTGCTTCTGCTGCCCTAAAAAGACAGTTCAGCTTCTTGTAAAAGTTTAACTGTTTGCAACACAGAAAGGAGCAAGGGTAAGGCTTTAGCTTCTATTAGGAATTGTTTCTTAAAAGATGTTTGCTAAGGATGTTTACGCAGCTTGGTCTAAGAAGAATGTCTCAGTCAACATGTTCCAGGAGGTTTGTGAATAGAACTGATAATGTAATAAAGTTTGTAGATTAATGATCTCCCTTGTAATTTCTTGCCATTTATCTCCTCTCTGCCTGAAAGCACGTAGCCCTTTGTTTTTCTCCACCCAGTGAAAACCTCACCATCCTTCTGCAACTTGGAACACTACAACATCCTGCCTTGTGCTAGTGTGTTTCCCAGATTCACAAATCTCTCTCTCTACCTCACAATAAAATGCTTTGCTTTCACTTCCAACAGAATGTAAAAACCGATGCTTCGCTACGACAACTCTCACAGATAGAACATTATAAAAATTATCTACAATAATTTCATTTTTATGACCCTGTTTCTTTTTGCTATTAGTTTAAAAGTATTCTCATGGAGTCCAGAAATAAACTCTTACGTCTATGGCTAATTGATTTTCAATAAAAGTGTCAGTTCTATGGGATGGGAAAAGGATAGTCTCTTCTACAAATGGTCCTTAGACAACTCTATCTCGGTATGCAGAAAAAAATTAAGCTGGACGTGTTAAAAAAAAGAAAAAAAAATTTTTTTTGCACCTATTCCTTGTACTATATACAAATAAGAACTCAAAATTCATCAGTGAGGTAAATATAAGAGCTAAAACATAAAACATGTAAAAGAAAATACAAGGTGAACCTTCGGGACCCTGTTTTTGGTCATAGTTTCTTAGATATGACACCAAAAGATGAGCAATAAAAGAAAAAAATAGTTAAGTTGGACTTCAACAAAATGAAAAACATTTGCGCATCAGAGAACATCATCAAGAAAATGAACAGCATTATCAAGAAAGTTAAAAGACGACCCACAGAAATGGGAGAAAATATTTTGAAACCCTATGTGGGATAATGCATGTGAAAGCTGGACAATGAAAAAGGAAGACCGAAGAAGAGTTGACGTCTTTGAATTGTGGTGCTGGCAAAGAATACTGAATATACCATGGACTGCCAAAAGAATGAACAAATCTGTCTTAGAAGAAGTACAACCAGAAAGCTCCTTAGAAGCAAGGATGGCCAGACTGCGTCTTACATACCTTGGACACGTTGTCAGGAGGGATCAGTCCCTGGAGAAGGACATCATGCTTGGCAGAGTACAGGCTCAGCGGAAAAGAGGAAGACCCTCAACGAGGTGGATTGACACAGTGGCCACAACAATGAGCTCAAGCATAACGATTATAAGGATGGCGGAGGACCGGGCAGTGTTTCATTCTGTTGTGCATAGGGTCGCTATGAGTCGGAACTGACTCGACGGCACCTAACAACAACAATGTGGGATAAGGGTTCAATACCCAAAATACATAAAATATCTAAAGAACTCCTGAAACTCACCAACAAAAAAGACAAACAACCCAGTTAAAACCCGAGCAGAAAGCTCTGGTTCCAAGATCCTCCCACTTTGAATCACTCCTCTCCTCCCACGCCCACTAAACCTGCTGTCACCTGCCCCTCCCGCGGGCCCCGCCTCTTCCGTGGACCCCGCCCCTCCCACGGGCCCTGCCCGCCGAGCCCCGCCCGCTCCCAGCGGCCCCCGCGGCCCCATCCCCACCAGTACCACCCTGAAGGGCAGGCAGAGCAGCAACACGGCGGCTCCGGCGCAGGTCCAGCGGCCCTGGAGGAGGAGGTAGGTCTGCCCTGGGACCGGGGAGTCGTCTGGGAAACGCGCGGAGGGCGAGGTGCTGGGCCTCTTCTCCGCCTACCCGGCACCGGCACCGGCGCCCGCGCTGCCCGACATCCCGCTCCGCGCCCACGCCGCCTGGCCACCACCTTCTCCAAGAGCTCTTCCCCGGGGTCGGGACCCCGCCTCAGCTGGAAGAACTGCAGTGACTTGACGCGGACAGGGCCCCTGCGCTCCTTGCTCTTTCACCCCTGGCCCTTCCCGTGACCCTGGAGGTCTTGGCTGCTCCACACTCCCTTCACGGGGGCGGGCCCTTCACAGCTCCATACCCCAGTCTTTGCTGAAGGGTCAGCAGGAATCCCTTTGGCTTGGGAAAGGGGTGACTACAGACATTCTGTGCCCCTTTCTCCTCCCTCTGCTTTTGTCCTGGCAGCTAAGTCAGGACCTCAAAGCTGGACTGGGTGGGGTTCTGCTGAGAGAATCCACTTCAAATCATCTGCATGCCCTGTGCTCAGAGGAGGGAGTATGAAACCCTTCAGGAACCACCAGCAGCAGGGAGGTTGATGGAATGGTGAAATGGGGAGGATGTCAGAGGAGTAGTTGTTGTTGTTAGGCACCCTCAATTTGGTTCATAACTACCATATGTACAACAGAAACGAAACAAACACTACCCGGTCTTGCACTATCCTCACAGTCATTGCTATGTTTGAGCACATTGTTGCAGCCCCCGTGTCAGTCTATCTCATCCAGGGTCTTCTGCTTTTTTGCTGACCCTCTACTTTACCAAGCATGATGTCCTTCTCCAGGGACTGGTGCCTCCTGATAACGTGTTCAAATTATGAGACAGGAAGTCACCATCCTTGCTTCTAAGGAGCATTCTGGCTGTACTTGATACAAGACACATGTGTTCGTTCTGGCAAGTCCACAGTATATTCAGTATTCTTCCCCACCATAACTGAAAGTCATCTTCGGTTTTTCTTATTTGCTGTCCAGCTTTTGTATGCATATGGAGCAATTGAAAATACCATGCCTTGAGTCAGGCACACCTTGGTCCTTAAAGTAACATTTTGCTTTTTAACACTTTAAAGAAGTCTTTTGCAGCAGATTTGCCCAAGGTAATATGTCATTTGATTTCTTGACTGATGCTTCCATGGGCATTGATTGTGGATCCAAGTAAAATGAAATCCTTGACAACTTCAGTCTTTTCTCTGTTTATCATGATGTTGCTTATTGGTCAAGTTGTGAGGATTTTTGTTTTCTTTGTGTTGAAGTGCAATCCATACTGAAGGCTGTCCTCTTTAATCTTCATCAGTTATGTGCTTGAAGTCCAGTTCACCTTCAGCAAGCAAGGTTGTGTCACCTACATATCACAGGTTTTTAATGAGTCCTCCCTCCTCCAGTCTTGATGCCACATTCTTCTTCATACAGTACAGCTTCCCGAATTATTTGCTTAGCATACAGATTGAATAAACATGTTGAAAGGATACAACCCTGATGCAGCTTTTAAATTTTAAATTTAGGTCTATGACCCAACACAAATCAATTTTTGTATGTATACGTGTGAATGTAGGGAGGCAAGGTTTGTTTGTTTGTTTATTTATTTATTTATTCATTCATTCATTCATTCATTCTGTGTGGATATTGTTACTCTAGCACTATTTCTTTGATTTAATTCCTTTGGAAACTTTGTGGGAATTTACGTGGCTGTGTTAATGTGCCTCCGTGCATCTGTCAGTTTGTCATACTGTGGTGACATGTGTGGTGCTAGAAGCTATTCTAACAGTATTTCAAATACCAGTAGAGTCACCCATAGGGGACAGGTTTCAGTGCTGCTTCCAGAGTAAGACAGGCTAAGAAGAAGGACCTGGTGGCCTACTTCTGAAAAACTTGGCCAGTGAAAAACGTAAGAATAGCAGTGAACATTGTCTGATATAGTGACAGAAGATGAGACCCTTAGGTTGAAGGCACTCAAAATACAACTGAGGAAGAGCTGCCTCCTCAAGTAGAGCTGATCTTAATGACATGGATGGAGTCAAGCTTTTGGAACCTTCATCTGCTGATGTGGCACGACTCAAAGTAAGAAGAAACAGCTTCAAACATCCATTAATAATCAAAGGGGAATGTACGAAGTATGAATCTAGGAAACTTGGAAGTTGTCAAAAAAGGAGTGTATAAAGATCGATATCCTAGGCATTTTTTTTTTTTTTCTAGTGCAGGGTTGTATTCTTTCACCATACCTATTCAATCTGTATAATGAGCAAATAATCCGAGAAGCTGGACTATATGAAGAAGAACGGGGCATGGGGACTGGAGGAAGATTCATTAACAACCTGCATTATGTAGATGACACAACCCTGCTTGCTGAATGTGAAGAGGACTTGAAGCACTTACTAATGAAGATCAAAGACCACAGCCTTCAGCATGGATTACACTTCAACATAAAGAAAACAAAATCCTCAGAACTGGACCAATGAGCAACATCATCATAAACAGAGAAAAGATTGAAGTTTCAAGGATTTCATTTTACTTGGATCCACAGTCAACAGCCATGGAAGCAGCAGTCAAGAAATCAAAAGATGCATTGCATTGGGCAAATCTGATGCAAAGGACCTCTTCAAAGTGTTGAAGAGCAAAGATGTCACCCTGAAGACTAAGGTGCGCCTGACCCAAGCCATGGTATTTTAAAATCACATCATATGCATATGAAAGCTGGACCATGAATAAGGAAGACCAAAGAAGAGTTGACCATATATGGATGGTTCTTTAAAGAACACAGTGCAAACATTTTTTACTAGTTAAGCTCAACTATTTTTTTGTTTTAAAGATGACTTCAGGAGATCATTTCAGGTTAAAGTTTAAAGATTACCTCAGGGCAATGGTTTTAGGGAGGTCATCCAGGCTCAATAGTTTGGATTCCATAAGAGTTTCATATTCTGTTGCATATTTCCTCACTTTTGATCAGGATTCTTCTATACAGTCTTTGATCAAAATGTTCAATAATGGTAGCCAGGTACCATCCAGTTCTGGTCTAGTGGCAAAGGAGGCATTTGTTCACAGTCTTTAGCCTTAAGCCCCTGTTTTCATTCCATCTAGGGGTATTGTTGCTTGTGAAAGCTGAACGGTGAATAAAGAAGACCAAAGAAGAATTGATGCATTTCAATTATGGTGTTGGCAAAGAATACTGAATATACCGTGAACTGCCAGAAGAACAAACACATCTGTCTTGGAAAAAGTACAGCCAGAATGATCCTTAGAAGCAAGGATGGAAAGACTTCATCTCACATAGTTTGGACATGTTATCAGGAGGGACCAGTCCCTGGAGAAAGACATCATGCTTGGCAAAGTAGAGGGTCAGCGAAAAGAAGGAAGACCCTCAGTGCGACGGATTGACACGGTGGTTGCAACAATGGGCTCAAGCATAACAACAGTTGTGAGCATGGCACAGGACTGGGCATTGTTTCCTTCTGTTGTACATAGGGTGGCTATGAGTTGGAAGTGACTTGACAGCACCTGACAACAATAGAGCTGTTGTGCAGAGAATTTGTTCATACCATCAATCCAGCTTCTATCCCATAGCGTTTGAAAGTAGTGACTTGTGTGGACTTAGGCAGTCTTATTGGTTCCCATTTGGCATGTCCAATCAATATGGGCAGAAAGACGGAATTACATACTTTCTCTTTTCCAATACTAGATAGGGGAAGTGTTCCCCAGTCAGACACAATATCCATCCCCATAATATGTTCAGGTAAAGGAGACAACCACTTTCCATAAAGGCTGTTCAAGCATTCCAATTTATCATCCAAACGTTCTTTATCCCATTACCCGTTCCATTTCTATATCCTTCCAATCTGCCTGTACTCACTCTTAGGATACAGCCAACAGGCTTTTGGTTTTTGTTGTTGTTGAGAATATACACAGGAAAACATATACCAGCCATTTCTACATGTATACGTCAGTGACACTGATTACATTTTGAGTTGTGCAACCATTCTCATGTTCCTTTTTTGATTTGTTCCTCCCCAATTAATATAAACTGCTTCTTAAGGTTCCTATCAAATCTTTGGAGTTGCTGTTTTCCCTGTGTGGTTCCATAGAGATAATTCCTTAAAAAAGCATATTGCTGAAAAAAAAAAAAAAAAAAACCCAGCACCTGGGCAGATATTTATTAGTTAAGCTAAACTGTTGCTTGGTTTTAGGAAGACTTCAGGGGTTATTTTTGCTTTAGGTATTAAAGATATCTCTGGACAGTAGTTTCAGGGGTTCGTCCAGCACTCTTGGCTCCAGAAAGTCTGGAGTCCATGAAAATCTCAAATTCTGTTCTGCATTTTTCCCTTTTTGATCAGGATTCTTCTACAGGATCCTTGATCAAAATGTTCAGTAAGGTAGCTAGACAGCATCCAGTTCTTCTGGTCTCATGGCAAAGAAAGCAGTTTTTCATGGAGGCAATTAACCACACATTGCATATCCCCCTCCTCTTCCTAACTCTCTTCTTTTGTTGTTCCAGCCCCATAGAGACCAATTTTGGTGCCATGGCTAGATGCTTGCAAGTTTTTAAGACCCCAGGCGTTACACAACTAACTAGGAGGTAGCACAGAAACATTAAACACGTTAGTAGACCAGTTAACTGGGATGTCCCATGAAATGGTGACCCTTAACCTTCAAACCAAGGAACCAAATCCCATAAGGTTTTTGGTTGTGCTTAAGCAGGGTCAGCAATTACCCTTTATTTCTTGTTGTTGTAAATATATTTGTTACACATTGAATAATGTCCCCCCAGTATATGTGTTGTACATCCTAACCTCTATGCCTGTGGTTATAATCCCATTTGTGAAGGGACTGTCTTTGTTATGTTAATGAGGCAGGATTAGTGTAGGGTGTCTTTTGAGCCAATCTCTTTGAGATGTAAAAGAGATTAAACAAGCAAACAAGGAAGCAGAGATGGGGGAAGAGATCTCCCAGAGCAGAAGCTCAAAGACACAAGGACCTTCCAGTAGAGCCTATATAAGAAGAAAGCCTTCCCCTAGAGCCAGCATCCAGAATTCAGCCTCCTAATCTGTAAGAAAATAAATTTGTTTGTTAAAGCTATGCATTTGCGATATTCCTGTTACAGCAGCAAGAGATACTAAGACATTATCACACACACAACTTTTGCCAGTTCAACTTTTTATAGGTGTATAACTTACTGACATCAGTTACAATAATATGCTGTGTAACTCTAGCCTTAATTCAGTTTTCCATCACCCTTAACCACCCTTTCTTCCTCCTCCCTACTGCCCCTCCCAGTGCCGTCGAGTTGATTCTGACTCATAGCGACCCTATAGGACAGAGTAGAACTGCCCCATAGAGTTTCTGCCCCTAGTAACCACTAAAAGACTTTGGTTTCTACACATTTGCCTTTTCTTGTTTTTTTTGAAGTGAGCTTGTACAATGTCTGTCCTTCTGTGATTGACTAATTTCACTCAGCATAATGTCTTCAAACTCCATCATCAAGTTTTGATTTTGCAATGGTAGGGAGAAGAAATTTTCCCCAGTCAGACATGCATTCCCCAATAGACATCATTTCCACTCCCATAATACATTCAAGTAAAAGGAATTTAATCACGTCCCATAAAGCCTGTTCATCCAAACTTCCACCTTAATGGTCTCGGATATTGTATCCTCCCTATCTAACTGTAGCTCCCATTAAGATTCACCAACGAATTTTGGAAGCAGTGCATGGAGCTCCTGTCTCAAGGAGTTCAGAAGGTCTACTGGTCATTTTGCCCACTCATGTTCATATGACCTTGAGTCTCCAGCCAAGGCTTGGACCAAGAACATCAGACCTTCTCAAAGATCCTTATCCTGATTAGATTCTGCACCACTGACCCTGGCAGTTGTAGGTCAGGCTTCTCATTCTCACCTTTGTCTTGCAGGGTTGTCAATTCCTCTAAATGAGGGTCAACAAAATAGATTTATCTAGGGATCTTCAGTATTGGATTACTAGCAGGTCTCCTGTCAGTCCACCCAGCTTCAGAGTGTGCTTTCATATTTTTTTTTTAACCCCATCAGTGTTTGTTTTAGTCCTCAATTTCTTAATAACCTATTGAAGTTCTCCACCCTGCTGAATAGAATCCCTTGACTCCTCCCTTTCCCTTTCCCCTCTGTTGTTCCAGTTCTAAACTTCTTTGCTATCTTCAGCATAAGTCTTTCTTTTGGAAATGGCTCTGATGCTAGTGGCTATACCTTGGTCTTCCATAATGCAAGCTTGACCCAGTGTCAGGATCCTTTCTGAAACTTGCTTTTTCTCTCATTTTAAATTCTCCTTTGATAGGATTATTAGGATAGCGGCTGTAGCTCAGACCGCACAGAATCCAAGCTTGGTCCAATGTCAGGATCTGCCCCAACACTTTCTTTTCCTTTTTTTTTTGTAAATTAAAAATGTATTCTTTTTTAATATTATACGATATATCTAATTTTCCATTTTAATCAGTTTTAAGTGAACTATTCAGTGGCATTAAATAGATTCAATGTTGTAGAAGCATTACCACTTATTGTTGGCAAAATTTTTTTATCACCCAAATTAGAAACTCTGTACTCATTCAGAATAACTTCCCCTTATTCTTTTCCCCAGTACTGGTATCCTGTAATCTATTTTCTGTCTCTATGAATTGGCCTATTCTAGTTTGTGGGTTTAGATACTTCATATACGCTTACTTTACTTGCTATGTTTTCAGAATCTATCAATATTATGGATCAGAATTTCATACCTTTTTTGGCTGAATAATACGCCATTGTATGTATATACCACATTTTGTGTACCCATTCATCTGTTAATGGACACTTGAGTTTATACCTTTTGGCTATTGTGAATAATGAATATTGGTTTACAAGTTACTCTTGAGTTGCTGTTTTCAATTCCTTTGGTATATACACATAGGAGTAGAAGCGGTGGGTCTCGTGATAATTGTTTCCGTTTCTGATTAAGCACCAGTGTGTTTTCCATAGCAGCTGCACCATTTTACATTTCCCCCAGCAATGTACGAGTGTTCAAACTTAGCTACATTCTCCACACTTATTTTTCATTTTTGAAAATGATTGTTATATCCAGCCTATTAGGTATGAAGTAGTATCTCATTTTGGTTTTGATTTGCATTTTGCTAAGGACTAATGATGTTTATCACCATGTCTTACGATTCTTGGTTATTTGTATACCTTCTTTAGAGAAATATCTATTCAAGTCCTTTGCTCATTTTTAAATTGGTGGTTGGTCTTCTTGTTCTTGAGTTTTCAGAATTCTTTACATATTCAGGATCTTATATCCTTATGAGTTATATGACTTGCAAATATTTTCTCCTATTTTATAAAAAAATTTTATAGGTTGTGTTTTTATGATTTCTTGATGTCTTTTTTTTTCTTTCTTTCTTTTAAAACAACTTTCTTTAACCTTTTTGTTTGTAAAAATATACAGAACAAATCATTTGTCAATTCAGCATCTTCACACATACAATTCATTGATACCAATTACATCAATCATATTGTGCAACTGTCACCAGTATCTACTGCCAAATTTTCTATCACCATAAACAGAAACTTAGTGCTTCCTAAACAATGATGGACAAAATTTGTAATTTCAATGTGATCCAATTTTTCAGTTTTTTATTTTGTTGTTTAAATTTTTGTGTCACATGTAAATACATATTGCCAAATCCTTATAGTTTCTTCTAAGAATGTTATGACATTAGCTGTCATATTTCGTTCATGAATCACTTTGTGTTATTTTTGGATGGTGGGAAGAACAAGTCAAACTTCATTCTCTTCCATGTGGAATTCCAGTTATCTTTGTACCATTCGTTAAAGAGATTCTTTTTCCCACCACTGAATGGATCTGGCATCCTTACTGAAAATGAATTGACCTGACCATATATGAATGGGTTTATTTGTAGAGTGTCCATTCCATTCAGTTGTTCTATATGTCTATTCATATGCCAATATCACACACTTTGATTACTGCAGCTTTGCAGGTGTTTTGCAATTGGGTAGTATGACTTCGATCCCTGTGTTTGAAGATGATTTTGGCTATTCAGGATCCCTAGCAATTCAAGATGAGCTTAAGTTGTGGCTTTTCAATTTCTATAAAAATGGCTTTTGGAATTTTCATTGGGATTACACTGAATCTGTAGATTAATTTAGTAGGATTGTCATTTTGAGAATATTAAGTCTTCCATTCCATAAACACGGTCTTTCCATTTATTTAGGTCTTCTTGAATTTGTTTCAGCAATATTTTGTAGTTTTGCCTCCTAAGTTAAATTTAGTCTTAAG
Source organism: Elephas maximus indicus (assembly GCF_024166365.1). Classification (NCBI taxonomy): domain Eukaryota; kingdom Metazoa; phylum Chordata; class Mammalia; order Proboscidea; family Elephantidae; genus Elephas; species Elephas maximus. The sequence continues at coordinate 17,136,150 of NC_064821.1, forward strand.
GATTCCCTTTTTTAGATGCTATGGGAAAAAGAATGTTTCTTTTTTGATTGTTGTGTGTGCTTGAGTTTATTTTCCTTGAAATTTGTTTAGCTTCTTACATTTGTAGATTTACATCTATAATCAAATTTTGGAACTTTTCAGTCCTTATTTCTTCAAGTATGATTTTTGTCACTTTCTCTCCCTTTTCTCCTTCTGGGGTACCAGTACTGGTCATCTTGATTGTGTCTAGCAGGTCTCATAGGCTTTGTTTACTTTTCTTCTTTTTTCATTTTGCTCTTGAGACTCAGCAGTTTTAACTGCCCTTTTTTCAACTTTGCTGATTGTTTCTCCTGCCTGCTGAAATCTTTGCATCCTCTAGTGAGTTTTTATTTCAGTGTCTGTATTTTTGAGCTCCTGAATTTTTGTTTGGTTTCTTTTTATACTTTCTCTTGATTAATATTCTCATTTTCTTTCATACATTGCTTTCCATATTTCCTTTATTTATTTCGCCATGTTTTCCTTTGGTTCTATAGGCATATTTAAGACAGTTTTTTCGAAGTCTTTCTCTAGTAAGTCTGATGTGTGGACTTGAACATTTTGTCAATTTATTTTGTTCCTTAGAATAGAACAAATTTTGTTTTTCTCGTATGTGTTATGGTTTTTTTTTTTTTTACCTGGACATTTTAATATATAAAGTGGCATTTTCCGTTCCCGGTAAGCGATAATTCTTTGTAGTAGTCTATCTGTATCTCCAACATCTGGGGCAGCAGTTTGCTCTGTAAGCTCAGTTCTCTGGTAGATTTAAGAACTGTTGTTGCTTTTCAGCTTTTCTCTTGTTTTGAAGCTGCAAGAGACATCCAAGCTGATCTTATAGTAGAATGGAAGCTGGAAATCTCCAACTAGTGTTTTTACAGTGATTTTATTAAATGCCAGGAGCTAAAAAATACACAGAAAATACAAACAAATCAAAATAAAACCCACATCCACCTCTCCCAATCTGTGCAGACTGACTCTATGCTGGGGCACTCCTTCAACACTTAAAGAGTGAGGTGAAAGCATAGGTCTGTCTCAGGTTGTTTCTGCATATAACTTTTGCTCTAGATGTGTGTAGCCTGTTAAATTTTCCCAAACACATAGTTGCTTTTGAATTCCTGATTTTCCAAAGAAATACTTCCCCGTTTTGGATTCCAGGCCTTAGGCAATCTACTGTATGTTTTGACCGTAACATTTAGCTGCAGCCATCTATGGGTTGTTAGTTCCTCTTGCCATCCTTCTTTACAAATGCCTGCCACCCTACCAGCCTGACTTGTAAGTTAGGTAAAACAGAGACAAAGTCCTTGCACCAGTACGTCAGGTATCCTCCGGAAAGATTAGAACAGACATACACAATAATCTTCTGTACTCCAACTGGGGCCAGGAACCAGGGTCCCACGCTGGAATCACAAGCAACTGCTGCTGCTGCTATAAGACCACCGCTTAGCTGGGGAGGGAATGGGACAAGGGCAAGTAAAGATGCCACAAAGATTTCTTACCTTTCTGAAGTCATCTTTTCCTTGATTCAGCATTTGCTGGGTTGATGCAAACTGGTGCTGTTTTCCAAGCTTCTCACAAGGCAGTAACAGTTTCTAGGTTTTTTTTTTCTATGATGGGACAAGAGCTTGAAACAGTCTGTCTCACCACCTTACTGAACTTTCCCACTTGATGCATTTTAACTTTGTCCTTTGATAGGGCTCTGAATGAGAGACGGGAACTCAGCAGACCAGAATCCAAACGTGCCCACCTTCACAGCTAGGATCACTGACAAGACCCAGCAGAGCTCATCCAACCTCCACAGACTATCCCCCAAAGTAAAAATCATTTGTTTTTGTCACTTTGTCATTTCTTTTTCTTTTCTTTTTTTTTCTGGTACTTATTTTTTCGAGTTTATATATTCTTAGTCTCATTTAATTTTTTATTTGCTTGTTGCTAGTTGCTGTTGAGTAGATCACAACTCACAGCAATCCCAATGTGCAAAGTAGAACTGTTCTATAGGGTTTTCAACGTTGTGACCTTTTAGAAGCAGCAACCAGGCCTTACTTTTGAGATGTCACTGGGCGGGCCTGAACTGCTAACCTTTCAGCTAGTAGTCCAGGGCTTAATGATTTGTGCCACCCAGGGACCTAGTTTTTAATTTAGTCATGGTTTTTACCACTTGAAATCCTGTCCTGGGACTAGTTGACCCTAAGCTTAGCAAGACTTAACCCAAGTCCAAGATGATGCAAGGCCCTCTCAGCCTTCTCTTCTGAGGAGGAGACCCATGTGGGAGGCTACCAGATCCTCAAAACCCTCTGTAAGGCTACCCTCACCAAGGTGAAATTGGCTAGGCCCATCCTCACTGAGGATAAGGTAGTGGTAAGGTCATTAGGAAGATCCAGGAAACTCCTCCAGCATTCACAGATGATCCCAAGAGGTAAAAATTATGAAGGCTTTCAATCATGCCTTCCCTTCCTTTATTCTGCCCTAGAACTCTTCCAGTGAAAAACTACGACGAATCCCCAATTGGATGTGTGGAGCCTGGAAGTCATCTTGTATTTGTTGGTAAGTGGATCCCTGCCTTTTGGTGGAAACAACCTTCATGGAGCTGTGAGAGTGTGTACTGTAAAATTGTTTGAAGTCATCAGGAATGAGAATACACTCTATATAGTGATGGAGTATGTGTGTGCAGGGGAGGTGTTCCATTACACAATAGCTCCTGGCAGGATGAGGGAAAAAGAGGCTCAAGCCATCAAATTCCACCAGATAGTATCAGCAGTGCAGTAGTGTCATGACAGTGGTATGGTTTAGAAAAAAAAAAAAAAAGGTGGTTTAGAGAGACCTGAAAAGAGAAAACCTGCTATTGGATAAGGAAATGAACAGCAAGCTTGCAGACTTTCATTTTGGAAATGAATTCATCCTGGTCAATGAGCTGTAGATCTTCTGTGGCAATCTACCTTCCTTTATTCTGCCCTAGAACTCTTCCAGGGAGAAAAGTATGACGGACCTCCAGTGGATGTGTGGAGCCTGGGAGTCATCTTGTATTTGGTGGTGAGTGGATCCCTGCCTTTTGGTAGAAATGCCTTCAGGTATGTTTGTGCAACGTGAACATCCGCTGAACAAAATTTTCATTCATGACCCCAGCAAGAAAGGCACATTAGAGGAGATTGTGAGACATCCATGGGTGATGGTGGGCCATGAAGATTAAAAATAAATGCTGTACATGGAGCCACTCCCAGATTACAGTGACCCCCAGCGGATTAAGGTGATGGTCCACATGTATTACACATGGGAAGAAATTGAATACTCATTGCTGATCCCAAAGTACAGTGATGTGATGGCCACCTATCTGCTCCTGGGTCACAAAACATCTGAGACAGAGGGCATACCAGCACTCTGGGACATCAGCCTTCAGTTGATCTTCAACCCATGAGGTACAGTGTACCCTCAGTGCTAACCCAAGCAGAGGAGTTACAACAAGCCTGCCATTCCCACCTGTGATTCCTCCTGCAATTATGCCAAAAATAAGTGGTCTGAGGAGGACCAGGAGTCAGGGCAGAAGAGAAGCAGCACAACGACACATCTGTCAGCTCTCTACCCATGCTGGAGAGGAAGAACACCACCCTTCTTGCCCTCTGTGAACAGCAACGTCTTCACCAGCAAACAGGAAAGTGGCAATTCCGAAGACCGTCCAAAGCAATATCCACAATGCTTTGGGCGGTCTATCAGATTCAGGATCAGGGGCCTCCATGGCATCTGCTTCTACCTCAGTCTCCCCACCCCAGTCCCATATGCACCACGAATCCAGGACAGACTCAGTGCAGCCCAACCAGGACTCTGGAATGTGCTCCAAGGTAAGCAACAGTGACGTGCTGCAGTTCCCAGGACGTCTCTCAGACTTCCTCCTCATCCCACACCATCAGCAGCAGTGATGGAGCCCAGAGGAAACCAGCTTCCTCCAGGGAATGTCAAAACTATGCTCCTTGCATGCGGAGAAGCTGCAAGAGATGCCTGACCAGCCGAGTTTGCCTCAGATTGGGACCCCAGCCTCTCTCTCTGTCAGCAGCCAGGGATGGCAGGGGGCCACTGAGATATTCTTCAACTTTTCTTACAGAAATACACGTTTTGGTTTGCCACTTCAGCCCCAAATGTTTCTAACTCACTACAAGTGGCAAGAAGGAAAAGGGGGAGATTTGGGGAGCGATCAGGAACTCGATATGGGGCCCCACACATTCAGTAGGACAGTCGATTGGGAAAATGACTCTGGACAGCCTTAAGTGACTAGAACTCAATATTTAGAATGCCTCTGCATCACTTTCGAAAGTCCTTGCTCTTTGTTGATCTGCAGCCTATATTTTTCACAATGTAAATCCTGCCAACAATGTATGCCTTACAACTACTGGCCTATTTTTCCACTAATTATAATGATCTCTCTCCCCCTCCAGTACAAGCCCCTTTTATTGAGGCGCAGATAAATCTCACTAACCAAGTGGCCAAGGGTAATGTTCACTAATCAACACTGTCAAGGAAGGCAATGAATACAGCATAATATTAGGTGGGCCAAGGCGTGTCTAAAAAACAGGAACTACAACTAGCTTGGAAGTTCTTCCCTAACCTAACCTCACACTTTCAAAACGTAAGATTTTTTTTTTTAATAACACTCAATATTTGCAGGTTCTATAAATTGTTATTCTGGCTATGCCCACAGTAATTAATCATGGCTCCTGGGGGTTACAGCAAAGAAGCTTCTCATGAAAAATATACTTAATCTCTGGAGTTACTCAAGAACTTTTTGTACAGGAGAGTCTAACCAAAATTGACAAATGCTTGCTTACAATATTTGTTGGGCCTACCAAAACCATTAATATGGAAATGGAGATATTTGTTGGAAATTGATGCCCAGTGTTACTCTTCTGGGGAATCCTTAAAAAAATATAGATACCACACCATACAGGAGCTAGAGCCAACCATGAAAAGCTGAGAACCAAAGTCAACTTGGGCAAAATATATTGGCATGGCACCTCCAAGGCTGTTAAAGTTAAATAAATGGCTGTGCTAGAAAAATTTCTCCAAGGATGGAGATGATAGAGCAGGTGGTCCCCACTGAAAACAATAAGCAGGGACAGAAAAGGATCAAATGTATAATGCAATTGCTGTCTATTCTCAAAATACCCAGGTCCATCTGAAATGATCCCATGCTGAGTTCCCCCTAGTCCAGGATCTAATTTGAGGACTAAACTAGCACAGGTTTTCACAAACCACACAGAACACCTGAAAATCCTATGGAAACACATCAATTCCATTTAATATTGACAACTGGCAAGAAACTCAGCCACCAGTGCACACCAATCAGAACAGGGAGGAACATACAATCACTAACCAGCCCAAATTTGCCTATGACATTAGCCACAGCGCTGCATGAGATGATCAATCTCTGTTTAGCTTGCTCTGGCAACGTAATTTTAGTATAGAGACTATAACTTCCCTCTCCTGGCCAGCCTCCTCCATAAATCTCACATATGACCGTAGTTCCTTAACCATTTACATCTTTCAAGAGGCTAGTCTCACATTAATAAATGCACAATGATGGGCTGAACCCATGACCAATTCGTTGACCCAGATACTGAAAACAAGGCTGAGAATTCACAGCTTTTTTGGCTATAACATTATATACTCCTACTACCACCACCTGGAATTGTAGTAAGCCACACAAACTTACCTTTATAAATAAAAAAAAAACTAGTGCCATCGAGTCGAGACAAAAAACACAGGCAGTACAGTCAGCCTAGAAAATACCAGTTGCCATCCAGGGTATTCTGACCATGGCGATCCTATGTGTGTTGGAGTACAACTGTGCTCCAGGGGGGATTTCAATGGCTGATTCTTAAGCAGAGTCTTTGATATGACACCAAAGGATGAGCAACAAAAGAAAGGTAAAGGTAAGTTGGACTTCGACAAACTGAGAAACGCTTGTGCATCAAAGAACATTATCAAGAAAGTGAAAAGACAACAGACAGAACGGGAGAAAATATTTGGCAACTATTTGGGGGATAAGGGTTCAATATCCAAAATACATAAACTATCTAAAGAGCTCCTCAAAGTGACCAACAAAAGGACAATTTCAAAATGGGCAGAGAGCTCTGGTTCCCAGATCCTCCCACTTCAGACGCCTCTCCTCCTCCCACACCCACCTGACTTGCTGTGATCCTGGCCCCAGGAGTCACTGCTCCTCTCCCCGCCCGCCCACAGGCCCCGCCCCCTCTCCCAACGGCCTCCGCAGACCCTCCCCCGCCAAGAAACCCTGAGGTGGGCGCCGGGGAGGGGGGGGGAGAGGGGGGAGGGGAGGGGGGAGGGGGGGCGGTGGGTCTGCGTTGCAATTGGTCCGGGAAGCGAGCGGCGGGCCGGGAACAGGCGCAGGGCCTCTGGTCTCTCTGGCGGTGGCTCTAGCCTTTCCTGGCTGCCCTGAGCAGGGAGGAGAGGCCCGCGTCCGGAGGGCGGGCGTGGCCTGGACTCCAGGACCTCCTTTCAGGCTCAGACCTGGGGACCTGGCCTTTTGACTCATGACCCTCCAGCTGACCTTGCAGGTTTTGGCCACCCCACCCACAGTTCACTGGAGCTGGAGGCCTGCGGGGCTGGCGGGCTCCTCAAAGCACCAGACTCCAGGCTTTGCTGAGAGGTCAGCGGGAATCCCTTAGGCCTGGGAAAAGGGTGACTACAGACGCTCGTGCCCCTTTCTCCTCCCTCTGCTTTTGCCCTGGCACCCAAGTCAGGACCTCAAAGCTGGCCCGGGTGAGGTTCTACTGTGATAAGTGATGTCAGACTTGGAAAGCAGGATGGTGAGAGTTCCTCACATGTACTTTGGACATGTTACCAGAAGGGACCAGTCATTGGAGAAGGACGTCATGCTTGGTTAGGTAGTCAGCGAAAAAGGGAAAGACACACCGTGAGATGGATTGACAGGGGCTGCAACAGTGGGCTCAAACATAACAAGGATTGTGAGGATGGCGCAGGACTGGGAAGTGTGCTTCACTCTGTTACATATAGAGTCACTATGAGCCAGAATGGATTCTAAGGCACCCAGCAACAACGTTAGTGTCCATCAATTTCTGGACTCTTGTTCATTCCTTGATCTACTTGATTATCCTTACATCAATACAAAGCTTTCTTCATTACTGCAGCATTACAGAAAATTTTCAAAGAATTTTGTTTTTCCCAAGGTTGGTTTGCATATAGTGCCCTGGTGCCAAAGTGGTTAAGAGTTCTGCAGGTAATCACCCGCTGATCTTTGGAAACCCTACAGGGCAGTTCAACTTTGTCCTATAGGGTTCCGGTGAGTAGAAATTGAGTCAATGGCAACAGGTTTAGTTGGGTTTGGGTTTGCATATCCACAAAGCCTACATCTGCCTTCATACTTAATGATGAAAGACTAAATACTTTGCCCAGTGTAAAGGGGGAAATGAAAACATGCAACTCAGTAAGCCAGGTGTAATGTGAGAACAGTAGCCACTATGCCTGGACACTCCTGAGTGGTCTATTGGAGCAAGAAAGACCAATGCAGTGGAAAGTATTTTAGAAGACAATGTTCAGCCCCCTGAATACACAACCGGGTAGGGAGACCTTCCTTAAAAGTCACTTGCATAAAAGTCACGTTCAACATCGAAATGCTGTTGTTAGGTGCCATCAGGTCACTTCCCATTAATACGGACCCTGTGTTCAACAGAATGAAACACTGCTTGGTCCTGTGCCAACCTCGTAATGGTTGTTATGCTTGAGCCCATTTTTGCAGCCACTGTGTCAGTGTATCTCACCGAGGGCCTCCCTCTTTTTCGCTGACCCTCTACCAAGCATAATGCCCTTTTTCAAGGATGGCCCCTTCTGATAACATGTCCGAAGTATGTGAGACGAAGTCTTGCCATCTTTGCTTCTAAGGAGCATTTTGGTTGTACTTCTTCCAAGAATGATTTGTTTGTTCTTCTGGCAGTCCATGGTATATTCAATATTCTTGGCCAACGCCATAATTCTAAGGCATGAATTCCTCTTCGGTCTTCCTTATTCATTGTCCAGCTCTCACATGCATATGAGGCGATTGAAAACACAGTGGCTTGGGTCAGGCACACCTTAGTCCTCAAAGTGACATCTTTGCTTTTTTTTTTTTAACACTTTAAAGAGGTCTTTTGCAGTAGATTTGCCCAATGCAATGCACATTTGTTTCCTTGACTGCTGCTTCCATGGGCATTGATTGTGGATTCAGTAAAATGAAATCCTTGACAACTTCATTATTTTCTCCATTTATCATAATGTTGCTTATTGGTCCATTTGTGAAGATTTTTGTTTTCTTTATGTTGAGGTATAATCCATACTGAAGGCTGTAGTGTTTGATCTTCGTCAGCAAGTGCTTCAAGTCCTCTTCACTTTCAGCAAGTAGGGTTGTGTCATCTGCATATCACAGATTGTTAATGAGCCTTTCACCAGTCCTGATGCACTGTTCTTCATATAGTCCAGCTTCTTGGATTATTTCCTTAGCATACAGATTGAATAAGTGTGGTGAAAGAATACAACTCTGACACACACCTTTCGTGACTTTAAACCACGCAGTATCCCCTTGTTCTGTTCAAATGACTGCCTCTTGATCTATGTATAGATTCCTTATGAGCACAATCAAGTATTCTGGAATTCCCAGTCTTTGAAATGTTATCCATAATTTGTTGTGATGCACAGAGTCGAATGCCTTTGCATAGTCAATAAAACACAGGTAAACATCTTTATCATATTCTCTGCTTTCAGCCAAGATCCGTACAACATCAGCAGTGATATCCCTTGTTCCACGTCCTCTTCTGAATCTGGCTTGAATTTCTGGCAGCTCTTTGTCAATGTACTGCTGCAACCGCTTCTGAATGACCTTCAGCAGAATTTTACTTGTGTGTGATATTAATGATTATTGTTCAATAATTTCTGCATTCTGTTGGATCACCTTTTTTTGGAACGGGCATAAATAAGGATCTCTTCCAGTCAGTTGGCCAGGTAGCTGTCTTCCAAATTTTTTGGTATAGATGAGAGAGCACTTCCAGTGCTGCATCCATTTGTTGAAACATCTCAACTGGTATTCCATCAGTTCCTGGAGCCTTGTATTTTGCCAGTGCCTTTAGTGCACCTTGGACCTCTTGGGAACCCATCGGTTCTTGATCACATGCTACCTCCTGAAATAGTTGAACTCAACCAGTTCTTTTTGGTACAGTGACTCTGTTTTCCTTCCATCTTCTTTTGATGCTTCCTGCATTGTTTTAATATTTTCCCCCTATAATCCTTCAATATTGCAACTTGAGGCTCAAATTTTTTCTTCAGTTCTTTCAACTTGAGAAATGCCGAGCATGTTCTTCCCTTTTGGTTTTCTATCTCCAGTTCTTCTCACATTTCATTATAATACTTTGTCTTCTGGAGGTGCCCTATGAAATCTTCTGTTCAGCTCTTTTACTTCATCATTTCTTCCTTTTGCTTTAGCTACTCAACATTCAAGAACAAGTTTTAATGGTTTCTTCTGACATCCATTTTGGTCTTTTCGTTCTTTCCTGTCTTTTTAATGACCTTTTGTTTTCTTCCTGTATAATGTCCTTGATGTCATCCCACAACTCGTCTGATCTTCGGTCATTAGTGTTCAATGCATCAAATCTATTCCTGAAATGGTCTCTAAATTCAGGTGGGATATACTCAAGGTCGTACTTTGGCTCTTGTGGACTTGTTCTAATTTTCTTCAACTTTGAGATGTTTCAGAAATAGACTACAGGCCTTTCTTTTAAGGCATCTCTGGGTGGAGTTGAACCAGCAACTTTTTGGTTTGCTGTTGAGCTCATTGACCATTTGCATCCCAAGGGACACCAGAAGGAGCTTGATGGCCCTGTTAGTGAATCAATTTGCTTCCCCTATCACAAGCTTCTCCTCCTCTGACCCTGAACAGATAAAGTTGGGAGTGTCTGTTTTGTTTTGAAGAAATGTTTGCTTCACATGTGCTAGAGGGGACCTGAGTGAACCTGAGAGCAGAGATGTGGTAGAGATGCTAAAACCCTGAGAGGCCAAGCCCTGCTCAGTGACATTTCAGTGGAGGAACCAGCTTCATGGAGCCTGACGAGGATGTTGTAGAAGATCTGCTAAGTGGGCTCTCACCCAGATATACATGTTGCGGTGCACACATGGCATGCAGGCCAAGAGGACTGTCTGGGTTGATAACTGATAGAACTATTCTGTGTTCTAGTCTTGGACTCTCTTTAATATTTCTTACAATTTTGATTTGGTTTTTACAAATTCCCTTAAGTTCTGTTTATCTGGAAATGACCTAATTTGCCATCGTATTTGAAAGACAGATTTGCTCTATATGTAATTCTTGGCTGGCAGTGTTCTTCCTTCAAGGCTTTATATATGTCACCCCATTGCCTTGTTGCCTGCATGGTTTCTGCTGAGTAGTCAGAGTTTATTCTTACTGGTTCTCATTTGTAGGTGACTTTTGGTTTATCCGTACCCACTCTCCAGATTCTTTGTCTTTGGTTTTGGCAAGTTTGATTATGATATGTGTTGGTGATTTTCTTTTGGGGTCTACTCTATATGGGGTTCATTGAGCTTCTTGGATAGATATTTTCTCATCTTTTATGATATCAGGGAAGTTGTCTGCCAGCAAATCTTGAACAATTCTGTATTTTCTGTTATCCCCCATTCTGGTACTATGATCACTTGTAAGTTTTTCCTCTTGATAGTGCCCCACATAATTCTTAGGCTTTCTTCATTTTTTTTTAATTCTTTTTTTCTGATTTTTCCTTAAATAAATTGATGTCAAGGGATTTATCTTCAGTCTCACTAATTCTGACTTTCATTGTCTCAATTCTGTTCCTATGATGTTCTATTGAGTTGTCTAATTCTGAAATTTTATTGTTAATCTTTTGGATTTCTAGTTGCTGTCTCTGTGATTTCTATCATCCTGTTAATTTTGTTCTCCTGTTCTTGTATCGTTTTCCTGAATTTCTCTGTTGTTTTGTCTGTGTGCTCCTTGGCTTGATCTGAGTTTTGGTTGATCTCATTCTCTTGGAGAGCTCTGTATATTAGCCTTTTTAATTCTTTCTCAGGTGATTTCATTTCCTTATGTTCCTCCAGAAGGTTTCCTGGTTCTTTATTTTGGACGCTTGCTAGAGCCATCTTGACCTACTTCTTTATATGATTGTTATTAAGTTATTATATTTATTTATTGTGTGTTTGTTTACCATGTCCTTTTTGTTTTGTTTTGATTTTCCCAAGTAGGCTGGGTGTGTGAGCTACTTTGTTTGTTGGCATCTTTGAAGGTCTCACATCACGTCTCCAGGTGGTCAGAGCAGCTACTAGGTATGTAAGCCCAGGAGTCTGTTCACTTTTCTTGTGGGAGTGGGCATAGGTGTCCAGGCTGTTGTTCATCAAGTCTGTGGTGCAGACTCTCGCCTACAGTCCTAGATGGGCAGGACTGCATAGGGGTGTTGGGAGCAGGCACAGGTTTCTGACTGCAGGAGGGGGCTATGTGCAGAGCAAGACAGGGTGCTGATGGCTCCTCTTGGGTGCCTAGGTGGAAGGCATGTCCCTGTCCCCTAGAGTGCATAGTGTGGAGGGGAGGGTATTGGAGCTCGTCCTTGGGTACCCGGGGCTGTTGGCTGGAGGGACTGGGAGGCACCTCTTATTCTCAGACCCCTGTTGTGGGAAGTTAGATAGAGTGGTGGTACCACCAGCCCTCAGACCCCTGGTGTGGGTGGCTGAAGCACCTGCTTAGGGGGTAGGGTGGTATGAAATGTCACAAATTTGTAGCTCCACCTTGGCTGCCATTGTTGAAAATGTGCTTCAGGCGTATGCCCTGCTGTTTTATGGTAATGAGGGCATGTGGTGTTGAACCGGCCAACATAGTTATGGGCAAGTGTGAAGGGTGCTGTAATTCCGTGGACCCCCATGCCAGTGGCTGGGCGAAGTGGCTGTGAGACTGGTGTGGGAGCAGAGAGCCCTAAGTTCCCAGCATAGGGGGTGTGGCATTTTTTAGTGTTTTGTGGGATTGGTGTCAGAGAGGAGTGGGGTTGGGGGTGAATAAGGGGAAGGAATCACTTCTTCTCTGTGAAACTCTGGGAGGGGGAGGGATAATTTTGTCCCAGTGCACTAGGTTAGAAGCTTGCACTTAAATGTTATAGGTCTGGTGTCATTTCTACTTGGCTCTAGAGACATTTGCAGATTAGCTGCTGCTTGGCTACACCCGATGTGATGACGCTTGTCTTTAAATGTTGTTCCTTGTCTCAGCCTGTGTGTGCTACACTGACTTAGCTAACAGGGCACTGGCAATCTTGCTATCGGTACTTCTCTGCTGCTTTTGGATTGTCTAACCTCCCCCCTGCTGCTCAGTTCGATTCTTCAGCTTTGTCTTTGATGATTAGGGTTCCTAGATTGTCGTATATAATTGATTCACTTGTTTTTTCGGGTCTTTGTTCTAAGAGGAACAACAGGCAGTGTCTGACTATTCCATCATCTTGGCTGCACTCCCCTGGGAGTGTCTGTTTTGGTTTAAGGAATGTTTTTTTCACCTGTGGTAGAAGGGACCTGCATGAACCTGAGAGAAAAGATGTGGTGGAGATGCTCAAACCTGGAAAGGCCAAGCCATTCTCAGTGAAGTTTACAGGGAAGAACCAGCTCCATGAACCCTGACGAGATGATGTGGATGATCTGCCAAGTGCAGGATGCCAGTAGCTGTGAGTGGAATCTCACCCAGACATACGTGCTGCTGTGCACACATGGCACACAGGTCAAGAGGACTTTGTGCAGTGGAGGTTGAAGGTGTGCACAAGAGTGGTGGAGCCACTGGTTGGTGATTTTTCAACAAGGTTCGAGTGAAGAGAATTTCAGGCACCTCTGTGGCCTTTAAGAACTTTGCCTCCCAAAATTACCAAGGAGCTTAACCTATGAACTTCTCTGTTCTCCCAGGCAACTGCTGGCACCATGTTAAAGTACAAGTTCCCTGGAAAATTTTGAGGCAATGCTATCGAAGGCTTCAGACGTGCCTGAAATTCTTTTCAGTTTCACCCCGTTGAGAGTCTGCCGAGGCAGTGTGCACACCTCCATCCTCCACTGAACGAAGTCTTCCAGTCCTGATGTGCCATTCAAACATAGCAGCGTGTATTTGTGGGTGAGATCCCACTCACAGCCATTGGCATCCAGCACTCGGCAGATCTCCTGCCTCATCTCCTTGGGCTCCATGGAGATGATGATCTTCATCTTCCACGTAAACTTGAGAGAGTGAGGCTTGGCCTCTCAGGGTTTGAGCATCGTCTCTACAGCTTTGCTCTCAGATACCTTCGGGTTGACACACATCAAACAAAGATACCTTCTCCTGATCTTAAAGAACCTCCCAGTGGCCCCCTGCTGGCCCTGGCTGCTTATGAAGGGAGAGGCTGAAGTCACAGCCTGGGGCATATTCGGCTGGTCCGGTACTTCCTGTACCCGCTCATCATTTAATGAGCTTAATTTTAACACTCCCTGGGAGAAACTGGTTCCCTCTGGGGCTCCACTACTCTTGTCGATGGTGTGGGCTGAGGAGGAGCCACAGAAAGACATTGGGGGGCTGTACTGGGCTGTGGCACCTCACTGTTTCTCACCTTGGCACACAGTCCAGAGGTCTGGTTGGGCTGTGCTTAGGCTGTCCTGGATTCCTGGTGCAGGTGGGACATGGCCATTAGATAGACCGTTCAAAGAATTGTGGATGTAGTAATCATAGGTGGGAATGGCAGGCTTGGTGGAACTACACTGTTTGGGTTTAGCACAGGTGGTAGGATGCACCTCATGGGGTGAGGAAGAAGTGTGGCTATTGGTGCAATGGGCTGCAGCTTGGGGTTCCAGGGTGCTGGTGTGGCTCTCCATCTCAGATGTGTTGTGACCCAGAAGCAGATAGGTGCCCATCACGTCATTGTCCTTTTGGTTCAACAGGGAGTCATGAATCTCTTCCTGTGTGTAACCCATGTTCACCATCACCTCAGTGCACCAGGGGTCATCATAGTCTGGGAGTGGCTGGACATATAGCCTGTTTTTCTTTATGGCCCACTTTCATCCATAGATGTCCTGGTATCTCCTCTAATGTGGCTCTCTTTCTTGGGTCATGAATGAAAATTTTGCTGAGCAGTTATTAACACCGTGTAGACATGTGGAAAGGAATATCATATTGTCCCTCCAGTACCTGCTCTCACAGCTTCAATAAGGTCTTTCCACCAAAAGGCAGAGATGCACTTACCATGAAGTACAGGATGACTCCCAGGCTCCACACATCCACTGGGGGTCTGTCATACTTTTCTCCCTGAAAGAGTATAAGGGGAACTTATACTCTTATAAGGGAATAAGGGGGACTGCCACAGCAGATATCCAGCTTGTTTCCCGTGGTGAATTCAGTTCCAAAGCCAAAGTCTGCAAGTTTGATGTCGATTTCCTCATCCAATAGCAGGCTTGCTGTTCTCAGATCCCTATGAATAATACCCTTGTTGTGACAATACTACATCACCAACACTATTTAGTGAAATTTTCTTTGGGCCTCTTTTTCACTCATCAAACCATGAATCACTAGGTGATAAAACATGTCCCCTCCACTTCCATATTCCGTCACTATATTGAGGGTGTTCTCATTCTCTATCACTTGAAACAGCTTTACAATATTTGGATGATGGAGAGCCTTCATAATTTTTATTTTTTGGTATAGTCTCTGGAGGTTGGAGAATGTCTGTTGGATCTTGTCAGCTGTTTTCATCAGTACCTCTTTGCCAGTGTTGATGTGCTGGGCCAACTTGGCCCTGGCAAATGTCCCATTGCCAATGGTTTTGAGGAGGTGGTAATGTCCCACATGGGTTTCTTTCTCAGCAGAGAAGGCTAAGTGGCTCCATAGCATGTCGGATGTGCAGTCAAGGCCTAGTGGGCTTTGGGATAAGAGATGCCCTTGTGGTAGTATTAAAAATGGAAAAGTGATGACTAAAAACCTAATGAAATATGGAAAAAATGAGAAAAATAAGTTAAAATGTAATAAAAAAGATAAAAGGAGAAAAATTAAAACTTTAAAAGAAAAAACTTGTGAGAGCTAAAATCATAACTAGAAAAAATCAAATAGATCGAATGAAAGTGACCAAAAAAAAAGAATAAAAATAAAACGAGAACTCAGTAATGAGAAAAATAATAAACTACAAGTTTGAAGTGATGTAAAACAAAAGAGGTAAGGAAAATTAAAACAAGAAAATTAATAAAATGGGAAATTTAAAAATAAATTGAAAAGATAAAATTAGAAAAATAAAAGAACTGAATGAAAAAGGATATACAAGAGAAAAATATAGAAATGAAAAGAATTAAAAAGGAATAATATGACAAAATCAAAAAATAACAAAAAAGATTAAATGTGAATATCAAAGAATACAGAAATGAGAAAAAATGGTAAATGGAAAATAAAGCAATAAAGAAAAGGATAAAGAAAAAAGATAAAAACATAAGATATATATGAATTAGGTAAATGAGAACAGCAAAAGGAGGAAATGGAAAATTAAGATTAAAATGGCAAAAGGTAAAAAATTAGAAGCAAGATAAATGCTATATATAAACACAAAACAATAGATAAGGGTCAAGAAAAAGGCAATAAACAATTAAAAAAGGATAAGATCAGATATAAAATGACAATAGTAAAATGATAAAAAATAAGTACATGAAAAAGTAAAATGAAAAATTGAGGAAATAAAGGGAAAGGAAAATAAATGAAAAAATAACGAATGAAGGAAATGAGGAAAAGTAAAAACAGAAAAGAGTAAGGACAAAATAAGAAAAGCTAATAATGAAATAGACACAAACCCCACAATTTGAAGAGAATACAAGCTAAGTTCGATCACAGTCTCTCAGGTCGCTGAAACAGCTTCCTGAGCTAGAAGGACCACAAATTTAGGTTTCCAGGGACTTATCCATGGGCTTGGAGCTCCAAACAATTGACTCTTTATGAGGTTGCCGCAAGAAATGGACCAGTCAAGACTGGGGATAATTCACTGTGCCTTCACTTTTTGGTCTCAAAAATACCCATTTTTTCAAAAAGAAAAATGTGTGTGTGTGTATTGTATATAGGGAGAGAATTCCACAGAGCTTTTCTTTCTTTTTTTTATTGATTTTCATATTTTTTTATTGTGTTGAAAATATGCATAACAAAACATGCCATTTCAACAATGTCTACCTGTACATTTCAGTTACATTGATTATATTCTTCAAGTTGTGCAAGCATTCTTGCTGTTATTTTCCAAATCATTCCACTACCTTTAACAGAAACTCAGTGCCCCTAATCAAAAACTCTTCCTTTTCCCCTCCTTGTCGCGCCTGGTAACCACTAATAACTTTTGTCTTGTGTATATTTGCTCATGTCCTGAATTATTTTGCTCAGGTTGGTGTTTTCAGGCTTCATGTTTTTGTATGCATGAGGACTTCATTTTTTGCGGGGTGGGGGTGGGGGGGTCTGTGATATTCTGTTGGGAGTCCCTGGCTTGCAGCAACAGTTAAGTGCTCATCTACTAGGTTTCACGTTCAAACCCACCCAGAGGCTTCTCACAAGACAGGCCCAGCGATCTGCTTCTGAAAAGTCACAGCCTTGAAAACCCTATGGAGGAGTTCTACTCCATTGTGTGTGTGTGTAGAAGATTTTGTGTGTTCATCTCTTGGTGGACATTTTGGTTTCCATCTTTTGCCTATTGTGAAAAGTGCTACAGTGAATATTGTTGTACAGATTTCTGTTTGCCTCCCTACCCTCACTTCTTCTGGAATTGGGATTGCTGGGTTGTATGGTAGTTCTAAGTTCAGTCTTTTGAGGAAATGCCAAACTGTTATCCATAGTTGCTGTTGTGTTGTTAGGTGCTGTCGAGTTGATTCTAACTCATAGTGACCCTAGGTACAACAGAACGAAACACTGGCCAGTAATGTGCCATCCTTATAATCGTTGCTATGTTTGAGCCTGTTGTCGTAGCCACTGTGTCCATCTACCCTGTTGAGGGTTTTCCTCTTTTTCACTGACCCTCTACTTTACCAAGTGTCTTAGTTATCTAGTGCTTCTATAACAAATATTACAAGTAGATGGCTTTACCAAACAAATTTATTCTCTCACAGTCTAGGAGACTAGAAATCCAAATTCAGGGCACCAGCTCCCTAGAAATGCCTTTCTTCTCTGTTGCTTCTGGGGAAGGCCCTTGTCATCAATCTTCTCCTGGTCTAGGAGTTTCTCAGCACAGTGACCCTGGGTCCAAAGGTTGTGCTCTGCTCCTGGCACCTCTTTCCTGATGGTATGAGGTCCCCGTATCTCTCTGATTGCTTCTCTCTCCGTTTATGTCTTGGGATATAAAAGGTGATGCAGGCCACATCCCAGGGAGACTCCCCTGACATAGGATCAGGGTTGTGACCTGAGTAAAGGTGTTGCATCCTTTACAATTCAATCCATGACATTCCAGCCTCTGGCCCTCAAAAATCATGTCCTCACAACATGTAAAACACTTTCACCCCACCATATCATCCCAAAAGTCTTAAATCAAGTCCAAATTCTATCCTGGGGAAAAATTTTTCTTCATCTGTGAAATCTAGAATACAAGTTATCTGCTTCCAAGTAGAATGGTGGAAGAGGCACAAGGTAGATATTTCCATTACAAATGGTAGAAACTGGAGAGAATGAGGGGATAATGGGCATCAAGAACAATTCACGTTAGCTCTCAAGGCTTGAAAATAACCCTCTGTTTTCTGAGACCACCTGGACAACGGCCCTGTCCTCCAGACTCCGAGTGGTGGCCACACTTTCTGGATTCTGGACAGAGGCTCCTCAGCCCTAGATTTCAGCTCTACCTTCCAGGCCCACTGGGGCGGCAATTCTGCTCCATCAGCTTTGGGCTGCCCCATTCTCCTAGTCCAGCTGAGTGGCAGCTTCACCTGCTGTCCTTGACAGGCCCCATTCTTCTGCCCTTTGGGCGCAGCAGCCCTGCCCCCTCACCTTTGGGCTGTGGATCCATCCCCACCCTTCAGCAAAATTTTACTTGCATGTGATATTAATATTGTTTGATAATTTCCACATTCTGTTGGATCACCATTCTTTGGAATGGGCACAAATATGGATCTCTTCCAGTCAGTGGGCCTGGTAGCTGTCTTTCAAATTTCTTGGCAGAGGAGTACCTCCAGTGCTGCATCCATTCTGTTGAAACATCTCGGTTGGTATTCTGTCAATTTGTAGAGCCTTGTTTTTCACCAAGATCTTCAGTACAACCTGTGTTTCAGCCCATTGTTGATGCCACTGTGTCAATCCCTCTTGCTGAGGGTCTTCCTCTTTTTCACTGACCTTCTACTTTACCGAACATGATGTCCTTCTCCAAGGATTGGTCCTTCCTGGTAACCTGTCCAAAGTAAGTGAGGCAAAGTCTTTCTATCCTCCCCTTTAAGGAGCATTCTGGCTGTACGACATATTTGTCCATTCTGGCAGTCCATGGTATATTCAATATTCTTCACCATAATTGAGGCGTCCGTAAAGACTTTAAGGATCCCTGGTGGTGCAGTAGTTAAGCATTCAGCTGCTAACCAAAACGTTCACAGTTTGAATCCATCAGCCCCTCTATTGTGATAAGATGTGGTAGTTTGCTTTCATAAAGATTAAAGCCTTGGATACTGTGTGGGGCAGTTCTCCTCTGTTCTATGGCATCCTTATAAGTTGGAATCGACTAGACAGCAATGGGTAAAGGCTTTTAATCTGTGAGATTAAAATAAGAGTAAGAGAAACTAAGCTCAGATTCTGGCCAGTCCAAATTGGAACCTGAAGCCAAGCCACCCCTACTGAAGCAATGTGTGGGAGAGGAAGCCAAGGCTTGGTTGAGTTTGAATTCGGGTGTGGATCTGGAGGCTGACCTGAAATTAGATTCAGTGGGTGTGGAGGCACAGCCACCAGTCAGAGTGGGGGCATATGGAAGTCAGTTTATTAATGGAATGTTAGCATATGTCCATCTCACAGTGGGTCCAGTGGGCCCCCAAACTCATTCTGTAGTGATTTCCCCAGTTCCAGAATATGTAATTGAAATAGACATAGTCAACATCTGGCGGAACCCACACACTAGATCCCTGACATGTGGAGTAAGGACTATTATGGTGGGAAAGGCTAAGTGGGAGCCATTAGAACTGCCCCTACCTAGGAAAATAGTAAACCAAAAGCAATACTGCATTCCCGGAAGGATTGTGATTACTGCCACCATCAAGGACTTGAAGGATGCAGGAGTGTTGATTCCCACCACATCCCCATTCGACTTGCCTATTTGGCCTGTGCAAAAAACAGATGGATCTTGGAGAATGCCAGTGGATTATCAAAAACTTAAGTAGGAAGTGACTCCAATTGCAGCTGCTGTTCCAGATGTGGTTTCATAGCTGGAGCAAATTAATGTCTCCTGGTACCTGGAATGTAGCTATTGATCTGTCTAATGCCTTTTTCTCCATACTTGTTTCAAAGGACCCTTGGAAGAAGTTTGCCTTCAGGTGGCAAGGCCAGCAATATACATTCACTCTCCTACCTCTTTTTTTTATTTCTCCTACCTCAGAGGTATATCAACTCTCCAGTGTATGTCATAATTTAGTCCACAGGAATGTCATTACCACCCAGCAATAAGAGACAGGAGCAGAGTGCCCCCTTTACACCAGAGTCACTGTGCTGAGAGGCTCCTGGACCCAGGGGAAGATTGATGATAAGGACCTTCCCTAGAGCCAACAGAGAGAGAAAGCCTTCCCTTGGAGCTGGCACCCTGAATTCAGACTTCTGGCCTCCTGAACTGTGAGAGAACACATTTCTGTCTGTTAAAACCATCTACTTGTGGCATTTCTGTTATAGCAGCACTAGATGACTAAGATGGAATTCAAAAGCCAACCTTCTCTGAATAGAATATTTACACAATTACAGGTCTCCTGTTGCTATATCTATCATTTTTGCATGTTAAAAAAAAATTGCAGTGGTATTAAATTTTATTGCAAAATTTCTAAGCACAAGTAAAAATGGTAATGTTGGAAATTTGTTATAATTCCATTGGCATATATATTTTATTACCACAGCAATTCTAAGACTCAAAAATAATTTTTATTTTACTAGTTTTATGTGTAGTATTTGGGGGAGGAATTAAGAGAAATGAGAGTTCAGAAATGAAGAATCTAAAGCATGAGATCTCAAACTGTGTCATGAACCTGGGGCTTGAGTCATAAGACAGAAAAACAAACAGTGAATGAATATTCACATTCTCTTCCCTTCCTCCAGGAATCCTGACATTGGCCTGCATCTTGCCACTCCATCTTGACCTTTCTCTCCATTCAATTCATCACACTCTAACCAGAATATCCTTGCAAAAATGAATCAAATCACTCCCTTGTTTCCAATCCTTTCATGAATTCTCACTAGTTTTAGGAGAAATTCAAAATTCTGAATGCAGCTTATTGAGTCTTATGTTATCTGGCCCCTAAAACTTCAGTGCGCTTGTTACTACTTTCCCCCCTCACTCTCTCAACTACAGTCACAGTGAAACTGCAAATATCCTGTCGTCTCTACTGTTCACTCATCCTAAATCCTCTCGCCCCAATCCCCACTGCTAACTACATTTTACCAATCTTTCAGGTCTCTGATCAAATGTAACTTCCTCAGAAATTATACTGAGGGGCCATTACTATACTTCCTCATGGCATCTGGGATTCTCTCTGTACTCCTTATCACAGGTCAAATAATTGTTTGTGCAACCATGTAGAGGTTTCCAATGGCGTATAGGGCTAATGTGCCTACAGATGCATTGTCATAGGCCCGTTTGTGATCTACGCAGCTTGTTGCCTCAGCATCCATTAATCCCTCCTAGCTGCCCTCCCACCCACTCTCTGACATGGTCATTCCTATCTTGTCATGCCCTGTGTGGCTCTGCATGCAGATGGGCTGTTGTCTCCTCTCTGACCTGTGAGCACTAAATTCTATATTTGTTCTCTGGCCTTCCTGCGTGAGGTTCACTTCCTTGGGCGTACCTGACAGACCATCTATGACACCCACAGACCTCTTTTGGATAAAAATTATGAGACAATTAATGACGAGGATGGGATGGCCCACAGGACTGCTACTGGACTACTCCTGGCTCACTAATTGGCTCCCCCAGACTGACAACACTAGCTGGGTAGCTCTCCGTCTCCCTGGTATTTGTCTGAGCTCCTGGCAGCTGCTTTTTGTGGTCTCTTCTGGGTGCTGCCGAGGCTTCCCTCCCCAAAGTGTGGATCCCACAAATCTGAGTCCTCCCTGGACTGCACTGACGAGCCCTAACCTGGCACAAGGAGGAAAGAAAGAAAAAATTCCCCCAGTGCTTCCCAGGAGGAACATCCTGGCTCTGAGTGCAATTGGCTGGATCAATAACAAAGGGTCCCTGCAAACTAGTTTAAATTAATTCCTATGAACGGGGTCAGGTGGTCGACAAGCCCCACCAGTGGACAGCTGCTCGGTCTAGGTGTGGTGTGACCCCAGTGATGGAGTAGAGTGGGAGTCTCTTCCCTGACATTGTCCCTTGAGTCCAGGGGTGGTGGCGGGACTGGGAGCCAGTGCGTAAGACTCCTTTCCCCTTAATTTATCCTCTGGCATCCTAATCAGTGAGAGGACATCCCCACCCCTGGGAAGTAAGTGTGCCTCCTAAGAGTCAATACTGCAGGGGTGTACAACCCCTCTGTTGCTGCATACCTTGCTTCTGTCGCTTTTTGTCTCCTGACCCCATTGTGGGTCTAATGGTTGGCATTTGGTGGAAAGGGACCTCGTGAGTCAATTTAAGGGCCAAGAACACTTTGTGCAGGCTCCTCTGGAAACTCCTGAGGAAATCAGTAAATTGTGAAAGAAATGCGGAGCTCCTATATGATGAACTGAGGCCAATCAACATGCCAAAGAGCTGGTTCTCTGCCCTTGCAGACTAGAGGCCCTGGCCCCAAAGACAACCATGTCACCATATTGTTAGTGGAGTCTGAACTCAGCCCCGATGATGCAAATTGGAGGGAAAAAACGAACAGCTGCCTATGATCAGAGCCACGAGGGACCACCAGAAATTTACTCGGAAAACACCTGCGGGAAAAAGGTTGGGGACAAGCAGGAGATTGAAAACCTTAAGAGTTAAATATTAAGATTTTACTGGGCTAAAAATACAACCTATTAAAAGATTTTGTTCAAAAAGGTTAATGAAAAGGGAGCCTCCTGTTCCAGCAGGCTATCCTGGAAAAGAAAATCCCACTCTAGAGAAGGGGCAGAGCCTAAATGAAAACCTGAGAAGGGAAAAAACGGTTAAAAGGTAAGAGGCAGCAGCTACTAATGACAGGTAGTTTGAATTTAGAGTAGAATATTTACACAGTTACAGGCCTCCTGTTGCTATATTTATCATTTTTTGTGTGTTTAAAAAATTTCAGTAGTATTAGATTTTATTGCTAAAATTTCTAAGCACAAGTAAAAATACTAATGTTCAAAGTTTGTTATAATTCCATTGGCATATATATCTTATTGCTATAATTGTTGTAAGACACAAAAATATTTTTAATTGTGTTAGTATCATGTGTAGAAATACAGGAAGGAATTTAGGAGAAGTAAGAGTCCAGAAACGAATCATCCATAGCAAGAGAACCTGTCATGAACTTGGGGTTTGAGTTATAGGACAGAAAAACAATCACTGCATTCTCTTCCCCTCCCCCTCCTCCAACTATTTCAGTTTTGGCTTGCATTTCTAGCCACATCAATCCTGACCTCGCTCTCCATTTAATTCCCCACGCTCTCACCAGGATATCCTTGCAAAAATACATAAAAGATCAAATCACTCCCTTGTTTACAATCCTTTCGCAAATTTAGTTTTAGGAGAAGCTCAAGATTCTCAATGTGGAGCCTTATCAAAACCCAAACCAGAGAGGAAAGAAAGTTAAAAGCCAAGCAGCAGCAGGGACTGATGAAAGATAGTTTGGATTTGGAGTGACCACTCTTCCACCCTGCCACTCTGCTAGTTGTGGCTCTGCTACAAGAAAAGCCTACTCCTCAGGGTTCTGGGGAAAACACCCATGCCACCCTGTGGCCCAGCAGAGGAAGGAATTCAACTCAACCTAAGTCCAGGGTTCTTAAACCATGAACCATTGCCATGGGGGAGATCCATAAGCCTGACTATACTGATGAGAAGCTCTCTAGAAGAAAAAAGAATATTATAAATATGGCAGGAGAAAGAGAAAGAGCCCCTCCCATAGCATATCTAGTGACAAACAGACAATAAAAGAGAAAAAAATCTGAATAGAAGGGGAGGAAATCTGACATATGTATATATATACACATATATATACATGATGTAAATTAAAAGTTCATGATTTGATCCACTCAGCCAAAATTGATGAAAATATTTTTATTATTATATTATTATTGTTAAGATAATTTATACAGCAAAAGACAAAAAGGCACTGATTGGCTCTTGTGCCTCTACAATGTAACTTTTAAATTTAGTATCTGCCAAAAAAAACACCAATTGAAAGCCATCTTGAATTAATACTGGGACTGAAATTACAGTTATTCCTGGGAATCCTGCTAAGTTTAAACATGGTATCCTGTATAATCTAGGGGAGTTACTGAATATAAAATGAAGAAGAAACAAATATGCCTCATCGTAATCATCGAAATTGTTGCCTTGCCTAAACTTCCTGGAGTCATAGCACAAACTGCCCTAAAAGATCCCATAGTTGGCATGAACACTCAGATGCAATAAGTAATAAATGACATGAAATTAAGTCTCTTGACATGTACAAATTGTCTTGACAAAATGGGACCCCACAGACCCTCGGTTGTAATAATATGGCCAATATGTGTTAAAACATGGCCTTTAAGGATTAAAACTGATCATATAATCTGATTAGTAAAGGGGTGATTATCCTCACTGCCTAGCAACCCAATTTTGCCCATTCGTAAACCTAGAAAGAAGTAACTCGCCCCTCACAGTGGGTTACAGAAATCTTAATGCTGTGGTCCCTGTTCCTAATACCTGATATTATTAAAATTTTTTCTCCATCCAATCAGCAACCAGTAAATATTTCTCTTTTATTATTTTAACTAATACATTCTATCCAGTGCCTATTTCAACAGCTTCTCGGCCTTTGCCTCTGAAAGGACACAATACACCTTTGCCACACAATACACGGGGCACCTCAGCAGCCTTGCCATGGCACACAGTCTTTGCAGACAAGATTTTAACTGCACCCTCTTTCTCTAGGAGCCCAGGTGTGACATTGTATTAACGATAGCCTCCCCTGAGGAGATGCGTTTAACACACTAATTAAGAACATGTAAATCCAATATCTTTTTGTCCTTTTTTGAGTTCTGAAGGCAACATATTGCTCGTTTACAATGTTTACTTGAACTCACAGATGCTGCTATTTACAAAGCAGCCCACCTTGAATGGGGCTCCTCCAACAGAAGGCTCTAAACCCTGTCCAGATTAAAACCCACAGACACTCCAGCTAGTGCCCACAGATAATCCATCTCTGTAGAGCTTTAACAACTTCCTTTCATGCCTCTTGGAGTCTCTGGACTACCTATCATGGCCATAAGTCGCCCATGAGTTCCTGATTCAAGAAACTGTCCTGGAATCCCATGCCATGTACCATTAGAGCAACAACTGCTGACTGCATTCTGGGCTTTCTTGGAAACAGAGGTTCTCACACAACCTGAGGCTGTGGCTCTGCATGCTCATCTGACCATTATGCCTGAGATCATGGAAACAGCACCCCACAAGCTTGGCATGGCGGCCAAGACTTCCTTGAAACAGGATGGAGCCAAACCTGAGCTCTCTGGCATATTCAACCTGCAGGATGGGGAGGCCTCCCCTGACCTCAGTCCCTTGCCAGATGCCATGTTACTGGAGGAGGCCTCCCCTCCCCCAGATGCCTTGACTACCTGGGGGGCCCCTTGGGATTAACTGACTGAACAGCAGTGGGAGTTCATAGACGGTATAGATGGTACAATTCCCACACACGTGATATACAGCTTGGTGGAATGGTGCTGTTTTCCATTCCTTAATCCGGATGTTCCTGATCAAGAACGAGACTCAGGGGTCAGCACAATTGGCCAAACTTTAGGAAATCATCTTAGCACTGGATGCCCTGGCCAACAGATGGCCCCGTGTACATATTTTCTACAAATCCTTAGGTCACAGCCTGGGAGTTGTTGTCTTCAGGTTAAAAATCTCTGGGGATGTCTTGCCTCACAGATACCTGAAATATAAATCAAGGTCACACATATCTATGTAAACGAAGACCACAATACAAAGACTCATCAGGACATTCCTGCCCTTCAGAGTGCCAGACTGATAGTAACCAAGGCACACATATCACTTCTCAAAATATACAGTGCTGGGCTCTTGAAAGGGGCATGCCGTGGAACTTTGATCTCCCTGATCAGTCCCAGACAGTCAGTGTTTTAAGAGACAAAATGGTGTCCTCTTACAGCTCCTGTGTAATTTACAAAATGACAAATGGATCTCTAAAAGGGTCTCCTTTCTGCCCTAGGTTTTAATTTCTTAATTCAAGGCCCTTTGGCTGACTCACACTTCACAAAAACTTTAAAAAACCTTTCTATAGCCTCTTCTTGTATTTCAGTGGGGTCGTATCTCACCTCTAAAGGTACAAACTCACCATACATGAGGCCAGGTTATTGATTTCAGATCTTTGTTTTTTTTTTTAAACATAGGTATTTATTGCTGTAAATTTCCCTCAATTACTGCCTTGGCTGTATCCCATAGATTTTGGTATGTTGCTTTTCATTCTCCTTTGACTCCAAGTATTTTTCTATTTCTCTCTTGGCTTCATCTTTGATCCATTGATCATTTATTGTTGTTAGGTGCCCATCGAGTTGTTTCTGACTCATAGTGACCCTATGTACAACAGAACGAAACACTGCCTGGTCCTGCACCATCCACACAACAGTTGCTATATTAGAGCCAAATCGATGCAGCCACTGTGTCAATCCATCCCATCAAGGGTCTTTATTTTTTTCGCTGAACTTACCAAGCATGACGTCCCTCTCCGGAGACTGATCCCTCCTGATAAAATGTCCAAAGTACAAGAGACAGTCTCACCATCCTTGCTTCCAAGGAGCACTCTGGCTGCACTTCTTCCAGGGCAGATTTATTCATTCTCCTGGCAGTCCATGGTATATTTAGTATTCTTTGCCAACATCATAATTCAAAGGCATCAATTCTTCTTTGGTCTTCTTTATCCATAATACGGCTTTCACACTGCATATGAGACAACTGAAAATATCGTGCTTGGGTAAGGCACACCTTCGTCCTCAAAGTGACATCTTTGCTTTTTAACACTTTGAAGAGGTCTTTTGCAGCAGATTTGCCCAATGCAATGCCTCCTTTGATTTTTTGACTACTGCTTTCACGGTTGTTGATTGTGGATCCAAGTAAAATGAAGTCCTTGACAACTTCAGTCTTTTCTCCATTTATCATTATCTTGTTTATCGGTCCACTTGTGAGGATTTTTGTTTTCCTTATGTTGAGGTGCAATCCATACTGAAGGCTGTGGTCTTTGAGCTTCATCAGTAAGTGTTTCAAGTCCTCTTCACTTTCAGCAAGCGAGATTGTGTCATCTGCATAATGCAGGTTGTTAATGAGTCTTCCTCCAATCCTGATGCCACATTCTGCTTCATATAGTCCAGCATCTTGGATTATTTGCTCAGCAAACACACTGAATAAATATGGTGAAAGGATACAACCTTGGCACATACCTTTCCAGATTTAAAACCATTCAGTATCCCCTGCAACTGTTTTTGAATGATTTCAGCAAAATTTTACTTGCATGTGATATGAATGACATAGTTTGATAATTTCCACATTCTGTTGGATCACTTTTCTTTGAGATCGGCACAAATATGGATCTCTTCCAGTCAGTTGGCCAGGTAACTGTCTTCCAGATTTCCTGGCATAGACAAGTGAACATCTGCAGTGCTGCATCCATTTGTTGAAACATCTCAGTTGGTAGTCCGTCAATTCCTGGAGCCTTGTTCTTCACCAAAGCTTTTAGTGCACCTTGGACTTCTTCCTTCAATACCATTTGTTCTTTATCATATGCTACCTCCTGAAATGGTTGAATATCAACTAATTCTTTTGGGTACAGTGACTCTCTATATTCCTTCCATCTTCTTTTGATGCTTCCTGTATCCTTCAATATTTTGCCCATAGAGTCCTTCAAAATTGCACCTTGAAAAGGCTTGACTTTTTTCCTCAGTTCTTTGAGTTTGAGAACTGCTGAGCATGTTCTTCTCTTTTAGTTTTCTAACTCCAGGTGTTTGCACATTTCATTCTAATACTTTAATTTGTCTTCTCAAAAGACAAAGTTCAGCTTCTATTCACGCTAGCTGCTCTACATTCAAGAGCAAGTTTCAGAGTCTCTTCTGACATCCATTTTGGTCCTTTCTTTCTTTCCTGTGTCTTTAATGACTTTTTGCTTTCTTCATGTATGATGTCATTCCACAGCTCGTCTGGCCTTTGGTCATTAGTGTTCAATTCATCAAATCTATTTGAGATGGTCTCTAAATTCAGGTGGGCTATTCTCAAGGTTGTAATTTGGCTGCCATAGACTTGTTCTAATTTTCGTCAGCTTCAGCTTAAACTTGCATATGAGCAATTGATGGTCTGTTCTGCAGTCAGCCTCTGGCCTTGTTCTTACTGATGATATTGAGCTTTTCCATCATGTCTTTTTCTATAGATGTAGTCGATTTGATTCCTGTGTGTTATATTCAGTGAAGTTCATGAGCATAGTTGCTTTTATGTTGCTGGAAAAAAGATATTTGCAATGAATAAGTCATTGGTCTTGCAAAATTCTATCACGCAAATCTGGCAATATTTCTGCCACGAAGGCCATATTTTCCAACTACAGATCTTTTTTCTTTGTTTCCAACTTTTGCATTCCAGTCACCTATAATTATCAATGCATCTTGATTGCATGTTAGATCAATTTCAGACTGCAGAAGTTGGTAAAAATCTTCAACTTTCTCATCTTTGGCATTAGTGGTTGGTGCGTAAATTTGAATAACAGTGGTCTTAACTGGACTTCCTTGTAGGGGTATGAATATTATCCTATCACTGACAGCATTGTACCTCAGGATAGATCTTGAAATATTCTTTTTCATGACGAACATGACATCATTCCTCTTCAATTTGTCATTCCTGGCATAGTAGATCATATGATTGATTCAAAATGGCCAATACAGTCCATTTCAGCTCACTAATACCTAGGATATTGATATTTATGCATTCCATTTCATTTTGATGATTTCCAGTTTTCCTAGATTCATACTTCATACATTCCACGTTCTGATTATGAATGGATGACTACAACTGTTTCTTCTCATTTTGAGTCATGCCACATCAGCAATGAAGGTCCTGAAAGCTATACTCCATCCATGTCATTAAGGTCAACTCTACTTTGAGGAGGCAGCTCTTCCCAAGTGTTATTTTGAGCACCTTCTAACCTGAGGAGCTCATCTTCCCGAACAATATCAGACAACGTTCCGCTGCTATTCACAAGGTTTTTCTTGGCAAATTTTTTTTCAGAAGTAGGCTACCAGGTCCTTCTTCCTAGCCTGTCTTAGTCTGAAAGCCCCACTGAAACCTGTTCACCATGGGTGATCTTGCTGGTCACCCATGGCATAACTTCCACAGTGGCATATCTTCCAGTATTATACGGATATGCAAGCCTCTACAGTACAACAGACATGCGGTGGCAATTTTGAATAGCAGTGGTGAAAACAGGTGTCATTTTCTTGTTCTTGATTATATGGAGAAAGCTTTCATTCTTTCACCATTGAATATGATGTGAGCTGTGGGATTTTCACGAATGCTTATTAAGTTAACAAGTTTCCCTTTGATTCTAGTACGCTGAGTGTTCTAATTATAAAACTGTGTTGGATTTTGTGAAATACTTTTGCTTTATCTGTTGAGATGATCATTTTTTTTTTTTTGTTTGTTTTTTCTTCGTGTTATTGGTTTGGTGTATTACATTGATTTTCTAATATTTATCCACTCTTGCATTCTGGGATAAACCCCCCTTGATTATGGTGTGTAATTCTTTTAATATGCTGTTGGATTGGGTTTTCTAATATGTCTTCTGTTGAGTATTTTTGTGTCTGTATTCATTAATATCACACGCAAGTAAAATTTTGCTGAAGATCATTCAAAAGTAGCTGCGAGAGTATTTCTACAGGGAACTGCCAGAACTTCAAGCCAGATTCAGAAGAGGACGTAGTACCAGGGATATCATTGCTAATGTCAGATGGATCCTGGCTGAAATCAGAGAATACCAGAAAGACGTTTATCTGTGTTTTATTGACTATGCAAAGGCATTCGACTGTGTGGATCATAGCAATTTATGGATAACATTTTGAAGGAGGGGAATTTCAGAACACTTAATTTTGCTCATGAGGAACCTATACATAGATCAAAAGGCAGTTCTTCAGACTGAACAAGGGGATAATATGTGGTTTAAAGTCAGGAAAGGTATGTGCCAGGGTTGTATCCTTTCACCATACTTACTCAATCTGTATGCTGAGCAAATAATCCGAGAAGCTGGACTATATGAAGAAGAACAGGGGATCAGTGTTAGAGCAAGACTCATTAACAATCTGCATTTTGCAGATGACACATCCTTGCTTGCTGAAAGTGAAGAGGACTTGAAGCACTCACTAATGAAGTTCAAAGACCACAGCCTTCAGTATGGATTACACCTCAACAGAAAGACAACAAAAATCCTCACAACTGGACCACTAAGCATCATCGTGATAAATGGAGAAAATATTGAATTTGTCAAGGATTTCCCAACACCCACGGAAGCAGCAGTCAAGAAATCAAAAGACGCATTGCATGGGCAAATCAGCTACAAAAGACCTCTTTAAAGTGTTGAAAAGCAAAGATGTCACCTTGGAGACTAAGGCATGCCTGACTGAAGCCATGGTGTTTTCAGTTGCCTCATACACATGAGAAAGCTGGACGATGAATAGGGGAGATCGAAGAAGAAGTGATGCCTTAAAATTGTGGTGTTGGCGAAGAATATTGAATATACCATGGACTGCCAAAAGAACAAACAAATCTGTCTTGAAATGCTCCTTAGAAACAAGGATGGCAACAGCACGTCTCACGTACTTCAGACACTTTATCAGGAGGGACCAATTCCTGGAGGAGGACATCATGGCTTGGTAAAGTAGAGGGTCGAAAAAAAGAGGAAGACTCTCAACAAGATGAATTGACACAGTGGCTGCAACAATGGGCTCAAGTATAACAACGATTGTGAGGATGCTGCACGACCCAGCAGCGTTTCGTTCTGTTGTACATAGTGTCGCTGTGAGTCCAAACTGACTCAACAGCACCTAACAACATTTTGTGGGACGTTAGTTTATATTTACCATCTTTGCATTCTGGGATAAACTCCACTTGGTTACGGTGTATAATTCTTTTACTATGCTATTGAATTTTGTTGGGTATTTTTGTGTCTCTTTTCATGGGGGACACATTGGTCTGTTTTTTCTTTTTTTCCTGTCATATCTGCACTGGCTTTGGTATCAGAGTAATAACTTGTTTCATAGGATGAGTTAGGAAGTGTTCCCTCCTTTTCTATTTTTAAGGGAGTTTAAGAGGGATTGATGTGAATTCTTCTTTAAATGCTTGGTAGAATTTGGCAGTGAAGCCATCAGCTCCTGGTGTTTTCATGGTTGGGATGATGTTGATTCAATCTCTTCGTTATTGTTCTGTAGAAATTTTCTGTTTCTATTTATGTAATTTGTATACTTTTGAGAATATGCCATTTTATCTATTTAGTTGGCATACAATTCTTCATACTGTTCTTTTATAGTTTTTATTTCTATATGATCGATAGTAGTGTCTCCATATTCATTTCTGATTTCAGTTATTTGCCTCTTCTTTGGTCAGTCTAGCTAAAGGTTTACCAATTTTACTGATCTTTAAAAAAAAAAAAACAATTCTTGCATGTTTGCTTCTCTCAATTATTTCTCTATTCCATTTATCTCCACTCTAGTCTTTATTTCTGTCCTATTGATGCCATTGATCTTAGTTTATGATTTTTCTATTTCTTTAAGTGTAATGTTAGTTTATTGATCTGAAATCTCTCTCTTGTAATTTAGGCATTTACTACTATAAATTTCCCTCTGAGGCCTGCCTTCACTCCATCCCCTAAATTTTGGAAAGTTTTGCTTCTGTATTTATACATCTGTATTTATAGGAAACCCTGGTGGTATAGTGGTTAAGCTGCTAACCTACAGGTTGGCAGTTCAAATCCACCAGATGCTCCTTGGAAACTGTATGGGGCAGTTCTACCCTGTCCTATAGGGTCGCTACGAGTCAGAGTTGACTTGATGGAAACGGTTTTTTTTTTTGTTTAAGTATTTATAATTTCCCTTGTGTTTCTTTTTATCGCCTATCAGTTATTTAATAATGTGTCATTTCGTTTCTATGTATTTAAGGAGTTCCTCATTTTCTTTCTGTTACGGATTTTTTAGTTTCATTGTATTATGGTCAGAGAAGATGTAGTTTATAATTTCAGTCTTTTTGAATATATTGTGGCTTTTTTGTGAATTATTATATGGTCTATCTTGTCAAATGATCCATATGCACAAGAGAAGAATGTTTATGATGCTTTTGCGTGAACTGTTCGATACATGTCTGTGAGGTTCGTTGTTTTATACTGTTGTTTAAATCTTCACTTTTTCTTACTGAACTTTTATCGAGATACTCTGTCCATTATTTAAAATGGAATATTAAAATTTCTGCTGTGATTGTAGAACTATTTCTCCCTTCAATTCTGTCATTGTTTAGTTTCCCTTCTCATTTCTTTTTGGGTATATTTTTTAGATGTTTTCTTTTTGGTTACCATGGGGATTATATTTAACATCCTGGATTTATAACAATTGAAATTAAGTTATTCCCTACTTCAGTATTATACAAAAACTTTGGTTCTATGTAGCTCTTTCTCTCTGCCTTAAGTTTTGTTCTCACAAATTACATCTTTATCCATTGTGTCTCCAGTAACAAAAATTACAAATATTTGTATGACATAAAAAGTAGAGGTACAATCCTAAAGTACAACAATGTGAGCTTTTGTATTTGCACATATAGTTGCCTATACTGAAGATCTTTATTTCTTTATACACCTTCACATTACTATCGAGTGTTCTTTCATGTTAGCCTGAAGGACTGCCTTCAGCAATTCTTATAAGGCAAGTCTGGTCTAGTGGTAACCAACTCACTATGCTTTTGTTTACCTGGGTATATTAATTTCACCCTCGCTTGTGAAGGACAGTTTTGGAAGTTATAGAATTCTTGGTTGACATTTTTTTTTTCTTTCTGCACCTTACATATGTCATCCCACTGCTTTTAGGTCTCCATGATTTCAATTAATTTTCTTGAGGATCCATTGTTTGTGATGAGTCACTTCCCTTGCTGTTTTCAAGGTTCTCTCTTTCCTTTGGTTTTCAACAGTTTGATTATAATATCTCTCAGTGTGGAT
The DNA here is from genome assembly GCF_024166365.1 of Elephas maximus indicus. NCBI lineage: Eukaryota > Metazoa > Chordata > Mammalia > Proboscidea > Elephantidae > Elephas > Elephas maximus. The sequence continues at coordinate 17,168,724 of NC_064821.1, forward strand.
CTCTTTGAATTATTCTTGCTTAGAGTTCATTGACCTTTGTGAATATGCAGGTTCATGTCTTTCATCAAATTTAGGATGGTTTCAGCAATTATTTCTATAAATATCCTTTATGCTCCTTTTTCTCTCACTTCTCTTTTGGGTACACCCATAAATCATTTGCTGGTCCACTTGATGGTGCCCCCAAAGTTCTGGCTTTCTTCACTTTTCTTCATTCTTTTTCCTTTCTGATCCTTGGACCGAGTAATTTCAGTTGCTCTATATCTAAACTCACTGATTCTTCCTTCTACCTGCTGAACTTTTCTAGTGAAGTTTTCGTTTTATTTATTTTACTTTTCAGCTCCAAAATCTGTCCTTGGTTCCTTTTTATAATTCATATCACTTTATCAATATTCTCATTTTGTTAATACATTCTGTTTCTTTAGCTTTTTGCCCATGTTATTTTTTAGCTTTAAGAGTGGCACCTAACCAGGGAGCAGTTGAGGCATGGGCAAGTAGAAAATGCCACGAACCTTTTGTACCATTTTTTTTTTGAAGTCACTGTTTTCTTGACTCTGTATTCTCTTGATTGCAGTAAGCCTTTGGTTCCCAAATTCTGACAAAGTTGGTTCTGCCAGTTTTTGCTTGTGTTGTGTGTGTATTTCCTGGGGGACAAAGAATTGAGTATGTGATTAACTGATTGTAACTTTCCTCAGCTATGAACTGTTTGAAATAATATCTGCTTAAAGAGAAATGGAAACCCTCATGGCGTAGTGGTTAAGTGCTACAGCTGGTAACCAAAAGATCAGCAGTTCAAATCTGCCAGGCGCTCTTTGGAAACTCTACGGGGCAGCTCTACTCTGTCCTATAGGGTCGCTATGAGTTGGAGTCAACTCGATGGCAGTGGGTTTGGTTTTTTTTTTTTTTTTTTTTTTTGGAATAGAGAAATAAACGAGCTAGTGTGTTGAAAGCTTTTTGCAAACATTTTCACATTTTGTAGTTGCTCAATTAGTGGTACATTTTGTCATTTATACATTGTAATAATGAATGTTAGGGTTTTTCATGGATTTAAAATACGTAACCTGGCCCACTGCAGTGCAGGAGACTTGGACTTTGGTTGTGTGTCATGATTAGAGATACTTAGATGGCTCACTTCACCCCTTCCCTGACCACAGGAGCTTTCCTATTCTACAGCTTCACTGATGTTAAGACCAATTTTAGCTTCAGAAATGCAGTGTGGCAGCCTTTTCTCTCCTTACTGCATGTGGAAGATACTTCTCAGATTCTAATCTTTGGTGGGACCTATACCCTGGAAGGTTTCAGTGGTCAGTCGGAGTTCAAATTGTGAATCAGTCACACTTGCATGTCTTCCAGGGCTTCCAATGTGAGAAAATTTTTAAGTAGAACCTCCAGAGGACTGAAGTATAACTTTCTTAGCATTCACGGGGAAATTAACTGGTAAATTCTCTGCTCTTCTATTTACTTGCTTACAAAATGTGACTCTTAACCTATTCTTCATGATCAGCAAACACAAGGTCATGATTTTGGCCCTTGCAGAAATGGAGCTTTTTGTCATCTTGTAACATTTGGTTAGGGTTAGAGTTACATGAGAAAGGGAAGTCCCTTCATCCAGTGTCTTCCACTGTCCTCCATACCCTGGTAACTGGTCAACAAGAAATATATGGCCGAGTTCCATAACCACAAAGCAAGCAAAAAAGGGGGATCTGCAAACAGAAGCAGATTGCCAGGTCTTTCTTCTACTGATGGGTTTGAACCATCAGCCTTTTATGTTAACAGTCTAGTGCAAATCATTTGTGCCAAAGGCCATATGGGAGGAATATGATTGCCATTTCTGAGGAATTAAGAAGAAAATGTGACAAGAGCTTTTTATTTCAGAGTTGTATACTTCCTCAAAGAATATATATGGATGGCAGATGAGCTTACATAAATATCCTTAATGTTGTTTATCATTAACCAACCCGTTTCTGTCAAGTGGATTCCAACTCATAGTGACCCTACAGGGCAGAGCAGAACTGCCTCATAGGGTTTCCAAGGCTGTAAGTCTTTATGGAAGCAGATTGTTGTAGCTTTCTCCTGTGGAACAGCTGGTGGGTTTGAACCGCCAGCCTTTCAGTTAGCAGCCATGTGGTTAACCACCGAGCCACTAGGGCTCCTTGTTAATCATTAGGGAAGTGGAAATGCAAACCACAGCGAGATACCACTGAAAAAACAAAACAAAACAAAAACATTGCCATCAAGTTGATTCCAACTCGTAGTGATCCCATAGGGCAGAGCAGAACTGCCCTGTAGGGTTTCCAAGGAACGGCTGGTATATTTGAACTGCCAGGCTTTTGGTTAACAGCTGAGCTCTTAACCACTGTACCACCAGGGCTCTGAGATACTTCTACCACCCATGAATATGACTAAAGAAAGAATGGAGACTTCCAAGTGCTGGTGAGGATGTAGAGCAACAGCAACTTTTTTTTTTTTTTTATTAACTTTTATTGAGCTTTAAGTGAACGTTTACAAATCAAGTCAGACTGTCCCATATAAGTTTATATACATCTTACTCCGTACTCCCACTTGCTCTCCCCCTAATGAGTCAGCCCTTCCAGTCTCTCCTTTCGTGACAATTTTGCCAGCTTCCAACTCTCTCTATCCTCCCATCCCCCCTCCAGACAGGAGATGCCAACACAGTCTCAAGTGTCCATCTGATATAATTAGCTCACTCTTCATCAGCATCTCTCTCCTACCCACTGTCCAGTCCCTTTCATGTCTGATGAGTTGTCTTCGGGGATGGTTCCTGTCCTGTGCCAAGAGAAGGTTTGGGGACCATGACCACCAGGATTCCTCTAGTCTCAGTCAGACCATTAAGTATGGTCTTTTTATGAGAATTTGGGGTCTGCATCCCACTGATCTCCTGCTCCCTCAGGGGTTCTCTGTTGTGCTCCCTGTCAGGGCAGTCATCGATTGTGGCCGGGCACCAACTAGTTCTTCTGGTCTCAGGATGATGTAGGTCTCTGGTTCATGTGGCCCTTTCTGTCTCTTGGGCTCTTAGTTGTCGTGTGACCTTGGTGTTCTTCATTCTCCTTGAGCAACAGCAACTTTTATTCAGTGATTGGAATGCAAAATGGTGCAGCCACTTTGGAAACCGGTTGGCCATTTCTTGTGAAAATGCATTTATCAGACCACAGAGTGGTCCCACGCCTAGGTCAACACACAGGTGAAAATTTGCATTTACACGAAACCCTGCATGCTGTTTTTATAGTAGCTTTATTCATCATTGCCCAAACCTGGAAACAACCAAGATGTTCTTCAACAGGTGGATGAATTAACAAACTTTCTTACATCACTACAATCGAATGCCACTCAGCAATAAACAACTCACTATGTTGTGTGTCCAGAGTGGGACACAAACTGACAAATGAACCTAACTGTATTACAAAGGCATGACATAATCTCCCTGACAGTGTTGATGAAAAAAGGAGCTGACCTGAAAAACTTTGGGGATTGTGTTTTTTTTTTCTAGAAGCTGTAAGTTTATAGGGTTGCTATGAGTCAGCAGTGACTGGATGGCAATGGGTTTTTTGGTAAGGCTAATACAAAAAGGTTTTTTTTTTTTAATACAAAAAGAACTGCAAAGCAATATTGCTTTAGTTGATAAATGTGTTTCTCAGAGAGGTATTGGTTAGCACTTCTGAAGCTACATCTTTAGTAGGGTTGAACAAATATATAAATTGCAAGTAATGGGAACCAAGTTTTTTATCTTATCAGATAAAGAGCATTATAATTAGCAAGGGGGGAAGACTATAAATCAGAAGGGATAAAGGGGGTTATTTTATAATCAAAGAATTCAACAAGAAGATGTAATAATCTGGAATGTGTATACACCTAGCAACAATATATATGAGAGAAAAACTGGTAGACGAAATAGAAATTCACAAGAAAATGGAAGTCTGCAAGCAAATAGAAGATCTGAATAACACCATCAGCCATCTTGACCTAATTAACATTTATTGGATACTCCAACAAAGGCAGAGGACACATTATTTCTAAGTCCTCATTAAACATTCGGCAAGATAGACCAGACACTGGGTTAGCAGTTCCAGAGTGCATGCCAGGCCAGCAGTTGAAGCTGCAGTTGCTGGGCTGAGCAGCAATAGTGGCTGCCATGCCACCTGGTGTACGGAGCTACTGCAGGACCTGGAGAAGATGGGAGCCCAGCTAGGGTTCCTGTGTTAGTGTGGACAGACAAGGGGCTGTTCATGCTGGAGGTTTATCCAGTATCACTGTGCCCCATGATGAATTGGGAGCTGCCTCACTAACTCCTCAGGGAAGCAGCCTGGGAAATGGTCATTGCAGTAGCAGAAGCCTTCAAATTAGACCTTCTCTTGACCCAGCAGTTCCCCTTGTAGAATCGTCCTATGGAAAACCCAAGGGCACCATGATGGTACCTGCTGATAAAAAAAAATAGTAGTGATAAATAGTGGAAACCATGAAATTTGGTGTCCAGCAGAAAGGGAATTCGATAAATCCTTGACCATACATCAGAACATTGAACTGCCACTAAATATTATTTCCAGAAAAGTGTGAACCACAGGAGACGCAGTCTTAAAGGCAGGGCATAAAATAGTGTGTCCATGATCATGATAGTTTGTCACACATTTACATATATGTGTTTTACATTTTATAAGTGCTGACAAACCAGCCTCTAGAGACGGTCTATCCTAGAACACTTACAGGGATTCTCCTTTGAAGGTAAGATTGTGATTGATTTCTCATTTTGCTTCTCCCTAATTTTCAATTTTTTTACATTCATTATTCATTGCTTATAAAAATCTTAACCTCATTTTCAAAATTTAAAAACATTAATTCATGTTTGAAATGTATAGTTATACGAGGTTAAAATGCATTGGCTTATAATCAGTAGCACAATTTAAGTACAGAGCAGTAGAGCTTTTCCCTCCAAGACCTTCCTCATATTGCCCCTTTTTTGTCAAACCTTCCCGTCTGTGAATCCCTGGCAACTGTTCCTATATATATGATTCACTGTGTAGGCCTTTTTTTTTTTTTTTTTTAAAGAAATTCTGGCTGCTTTCACTTAGCATAATACATTTAAGAGTCATCCATATTGATGAATGCATCAGTAGTTTATTCCTTTTTATTGTTGTGTAGTATCTCATCGTATAGACATGCCACAGTTTGTGTATTCATGCTTTGGAGGACATTGGGTTTCCAGCTGTTACAAATGAAGCTGAAATAAACTTTCTTCACAGTTTTTTATGTGAACATAAAGTTTTTGTTTTTCTTGTATATATCCTTGGGAGTAGGATAGCTGTCTTATGGTAGGTGTATGTTTAACTTTGTAAGAAACTGTCAATCTGTTTTCTTTAATGAGGCTGTGCCATTTTATGTTCCCACCAGCAATGTATAATTCCATTAGCTGGTGGGATCTAGAGAGACTGCTTACCTAGCACAGTTCTTTTTGCCACTAGCATCAGGGAAAGATGTTGAGGTTGGTGGCTCATCTAATAGGCAGCCCCACATTTGCTGAGGGAAGGATGTGGCCTGTAGCAATCTCGATTAGACCACAGACCACATGTATAGGGCTCCTTTCTATGCCTTCACTGTCAGCCTGATCTGAGCCTAACCGAGTGTTTTGTGGAAGGAACATAGTATTTCTCAGGTCTCAGTCAGAGAAAGTGGCCATCGCTTCTCATCACAATTCCTGAGGTGCCAGCCTTTACTGTTTCTGGTTTGGAATCTGGTGTCGATGCACATATCTGAGCTAACGGGTCAGTTGGTAGTCCTCTTACCACTCACTCCTTCCACACCCATGGCTGAAGTAACTTTTCTCTATGTAGCAGGCAGAGTCCACATGTCAACCTGTGAGAGGAGGAGGGTCCAGAGGTGGTAATCCAGGGTCAAAGGTCACTAGTTCTTTGTCAGTTCCTGGTTGTTCCAGCCTCAGTGGGCATTAAAGAGCAGCAGCCCCTCCTCTAAGGGGCTCTTTTTGCCTGTACCTGCCCAGCCTGCAGCTCATCAGGAACAGCTGGTATTAGGGATGCTACCTTGGGCTTGGTTCCCGAAGATGAAGTGGGTTGGTTAATGCAGGTGGTGACTTTTGATCTGCTGGGCTTCATTTTCCCAAAGCCTTCAAAGCAACATTTGTGCCCTTTCTGCAGAAGGAAAAACCATTTTCACCTTGGTGTCAAGGAGACACTAGCCCCAGCCTTGTCCTGTCCTCTTTGTCCTGGTGATTCTGACACATAGTTTATTGACATTTGATAAATTATATTCAGATGGAAAGATAAACATTTTCAGGATATTAGGAACCCCTTCTAATGTAAATAAATCCATGAGTGAAATGAAGAGAAATACAAATTTACCACAAAGAAAAGGTCTGCTCACCTCTGTTTTCGTGTCATCTCCACCTCACCTATTTCAGAGTCCTGAAAATCCTTCACAGCTTTAAAATTTGGGAGCCTTTAAGAATAAAGACAGAGTAGAACTGCCCCATGGAGTTTCCAAGAAACACCTGGTAGATTCGAACTGCCAACCTTTTGGTTAGCAGCTATAGGTAGGGCTTAACCACTATGCCACCAGGGTTTCCTGTAGGGTCACTATGAGTTGGAATCGACTTGACGGCAACGGGTTTGGTTTTTAAGAAGAAAGACCATACAGGCTTTTTTATTTTATGGGCATTAGTTGTATTTGAGTTTACTATAAACAAGATGAGTTTTGACAGATGAAATTTCTCCCATTAGTTTATTTTGAATTTCTTATCTAAAGAAAATTGGTAGTTCCAGTAAAAGGAGCACCCATAACCCTTGATCTTGGCTCACCAACTGTTAAGATTTTGCCTCATCTATCCATATATAAAAATACATTATTGCAAGGAATTGTACAATGCTTAATTGCAGATGTTTTCTTCACCCTTGAATCTTCAGCATGCACCTCCTCAGAAGGACAATCTCCTACCCGCCCCAAAAAACAAAAACGCTGAATTTTCTATTGTCCCACATTAGGAAAGAAAATCTCTCCAGTTGTACAGAAGTATCCATATAGTTGTCAGGTTTTTTGAAGCTAGGATCCAAACAAGATTTGGACGTTGCCTTTCTATTTTTTGATCTCTTTGATCTGCTTTAAATGCGACATTCACCTGCAGTTTTTTTTTCTTTTTGTTGTTATAAAACCACGTATAAACAATGTTTGCCAAGTGAACATTTTTCATGTGTGTAATTCAGTGATACCAGTTGTATCAATCATGTTGGACAAACATCACCAATACCCATCCATTGCCAAAGTTCCCATCACCATAAAAATAACTCAGTGCTTCCTAAACAGTGACACCTTCCCCTCTTCCTCTTTGATCTCTACACTTAGCCTGTTCTAGTTATTTCATCTAAGTGAGATCATACAGTATTTGTCCTTTTGTGATTGACTTTATTCAGCACAATGTTTTTCAGGTTCATCCATGTTGTAGGGTGTGTCAGGTCTTCATTTCTCTTTATGGCTGAGTAGTATTCCAAGGTACGTATGTACCCCATTTTGTTGAATCATTCATCCACTGAGGAACATTTCGGTTGTTTCCACCTTGTGGTTATTGTGAATAGTGCTGCAAGGAACATTGGTGTACCTGTGTTTGTGTTGCTGCTTTCAAATCTCTTGAGTATATACCTAGGTAGTTCTATGTTTAACTCTTTGAGGAACTGTCAGACTGTTTTCACAGTACCTCTGCCATTTCACATTGCCACCAGCAGTAGAAGAGGGTTCCAATTTCTCCTTACTGTCACTAACATTTCTTGTTTTCCATTTTTATAATCTTAGCCGTCCTAGTGGGGGTAAAGTGATATCTCACTGTTTTGTTTTTTCAGGTTTTTCGTTTTCCTATTTTTGAAATTATTATTTAAAAATATATATAACATTTGCCATTTCATCATTTTTCAGGTTTGCAATTTAGCGATGGCAGTTACATTAATGTGCGAACATCGCCCATAATCACTGTCAAATTTCCCATCACCATAATCAGAAACTCCCTGTTTCCTAAACAATGACTCCCCCTTTCCTCATCCTTCCTGCCTGTGGTAACCAATAATAGACTTTGGTCTCTATTTCTGTATATTTCCCTATCCCTTTTATTTCATATGAGTCAGATCAAGCGCTATTTGTCCTTTTGTGTTTGACTTATTTTACTCAAATGTTTTCAAGGTTAATCTATGTTGTAGCATGTTTGAGGACTTCATTTCTCTTTATGACTGAGTAATATTTCATTGTATTTATGTGTCCCATTTTGTTTTAGCATTTGTTGATGGACATTTAGGTTGTTTCCATGTTTTGGTTATTGTGAACAGTGCTGAAATGAACACTGGTGTACTTGTGTCTGCATCACTTCTTTCAAGTCTCCTGGGTATATATTCAGGAATGCACTTGCCTGGTCATGGTGGTCCAGTAGTTAAGTGATATGGCTGATAACCACAAGGTCGGCAGTTCATATCCACCAGCCGAGGTCAGAATCGACTCAACGGCAGTGGGTTTGGTTTGGTTATAGTAGTTCTATGTTCAGCTCTTTGAGGAACTACCAAACTTTTCACAGCAGCTATACCATTTTGCATTCCCACCAACAATAGATAGGGGTTCCAATTTTTCCACATAGACAATATTTTTCATTTTTTTAATCTTTGCCATCCTAGTGGGAGTGAAGTGTTATCTTATTATGGTTTTGATTTGCATTTCTTTAATGATGAATGACGTTGAGGATCTTTTCATGTGCTTGTCGGTCATTTGAATATCCTCTTTGGTGAAATGTCTGTTAAAGTCATTTGCCCATTTTTTGATTGGGATATTTTTTATTGTTAAGTTGTAGAGGTTTTACCTAAAACTTGGATATTAGACCCTTATTGGTTATGTTGTTGTTAGGTGCCATCGAGTCAGTTCCGACAAATATGGATCTCCTCCAGTCGGTTGACCAGGTAGCTGTCTTCCAAATTTCATGACATAGACGAGTGAGCACCTCCAGCCTGCATCCATTTGTTGAAACATCTCAGTTGGTATTCTGTCAATTCCTGGAGCCTTGTTTTTCGCCAATACCTTCAGTGCACCTTGGACTTCTTCCTTCAGTACTATCTGTTCTTGACTATATGCTACCTCCTGAAATGGCTGAATGTCAACCAATTCTTTTTGCTGCAGTGACTTTGTGTATTCCTTCCATCTTCTTTTGATGCTTCTTGTGCCTTTCAATATTTTGTCCATAGAATCCCTCAGTGTTGCAACTTGAGGCTTAAATTTTTTCTTCAGTTTTTTCAGCTTGAGAAATGCTGAGCATGTTCTTCCCTTTTGGTTTTGTAACTCCAGGTCTTTGTACATTTCATTGTAATACTTTGTCATTTTGAGCTGCCCTTTGAAATCATCTGTTCAGCTCTTTCACTTCATCATTTCTTCCATTTACTTTAGCTACTCTGCATTCAAGAGCAAGTTTCAGAGTCCCTTCTGACATCCATTTTGGTCTTTTCTTTCCTGTCTTTTTAATGACCTTTTGTTTTTTCAGGTATGATGTCCTTGATGTCATCCCACAATTCGTCTGGTCTTCAGTCATTAGTGCTCAGTGCGTCAAATCCATTCTTGAGGTGCTCTCCAAATTCAGGTGAGACAGCCTCAAGGTTGTATTTTGGCTCTCATGGACTTGTTCTAATTTTCTTCAACCTGAACTTCCATATGAGCAACTGATGGTCTGTTCCACATTCAGCCCTGGACTTTGTTATGATCGATGATATTGAGCTTCTCTATCATCTCTTTCCACAGACATAGTTACCTTGATTCCTGTGTGTTCGATCTGGTGAGGTCCACGTGCGTAGTTTGTGTTTATGGTCTATGTGTCTATCATTTTACCAGTACCTGACTGTTTTGATTGCTGTAGTTCTGCAGTACATTTTGATCACTAAGTGTGAGTCCTCCTACTTGGTTCTTCAGAATTGCTCTAATGGCTTCTTGCCATCGCATATAAAATTGAGGATTAGTTTTTCTGTTTCTCCAAGGAAGGCTGATGGAATTTTGATTGGACTGCATTGAATCCAAAGATTGCTTTAAATAATATTGTCATCTTAACAACATTAAATCTGCCACACACAGAGTGTGTTTGCATTTATTTATATTTTATTTAATCTCTTTCAGCAGAGTTTTGTAATTTTCCTTGTATAAATCTTTCACCTGCAAGACTCGTTGCCGTCAAGTTGATTCCGAGTCATAGCGACCCTATAGGACAGAGTAGAACTGCCGCATAGGGTTTCCAAGGAGCACCTGGTGGGTTTGAATTGCCGACCTTTTGGTTATCAACCGTAGCATTTAACCACTATGCCATCAGTATTTCCCTAAGTCTTTCACATCCCTCGTTAAATTTATTCCTAGGTATTTTATTCTTTTAGATGGTACTGTAAATGGAATTGTTAATTTCCTTTTCACATTGTTCACTGCTGTTGTATAGAAACCCAACTGATTTTTGAGTGTTGACCTTGTACACAAAAACTTCCTGAATTCCTCTTTTAGCTCTAGAAGCCTTCTTTTGGATTTTCTATACATAGGATTTCCTGTATATATAGATTTCGTATATATAGGAAAATCCTATGTATATCTTCTCCCTTCCCGATTTGGATCCTTTTTACTTTTTTTTTCTTGCCTTATTGTTCTGTCTGGATTTCTACTATAATATGGAATAACAGTGGTGAGAGCAGGCACTTTTGTCTTGTTTCCCGTCTTAAGGTGAAAGCTCTCAATTGTCTCCATTGAATATGATGTTTGCTGTGGGTTTTTCATAAATACCCTTAATTATATTGATGAATTCCCCTTCTAACTTGTCCAGTGTTTTTATCAAGAAGCGGCATCATATTGTTGGCAATCATGTACTAAGAGGAAGCAATATGAGGAACCACCAGCAGATGAGTGCTAATGGGGCAGTAAAATGGGGAAGGACATGGGGGTGGGGGCTGGATGGTGGATAAAAAGTCCTAAGGCTATCATCGAATGGGGACCAAGGGTTCTTTTAATCTGTTTTCATAGTAGTTTTGTTTTTAATAATACTGACTCTTGAATATTGGAAATGGGTTGTCTGGTAAAATGTTAAGCGTTGTGATGGTTGTTTTCTCATGGTTTTGTTTAATCAGTTTGCATACGTTACTTCTTGTAAAGTGGACCTTGGGTCTGTAACAGTTCCAATGCAATTGCAATGGAAGCCACAGATAATAATTTCAAACATTTTAGTAGCCATATTAGAAAAGTAAAAATGGAAATGTTTAAATTTTGGATGATGTATCTTGTTTAATCCACTGTATCCAATTATTATCAATATATACATTTTTAATGAAATTAAAAACATAAACAAAATGAACAAAGTCATGTATATAAAATTATTTATGAGACATTTTACATTTCTTTCCTTTTGTACTAAATCTTCCAGAATCCAGAAGCAGCAGAGCTCAGTGTAGATGCAAAAATTTAATTGGACATCTTGATGGCTATTTACATTTCATAAAATTTCCTGTTGAAAAAATACAGTTACAAACCCAAGTTATGCCAAACTTAAGTTTCCAAAAATTGAGTCGTTTATTGTTAAACTGAAATTAAAATTACATAAAATTAAGAATCCAGTTTCTTAGTTTGCACTATCCACAGTTCACGTTCTCAATAGCCACACTACGTTGTTAGTTACTGTGTTAGATAGTGCAGGTCTAGAGGATTGAAATTTCACATATGCTGGTGTGTGCATCACATAACACGGGTTATCCCACTATTAGTGATGCTAGGTGTTTGTTTTTAGGTGTTTGGTCAAGGTGGTGGCTGCCGATCTCTCTTTGTACAGTCATCTGTGGATCTCTTTTGAGTCATCTATGGATGATACTTTCTCAACGGGGGAATAATCTGTCTTCCAACAGCCTTTCACACAATTAACATCACTTGTTGATCTTGGCCTAAATCGTTTTACATTGGAGAAGTTACAGAATGTTGGCCTTTTCTCTAATTTCTTCTCCATTCTTTAATTGGTAGCCCTCTAAAAACAAGAACATTGCTTCCCCATGCCTTGTGTGCTTTTTTTTTTTTTTAATCTTTGGAGTATCACAGTGTATTCTTGGATATTTTTTTTCATTCACTATAATTGGAGCCCTGGTGGTGCAGTTGTTAAGAGCTCAGCTGCTAGCCAAAAGGTCAGCGGTTTGAATCCACCAGCCGCTCCTTGGAAACCCTATGGGACAGTTCTACTATGTACTGTAGGGTCACTGTGAGTTGGAATCAACTGGAAGGCAACAGATTTGGTTTTTGGTATAATTAATTGTTGTCATTTGTTTTGATGTTTAAATTCTCCCAAATTTGGCCAAGGGTGGCCATTTTAAGTTGCTTACTGGGTCTTCCCATATCACCTGGTTCCAGACCTGAAAGTAACCATTTATCCAGAAATCCCTGGTTCTATCAATGAACATTGAGTAAGAGCACCCCAGATTAATTTAGGGCTCCCAACATGAGATGGTCGCCATACTAAAGTCTGAGTCTAAAATTCCATTTTGGATCAAAAGTAAATTCTGTTTTAAGAATGCAGCTTCTCATTTCTGCAACGCTTCACCGTACCCTAAGAAAATTACTTAGTAGACAGTTTTAAGAATGAGATTTTGTTTGCTTAAGGGCTTAGCTTGCTTAAGAATACACATTGTTCAGGACACTGGGACCAAAACAATGCTCAGAACAGATGCTTACTCAAGATGAACTTTAGAATTATAGTTGTCCTCCCTGTGGTCACAGAGGATCTCACAATTGCTTCAAGGCCAGATGTACCCAATTTAATGATTATTTCATAACTTTAAAAAGCAATTTTAGAAACATATGTAATCTATCCTGCCAGTCAGATGTACCCTAACCAATTTTGTAACTATTACCTAACTGTCAACTAATCATTAAATTTTCATAGAAGTTACTCGTATTATAAAATCTCTCTGAATTGCCTCCTCCTTTGATCACTTCAGAATCCTCTGGACCTTGTGATTACCCATGTGCAAATTGCTTTGTCTTTCAATAAAAGCTCTTTACTTTTAATTTCAACTGGACTCTGCCATTTTTGTTGCACAAAATTTCTTGGTGTCAGAAGCGAGATCTGAAGGAGAGCTGCTGAAGTAACCCTGGAAGGCTCAATAACTTGGGCTCCAGTAGCAGTAGGAGCCTCTTGGCTCTTCACTTCCCTGGATCTCCTTGGGAGCCTCCTCAGGTAAGCCCCCTCTTGGACCCGAACTCCGCTCTCTGTGTGTAGAGTTCTCCAAGCTTTATTGAGGATTACTTTCTCTTTCATTTTGTCTGTATTTGTTTTATCTTTAATTTGTCCTAGGATTGGTGCTCAATTTTGTCTAGACAGAGGTTAATTTACCCCTCAAAGCCTCAACAGCTACCAAAGTAATTCTGCTTTCAGAGAGCTCTGAGTCACTCTAAGCCACAACATTAGGGCACAGCTTCCTACAAGGAAGACCAGTTAATACAACTGTTACTCAAATTTATGCACAACCACTAATGCTAAAGATGAAGAAATCGAAGATTTTTGCCAACTTCTGCAATCTGAAATTGATCATTCAGCCAGGATGTATTGATAGTTACTGGTGATTGGAATGTGAAAGTTGGAAAGAAAAAAGGATCGGTAGTTGGAAAATATGGCCTCGGTGACAGAAATGATGCTTGAGATCACATGATAGAATTTTGCAAGACCAGCTAATGAAGACTAGAGGAACCCCCAAATGTATTGCCTTGAGATAATCTTTAAACTTTGAACCAAAGCAATCTCCTGAGGTCATCTTTAAACCAAGTAACAGTTTTGCTCAATTTGTAAAGAATGTTTGACTTAAAAATTGCACTCTTTTATCTGGAAATGTCCTAATTTCACCATTATATTTGAGAGACAGTTTTGCTGGATATATAATTCTTGGCTGGCAATTTTTTTCCTCAAGGCTTTATATATGTCATCCCATTGTCTTCTTGCCTGCATGGTTTCTGCTGAGTAGTCAAAGCTTAGGCCTCTTGAATCTCCTTTGTAGATGACTTTTAGTGTATTCCTAGCCTCTCTTAATATTCTTCTTTGTCTTTGGTTTTGGCAAGTTTGATTATGTCTTGGTGCCTTTCTTTTGGGATCTACCCTGTGTAGGGCTCGATGAGCTTCTTGGATAGATATCTTCTCATCTTCCATGGTATCAAAGAAGTTTTCTGCCAACAAATCCTCAACAATTCTATTTTCTGTTATCCACCTCCCCCCGCCCCGTTCCAGTACCCCAGGTCACTTGTAGGTTATTCCTCTTGATAAGAGTCCAAAATAATTTTTAGGATTTTTTTTTTCATTTTTTAACATTCTTTTATCTGATTTTTCCTCAGTTAAGGCCATGTCAAGTGCTTCATCTTCAATCTCAGTAATGCTGACTTCCATTACCTCAGTTCTGCTATGGTATTCTGTTGTCTAATTCTGAAATTTTATTGTTAATCTTTTGGATTTGTTTGCTGTCTGGGGATTCTTGCAGCCTGTTAAATTTGTCATTATGCTCTTGTGTAGCCTTGTTAAGTTCCTCTGTTGCTTTGTGTGTCCCTTTGTATGGTCTGCGTTTTGCCTATCTCCTTCCCGATCTCTTGAAGAGCTCTGCATATTAATCTTTTGAATTCCATTTCTGGTAATTCCAAGCAGTTTTCTTCCTCTGAGAGGTTCCTTGGTTCTTTGTTTTGGTCACTTGCTGAAGCCATCATGGTGTGCCTCCTTATGTGATTTGATATTGACTGTTGTCGCTGAGCCATCAGTAAGTTATTATATTTATTTATTTTATGTTTGCTTACTGTGTCCTAGTTTCTTGTTTTGATATGACCGAATAGTCTGGCCATGTGAGCTACTTTGATTATTGGCATCTTTGAACCTGTCACATCCTGTCACCAGGTGGTTTGAGCTGTTACTAGGTATGTGAGCCCAAGAGTCCATTAACTTTTCTTGTGTGGATTCAGCTCTGGTATCCAGGTAGTCGGTCACTGAGTGTGTGGTGCAGGCTGTCACTTACAGTCCTAGATGGGCAGGGGTGATTGGAGAAGGCAGGTATCTGGCTGCAGTAGGGAGTTATGTGCTGAGCAAAGCAGGGGGCTGATGACTGCCTGAGTCCCTGAGTGGAAGGCATGTCCTTGTTCCCTAGAGCATGTAGGTGGGTGGGTTTTGCAGCCACACTTTGGGCAGTCAATGCTGTTGGCTGTAAGGACTGGGAGATACCACTTATTCTTGGACCCCTGTCATGGGTGGTTAGGTGGAGTGAGTGGAGCTACCAGTCCTCAAGCCCCTGATATGGGTGAGGACCCTGCTTAATGGGCAGAGCGGTATCAAATATCACGAATCTGCCACTTCTGCTTACAGCTGTTGCAGCTGAAAATAGGCTTCAGGTATATACCCTGTCGTACTGTGCTAATGAGCGCCTACACTGTTGAAATGGGCCCACACAGGTATATGCAGGGGTAAAAGGCATTCAAAATCTGTGGATACCCTGTTCCTGTGCTTAGGGGCTGTGCCTGCCCTGAGTTCCCAGCTTAGGGGAGCTGGCAGATTATTTTTTCCTGTTAATTTGTTCCCTTCTCCAAAGCCAGGAGAACGTTTCGGGGCATGTGATGGGTCCTACTTCCGGCCTAGGGGGTTCAGCAATCACTGAAGCCAGACCAGGACCTGGAGCAGAGCAGGGAGGGGGCAGGTAAATGAGAGAGAGGTACTTCCCGAAGGGCTGAAGGTTTTTTTGATCCACATGGTAGGGTAGATGCCTGTACTTACATTTCGCCAATTCAGAGCTGCTTCTCCATGTTTCCAGAGGCTTGAGGAGACTCTCCACTGCTTGGTTTCTCCCAGTGGAAAACACATCCTGAGTGCTGCTGCTTGCCTCAGCCCACGCATGCTGGCCGATCCAGCTGGCAGGGTGCCAGCCAGGTCAGGTCCAGCAAATCCTTGCTCTCTCTGCCTCCCTCGATGCTCAGTCTGACTCCTCAACTTTGTCTTTGATGTTCAGGGCTCCTAGATTGTCAAATGTAATTGACTCACTTGTTTTTTCGGGTCTTTGTTGTAAGAGGGACCACAGGAAGCGTCAGACTACTCCACCATCTTGGCCCTGCCTCCACACTGCACTCTTTTAAACAGTTATCTATATGAGATCAGATTGAAAACAGTAACTCAGAGCACAGATGACCTGTTCAGAGGGCAATAACCCAATGCTACTGGTGGTGAAACAGTTTGGGTAGTGATAGAATGGTGATACACCATGCAGAAAGTAACTAATATCACTGAATTATACATGTAGAAAATGTTGAAACGGAGTGCTGTGTACATTTTCACCAAAAATAAAATATTCTAAAAAAAGAGGGAACGTGGGAAAGATAAGATTGGTAGTTTCTAATAAAGGTAGACATAAACTTTCCGTATGGCACAGCAATCCCACTCATAAGAATATACGTGAGAAAACTAAAACATTATGTTCAGACACATACAAAAATCTACGCTTGAGTGTTTTATAGCTGTTTTATTCATAAAACAGGAAAAAACTCAAATGTTCTTCCACTGATGAATACACCACCAGATATGTGTATACAATGGAGTACTACCAAGCAACAAAAGAAACAAACTTGATATACTTATCAATGTAGCTCAATCTCAAATTCATTACTAAATAACAGGAGCCAGAATTTAAAAGCAACATAGTGAATGACATGTATAGGGACAGTTGCCAGGAAGGTTTGATTAAAAAAGAGTATTTTTAGAGGGAAGAGAACTCTTCTGTAGTCATTGTGGTACTGGTTATATGACTTCATTTTTGAAACTCTTACTACTGTGCATTGCAAAAGTAATTTACTAAAAAAATTAAAGAATGAAAAATGAACAAAACTGCAAATTAGAGAGAAGCAAAGTGACTTCAGAAATCACTCTTGCCTTTCCAAGAGAATCCCTGTTAATGTTCTAGGGTCCTCCAGAAGCTGGTTTGTCTGCATATATGTGTTTAATATAACTGTTTAATATAAATAGTGTAAATATATACACTATTTCATACCCTGCCTTTCTTTGAAACAACAGTAAGCCATGGCTACCTCTCCTACAGTGAGTAAACTTTTTCTCAAGAAATTTATTTCCTGACAGTAATATTTTGTGATGTGCAGCCAGGCATTTATTGAAAACTCCCTTCCTGTTATACACTGACACTGTTTCCAGACTTCAGTATTTCCACAATCACTAGGATCAGTGGAAGGAGCCCTGGTGGCGCAGTGGATAAGCACCTGTCTGCTAACCGAAAGGTCGGCAGTTCAAACCTACCAGCTGCTCTGTGGGAGAAAGCTGTGGCTCTCTGTCTCCCTGTGAGGCAGTTCTACTCTGTCCTGTAGTGTCGCTTTAAGTTGGAATCAACTCAGTGGCAATGGGCAGGATCAACGGACATTATTGTGCCCAGGGATTTCCATGATTTTGAAAGAATTCCTGGGCCAAAAAAAAAGGGAGGCCTAATATGAATTATTTTGTTACCTAGGACCACCATCTCACAGGCCCCTTATGTAAGGTGTAATGGAGGAAGCTCCCAGTTCAGCATCGGGCAGTGGCTTTGAGTAAATGACCAGGCCCCACGGCAGGTATGTACCCCAGGTGGAGCAGTAGTTGTCAGTCCAGTCCAGCCCAGTAATTGCAGCCTCAGCTCCTGGACTGGTAGACACTCCAAGAACCACAGAATTACCAAACACAGGACTCTCTCAAAATACAGGTTCTGGGCCTGTGCTGGACAGAAGTTCCATTGCTGCTAGGTTATGCTGTGGGTCCATATGAACCCAGAAGAGGAACCCTCCTTCCAGGCAACCCCTGCTTCTCACAGTACTGCTTGCAAGGTGCATTTTTGTGAGAGGTTTGGCTTCCTCATCAGTAAACCAAGGATCGTTTAAAAGTCGTCATGATGGATTGAATTATGTCCCGCCAAAAATGTGTGTATCGGTTTGGCTGGGCCATGATTCCCAGTATTGTGTGATTTTCCTATATGCTGTAAATCCTGCCTCTGTGATGTTAATGAGGGAGGATGGGCAGCAGTTGTGTTAGTGAGGGAGGACTCAGTATACAAGATTGGATTGTGTCTTGAGGCAATCTCTTGAAATATAAGAGAGCAGAGAAATGGGGGACCTCATACCACCAAGAAAGCAGTGCTGGGAGCAGAGCTCATCCTTTGGACCTGGGGTACCTGCGCAGAGAAGCTCCTAGTCTGGCAGAAGATTGATGAGAAGGCCAACAAAGAGAGAAAGCCTTCCTCTGGAGATGACACCCTGAATTTGGACTTTTAGCCTACTTTACTGTGAGAAAATAAACTTCTCTTTGTTAAAGCCATCCACTTGTGGTATTTATTGTAGCAGCACTAGATGACTAAACCAGTCATGGAGGATAAGTGAGAGAAGCAATGGAAAAATGTTCAGTACAGCACTACACATACAATATGGGATTTGATCAACACAGAACAAAAGACATTGCTTTCCATTACCAAGGCGGCTGAAAGGAAATACCCAAAACAAGACTGGTGGGATACTGAGTGATTTTTTGCTTTTCCATATAATTTCCCGTTAAAATCAGATTTTCTACAATGAGAACGATTATGTGAAAAAGTATACAAACTTTCAAAATATAGTTGATTAAAAAAACACTTCAGGATACAAATGTGTAATAAGGACAATTTGTATATAAAAGAACCAAAATAATATGCTTATCTAAAGTTGGAAACCCTGGTGACATAGTGGTTAAATGCTACAGCTGCTAACCAAAGGGTCAGCAGTTGGAATCCACCAGGCGCTCCTTGGAAACTATGGGGCAGTTCTCCTCTATCCTGTAGGGTCAGTATGAGTTGGAATCGACTCGACGGCACTGGGTTTGGTTGTTTTGGGTATCTAAAGTCGTGCTACAACTGAAAAGTAAGTTGGCTTACAGTCACAGAGTCTCTACATATGCAGTCTCACTGAATGAGGTCTCATTTGAGGGGTCCTAAGTGAGAAGGGACACTGAAGGAGTCCCTCACATCTTATATTTATAGGATCAATCCACAGTGTGATATTTCACCTATTTTCTAAGAATTCCAAGATGTTTCTATGTTCCTTACATGCACATGATTTCAGAAATATGACTTCTTACATATTTAATATAAGTAATTAGTGGAGCCCTGGTGGCACAGTGGTTGAGCTACGGCTTCTACACAAAAGGTCAGATCCACCAGGTGCTCCTTGGAAACCCTATGGGCAGTTCTCTCTGTCCCATAGCATTGCTTGAGTTGGAACTGACTTGATGGCAAGTTTTGTCCTATATGCATGAAACTTCACATCTTAGAAAGTACGGCAGGAAAAGCAAAAACTTTCCCTATATCACATTCCTTACACTACTATGGTTTCTCTCCCAGGTGTTTTCTTTCAGGTTTTTTTTTTTTGGTAAAGATGAGGGATTACCAAAAGCCTTCCAACATTACCTAACACGTGTTTATTTCCAGTGTATCTTCTCACATGACTTCAAAAGGCTGAGAGAACTGAAGACTTTCCCTCATTCCTTACATACATAAGGCCTCTCTCCACTATGAGCTCTTAAATATTTACTGAGGAATGAGGAATAACTAAAGGCTTTCCCATATTCCTTACATTCCTAAGGTTTCTCTCCACTGTGAAGTCTTTTATGTTTAGTGAGGTATGAAGACTAAGGCTTTCCAACATCATAAGGCATCCCTGCACTGTAAACTCTATTGTATGGTTAGTGAGGGATGAAGACCAACTAAAGGCTTTCCCACATTCCTTACTATTCCTAAAGCTTCTGTAAAAATGGCATGGCATTAGAAGCCATCGTCTGCCTTCACGAGGAGGAGAAAGAATCACCATCATCATCAGTCCAAAGCCCAAAGCTGATTCCTATAAGGTGGAAATCAAACAAAACCTCCACTCTCCAAACTATCAATTCTGACACCAGCCATCCCATCCACAGCACTCTGTACCTCTCTACTGGTTCGATAATTCATTGCAATGGCCACAACGAACTCAAAGACAATACTCACAATTAATGGAGTTTATTAGGGAAAAAACAGGTTACAATTCAGGATCAGGATAAACACAGAAGTAACACCTCAGGACACAGTTCTTCGATAAGGACTGCTTCTTGGCCTCTGTCACTGGACCCTGGTCAGGGCCTTGCTGCTGCTGCTACCTGCTTGGGTCTGCGACCTGCTGACAGCCTCTGCCCTGCTCAGTCAAGTGTTAGACCTCTTTAGTCAGGCTGATAAGTACCCAGCAGCACCCCGCTCCACCAGCAGGCCTCCTGACCAAAGGTGCTCAGTTCTTGTTCCTTGGAACAGTAAGCCTAGCTCCACCAACTAATGCCGGGAGGCACCCCTCTCTACCACAAAGCTTCCTGCCCGAAAGCACTCGGCTCTCTCATTCCGTGGGCTGGCGAGCCCACTGTGGCTGCCTCACTTGGAGGGCCAGAAAGCCAATCATGCAATCTTGGGCCGGTCTTGTGGTTCTGGTGCTGTATGTTCCCCTGTTGTGCTTGCCACTGCTCCTCTGTCTCCTGGGTCTAGGAGGTTCCCAGTGCAAGGACCACAGGTTCACAAGATGCACTCCGTTCCTGGCCTTTCTTCTTGATGGTAGTGAGGTTCCTCTACCCTTCTATAGGATCAGCTCCTTTTTAAACCTATTGATATGGCAAAACTGACCAATCCGCTACAAGGGCTCCATTCACCTTATTTGCATAGTCCCACCCAATCATTTTGTGCGAGTTACAAAACCATGGCTAGAAGGGCCATATGATAGCAATTTAGTGTGCCACAGGTTCTGTCCACTGAGATCTTATATGACCAGTGAAGTGTGAGAACTAAGGGCTTTCCCACATTCCTTACCATCAGAAGGCCTACCTTCATGGTAAGTTCTAACATGTTTACGGAAGGATGAGAAACAACTAAAGGCTTTCTCACATTCCAAAAAAAAAAAGAAAAAGATTTTTCTTTTTTTTTTTACATTCATAAGGCTTCTCACCACTGTGAGTTCTAACATGGTCATTGAGGTGTAGGACTGAAAAAAGGCTTTCCCACATTCCTTACATTCATAAGGCCTCTCTCCACTGTGCGATCTCAGATGGGTAGTGAGGTTTGAGGATCTACTAAAGGCTTTCCCACATTCTTTACATTTATAAGGCCTGTACCCATTGTGAACTCTTACATGGCCAGTGAGGTATGAAAACCATCTAAAAGATTTTCCACATTCCTTACACTCATAAGGCTTTTCTCCACTGTGAATTCTTACATGTCTAGTTAGTTGTGAAAACTGACTAAAGGCTTTTCCACATTCCTTACATTCATAAGGCTTCTCTCCACTGTGAACTCTTAAATGTCTACTGAGTTGTGAAAACTGCTTAAAAGTTTTCCCACATTCTTTACATTCATAAGGCCTCACTTCATTGTGTGTTATTATATGGGCAGTGAGGTGTGAGGATCGTCTAAAGGCTTTCCCACATTCTTCACATTCATAAGGCTTCTCTCCACTGTGATTTCTTACATGTCTAGTGAGTTGTGAAAACTGACTAAAGGCTTTTCCACATTCCTTATATTCATAAGGCTTCTCTCCACTGTGAACTCTCATGTGTCTAGTGAGTCGTGTAAATTGCTTAAAGGCTTTCCTACATTCTTTTCATTCGTAAGGCTTCTCTTCACTGTGCGTTATTATATGGGTAGTGAGGTGTGAGGACCGACTAAAGGTTTTCCCACATTCCTTACATTCATAAGGCTTCTCTCCACTGTGATTTCTTACGTCTAGTGAGTTGTGAAAACTGACTAAAGGCTTTCCCACATTCCTTGCATTCATAAGGCCTCTCTCCACTGTGAGTTCTTGTATGTCTAATGAGGTCTGAGGGCCGACTAAAGGCTTTCCCACATTCCTTACATTCATAAGGCCTCTCTCCACTGTGAGATCTTACATGTGCAGTGAGAGATGAAGAACAACGAAAGGCTTTCCCACATTCCTTACATTCATAAGGCCTCTCTTTACTGTGAGTTCTTGTATGTCTAGTGAGACTTGAGAGGTAACTAAAGGCCTTCCCACATTCCTTGCATTCATAAGGCCTCTCTCCACTGTGAGTTCTTGTATGTCTAATGAGGTCTGAGGGCCGACTAAAGGCTTTCCCACATTCCTTACATTCATAAGGCCTCTCTCCACTGTGAGATCTTACATGTGCAGTGAGAGATGAAGAACAACGAAAGGCTTTCCCACATTCCTTACATTCATAAGGCCTCTCTTTACTGTGAGTTCTTGTATGTCTAGTGAGACTTGAGAGGTAACTAAAGGCCTTCCCACACTCCTTACATTCATAAGGCCTCTCTCCACTGTGAGTTCTCATATGTTTAGTGAGGGGTAAGGAACAACTACAAGGTTTCCCATAATCCTTACATTTACAAAGTTTCTCATGAAGTTTTAGGTAAGGACAAGTGCAGCCTTCTCCACATTCCTTACAATGATAAGGTGTGTATCCAGTGTGAGATCTGATATGATTTTTAAATGACAAATGATCCACAAAGGCTTTTCCACACTCAAGGGATCCAATAGGATTTACTCCAGCAATTCTTCTGAGGCTAGTAAAATTCCCAGTCCAGCTGAAAGTGTTTCCACACTGATTATCTTCTTCAACTTCATTTACTTTACCATCGTTACTTTCACAGAGGCTCTCTACTGAATATATTCTGTTAAAAATAGGAAGCATGTTGTTAGAATTAAAGTTTTACCATTTCACAATTACTATACACAATGTGTTTTTTGCCCTGAGTAGTCTCGTGTTGCATAGGTTGAATCATCTCACAGAGGGTACTACCATTATACTCATGGTGTTTCTAAATAATGGACCTTTCTAGTAATTAGGTACAAGTGAAATATGTTTCAAATACTCAATAACTGATTCACATTTGTGGAAATACTGTGTTGTGAAAATTTTGTGAACACACCACTTTGGAGCTACTCTTACACACACACACACACAAATATCACAACAGCCTAAGACTCTCCTGAGGCACTGAGGCACCGTTCACTGTCATGTGAATAATAACTCACCTCATGTGCCTTCCCTGGTTGTTGTGTTGAAATTCAATGCCATGGAATTCACAGATATCTCCTAACATGGAGGACCAGGAATCATTCTTCATGGAAACATTTGTCCACTGTTATCCTGTTTCAAAACTGAAACAATTTTAAGTGGAGTTTCACAGATGAAAAAAAAAAAACAGTAAGGAAATTTTATGAGGAACAGACACATGAGAAAAAAGTGAGGCGTCTGACTGTTACAGGACTTTGGCAATGGTCAAGACAGTTAAGAAATTTACTAAGAAATAATTCCATGGCTGTTCACAGTGATCGTGACATACCAAAAAACCGAACCAAACCATTGCCGTTGAGTTGATTCCAACTCATAGTGACCCTAGAGGAGAGAGTAGAAGTGCCCCATAGAGTTTCCAAGGTGCGCCTGGTGGATTCAAACTGCCAACCTTTTGGTTGGCAGCTGTAGCTCTTAACTACTACACCACCAGGGTTCCCAGTGGTGAGATAAGTAGAGTGTAATTAGGAATGCAAAATTAAAAAGTATCACAAACAATACAAGTGCATAAAGATAGTATTAAAACCGGAAATGGAGGAGGTCTGTTCCCACAAACAAGGCATGAGATGGTTGATGAAAACTCAAAAAAGTCAGCTCAGGTTCATGTGTAAGTCCACTTCCTCAAAGCAAAAGAGATTTTTTCAAATTGATTTCTTTCAATGTAATTTCATCCCAGCAGGACTGGTCCTTCAAAGGATTCTTGCCTTCCTGGTGTTCCCTGATAGTACAGCTCTGGATAAGTCCTATCTCCATTCTTCTAAGATCTTCGCTTTGCTTCTCAGGGAGGAAAATTAGTGTCGTTGACATGGTTCTCACAGGAAAAGACAGATCATGAGGGAAGACAGACAAGCACACTTCTCTGATGTTGAACCAACACTCTGGTCTCCACTGTCTCTATAAACAGACAGTTGTGAATGTATTTTTCACAAAATAATCACATTAAATTTGTAATAAACATGGTAAAACACTAACAAGGTCCCAAACCACAAATTTCTCTTTGCCACAAAGTGAACCCTGAAGCCAGTGCTCACACTGAAAACACTTAGAGAGGCCTCAAGGCTTTTAACAACAACAGTCAGTTTAATACATAGATTTTTACTATCATAAGGAAGCTACTAAGTCCCATACTCATTAAAAACCAAGCCCATTGCCGTCAAGTCAATTTTGACGCATAACAACTGTACAGGACAGAGTAAAACTGTCCCATAGAGTTTCCAAGGAGCGCCTGGTGGATCTGAACTGCCAGTCTTTTGATTAGCAGCCGTAGCACTTAACCACTATGCTAACAGGGTTTCCCTAAGCCCCATGAGGGCCGTGAAAACGCCTGTCATGCTTACCAATGTATTCCAATTCCTCAATCCAAATCCTAGAAGGTTGATGAGTACAATATATTTATTCACCAAATAAGTAAACAAGAAAAATGAAGCCATCCTTACCTAAGTCCAGGTTCCTAAGGGTTTCCATCATCACATCTGTGTAGAGTTTCCTCTGAGAAAAATCCAGCAAAGCCCACTCTTCCTGGGTAAATTCCACAGCTACATCCCTCAAAGACCACTGAGTCCTAAAACATCACACACATTCAGGATCAGCCAGGTACTGTTTTTCCCAATGTGTGCAAAAGTATGAATGAGGCTGAAAGTCTCGGGGAACTGAAAATTCATAGGGAGGTCACACAAGGTTCTATGTTCTACTTAGACTTTGGCCATCGGCACTGTCCTTTCACAAACTAAGTTATGACATAGGGCTGGACAGTTGATTTAGCCCTGAGGTAGGACACTGAAGGTGTACTTTTGGCCTTGCCAGCTGAAGGCAAACTGCTTTTGGTGGTCCTTTGAAAGAGGTATGGAAAAAAAGAAATTGGCCAAATCAGTAGGTGCATACTAGGTACCAAAAGATGTATTAACTTGCTCAAGCAACGAAACCACATCTGGAACAGCAGCTGCAATTGCAGTCACCATCTGGTTAAGTTTTCGACAAGCCACTATCATTCTCCAAGATCCATCTGTTTTTTTGCACAGGCCAAATAGGCAAATTGAGCGGGGATGTGGTAAGAATCACCACCCCTGCATCCTTTAAGTCTGTGATGGTGGCATAATCTCTGCAATCCTTCCAGGAATACAGTGCTGCTTTTGGTTTGCTAATTTCCTAGTTAGGGGCAGTTCTAATGGCTTCCACTTGGCGTTTCCTACCATAATAGCCTTAATTACATTTGTCAGGGATCCAGTGTGGGGGTTCTCCCAGTTGCTGAGTATATCTATTCCAATTATGCATTCTGGAACTAGGGAATTCACAACAGGATGGGTTTCGGGGGCCCACTGGACCTACTGTGAGACGTACATGAGCTAAGACTCCATTAACAACCTGACCTCCATATGCTGCCACTCTGACTTGTGGGCTACAGTGACATTTTGGGTCTTCTGGAATTAGTGTCAGTTCAGAGCCAGTATCTAGTAATCCCCAAAAAGTCTGATGAACAGTCACTCTAGTAAAACACTGTGGATCCTTTTGGGAAAGGCTGGGAGAAAGATTAACAGTACAAATTTTTGGCAGTGTGATGGGGTCCTTCCTCAAGGCGACCTGGCCTCCCCTTAATTCAAGGGATTTTGAGTCTGAAAACTCACTAAAGTCTGGGAACTGATTGAGGAGCCATGACACTATTCTGACGATTCAAGTTAGAATGCTGTTCACCTGCTCTAGAATTCATCCACTTGTACAAATCAAGTAAATATTTAGTAGATAACCTATTTCAATCCTACGCACACCATGACTAAGTAGCCAATACCATAAGTCCATACAAGTCAGACGACTCTGATTACTGCTTTCACTCTGTTGTCCATTACAGTAACCACACACACTTTGTCTTTGTCATTTGAGTGCTGCCACTTGGCCTCTACCACCATGGGGTCCAATCAGCCCCATTGTAGTTAGGTGTCTTAATCCAGATAAGGCAGTTCCCACTGTCAAATCTGAGTTACACAGAATAGCAATCACAGCAGTCTTCAAGGATGCTGGGGGCTCCCTTCACAAATTTATTCCTCATTGTTGTGGTAAAAGAATGTGAGAGAATAAATTTATCTTACAGCAGCACCAGAAAACAGACAATTTGGTGCTGAGAGTGGGGTGCTGCTCTAACAAATATCTAAAATGTGGAAGCAGTTTTGAAACTGAGTGGGTAGAGGCTGGAAAAGTTTTCAGGTGTCTAATAGCAAAATCCAAGTTTGCCTTGAAGAGACTGTTCATGGAATTATGGACATCAAAGACAATGCTGGCGAAGGATTACAAAGAGGTGAGGAGAGCTATAACAACGGAGATAGTGCATAGGGCGAGAAGCAGGGGCAGAGAAATGGCAGCAGCAGAACCAGGAGACTGGCGCAAGATTGTGGGGGAGCCAACCCAGGAAGCGAGAGAGCTGAGGGCCTTTGGACAGGAGGCTTCCTTGCAGATTAGGGTGCCTTGGAACACTTATCAGTGGAGCAAGGCTTGCTGACTCTGGGAGCAAGAGAGCTGAGTGCCCTCAGACTGATGTTTACTGGTGGAGTGGCTGCCTTCAGGCATTATCAGTAGAGCTAAAGAGCTTTGGAACACTTGCCCGAACAGGGTAGACACCAGGCCAAGCCAAAAAGGCCCAAGAGGCCAAGGAATCAGGCAGCAGAAGCTGAAAAGACAAGAAACACAAGGGTCTCATCTCTAAAATCTACAAAATACTTCAACATCTCAATAACAAAAAGACAATCCAATTAAAAAAATGGACAAAGGATATGAGCAGACACTTCAAAGAAGGCATTCAGGTGGCCAATAAACACATGAGGAAATGCTCAAGGTCATTAGCCATTAGAGAAATGCAAATCAAAACTACAATGAGATACCATCTCACCCTGACAATACTGGCACTAATCCAAAAAACACAAAATAACAAATGTTGGGGAGGTGGCAAAGAGGCTGGAACTCTTACGCATTGCTGGCGGGAATGTAAAATGGTAATACCACTTTGGAAAATGATATGATGCTTCCTTAGAAAGCTAGAAATAGAAATACCATATGACCCAGCAATCCCACTCCTAGGAATATACCTGAGAGAAATGAGTGTCATCACACCAATAGACATATGCCTTCCCATGTTCACTGCAGCACTATTCACAATAGCAAAAAGATGGAAACAACCTAAATGCCCATCAAGACATGAATGGATAAATTATGGTACATATACACAAGGGAATACTGTGCAACAATAAAGAACCGTGATGAATCCATGAAATGTTTCACAACATGGATGAATTTGGAGGGCACTATATTAAAAAAAAAATATTGAGTGAAATAAGTCAGTCACAAAAGGACAAATATTGTATGAGACCACTATTATAAGAACTCAAGGTTTACACAGAAAAAAAAAAAATTCTGATGGTTACAAAGGTGGCGAGGGACGGGAAGGGAAAATCACAAACTAGACAGTAGAGAAGTGTCAACTTTGGTGAAGGGAAAGACAACACACAATACAGGGGAAGTAAGCACAAGTGGACAAAGGCAAAAGCATAGACGTTTCCTAGACACATCCAAACACTTTGAGGGACTGAGCAGCTGAGGCTGGGGACCACACATCCCACTTTAGTGTGTAGTGTCCAGGGTCTTAAAAGCTTGCAAGCAGCCATCTAAGATACATCTATTGGTCCCACACCATCTAGAGAAAAGGAGAATGAAGAAAACCAAAGACACAAGGAAAATAGTTGGCCCAAGAGACTAAAGGACCACATGAACCAGAGACTCCACCAACCTGAACCCAGAAGAAATCAATTGTGCCTGGCTACTGCCACCGAATGCTATGACAGGGATCATGACAGAGAGCTCCAGGTAGAATAAGAGCAAAATGTAGAACAGAATTCAAATTCACAAAAAAAAAAAAGACCAGACTTGCTGGTCTTACAAAGACTGGAGGAATGCCTAAGACTATGGCCTCCAGACACCGCTAACTCAGAACTGAAACCACTCCTGAAGCCCCTTTTCAAACAAAGATTAGACAGGCCTATAAAACAAAAAATAACACAAGTGAGGCAAGACAAGGCAGAAAGGGACAGGAACTGGATGAACGGACCCAGCAAACCTGGGGTGGAAAGGGGAAGTGTGCTGTCACATTGTGGGGATTGGAACCAATGTCATAGGACACTATGCGTATAAATTTTGAATGAGAAATTAACTTGAGCTGTAAACTTTCACCTAAAGCATAATAAATTGTTTTAAAAAAGTAAAAAAAACAAGCCAATAATGTTCAACTCTGTAAGAACTTCAGAACCATTCAAAGGTTTACAGCAATGATACAAACACAAAGTCAGGGAAAAGGTAACTTTAAAATGATAGGAAAGCTTTGTCAGATTTTCTACTTGCCCATGCCTCAACTGCTCCCTGGTTAGGGGGCAGTCTTTTAGGGGTGGCAGCCCATAGTCTCACAGTGGGCTACAGAAAAGAGCTAAAGGAAAACATAGTCAACGAACTAAGGAAAACAATGTTTTAATAAAATGAGTGGAGTCCTTAAGTGGCACAAAAGGTTAAGCACTCAATTAGTAGGTGAAAAGTTGGCTGTTTGAGCCCACCCAGAGGCACCTCAGAGACAATCCTGGCAATCTGCTTTCAAAAGGTCACTACCTCGAAAACCCTATGGAGTAGTTCCACCACATACATGGGGTCAGCGACTAACAATAACAAGAAAGTGAGAACATCAATAAAGAGGTATGAATTATAAAAAGGAAGCAAACAAATTTTGGAAGTAGAAAGTACAATAACCAAAATGAAAAATTCACTAGAGGATTTGCTGACCTTCAAAGCTTTCAGTTTATTCAGGAAACTTCTTTGCTTTTGGTTTAGTCCAGTTGTGCTGACCTCCCCTGTATTGAGTTGTCCTTCCCTTCACCTAGTTAAAAAAAAAACACCTAGTTATTATCTACTAATTAGTAAGTGCCCCTCTCCCATCCTCTCTCCCTCCCCCTCTCGTAACCACAAAGGAATATGTTCTTCTCAGTTTAAACTATTTCTCAAGGTCTTATACTAGTGGTCTTATACAATATTTGTCCTTTTGCAACTGACTAATTTCACTCAGCATAATGCCTTCCAGATTCCTCCATGTTATAAAATGTTTCACAGATTCAACACTGTTCTTTATCGATGAGTAGTATTCCATTGCGTGAATATACCATGATTTATTTATCCATTCATCCATTGATGGGCACCTTGGTTGATTCCATCTTTTTGCTATTGTAACAGTGCTGCAATAAACATGGGTGTGCATATATCTGTTCATGTAAGGGCTTTTATTTCTCTAGGATATATTCCAAGGAGTGGTATTGCAGGGTTGTATGGTAGTTCTATTTCTAGCTTTTTAAGGAAACACCAATTCGATTTCCAAAGTGGTTGTGCCATTTTACATTCCCACCAGCAGTGTATAATCTCTCCACGGTCTCTCTAACATTTACTACTTTGTGTTTTTTGGATTAATGCCAGCCTTGTTGGAGTGAGATGGAATCTCATTGTAGTTTTAATTTGCATCTCTTTTTTTTTTTTTTTAATGGCTAATGGTCGAGAGCATTTCCTCAAGTATCTGTTAGCCGCCTGAATGTCTTCTTTAGTGAAAAAAAAGAAGTGCCTGTTAATATCCTTTCCCCAATTTTTAATTGGGTTGTTTGTCTTTTTGTGGTGGAGTTTGAGCAGAATCTTGTAGATTTTTAGAGATCAGGCGCTGGTCAGAGATGTCGTAGCTGAAATTTTTTTCCCAGTCTGTAGGTGGTCTTTTTACTCTTTCGGTGAAGTCTTTAGATGAGCATAGGTGTTTGATTTTTAGGAGCTCCCAGTTACCTGGTTTCTCTTTGGCATTTTTAGTAATGTTTTGTATTCTGTTTATGCTTTGTATTAGGGCTCCTAACGTTGTCCCTATTTTTTCTTCCATGATTTTTATTGTTTTAGACTTTATGTTTAGGTCTTTGATCCATTTGGAGTTAGTTTTTGTGCATGGTGTGAGGTATGGGTCCTGTTTCATTTTTTTGCAGATGGCTATCCAGTTATGCCAGCACCATTTGTTTAAAAGACTATCTTTTCCCCAATTAACTGACACTGGGCCTTTGTCAAATATCAGCTGCTCATATGTGGATGGATTTTTATGTTTTTTTTTTTTTTTTTTTATCTTAACCATCCTTGTGAGAGTGAAGAGATATCTCTTTGTGATTTTGATTTGCACTTCTTTAATGACTAATGATGTTGAGCAGCTTTTCACGTGCTTGGTGATCATCTGAGTATCCTCACTGGTGAAATGTCTGTTCCAATCCTTTGCCTATTTTTTTTATTAGATTATCTTTTTTTTGTTAACTTGTAGAAGCTTTACATATATTTTGGATATTAGGCCCATATCAAGTATATGGTTCATGAAAAGTGGACATTTGTTCTAGATCAGTCCTGTCTAATACAAAAGTAATGTAAGCCACAGATGTAATTTTAAAAAAGTTAGTAGCCAGATTACAAATTCAAAATGTAAGTGTGGAATTATTTTTAATATCTTTTTGTTATTAAACAGAATATATCCAATTATCATCAATTGTTTTTGGGTGCCGTCAACTTGATTCCGACTCATAGCAACCCTATGTACGACAGAACAAAACACTGTCAGTTCCTGCATCATCCTCACGATCCTTGTTATGCTTGAGCCCATTTTTGCAGCCACTGTGTCAATCCATCTTCTTGAGGGTCTTCTTCTTCTTCATTGACTGTCTACTAGACCAAGCATGATGTCCTCCAGAGACTGGCCCCTGCTGATAACATGTCCAAAGTATATGAGCCAGTCTTGCCACCCATGCTTCTATCCTGTGCTTTTTAAGCCTTTAAAGAGATATTTTGCAGCACATTCACCCAGTGCAATGCATCGTTTGATTTCTTGACTGCTGCCTCCATGAACATTGCTTGTGGATGGTTGGAAGTAAAATGAAATCATTGACAAGTTCAATCTTTTCTCCATTTATTGGGATGTTGCTTAGTGGTTCAATTGTGAAGATTTTTGTTTTCTTTAATTTGAGGTGTGATTCAGACTGAAGGCTGTGATCTTTGATCTTCATAAATAAGAGTGTCAAGTCCTCTTGACTTTCAGCAAGCAAGGTTGTACCAACCACATATCGCAGGTTAATTAGTCTTCCTCCAATCCTGATGCCCCATTCTTCTTCATATAGTCCAGCTTCTTGGATTATTTGCTCAACATACAGATTGAGTAATTACAGTGAACAGGTAAAACCCTGATACACACCTTTCTTGACTTTAAATCACACAGTATCCCTTGTTCTGCTGGAACGACTGCCTGTTGGCTTAAGTACAGGTTCCTCATGAGCACAATTAAGTGTTCTGGAATTTCCATTCTTTGCCATATTATCTATAATTTGTAATGATCCACACAATCTAATGCCTTTGCATAGTCAGTAGAATACAGGGAAACCTCTTTCTGATATTCCCTGCTTTCAGCCAGGATCCATCTGACATCAGCAATTATATTCCTTGTTAAACATTCCTCTCTGAATCTGGTTTGAATTTCTGACAGTTCCCTGTGGACGTACTGTTGTAATCACTTTTGACTGATCTTCAGCGAAATTTTACTTGTGTGTGATATTAATGATATTGTTTGCTAATTTCTGCATTCTGTTGGGTCACCTTTCTTTGAAATGGGTACAAATGTGGATCTCTTCCAGTTAGTTGGCCAGGTAGCTGTCTTCCAAATTTCTTGGCATGGGTGAGTGTGCACTTCAGAGCTGCATGTGTTTGTTGAAACATTTCAGTTAGTACTCTGTTAAATCCTGGAGCCTTGTTTTATGCGAAAGCCTTCGGTGCAGCTTGGACTTCTTCCTTCAGTACCATCAGTTCTTGATCATATGTTACGTCCTGAAATGGTTGAATGTCAACCAATTCTTTTTGGTACAGTGACCCTGTGTATTCTTTCCATCTTCTTTTGATGTTTCCTGTGTCATTCAGTATTTCGCTCTTAGTTAGAATCTTTCAATATTGTAACTCTAGGCTTGATTTTTTTTTTTTTTTTCAGTTCTTCCAGCTTGAGAAATACTGAGCGTGTTCTTCCCTTTTGGTATTCTAGCTCCAGGTGTTTTCACATTTTATTATAATACTTTGTCCTCTCAAGCTGCCCTTTGAAATCTTCTGTTCAGCTCTTTTACTTCATCATTTCTTCCTTTCGCTTTAGCACTAGACATACAAGAACAATTTTCAGGGTCTCTTCTGACATCCATCTTGGTCTTTTCTTTCTTTCCTGTCTTTTTTAATGACCTCTTGCATCTTCACGTATGTCCTTCCACAACTTGTCTGGTCTTTAGTCATTAGTGTTCAATACATAGAATCTATGTTTCAGATGGTCTCTAAATTCATGTAGGATATACTCAAGGTGGTACTTTGGCTCTCCTGGACTTGTTCTAATTTTCTTTGGTTTCAGCTTGAACTTGCACATGAGTAATTGATGGTATGTTCTGCAGTCGGCCCCTGGCCTTGCTCTGACTGATGATATTGAGATTTTCCCTCTTCGATTTGATTCCTGTGTATTCCATCCGGCGGGGTCCAAGTGTATAGTCACTGTTTACGTTGTTGAAAAAACGTATTTGCAATGAAGAAGTCGTTGGTCTTGCAAAATTCTATCATGGGATCCCCAACATCATTTCTATCACCAAGGCCATGTTTTCCAACTACCGATCCTTCTACTTTGTTTCCAACTTTTGCATTCCAGTTGCCAGTAATTATCAATACACCTTGATTGCACGCTTGATCAATTTCAGACTTCAGAAGTTGGAAAAAAACCTTCAGTTTCTTCATCTTTGACCTTAATAGTTGGTGCATAAATTTGAAAAAAACAGTCGTATTAACTCATCTAACTTGTAGGTGCATGAATTTTATCTGATCACTGGCAGCATTGTATTTCAGGATAGATCTTGAATTTTTTTTTTTTTGACAATGAAGGTTATGCCATTCCTCTTCGATCTGCCATTCCCAGAATAGTATACCATATGATTGTCTGATTCAAAATGGCCAATACCAGGCCATTTCAGCTCTCTAATGCTTAGGGTATTGATATTTATGTGTTCCATTTCATTTTTAACAACTTATATTTTCCTAGATTCATACATTTTACATTCCATGTTCCAATTATTAATGGATATTTACAGCTGTTTCTTCTCATTTTGGGTTGTGCTACATCAGCAAATGGAAGTCCCAAAGCTTGATTCCATCCATGTCATTACAGTCGACTCTACTTTGAGGAAGCAGTTCTTCCCCAGTCATATTCTGAATGCCTTCCACCTTGAGGGACTCATCTTCAGGCACTATATCAATGTCCTCTTGCTATTCATAAGGTTCTCACTGGTCAGTTTTTTCAGAAGTAGACTGCCAGGTCCTTCTTCCTATTCTGTCTTAGTCTGGAGGCTCTGGGGAAACCTGTCCACCAAGGGTATCCCTCTGGCATTTGAAATACTGATGCCAAAACTTCCAGTATCACAGCAACACACAAGCCACCACAGTGCAACAAACTGATAGTGTAGTGGAACTGACAGACAATATATGTGTTATTAATATATAAAATTTAATGAAATTTAATAGCTAAAGTCATGTACATAAAGTTATTTATGAGACATTTTACTTTTCTTTCTTCTTGTACTAAATCTTCCAGGTAATGGAAACAGCAGATCTCAATGTGGATACAAAATTTTTGATTGGTATTTTGTTATTATTAAATGCCATCGAGTCAGTTGTGATTCATAGTGACTCTATGTATAACAGAACAAAACACTTCCTGGTCCTGCACCATTCTCACAATCATTGTTATACTTGAGCACATTCTTGCAGCCAATGTGTCAGTCCATCTCATTGAAGGTCTTCCTCTTTTTAGTTGACCATCTGCTTTACCAACTATAATGTCCTTCTCCAGGGACTGGTCTCTCCTGGTAATGTGTCCAAAGTATGTGAGATGAATGAATAAGGAAGACAGAAGAAGGGTTGATGCCTTTGAATTATGGTATTGGTGAAGAACATTGAATATACCATAGACTGTCAGATAAATGAACAAATTTGTCTATAAGAAATACAGTCAGAATTCTCCTTAGAAGTAAGGATAGCAAGACTTCATCTCATATACTTTGGATGTGTTAGGAGAGACCAGTCCCTGGAAGAGGACATCACGCTTGATAAAATATAGCGTCAGCAAAAAAGAGGAAGACACTCAATGATATGGCTTGACACAGTGGCTGCAACAATGGGCTCAAACATAGCAATGATTGTGAGGGTGGTACAGCAGCATGCAGTGTTTCATTTTCTTGTACATAGGGTCAATGTAAGTGAGAACTGACTCGACAGCACCTAACAACAGCAAAAGGCATTTGTCTGATATATGGATTCCAATTTTTTTCTTTCAGTCTTTAGGTTTTCTTTTCAGTTTTATATAGAATCTTTACTTGAACAGACACTCTATCGTCATATTATCCCCATTTGTACCACCAGAACTTGTTGTCTGAGAGCTCTGCCTGCCTCCATACCTGTCTCCCGTAGCTGACACTTAGAAGACCTTCCCTGAGGACATTTTCTTCCCTGTGTGATGGAGGTTCAACTCAGCTCCAAGGACTGGCAGGGTGGTGATCTCAACCATTCTTTCTCTGAAAGGGCACAGCTGAGCTCCCTCCTTTCTGGGACATTTAAACTGTAGGTTTGGGGGTAGATAGTATATTTCACATTTCTGAGGCCTCAGAAGTTGAATTCTCACAAAGCCTCTTTAAATTAATTGTTCTATTGCTGCTATATTCTCTGAACAATTTGGTTCCCGTGAGAGAGAATTCATATAGAAAGGAACTATAGACTGGTAGTAGTTTTACCCTTGGGAGCATCTTGGTCCTAGATATGTGTGTCCCCTCCCCTGGACCCTTCCTCCTGGTGTTCTTTTCTCCCTGTTTCTGAGCTCCATTGATCAGTGTGCTCTTCGTTGGGCATTTTGTAAACATTTGAGATGGAGTCTTTGTCTGTCAAAAACATGCGTGAAGTATGGCCCCAAGACTCCCTTTTAGCTCAATACTAAAGTCACTCCTGAGGTTCTCCCTTCAGCCAAAGACTAGACAGGCAGATAAAACAAAATGAGACTAGATAGGCACACCAGACCAGGGGCAAGGAATAGAAGGCAGAAGGAGACAGGAAAGCTGATAATGGGAAACTGAAGGTTGAGAAGGGGAAAATGTTGACACATCATGGTGTTGGCAACCAAATGTTATAAATTCCTTAGGAGCTGAAATGTTAAGACTTTGTCTCATGTCATTTTGGCCACGCTACAAGGAGGGACCAGTCCCTGGAGAAGGACATTGTGCTCTGTAAAATAAAGGGTCAGCTAAAGAGAGGAAGACCCAAAATGAGCTACATTGACAAAGTGGCTGCAACAATGAGCTCAAGCATAACAGCAATTGTGAAGATGTGCAGGACCAGGCAGTTTTTTGTTCTGTTGTACATAGGGTCGCTATGAGTCAGAATCGACTGGATGAGACCTAATAACAAAAACAAAGATTAGGATTTTGGACATATCAAACTTGATGTAGCTATTAAACATCCACGTGGAGGATCTATAAATCTGAAATGATCCCATCTGGAGATAGGCATTTTGGAGGCATCAGTCTATAGATATGATTTTGAATCCGTGACACAGCATAATGGAAGCTAGGATTTAAACTAATTTAGATTTATTCATTAAAAAAATTATTTCACTTTTTTTCTGTTTCAGAGATTTTGTTGGTAGAAGGAATATGAAGATATAAAAAAAATACAAAGTAACAGCCTCTACACTAATTCCTATTTAGGTGATTAGGAAAAGTACAATTTATTGTTTGATTTACTGAAGCACATATACAGAAAAAAAAAAAAATTCTAATCACATATATTAATTGCGAGAAAGGAGTTTTGTGTAGAATTTCATGTTACTACTATAGAATATTGGTGTTATCCTGAGATGCTTAAGGAAGAAAGTTCAGAATAGAAGAGATGGGAATACTTTAATTCGAAGTATTGGTAACCTTTTCAGTAAAGAGCCAGATGGTAAATATGTATGTCAGGCTTTGCAGCACAGATAGTTTCTGTGGCAATGACACAGCTTTGTTGTTGCAACAGGAAGGCAGCCACAGACAGCACATACACCGATACGCATGCGTGTGTTCCAATAAAACTTCATTTACAAAAACAGGTAAAGGGCCAGGTTCAGTGCTTCAACCATAGTGTGCATTTGAAGGTGTTACTGATGAAAAAGTGTCTTAAAAAATGGTGAAAATCAAGACCTGGTAAATTATAGTGATAACAAAAATAAAAGCGGATAAACTGCTGCTTGGATACATCTAAAATCTATGAGAAAGTGAAAAGGGGCACCTAATGTATAACTTTATGATCAGTAGAGAGCATCGGAAAGACACCAAAGGAAGACCCAAGGAAAGAGTTGCATAAAACATATAAAACTACACAGCATCAAACTGTTGGGTGAAAGTGGCCAGGATTTCTGGTCATCAGTGGTGTTAGCCCTGCTACTCATGATGGTCCTCCAACAGATCCATCACTGAGAGGCAGCTGCCCTTCCAAGGAGCCTCCCCAGTACCCCTTTAACGTCCCTGTTCCTTAGACTGTAGATGAAGGGATTCAGCATGGGTGTGATCACGGTGTACATCACCGAAGCCATCAGACTTGTTCTAGAGGTTGGTGTGGCTGCAGAGCTGAGGTAGACCCCAAGGCCTGTGCCATAGAACAAGGAGACAACAGAGAGGTGAGACCCACAGGTGGAAAAAGCTTTATACTTCCCTCCAGCTGATGAAATTCTCCATATGGAGGAGGCAATCTGAGAATAAGAGAAAAGTATTCCAGTGAAAGGAATGAAGGCCAGGAAGCCAGTCACCAAATACACCACAATGTTATTGATTAGGGTGTCAGAACAGGTGAGCTTCAGGACTTCAGGAAGATCACAAAAAAAGTGGGGGATTTCTATATGTGTGCAGAAGGACAGCTTCAAAACTGGCAAAATTTCTAGCATGGATCCCATGACACTGAGGCACCAGGACCCCAGAATCAGCTGTCCACAGAGCCGGGGGTTCATGATGACTGTGTAGTTCAGGGGGTGACAGATTGCCACGAAGCGGTCATAGGCCATCACAGTCAGGAGTAAATTGTCCAGACATCCAAAAACAATGAAAAAAAAAATCTGGGTGAGGCAGCCTTCATAGAGGATGGATTTGCTCTGCATCTTGATATTCACCAGCATCTTTGGTATAGTGGTAGAGGTGAAACAGATGTCAGCAAAGGATAAGTTGGAGAGGAAGAAGTACATAGGTGTGTGGAGTTGGGAGTCAGCACTGACGGCCAGGATGATCAGTAGGTTCCCAGTGAAGGTGACCAGGTAAATGGATAGGAACAGCCCAAAGAGAATGAGCTGAATCTCTAACTTTGCTGAAAATCCCAGAAGAAGAAATTCTGAAACATATGTTTGATTTGCTGATTCCATGTGGATGAAATACCTATCAGGACAGAGGCAAAAGCATCATTCAATTATCAGCAAACCTATAACACAGAAATGTTGCCTTTCATTGGAAATAGAGGAATTAATAAAGTTTTGCTTTAGTCTACTTTTCTTCAGTTGTGGAATTCTGAACACTTCCACTCTTCCTTTGCTGCCACTTCTATCTGGAAAACTAAACACAGACCCAAAATTGTACGCTCTGTAGTCTGATTATTCAAAGTGTGATCTTTGGACCAACAGGATCAGAATCAGCTGGGAATTTCTTAAGAATGCAGTATCCCAGATGCACCCAGACTTGCCAAATCAGAATTTGCATTTTAACAAGTTTCTGGGACCTTCATTTGCTGGTGTGGCATGACTCAAAATGAGAAGAAACAGCTGCAAACATCCATTAGTAATCAGAAGGTGGAATGTACGAAGCATGAATCTGGGAAAATACTAAATCATCAAAAGTGAAATGAAACACATAAACATCGATATTTTAGGTATTAGTGAGCTGAAGTGGGAAACCCTGGTAGCATAGTGGTTAAGAGCTATGGCTGATAACCAAAAGGTCGGCAGTTCGAATCCACCAGGCACTCCTGGGAAACCATACAGGGCAGTTCTACTTTGTCCTATAGGGTCACTTTGAGTCAGAATCGACACGATGGCAACGGGTTTTGTTCTTTTTTTTTTTTTTTTTTTTGGTTTTTGAGATGAAGTGGACTGGTATTGGCCATTTCCAGGAATAACAAATTGAAGAGGAATGGTATCGTGTTCATTTTCAAAAACATTTCAAGGTCTATCCTAAAGTACAATGCTGTCAGTGATAGGATAATAACCGTAGGCTTACAAGGAAGACGAGCTAATATGAGTTAATAATAATATGACTATTATTCAAATTTACCTGCCAACCACTAAGATCAAAGAAAAAGGAATTGAAGGTTTTTACCAACTTCCACAGTTTGAAATTGATCAAACATGCAGTGAAGTTGCATTGATAATTACTGCCTTCCAGCATCATTTAATATTTTCCCAGTAGAATCCTTCAATATTCCAACTCGAAGCTTGAATCTTTTCTTCAGTTTTTCAGCTTGAGAAATGCCGATCAGGTCTCAGAGTCTCTTCTGATGTCCATTATGGTTTTTCTTTCCTGTTTTTTTAGTGACTGCTTGTTTTCTTCATGTATGATGTCCTTGATGTCATTCCTTAATTCCTCTGGTCTTTAGTTATTAGTGTTCGACATCTCAAATCTGTTCTTGAGACCGTCTCTAAATTCAGGTGGGATATACTCAAGTCATATTTTGGCTCTCGTGGACTTGTTCCAGTTTTCTTCAGTTTCAGCTTGAACTTGAATATGAGCAATTGATGGTCTGATCCACAGTCAATCCCTGGCCTTGTTCTGACTGATGATATTGAGATTTTCCATCATCTGTTTCCACAGATGTAGTCAATTTAATTCCTGTGTATTCCATCTGGTGAGATTGACATGTGTAGTCGCCATTTATGCTGGTGAAAAAAGATATTTGCATGAAGAAGTCACTGGCCTTCCAAAATTCTATCGTCATCTCCGCAGTTGTTTCTATCACCAAGGCCATATTTTACAATTACCGATTCTTCGTTTCCAACTTTAGCATTCCAATCACCAGTAATTACCAATGTATCCTGATTGCATGTTTGATGAATTTCAGATTGCAGAAGTTGGTAAAAATCTTCAATTTCTTCATCTTTGGCTTTTGTGGTTGGTGCATAAATTTGAATATTACTTGCATTCACCTGTGTTCCATGTAGGCATATGGATATTATCCTATCACTGACAGCATTGTTCTTCAGGATAGATATCGGAACTTTCTTTTTGACAATGAATGCAATGGGATTCCTCTTCAATTTGTCATTCCCGCCATAGCATACCATAAGATTGTCCAATTCAAAGTGGCCAGTACCAGTCCATTTCAGCTCACTAATGCCTAAGGTGTTGACATTTATGCTCTCCATTTCATTTTTGACCATTTCCAATTTTCCTAAATTCGTACTTCATACATTCCACGTTCTGGTTATTAATGGATGTTTGCAGCTCTTCCTTCTCCTTTTGAGTACTCCCACATCAACAAAAAAAGGTCCTGAAAGCTTGACTCCATCCACATCATTAAGATCAACTCTACTTTGAGGAGGCAGCTCTCCCCAGTCGTATGTTGAGTGAGTGCCTTCCAATATCAGGGGCTCATGTTTTGAACCTTTATCAGACAATGTTGCACTGCTATTCATAAGATTTTCACTGGCTAATTCTTTCCGGAAGTGGACCTCCAGGTCCTTCTTCCTAGTCTGTCTTAATCTGGAAGCTCAGCTGAAACCTGTCATCCATAGGTGACTATGCTGGTTTATTTGAATACCAGTGGCATAACTTCTAGTATCACAGTAACAGGCAAGCCTCCACAGTATGATAAACTGATAGATGCCTGGGGGTCTTCTGAGAGTTAAACCAAAACATTTGCCATGAGTAGATTTTGACTCATGGCGACCCCATGTGTTAGAGTAGAACTGCTCCATAGAGTTTTCTTGGCTGTCATCTTTTACAGAAGCAGATTACAAGGCCTTTCTTCCATGGTATGCTGGGAGGGTTCTAACTACCAACCTTTAGGTTAGTAGTCCAGCCAAAACCTTTTGCACCACGCAGGGACCTGTCTGGGAGTCACTTCTCACCAAATACTCCCCTCCCTCCAGACTTCTGGGCCAGCATTTCACAAGTCATTATTGCCCCCGAGGAGCCTTTAGAGATATTTTTCCCTTAATTGTTGTCATGTATTAAATTGTGTCCCACCTACATGTCTGTCAATTTGTCCAGGTCATGATTCCCAGTATTGTATGATTGTCTATCATTTTGTCAGCTGAAGTGATTTCCCTATGTGTTGTAAATCCTATCATTATGATGTAAGTTGATGCATTAGTGGCAGTTATATTGATGAGTTCTACAAGATTAGATAGTGTTTTAAGCCAATCTCTTCTGAGATATAAAAGAGAGAAACCAGCAGAAAGACATGGGGATTTCATACCAGCAAGAAAGCAGCCTCGGGAGCAGAGGGCGTCCTTTAGACCCAGGGTTACTGTGCCAATAAGCTCCCACTCCAAGACAAGATTGATGAGAAGGACCTTCCTCCAGCCGACAGAGAGAGAAAGCC
Organism: Elephas maximus indicus; assembly: GCF_024166365.1. Lineage (NCBI taxonomy): Eukaryota > Metazoa > Chordata > Mammalia > Proboscidea > Elephantidae > Elephas > Elephas maximus. The sequence continues at coordinate 17,209,528 of NC_064821.1, forward strand.
TTCCCCTGGAGTTGAGGCCCTGAATTTGGACTTCTAGCCTACTAGACTGTGAGAAAATAAATTTGTCTTTGTTAAAGACATTCACTTGTGGTATTTCCGTTATAGCAGCACTAGATGACTAAGACAACCACTAACCTATACACCCAAGCAATTTTAATACCACAAATACATTGTATGTCATTCTCCCAAGAATCTATTTCTATATCCTGGGGTCGGGGGGCGATATCACCCCCATTGAGAGTACATGGTCTAGGTACAGCAATTATTTGGCTCTTCCAGCTTATCCAGATTGCATCATACTTTCCCTTCTGGATGCTTTTTGGTAAGAAGTTCTGCCTCCAGGAAGGGTAAGAGGTGGACCAAGCACAACTTATCTGGACCAGAGTGATGTCTCTGGGAGGCACAAGTGAGCTCATTCCCAGCCTGAAAGTGGTGAGCTGCAGGCAAAGGGAATGGGCTAGTATCTGCTGTTTGGGGGACTTCAGCAGTTGAATTCTCGTTGCTGCTCATCATCAAGGTATATTTTTCCAGTGTTTCTAATGTCTTAGAGGAATTTAGCTTATGGGGAACAAAGGAACCTGAACAGATAGGAATTTTGGTTGCTCATTAAGTTCCCATGGTGCAAATTTGGGCCAACATTTGAATCCACAGCCACAGGGAGTCTTTATCTTAGAAGGAACATTCTTTCTTAAGTTTGACTCCACTCTGCAGAATGCCCAAACACTGCCAGAATCCCTTAGATGGATTTTCCCCACACTAAAATGGAAGGAGACACACATTGGTTCAAAGTTCATTAAAACCCTGCTGCCTTCACTCAGAAATATGGAGATTCCCTCTGAGCACACCTGGCCACACCTAGGACATCTCGCATCTCCATGACTTCCATTTTATCCACTGGGGGTGGACCCAAGAAATAGGGGAATCATTGCAGGTGAGAGAGATAAGATCTCTTGGGGCATCTCCCAGATCCACACGTGACCACCCCTCAAGGATCTGTTTTCATTACAAACATGGCGCGGGGGGTGGGGTAGAGATATTTTTCTGATCCAATTCATATAAGATTGGTACATAAAAAATTCAGACCTCCCCAGGAAATACACAGTAGTAGGCCATTGAAACCAATTAGTTTGGAGATCAAAGAAGGATTGATAATGGCTTGTTAATTAGAGCCATGAAAAGCATAACAATAATAGAGCAATTGCAGTGCAATTTCCAGTCTATACTACTAGGAAGTTAGAATGCTCTTGTCACTCAGCTGGGTATTGCTGTTTAACCCCACCAAGGTTACTGCTTCAGAGCACCTGAGTATCTGGGCCAGGATATGATGTCCCTGTTTCCTCCTCTCCTCCTCCCTAGTGTGATTTTTACTGTGTGTGATGCCTTTAGCCTCCACTAAGATACATTTCAAGAACCTTGAAATTCATAATCGAATTACTTGTAGTCAATAGGCTGAAGACATTGCTCATTATATTACATCATATTGTATGATGCTTTTATGAGAATAAGGGACACCTTTTTTTTTGAGGCAAGGTCTTGCTTCTATTACACAATTGGTTTGTTTTAATGTTACGGATACTGTGAATCTTGTAATTGATGGTTGTGCTACAGATTTCCTACCCAACATATATATTCTCTTATTTATTAACAGAAACCCAATTTTATTTGGAATTGGTAATATATGCCTTGGGTGGTGTAAACAGTTGAGCGCTGGGCTACTAACCAAAAAGCTGGAGGTTTGAATTCACTAAGAGGTGCTTCAGAAGGAAGGCTGTCAATTTACATCTGAAAGGTCACAGCCATTGAAAACCCAGCAGAGCATAGTTAATTGAATGGCTGGCAACTTGATTTATATGCCTTGCTATTTCCACTTGCAATTATGGATAGTCAATGAGATAGAAGGGGATGTTTTGGATGGGAATATTGAAATACTCTTTAGAAAACTCCCTTTTTCCATCTTCTTACCTGCAGTTTGAACATGAAAACTGGAATCTAGAAGCTGTCATATCTCGGAAAACCACACATTGTGAATGGTGGAGCAGAGATATAGACTAACGCTTGCCCTCATGTAAAAAAAAAAAAAAAAAACTAGCATGGAGCTATTATATTGAACTCTTCTTTTATGGGAGAGAAAATACTCATTTGTTTAAAGCACTTTTACCTGAGTTTTTCCATTTATGTAGCCAAATCTGATCCTAATACCATAAACATAGTCCTTTGTCTTCACTGGGATAAATACACAGCCAAATAAGGACCCCAGTGTTGACACCTGTGTGAGATTCTATGATTCGAATTTTGTTTACTTTGTCATTTCTTGCTTCATTTTATGCTTCCTTTCTTTTACCCCAATGTTTCTCTTCTTGTATACATTTAAAATATTTTGCTTTGTTTTATGTAATTGTGTAGATTTTCTGAAAATTCTTGTTGGAACATATCATGTGAATGATAAAAATGGTGTTTTTTTAATGACACTAGATAGTATATCCTGGACATTGACCCATTGTATCTGTCATACAATGAGCTTCCTCTGAGGCCCTTGTATTCACTGTTGTGCTGATGAAGAAGCAGGTTCCTAGAATGTAAGGAATATTTAGAGGGCTCATCAGCTACTAAGTGAAAAGAGCTGAATTAGAACTCACCCTTGTCTGACTCCAAGTCAGGGACTTTCTCACTGAGCAGTGCTGCCTCCTGTAGTAAAAAAAAAAAAAGTGCTTGACAAATAAGAAGAGATGCTAAGGTTGGACTAGAGCAGACTCCTGAGAGCTGAACAGCCTTAGAGGAGAGGAAATTTTCTGCTGAAGGAGCCAGCCTCTGGGCTCGTTCTTTGAGATGGAAGCAACAAGGAATGGGACCAAGAGCGAATGGCCTGCAAGAAGTCCCTTCAGAGCAGGGATCTGGTTGGTGTAGGATTTGAATCAATCCCCTTTTACTACCTCATCATCCTGATTAATCCCCAGAAGACACTGTTCATAAAAAATTTCCTTCCCCTACACTCTGTTCCACAGAACTCACTGGACTTCTCTGGCTCCCCATGACATCACGCAATGGACAAGACTACACTGACCCTTTATCCTTTGGCCAATGGGTACAGGCCAGGCAGGGAGGTGGTGTTTGGTGCTGGCACCTAGAGTAGTTGGACGTTTTGGGGGAGGGTGGGCATGAATTAGGAGGATCTTAGCCTGTGGCTGCTGTGTTGCAAGTGAGCGGCCAAGGGAAAATTTACAGCTTTGGGAGTTCAGAGGCAGAATTCTCAGAGGTCCTCATTAAATACACTCTTTAATTGTTACTCCATTCTCTAAGACAGTTAGCTCCTTGGAGGCCATGGGACCGTAAATAAACTTTTCTGCCAATTTGGTCCCGTGGGTTCAGCTTTGGGACCAGATGCAGATCTCCTCCCTGGCAATGGGCCCACCTCTCCTGAAAGGAAAATTTCCCTACCCATGGATATGATATCTTATGTAGGGCACACTGCAAGGATCACTGATCAAACCCCAAAAATAGGTTTTCCTTAGAACCTCCAGAAAGGAACTCAGCTCTGCAGGTATCTTGATTTTTACCTCAATGTGATTCATTTTGGACTTTTGTCTTCCAGAAGTTAAAGATAATAAATTTATGTTAGTTTAGGTCACAGTTGTTGTTGTTAGGTGCCATCAAGTCAGTTCCAACTCATAGCAACCCCATGTACTACAGAACGAAGCACTGCCCGGTTCTGCACCATCCTCAGGATTGTTGCTATGCTTGAGCCCACTGTTGCAGCCACTGTGTCAATCCATCTCCTTGAAGGTCTTCTTTTTTGCTGACCTTCTCCAGGGACTGATCCCTCCTGACATGTCCAAAGTATGTAAGACATAGTTTTGCCATTCTTTCTTCTAAGGAACATTCTGGTTGTACTTCTTCAAGACAGATTTGTTTGTTCTTTTGGCAGTCCATGGTATATTCAATATTCTTCACTAACACCAAGATTCAAAGGCATCAATTCTTCCTTGATCTTTCTTATTTATCGTCCGCTTTTGTCACAGTCTGGGACCCACAGACCCCAAAAAGTGAGTCCTTGTCTTGCCCACGAGAAAAGATTTAGTCAGGGAGACTTGGCTGACTTTTGAAGGGAAGGCTTTTATTAGAAAATGAAAGCACTGCGCAGTGGGGCAGCAGCCGAGTGTATAGCACTCTAGCAGGCTACTCCAGCACACAAGTCTTTGTCTCAAGCTTTTATTGTTCTCTAAAAAAAAAAAAAACTGGGGTAACAGCAAATCAGCAGCTAAGATTTCAGATAATTCCTTTTTTGGTATATGCAGTCCTTCCTAGCTCTTTTGTTCCTTATCTGCAGGCGCACTCTGCCGGTAAGATGGAGTCCCTGACAAAGGCTTCTGGGAAGGTTGGCAGCACTTATTATGGGGTGTCGGACCTGCGCAGACGCCTGTTCTCTGAGTTCAGTTCCCCGCTGCGGTTGCCGCTAGTTACTGCCCCTGGTGCTGTGAAACACCCCAGGGGGAAGGCTCTGCCCATCAATTATCAGTTGACACCCCTGTGCTAGTATAACAGCAGTAATGCTTTGCAAAATCTCCTTACTGCTTCTGTTTTTGTATGAAGCAGCAGGACAATGGGGGAATAATTCACTGATTTGCTTGTCTGAAAGCATAACACGTGAAAGTAACTTGAGTCACCGTTGGATTTGCCAACAGAAGCCCACAAGAAGTTCTAGGCAAAATCCTTTGTTTTCAGCAGTTCCTGTTGACCTCCTTGATAGCAGTTACCTCCCCCTTTTTTTAGCCCAAAAGGGACAAAGATAACCACCCTACAAGTCATACCCAGTTCAGGTCAATCAATTCAGGGAAACTCCTGGTCTAGAGCCGACTGACCTAACCTGGCGGAGCAATATTGAGCCAGCTACCAAGGGCTTTAGGTGCCTTCCCACCTGTTCCCCAATTGTATCAAAACTTGTATATTTTAAAAACTTTACCAGTTATGAGATCTTTTATAAAAATAAAAACACCTGGTATGGGATCAACGGGACATCCGATTCTGACTTCACTGTAGGGTCCTGTGACGCTCTGGGGGAAACCTTTCAAATGATAAATGCTGGCTCTCAAACGGTCTATGGGACATTTTGCCCCACCAATAATTCTATTAAAATAAACTATACCACTTAGGATGTTTGGCAAATTAATGACCCTGATCCTACTTGTAATCAGAATCAAAAGAGCCAAGGTTGTGAGTCATGGGAGGCGTGGTTAAGGTCCATCCAAGCTTCTGCCTGAACAGGAGCGGCGACTGGGGGCCTCTGAAAGGCCGTTGGTCATACCCTGGGTGTGAACGAACTAATAACAGGTCCTTAACTGGTCACTTCAATGCCTGGATCTTAAAAAAATAAAGCAAAAAACCCTTTTTCAACCCAAACAATAATACCTTTTGGAAAAAATTGTCTCAGCTTCTGTGTCTTCCCACTGGGCTGTGGTTTTTATGCAGAGACTTCTTCAGAAGAACATGGGCCAACTCATGTCTCAATTCAACCCAGGTCCGTGGTCCCTGCACTATAGGGTGGGTAACTCCCCGAGATGAACAAATTCAAGTCTTTTCCAATTTCAGTCCTATTCTCCCAAAGGAACTGAAGTATCCTTGACCAGTAGGAAAAGAGAGCCCCTTACCCTTATAGCATTAGGAATCACTGCTTTAGCAGTTGCCTTAGGGGGTCTAATGGCAGGAGTCATTTATAATGCTACGACAGTGTGGAATGTGTCTTCCGTTGTCAAAGGAATAGCTGAGGACTCTGGGCAAGGACTACGTGCCCTTCAAAAGTCTCTAGATTCCCTTGCCAACATGGTCATGGATCATCAAATGGCATTAGACCACATATGAGCTGAACAAGGAGGAGTTTGTACTATTGCCAACACATCTTGCTGCTTTTATGTCAATACCTCATAAGAAGTAGAACTTAGAGCCACCATTAGAGAGAGCAAAATGGTGAAAAGACACTAGGTCAATATTGGCTCTCTCCATATGGGACCAAATCAAGGGTATTTGCCCCCCCTAACTTGGTTTCTTCCCCTCGTGAGGCCAGATGTCATGATTCTCTTAGTGCTTTTATTTGGACCATGCTTATTTAAACTACTGGTTAGACTAAAACAATTCCGAATAAAGGTCATGATGCTACAGGGTTTTCACACAATTTCCTGAGACTATCAAGGGCTAAACCTAGAGATAGTAGAGAGAGGTTTTTACTCAGCCAGGCAAGACAACGCCCCTGGCCAGCAAGAAGTAGCTACTGAAGAAGAGACCATCGCCCCTTCTCCATAAAGTATTATGAGTAACATCTCTCTCAAGGGGGAGTTGAGAGAGATGCATTAAATCACCCTGGGAACCCATGTCAGTAACCCTGTAGCGTCTGAATATGCCCAAACCATTTCCTGGAAAAGTCGAGAAAAACAACTCCATATAAGGCTGTCAGAATCTCAGACTACCTAAGATATACTTTCCTAAAGTTGTTTTCCAGAAGCACCTGGATAGAACCAGTCCTGAGGATGTGCGCAGAACATCCACCTGTGACCTCTGTGTGACCTTCCGCCAGGGGCAGTAAGGAGCAGCGACCGCAGCACAGAATTGAACTCAGGGAACAAGCGACTGCACAGGCACAACACCCCATAATAGGTGCTGCCAACTTTCCCACAAGCCTTTGTCATGAACTCCATCTTATTGGCAGAGTGCACACGCAGATAAGGAACTAAAGAGCCATGGGGGACTGCTTATACCAAAAAAGGAATTACTGAAATCCTAGCTGCTGATTCACTATTACCCCCCTTCCTTTTTCTGGCGAACAATAAAAACTTGAGACAAAGACTTGTGCACGGGAGTAGACTGCTAGAGTGCTATACACTCGGCTGCTGCCCCACTGTGCAGTGCTTTCATTTTCTAATAAAAGCTTTCCTTTCAAAAGTCAGCCAAGTCTCCCTGACTAATTCTTTTCTCATGGGCAAGACAAGGACTCACCCTTTGGGGTTCTTGGGTCCCAGGCTGTAACACTTTCACATGCATATGAGGCAATTGAAAGCACATTGGCTTGGGTCGGGCACATCTTAGTCCTCAAGGTGACATCTTTGCTTTTCAACACTTTAAAGAGGTCTTTTGCAGCTGATTTGCCCAATTCAATGCATCTTTTTATTCCTTGTCTGCTGCTTCCATGGATGTTGATTGTGGATCCAAGTAAAACGAAATCTTTGACAACTTCAATCTTTTCTCCATTTATCATGATGTTGCTTATTGGTCCAGTTGTGAGGATTTTTGTGTTCTTTATGTTGAGGTGTAATCCATACTGAAGGTTCTGGTCTTTGATCTTCATCAGTATGTGCTTCAGGTCCTCTTCACTTTAGGTCACTAGTTTATGGTAATTTGCTATAGCAGCAATAAGAAACTAATAACCACTAGATTGAAGTTGTTAGCTGGGTATATTGCCACCCTAAACTAAATCAGTTTTCTGCTTTTAGAAAAAAGTTGAGAATGCATATCAGAAAGGCTACTTAGCCAGGTTTTCCACAAGAATAATTAGGTAAGATAATTCTTACAAAGAGGAGTAAAGGGGAAAGGTTTGGCCTACTCTTTATTGTATGTGCCATGAAACTTTGTTTAAGCCATTGTGAAACTGGCTAACTCTAAATAGGTTTATTGGTGGAGCAGAACGATCACAAGCAAACCCAGTAATATCAGAAGTTATTATTTTCATTCTGTTGTACATAGCATCCCTATGAGTGAGAACCAATTTGAAGACACCTAAGAATAATAACAATAACATCGTAAAAGTGGTATCAAATCAATGAGAAAAGGAAAGATTTTGAATTAAATGAGACTTAGACAATTAGTTATTTGCCGGAAGCAAAAAAAAAAATTAAATTTCTATCTTAACACAATAAATTAAAGTTGGAAGAAATATTTACAACAGTATAAGATTTCTGAAAGAAACTATAGATGTCAAGGTGGTAGAACATTCCAAATGTATAGCAGAACTTCTTAAAATTTTTCCCTACCTTTGTCCATCTGTAAATCCTCTTTTACCAAAGCTGCTACCAGAAGCTTTCATCTTATTCTACTCCCAACTCCAAATATTCTTCCAAACCCAGATTCATTCTCTCTCTCCCTCCCCTCCGATTCCTTTATTTTCTGTCTTATTATTCTTCCCATTTTCTGTGTAAATAGAGGCTTTCCTGCTGATTGCTCACAATTCCCACCATGTGTATAAAAAAGCACAGAAGTATAGGAATTAGTTGAGAAAGAAATGCAGCCAATGTCAGAATCGTTGGAGGAGGGAAAGGGAGTGATGATACACATTCATTAATTTTTTTTTCCTGTTATAGAGCTTATTGAAATCTCCCTTTATGGTAGATTTTGTTATCACTTGCTATGGGCTATTCATTTCTGAATTCTTATTTCTCTCAGTGCCTTGCCTCCACTCCTACACACAATGTTACTACAATTAAAAAATAATTCTGTACTTTGGAGTTACTGTGGAAACCCTGGTGATGTAGTGGTTAAGAGCTATGGCTGCTAACCAAAAGGTTGGCAGTTCAAATCCACCAGGTGCTCCTTGGAAACTCTATGGGGCAGTTCTACTCTGTCCTATAGGGTCACTGTGAGTCAAAATCGACTCGACCGCAATGGGCTTGGAGTCACTGTAGCGATAAAATACATATGACAATGGAATTATAACAATTTTCAAAGATTACTGCTTTTACTTGTACTTAGAAACCTTAACAATAAAGTGTAATACCATCAAAAAATTTTTGACAGGCCAAAAAATGGTAAATATAGCAGCAGAAAAGGTTAGTTTTGGCTCCTCTCACAGTGCGTGTCAGGTTAATTGACCTGATAATTAATGTCATAAGAAACAAAAAGAGGAAGACACTTACTGAGATGGATTGATACAGTGGGTGCAATGATGGGCTCAAGCATAGTGATTGTGATGATGGCGCAAGACCAGGCAGTGTTTCTTTCTGTTGTATATGGGGTCACTATGAATGATAACTGACTGGAGGGCACCTAACAACAACAACAAGAAGTGAAGAAAGAAGGAGAATCCTTTGGTCTCATCCTACTTCTTCATTGGTCAGATAAAGAATGTTCTGAGAAGGGAGCTGGTTAGTGGCAGAACCAGGACCAGAAACCAGAACTCTTTCCTCTCTTCCATGCTGTGTATTTTCCAGATTTGTCTTGCAAAAAATCATTTGTTTAGGCTAAGATACAAGAACTGGACTGTGAATGCCAGGCATACATAGAATGAACTTTGTGTAATCAGCAAATTTGAATGAAATAAAGAAAGCCTGTGTCTTCGTGCAGCATAAAGCAATTTGGCATCTGTGTTGTTGAAGATGCTGTTGAGTTGATTGGACCATTGATTTCAACCAAAATCAGCATCACAATCTCCAGCTCCACTCCCTAAACACTAAACTTTCCAACTTGAAGATCAGTCCTTCTTGGTTACTAAGTGTTATCCCCATGTAGCTAAGAATGATATATTATTTTAAAAATTCATTTTGCATTCATTTAATACTTCATGCTCTTACTAATTATGTATCTCTTGAATAATCTTCAGGGGCTTAAAAGATATCAATAATTATAGACAGGAATTTTGTAATTTAAAGAACACTGGGAGTAAAAACTGTCCCTCATAGTACATAATCTTGTTGTTGAGCTCTTGCATAATTTGTCTTGTACACATTTTTAGAAATGCATTATATGTAAAGGAGGGGCACTGGCTTACTTCATTAAATTTATATTCCACCAATTTTCGTTCTCCAAAATCTCACAAAGACTCTCATATGCTGTCCTTTCATAACCATTATGGCTTTGGCACCTTTGCTAATATGTTGTCTCTTTGCCTGGATTTCCCAAGATTTGCTCTGGCGACCAGAATTAAAAAGTAGAGAGCTTCTCGTAGCGTTACTGTGAGAATATCCCGTTTTCCGATGGAGGTACATGTGTGGAAAATCCCTTGGTGTTCAGGCATCTTCAGTAGCAACTTTACATCACTGTGCTGGATTTTCTATGATTTACCAGGAGAAAGTTCTTCATTCTGAGCTTTCTGTCTTATGTATTGTCCTCCTGCAAATGCTTGGTGGTTCCAGTGATGCAGTCACCTTTACAGAACTATACACTGTATGTGCCACCTACTCCGGCTGCCAGTAAGGTGGACAGGATTCCAGATGGATTGTCAGTAGCGGGCTTAAGTTTTGCTCTCTTGTTTGCTAAAAATTTCAACTTACACACTTGCATTCTTGCCACCTTCCCACCTCTATTTATCCTTGTGGTTCATCCTTTTTTCTTTTTTTATTGTGTTTTAAGTGAAAGTTTACAATTCAAGTCAGTTTCTCATACAAAAACTTATACACACATAGTTGTGCGACCCTTGTTGCTCTCCCTACACTGTGATGGCACACTCCTCCTCTCCACCTTGTATTTCCCTTGTCCATTCAACCAGCTCCTGTCCCCCTCTGTCTTCTCATCTCGCCTTGGACAGGAGCTGGCCACATAGTCTCATGTGTCCGCTTGAGCTAAAAAGTACCCTCCTCTCCAGTATCATTTTATGCCTCATACTCCAGTCTAATCTTTGTCTGAAGAGTTGGCTTCAGGAATGCTTTCAGTTCTGGGCTAACAGAGAGTCCAGAGGCCATGTCCTCTGAGGTCCCTCTAGTCTCAGTCAGACCGTTAAGTCTGGTCTTTCTACTAGAATTTGTGTTCTGCATCTCACTTTTCTCCTGCTCCCTCGGGGATTCTCTCTTGTGTTCCCTGTCAGGGCAGTCACTGGTGGTAGCTGGACACCATCTAGTTCTTCCAGTCCAGGCTGATGGAGTCTCTGGTTTATGTGGTCCTTTCTGTCTCTTGGGCTCATATTTTCCTTGTGTCTTAGGTGTTCTTCATTCTCCTTTGACCCAGTTGGGTCGGGACCAATTGATGCATCTTAGATGGTGGCTCAAAGCTTTTAAGACCCCAGATGCCCCTCACCAAAGTGGGATACAAGAAGTTTTCTTAACATACATTGTTATGCCAATTGACCTAGATGTCCCCTGAAACCATGATCCCAGACCCCTGCCCCTGCTCCTTTGTCCCTCGAAGTGTTTGGTTATGTTCAGGAAACTTCTTAGCTTTTGCCTTAGTTCAGTTGTGCTGACTTCACCTGTATTGTCTTTCCCTTAACCTAAAATAATTCTTGTCTACTATCTAGTTAGTGAGTACCCCTGTCCTTCCCGCCTCACCCTCGTAACCATCAAAGATTGTTTTCCTCTGTGTTTAAACCTTTTCTTGAGTTCTTATAATAGTGGTCTCATACAATATTTGTCCTTTTGCAACTAATTTCACTCAGCATAATGCCTTCCAGATTCATCCATGTTTTGTTTCACCGATTCACTGTTGTTCTCATCATTGCGTAGTATTCCATTGTGTGAATATACCATAAATTGTTTATCCATTCATCTGTTGATGGACACCTTGGTTTTTTCCATCTTTTTGCTTTGTAAACAATGTTGCAATGAACATGGGTGTGCATATATCTATTAGGCTCTTATCTCTCTAGGATGTATTCCAAGGAGTGGAATTGCTGGACCATATGTTACTTCTATTTCTTGTTTTTTAAGGAAGTGCCAAATTGATTTCTGAAGTGGTTGTACCATTTTACATTCCCGCCAGCAGTGTAGAAGTGTTCCAGTCTCTCCACAACCTCTTCAGCTTTTATTATGTTGTATTTTTTGGATTAATGCTAGCCTTGTTGGGGTGAGATGGTATCCCATTTTAGTTTTGATTTGCATTTCTCTAATGCCTAATGATCGTGAGCATTTCCTCATGTATCTGTTAGCAGCCTGAATGTCTTCTTCGGTGAAGTGCCTGTTCATATCCTTTGTCTCTTTTTCAATTGGGTTATTTGTCTTTTTGTTGTTGAGGTTTTGCAGTATCTTGTAGATTTGAGAAATTAGATGCTGATCAGATTTGTTGTAGCCAAAATTTTCTTCCCATTCTGTAGGTTGTCTTTTTACTCTTTTGGTGAAGTCTTTGGATGAGCATAAGTGTTTGATTTTAAGGAGCTCCCAGTTATCTAGTTTCTCTTCTGGTGTTTGTGCATTGTTAGTAATGTTTTGTATACTGTTTATGCTATGTATTAGGACCCCTAACATTGTCCCTATTTTTTCTTCCACAATCTTTATCATTTTAGATTTTATATTTATGTCTTTGATCCATTTTGAGTAGTTTTTGTGCATGGTGTGACATATGGGTCTTGTTTCATTTTTTTTGCAGATGGATATCCTGTTATGCCAGCACCATTTGTGAAAGACGATGTCTTTTCCCCAGCTAACAGACTTTGGGACTTTGTCAAATATCAGCTCCTCATAAGTGGATGAATTTACCTCTGGATTCTCAATTCTGTGTCATTGGTCTATGGATCTGTTGGTGTACCAGCAGCAGGATGTTTTGACTACCGTGACAGTATAATAGGTTCTAAAATCACGCAGTGTGAGGCCTCCCACTTTATTCTTCTTCTTCAGTAATGCTATACTAATCTGGGGCCTCTTCCCTTTCCGCATGAAGTTGGTGATTTGTTTCTTCATCTCATTAAAAAATACCTTTGGAATTTGCATCAGGATTGCACTGTATCTATAGATCGCTTTGTGTAGAATAGACATTTTCACAATGTTGAATCTTCCTATCCAAAGGCAAAGTACAATTTTCCACTTATGTATGTCTGTTTTGGTTTCTTGCAGAAGCATCTTATAGTTTTCTTTGTGTGGGTCTTTTACATCTCTGGTCACATTTATTCCTAAGTATTTTATCTTCTTGAGGGCTATTGTAAATGGTATCGATTTGATGATTTCCTCTTGGAAGTTCTCTTTCTTGGCATAGAGGAATCCAACTGATTTTTGTATTTTTATCTTGTATCCTGATACTCTGCTGAACTCTTCTATTAGTTCCCGTAGCTTTTTTGTGGATCCTTTAGGGTTTTCTGGTTATAAGATCATGACATCTGCAGATAGAGATACTTTTACTTCTTCCTTACTAATTTGGATGCCTGTTATTTCTTTATCTAACCTAATTGCTCTGGCTAGGACTTCCAGCACAATGTTGAATAAAAGTGGTAATAAAGGGTATCCTTGTGTGGTTCCCATTGTTATGAGGAATGCTTTCAGAATGTCCATTTCAGATGATGTTGGCTGTTGGCTTTGTGTAAATGCTTTCTGTTATGTTGAGGAGTTTTCCCTTCTATTCCTATTTTGCTGAGCATTTTTATCATAAATGGGTGTTGGACTTTGTCAAATTACTTTTGTGCGTAAATTGATAAGATCATGTGGTTCTTGTCTCTTTGTTTTATTTATGGGATAGATTACGTTGATTATTTTTCTAATGTTAAACCATCCTGGCATACCTTGTATGAATCCCACTTGGTCATGGTGTATTATTTTTTTGATATGTTGTTGAATTCTATTGGCTAGAATTTTGTTGAGAGTTTTTGCATCTAAGTTCATGAGGTGTATAAGTTTGTAAATTCCTTTTTTTTGTGGTATCTTTACCTGGTTTTGGTATCAGAGTTATGCTGGAATCATAGAATGAGTTTGGGAGTGTTCCATCCTTTTCTATACTCTGAAATACCTTAGTAGTAGTGGTGTTGTCTCTTCTCTGAAAGCTTGATAGAATCCTCCAATGAAGCCATCAGGGCCAGGGCTTTTTTGTTGCTGTTGGGAATTTTTTAATTACCTTTCAGTATCTTCTTTTGTCATAGGTTTATTTAGTTGTTCTACCTCTGTTTGTGTTAGTTTAGGTAGTGTGTTTCTAGAAATTTGTCCATTTCCTCCAGGTTCTCAAATTTGTTAAGAGTACAATTTTTCATAGTATTCTGTTATGATTCTTTTCATTTCAGTTGGGTCTGTTGTGATATTGCCCATCTTATTTCTTATTTGGGTTATTTTCTTCCTCTCGAGTATTTCTTTTGTCAGTTCAGCCAATGGTTTATCGATTTTGTTGATCTTTTCAAAGAACTAGCTTCTTCTGGTCTTGGTAACTCTTTCAATTGTTTTTCTGTTCTCTGTTTCACTTAATTCTGCCCTAATTTTTATTATTCGCTTTCTTCTGGTGACTGAGAGCTCCTTTTGCTGCTCTCTTTTTATTTGTTTGAGTTGTAGGGATAATTCTTTGATTTGGGCCCTTTCTTCCTTTTTGTTGTGTGCTTTTATTGCTATAAGTTGACTTCTGAGCTCTGTTTTTGCTGTGTCCCAAAGGTTCTGGTAGGAAGTGTTTTCATTCCCATTGGATTCTATGAATTTATTTATTCTGTCCTTAATGGTTTCTATAACCCAGTAGTTTTTGAGCAAGGTGCCGTTCAGTTTCCATGTGTTCGATTTTTTTTTTCCTTTCTTTTTCCATTATTGATTTCTCCTTTTGTGGCTTTATGATCAGAAAAAGTGCTTTGTAATATTTTGAGGTTTTGGATTCAGTTAAGGCTTGCTTTATGGCCTAGTATGTGGTCTATTCTGGAGAGTGTTCCAGGTGCATTGGAAAAGAAAGTGTACTTGGCTGCTGTTGAGTGGGGTGTTCTGTATATGCCTATGAGGTCAAGTTGTTTGTGGCATTTAGATCTTTTTTTATATCTTTATTGAGCTTCTTTCTGGATATTCTGTTCTTCACCAAAAGTGGTGTGTTGAAGTCTTCTACTATCATTATGGAGCTATCTATATCTTTTTTCAATGGTGTTAGAGTTTGTTTTATGTATTTTGGAGCCCTGTCGTTGGGTGCATAAATATTTGTTTGCTTATATCCTCCTTCCTCATCCTTTGTGGTGGGTTTAATTTTAAAGTCTATTTTTTCAGAACTTAATATTGCCACTCCTGCTTTTTTTTGATTGTTTGTTTGCTTGATATATTTTTTTCCATCCTGTGAGGTTTATTTTCTTTGTGTCTTTAAGTGTCAGGTGTGTCTCTTGTAAGCAACATATAGACAGATTGTGTTTTTTTTATCCATTCTGCCACTTTGTTTCTTTATTGCTGTATTTAGTCCACTTACATTCAGCATAATTAGTGATAGGTATGAGTTTAGTGCTGTTATTTTGATGTCTTTTTTATCTGTTGTTGAGAGTTTCTTTTTCCCCACTTAAGTTGCTGTGCTGAGTCATTTTTCTTTATGTATTTTCTTTTCCTCTTTTTCATTGGTGTTGAATTTGTATTTGCTCAGTCTATGTTTTTCTTGTTTTTTACTTTGATGTCTAGGATTGTTAGTTTCCTTTGTGGTTACCTTAATATTTACCCCTATTTTTCTAAGTTTAAACCAATCTTTTATTTCTTTATATCACCTTGATATCCTCTCCATATGAAAGATCAATGACTACATTTTTTTAGTCCCTCTTTTTTGTTTTAATATTGTCATCTTTTACATAATTACATCTGTTTATCTGTTTTGAGCATTTTAGCTTTGATTTAGTTTTGTATTTCCCTGTCTGGGTTTATCTCTGCTTGCTCTGTCCTGTCTTCTAGTGTTGGGTTGCTATCTCATGTTATTGTTTTTCTAACCGGATGACTCCCTTGAGTATTTCTTGTAATTTTGGTTTGGTTTTTGCAAATTCTCTAAACTTCTGTTTATCTGGAAATGTCCTAATTTCACCTTCATATTTGAGAGACAGTTTTGCTGGATAGATGGTTCTTGGCTGGCCATTTTTTTTTCCTTCAAAGCTTTATATATCTCATTCCATTGCCTTCTTCCTGCATGGTTTCTGCTGAGTAGTCCGAACTTATTGACTCTCTTTTGTAGGTGACTTTTCGTTTATCCCTAGTCACTCCTAAAATTCTGTTTTCATCTTTGGTTTTGACGAGTTCGATTACAATATGTCTTGGTGACTTTCTTTTGGGATTTACCTTATGTGGGAATCGATGAGCATCTTGGATCGATATCTTCTCATCTTTCACAATATCAGGGAAATTTTCTGCCACCAGATCTTTAACAATTCTCTCTGTATTTTCTGTTATCTCCCCCATTCTGGTACTCCAATCACTGGTAAATTATTCCTCTTGATAGAGTCCCACATAATTCTTAGAGTTTCTTCATTTTTTAAAGTTCTTTTATTTGATTTTTTCCTCAAATATGTTGGTGTCAAGTACTTTATCTTCAATCTCACAAATTCTGGCTTCCATTTCCTCAACTCTGATCCCATGACTTCCTATTGAGTTGTCTAATTCTGAAATTTTATTGTTAATCTTGTGAATTTCTATTTCTTGTCTCTCTATGGAGTCTTGCAGCCTATTAAATTTGTCATTATGCTCTTCTCTAGTCTTCTTAAGTTCCTCCAATGCCATGTCTGTGTGTTCCTAGGCTTGTTCTGCATTTTGGCTGATCTCCTTCCTGCTCTCTTGAAGAGTTCTGTATGTTAATCTTTTGTATTCAGAAGATTTCTTCATTCTTTATTTTGGGAGCTTTCTGAATCTATCATGGTCTGCCTCTTTATGTGATTTGATTTTGACTGTTGTCTCCAAACCATCCATAAATTATTGTATTTATTTATTTTGTATTGGATTACTGTGTGCTAGCTTCTTGTTTAGTTTTGATATGCCCAAATGGGCTGATTGAGTGATCTAGTTTGATTATTGGCACCTTTAAAGCTCTTTCATCCTATCACCTGCTAGTTTGAGCTGTTATTACATATATGGGCCCAGGAGTCTGTTGACTTTTCTTGTATGGATTCAACTCAGGTGTTCAGGTAGTCAGTCACCAAGTGTGTGGTGCAGGCTCTCACCTGCATTCTTAGATGAGCAGGGGTCATTGGTGTAGGCACAGGTATCTGGCTGCAGTAGGGGGTCACACGCTGAGCAAGGCAGGGGGTGACAACTGCCTCTGAGTGTCTGTGAGGAAAGTGTGTCCTTGTTCCCTAGAGTGCATAGTTGGGTGGGTTTTGCAGCTGGACTATGGGTACCCAGTGATGTTGGCTGTGAGGACTGGGAGACACCACTTATCCTTGGACCCCTGTGGTGGGTGGCTAGGTGGCATAGGTGGAGCCACCAGTCCTAAGGCCCCTGATGTGGGTAGGTGAGGACGTTGCTTAATAGGCAGAGCAGTGTCAAACGTCACGAATGTGCCTCTCCACCATATAGCTGAAACAGATGAAGTTAGACTTCAGGTATATACCCTGTTGTACTGTGCTAATGAGGGCCTACACTGTTGAAATGGGCCCATGCACATCTATGCAGGGGTGAAAGGCATTAAAGTCCATGGAATGCTGATTCCCGTGCCTAGGCAAAGGAGCTGTTTCTGCCCTGAATTGCTGGTATAGGTGAGCTGACAGGTTATTTTTTCCCTGTTTGTTTATTTGTTCCTTCTCCAAGGCTGGGAGAATGACTCAGGATGTGTGACAGGTCCTGCCTCTGGCCCAGGGAAAGTGGCTATCACTGAAGCTGGCTTGGGACTGGGTACAGAGTAGGGAGGGGCCAGGTAAGTGGGAGAGAGTTTTTTTTTTTTTTCCCCAAGGGGTGTTTTTTGATCTGTGCGGTAGAATAGACTCACATATTTATCTGTTGCTGACTGAACACTGCCTTTTGCTGACTCTGGAGGCATGAATGGACTCTCCACTGCTCAGTCTCTCCTGATATAGAAAATGCATCCTAAATGCCACTGCTCTCCTCACCACCCTTGCACCAGAGGATCCAGCCTGCGGGGCTCTGGTTCCAGTCATGTCATTTCTGGTAACTCCTTGCTGCTTCTGAACCATCTGCCTCGCCCTGCTACTTGGTCCAGCTCCTCAACTTTTCCCTTGATGTTCAGGGTTCCCAGACTGTCATATATAATCAATTCACTTGTTTTTTTTTTTTTTTTTTGGTCTTTGTTGTAAGGGGGATTATAAGATGTGTCTGACTACTCCACCATCTTAGCCCTCCCTCTGGTTCAACCTTTTAAGTTTTTTTTTTTACTATCATTTAAGTGGAGTTATGGAGAAATCGGAGGTAAATGTCCATGTTCATTTTTTGATGATTAGCAGGAAGCATCTCATGAAATTCTTATATTCATTTTTGTGCACTATTGAAGTTTAATCTAGTGTCATAGTGTCTTAAAGCATAGCAACTGTTTTATGTGTGTGTTTGCGTGTGAATGTTGAAGATAAGAGGACATTAGCATTAGACTCATATTAGTTGAGCCTTAATTTAGTAATGCTATTCCGATATTTTTTAATCACAAATTTGTCTTCTTTACTCATCTTTCACTCGTATTTTATAAATAGCTTAAGTTTTAAAATATTTTTCTTTTTTCGTTGGTATTAAATCTGTGTCAAAACAAGTTCCTGTTGAGGAACAAATAGAAACTGCCTTGCCTATGTAATGGTTTGAATTGTGTCCCCCCAAAATATGTGTCAACTTGGTTAGGCCATGTGTGACTGTCCTCCATTTTGTGATTTTCCTATGTGTTATAAATCATAATCTCTGCCTGTGGTTAAAAGGATTAGGGTGAGATTGTAACACTATCCTTACCCAGGTCACTACCTTGATCTAGTGTAAAGGAAGTTTCCCTGGGGTGTGGTCAAAACCACCTTTTATCTCTCAAGAGATAACAGGAAAGGGAAGCTAGCAGAGAGTGGGGACCTCATATCATCAAGAAAGCAGCACCAGGAGCACAGTGTGTCCTTTGGACATGGGGTCCCTGTGCCTGAGAAGCTCCTCGACCAGGGGGAGATTGAGGACAAGGACCTTCCTCCAGAGCCAACAGATAGAGAAAGCCTTCCCCTAGAGCTGATGCCCTGAATTTGGACTTGTAACCTAGCAGGCTGTAGGAAAATTAATTTCTCTTTGTTTAAGCCATCCACTTGTGGTATTTCTATTATGGAAGCACTAGATGACTAAGATAGCCTAGAACATGAACATAATTTTTCTAAACACAGTAGAACCTCTTTCTTTTTTTGTTGTACATGTTGGCGTCTCACCTACCCACATTAGGAAAAACTAAGAAAAAAATTTAAATGATATAAAATTCATCATATCTCTCATAGATGGAAGGTTATAAAAACAAGTCCCCAATAATTTAATTTATATTACCCCATTTCTTTCTGATATTACTTTATAATATTCTCACAGAGACCAAAAAATAAACTCTTACATCTATGACCAACTGATTGTCAATAAGGGTGCTAGTTCCATTCAATGCAGAGAAAATGGTATCTTCTACAAATGGTGCTGGGATAACTCCATCTCCACATGAAAAAAAAAAGAAAATTTATTCCTCACACCATATACAAAGATCAACTCAAAATGTATAAATCATGAAGAAGAAAACATAAAGTAAATCTTCAGGACCTTGTTTTTTGACAGTACATCCTTATGTGCGACACTAAAAGATAAGCAAAAACAAGCAAAATAGATAATTTGAACTTCAACAAAATTTAAAACTTTTGTGCATGAAAGAATACTATCCAGAGAGTGAAAAGACAACCTACGGAATGGGAAAAAATATTTGGAAACCATACAGGTTCAATATTCAGAATATATTTTTAAAAACTCCTCATATGCACACCTATCTTCATTGCAGCATTAGTCATAATAGCAAAAAGATGGAAACAAATTAAGGGCCTTTCTTGGTCATTTCTAGTGCTGCTATAACAGAAATAGCACTAGTGGATGGCTTTAACAAAGAGAAATCTCTTCTGTCACAGTGTAGGACGCTACAGGCCCAATTTCAGGGCGTCAGCTAAGGGGAAGTCTTTCTCTTCTCTGTTGATTCTGGTATGGGAGGTTCTCAGCACAGGAACCTCTGGTCCAAAGGACATGCTCTGCTTCTGGCACTGCTTTCTTGGTGGTATGAGGTCACCCTCTCTCTGCTCACTTCCCCTTCCTTTCATCTTTTACGAGATAGAAGGTGGTGCAGGCTACACCCCAGGGAAACTCCCTTTACATTGGATCAGGGGTGAGACCTTAGTGAGGGGGTTACAATCTCACCCTAATCCTCTTTAACATAAACTAATCTTTCTTCATTAACCACTGGCAAAGATTAGGATTTACAATCACAAAATGGAGGATAACCACATGATACTGGGAATCATGGCCTAGCCACATCGACACATAATTTTGGGGACACAGTTAAATTCATGACAGTTCCCATCAGTGGATGCATGGATAAACAAAATGTGGTACATAAATACAATGGAATGCTAAGCAACCGTACATAATAATGATGAGTCCTCAGAACGTTACTTGGATGAATCTGGAGGACATTATGCTAAGTGAAATAAGTCAAACACAAAAAGACAAATATTTTATAGTTGCACTTTTATGAGAAGGCAACTATTCAAAATAATAATACTTTGACAAAGAGATTATTTATTAAGGATGAGAGATGAAGAGAGAAAGAGGTTTGCAAATAGGCAGTCAGTTCTAGAGAAACTGCTGCAACTGTTCAAAAGCAGTTTTTGTGTTTTGTTTTTTTGCTTATATGTCATTTACGATCTTGTGATAAAAGAATGTACAGTTGGTTAGAATCAGTCCCTGGGGAGGGACATCATTCCTGGTAAAGTAGAGGGTCAGTGAAAAAGAGGAAAACCCTCAACTAGATGAATTGATGCAATGGCTGCAACGATGGGCTCAAGCACAGCACAGATTGTGAGGATAGCACAGGACTGGGCAGTGTTTCACTCTGTTTTACACAGGGTTACTGTGAGTTAGAACTGCTAAGGCCAAAGATGAAGAAATTAATTTTTTCCAACATCTGCAGTCTGAAATTCATCAAACATGCAATCAGGATACATTGATAATTCCTGGTGATTGAAATGTGAAAGTTGGAAATAAAGAAGGATGGGTAGTTGGAAAATATGGCCTTGGTGATGGAAATGATGTCAGAGATCACATGACAGAATTTTGTGTGACAAATGACTTCTTCATTGCAAATATCTTTTTTCAACAACATAAATGGTGAATATACATGTGAGCCTCACCAGATGGAATACACAGGAATCAAATCGTCTACATCTGTGGAAAGAGGTGATGGAGAAGCTCAATGTAATCAGTCAGAACAAGGCCAGGGACCAAGCTGAAAAGACCACAAATTGCTCATATGCAAGTCCAAGTTGAAGCTGAAATAAATTAGAACAAGTCCACAAGAGCCAAAGTATGACCTTGATTATGTTTGCTGTTGCTTTTAAGTGCCATCCAGTTGGTTCCTACCCATAGTTACCCTATGTACAACAAAACAAAAGAATGCCCGGTCCTGCACCATTCTTAAAATCATTGTTATGCTTGAGCCCATTGTTGCAGCCACTGTGTCAATCCACCTTGTTACGGGTCCTCCTTTTTTTCTGACCATGTACTTTGCCAAGGATGATGTCCTTCTCCAGGGACTGATCCCTCCTGAAAACGATTCCAAACTATGTAAGACACAGTCTCGCCATCCTTGCTTCTAAGGAGCATTCTGGTTGTAGTTTTTCCAACACAGATTTGTTCGTTTTTTTGGCAGTCCAAGGTATATATTTTTTTAATAATTTTTATTGAGCTTTAAGTGAACGTTTACAAATCAAGTCAGTCTGTCACATGTAAGTTTATATACACCTTACTCCATACTCCCACTTACTCTCCCCCTAATGAGTCAGCCCTTCCAGTCTCTCTTTCGTGACAATTTTGCCAGTTTCTAACCCTCTCTACCCTCCTATCACCCCTCCAGACAGGAGATGCCAACACAGTCTCAAGTGTCCACCTGATACAAGTAGCTCACTCTTCATCAGCATCTCTCTCCTACCCATTGTCCAGTCCCTTCCATGTCTGATGAGTTGTCTTTGGGAATGGTTCCTGTCCTGGGCCAACAGAAGGTTTGGGGACCATGACCGCTGGGATTCTTCTAGTCTCAGTCAGACCATTAAGTCTGGTCTTTTTATGAGAATTTGGGGTCTGCGTCCCACTGATCTCCTGCTCCCTCAGGGGTTCTCTGTTGCACTCCCTGTCAGGGCAGTCATGGGTTGTGGCCAGGCACCATCTAGTTCTTCTGGTCTCAGGATGATGTAGTCTCTGGTTCATGTGGCCCTTTCTGTCTCTTGGGCTCATAGTTATCGTGTGACGTTGGTGTTCTTCATTCTCCTTTGATCCAGGTGGGTTGAGACCGATTGATGCATCTTAGATGGCCGCTTGTTAGCATTTAAGACCCCAGACACCACATTTCAAAGTGGGATGCAGAATGTTTTCATAATAGAATTATTTTGCCAATTGACTTAGAAGTCCCCTTAAGCCATAGTCCCCAAACCCCCGCCCTTGCTCCACTGACCTTTGAAGCATTCAGTTTATCCCGGAAACTTCTTTGCTTTTGGTCCAGTCCAGCTGAGCTGACCTTCCATGTATTGAGTATTGTCCTTCCCTTTACCTAAAGTAGTTCTTATCTATTAACTAATCAGTAAATAACCCTCTCCCACCCTCCCTCCCTCCCCACCTCGTAACCACAAAAGTATGTGTTCTTCTCAGTTTATACTATTTCTCAAGATCTTATAATAGTGGTCTTATACAATATTTGTCTTTTGCCTCTGACTAATTTTGCTCAGCATAATGCCTTCCAGGTTCCTCCATGTCATGAAATGTTCAGAGATTCGTCACTGTTCTTTATCAATGTGTAGTATTCCATTGTGTGAATATACCACAATTTATTTACCCATTCATCCATTGATGGACACCTTGGTTGCTTCCAGCTTTTTGCTATTGTAAACAGAGCTGCAATAAACATGGGTGTGCATATATCTGTTTGTGTGAAGGCTCTTATTTCTCTAGGGTATATTCTGAGGAGTGGGATTTCTGGGTTGTATGGTAAGTCTATTTCTAACTTTTTAAGAAAATGCCACATAGATTTCCAAAGAGGTTGTACCATTTTACATTCCCACCAGCAGTGTATAAGAGTTCCAATCTCTCCACAGCCTCTACAATATTTTGTGTTTTTTGGATTAATGCCAGCCTTGTTGGAGTGAGATGGAATCTCATCATAGTTTTAATTTGCATTTCTCTAATGGCTAATGATCCAGAGCATTTTCTCATGTATCTGTTAGCTGCCTGAATATCTTCTTTAGTGAAGTGAGTCTTCATATCCTTTGCCCACTTCTTGATTGGGTTGTTTGTCTTTTTGTGGTTGAGTTTTGACAGAATCATATAGATTTTAGAGATCAGGCGCTGGTCGGAGATGTCATAGCTGAAAATTCTTTCCCAGTCTGTAGGTGGTCTTTTTACTCTTTTGGTGAAGTCTTTAGATGAGCATAGGTGTTTGATTATTAGGAGCTCCCAGTTATCTGGTTTCTCTTCGTCATTTTGGTAACATTTTGTATCCTGTTTATTCCTTATATTAGGGCTCATAACGTTGTCCTTATTTTTTCTTCCACGATCTTCATCGTTTCAGTCTTTAGGTCTTTGGTCCACTTGGAGTTAGTTTTTGTGCAGGGTGTGAGGTATGGGTCCTGTTTCATTTTTTTGCAGATGGCTATCCAGTTATGCCAGCACCATTTGTTAAAAAGACTATCTTTTCCCCAATTAACCAACACTGGGCCTTTGTCAAATATCAGCTGCTCATTTATGGATGGATTTATATCTGGGTTCTCAATTCTGTTCCATTGGTCTATGTACCTGTTGTTGTACCAGTACCAGGCTGTTTTGACTACTGTGGCTGTATGATAGGTTCTAAAATCAGGTAGAGTGAGGCCTCCCACTTTCTTCTTCTTTTTCAGTAATGCTTTACTTATACGAGGCTTCTTTCCCTTCCATATGAAGCTGGTGATTTGTTTCCCCATCACATTAAAAAATGACACTGGAATTTGGATCGGAAGTGCATTGTACGTATAGATGGCTTTTGGTAGAATAGTCATTTTTACTATGTTAAGTCTTCCTATCCATGAGCAAGGTATGTTTTTCCACTTAAGTAGGTCCTTTTTAGTTTCTTGTAGTAGTACGTTGTAGTTTTCTTTGTATAGGTCTTTTACATCTTTGGGAAGATTTATTCCTAAGTATCTTATCTTCTTGGGGGCTACTGTGAATGGTATTGATTTGGTTATTTCCTCTTTGATGTTCTTTTTGTTGATGTAGAGGAATCCAAGTGATTTTTGTATGTTTATCTTATAACCTGAGACTCTGCCAAACTCTTCTATTAGTTTCAGTAGTTTTCTGGAGGATTCCTTAGGGTTTTCTGTGTATAAGATCATGTCATCTGCAAATAGAGATAATTTTACTTCTTCCTTGCCAATCCGGATGCCCTTTATTTCTTTGTCTAGCCTAATTGCTCTGGCTAGGACCTCTAGCACAATGTTGAATAAGAGCGGTGATAAAGGGCATCCTTGTCTGGTTCCCGTTCTCAAGGGAAATGCTTTCAGGTTCTCTCCATTTAGAGTGACGTTGGCTGTTGGCTTTGTATAGATGCCCTTTATTATGTTGAGGAATTTTCCTTCAATTCCTATTTTGGTGAGAGCTTTTATCATAAATGGGTGTTGGACTTTGTCAAATGCCTTTTCTGCATCAATTGATAAGATCATGTGGTTTTTGTCTTTTGTTTTATTTATATGGTGGATTACATTAATGGTTTTTCTAATATTAAACCAGCCTTGCATAAAAAAATTAAAAAAAAATAAATCCCGCTTGGTCGTGGTGGGTTATTTTTTTTGATATGTGGTTGAATTCTATTGGCTAGAATTTTATTGAGGATTTTTGCATTTATGTTTGTGTGGGATATAAGTCTGTAATTTTCTTTTTTTGTGATGTCTTTACCTGGTTTTGTTATCAGGGATATGGTGGCTGCATAGAATGAGTTAGGCAGTATTCCATCATTTTCTATGCTTTGAAATACCTTTAGTAGTAGTGGTGTTAACTCTTCTCTGAAAGTTTGGTAGAACTCTGCAGTAAAGCCATCCGGGCCAGGGCTTTTTTTTGTTGGGAGTTTTTTGAATACCGTTTCAATCTCTTTTTTTTTTTTTTATAATAACTTTTATTAAGCTTCAAGTGAACGTTTACAAATCCAATCAGTCTGTCACATATAAGTTTACATACATCTCACTCCCTACTCCCACTTACTCTCCCCGTCTTGAGTCAGCCCTTTCAGTCTCTCCTTTCTTGACAATTTTGCCGGCTTCCCTCTCTCTCTATCCTCCCATCCCCCCTCCAGGCAAGAGTTGCCAACACAATCTCAAGTGTCCACCTGATATAATTAGCTCACTCTTCATCAGCATCTCTCTCCCACCCGCTGACCAGTCCCTTTCATTTCTGATGAGTTGTCTTCGGGGATGGTTCCTGTCCTGTGTCAGCTGAAGGTCTGGGGAGCATGGCCGCCGGGATTCCTCCAGTCTCAGTCAGACCATTAAGTTTGGTCTTGTTATGAGAATTTGGGGTCTGCATCCCACTGATCTCCTGCTCCCTCAGGGGTCCTCTGCTGAGCTCCCTGTCAGGGCAGTCATCGATTGTGGCCGGGCACCAACTAGTTCTTCTGGTCTCAGGATGATGTAGGTCTCTGGTTCATGTGGCCCTTTCTGTCTCTTGGGCTCTTAGTTGTCATGTGGGCTTGGTGTTCTTCATTTTCCTTTGCTCCAGGTGGGTTGAGACCAATTGCT
The DNA here is from genome assembly GCF_024166365.1 of Elephas maximus indicus. Taxonomy (NCBI): domain Eukaryota; kingdom Metazoa; phylum Chordata; class Mammalia; order Proboscidea; family Elephantidae; genus Elephas; species Elephas maximus. The sequence goes on from NC_064821.1 coordinate 17,235,059, forward strand.
GCATCTTAGATGGCTGCTTGTTAGCATTTAAGACCCCAGACGCCACATTTCGAAGTGGGATGCAGAATGATTTCATAATAGAATTATTTTGCCAATTGACTTAGAAGTCCCCGCAAACCATGTTCCCCAGACCCCCGCGCTTGCTCCGCTGACCTTTGAAGCATTCATTTTATCCCGGAAACTTCTTTGCTTTTGGTCCAGTCCAATTGAGCTGACCTTCCATGTATTGAGTGTTGTCTTTCCCTTCACCTAAAGCAGTTCTTATCTACTGATTAATCGATAAAAAAACCCTCTCCCACCCTCCCTCCCTCCCCCCCTCGTAACCACAAAAGTATGTGTTCTTCTCAGGTTTACTATTTCTCAAGATCTTATAATAGTGGTCTTATACAATATTTGTCCTTTTGCCTCTGACTAATTTTGCTCAGCATAATGCCTTCCAGGTTCCTCCATGTTATGAAATGTTTCAGAGATTCGTCACTGTTCTTTATCGATGCGTAGTATTCCATTGTGTGAATATACCACAATTTATTTACCCATTCATCCGTTGATGGACACCTTGGTTGCTTCCAACTTTTTGCTATTGTAAACAGAGCTGCAATAAACATGGGTGTGCATATATCTGTTTGTATGAAGGCTCTTGTATCTCTAGGGTATATTCCTAGGAGTGGGATTTCTGGGTTGTATGGTAGTTCTATTTCTAACTGTTTAAGATAACGCCAGATAGATTTCCAAAGTGGTTGTACCATTTTACATTCCCACCAGCAGTGTATGAGAGTTCCAATCTCTCCGCAGCCTCTCCAACATTTATTATTTTGTGTTTTTTGGATTAATGCCAGCCTTGCTGGTGTGAGATGGAATCTCATCGTAGTTTTAATTTGCATTTCTCTAATGGCTAATGATCGAGAGCATTTTCTCATGTATCTGTTGGCTGCCTGAATATCTTCTTTAGTGAAATGTGTGTTCATATCCTTTGCCCACTTCTTGATTGGGTTGTTTGTCTTTTTGTGGTTGAGTTTTGACAGAATCATGTAGATTTTAGAGATCAGGCGCTGGTCGGAGATGTCATAGCTGAAAATTCTTTCCCAATCTGTAGGTGGTCTTTTTACTCTTTTGGTGAAGTCTTTAGATGAGCATAGGTGTTTGATTTTTAGGAGCTCCCAGTTATCGGGTTTCTCTTCATCATTTTTGGTAATGTTTTGTATTCTGTTTATACCTTGTATTAGGGCTCCTAGGGTTGTCCCAATTTTTTCTTCCATGATCTTTATCGTTTTAGTCTTTATGTTTAGGTCTTTGATCCACTTGGAGTTAGTTTTTGTGCATGGTGTGAGGTATGGGTCCTGTTTCATTTTTTTGCAAATGGATATCCAGTTATGCCAGCACCATTTGTTAAAAAGGCTATCTTTTCCCCAGTTAATTGACACTGGTCCTTTGTCAAATATCAGCTGCTCATACGTGGATGGATCTATGTCTGGGTTCTCAATTCTGTTCCATTGGTCTATGTGTCTGTTGTTGTACCAATACCAGGCTGTTTTGACTACTGTGGCTGTATAATAGTTTCTGAAGTCAGGTAAGGTGAGGCCTCCCACTTTCTTCTTCTTTTTCAGTAGTGCTTTGCTTATCCGGGGCTTCTTTCCGTTCCATATGAAATTGGTGATTTGTTTCTCTATCCCCTTAAAATATGACATTGGAATTTGGATCGGAAGTGCGTTAAATGTATAGATGGCTTTTGGTAGAATAGACATTTTTACTATGTTAAGTCTTCCTATCCATGAGCAAGGTATGTTTTTCCACTTAAGTATGTCCTTTTGAATTTCTTGTAGTAGAGCTTTGTAGTTTTCTTTGTATAGGTCTTTTACATCCTTGGTAAGATTTATTCCTAAGTATCTTATCTTCTTGGGGGCTATTGTGAATGGTATTGATTTGGTTATTTCCTCTTCGGTGTTCTTTTTGTTGATGTAGAGGAATCCAAGTGATTTTTGTATGTTTATTTTATAACCTGAGACTCTGCCAAACTCTTCTATTAGTTTCAGTAGTTTTCTGGAGGATTCCTTAGGGTTTTCTGTGTATATAATCATGTCATCTGCAAATAGTGATAACTTTACTTCTTCCTTGCCAATCCGGATACCTTTTATTTCTTTGTCTAGCCTGATTGCCCTGGCTAAGACTTCCAACACGATGTTGAATAAGAGCGGTGATAAAGGGCATCCTTGTCTGGTTCCCGTTCTCAAGGGAAATGCTTTCAGGTTCTCTCCATTTAGAGTGACATTGGCTGTTGGCTTTGCATAGATGCCCTTTATTATGTTGAGGAATTTTCCTTCAATTCCTATTTTGGTAAGAGTTTTTATCATGAATGGGTGTTGGACTTTGTCAAATGCCTTTTCTGCATCAATTGATAAGATCATGTGGTTTTTGTCTTTTGTTTTATTTATGTGATGGATTACATTAATGGTTTTTCTGATATTAAACCAGCCTTGCATACCTGGTATAAATCCCACTTGATCAGGGTGAATTATTTTTTTGATGTGTTGTTGGATTCTACTGGCTAGAATTTTGTTGAGGATTTTTGCATCAATGTTCATGAGGGATATAGGTCTATAATTTTCTTTTTTTGTAATGTCTTTACCTGGTTTTGGTATCAGGGAGATGGTGGCTTCATAGAATGAGTTGGGTAGTATTCCGTCATTTTCTATGCTTTGGAATACCTTTAGTAGTAGTGGTGTTAACTCTTCTCTGAAAATTTGGTAGAACTCTGCAGTGAAGCCGTCCGGGCCGGGACTTTTTTTTGTTGGGAGTTTTTTGATTACCGTTTCAATCTCTTTTTTTGTTATGGGTCTATTTAGTTGTTCTACTTCTGAATGTGTTAGTTTAGGTAGGTAGTGTTTTTCCAGGAATTCATCCATTTCTTCTAGGTTTTCAAATTTGTTAGAGTACAATTTTTCATAATAATCTGAAATGATTCTTTTAATTTCATTTGGTTCTGTTGTGATGTGGTCCTTCTCATTTCTTATTCGGGTTATTTGTTTCCTTTCCTGTATTTCTTTAGTCAGTCTAGCCAATGGTTTATCAATTTTGTTAATTTTTTCAAAGAACCAGCTTTTGGCTTTGTTAATTCTTTCAATTGTTTTTCTGTTCTCTAATTCATTTAGTTCAGCTCTAATTTTTATTATTTGTTTTCTTCTGGTGCCTGATGGATTCTTTTGTTGCTCACTTTCTATTTGTTCAAGTTGTAGGGACAGTTCTCTGATTTTGGCTCTTTCTTCTTTTTGTATGTGTGCATTTATTGATATAAATTGGCCTCTGAGCACTGCTTTTGCTGTGTCCCAGAGGTTTTGATAGGAAGTATTTTCATTCTCGTTGCTTTCTATGAATTTCCTTATTCCCTCCTTGATGTCTTCTATAACCCAGTCTTTTTTCAGGAGGGTATTGTTCATTTTCCAAGTATTTGATTTCTTTTCCCTCGTTTTTCTGTTATTGATCTCTAGTTTTATTGCCTTGTGATCTGAGAAGATGCTTTGTAATATTTCGATGTTTTGGACTCTGCAAAGGTTTGTTTTATGTCCTAATATGTGGTCTATTCTAGAGAATGTTCCATGTGCGCTGGAAAAAAAAGTATATTTTGCAGCAGTTGGGTGGAGAGTTCTGTATAAGTCAATGAGGTCAAGTTGGTTGATTGTTGTAATTAGATCTTCCGTGTCTCTGTTGAGCTTCTTGCTGGATGTCCTGTCCTTCTCCGAAAGTGGTGTGTTGAAGTCTCCTACTATAATTGTGGAGGTATCTATCTCGCTTTTCAGTTCTGTTAAAATTTGATTTATGTATCTTGCAGCCCTGTCATTGGGTGCGTAAATATTTAATATGGTTATGTCTTCCTGATCAATTGTCCCTTTTATCATTATATAGTGTCCTTCTTTATCCTTTGTGGTGGATTTAAGTCTAAAGTCTATTTTGTCAGAAATTAATATTGCTACTCCTCTTCTTTTTTGCTTATTGTTTGCTTGATATACTTTTTTCCATCCTTTGAGTTTTAGTTTATTTGAGTCTCTAAGTCTAAGGTGTGTCTCTTGTAGGCAGCATATAGATGGATCGTGTTTCTTTATCCAGTCTGTGACTCTCTGTCTCTTTATTGGTGCATTTAGTCCATTTACATTCAGGGTAATTATAGATAAATAAGTTTTTAGTGCTGTCATTTTGATGCCTTTTTATGTGTGTTGTTGACAATTTCATTTTTCCACATACTTTTTTGTGCTGAGGCGTTTTTCTTAGTAAATTGTGAGATCCTCATTTTCATAGTGTTTGACTTTATGTTAGTTGAGTCGTTACGTTTTTCTTGGTTTTTGTCTTGAGTTATAGAGTTGTTATACCTTTTTGTGGTTACCTCATTATATACCCCTATTTTTCTAAGTAAAAACCTAACTTTTATTGTTCTATATCGCCTTGTATCACTCTCCATATGGCAGTTCAATGCCTCCTGTATTTAGTCCCTCTTTTTGATTATTGTGATCTTTTACCTATTGACTTCCATGATTCCCTGTTATGTGTATTTTTTTTTTAATTAATCTTAATTTGTTTGTTTTTGTGATTTCCCTATTTGAGTTGCTATCAGGACGTTCTGTTTTGTGACCTTGTGTTGTGCTGATATCTGATATTATTGGTTCTCTGACCAAACAATATCCTTTAGTATTTCTTGTAGCTTTGGTTTGGTTTTTGCAAATTCTCTAAACTTGTGTTTGTCTGTAAATATCTTAATTTCGCCTTCATATTTCAGAGAGAGTTTTGCTGGATATATGATCCTTGGCTGGCAGTTTTTCTCCTTCAGTGTTCTGTATATGTCGTCCCATTCCCTTCTTGCCTGCATGGTTTCTGCTGAGTAGTCAGAACATATTCTTATTGATTCTCCCTTGAAGGAAACCTTTCTTTTCTCCCTGGCTGCTTTTAAAATTTTCTGTTTATCTTTGGTTTTGGTGAGTTTGATGATAATATGTCTTGGTGTTTTTCTTTTTGGATCAATCTTAAATGGGGTTCGATGAGCATCTTGGATAGCTATCCTTTCGTCTTTCATGATGTCAGGGAAGTTTTCTGTCAGAAGTTCTTCAACTATTTTCTCTGTGTTTTCTGTCCCTCCTCCCTGTTCTGGGACTCCAATCACCCGCAGGTTATCCTTCTTGATAGAGTCCCACATAATTCTTAGGGTTTCTTCATTTTTTTTTAATTCTTTTATCTGATTTTTTTTCAGCTATGTTGGTGTTAATTCCCTGGTCCTCCAGATGTCCCAGTCTGCATTCTAATTGCTCGAGTCTGCTCCTCTGACTTCCTATTACGTTGTCTAATTCTGTTATTTTATTGTTAATCTTTTGGATTTCTACATGTTGTCTCTCTATGGATTCTTGCAACTTATTAATTTTTCCAGTATGTTCTTGAATAATCTTTTTGAGTTCTTCAACAGTTTTATCAGTGTGTTCCTTGGCTTTTTCTGCAGATATCCTAATTTCATTTGTGATATCATTAAGCATTCTGTAAATTAGTTTTTTATATTCTGTATCTGATAATTCCAAAATTGTATCTTCATTTGGGAAAGATTTTGATTCTTTTGTTTGGGGGGTTGGAGAAGCTGTCCCGGTCTGCTTCTTTAAGTGGTTTGATATGGATTGTTGTCTCCGAGCCATCACTGGGAAACTAGTTTTTCCAGAAAATCCGCTAAAAAAAAAACTGCAGTCAGATCCCTATCAGAGTTCTCCCTTTGGCTCAGGCTATTCAGATGTTAATGAAGCCGCCTGGGAAGGGTGGGGGAGGGAACAGAGAGATAGGAGAGTAGCACCTCAGAATATAGCCAGAGTTGCTTGTCTTGCTTGGAATGACTGTTATATCTGAGATTCCCGCGGGCGCGTCGCCTATGTGTGCTGGCTGTGTGGAGATTGCCCCCGGGGGGTCTGGCCCGCTGGAGTCACGGTCAGATCCTCCGCTTCCAGCCCCACGCCCAGCGTCAAGTCTCCCCTACTGGGACGGTGCACTCTCAACTCCAAAATCAGTCGCTGCCTCCCGGGGACTTCTCGTCCCTCCAGCCGCGTGGCCGTGCCGCCCCCGTGAACTAGGTGGGCCCCCTCCCGGGGTTAGTTCAGATGGGTGGAGTAGCTCCCTGTGCTTGTGCCGCGACCGAGTGTCCTGGCTGGAACGCTGTTCTCCCCACTCCAATACCAGTCGCTGCCTCCCGGGGACTTCTCCTACCGGCTGCGTCCCACGCCGCCCGCGCGACCCGGCTGGTCCCCTTCCCGGGGTTAGTTCAGGGGGTGGAGCAACTCTCCGTGTTTATGGCGTACCTGCGTGCAGTCCTAATCCCTGCGGGACGGTTCCCCGGCTCGGATGCTGCTCTTTCTGCTCCAAGATCAGTCACTGCCTCCCGGGGACTTCTCCTACCGGCTGCGTCCCACGCCGCCCGTGGAACCAGCTGGTCCCCCTCCCGGGGTTAGTTCAAGGGGGTGGAGCAGGTCTCTGTGCTTGTGCCGTACCTGACTGGTACGCTGGCTCCAGGCTCTGGAAACAATCGCTGCTTCCCCGTATTAGTTCGTTCTCCGTCTCTAAATCTGTGTTTGTTGTTCAGGGTTCGTAGATTGTTATGTATGTGATCGATTCACTTGTTTTTCCGTGTCTTTGTTGTAAGAGGGATCCGAGGTAGCGTCTGCCTAGTCCGCCATCTTGGCTCCGCCCCCCCCAATCTCTTTTTTTTAATGGGTCTATTGTTCTACTTCTGATTGTGTTAGTTTACATAGGTAGTGTTTTTCCAGGAATTCATCCATTTCTTCTAGGTTTGCAAATTTGTTAGAGTGGAATTTTTCATAATAATCTGATATGATTCTTTTAATTTCAGTTGGGTCTGTTGTGATGTGGCCCTTCTCGTTTCTTATTCGGGTTATTTGTTTCCTTTTCTGTATTTCTTTAGTCAGTCTAGCCAATGGTTTATCAATTTGGTTAATTTTTTCAAAGAACCAGCTTTTGGCTTTGTTAATTCTTTCAATTGTTTTTCTGTTCTCTAATTCATTTAGTTCAGCTCTAATTTTTATTATTTGTTTTCTTCTGGTGCCTGATGGATTCTCAGTTTCTATTTGTTCAAGTTGTAGGGACAGTTCTCTGATTTTGGCTCTTTCTTCTTTTTGTATGTGTGCATTTATCGATATAAATTGGCCTCTGAACACTGCTTTTGCTGTGTCCCAGAGGTTTTGATAGGAAGTATTTTCATTCTTGTTGCAGTCTATGAATTTCTTTGTTCCCTCCTTAATGTCTTGTATAACCCAGTCTTTTTTCAGGAGGGTATTGTTGAGTTTCCAAGTATTTGATTTCTTTTCCCTAATTTTTCTGTTACTGATTTCCACTTTTATGGCCTTGTGGTCTGAGAAGATGCTTTGTAATATTTTGGATTCTGCAAAGGTTTGTTTTATGACCTAATATGTGGTCTATCCTAGAGAATGTTCCATGTGCGCTAGAAAAAAAAGTATACTTTGCTGCAGTTGGGTGGAGAGTTCTGTATAAGTCAATGAGGTCAAGTTGGTTGATTGTTGTAAGTAGGTCTTCCGTGTCTCTATTGAGCTTCTTACTGGATGTCCTGTCCTTCTCCGAAAGTGGTGTGTTGAAGTCTCCTACTATAATTGTGGAGGTGTCTATCTCACTTTTCAGTTCTGTTAAAATTTGATTTATGTATCTTGCAGCCCTGTCATTGGGTGCATAAATATTTAATATGGTTATATCTTTCTGGTCAATTGTCCCTTTTATCATTATGTAGTGTCCTTCTTTATCCTTTGTGGTGGATTTAACTTTAAAGTCTATTTTGTCAGAAATTAATATTGCTACTCCTCTTCTTTTTTGCTTATTGTTTGCTTGATATATTTTTTCCATCCTTTGAGTTTTAGTTTGTTTGTGTTTCTAAGTCTAAGGTGTGTCTCTTGCAGGCAGCATATAGACGGATCGTGTTTCTTTATCCAGTCTGAGACACTCTGTCTCTTGATTGGTGTGTTTAGTCCATTTACATTCAGCGTAATTATAGATAAGTATGTGTTTAGTGCTGTCATTTTGATGCCTTTTTATGTGTGTTGTTGACAATTTCATTTCTCCACTTACTTTTTTGTGCTGAGACTTTTTCTTTGTAAATTGTGTGTTCCTCATTTTCATAGTATTTGACTTTATGTATGCTGAGTCGTTACGTTTTTCTTGGTTTTTATTTTGACTTATGGAGTTGTTATACTTCTTTGTGGTTACCTTAATATTTATCCCTATTTCTCTAAGTAAAAACCTAGCTTGTATTGTCCTATATCGCCTTGTATCCCTCTCCATATGGCAGTTCTATGCCACCCGTATTTAGTCCCTCTTTTTGATTATTGTGATCTTTTACATATTGACTTCAATGATTCTGTTTTGAGGTTTTTTTTTTTTTAATTAATCTTAATTTGTTTTTGCGATTTCCCTATTTGAGTTGATATCAGGATGCTCTGTTCTGTGAACTTGTGTTGTGCTGGTATCTGATATTATTGGTTTTCTGACCAAACAATTTCCTTTAGTATTTCTTGTAGCTTTGGTTTGGTTTTTGCAAATTCTCTAACCTTGTGTTTATCTGTAAATATCTTAATTTTGCCTTCATATTTCAGAGAGAGTTTTGCTGGATATATGATCCTTGGCTGGCAGTTTTTCTCCTTCAGTGCTCTGTATATGTCATCCCATTGCCTTCTTGCCTGCATGGTTTCTGCTGAGTAGTCTGAACTTATTGATTCTCCCTTGAAGGAGACCTTTCTGTTATCCCTGGCTGCTTTTAAAATTTTCTCTTTATCTTTGGTTTTGGCAAGTTTGATGATAATATGTCTTGGTGATTTTCTTTTTGGATCAATCTTAAATGGGGTTTGATGAACATCTTGGATAGATATCCTTTCGTCTTTCATGATGTCGGAAGTTTTCTGCCAGCAGATCTTCAACTATTCTCTCTGCGTTTTCTGTTATCCCTCCCTGTTCTGGGACTCCAATCACACGCAAGTTATCCTTCTTGATAGAGTCCCACATGATTCTTAGGGTTTCTTCATTTTTTTAAATTCTTTTATCTGATTTTTTTTCAGCTATATTGGTGTTAATTCCCTGGTCCTCCAGATTTCCCACTCTGCATTCTAATTGCTCAAGTCTGTTCCTCTGACTTCCTATTGCATTGTCTAATTCTGTAATTTTATTGTTAATCTTTTGGATTTCTGGATGCTGTCTCTCTATGGATTCTTGTAACTTATTAATTTTTCCACTATGTTGTTGAATAATCTTTTTGAGTTCTTCAACTGCTTTATCAGTGTGTTCCTTGGCTTTTTCTGTAGATTGCCTTATTTCATTTCTGAGGTCATCCCTGTTGTCTTGAAGCGTTCTGTAAATTAGTTTTTTTATATTCTGTATCTGGCAATTCCAGGATCGTATCTTCATTTGGGAAAGATTTTGATTCTTTAGTTTGGGGGTTGTAGAAGCAGTCATGGTCTGCTTCTTTATGTGGTTTGATATTGACTGCTGTCTCCCAGCCATCACTAAGATATTGCAGTGATTTATTCTATATTTGCTCGCTGAGTCTTATCTTGTTTTGTTTTCTTTCAATATACATAGATGGGCTACTAGCTTGCGCTGTCTTGATTGTTGTAGCCCTTGACCCACTTATGACCTATTGCCAGCTGGTTTGGGCTGTTACCAGATATATATGCCTGAGTCCATTCGCTATTCTTGTGTAGAATCTGATTTTGGGTCATCAAGTGTGTGGTGCAGACTGTCACATATCCACCTAGAGAAGTAGTGGTGATAGTTGTGTGCACCAGATTCTATTAGCAGCTGGGGTTCACACTCCAGGGGGGGCAGGATGCTGACAGGCTTCCCCCAAGTGTCAGTGAGGTAGGTGTGTCTCTATTATTAAAGCACCTTGGTGGGTGGACTCTGTAGCTGTACCTTAGGCCCCCAATGCAAGTACCTCTACTGATGGGTAGGTGTCACCCTCCTTAGACCCCTAAGGCAGGAGGCTAGGTGGTCTGGGGGGAGCTTCAGCCCTCAGTTCCCTGTTGTGGGTCAGTGAGGGCTCTGTTGAATACGCAGAGATATCAGACCTGGGAAACTTGTCTTCCCAGTAAATCTGCTAAAATAATTGCAGTCAGATCCCTATCAGAAATGCCTTTGCATTATAATAGCCACCTTGTTCCCTGTAGGGATGAAAGCCCAAGACTGTGGATCACATATGCTTGGCTGGAGCTGGTTCTGTGTTTTTAGTCCAATTAGGGAAGGATTTTTGGTCCCTGGGTTTTTGTAGTTGCTTCTCTCAGGCCAGGAGAATGGGTTAGGAAAAGACCAAAAAAAAAAGGGAAAAGAAAAACCGCGGAGCAGTTCTCCCTCTGGCTCAGGAAATTCCAATGTTAATGAAGCCGCCTGGGAAGGGGAGGGGAGGGTTCAGATAAACATGAGAGAATAGCACCCCAGAATATAGACAAAGTTACTTATCTTGCTTGGGATGACTGTTTTATCTGAGATTCCCGAGGGGCGAGTCGACTGTGTGCACTGGCTGGGTAGAGATTGTCCCCAGTGGTCAGGCCCGCGTCCCGTGCTTGCGCTGTCTCAGAAGCTGCGGTCAGTTCCTCTGCTCCCAGTCCAAAGCCCTACGTCAAGGTTCCCTGGCTGGGACACTGCACTCCCGGCTCCAAAACCAGTCGCTGTCTCCCAATGACTTCTCCTCCCGCCAGCCATGTTGCCGTGCTGCCCGCGTGCACTGGCTGGGCCCCCGCCCAGGTCGGTTCAGGGGGTTAGGGCTGCACCCTGTGTTTGCCCCGTCTCAGGATGCCGTGCTCAGCTCCCCTGCACCCAGTCCAAAGCCCGGCGCCAAGGTTTCCTGACTGGGACACTGGCTCCAGGCTCCGAAAACAGTCGCTGCTTCCCCATGGTTATTCGTTCTCAGTCTCTGTCACTCAGGTCAACTCTTTAAATCTGTGTTTGTTGGTCAGGGTTTGTAGATTGTCACGTATGTGATCGATTCACTTGTTTTTCCGAGTGTTGCAAGAGGGATCCGAGGTAGCGTCTTCCTAGTCAGCCATCTTGGCCCCACTTATCCAAGGTATATTTAATATTCTTTGCCAACACCACAATTCGAAGGCATCAATTCTTCTTTGGTCTTACTTATTCATTGTATAGCTTTCACATGCATATGATCCGATTGAAAATACCATGGTTTGAGTCAGGCACACCTTAGTCTTCAAGGTGACATCTATGCTTTTCAACACTTTAAAGAGGTCCTTTGCAGCAAATTTTCTCAATGCAATGCGTCTTTTGATTTCTTGACTGCTGCTTCCATGGCTGTTGATTGTGGATCCAAGTGAAATGAAATCCTTGACAACTTCGATCTTTTCTCCATTTATCATGCTGTTGCTTATTGGTCCGGTTGTATTTATGTTTTCTTTATGTTGAGGTGCAATTCATACTGAAGGCTGTTGTCTTTGACCTTCATTAGTAAGTGCTTCAAGTCTTTTTCACTTTCAGCAAGCAAGGTTGTGTCACCTGTGTAAAGCAGGTTGTTAATGAGTCTTCCTCCATCTCTGATGCCCCATTCTTCATATAGTCCAGCTTCTCAGATTATTTGCTCAGCAAACAGATTGAATAGGTATGGTGAAAGGATACAATCCTGGCACACACCTTTCCTGACTTTAACCACTCAGTATCCCCTTGTTCTGTCCAAACAACTGCCTCTCTGTTGATCTATGTACAGGTTCGTCAAGAGCACGATTAAGTGTTCTGGAATTTCCATTATTTGTTATGATCCACCAAGTCAAATGCCCTTGCATTGGCAATAAAACACAGGTAAACAGCCTTCTAGTATTCTCTCCTTTCAGCCAGGATCCATTTGACATCAGCAATGATATCCCTGGTTCCACACCCTCTTCTGAAACCAGCCTGAATGTCTGGCAGCTCCCTGCTGATATATGGTTGCAGCTGCTTTTGAACTACTTTCAGCAAAATTTTGCTTGGGTGTGATATTAAAGCTATTGTTCAATAATTTTTGTCTTCAGTTGAAATACCTTTCTTGGGAATAGGCATAAAAATGGATCTCTTCCAGTTGGTTGGCCAAGTAGCTATCTTCCAAATGTCTTGGCATAGATGAATGAGCAGTTTCAGCACTGCATCTGTTTGTTGAAACATCTCAACTGGTATACCATCAATTCCTGGAGCTTTGTTTTTCACCAATGCCTTCAGTGCAGCTTGAACTTCTTCCTTCAGTACCATCGGATCCTGATTATATGCTACCTCTGTAAATGGTTGAACATTGACTAATTCTTTTTGGTATAATGACTCTGTGTATTCCTTCCATCTTCTTTTGATGCTTCCTGAATCGTTTAACATTTTCCCCATAGAATCCTTCACTATTGCAACTTGAGGCCTGAATTTTTTCTTCAGGTCTTTCAGCTTGAGAAACACAAAGCGTGTTCTTCCCTTTTGGTTTTCTATCTCTAGCTCTTTGCACATGTCATTATAATACTGTCTTCTCGAGCTGCCCTTTCACATCTTCTGTTCAGTTCTTTTACTTCCTCATTTCTTCCTTTTGCTTTAGCTGCTTGATGTTTGAGAGCAAGTTTCAGAATCCCCTCTGGCATCCATCTTGGTCTTTTCTTTCTTTCCCGTCTTTTCAATGACCTCTTTTGCTTTCTTCATGTATGATGTCCTTGATGTCATTCCACAACCTGCCCGGTCTTTGGTCATTAATGTTCAATGCGTCAAATCTATTCTTGAGATGGTGTCTAAATTCAGGTGGGATATACTCAAGCTATGGATATTATCCTATCACTGACCAAAGACCAGATGACTTGTGGAATGACATCAAGGACATAATACATAAAGAAAGCAAGAGGTCATTAAAAACACAAGAAAGAAAGGGGGGAGAGAGAGAGAGAAAGACAGAAAAAAGAAGAAAGGGAGGGAGGGAGGGAGGAAGGAAGGAAGGAAGAAAGAGAAAGAAAGAAATGGGAATTTAAGAGGAGAGAGCTGTAGTTAAACTTTTATCTGTTTTTTTTTTTTTTTTTTTGGCTATTTCAAAAAGTTCATGACTGTACTCATGGACACCCTATGAAAATTCCAGTCTTCTTAAATTCTAAATTTTACCCACCAGAATATCCACCAGAAAGCAGATTTCCTTCATAAATCCCACCTGTGCTGTTTAAAATAGGGGCTTATACCAGGTCTGCCAAAAGAACAAACAAATCTGTCTTGGAAGAAGTACAACCAGAATGCTCCTTAGAAGCAAGGATGGCGAGACTGCATCTTACAAACTTTGAACATGTTGTCAGTAGGGATCAGTCCCTGGAGAAGGGCACTCTGTTTGACAAACAAAGTACAGAGTCGGCAGAAAAGAGGAGGACCCTCAGCGATGTGGGTTGACACAGTGGCTGCAACAATGAGCTCAAGCATAACAATGATTGTGAGGATGACACAGGACCAGGCAGTGTTTTGTTCTGTTGTGCATAGGGTCTCTATGAGTCAGAACTGACTCGAAGGCACCTAACAACAGCAACATACCAGGTCTAGGAGTTCCAGGTTGGTACAAATTGTTAAGTACTTGGCTGATAACCGAAAGATGCAGGTCACCAAGAGGCACTTTGAAAGAAAGGCCTGGTGATCTACTTCCAAAAGGTTGCAGTTATGAAAACCCTATGGAGCATAGTTCTATGCTGATATACGTGGAATTGCCACGAGTTGAAATCAGCTCAATGGCAACTGGTTTGCTTTTTGTTGTTGTTGTTTGTTTTATAACAAGGCCAAATATGTTTGTTCAACTGAGGAAATCTAATTTAATTACGTTAGAAGGAAAGTAACAGAAGAAAATTAGATTTATGGCTGACAGCCATTTTGCTTAAGATAGTGTTAGCTTCTTAGCACCACTGAATATTTCTGACCCCTTCAAAGTCCCTACTCATTGTATTTTAGTTGTAAGTCTCCATATGAGTGTTTGATTTACTCCACAATACAGTAAATGTAATTTATTGCCTTCACGGGGGTTTTGGAATAGCTAAATGGGACAACACAAGCAAGCATAGCACAGTGTGTGGCAGAGGTAAACATACAATAAATAACCGTCATTCCTGTTGTAAGCAGTGTTACCACTCGTATGCATTCCACAGGATAAATGGAAATTGAGACATGCCTAGGGTTTCTTCTGATTTAGAGATTTATTACTTAGTAAATTGGTATTTTCCATGTTGGCTCTGCAAATATATACAATCAGTTGGTGATTCCCCATTTTCTTAGTGCATGGTCTGAATCTCTTTTTCCTCTTTCTCCCCTGTGGCTCCCACTTTTCTCTAGCACATTCCTTCCAAGTCCACTAGAGGATATGGTGGGGGCAAGGGCAGGGTAGCATGCACCTCACTCACATATTCTCTGAATTTTGTTCCTGGAAGTCATGAGAGCTGCCTTGTTCTCAGGATAATGTCCAAACTCTTAGGGTGGCTTCTAAAGTTCCTGACTTGGCATTCCCCAAGTCATTCACCATGGCTGAATTTTTCACTTCTCAAATGAATCCCTCTCTTCCACTTTCTCTTTCTCTCTCACCTTTTTACATACTGTTTTCTTAGTTTTAGATAATCGTGTTTGCCTGGACAGTACCATCATATCCTACAAATTTGGCTAACTTCTCCCAGGAAGTCTTCCCTGATTCTCCCCTCTAGATTCTGTCAGAAGTTCCTATTGTATCCTACTCTTCCTCCTTCAAGGTTCATATTCCATTCTGTTGAAATTACATGATCAATATGTATCTCCCACACTTACCAATAAATCCCAAACTATAGGAATCATTCCCCTCTGACTCACCACTGTATGGCCAGCACCTAACATCAAGTGCAGAATAGGTTCTCAATAAATATTTGTTTAGTGCTAAATAGATTCTGAACCAGGGTGTATCAAAACTGGTTAGACCAAAAAGATCTTTCTGAGAAGCAGCACGAAACATACCAGAAAGACTCAGTGATTCCAGTATTTGGCAAAATAGTTACAGTACCATCTTGAGATTTCCTTTTAACCTATTGAAATTAAAGAGTAAAATTGGCTACTCTTCCAGTCTGTCCCAATTTCAGGCTTTTGTCCAAGACCCCTGAGTTTTAGATTTTCCCCCCTGGAAGCTCCCAGGGGTCCTGGTGGTCAGGAAGATGAGGTGATTTTTTTGCTGATAAGATTCTTCAGGGCACCCTTCAGGTCCCTGTTCCTAAGGCTGTAGATAAAGGGGTTCAGCATGGGGGTCACTGCAGTATACATTACAGCAGAAGCTTTCTCCTTCACGGCTGTGCAGACAGATGAAGGACACAGATAGACCCCAATGGTGGTCCCATAGAGAAGGGCAACCACAGAGAGATGGGAGCTGCAGGTGGAAAATGCTTTCTTCCTTCCATCTGCAGAGGGGACCTTCATGATGGCCATGGTGATGTGAGCATAAGAGGTCAGAATGCATTTGAAAGGAATGGCTAACACCATCCCTGCCACAATGAACACAAAGATCTTGTTCATGGTGGTGTC
This sequence comes from Elephas maximus indicus, assembly GCF_024166365.1. Classification (NCBI taxonomy): domain Eukaryota; kingdom Metazoa; phylum Chordata; class Mammalia; order Proboscidea; family Elephantidae; genus Elephas; species Elephas maximus. The sequence goes on from NC_064821.1 coordinate 17,250,587, forward strand.
AGTGCAAGAAAGCCGGAGAAGGGGAGTAAGGTCACAGAAGTAGTGAGGAATCTCATTGCTGCCACAGAAAACCAAGCAAACCATTAGGAGGATGTGGGTGAGGGAGATGAAGAAAGAAAACACCCATGGGCTAACAGCCATCAAGACACAAAGGCGTGAACTCATGATGGTGGTATAGTGCAAGGGGTGACATATGGCAACAAACCGGTCATAAGCCATCACAGCAATTAATATACTGTCAGTAATGCCAAAGAAATGGAAAAAGTACGTCTGGGTCAGACAGCAAGGATAGGAGATGGACTTGCTCCTGCTTTGGATGTTCACCAACATTTTGGGGATGGTGTTGGTGGTCAGGCAGAAATCAACCAGGGAGAGGTTGGCCACAAAGAAGTACATTGGGGTTTGGAGATGGGAGTCTGACCTAATGGCCAGAATTATTAACAGGTTTCCCATGGCTGTGACCAAATACATGCATAGGAACAGAGCAAAGAGGAGATTCTCCTGCTTTGGGTTTTCTGAAAGTCCCAGGAGGATGAATTCAGATATGCTGGTTTGATTCTTTAGTTCCGTGAGCATGAATCCTCTGCATGTATTGAAAGGGGAAGTTACACAAATGCTACAGAGAAGATTCTGGGAAGTTAGACCAGATTATGCCCAACTTCCCTTCTGGGCTAATTACCCACCAACTTAAATCTTGCACTTTGAGGCACTGACATAGTGTTTATATCAACTCATATATCTGTGGAATAGTCCCCATTTCAGACACAGATTGAGCTAGTATACAATGCATGGACCCTTGTTGAAAGAATTATTAAATGATATATTTTAGATTAAGATAAATTGAATCCAGAAAGAATAACTGATGTCCAAGATGCAATCACTAGCCATTAAATTGTATATATGTAGGGAAAATTTAAACACTGATTCTTAATAGAAATGTGTATGCAAACACGGTGAACTAAAATTCCATGGCACCCCACCAGATGATTTCACTGGTGAATTCCACCAGGAACTAATAAGTGATTATAGCAAGGTAGCAGCATACAAGGTTAACATAGAAAAGTGAACTTCTTTACTAATACCAGCAACATACAATTGGAATTTTGACTCAAATACAACATCATTCACATTAGCACAAATAAATAAATAAAAGAATTAGGTATAAACCTAACAAAATATGTACAAGGTCTATATGAGCAAAGCTATAAAATTCTGATGAAAGAAATCAAAGAAGACCTAAACAAATAGAAAGCTTTTTCATGTTAATGAATAGGAAGACTTAATATTATTAAGCTGTCAATTCTTCCCAACTTCATCTATAGATTCAACACATCTCATTCAAAATCACAGGAAGTTATCTTGTATATATTGACAAATTGATTCTAAAGTTTGTATAGAAGGGCAATAGACCCAGAATAGCCAGCACAATACTGAAGAATAGCAGAGTTGGAGGAATTCCACTAACTGACATCAAGATTTACTATAAAACTACAGTGATTAGAACAATGTGATACTGGTGAAGAAACAAATAGATTACAGGGACAGGATACAGGGCCAAGAAACAGACCCACGCAAATATAATTATCTGATCTTTGACAAAGGAGCAAAGACAATTCAATGGAGAAAGGACAATCTTTTCAACAAATAATGCTGGAACAACTGGATCTCCACATGCAAAAAAATGAATCTAAACAGAGCTTACATCTTTCACAAAAATTAACTCAAAAATGAATCATAGAGGGGAGAAGAAAGATGGTGAAGTGAGTGGACACTCCTACTTACTCCCCCAGCAACTAATCCAGTGAACATTGAATAAAAACAAACACAGGCTGAAATCTCAGAACTTCAGATGGCAGCAAGGTGTTGGAGGGTTGGAGTGAGTCCAGAACAAGTGGAGAGAGGGAGAAGGGATGCCACAGAAACTGGGAGAACATACCCACTAACATTGGGAGCACTAGCTCATCACAATCATGTTGTGTTGGAGCTGAGCCACACTCCAAACAGGGAACACAGAAAGGGAGCTAATATGAGGAAGCTGCATCCTGTTTTTTTTTTTTTTTTAAGGTGGCACAAATTGGTCAGGGGAGTTCACAGGTTGTGCAACTTGGAGGGGATGAAGGGAAATCACAGCACTCTAAGAGAGTGCTGCTGAATCTCTCTGAGGCCTGAGATGAACAGGAACTAGGACCAGGAGGAACTGCAAGAGCAGCAGGGTGAGGAGAATACTTCAGACTTACAAGTGACACAGAGGAAAATGGCTAACTCCCTGTCCACAGCGGAACACTGTGGAAGAACCTGTGCAGGGGCACCCATGAGGAAAAGACATAGCAAGCTCCCTATCTTTGCCATAGAAAAGTCAAGCCCACTGTATACATCAGGATCTGCAACCACCTAAACCCCCCTTCCATGCATGTGTATTAAATTCCAGAGACAAAACATTTGGAACTCCTGAATCAGCACTGAAAAAAATCTAAGGACAATAGTACCTGATAGTGCTTCTCAGGAGAAGATATCAAGCCCGCTGCTGCTGGGTTGATTCTGACTCATAGCAACCCTGTAGGCAGAGTGGAGCTGCTCCATGGGGTTCCCAGGTCTGTGAGTTTTTGCAGAGGTGGGGTGCCACATCTTTCTGCCATGAAGAGGCTGGTGGGTGTGAGCCTTGGACATTTGGTTGGCAGCCAGGAACTTGGCTGCTGCACCACTAAGGTGTCCAATCATAACATTCTCCCACAAAAACCAGAATAGAAAATTTAAAGTGAAAAAAAAGATACCAAAAATGCCCCAAGTTCAACAAAAAAGAGTATAATATGCAAAAAAATCACAAGAGAAGAAGGACCAATCAAAAGCAAAACATGAAAAAGGGGAAATTTCTCCTATGGAGGCTAGGCTAATACAAAGAATTGATAATTTTCAGACTGTGGTGCTAAATGTGTTCAAGGAAAGCAAAAAACTCACAGAGAACAAACTAGTGGAAATTAGGAAACAAATGGAAGAACAAAATGAGAGACTCAACAAGGAAACTGAAAACATAAAACAACAACAACAAAAAAGTAAAGAGAACATTGGAACTGAAGAATAAAGCAGCTGAATTAGAAAAAACACCAGAAATATTCAACAATAGAGATGAACAAACAAGACAGAATAAATGAACGAGAAGACAAATAACTGAACTTATCAAGTCTCAAGAGATACAAGAAAAAAGAGCAAAGAAAAGTGAACAAACCCGAAAGAAACACAAATGGGGCTCAGTTAAGAAATCTAACATTAGAGTTATTGGAATCTCGGAGCACCATGACAACAATAAAGGGATAGGAACAGTTTTCCAAGAGATAATCTGAAAGAATTTCCCAGGCCTGGACAGAGAACCAAGCCTGCAAATACGCTACACTAATCCCAATCAGAAGAGACACAAAAAGATCAGCTCTGCCATATCCTAATAAGATCATTGAAAACCAAGGACAAAGACACTTCTGAAAGCAGCAAGAGAAAAACACAATATAACATACCAAGGTTCTTTCATAAGAACTAGTGCAGATTTCTCCCCAGAAACTAGAGACCAGAAGACAATGGAGTGACATATATAAAATATTGAACCTAGACAATTGCCAAGCAAGAATTCTTTACCCGGCAAAGCTGTTACTGAAAAAAAAAGGGGGGGGGGGGGCGGGGAAATCAAGACATTCCCAAACAAAGAGAAGCTCTGGGAATTTGCACTGATGTGGTTAAGAGCTATGGCTGCTAACCAAAATGTCAGCAGTTTGAATCCACCAGGTGCTCCTTGGAAACCCTATGGGGCAATTCTACTCTGTCCTATAGGGATGTTATGAGTCAGAATTGATTCAACAGCAGTGGGTTTGTTTGTTTGTTTGTTTGTTTTGGTAGAACACCTCAGTGGCAAATTCCCAGAGCTTCTGTTTGAGCTGCAAACATCCATGTTGATGATCCAAATCCTAACGAAGTGAGTAGCGTCTCGTGTTTCAAAAGCTTGTGAATGACCACCTAAGACATGATGACAGGTCTCTACTCATCAGGAGAAAAATAATAAGAACATAACCAAAATCTCAGAGAAGAAACAAGTCTACACAAGCTGCAATCTCATCTACCCTGATACTAGAAAAACTAGATGGTGGCCACTGATCATTCTGACTGGGATCACAATAAATGGTCCTGGATAGAATGGGAGAAAAATGTGAAGCAGAACTCAAATTCTTATTTAAACAAACAAAAATCCAGACACACTGGAATAGTAGAGAACAGAGTGTTCCCTGAGACTATAGCTCTGAAACACTCTTTAACCTAGAACCAAGCCTATCCTCTGAGATCACCGTCTAGCGAAATAGCAGAAAAAATAGTAGAGTGGCATACAAAATAAAGAATATTATCCTTAAGATGAGTGTTCTACTTAAAAACCACCAGTGTGAGACCAAAAGGTTAACAATTACAAAAAGCAAAGATGAGAAGATAAGGGGGCAGGGAAACTATAGTAATGGAAATGGAACAAACAGAACATAATTAAAGAAAATGTTGACACATTGTGATGAATGCAACTAATGTCACTGAACTATTTATGTGGAAATCGTCAAATAAGAACCTAACTTGCTGTGTAAACTTTCACCAAAAACTCAATAAAATATCATTTTTTAAATAAAATAATGGCAAAAAAAAAGTATGTCTACATTAAGACCTGCACGCAAATGTTTATAGCAGCTGTATTCACAATTTCCACAAACTGGAAACAACCAAGATGTCCTTCAATAGGAAAATGAAGAAACAAACTGTGGTACATCCACAGAGAGAAGTATTATTCCACAATAAAAGAACTGAACTTTCAAGCCACAAAAGACATGAAGGAACCTTAAATGCATATTGCTAAGTGAAAGAAGGTAGTCCATGGAATCACAGATTTGGAATCAATGTGTGACTGTACACATGTAGTATTGCCAACCATGGAAACTCTCCCAAGCCTCAGTGTTCAGTTTTTATTGAAGCACCATCACATATGCATGATCTTGGTTGCCAGTCTCCAGCCTCTCTAGAGTTCAACTGATACCACATGACCAAAGCCCTCACCCTCGATCACATTGTTACAATCTATTGTGACAAATTTCTGCCCTACAACTGTCCTATGTGGTCAGTGCCCACCTGAATCACATTGTGAGACTATTCAGTGTTACCCTAAGTCCCTAGGCAAAAATCAGGCATGACATTCCAAGGGCTTAGAGATTACCTCCCAGAAGCCAAGGGTAAAGTCCAGACATTTTTTTGGACAAGGTTAAATTATTTGCTGCACAGGCCACCTCCTGGTCTTTGGCCAAGACTCTCTTACAACAAAATGATCATATGCCCAACATTTGAAGGAGCCACTGTGGTATAGGGGAGTATTTAAAGGAAAAACTCAACTACCCTACAAAGCTATTGCATACATTTCAATATTTTTATCTCTTAATCTACCACTATTTGTGCCTTATGATAAAGTTGTGGAGAACTATTTAGCAGAGAAATTTGCTGATGGTTAGGTAAATCCAGTTATTCAGTAAACCAATCATTCCCATCAGTATTACATCATGAGGGGAATTTAAACTTCCCAATGCATTTGACAATCAATATCAACATTATAATCTTACCAACAGCACCAATGTTACACCTTTAATGCAGTATCGTTAGTAGCTGTAACCTGAAAAATAAGAGTCAAAAGTTACTGGCACTCTACTAAAGCCGCATTCAGTCATTATCAATTAGATCAGTCTATCATCACATCATATTACCAAAATGTTTCCCAGAGCATTGCCACTCAGGTTTTCAGGATTCCATTTGATTTTGTCAGGTTCCAAAAGCAGGGGTGGCTTCATATGGCAACATGTCGCTTTACCCTTTCAAGCATAATGTATAGATGAGCTAAGAGACAATATTATTGCTTGCTTTGAACCTCTTTTTGGGCACCAATATAGTACTGGATTTTCCTCACTGAAAAACCTTTTATTCATTATTTTATACAAACGTATTATTCCTCTTTCCTTCCATGTATAATTAATTTTTACCCCAAATTTACCACCTTTGGAAGGGAAGTTAGCTCTGTCACTATGTTGGTCCAGATTGCTGACAGCAATACTAGCCTAGCAAGTGCCTTCCTTTCAGTCCATTCCCATTCATGTAAGACAGGATTGTATAGATACAGAACTCGTGAGCTATCTTGACCACTAGACAATGTAGCTGCATTCATTGCTAACCCCAATTTTGCTAAATGATTTGAAGGCACAGTCCCCCGTCAGGCTCTTGGGAGTTCTAACATAAAGATTTAAACACATAGTTTCAGTTTCTTACTTAGGAGTTATCCCTGCTTCCGTCATCCACAGTTGCAGCACTGGTCCTGGCACCAATTAATTGTATCAGGTAGGGAAAAAAAAAAAGAAAGTTGAGGTGATGTGGGAAATAATTGTAGAATCATACCAGCATCCTCTTCTAACCTCCCTTCCTAAGATCCCCCAGGAAAGTAGAGGAATTTATCAGGTTGGATTGCTCCCTTGGCCCCCTTAATCTTAAGTGTGAGCACATACTCATGAAGGTAAGCCAGCCCCTATATGCCTTTATTGTTGTTTTTGTTAGGTGCTGTCAAGTAGGTTCTGACCCATAGTGAGCCTATAACAACAAAATGAAACACTGCCCAGTCCTGTGCCATCGTCATAATCATTATTATGCTGAAACCCATTGTTGCAACCACTGTGACAATCCGTCTCATTGAGGGTCTTCTTTTTTGCTGACTCTCTACTTTACCAAGCATAATGTCCTTGTCTGGAGCCCTGGTGGTGTAGTGCTTAAGAGCTTGGCTGCTAACCATAAGGTGAGCTGTTCGAATCCACCAGCTGCTCCTCGGAAACTCTATGGGGCAGTTCTACGCTGTCCTATAGGGTTGCTATGAGTTGGAATTGACTTGACAGCAATGGGTTTGGTGTTTTTGGTTTTAATGCCCTTCTCCAGGGACTGATTCCTCCTGATAACATGTCCAAAGTACTTGAGATGGAGTCTCGCCATCCTTGCTTCCAAGGAGCACTCTGGCTGCATTTCCTCCAGGACTGATTTGTTCATGCTTCTGGAAGTCCACATTATATTCAAAACTCTTCAGCAGTGCCATAATTCAAAGGCATCAATTCTCCTTCAGTCTTCCTTATTCATTGCCTGGCTTACACATGCATAGGAGGCAACTGAAAACACTACGGCTTCGGTCAGGTACACCTTAATCCTTAAAGTGACATTTTTGCTTTGCAACACTTCAAAGAGGCTTTTTGCAGATTTGCCCAATGCAATATGTCATTTGATTTCTTGACTGCTGCTTCCATGGACATTGTGGATCCAAGAAAAATGAAACCCTTGACAACTTCAATCTTTTCTCTGTTTATTATGATGTTGCTTATTGGTACAGTTTTGAAGATTTTTGTTTTCTTTACCTTGAGGCACAATACAAACTGAAGGATGTAGTCTTTGATCTTCATCAGTAAGTGCTCTTCACTTTCAGCAAGCAAGGTTGTGTTATCCACATATTCAGGTTGTTAATGAGTTTTCCTCCAATCCTGATGCCCTGTTCTTCTTCATAGAGTGCAGCTTCTCAGATTATTTGCTCAGCATACATATTGGATAAGTATGGTGAAAGGATACAATCCTGATACATACCTTTCTTGATTTTGAACTCTCAGTATCCCCTCATTCTGTTTGAACAACTGCCTCTTGGTCTATGTACAGGTTCCTCATGAGTACAACTAAGTGTTCTGGAATTCCCACTCTTCTCAATGTTATCTATAATTTGTTATGATCTACACAGTCAAATGGCTTTGCCTAGTCAAGAAAACACAGGTAAGCATCTTTCTGATACTCTCTGCTTTCAACCAAGATGCATTTGACATCAGCATCCCTGTCCCCTTCTGAATCCAGCTTGAATATCTGGCAGTTCCCTGTTGATGTACTGTTGCAACCACTTCTGAATGATCTTCAGCAAAATTTTACTTGTGTGTGATATTAATGATATTGCTTGGTAATTTCTGTATTCTGTTGGATCACCTTTCTTTGGAATGAGCACAAACATGAATCTCTTCCAGTTGGGGCCAGGTAGATGTCTTCCAAATTTCTTGGCATAGACAAGTGAGCGCCTCCAGCACTGCATCCATTTGCTGATACATCTCAGTTGGTATTCATCAATTCCTGGAGCCTTGTTTTTTGCCAATGCCATCAGTGTAGCTTGGACGTCTTCCTTTGGTACCATCGGTTCATCATCATATGCTATCTCTTGAAATGGTTGAACATCAACAAATTATTTTTGGCACAGTGACTCTGTGTATTCCTTCCGTCTTCTTTTGATGTTTCCTGTGTTGTTTAATTTTTCCCTATAGAATTCTTAAATATTACAACTCTAGCCTTGGACTTTTTCTTCAGTTCTTTCAGCTTGAGAATGACAACCGTGTTCTTCCCTTTTGGTTTTCCAACTCCAGTTCTTTGCACATTGCATCATAATACTTTACTTTGTCTTCTCAAGCCACTTTTTGAAATCTTCTGTTCAGCTCTCTTACTTTATCATTTCTTCCTTTCACTTTAGCTACTGTACTTTCAAGAGCCCACCACGTATCTGTCAGTTTGTAGTACTGCTGTGGCTAGTGTGTTTCTCTGATACTTGAAGCTTTGCTACTGGTTTTTGAAATACCAGCAGGGCAATTTTGGTGGACAAATTTCCGTGGAGCTTCCAGACTAAGACAGACCAGGAAGAAGGACATGGCAGTCTACTTCTGAAAAACTTGGCCAGTAGTAACCTTATGAATAGCAGCAGAACATTGTCTGAAATAGTGTCAAGGATTTTATTTTACTTGGATCCACAATCAATGCCCATGGAAGCAGCAGTCAAGAAATCAAATGAGCCAGCACAACTTGTACAAAGCAAGGTCATGGAAGCTCCATAGACACATCCAAACTTCCTGAGGGATGAAATTGCTGGGCTGGGGGCTGTGGCGACCACGGTACTGGGGAACATCTAGCTCAACTGGCATAACATAGTTTATAAAGAAATGTTCTACATTCTACTTTGGTGAGTAGTGTCTGGGGTCTTAAAAGCCTGTGAGCAGCCACCTAAGATACTCCATTAGTCTCACACCTTTGGAATCAAGGAAGAATGAAGAAAACTAAACACACAAGGGAAAGATTAGTCCAAAAGACTAATGAACTGCATCTACCACGGCTTCCACCAGACTGAGTCCAGCACAGCTAGATGATGCCCAGCTCCCACCACTGACTGCTCTGACAGGGATCACAATAGATGGACCTGGACAGACCTGGAGAAAAAATGTAGAACAAAATTCTAACTCACAAAAAAATACCAGACCTACTGGCCTGACAGAGACTTCAGAAACCCTGAGAGCATAGCCTCTGGACACCCTTTTAGCTCAGTAATGAAGTCACTCCTGAGGTTCACCCTTCAACCAAAGATGAGACTGGCCCATAAAACAAAATGAGACTAAAGGGGCACTACAGCCCAGGGGCAAAGACTAGAAGGCAGGAGGGGACAGGAAACTTGGTAATTGGAAACCCAAGGTTGAGAAGAGAGAATGTTGACATGTTGTGGGGTTGTTAGCCAATGTCATAAAATAATATGCGTACTAACTGTTTAATGAGAAACTAGTTTGTTTTGTAAACCTTCATCTAAAGTGCAATAAAAAAAGGAAAAAAAGAAATCAAATTACTCATTGCATTGGACAAATCTGCTGCAAAAGACCTCTTTAAAGTGTTGAAAAGCAAAGATATCACTTTAAGGATTAAGGTGTACCTGACCCAAACCGTGGTGTTTTCAATCATGTCATATGCATATGAAAGCTGGACAATGAATAAGGAAGATCCAAGAAGAATTGATGCCTTTGAATTATGGTGTTGACAAAGAATATTGAGTATACCATGGACTGCCAGAAGAATGAACAACTCTGTCTTGGAAGAAGTACAATCAGAATGCTCATTAGAAGCAAGGATGGTGACTTTGTCTCACGTACCTTGGTTATGTTATCAGGAGGGTTCAGTCCCTGGAGAAGGACATCATGCTTGGTCGGGTAGAGCGTCAGCTAAAAAGAGGAAGATCCTCAAGGAGATGGATTGACACAGTGGCTGCAACACTGGGCTCAAGCATAGGAATAATTGCGAGGGTGGCTCAAAACCAGGCAGGGTTTCGTTCTGTTGTACATAGGATGGCTATGAGTCAGCACCTAACAACAACAATAACATAATCGAGAGCAAGCTTGAGTCTCTTCTGACATTCATTTTGGTCTTTTCTTTCTTTCCTGTCTTTGAAATGACCTCTTGCTTTTCTCATGTCCTTGGTGTCATTCACAGTTTGACTGGTCCTCGGACATTAGTATTAAATGTGTAAAATCTATTCTTGATATATACACCTTTACATCTCCCCATTTTAGACAATACAGTGTTTCAGTTCTCATTCCAATTTTCAATTACACCATAACTCTGAGGGTGAAAGTGCACTCCTCAGTCTTATGTGATGTGACAATGGCACGTCGATATACTATATTCTGTTTCAGCTCTTTTGTAGTATTTTGAGGAGTCCTGGTGGCACAGTGGTTAAAGCACTTGGCTGCTAACCAAAAGGCCAGAGATTCAAACCCACCAGACTCTACACGGAAGAAAGATGTTGCAGCCTGCTTCTGTAGAGATTACAGCCTTGGAAACCCTATGGGACCATTCTACTGTGCCCTAGGGGGTTGCTATGAGTTGGAATCAACTTGACAGCAATGAGTTTTTTTTTTTTTTTTTTTAAATAGTGTTTTGAGTATTTGAATATACCTTCGAGTGTGTAAAGCCCAGTCCAGAGTAAGTATCTGTTTCTCTCGGCCCATTTGTAGTCTCCTGCGGCTACCAGCATCAGGTTGATTTGCAGCTATACACAGGGCCTTTCCCCTGGTGAATCTGCCCCATACCAATCTGCAGTTCCTGTCTCACTGGTTGGCAGACAGAACCGTTCTTATTGGGAATTTATGCCTCTGAGGCGGGAAGGAGAAATATGTCTAAATTTAGTCAATTTCTGCATTGCTGCAGCTCTCCTATGCCCACTCATTCTATGGACCATCTCAAGGGAGCACACTGCCAGTTCTAATCCACTTCTGTTCCTGAAAATGGGTCCTTCTTTTGGGCATCAACATGTTCAACTTTAATGCACCCCTTAAGTTCCAATAGTGATTTCCTTAAAGTTATGCCCCATATAGGCATTTCTATAAAAGGCCAGTTTTCTATTATGCATCTGCCTGATTCTATGGCCAGGCCATTGGCCACTGCCTGTTAGTCAGTAAAAACCCAAACATGGGGGCAAATAACATGAAATTCAACCCACTATATTGATTTCTTTTTATCTTCTTCAATCAGATAGGATGTTGTCTGTACACCTCTAAACTGCTACTTTTAAACAAAGCAGCTATTTGTTGGTCATTTGAAAGCTGTTCATAAGATAATGCCCAAGTGGCTATAGGATTGGGAAGCTTCTTTGGTGGTTCTAAAGTCAGTCCCAGGGAAAAAGAGGTTATCTGATTGTGAATATAATGAGTACCTCTTTGCATTCTCTCAGTAGCATGTTCCAGTACAAACCATTTCCAATTTATTATGGAACTCTTCTGGGCATGCCATTAGAGTGTTTCTCCAATATCACCCAAGACATTATGGGTATTTCAAGATTCAAGGTTATTTTATGTCCTTTAGTTATGGGGCATTTTCAATTAATGTCCACTAGCAAGCTAGTAATTATTTCTCAAATGGAAATTTTCTAATCCAAAATTTTAGCAGTCATTGCTGGGTAGTGCTCACATGCTTTTACCATAAGCTGCAGTCCACATAAGGACTCTAAGGCTCCTTTCAAGTAGTTTTATGGATTGTTATTGTTGTTAGGTGCTGTTGAGTCAGTTCCGACTCACAGAGACTCTATGTACAACAGAACAAAACACTGCCCAGGTCTGCACCATCCTCACAATTGTTGCTATGCTTGAGCCCATTTTTGCGGCCACTGTGTCAAACCCTGGTGGCATAGTGGTTAACAGCTACAGCTGCAAACCAAAAGGTCAGCAGTTCGAATCCCCCAGGCACTCCTTGGAAACCATATGGGGCAGTTCTACTCTGTCCTATAGGATTGCTATGAGTCTGAATCAACTCGATGACAATGGCTTTTTGTTTTTTTGTTTTTGGTGTAAATCCATCTCTTTGAGGGTCTTCCTCTCTTTCACTGACCCTCTCCTTTACCAAGTATGATGTCATTCTCCTGGGACTGGTCCCTCCTGATAACTTGTCCAAAGTACTTGAAACAAAGTCTTGCCATCCTTGCTTCTAAAGAGCATTCTGACTGTACTTCTTCCGAGACAGATTTGTTCATTCTTCTGGGAGTCCATGGTATATTCGATATTCTTTCCCAACACCATACCTCAAAGGCATCAATTCTTCAGTTTTCCTTATTCATTGTTCATCTTTTGCATGCATATGAGGCAACTGAAAATACCATGGCTTGGGTCAGGCACACCTCAGTCCTCAGAGTGACATCTTTGCTTTTTTAATTTTTTTTTAACACTTTAAAGATGTTATTTTTGTAGCAGGCTTTCCCAGATTAGAATTAGCAATATTCCCAGATGTGGAATATGCATCCTTCTAAATCAAATAAACTGACCAGACACTGGACTTATTACATATTTTGTCTCCAAGGTACCCCATACTGTTCCAAATTAACAACCTCTGTGGGCTCAGTCAATCTTCTTGGTTTTCATTTAGCATGTTTAATAAATATTGTTTAAGGGTGGGTTTGGTTTGTTCTCTGTTTTACAATATTAAGTAAGGGACGCATTCCTCCAGTAAGACGTAATATCTATTTCCATAAAACATTCAGGTAAAGGAGATGCAACCACTTCACATAAAGTCCATTCAAACATTCCAGTTTTCATTCAAACTTTCACCTTGGTCCCACCAACCACTGCATTCTCATATCCTCCCAATATAACTATAGCCCCTGTTAGGACTTCCCCAACAGGATTTTCAACCACAGTGCATGGGGACTCCATGTGAAGAAGTCCCAGAAATGTCTCTTCTCCACACTCTGACCATTTTACCAACTCATGCATATGGCCTTGGGTTCTTGGCCAGGGGTTGGGCCAAGGAATCCAGACCCTTTCTTCATGCCCCACCTTGATTAGATTGCGGGATCATCACCTCAGGAGATTCAAGGTCAGTTCAAAGTCAATATTGCCTGACAGCTTTTTAAATTCCTCCAAAGTAGGGTTAATAGGTCACCCATTCTCCTTCCTCAACCCATCCTGGAATCATGCCAGATTAATCTTCCTGAAGTATAGCTCTAAACATATCACTTTTGTTCACTTATTTATTAATTTATCCACTCACTTATTCAATAAAAAATTATTGATGATTATTATGTACCAGAACCTGGGCTGAGTGGTGAGGACTAAGTCCTGAAAAAGGCAAAGACCCTGTCCTCAAGATACTTGAGAGGATGGATTGTGTTTCCATTTCTTTTTGTGGCCAACTGCATGTCTGAGACATACCAAAAAAAAAAACCAAACCCAATGCCATCGAGTCAATTCCAACTCATAGCGAGACATAGAACACATAAACATAATTGTTCAATACAGGCATGAATCAGTAATGATTCTCACATTTATGAGACAAAGTCTTGCTGTCCTCATGTTTATTTAGTGCCCCTATTGTGCCAGGCACCGTTGTAAGTGCTTTGCTAATTCATTACTCACAACAACCAAATGAGGTATGTACTGTTTCACAGAAGAGGAAATGGAGCCACAAAGAGATTAATAAAATCATCCAAGGTTTCACAGACAGTAGGTGGCAGAGTTAAGCCAAGTGGCCTGACTCCAGAGCCAATACTCTTAATCTCTATAAATTAATGATTGAATTCACAGTTTAGTAAAGAAGAAAGATTCAAGAGGCAATTATTGAACTATGAAAAAATACCCTTAATGGAAAATTAAAGGAACATTCAGGAAACAGTGAATACAGCAGTGATTTTTGTAAAACCTGGTACCTACACACACAAAAAAACCCAAATCAAATGAGTTGTCATTGAGTCGGTTCTAATTCATGGCAGCCCACATACAGTACCTACACAATGTCCTTAAATTGCTCACAACTGCCCACTAAACAAAGTCCAAATTTGTACCTTCAAATTAAAAAAAAAAATTAAAAAAACCTGGATCCACTTTAAATCTATACTTTTTGCTTTATCCACTACTATCCTCCTACAAGGATCTTTTATACCTGCAATTTACTGATTCCCATCACAGCTCATCATTTCCAGCCATTTCCTGCCTCTATGCTTCTTCACATCTCTTAGTTAATAGAACCCAGATTTATCTAATGAATTCCTAAAATGTACCAAGCTTTGTAATGGACACCTCGCGTATATGACTTACCACACTACCAACGAAGGATGAGACAGATGAGATGGCTAAGGTTCTAAGAGGAGGAAGGTTGTACACAAGTTCCCAAAGCTATCAAGTAGCTGAGCTTGGTTCCAAAAGCATGTCTGCCTGAGTTCAAAGCTATTAGCATTTTCTCTGAGACACCTGCCTCTCTGCATTCTCACTCCCTGGAGTTCCTGGGCCCATTTTCATCAATTTCTTCCTGTACAGAACTCCCAAGTCAAAGGTAGTTTCTTTTTCTATGTCCTGAGATCAGATAAGTGGTTTATGGCACTCTGTGACACTGACAGCATTCTGTTGCATAGTATCATAATTCACCTAAAGACTGAGGCTTCCTTTCACCCAAGAGGGGCTGGTGTGTGCGCTATTGATGTAATTACTGGTTCAATGAGCTAATCTCAAGCATCTTCCTTCCTCGCACACCTAAGCTTTCACCTACTTACTTTGGCACTTCATGTCCTTTCACAGCTCTTAAGAAAACTTTTAGGTGTCAGGAACTGGCAGATTTAGTTGTTTACTTCATCTTATTGATGAGGCTCTACATAAGGAAGCATCACCCCTATCCCAGCTGTACCCCCACAACTTGATGCCCAGGGCCTGTCATAGCCTACAGAAACAAGGTGTGAATCTCTGTCCTTTGAGGAGCTCAAGTGAATCAGATACTAATAACTGTGTTATATGTCATGGGCCTTGGAAAGGGCTGGCTGGCATCAGAGCTGGAGTAGGTTCAGAAGTGTGGATAAGAGTGGCTTTTGGATTCTGGGCTGGTAACTGAGTGCTGAATTGAGTCATGTAACTGGGTGCTGAATCTCTTAGCGTCTCTGAGAACACAGAGACTGCCCTCTTACACCTTCTACATTCTATTCTCGCTCTCTTTCTTCCCCCAAAGCACTTACTGGGCTATCTTTCCTCTTCCTGACATCATCGCTCAGGGCTAAGTTAAATTGACTTAGTTTTCTCTCTAGTGAGCTCTGGTTCCAGAAGAAAACAAGCAGATGAAGTTACACCTTTGGGCCAGAAGGATGTCTTAGAGGCACTGGTAGATATCTTACTGGTCCAAAGAAGAAAAGCCGAGGTGGGGGATAAATTGTAGGAACTGAGGGAATATTTACAACTTCTGAGACAGTAAGAAGTCAATTCCCAAGGCTACTTGTTAGAGAAATTGTCCACTTTCCACTCTATTCCCTAAATAGTTTAGTTTCCTATAGGAGCTGGAACATAGCAGTAAGGAGTCTGTATTGACAATTTCTAGTCTTCAGAAGGCAACTAGAGAGCAAGATATGTTTTTCAACGTTTTTGGCACCCTTCCTCTTGGAACAAACTCTCCTCGTCTCCTAACTCGTGTCTTTCCAACATCCAGGGTTTCTCATAGAGGAAGATTCTATTCTTCTTTGAACCCATGTTCCTAATCACTCAAAGAATGAAGAGACAATCCAAACAGACCCCTAGAGTCACCCAGGACTCTAACGCCAATAAATAAAACTGCTTTCAACTTCACTTCACTTCACTTCACTTCAATAGGGCAATTCTCTGTAAAGTCACAGTATCTTCCTTCCAGTTCTGCTAAGGCGGGAAGTAAAATTCACCTGCTGGGCAAAAACAAACAGAGAGGCTAGGTGACTAAGAAAGAAGCCAGATTCTCCCTGAGTATTGGTACCAGGGTGGTGTCACTGGAAGTCTCCACTTTTGCATTTTTAAGAATTTAGTTTTGTGAGGTCATCCACAAATGATGGGGTCAGGTGTCCATTCAATAAATACCCATGCAAAATGATTGACTCATTAAATGTTAGTTTTTTAAAAAAATCTTTGTAGTTGTTGTAGTTGGGTGCCACTGAGTCAGTTCCAACTGTTGTGACCCTATCCACAACAGAATGAAACTTTGCCTGGTCCTGTGCCATCCTTACAATTGTTGCTATGCCTGAGCACATTTTTGTAAACACTGTGTCAATCCATCTCATTGAGGGTCTTGCTCTTTTTCGATGACCTTCTACTTTACCAAGCATGATGTCCTTATCCAGGGACTGATCCCTCCTGAGAACATGTCCAAAGTATGTGAGATGTCATCTTACCATCCTTGCTTCTAAGGAGCATTCTGGTTGTACTTCTTCCAAGACAGATTTGATTGTTCTTTTGGCAATTCATAGTATATTTAGTATTCTTTGCCAACACCACAATTCAAAGGCATCAATTCTTCTTTGGTCTTCCTTATTCATTGTCCAGCTTTTGCATGCATATGAGGTGACTGAAAACACCATGGCTTGTGTCAGGCACATCTTAGTCCTCAAGGTGACATCTTTGCTTTTTAACACTTTAAAGAGATTTCCTGCAGTCAATTTGTCCAGTGCAGTGAGTTTTAGATTTAATGGATATTTGCAGCTGTTTCTTCTCATTTTGAGTTGTGCCATATCAGCAAATGAAGGTCCCAAAAGCTTGACCCCATCTAAGTTATTACAGTAGACTCTTACTTTGAGGAGGCAGCTCTTCCCCAGTTGTATTTTGAGTACCTTCCAACCTGAGGTGCTCATCTTCCAACACTATATCAGACAATGTTCCACTGCTATTCATAAGGTTTTCACTGGGTAATCCTTTTCAGGAGTAGACCACCGAGTCCTTCCTAATCTGTCTTAGACTGGAAGCTCAGCTGAAACCTGTCCTCCATGGATGACACTGCTGGTATTTGAATACCAGTGGCATAGCTTCCAGCATCACAGCAACACAAAAGCCCCTACAGTACCACAAATTGACAGATGCGTGGGGGTAAAAATCTTTAGTTAATTAAAACACAGACAAATGTAGAAAGAATAATTTTGGCCAGCAAATCTGGCAATTTTCTATATGCATCAGCTTTATGTAATTAAACTCCTTGTACTTATCACCCAGCTTCAAAAATTATCAACCCATGGTCTTGTTTTATCTATACCCTACCTACTTCACTATTTCCCTGGGATTATTTCAGAGAAAATTCCATATAGCATATGATTTCATCATGTCTCTAAAAGTAATACCTCTTTATTAAAAATGTGGCCACAATACCATTCTCTCACTTTAAAACATTAATAATTACTGTATAATGGGAGCCAATATGGCACTATAGACAAAAGCACCGTGCTGTACCTCCAGAGAAAAGACCCAAAAAACTAAGTAAAACAGAGACAGATGTCAATTCTGGAACCCTAAACATAAAATGAAGAGATAGAGAACTTAACCAAGCACCAGATGGAATAAAAAAACAACAGAGAACAGAAAGCAAAGAAACAGATGAGGGGAGGCCCCCATCAGCTAACGCAGCACGGATTCACCATCTTGAACTCTTGTTGGAGATCAGTGGATAGGGAATACGGGGAAGCAGCTTCACAGAGCTCCCAGTAGGAGACAGAGCCCCCAATAACCAGTGATACTCACTTTCCCACCCTTCATCCTTCTTCCCCCTACTGGCCCCGCCCACACTGGTCCACTCCTTCAGTGCCATTTCTGTGTTGCTAATGTTGCTTTTTTTGGCTTCTTTTGGTTTCTTCCCTGCCTCTCACATCTTCCCCTTCTTTTCTCTCAAACACCTGGCTCCATGTGCCATCTTTGCTTTTTCCTGACAGGCTGTGAATCCACTCACCTGAGAACTGCTTCCCTGGTTGATGCCTCTAAGCTGGTGGGACCCTGGGGCCTCTCTCTCTCTCTCTCTTTTTTTTTTTTCTTCTTCATTTCTCAGTTTCTCATCTCTCTCTAATTACCTTCTTTTCCTGTCTCCTGAATACTTGGTGCTGTGTGCCATCTCCATCCCTTCTAGATGGGTTATAATACAGGACTTGGGGGCCACTTCCCCAGTCTGCACAGACATGTTCTTGGGATCCCTAGGTGCCTTTCTTTTTATTTATTTATTCTTCTATCTTTTTCTCCATTTCTCATCTCTCTCTATTTTCCTTCTTTTCCTGTCTTGTGAATACCTGGTGCTGTGTGCCATCTCTGCCCCTTCTAGATGGGCTGTGCCCCAAGGCCTGGGAGCCACTTCCCTGGTCACTGGTGGGATCTCTGGGGGCATTTTTTCCCTTTCCCTTTTTTTTTCTGCTTCATTTCTCATCTCTATTTCCTTCTTTTTCTGTTTCCCGAATACCTAGCACTATGAACCCCTTCTAACTTGGCTGTACTGCTCAGCTTAAAAGCCACTTCCCCAGTCTGTGAAGCTTTGCTTGTGGGATCCCTGGGGGCCTTTTTAAAAAAAAAAAAAAAATTATTTTCTTTTCTTTTTTTGTTTTTCTTCATTTCTCAGTTTCTCATATCTCTCCACTTTCCTTCTTTTCCTGTCCCCTGAATACCTGGTGCTATGTGCCATCTCTGCCCCTCCTAGACAGTCTGTGCCCTGAGGCCTGGGAGTCAATTTCCTAGTTGCTGGTGGGATCCCTGGGGGCATTTTTTTCTTTTTCTTCGTTTCTCAGTTTCACACCTGTCTTTACTTACCTTCTTTTCCTGTCTCCTGGATACCTGGCACTGTGTACCATCTCCACCCCTTCTAGCCAGGTTGTGCTGGTCAGCTCAGGAGCCACTTTCCTTGTCTGTGCAGGCTCATGGAAGGTACACCTGGGGACATTTCTTTTCATCATTTTTCTCTTCTTTTTTCCTTTTTGTTTTTCTTTATTTCTCAGTTTCTCCTCTCTCCACTCCAACAGCAGTCTCCCTCGAAACTTTTTTTTGGCTCCTGTTTCTCTCTTCTCTCTCTCTTCTTTCCAATACCCATCTTAGCTCACAACCTCCTCTCTCCCATCAGTCTACCTGCAAGATGCACTGAACATTGCACCCGCCCAAGCTACACAGGCACGGCCTACAAGAACCTACCCTGTGCTGATCCCCAGCCCACCCTATTGGCCCCAGTACATGCCACAAACAACCATCCCAGCCTCTGCCCTTCAGCTGGACCTGCCCCACTGCACCATAGCTGAGCAACTGGCCCTGCCCATTGGACAAGGAGGTGGAAATTATTGTGCTCAAAGGTGAGCAAACAGCAAAGAATGCACAGCCCACCTGTTCAGACATAACCAAATAAAACAAAAAGCAGGTTGAAACAAATAAATCTATAATCAATAAATGAAGAAAATAACTACTTAATGTCCAGAAGACAGTATACAATATCAAAATATATTACAAAAAATAGGACAGCATGGTTCCAATAGGCCTTCAAAATAAAACACCAGATGACTTTCCAGTAGAAGAAAAGACACTAGAACTATGGGATAGGGAATTCAAATCTCCATTATTCAGAGCTATCCAAGAATTGAAGCAAAAATCTGACAAAAATGAGGAAAAAATACACAGATTCATTGAAAAGGCAGACCAATTCATGGAAAATACAGGAAAAACAAAGAATTCAGGAAAATAATACAAGAACAAAATATCAAAATAAATTCCCAACTAGAAATCATACAAAACAACAATTAGAAATTCAAAAGATAAGCAAGACTTCAGAAACAGACAGTGTCATAGAAGGGCTGAGGAGCAGGTTTGAAATGATGGAAGACATGATCAGTGAAATCGAAGAAAAACACTTGGATACAACTCTATTTGAGGAAAAATCAGAAAAAAGAGAGAAGAAAAATGAAGAAACCCTGACAATTATGTGGGATACAATCAAAAGCAAAAATTTTCAAGTGATAGGAGTTCTAGAACAAGGGGAGAAAGTGGAAAACACAGGAAGGATCATTGAAGAATTGCTGGCAGAAAACTTCCCTAATATCATGAATGATGAAAAGCTGACCATTCAAGAAGCTCAATGAACCCCATGTAGGACAGGCCCCAGAAGAAAATCACCAGGGCCTATCATAATCACACTCTCTAAAACCAAAGACAAAGAAAGAATCCTGAGAGTAACTCAAGAAAAAGGAAAAATTACATAGAGAAGGGAACATATAATGATTAAAGGGATGATCCATCTAAAGACATAACCATAATAAATATCTACAAACTCAATGACAGTGTTCCAAAATCCATAAAACAAACTCTAACAGCACTGAAAAGGGAAATGGACAGTTCCACAATAATAGTAGGAGACTTCAACACACAACTCTCAGTAAAGGACAGAACATCTAGAAAGAAACTCCACAAAGATACAGAAGATCTAAAGGCCACAGTCAGCCAACTTGAACTCATGGAGATATATAGAACATTCCACCCAACAGGTGCAAAGTACATGTTCTTTTCCGATGAACATGAAATGTGCTCCAAAACAGGCCACATCTTAGGTCACAAAGCAACCCTCAAGAAAATTCAAAAGATTGAGATAATACAAAGTATCTTCTCTGAACACACCACCATCAAAGTAAAAATTAATAACTGGAAGAGCAAGGGAAAGAATCAAATATGTGAAAATTGAATAACACCCTGCTTAAAAACCACTGGGTAATAGAAGAAATCAGAGATGGAATAAAAAAATTCCTAGAATCAAACGAGAATGAAAGCACACCATACCAAAACGTTTGGGACACAGCAAAGGCAGTACTCTACTCAGAGATCAATTTATAGCAATAGATGCACACATCAGAAAAGAAGAAAGGGACAAAATCAGAACATTAGCTACATAACTTGAACAAATAGAAAGAGAACAGTAAAAAAAAAAAAAAAAAAAGCCCACCGCCACCAAGAGAAAGGAAGTAATAAGGATCAGAGCAGAAAAAATGAAACAGAGAATAGGAAAACAATAGAAAGAATCAACAAAACCAAAAGTTGGTTCTTTGAAATGATCAACAAAATAGACATCTGATCAAACTGACAAAAGAAAAACAGAAAAGTATGCAAATAACCAAAATAAAAAATGAAATGGGAGGCATTACAACAGACTCAACTGAAATAAAAAAAGATCATAACAGCGTATTCTGAAAAACTATACTCCAACAAATTCAAAAACCTAAAGGAAATGTACAAATTTCTAGAAACACACTACCTACTCAAACTAACACAAAATGATGAAAATCTGAACAGACCCATAATGAGAAAAGAGATTGAAAAGGTAATAATAATTTTAAAAAGCCCAATATTATTGCATAATGTCGTGTTGTTGTTCTTAGATGCCATGTAGTCAATTTTGACTCATAGTCATCCTATGTACAGCAGAATGAAACACTGACCAGTCCTATGCCGTCCTCACAAGCATGGCTATATTTGAGCCCATTGTTGCAACCATTATGTCAATCCATTTCATTGAGGGTCTTCCTCTTTTTCACTGACCCTTTACCTTACCAAGCATGATGTCTTCTCCAGGGTCTGGCCCCTCCTGATAACATGTCCAAAGTACATCTGACAAAGTCTCACCATCCTCCCTTCCAGGGAGCATTCTGGCTGCACTTCTTTCAAGACAGACTTGTTCATTCTTCTGCCAGTTCATGGTATATTCAGTATTCTTCACCAACACCATAACTGAAAGGCAGCAATTCTTCTTTGGTCTTCCTTATTCATCATCCAGCTTTCGAATGCATGTGAGGCAATAGAAAACACCTTGGTTTGGGTCAGGGCACCTTAGTCCTTAAAGAAACATCTTTGCTTTTTAACACTTTAAAGAGGTCTTTTGCAGCAGATTTGTCCAATGACTGCTGCTTCCATGTGTGTTGATTGTGGATCCAAGCAAGATGAAATCCTTGACAACTTCAAACTATTCTCCATTTATCATGGTGTTGCTCATTCGTTCAGTTATGAGGATTTTTGTTTTCATTATGCTGAGGTGTAATCCATACTGAAGGCTGTGGTCTTTCATCTTCATCAGTAAGTGCTTCAAGTCCTCTTCACTTTCAGCAAGCAAGGTTGTGTCATCTGCATATGCAAATTGTTGTTAAGTCTTCTTCCAATCCTGATGCCCTGTTCTTCTTCATAAAGTCCAGCTTCTTGGATTATTTGTTCAGCATGCAGATTGAATATTGTTGTTGTTGTTAGGCGCTGTCGAGTCAGTTCCGACTCATAGTGGCCCTATGCACAACAGAACAAAACACTGCCTGGTCCTGGGCCATCTCACAATTGTTGCTTGTGCTTGAGTGCATTCTTGCAGTCACTGTGTCAATCCATCTCATTGAGGGCCATCCTCTTTTTCACTGACCCTCTACGTTACCAAGCATGATGTCCTTCTCCAGGGACTGATCCCTCCTGATAACATGTCCAAAGTATGTAAGATGCAGTCTTGCCATCCTTGCTTCAACGGAGCATTCTAGTTGTACTTCTTCCAAGACAGATTTGTTCGTTCTTTTGGCACTCCATGGTACGTTCAATATTCTTCACCAACATCACAATTCAAAGGCATCAATTCTTCTTTGGTCTTCCTTATTCACTGTCCAGTTTTCACATGCACAATGAGGCAATTGAAAACACCATGGGTTAGATCAGGCACACCTTAGTCTTCAGGGTGACATCTTTGCTTTTCAACACTGTAAAGAGGTCTTTTGCAGCTGATTTACCCAATGCAATGGTTCTTTTGATTTCTCGACTGCTGCTTCAGTGGGCGTTGATTGTGGATCCAAGTAAAATGAAATCCTCGACAACCTCAATCTTTTCTCCATTTATAATGATGTTGCGTATTGGTCCAGTTGTGAGGATTTTTATTTTCTTTATGTTGAAGTGTAATACATACTGAAGGCTGTGGTCTCTGATCTTCATCAGTGTTTCAAGTCCTCTTCACTTTCAGCAAGTAAGGTTGCGTCATCTGTATAACGCAGGTTGTTCATGAGTCTTCTTCCCATCCTGATGCCCTGTACTTCTTCACATAGTCCAGCTTCTCTGATTATTTGTTCAGCATACAGATTGAATAAGTACAGTGAAAGGATACAACACCGATGTACACCTTTCCTGATTTTAAACAGCTCCCGCTTTTTCTGTTTTAATGACTGCCTTTTGATTCATGTACACGTTCTGCAGGAGCACAATTAAGTATTCTGGAATTCCCATTTCTGCAATATTATTCATAATTTGTTATGATCCACACAGTCGAATGTCTTTGCATAGTCAACAAAATGTAGCTAAACATCTTTCTGATACTCTCTGCTTTCAGCCAGGATCCATCTGATATCAGCAGTGATATCCCTGGTTCCATGTCCTCTTCTGAATTTGGCTTGAATTTTTGGCAATTTCCTGTCGATGTACTGTTGCAAGTGCTTTTGCACTATCTTCAGCAAATATTAATGATATTGATCTATAATTTCCACATTCTGTTAGGTCACCTTTCTCTGGAATGGGTACAAATATAGAATTCTGCCAGTCAGTTGGCCAGGTAGCTGTCTTCCAAATTTCTTGGCATAAATGAGTGAGCACTTCCAGCGCTGCATCCGTTTGTTGACATATCTCAGTTGATATTCTGTCAGTTCCTGGAGCTTTGTTTTTTTGGTAATGTCTTCAGTGCAGTTTGAACTTCTTCCTTCAGTACCATTGGCTCTTGATCATATGCTACCTCCAGAAATGGTTGAACATTGAACAATTCCTTCTGGCACAGTGAGTCTGTGTATTCCTTCTGTCTTCTTTTGATGCTTCCTGTGTCATTTAACATTTTCTTCGAAGAATCCTTCAGTATTGCAGCTCAAAGCTTGAATTTTTTTTCTTTGCACATTTCATTGTAATACTTTATATTGTCTTCTCTAACTGCCCTTTGAAATCTTCTGTTCATCTCTTTTATTTCATCATTTCTTCCATTTGCTTTAGCTACTCGACATTCAAGAGCAAGTTTCAGAGTCTCTTCTGACATCCATCCGGATTTTTTCTTTCTTTCCTGTTTTTAATGATCTCTTGCTTTCCTCATGTATAATGCCATTCTACAACTCATCTGGTCTTTTGTCATTAGTGTTCAATCCATCCAATCTATTCTTGAGATGGTCTCTGAGTTTTCTAAATTGGTGGACAGGTTTCAGTGGAGCTTCCAGACTAAGACAGAAAAGGAAGAAAGACCTGGCAGTTTACTTCTGAAAAAAAATTGGCTGGTGAAAACCTTTTGAATAGTTAAAAAAAAATCAGCCATTGAAAACTGAATGTAGCACAGTTCTACTCTGACACACATGAGATCACTGTGAGTTGGTGTTGACTCGGTGAAAACTGGAACTGGTATCTCTCTGGAAGAAAATTAATTTGGACCCATACCAATAGCAAGTTCAAAGATAAATTTCCAATAGATTAATTATTTAATAATAAAAATAGTATGATACAGATTTTAGAATAAATTTTGTAAGCCTATGTAAATATTCAGTCCATCTCATGTGCATCAGAGTAGAACTGTGCTTTTAATGGCTGATTTTTTGAAATGAGGTCACTAGGCCTTTCTTCTAAGCTGCCTCTTGGTTCCTTGAACCTCCAAACTTTCATCTAGCAGCTGAGTGCATTAATGGTATGTACCACCCAGGGACCCCGAGATGGACACTAGCACCTTGACAAACTACTTTGATTGCATTTTGAATTCACATGCATACTGAGATCTGTTTCTGGACTTTCCATTCTAGTCCATTGATTTATTTGTGTATTCTTAGGCCAATCTCCAGGCATATCTTCTTTTTTTTTTTTTATTAATTTTTATTAAGCTTCAAGTGAACATTTACCATTCCAATCAGTCTGTCACATGTAGGTTTACATACATCTTACTCCCTTCTCCCACTTGCTCTCCCCCTATTGAGTCAGCCCCTACAGTCTCTCATTTTGTGCCAATTTTGCCATCTTCCCTCTCTATCTTCCCATCCCCCCTCCAGTCAAGAGTTGCCAACACACTCTCCCGTGTCCACCTGATTTAATTAGCTCACTCTTCATCAGCATCTCTCTCCCCCTCACTGACCAGTCCTTTTCATGCCTGATGATTTGTCTTCGGGGATGGTTCCTGTCCTGTGCCATCAGAAGTTCTGGGGAGCATTGTCTCTGGGATTCCTCTCGTCGCAATCATACCATTAGGTGTGGTCTTTTAATGAGAATTTGGGGTCTGTATCCCATTGGTCTCCTGCTCCCTCAGGAGTTGTCTGTTGTGCTCCCTGACAGGGCAGACATCGATTGTGGCTGGGCACCAACTAGTTCTTCTGGTCTCAGGATAATGTAGGTCTCTGGTTCATGTGGCCCTTTCTGTCTCTTGGGTTCTTAGTTGTTGTGTGACCTTGGTGTTCTTCCTTTGCCTTTGCGCCAGGTGGTTTGAGACCAATTGATGTATCTTAGATGGCCGCTTGCTGGCATTTAGGATCCCAGGCGCCACAATTCAAAGTGGGATGCAGAGTGTTTTCATAATAGAATTATTTTGCCCATTGACTTAGAAGTCCCCTCAAACCAAGTTCCCTAGACCCCAGCCCCTGCTCCGCTGACCTTTGAAGCTTTCATTTTATCCCGGAAACCTCTTTGCTTTTAATCCAGTCCA
Organism: Elephas maximus indicus; assembly: GCF_024166365.1. NCBI lineage: Eukaryota > Metazoa > Chordata > Mammalia > Proboscidea > Elephantidae > Elephas > Elephas maximus. The sequence continues at coordinate 17,276,372 of NC_064821.1, forward strand.
ATTAGGCTGACCTTCCTTGTATTAAGTGTTGTCTTTCCCTTCACCCAAAGCAGTTCTTATCTACAGATTGATCAATAAAAAGCCCTCTCCCTCCCTCCCTCCCTCTCCCCTTTGTAACCACATAAGTATGTGTTCTCCGTTTTTTCTATTTCTCAAGATCTTATAATAGTGGTCTTATACAATATTTGTCCTTTTGCAACTGACTCATTTCGCTCAGCATAATGCCTTCCAGATTCCTCCATGTTATGAAATGTTTCAGAGATTCGTCACTGTTCTTTATCGATGTGTAGTATTCCATTGTGTGAATATACCACAATTTATTTACCCATTCGTCCATTGACGGACATCTTGGTTGCTTCCAGCTTTTTGCTATTGTAAACAGAGCTGCAATAAACATGGGTGTGCATATATCTGTTTGTGTGAAGGCTCTTGTATCTCTAGGGTATATTCCGACGAGTGGGATTTCTGGGTTGTATGGTAGTTCTATTTCTAACTGTTTAAGATAACGCCAGATGGATTTCCACAGTGGTTGTACCATTTTACATTCCCACCAGCAGTGTATGAGAGTTCCAATCTCTCTGCAGCCTCTCCAACATTTATTATTTTGTGTTTTTTGGATTAATGCCAGTCCAGTTGGTGTGAGATGGAATCTCATCGTAGTTTTAATTTGCATTTCTCTAATGGCTAATGATCGAGAGCATTTTCTCATGTATCTGTTGGCTGCCTGAATATCTTCCTTAGTGAAATGTGTGTTCATATCCTTTGCCCACTTCTTGATTGGGTTGTTTGTCTTTTTGTGGTTGAGTTTTGACAGAATCATGTAGATTTTAGAGATCAGGCGCTGGTCTGAGATGTCATAGCTGAATATTCTTTCCCAGTCTGTAGGTGGTCTTTTTACTCTTTTGGTGAAGTCTTTAGATGAGCATAGGTGTTTGATTTTTAGGAGCTCCCAGTTATCTAGTTTCTCTTCATCACTTTTGGTAATGTTTTGTATTCTGTTTATGCCCTGTATTAGGGCTCCTAGGGTAGATCCTATTTTTTCTTCCATGATCTTTATCGTTTTAGTCTTTATGTTTAGGTCTTTGATCCACTTGGAGTTAGTTTTTGTGCATGGTGTGAGGTATGGGTCCTGTTTCATTCTTTTGCAAATGGATATCCAGGTATGCCAGCACCATTTGTTAAAAAGACTATTATTTCCCCAATTGACTGACACTGGTCCTTTGTCAAATATCAGCTGCTCATACGTGGATGGATTTATATCTGGGTTCTCAATTCTGTTCCATTGGTCTATGTGCCTGTTGTTGTACCAGAACCAGGCTGTTTTGACTACTGTGGCTGTATAATAGGTTCTGAAATCAGGTAGGGTGAGGCCTCCCACTTTCTTCTTCTTTTTCAGTAATGTTTTGCTTATCCGGGGGTTCTTTCCTTTCCATATGAAATTAGTGATTTGTTTCTCTATCCCCTTAAAGTATGACATTGGTATTTGGATTGGAAGTGCGTTATATGTATAAATGGCTTTTGGTAGAATAGATATTTTTAGTATGTTAAGTCTTCCTATCCATGAGCAGGGTATGTTTTTCCACTTAAGTATGTCCTTTTGAATTTCTTGTAGCAGAGTTTTATAGTTTTCTTTGTATAGGTCTTTTACATCCTTGGTAAGATTTATTCCTAAGTATTTTATCTTCTTGGGGGCTACTGTGAATGGTATTGATTTGGTTATTTCCTCTTCGGTGTTCTTTTTGTTGATGTAGAGGAATCCAAGGGATTTTTGTAGGTTTATTTTATATCCTGAGACTCTTCCAAACTCTTCTATTAGTTTCAGTAGTTTTCTGGAGGATTCCTTAGGGTTTTCCATGTATACGATCATGTCATCTGCAAATAGTGATAGCTTTACTTCCTTCTTACCAATCTGGATACCCTTTATTTCTTTGTCTAGCCTAATTGCCCTGGCTAGGACTTCAAGTACGATGTTGAATAAGAGCGGTGATAAAGGTCATCCTTGTCTGGTTCCCGTTCTCAAGGGAAATGCTTTCAGGTTCTCTCCATTTAGAGTAATATTGGCTGTTGGCTTTGTATAGATGCCCTTCATTATGTTGAGGAATTTTCCTTCAATTCCTATTTTGGTAAGAGTTTTTATCATAAATGGGTGTTGAACTTTGTCAAATGCCTTTTCTGCATCTATTGATAAGATCATGTGGTTTTTATCTTTTGTTTTATTTATGTGATGGATTACATTAATGGTTTTTCTAATATTAAACCAGCCTTGCATATCTGGTATAAATCCCACTTGATCAGGGTGTATTATTTTTTTGATGTGTTGTTGGATTCTATTGGCTAGAATTTTGTTGAGGATTTTTGCATCTATGTTCATGAGGGATATAGGTCTAAAATTTTCTTTTTTTTGTAATGTCTTTACCTGGTTTTGGTATCAGGGAGATGGTAGCTTCATAGAATGAGTTGGGTAGTATTCCGTCTTTTTCTATGCTTTGAAATACCTTCAATAGTAATGGTGTTAAGTCTTCTCTGAAGGTTTGGTAGAACTCTGCAGTGAAGCCGTCTGGGCCAGGACTTTTTTTTGTTGGAAGTTTTTTGATTACCGTTTCAATCTCTTTTTTTGTTATGGGTCTATTTAGTTGTTCTATTTCTGAATGTGTTAGTTTAGGTAGGTAGTATTGTTCCAAGAATTTATCCATTTCTTCTAGGTTTGCAAATTTGTTAGAGTACAATTTTATGTAGTAATCTGATATGATTCTTTTGATTTCATTTGGTTCTGTTGTGATGTGGTCCTTCTCGTTTCTTATTCGGGTTATTTGTTTCCTTTCCTGTTTTTCTTTAGTCAGTCTAGCCAATGGTTTATCAATTTTGTTAATTTTTTCAAAGAACCAGCTTTTGGCTTTGTTAATTCTTTCAATTGTTTTTCTGTTGTCTAATTCATTTAGTTCAGCTCTAATTTTTATTATTTGTTTTCTTCTGGTGCCTGATGGGTTCTTTTGTTGCTCACTTCCTATTTGTTCAAGTTGTCGGGACAGTTCTCTGATTTTGGCTCTTTCTTCTTTTTGTATGTGCGCATTTATCGATATAAATTGGCCTCTGAGCACTGCTTTTGCTGTGTCCCAGAGGTTTTGATAGGAAGTATTTTCATTCTCGTTGCTTTCTAAGAATTTCCTTATTCCCTCCTTGATGTCTTCTATAACCCAGTCTTTTTTCAGGAGGGTATTGTTCATTTTCCAAGTATTTGATTTCTTTTCCCTAGTTTTTCTGTTTTTGATTTCTAGCTTCATTGCCTTGTGGTCTGAGAAGATGCTTTGTAATATTTCGATGTTTTGGATTCTGCAAAGATTTGTTTTATGACCTAATATGTGGTCTATTCTAGAGAATGTTCCATGTGCGCTAGAAAAAAAAGTATACTTTGCTGCAGTTGGGTGGAGAGTTCTGTATAAGTCAATGAGGTCAAGTTGGTTGATTGTTGTAAGTAGGTCTTCCGTGTCTCTATTGAGCTTCTTACTGGATGTTCTGTCCTTCTCCGAAAGTGGTGTGTTGAAGTCTCCTACTATAAATGCGGAGGTGTCTATCTCACTTTTCAATTCTGTTAAAATTTGATTTATGTATCTTGCAGCCCTGTCATTAGGTGCATAAATATTTAATATGGTTATGTCTTCCTGATCAATTGTCCCTTTTATCATTATATAGTGTCCTTCTTTATCCTTTGTGGCGGATTTAAGTCTAAAGTCTATTTTGTCACAAATTAATATTGCTACTCCTCTTCTTTTTCGCTTATTGTTTGCTTGATATACTTTTTTCCATCCTTTGAGTTTTGCATATCTTCTTTTGATGGCACATGTTTTTATTTCAGTGTCTTCAGTCTTTTATTTCAGACAGACTAGGAGAATGGGGCTGCTCAAATCCAAGGGAGTAGAGTTGCTGTCCCAGTGGATCTGGAAGGCAGAGCTAAGGCCCAGAGCTGGAGATCTCTATCCAGAATGTAGAGAGTGTGAGCAACACCAAAAGTTTGGAGGGCAGGGCCATTGCCTAAATAGTCTCAGAGAACAGAGAACTGTTTTCAAGTCTTGAGAGGTAATGTGTTCTGCTGAGTTGCTTGGTGCCCATCCCTTCTTTCCCTCCAATTTGTAACAGAAATGTCTACCTTGTGTGTGTTCCACCATTGTACTTTGGAAGCAGATAACTTATATTCTAGATTTCACAGATGAAGAGAATTTTGCCACGGGATGGAATTGGAGTTGATTTAAATTTACGATTTTTGAGATGGTATGATGGGCCTGACCCAAGCTATGGTATTTTCAATTGCATTATATGCATGTGAAAGCTGGACAATAAATAAGGAAGGCCAAAGAAGAATTGATGCCTTCGAATCGTGGTGTTGGTGAAGAATATTGAATATACCATGGACTGCCAAAAGCATGAACAAATCTGTCCTGGAAAAAGTACAACCAGAATGTTCCTTAGAGCAAGGATGGCAAGACTGCATCTTACATACTTTGGACATGTTATCAGGAGGGATCGGTCCCTGGAGAAGAACATCATGCTTGGTAAAGTAAAGGGTGAGTGAAACAGAGGAAGACCCTCAACAAGATGGCTTGACACAGTGGCTGCAACAATGGGCTCAAGCATAACAAGAATTGTAAGGATGGCGCAAGACCTGGCAGTGTTTCGTTGTGTGGTACATAGGGTCGCTATGAGTCAGAACTGAGTCGATGGCACTTAACAACAACAACAACAGCAACATGATGGGCTGAAAATGTTTTACATGTGTGTGGCAAAGACATGAAATTTTGGAGGCCAAAGGGTGGAATGTTATGGATTGAATTGTGTCCCCCAAAATATGTATCAATTTGGCTGAGCCAGGATTCTCAGTATTGTGTGGTTGTCTTCCATTTTGTGATCTGAAGTGATTATCCTATGTGTTGTAAATCCTAACCTCTATAATGTTAATGGGAGCCCTGATGGTGCAGTGGTTAAGTGCTCAGCTGCTAGCCAAAAAGTTGGCAGCTAGAATCACCAGCAGCTCCATGGAAGCCCACTGGGGCAGTTCTACTCTGTCCTGTAGGGTCACTGTGAGTCGGGATCAACTTCACATGAACAAGGTTTTTTTTGGTTATGATGTTAATGAGACAAGATTAGAGGTAGTTATGTTAATGAGGCAGTACTCAGTCTACAGGATTAGGCTGTATCTTGACTCAATCTCTTTTGAGATATAAAAGAGAAGTGAGCAGAGAGGAGAGGGTCCTCATACCATCAAGAAAGTGGCGGTGGAAGATGAGTGGATCCTTTGGACCCAGGGTCCCTGCACTGAGAAGCTCCTAGGCCAGGAGAAGATTGATGACAAGGACATTTCCTCAGAGCCGACAGGGAGAGAAAACATTCCTTGGGAGCTGGTGCCCTAAATTGGGACTTCTAGCTTCCTAAAATGTGAGAGAATAAAATTATGCTTGCTAAAGCCAACTGCTAGTGGTATTTCTGTTACAGCAGCACTAGATAACTAGGACAACTGGGCTCCTAACCAAAAGGTTGGCAGTTTGAACATACTCAGAGGTGCTTTGGAAGAAGGGCCTGAAGATCCCCTTCTGAAAGCTCACAGCCATGAAAACTCTATGGAGCACAGTTCTACTCTGAAACACATGGGGTTGCCATAAGTCAGATTCAACTCCCTGGTAACTGGTTTGGTTAGTGCTGGGGCTGGGTGATTTTAATGTGGGACCCAAAAGGCAGGGAGTATTTGGAATGCAGCAGAGTTTATGACATAATAGTTATGGGTTGATTGGCACAACAAAGCAAGTGTCTTGAAGTGAATCTTAGTAAGTCAGCTATTAGTCTCGATAAGATAACCATATTTTGTTGGTTCACAGTCTTAGTTTCTAGGAGCAAATATTTCCTAGAAGTATCTAAGTTACTTTCACTTCTTCTCAGTATATTCTTTTCAGTTTTCACATGTATTCCTATTGGATGTTATAGAAACCCACACTCAAATCTACTGTCTCATAATTACACTTGTAGATAAGGAGTTTAAGTTCCTTTATTGGGTTTTCTCCTGTGCGTGCTTCTTTCAGGTCTGATTACAATGTGACAAGGACTGTGACTAGACAGGTAGAGGCCAGGGGTATAATGGAAAGACTTCTTGTTATTTTTAAAATGATATGAATGTCAAACTTTTCTCTAACAATCAGTGCCACTTGATGTTAAGTGACAAGTACACTGTCATTGTCCCCTCCTTTTCTTTGTCCAGTTCTTTGACAAGGGAAGGGAACTAGTCAGAACAACCTTGGAGGGCAGCTGCAAGAAGAGAGCAGGCCCCTTCTGCCTTGAGTCTCACAAAGAAAGATTAACCTGGATTTGAGTCTCAGTGGGAAGTCTGAATCCCTCTGCAGCTCATTATTAGCTTCAGATCACATCAACTTGAGTCTTTTCACTGCAGAATCTTTTAGAGGGATTCTCAACCTTGTCTGCCCACATGGGATCACTGGGGGAATTTTTAAAAAGTATTTGTACTAGGATCATAAATATACAAAAGCCACCCAAGGTTTTAATTCAATCGATCTGGTGTCAGGCTCTAGCATTGGGATTTTCCCAAGTACCCCCAGGTGGTTCTAAAAGCTGTACTATTAAATTAGGGAAGAAGAGAAATGCCTGCATTGGAATGTCTTTGAAAGACATAGAAAGTGGTGTCCTGGAGTGATTTCTTTTCTTTTCTTTTTTTTAAGGAATGTTGGATGCTGCACATTGACATTGGGAAGAGATCAATTGTTCACTTGTCTTAATGTAGTTATTTCCTCTTTTTTTGTCAAAATTCAGTTTTATTAATAGAAAATAAACACTTATTCTGCTTTCATTGTTATACCTGGAGCTTCTAATTAAAAAAATTTTAAATAATCACTTAATGTTGTTTGACTAAGACAATAAAATTGTGGCTTAAAAAAAAGTATTCAGCACCATTTGCTCATAGGTATTTCCAAATTTGTTCTTAAAAAGTTCTGGAACTTTCCTGTCTGTGAAGCACAGGAATTGCTGAGCTACATGAGAAAGCCTCTCTGGGACAACCAATGAGACATTAAACAATCATAATAAAAGGAGTCAATGTACACTCAGCATGGTAACTGGGACACACCATGATCCCTCCCCTTCACTGTAGCTCACGGAGGGGACAGCCTTCTAAGCACTGAGGTATGAATAGTCAGGGTTATTTGCTGTTAAAATTAGTCTTTCCAGGTAATAACAGTAAATCTCTGGCACAGATGCTGTTAGTCATTAATGTGATTTTAGGAAATTCTGAAAAGAGTTCGAATTTAGCTCAGATTTCTTTTAATTTATTTAGAAATTAAACATATTTAATGAAGTTCACTAACTCTATGGGGCAGTTCTACTCTGTCCTATACGGTTGCTATGAGTCAGAATTGACTCAATGGCAACAGGTTTGGTTTTTGGTTGTATTCTACCAGAGTATTTGCTGGTTCAGTGTCCTTATAAAATATATGTACCCACGTAGATAAATCATAGTCTTAAAGCATACTTAGAATACTACATTATTGAAACCGAAATCTTTTTTTAACAAAATGTCTGTAATTAGAAGCAGCTGATGAAACTGAATTCAAAATTATGACAAGGGAGAATCACTCTTACTGAAGTGGTATGGCTTAGAGAACTTAAAAGCACATACCCTTAAAGCTGTTCAAGGAAAGGTAAGGCCCCCTCCTCATCCTTTACTCTCTGATTCCAGTTCTGGTTGGACCAGAAATCAGCATTTCTAAATATTTCAGAAAAGCCCACAGATGTGTTAAAAAGTCTTCCATGAAAAGGAATGCGTGCCTCTCCTACTGCATCAGGGAGTAGTGGTGCTCATCAGAATTTCCTAATAACACAAAAGACAAAGGCAAATTCATACACTTGATCAGGTGTCAAAGGAACGGGAAGTGAACTGTTAGGTCAACTCTTAGTTGGAGTTTCTGCTGATTTTTTACTATACTGTGTTCCCAATGTGAGTAAAGTGGACTTTTGTGAGAGAGAGAATAGTGTTTAGTGACCAGGACCTCTTTTGGGAATTTCTTCCTAAGTGGAATACACAACAGATAGGGAGTAGAGAAGGTAATAAAGCGCAGCTACACTTTCCAGCTCAGAAGGAGTTGATGAAGCCCATATATGCATTCAAGAAGCCCATGGGATCCTGTAGCTGAGGGTAGTGGCTAACGTGGTCATCCAGAATTGACACTGTAAAAAAAAAAAAAAAAATTTTTTTTTTTTTTTACCTTCGCAGCATTTTCCTATACAGCTCTAAAAACTCCAGGTACAGATTTATGGGATCCAATGGCCCACAGATAAAATGAATGGGAATAGATACAGAGGCAAGGGCTCCTACCCAGTGTCTTCTAAACTTCTTCCTCTGATTAACATACCATAGAAGACTATCAATGACTAAGTCTCTGTCATTGTTGCTATCCCTGCCCACATGTCCCACGGCGCACTCTCAGAGGCCAAGTGTAGGGCCCAAAGACCGGGGTGAGACCTCAAGAGAATACAAACAAGTTCATCAAATGTGTGAGGATGGTTGACAGCATGCCTCCATCTTTAAGAAGCTTCTTGAGAAGGAGAGGATGATGAGTCTTGGGAAAGATACCTCCATTTGACAGGCAGAGACTTTTTATGGTAAGCTGTCCCCACGGATTCTGCTTGTACCTATGGAGCAGCTCCTGAGCCACATGTCTCCATAGTCATGAGACAGGTGGTTGATCCTACAGTTCTGGAGAACAAGAAGCCTCTCCAGCATGCCTCCGCATGCTGGCCTGTTCAAATATGGAGTAGTGGTGTGGTCTCCGTTTGTCACTGAAGCCAAAGCCTAAGAAATCTAGAGCAATTACTCATGAAACCTCAGGGTCAGACCTTCCCAAATCTTGTACCAATCGTAGCTGGATGTTGGAAAGCCATATAGGAGTACAACTATTTCTGGACTTCCAACCACACCCACGGAGCCTTGGAAAAGATGCACAGTCCCTGGTAGGTGAAAAATTTGCCTGAGAACTTTCATGAGTGAAGAGCAGGGGAAAGCTGAGGGGGCGGGATTTGCAGGTAGGCCGCCAGCAGGAGCACGGCCAGCAACCCCACCTGGACCCACCACTCCTTCATCGTGTGCAGGTTATCTCGTTGCACCCTGGCCGCCCTTAGCTTGTGCAACCCGCTCAGCGCCCAAGCTGCAAGAATGCTGGCACAAGGCCAGCCAGCTACAGCTACCGCCAGCAGGGCGAGAGGGCTGCAAAGCGGGCCTGCTGCCCAGCGGCTCAGCCACCTAAACGGCAGTCTGCTGAGGCACTGCGTGAGGCGCGGCTGCTGCAGAGGAGGGGCCTGGCCGCTGCCGCAGCAGCTGTTAGTTCCCTTTTTAATGCATTGAGGCTTTCATCAGACTAAGAGATTCATCTGATTCAGTGTGAATGGGTGAACTTTGTCTTTTCTGTGTCCACTGAGGAATAAAGCCACTTCACAGGAGGGCTTTCCCAGACAACAAACGAGGCAAACAGGAAGGCTGGTGCTTGTCCTTCCTCAAAAGAGAACTCAGGTTAAATCCCGATAAAGTCTGCAGTTTAGTTGATAGTATTGCTCCAACATATACTATGATTATGAAAGATTAAGAGCCCTGGTAGCCCACTGGTTTAGAGCTCAGCTGCTAACTAAAAGGTTGGCAGTTTGAATCCACCAGCCACTCCTCAAAAACCCTTTGGGGCAATTCTACTCTGTCCTAAAAGGTCAGTCCGAGTCCAAATCAACTCAGTGGCAAAGGGTTTATTGTGACAGATTGTGTCATCATCGGAGGACGCTGGGTAAAGAGTACCCAGACAATCTTGGTACTATTTTTGCAACTTCTATGTGTGAATAAATTATTTAAAAATAAAGAGTGAAAAAGGCAGTGGGGAAGCACTGTCTCTTATGGGGTAAATAATCAGATATAGTTTTTGTTTAATAAGAAATTCCCAGGCTCAATGGCTTAGTGTTACCCTCCTATTCCATGAAGGGAAAACTGATTTCCTTTTTCTTGACTGAGGTCTTGACTTGCCTAAACTTAACTCATTCTGAGTACCTATGCCTCTTTCTTTTCCTTGGAAGAGAAAGAGATTCCATTAGACACAAACAATTATGAGTCAGATAGAATGTGGGGAAGAGCTGTGTTTTCCCATGCAAATGGTTCATCTGCTCTGTGCTGGGGCAAGACCTATAATGTGACTACAGTGGTATTAGAACTGTGGGTGCAGGCACACCAGAGCAATAAACTCTGGGACATGACTGGTTTGTGGGTGATTTTTATCCATTTACAGAGGGATCTACTGTCCTTGGGAGCCTCCCTGCCAAAACAAAAACAATCTATTGTGTTAGTTACTAGTGCTGCTATAACAGAGGAAACCCTGGTGGCATAGTGGTTAAGTACTACGGCTGCTAACCAAGAGATTGGCAGTTTGAATCTGCCAGGTGCTCCTTGGATACTCTATTGGTCAGTTCTACTCTGTCCTATAGGGTCACTATGAGTCGGAATTGACTCGACGGCAGTGGGTGGGTGCTATAACACAAATACAAGTGGATGGCTTTAACAAAGAGAAACTTATTCTCTTACAGTCTAGTGGGTTACAAGTCCAAATTCAGGGTGTCGCTTCCAGGGGAAGGCTTTCTTTCTCTGTCATTTCTGGAGGAAGGTCCTTGTCCTCAATCTTCCCCTGGCCGAGGAGCTTCTCAGGCACAGGGACCCTGCGTCCAAAGGATGTGCTTTGCTCCTGGTGCTCCTTTCTTGGTGGTATGAGCTCCCCACTCTCTGCTTGCTTCCATTTCCTTTTATCTCTTGAGAGATTAAAGGTGGTGCAAGTCACACCCCAGGGAAACTCCCTTTACCTTGGATCAGGGAGGCGACCTGAGTGAGATTGGTGCTACAATCCCACTCTAATTCTCTCAACAAAAAAATTACAATCACAAAATGGAGGACAACCACATAATACTGGGAATCGTGGCCTAACCAAGTTGATAAACTCATTTTTGGAGGAGCATAATTCAATCCATCACATTCCATCTTTGCCCACCCCCAAAATCACATCCTTGCAACATGCAAAACATCCCATCATAGCAAAAGTGTTAACTCCATGTCCAAAGCCCCAAAATTCCTCTTTATCTGTGAAATCTAGAATACAAGTTATCTGCTTCCAATGGTACAATGGCAGAACAGGCCTAAGGTAGACATTTCCATTATAAATGGGAGAAACTGAAGGGAAAAAAGGCATAAGCAAGTCAGCAGAACACATTACATTAGCTCTCCAGATTGTGCGTGGAGGCCCCTTGGCCCTGGGCTTCAGCTCCGCCTTCCTGGCTCACTGGGACCGAAACTCTGCTCCCTCGGCTTTAGGTGCACTGTTCTCCTAGTCCATCTGAGTGGCGACTCCACCCTTAGAAACACCAGAGGCCATGGCTCCATCCTTTGAAACCCCTGAGGTCATGGCCATACATTTTGAGACTGAGGCAGCTCAGTTTCTTGTGTTTTTTGTCTCTTCAGCTTCTGTTTCCTGGTTTCTTGGCCTCTTGGCGCCTCAGGCCTCACATCTGCATCTGCTCTGCTGGGGCAAGTGTTCCAAAGCTCAGTAGCTCCACCGATAAGTTCCTGGAGGCTCCCCACTCTGCCAGGAAGCCTCCTGCACACAGGCACTCAGCTTTCTTGCTCCATGGGTCAGCAAGCCTAGCTCCACCAATAAGTGCCCAGAGGCACCCCAATCCGCCACTGCAAGTTCTCTGCTGGTGCTGGTCCTGTGCTGTTGCTGCAACTCTATCCATTCACAGAGAGACTTATATCAAGGAAATGGCTCACACAGTTGTAGAGGCTGGAACATCCCAAGTCCGTGGGTCAGGATAGAGCTTTCTCCTGATTCATGTAGCCACAGGGCCTGGCTAACCCAAGATCAGCAGGTCAGGAGGCAGGGTTATTGTTGACAGGCTGCAAAGATGAATGAATTCCAAGATCGGCAGGCAAGGCTGCAGGTAAGCTGCTAGCTCAAGTCCCAAGAACCAGAGGTCAGAGGAACAGGAGCAGCTGAAGGGTCCAGCAGGAGCAAAAATCTCATGAGCCTTGCCAGAATGTCCACTTATATTCAATGCAGGCCACACACCCAAGGAAACTCCCTTCCAACTGATTGGCTACTCACAGCAGATCCCACCACGGAGGTGATCACAACATCTTACGACTGCCAAACCACTGAAAATCTTGGCCCACAAATACCTAAGAGTGAAATTACCGGTCATGTGGTAATTCTATGTTTAATGATTTGAGGAACTACCGGAATATTTTCCAAAATTGCTGCACCATTTCACTTTCCCATCCACAATGTACAAGAGTTCTGATTTCTCTACATCTTTGCCAATTCTTGTACATATTTTTTTTAAATAGACTATAAAAAAAACCCATTGCCATCGAGTTGATTCTGACTCATAGTGACCCTATAGGACAGAGTAGAACTGCCCCATACAGTTTCCAAGGAGCACCTGGTGGATTCAAACTGCCAACCTTTTGGTTAGCAGTTGTAGCTCTTAACCACTATGCTACTAGGGTTTCTGAATAGACTATATCTTAGTGGATATGAAGTGGCACCACATCAAAGTTTTGGTTTGCATTTCCCTGATGACTAATGATGCTGAGCATCTTTTCCTGTGCATTTCTTCTTTGCAGAAGTGTCTATTCACGTGCTTTGTTCATTTTTTAGTCATTTGTCTTTTTAGCTTGAATCAAAATATATGAACACATAAGATTTGCAAATATTTCTCTAATTCTATGTGTTGTCTTTTCACTTCTTTGATGGTATCTTTTGAAGTAAAACATTTTAAATCCAATTTATCTTTTTTTTTTTCTTCTGGTGCATGTACTTTTGGTGTCATATCTAAGAATCCTCTGCCAAATCCTAGGTCAAGATTTACCCCTACGTTTTTTAAGCATTTTACAGTTTTAGTTCTTACATTTAGGCCTTTGATTCACTTTGGGTTCTTTTTCTTTTTTTTTTTTTAATGTCATTTGAGGTAAGAATCCTACTTTATGCTTTTGCATGTGGCTACGCATTTGTCCTAGTACCATTTGTCAAAAAGATTATTATATCCCCGTTGGATGATCTTGGCACATTTGTTGAAATGAACTGACCAGGTGTATATGGATTTTTTTCTAGACTCCCAATTTTCATCCATTGATCTCTATGTCTATTCTTGTGCCAGCACCACACTGTTTTAATTACTGTTGCATTTGTGGTAAGTTTTGTGTTCAAAATGTGAGTTTTCCTAATTTGTTCTTCTTTTTCAAGATTCTTTTGGCTGTTTTATGTCCCCTGTAATTCTGTATGAATTTAGAATCAGTTTGTCAATTTGTATAAAGAAATAATCTAGTATTCTGCTAGGGGTTGTGTTTAATCTGTAGATCACTTTGGAGAACATTGCCATCTTAACAATGTTAAGTTTTCCAACTCATGAACATAGATTTTTTTCTAATTATTTAGATCATCTTAAATTCATTTCAACAATGTTTTAACTTTTCAATATAAGTCTTCCACTTCTTTTATTATTTTATTTCTGAGTATTTTATTCTTTTTGACGCTTTTATAAATTGAATTTTTCCCTTAATTTTGTTTCTGGGTTGTTCATTTCAAGGATATAGAAATACAACTGATTTTTACATAGTGATTGTGTATCCTGCAATCTTGCTGAGCATGTTTATTAGTCCAAATAGTTTTTTTGATGGATTCTTTAGAATTTTCTGTATGTCATCTCTCGTGTCATCTGCAAACATAGTTTTAGTTCTTCCTTTCTGGTTTGGGTAACTTGTATTTATTTTCTTTTATTATTATTATTTTTTCTATATTTGCACTAGCTCAAACAAATGGAATAGAAGTAGAAAGAGCGAACATCCTTTTTTGTTCCTGATCCTAGAGGAAAGCACCCAGTCCATTAAGTGCAATGTTAGCTGTGAGTTTTTCATAGATGCCATTTATGAGGTTCAAGAAAGGGATACATATAGAGGCAGTAAAACTAATATGTTGAAACACATGAAAATGACAGTTATGTAGATCAAAAACAGTGAAATGCTGGCAATTTCATAGAGTCCAAACCAATATAAGGAACAGCAAAGAAAATAATAAATGTGAAATTCAAGATACTGGTAACTTCTGGGACAGAGAGAGGGTGACTAGACTGGGAGGGCCTACAGGGGGATTCTAAGATGATTGTAAATGTCCATTTTCCGATTTAGGTGCTGAGTATATGTGTTTTTATTGTATGAATATTCTATAAGAACTTCAGATATATTACACACATTTTTACATAAAAAATATATATTTCACAAATCAGATTGAAAGAATATGTTTCATACGCCGTATTTTAAATACCTTCTAGCATTAAAAGTATGGTTTCAAAATGTAGAGCTCATCATTATTTCACAAAGATCTTCTTAACGATACTTTTCCTAGGGACCTATCCCCACAGTTCAGAGATAGTAGTCCTTGAATGAGGTCCAGGAACCTGCAGCTTTAACAAAGGCCCAAAATGCTGCAGGTAATTTAAGGACATCATTGGGTGAACCACTCACTAGCAGAGGCCTTGGATGCCAGTTTGGGAGCTGTCCCTAGAAGTGGTGCTGAACAAAATGGAACTCAGTGATGAGTAGAGATGGGGGATCTCTGGGCCTTCAATTAATTTTCCAGGAAGTCATCCATTCTCAACACGAATTATCTCCTTAGTGTAATAATGATCCCCAATAAAAGCAAACTTTCTCCTAGCTTCTCTATAGTATCACAATTGACTCCTCCAATACCTGGCAGACCCCTTCTAAGACTGCAGTGATTCTATTTGCTTTATTCAAACACATTTGATGTGTGGCTTTCACCTGAAAAAGAATAAGAAACAGAAAGGGTGACTCAAGGTAAAAAGGAAAAAGTCAAAGTCATTGCTAGCAAGTAATCAGTGAGAAGGAATCATAGCAAATCAACTGTCAGGAAAAGATAATTCATCTTAGCTTGAATGCCCAATGATTATGTATTAGATTATATTGCTAGATTCACTTAAAATGCTGATACATACTTAAATTAAGGTAAGCAATGATAACTGCTAAAGCAAGTCTTATAAAATGTGTGAAAGCAAAAGGTTTTAATAGCAAAGAATATAGGGCAAGATAAGGAATACAATGATACCAGCCTAATTTCATTGAGTACTTCCTGAACCCAATGGGCTCCCCTCACACTACTGAGCCCAAATCTCTGGAATAGGCTAAGGAATCTGTTATTTAATAAGTTCTCCAGTCCTTATACTCATTAAGGTTGGAGGACAGCTTTTCAAGATGATTGGTCAAATGCACTCATAATAATCCCATTCTCCTCACAAAAGAATAGTTTAATAAGGGGCTTGTACATCCTAATTCGGGTGTATAAGCTATGAAATGATGTATTCTTAATGACTCACTGGAAGTACCACCTCTTCATTAAAAAACAAAAAACACGAAGTCATAGTCAGCTTTCTGAGATATGATGCCTGTAAGTGATGAAGCCATCTGGTGACCTTGAGGGAAACCAGTCATAGTATGCAACCAATCAAACATCACAAAGCTAGAGGAGAGCAAATTTAGGTTCCATGTTGAAATACTGTTATTCACTATGGTATACGATGGTTGTAGCAAAAGATTTGAAAGCAGAAACACAGATACTTGTATACCAATGTTCATTGCTGCACTATTCATAATAGCTATAAGGTGGAAACAGGCTAAATGTCCATCAACTGATGAATGGATACACAAAATATCATACATAGTATGAAATACTACTCAGCCATAAAGAGAAATAAAGTCCTAATACATACTACAACATAGATGAACGTTGAAAACATTATGCTGAGTGAAATGTCAGCCCCACTTATATGAAATACCTAGAATAAGCAAGTGTATAGAGTCCGAAGTTTATTAGTGGTTACCACGGCCATTAAGGACGAAAAAAGAAAGGGAGACTCATTGCTTAGGGGACACCGAGTTAAGGGTGATGAAAAAACTGTGAAAATGGATAGTGGTGATGGTTGAATAACATGAAGAATGTAATAAACGTCACTGAAAGGTACAACCAAAAAAATGTATAAATGGCAAATGTTTTGTTAAATATATATCTAACAAAAATAAAAGCAATAAATCAACATTTTAACGTACTGAATTATCAAAGTAAAAATTGTGATGACAGAAGTGTGCAAGTAAATATGCATACACATATGTAAAAATTATTTAAAATTAATAATAAACAAAAAAATTATCACAATGTAAAAAAACTTGTTACTGGAAGATTCTAACATTCTGATTCACCAAGTATTCTTTCACTTTGACTCATTTTAGAAGCACAAGCCTAAGGCAGATGATACAACTAAGAAAAAGAAGATGTTCTCCAGAAGAGTTTCTGCAAGGCCCCCTGCATGTCTCTGTTCCTCAGGCTGTAGATAAAGGGGTTCATCATTGGAGGGACCACAGTGTACATCACTGAGGCTACTGCTAAGTTCTTAGAAGAATGAGTAACTGCAGAAATAATGTAGACTCCAAAAACTGTCCCATAGAATAAGAAAACCACTGACAGGTGAGACCCACAGGTGGAGAAAGCTTTACACATTCCCCCAGCTGATGGCATGCTCAGAATGGAAGAGACAATTTTAATGTAAGAGAAAATAATCCCAAGGAGAGGAACACTACCCAATATGCTAGGTATTAAATATACCAGGATGTCATTGATGAGGGTATTGGAGCAGGCAAGTTTGATGACCTGAGCAAGTTTGCAGAAGAAGTGAGGGATTTCCAGGTCTGCACAGAAGGACAGATGCAGCACCATCAGACTGTGAAGCAGGGCATCCACCAAACTAATAAACAAGGAGAGTAGAATCAGCAGGCCACAGAGGTAAGAGTTCATGATGACTGTGTACCTCAGTGGATGGCAGATGGCCACATAGCGGTCATAGGCCATTGCTGCAAGGAGAAAGTTTTCTACACCTGCAAACATCAGAACAAAGCAAACCTGGGTGAGGCAGCCTGTGTAACTGATGGATTTGCTTTGCGTCTGGATGTTCACCAGCATCTTGGGGACCGTGGTGGTGCTGAAACAGATGTCAGCGAAGGACAAGTTGGAGAGGAAAAAGTACATGGGGGTGTGGAGGTGGGAGTCTGAGCTGATGGCCAGGATAATAAGTAGGTTCCCCAACACAGTGACGAGGTACATGGTCAGGAATAGTTCGAAGAGGAAGGGCTGCAGTTCTGAATCCTCTGAGACCCCCAGGAGGAAGAATGCTGCTACACCAGTTTGGTTTTCTGATGCCATGCTGTTGATGAGTCTGATGATAGAAGTGATAGAACATATAACAGATTTAGAAGAATTGTGTATTTCAGAGAAATTCTAGCATCTATTTTTTCTATATTGTGAAACTAAGTGAATACTACAAATTTTTCCTCTCTCTGTCCCTCTCTTCCCTTTTCTTTTCCTTTTCCCTTTCCCTCTTTGTCTTTCTCTCCCTTCACCTGTCTCTGTCCCATCCTCTCTCACTTTCTCCCTCCTGTTTTCTCTCTATTCTTCTCTCTCTTCCATCACCACATCTTTCAAAAATCTCTCACCTGAATAAAGACACAAGTGCTCTCCCTGGTTTTAAAGATCCTTTACTCTCTGAACAAATAGGTAGTATCTTTGTGTTTATTGTATCTCTACTATTTTTTCACATTGTGCCAACTAACAGGAATAAAGTAGAAAAAAATACATGGCTTTTTCCTTGGGAATTTTCCTAAGCCTTCAAACTAGCATAAAAACAAACTCTACATCTATGTTTTTAGAGCAGCGGTTCTCAAACTCCTCTTTTCATCAGAATCAGCTGAAAAACTTGTTAAGCCCCACCCTGAGAGTATTGAATTCAGAATTTGAGGTCTAAGGCTCTAAAATTTTTCTTTCTAACCATTTCTCAAATGCTACTGTTGCTGGTCTGGGGATCACACTTTGAGGTTCACTGTTCTAGAGCATCAACCATTGTGGCCCATGTATAATAAATTCATATTCAGGGAAGAACAGATTTGATGTACCTCAAGAGGAGATGGCGACCTGGCTCACCATGCTCTGCTGAGGGAGCTGGCCAGGAGTTCAATCTCATGACTCAACTAAGCTTTTTCATTTTCAGTTGTTCCTCAAAATCTGTCCTTTATATTCTTATTTCCATTTAAATGTTCCATCATTTAGGTTCTTATTCCTTGTCATGGATTCAATTGTGTCCCCCCAAAATATGTATCAATTTGGCTATGCCATGATTCCCAGTATTATGTGAATGTCCGCCATTTTGTTATCTTATGTGATTTTTCCCATGTATTGCAAATATCCTATCATTATGTTGTTAATGAGATGGATCAGCAGCAGTTATGTTGATGAGATCTACAAGATTAGATTGTCTTAAGCTGGTCTGTTTTGAGATATAAAAGAGAGAAATGAACAGAGAGATGTGGGGACCTCATACTACCAAGAAGCAAGAGCCAGGAGAATAGCACATCCTTTGTATTTGGGGTTTCTGCACTGAGAAGCTCCTAGTCCAGAATAAGATTGATGACAAGGGCCTTCCTCCAGGGCCAACAGTAAGAGAAAACCTTACCCTGGAGCTGACACCCTGAATTTGGACTTCTAGCCTACTAGACTATGAGAGAACTTGTCTGCTGAAGCCATCCATGTGTGCTATTTCTGTTATAACAGCACTAGATGACTAGGACGTCCCTTGTTATTATTGTTTTAATTAACAGTATTATCAGAAAGCATAGTAATAAACATCATAATTATTATAAACCGCTGTCATTACCAACACTAACACTTACTGATCTCTGATTATTGGCGGGCATAGTTTTCAGGATTTACTATATTACCTGTTTTTATTCTCACAATGGACATATGAATAAGGTGCTCCTGTTATCTCACATTTTATCCATGACCTCGTGTAAAGGTAAAAGAAAAGTGAAGTTGCAGATACAAAGTACATGGTACTCTGCAAAGAGGTAAAAACAGGATTTGAATTCCGGCTGCCAGAACTTGGAGCTGACCTTATACGACCACTGTTTTTGGGTGATATAATCTCTGAGTAGGGCAGGACAAGGCATCCGGAAGGGTCAAAAAATTCTACTTGCCTCTTGAAACCTTTCACCTGAATTAAAACCAAGTGCTTTCCCTGGTATTTGAGGTCATTTGCTCTCTGACTACATAGGTAGTATCCAACAGGTGACAGAATCAAAACAGGACCCAAACTCAGGATGTGATGTCAACCTACAATGTACTAGCTGAAACCTTAAGCTTAACAGCTATTATGAAATGAGATTTCCTTTTCTTCCAGTTATTTGAAGATTGAAATATTATTCTCATAAGTTGATATATACCCATTGCAGGTGAGTTGATTTCCACTCATTGTGACCCTATAGGACAGAACTGCCACATAGAATTTCTAAGGCTGAAAACTTTACAGAAGCTGACTGCCATGTCTTTCTCCTGTGGGGAAGCTGGTGTGTTCAAACTGCCAACTTTTGATTAGCAGCTGAGTGCTTAATCACTGCGCTAACAGGGCATCCAGGTGATATGCAGCATATTTTTTTTGCCCAAAGCTCAAGAATGGGAGGAAGGAGGAAATGCACGAGCCTTGAAAAAACTGGAGGAAAAAAGCAACAATTTTTTTAGTGTGTTCAAAGCAGAATCTTGACATCTCTACTTTTTAACAATTTTAAAAGATCTTTTGCAGCAGATTTCTCCAATGAAATACATCATTTGATTTCTTGACTGCTGCTTCCATGGATGTTGATTGTGGTTCCAAGTAAAATGAAATCCTTGACAACTTCAATCTTTTCTCCACTTATCATGATGTTGCTTTTTGACCCAATGTGAAAATTTTTGTTTTCTTTATGTTGAGGTGTAATCCATACTGAGTGCTGTAGTCTTTGATCTTCATCTGTAGGTGTTTCAGCCCTCTTCACTTCCAGCAAGCAAGGTTGTGTCATCTGTACATTTATGATTATTAATTCGTCTTCCTCCAATCCTGATGCTACGTTCTTCTTCATAAAGCCACCTTCTCAGATTAAATGGTCAGCATACAGATTGAACAGATATGGTGAAAGGATACAATTCTGATATACACCTTTTCAGATTTTAAACCATCAATTATTCCCTCGTTGTATCTGAACAAAAGTCTCTTGGTCTATGTACAGTTCACAAAAGCACAATTAAGTGTTCTGGAATTCCCATTCTTCCCGGTGTTATCTGTGATTTCTTAGGATCCACAAGTTTATTTGAATGTGTTTGCATTGTCAATAATAATAATAATAATAAAAGATGGTAAACATCTTTCTCGTTTTCTTTGCTTTCAGTCAAGATCTATGCGGCATCGACAATGATATCCCTGGTTCCACATTCTCTTCTGTATCCAGCTTGAATTTCTGGCAATTCCTTGTCGATGTACTCCTGTAATGGTTGTTTTAAATTATCTTCAGCAAAATTTTACTTGTGTGTGATGTTAATCATATTATTTGATAATTTCCACATTGTTATGCCACCTTTCTTTGGAATGGGCACAAATATGGATATCTTCCACTCGATTGGTCAGGTAGCTGTCTTCCCAATTTCTTGGCAAAGATGAGTACTTCCAGCATTGGATACATTTGTTGAAACATCTCAACTGGTATTCCCTCAATTCCTAGAGCCTTGTTTTTCACCAATGCCTCAGTGTACCTTGGACTTCTTCCTTCAATACTATCAGATCTTGATCATATGCTACCTCCTGAAATAGTTCAGCATCAACCAATTCTATTTGTACAGTGACTCTGTGTATATCTTCCATCTTCTTCTTATGGTTCCTGCATCGTTCAATACTATGTCCATAGAATTCTTCGATATTGCAACTTGAGGATTGAATTTTTTCTTTAGTTCTTTCAGCCTGAGATATGTCAATCCTGTTCTTCCCTTTTGATTTTCTAACTCCAGGTCTGTGCACATTTCATTATAATATTAAACTTTGTTGTCTCAAGCTTCCCTTTGGAATGTTTTGTCCAGCTCTTTTACTTTATTGTTTCTTCCATTTGATTTAGCTACTCTAAGTTCAAGAGCAAGTTTAAGAGTCAAGAGCAAGTTTTGGTCTTTTCTTTCATTCCTGTCTTTTTTAATGACCTTTTGCTCTCTTCAATTATGATGTCTTTCCACAACTCATCTGGTCTTCAGTTATTAGTGTTTGAAATCTTAAAAAGGAAAGGTGCCATTTGGAGGACTAAAGTGTGCCTGACTCAAGCCATGTTATTTTCAATGGCCTCATGTGCATAAGAAAGCTGGACAATGAAAATAGAAGGCCAAAGAAGAATTGGTGTGTTTAAATTACAGTGTTAGGAAATAATATTGAATATATCATGGACTGCCAGAAGAAGAACAAATCTATCTTGAAAGACGTATAGCCAGAATGCTCCTTAGAAGCAAGGATGGCAAGACTTTGTCTCACATACTTTGGACATGTTATCAGGAGGGAACAGTCCCTGCAGAAGTACATAATGCTTGGTAAAGTAGAAGATCAGCAAAAAAGTGGAAGACACTCAGTGAGATGGACTGACATGGTGACCGCAACAATGGGCTCAAACAATAGCAAAAATTGTGAGAAATGTGTGGGAGTGGGCAGTGTTTTGTTCTGTGTAGTACACAGGGTTGCTGAGCCAGAACTGAGCCCATGGCACCTAATAACAACAGCAAGCAGAATCCTAAAATGACAAAGACACAATCTAACAACACAAACATCTAGGCTGCTTGACAGGAGGGTCCCAACAGTAGTAGAAAATTGAGGAACATTGTCAAGTCAGCCTTAAAGGAGAAAAAAACATAGAGCAAAGTATACCTGGACACTTCAAATGCTTGTATAATTGAGGTACTTAAAAAATGTAATCAATACAAATTGCTTAGCAGGAAGCCTGGAACCTGGTGAGTGTGAAGTATTTAGATTATCATGATAATTGAATAAGATAATGTAACTTCATTGTTTTAGAAATTTCTTACCTTGTCACACACAACAATGTATGAAATAAACACATATATACTCTTTTCTGTTTAACTGCCGCTCACATTTTTACACATAAATCAGTGGAAGAGGGAACCATTCAATTTCAAAAGCAATGTCACAATTAATATCTATTAATAGGTTATTACTCCTAAATTTATTTTCTAATTTCTTTACTCCCTTCCCATATAGCCCACAGTGATCTGTTCCTCCCTTCCTTTCTCCCTTTTTATGGCAGACGGTGGAAAAAATCCCATGCTGCTCAGTAGCTTCATTGATTCCCTATTCCTTTTATGTTTTGACTTAGCATCTCCATTGTAAAATTAGCAGATGTTAGAAAAAGAAATATTGAAAATCAATCATGGAATTTTGGATCTTCTTTCCTTCTGTAGCTGGCTGGGTCCTATCAAAGCCTGAGTCAGGAAATATTGGCCACTGCCTTGTGTGGGAATCTCAAGGTTGTGTACTAAGATCAACTCTAGGACACTTCCATTTCCTATGTTAAGATGAGACCCTCAAGAATATCTAGGTCCCTAAAACCAGGTAAAAGTTAACTGACTATGTCCTTGATGCATTTGCCAATTATTCTTATGAACCAATGCTTTAGAAAAAGTCTGTGAAGGAAAACTACAAACCACTACTGCAAGAAACCAAAGGAGACCTACATAAATGGAAAGATATATCATGCTCATGGATAGGTAGACTCAACATTCTGAAAAGGACAATTCTACCGAAAGTTATTTACAAATACAATACCAATCCAAATACCAACAACATTCTTTAAAGAGATGGAAAAAACAGATCATTAACTTCATATGGAAAGGGAAGAAACCCCATAAAGTGCAACCAGCTAGGTACTGGTTATCAAAACAGCCTGGTACTGGTACCAGTACAATGACAGATACATTGACCAACGAACCAGAACTGAGTACCCAGATGTAAATTCATCCACCTATGATCACCTGATTTTTGACAAGGGCCTAAAGCCCATCAAATGGGGAAAAGACAGTCTTTTTAACAAATGGTGCAGGCAAAATTGGTGGATGTCCATCTGCAAAAAAGTGAAACAGGACTCACACCTCACACCATATATAAAAACTAACTCAAAATGGATCAAAGACCTAAATAAAGAGCCTAAAACTATGAAGTTCATAAAAGAAAAAAAAAAGATCAACACTAGAGGCCCTAATACATGGCCTTAACAAGATACAAGCCACAACCACCCATACACAAACTCCAGAAGATAAGCTAGATAACTGGGATCTTCTAAAAATTAAATACTTATGTTCATCAAAATAATCCTCCAAAAGAGTAAAAACAGAATCTACAAACTGGGGGAAAAAATGTGGCTATTACAAATCAGACAAAATTTTAATCTCTAAAATTTACAAGAATATCCAACACCTCTAGAACAAAAAGACAAAATTGTCCAATTAAAAAATGGGCAAAGGAAATGAACAGACACTTCACCAAAGAAGACATTCAAGCGGCCAACAGGCACATGAGGAAATGCTCGTGATCACTAGCCATTAGAGAAATGCAAATCAAAACCACGATGAAATTCCATCTCACCCTGGCATTACTGGCATGAATTAAAAAAAAAAAAAACAGGAAATAACAAAAGTTGGAGAGGTGGTGGGGAGATCGGAACTCTTATGCAGTACTGGTGGGAATGCAAAGTGATGCAACCATTTTGAAAAACAATATGGCCCTTCCTTAGAAAGCTAGAAATAGAAATACCATATGAGCCAGCAATCCTACTCTCAGGAATATATTCTAGAGAAATAAGAGTTGTCACACGAATAGACATATGCACACCCATGTTCATTGCAGCATTGTTCATAACAGCAAAAAGATGGAAACAACCTAGATGCCCATCAACACGAATGGATAATCAAACTGTGGTACATACATACAATGGAATATTACACAACAATAAAGAACAGTGATGAATCTATGAAGCATCTCATAAAATGGATGAATCTAAAGGACATTATGCTGAGTGAAATAAGTCAATCACAAAAGAACAAATACTGTATGAGACCACTAGTACAAAAACTCATGGAAAGGTTTACACACACAAAAAAACAATCTTTGATGGTTATGAGGGAGGGGAGGAATGGGGATGGAAAAACACTAAATAGGCAATAGATAAGCAGCAACTTTGGTGAAGGCTAAGTCAGTACCAAATACTGGGGAAGCCAGCACAACTTGTACAAGGCAAGATCATGGAAGCTCCATAGACACATCCAAACTCCCTGAGGTATCGAATTGCTGGGCTGAGGGCTGTGGGGACCACGGTCTTGGGGAACATCTAGCTCAATTGGCATAACATAGTTTATAAAGAAAATGTTCTACACCCTACTTTGGTGAGTAGTGTCTGGAGTCTTAAAAGCCTGTGAGCAGCCATCTAGGATACTCCACTGGCCTCCCCACTTCGGGAGCAAGAAAGAATGAAGAAAACTAAAGATACAAGGGAAAGATCAGTCCAAAGGACTAATAGACCACATCTACCATGGCCTCCACCGGACTGAGCCCTGTAAAACTAGATGGTGCCTGGCTACCACCACTGACTGTTATGAAAAGGATCACAATAGACAGTCCCAGACAAAGCTGGAGGAAAATGTAGAACAAAATTCTAACTCAAAAAGAAAGACCAGACCTGCTGGCCTGACAGAGAACGGAGAAACCCTGAGAGTATGGCTCCCGGACACACTTTCAGCTCAGTAATAAAGTCATTCCTGAGGTTCCCCCTTCAGCCAAAGATTAGACAGTCCCTAAAACAAAATGAGACAAAAGGGGCACACTAGCCCAGGGGCAAGGACTAGAAGGCAGGAGGGAAAAGGAAAGCTGGTAATAGGAAATTCAGGTTTGAGAAGGGAGAATGTTGACATGTTGTGGGGTTGTTAATGTCATAAAACAATATGTGTACTAACTGTTTAATGAGAAACTACTTTGTTCTGTAAACCTTCATCTAAAGTACAACAACAACAAAAAATAAGAAAGTGGCAAGTCAGACCTATCAGCTGACTGGCAGAGCTAGGGAGACACAATCAGAATTCAGGGCTACCAGGGCAGTCAGGACTTAAGAACCAAAATCCCAGAAAAAAAAGGAACACAGAGAAATGAGCCTGACATTACGTGCTGCTATTTTCTTTCAGGAATGTGTTTTATTTCCTAGCTGCACAGAGTTAAGACACCCAAGTTGAAAAGGACACACAAAGGCTAAAAATAAACCCTGAGCTTTCTCAGCCTTCACAGGCAGGGACTCTGGTAAATACTCCAAGCTTTCATTAATCAATGAGGATGAAATTCAATAGTCATTATCTTTTCAAGAGAAATGACTGGGCAGGGAAACTGAGAAGACTTTTGGAGTGGTGTCAATGTTGAATTTTTTGATCTGGGTGGTAGTTACATGACCATGTTTATTTTGCAAAAATCATTAATATATTTGTAATTTGCATACTGTTCTGTACATATGTTAAATGTTGATAAAGTAGAAAACCAGCATCACTTGCCATAAGAAAAAATGAAACATTGCTAACATAGTAATAAAGAGGGACATTAAAAAAAAAAAAAAAGTCTGAGAAAGTGTCTATTTCAAGGGTAAACAACTCATTAAGATTCTTATTTTTTTAGCTTAACTGCGCAAGGCAAAAAAATTCTGCTCCCCCAACACAAACATCCAGGCTGTTTGACAGGAAGTTCTGGGCCCTAAGCATGAAAATAAAAAACCGTAATAGCATCAATTAATTGGTGTAAGGTTTGGACTCACACACAACTAATTTTAATCCAGTATCTTTTTTTAATCCAGTTTTTTTTTTCTATCAAAAAGGATTTTTTAGAACTCTGAGAATCTTCCATCACCTCATTGTATAATGGGAACCATCATAAAACCTTATAGCAGTTGGCAAGGATGAAAAACGAATAGACAAAAGCATCAAGCACAGTGTTCAAAATATAACAACCACTCAGTATTTCCCATTGTGATTTGTTCTGCATGGGCACAGCATGATGGTTCATTACAGAAGGGAGTAATTGGTGCATCAAAATCGGGGAAGAGTAGAGACAGAAAGAACATCTCTACCAAGATAACTGCAAATTTTAGGGGGAACAGACATGCTAAAACTTCACTGGGACTCCTCCTCGTGTAAAAAAGCATGGGAAAGAAAGAGCCCAAATGAATATGAATGATATCAATGTTCATTTGTAATGGACATATTATAAAATATATAGCAATTAAAATGAATAAATTAGACACAGATACATCAACCCAAATAATAAAAACTCAGAAGAGAAAAGCACCTCGTATAAAATGACATCTATAGGAATGGAAAATTTAAACAAGTTTTAAAATTACATACACATAAATTTACACTTTTAATTATGAAACATTTCAAGCATACCGAGAAGCACAGAGAAAAATCATAAAAGCCTATTTTTGCACCAGTTTGCACCATCTAATTAAAGCCAACTTCACCGAACAATTCATGTAGAAATTGTCGACAGGAAACCTAAATTGCTATTTAAATCTTTACCAAAAATACAATAAAATATTATTTTTTAAAAATGCTGCCATGCTTCCATTGAGAATTTTTTTAAATAAAATAATGCGTACTTATTTGAAATCCTCTTTTATTTTTACACATTCGTAATATTTTTACCTCCCCCAGGGAAACTGCTACACAGAACTTGGGATGCATTAGTCACCTGTGTTTTCAATACATATATTATGATTCTATCCATAAAGAATGTTTTTATTTTGCCTTAGATAACTTTTTACAATACGATTGTTTCTTTAAAATAATACATGTGATGATGTGTCAGTATTGCTTTGGTTCATTAACCCCAGCTACCTTCAGATACTCCACTCTTTGATTACATCACAACTTAACCTTTTTCCAGCTGATGGGCATTGTCGTTGTGGTATACCTGCACATGTACAGTTAAAATATACCAGAGACCAACCAAATTCGAGACTGTGGTTGCCTGTTAGGAATGGAAGAAGGGAAATGGAGGGTAATATAAAGGGCGTCTTTGTGCATTCTACTTAGTTACTTCAAAAAAAAAAAAAAAAACCCTTTAATAGCAAAAGTCAACATTTATTGATTCTGGAAACATTGATACATGGGTATTTGTCCTGTCATTCTGTGCTGTGTTGTCTTTAAAATATGTAGTAGAACACTAGTAGACTTTGAATATAGCTTGTGGGGTCACCCTCATTCTCCACATCCTATCTGAGTCCTCATAGCTCAGGAATTGGGTCAAGACCAAAGATCTTCCCTAGTAAAGGATGTTAAGACTCAGATATTGAAAGATAAGGAGAAGCTGACCACATGCCCTTGCCCCCTACCAAAGAACTAAAAGAAAATTTTAGAGAATTCTAAAGCATTCATAAAAACTGAGCAAGGACAGGTTTCTCTTGAGGAAGAAAAAAATCCCTGGAACTTCAGGGTCAGAGTAGATCATTAGCAGAATGAGAGCTGATCAAGTACTGGAGCAAAGGTACAAGGAAGCATGTTAAGAATATGATGAACAATTAGGCAGGGACCTCACAGATAATCCCATTCTGCTCCTCTTCTATCTGTACTCAACTCACTGCTGTCCAAAATAGGCTGATAGAAAAAGACCTCTCCCTATTTACAAAAGATAAACTTGGGGATGTTAGATTACCTTGGTGCCAGAACTAAAGAATGACATTCAGTTCGCCTCTGGAGGTTGAAGGATAAAAATGGAAGCTCTGTATTGAGGAAGCACAAGAGGCAAAGTGAAGGGCCAGGCAGGCTCCTGTGGAAAGTGTTGGTCCTTGGGACAAAGCTCAAGTGCGCTGCTACTTACCAGGGCAGGGCTGTAGAGTGGGTGGTCACAGGTAGACTATTTATAGTCTCTGTCGCCCTTGAGGGTTCAATATGCAAAGCATCTCATTAGTCAAACTCTTGCAAATCCCTATGAAGCAAGTCTCAGAGAGGGAAGAGCTTCATGTTGGCTGACTTCCTCATTCTGAGAGGTCAGGAATATGCATTGGTATGCATTACTTTCTCTTCCCTCCACCTCCTTCTTCTCACATCCACTTCAAATAACTTACAAACACGGGCACACCTCTATTCTGTAATTGATGCTAGTCTTCTTCCACAATATATGTTGAAAGAAACTGCTACCCTAACTATAATGACAGGAAGACTAACACCTCTTTTAGGCTAAAAAAAATAGTGTATTTATAAAGGGATATGAATTCCTGATATACATACAAGTGATAATACAGTGAATGTATCCTAAAAAATGAAAGCACCAACAACTATTTCTATGTATATTGCTCATTGGAGGTTTATCCAATTTCTACATATTATTTCAGCCCTTTCTATTTTCTGTAATCAAAATCAGCTGAACATGTAACAGACATTTTATTACCTTTTGAAAGTTTTACTACCAATGTTTTCAGTTTCAAAGTAGTAACTTCAATATACATTTCTTTTCCACTATGGGTTGAGACTATTGCTCTTTGTTATCAACAATGTTGAAGTAGATTATGAATGATCAGATAACCAGTCAACATGACATACAATGTACCTTGGTGATTGTAACTAACTGTTGTTTGGGGTGTGTTCCTTAAGACAGTAAACTTGTTTTTTGGTGACTGGTACATTACTATAATTAAGACCTGCAATTCTGATGCAGGGGTAGATACAACAGGGCTCTTGATCTGAAAAGAGAGCTCCTCAAAAAAGACCAACACATAAATGTGCAGTTTATGTCTAAAATGGTATTACAGAGAATGGCTCCATTCTTTAATAAAAACAAAGGGCTCTCCAGAAATATCATAAATATATACTTCCCAAAAGAAGAAAAATAATGGGCTATAGCATGTGAAAGAGTCTCAACCTCATAATAAATATTATTATTTAATATTATGTAATAATATTTTATACCCACTAAATCATCACAATAAATGAAAATGTATTGTTGAAGAAGTCAAACACCAGGGACTTCTAAAGCCAAAAAAAAAAAAAAAACCCAAACCCAGTGCCGTCGAGTCGATTCGACTCATAGAGTAGAACTGCCCCATAGAGTTTCCAAGGAGCGCCTGGCAGATTCAAACTGTCGGCCCTTTGGTTAGCAGCCGTAACACTTAACCCGTATGCCACCAGGGTTTCCGGGACTTCTAAAGGGAATTTAAGTTGATTCAGTCACTTAGGAAAACCCTTTGGAACTACATGGAGGCAAACAGACCTTCACTATACCCAACGACATTACCCCAAGTATAAAACTCTTGCTCATTTGCACAAGGACATGTACGGAAATATTCAAACAACTTCATTCCTAATAGCAAAAAACTAGCTACCAACAGTTCCATTGACATCAGAAGGAGGCTATTTTTTTTAAATCACTATGCGTAATGTAAAAATATACAGTATTGGAAATAAATGAATTAGTGCTACACCTGACAATAGGGTTGAACTTCAGAAGCACAATGGTGAGAGAGACAATCAAGACTCCATATTTATCTATTATGATTAAATTTTTAATAAGTTTCATAAGACACACATTTATTTAATAAATCACCTACAGATTCATACAGCAGTGATATAAAGATGCTGTTGAATACTTTGAAAATGCGAGATTGTAAAGCAAAAAATGATTAAATACTGGAAATTTCATAAAATGCAACCTGATAAAAAAAATCGCAAAAAAAAAAAAAAAGATAAAAACAGAATTCAGGATAATAGTTATTATTGGGAATTGGGAGAGTGATGTGATTAGATGACTGCAAGTGGAATCTATGGGGGTAGTAATGTTTTTTTTCTTAATTCAGTGATGGGTATATGTGTTTTCATTATACTACTATTTTGTAAGAACTACAGATACATTTTTTTTTTTTTTTTTTACAGATACATTTTATACATTACTTTGGATATGATCTTTTTATTGTGGTGAAAATAAACACAAAATTCACCGTCTCAACTATTTCTATGTGTACAGTTCAGTGGCACCGATTACTTTTTTCAAGTTGTACAACCATTATCATTACCATTTTCCAATATATTCCACCCCATTTAACATAAACTCAATGCCCCCTAAGCAAAAACTTCCCCTTCCCCTGGTAACAATAATCTTTCCTTTCTATTTATTTGCTTATTTCATATAAATGAGATCATACAGTATTTTTCCTTTTGTGATTGACCCATTTCACTCAACATGATGTTTTCAAGGTTCATCCATATAGCAGCATGCATCAAGACTTCACTTCTCTTTATGGCTGAGTCATATTCCATTTTATGCATATACCACATTTTGTTTATCTATTCATCTGTTGATGGACATTTCCACCATTTGGCTATTGTGAGAAATGCTCAACAAACATTGATGTATAGGTTATATAGACATTTTAACAAGTTGAGGAAAGGTCTTTTATATTCCAGATTATAAATATATTCTCCCATGTTCTTCTAATATTAATGCCTGATTGTCAGAATCCATGGTACATGAGAATTTTCAAAAAGTGCTTCAGGAGTCTCTTCCTTCAGGTGTCTCCCCAGAGATTCAAAGTCAGTACTTTTTGGATAAGGTCCAGGACCCTGCAGTATGGACAAGTGTCTCAGGTGACTAGGGTCTTCAGGTGTTCTGTGGACAGCAGAATATGAAGGTCTGCACTAGAAAATACCTTGAGTTAATGGTGGGGAGCTGTCCTCCAGCTTGAGTAAAAACTACTAATACTTATTACAACGAGGATAAACAAATATAACCACTGAAGCAAGTGTAAAAAATATGTGAGACTGAAATTATTAGAAGACTTATGAATATAGGCCATACCTGGAACACAATAATACTATTTAAATTTTATTGAATATTTACTATTGTGCCAGACATTTTTTGTAAGTACTCTTTATGGTTATGGGGATTAATGTCCCAACAGGAATTATGCTTCAGATGGTCAGTCTAAGATTTTCACACTAATCATTTTTCCCCACACTGGGAATTAGACTGAGAAGGGGCATATGATCCTACTCTCAGTCATGAGATGGGAAGGAATATCTCTAGATGATTCCATGGGAAGGTCTATTACAATACACCCAGTAAAGGACAGTAAGTTTTCTCTCTGGGCAACATGTGTGGGTATAACACCTGCATCTTCTGCAGCAATCGGATGATGAGGGGATCAAGTTCTAGGATGGAACCACTTCATGGGAGACTAAATACAGTGCTTGTGTCCTGTTCTTGTGCATTCTCTATCTGTGAAGTCTTTTCCTTTTCATGAAAATTAACTCTTTGTATAGTTCGAGCACATTAGAGTCAGGATTTATATATCCTTATTGGATCTGGTGGGGCAGTGGTCAAGAGCTTGGCTGCTAAAGAAAAGGTCAGCAGTTCAAATCCACCAGCCACTCCTTGGCATCCTTATGGGACAGTTCTAGTCTGTCCTATAGGGTCGACGTGAGTTGGAATTGACTTGACAGCAACAGGTTTGGTATAGTTTTTGTTTTACTAGAATTGAAGACTTACACATACAGGAAGCTCAAATATCTCAAAATCATCTCAAGCCAATTGAGATGATCTAATTAGCCAATTCTATAGATGATGCCCACCACACATCAGTCAGTTTGTTGTGCTGTGGTGGCTTGTGTGTTGCTGTGATGCTTGAAGCTATGCAACCAATATTTCAAATATCAGCAGGGTCACCCATGATTGACAGATTTCAGCAGAGCTTCCAGACTAATACAGATTAGGAAGAAGGAACTGGTGATCTACTTCTAAAAAACAAATAGCCAGTGAAACCTCATGAAAAGCAGTGGGACATTGTCTGATATAGTGCTGGGAGATGAGCCCCTCAGGTTAGAAGACACTCAAAAATAAAACTGGGGAAGAGCTGCCTCCTCAAAGTAGAGTTGACCTTAATGACTTGAATGGAGTCAAGCTTTCGAGACCTTCATTTGCTGATGTGCCACTACTCAAAATGAGAAGAAACAGTTGCAAACATCCATTAATAATCAGAAAATGGAATGTACAAAGTATTAATCAAGGAAAATTGGAGTCACCAAAAATGAAAAGGAAAGCATGAGGGTTGACAGCCTGTGCATTAGTGAGCTGAAATGGGCTAGTATTGGCCATTTTGAATTCAACAATCACATGGTCTTCTATGCTGGGAATGACAAATTGAAGAGGAATGACATCACATTCATCATCAAAAATAACATTCCAAGACCTATTCTGAAGCACAACACTGTCAGTGAGAACATAATATCCATACACGTACAAGGAAGATCAGTTAATATGGCTATTATTCAATTTTATGCACCAACCACTAATGCAAAGATGAGGAAATTAAAGATTTTTTACCAACTTCTGCAGCCTGAAATTGATCAAACATGCAATCAAGATGCATTGATAATTACAGTTGAATGGAATGTGAAATTTAGAAACAAAGAAGATGGATCCATAATTGGAAATATGGCCTTGATGACAGAAACTATACTGGAGCTTGCATGATAGATTTATGCAAGACCAATGATTTATTCGTTGAAAATATCTTTTTTCAACAACATAAATGGTGATTATACAAGTGAACGTCACAATATGGAAAACACAAGAATAAAATTGAGTACATCTGGGGGAAGAGACAATAGAAAGCTCAATATCATCTGCCAGAACAAGACCAGAAGACTACTGCAGAACAGACCATCCATTGCTCATACTAAGTTCAAGATGAAGCTGAAGAAAATTAAAACAAGTCAGTGGGAGTCAAAGAACAACCCTAAGTATCTCACACCTGGATTTGGAAACTATTTCAAGAATGTATTTGACACATTGAACACTAAAGACCCAAGATCAGACAAGTTGCAGGATGACATAAAAAACATCATACATGAAGAAAGCAAAAAAGTCATGAAAAATACAGAAAAGACCAAAATGGATGTTAGAAGAGACTCTGAAACTAGCTCTTGAACATAGAGTAGCTAAAGCAAATGGGAGAAATAATCACATAAAAGGATTGAACAAAAGATAGAAGAACAGGATTGGCATTTATCAAGCTGAAAGGACTAGAGAAAAGATTCATGACTTGAGTTTCAGTTTTGAAGTATTCTATGGGCAAAATATTGAATGACGTAGGAAGCATTGTAAGGAGATGGAAGAAATACACAGATTCATTGTACCAAAAAGAATTGTCCATGTTCAATGGCTTCACAAGGTAGCATATGATCAAGAACTGATGGCATTAAAGGAAGAAGTTCAACCTGCACTGAAGGTATTGATGAAAACAAGGCTCCAGGAATTGACAGAATACCAATTCTGATGCTTCAACAAATGGATGCAGTGCTGGAGGTGCTCACTTGTCTATGCCAAGAAATTTGGAAGACAGCTACTAGGCCAACAGAGTGGAAGAGATTCTTACTTGTGCCCATTTCAAAGAAAGGTGACCCAACAGAATGTGGAAATTATTGAACAATATCTTTACTATCACACATACGTAAAATTTTGTTAAGATATCAAAACTTTTTACAAGCTGGATTCAGAAGAGAACGTGGAACGTGGTATCAGATGGATCTTGGATGAAAGCAGAAAATTCCAGAAATACCTTTGTTTTATTGACAATGCAAAGGCATTCTACTGTGTGGATCATAAAATAATACAAATAACATTTTGAAGAATGGGAATTACAGAACAAATAATCATCTCATGCGGAACCTATACATAGACCAAGAAGCACTCATAAGAACAGAACAAGGGGATACTGCATGGTTGAAAATAAGGAAAAGTGTGTGTCAGGGTTATACCGTTTCACAATTATTATTCAATCTGTATGTTGAGCAAATAATCTGAGAATTGGACTATACAAAGAACACAACATCAGGATGGAAGGAAGACTGATTTAACAACCTGCTACATGCAGACGACACAACCTTCTTTGAAAGTGAAGAGGACTTAAAGCACTTACTAATGAAGTTCATAGGCTACAGCCTTCAATATGGACTACACCTCAACATAAGCAAAACAAACAAACAAAGAGATCCTCACAACCACACTAAAAGTAATATCCCAATAAACGAAAAAAATACTGAAGTTGTCAAGGATTTCATTTTACTTGAATCCACAATCAATACCCTTGGAAGCGGCAGTCAAGAAATCAAATGACATTGCATTGGGCAAATCTGCTGCAAAGACCTCTTTCAAGCATTGGAAAGCAAAGATGTTGCTTTGAACATTAAGGTACACCTGAAACAACCCATCATATTTTCAATTGTCTCATATGAAAGCAAAGCCTGGACAATGAATAAGGAAGACCAAAAAGAATTGACACTTTTGAATTATGGTTTGGGCAAAGAATATTGAATATACCATGGACTAAGAAGGGACAAGTCTGTCCTGGAAGAAATAGAGAGTGTTCCTTCGAAGCCAGCATGCCAAGACTTCATCTCACATACTTTGGACATGTTATCAGGAGGGACCAGTCCCTGGAGAAGGATATCATGCTTGGTATGACAGAGGGTCAGCATAAAAGAGGAAGACCGTAGATGAGATGGATTGACACAGTGGCTACAACAATGGGTTCATACATAGAAAGGATTGTGAGAATGTCACAGAACTGGGCAGTGTTTCATTCTGTTGTATATAAGCTTACTATGAGTTGCAATGGACTCGATGACATCTAACATCAAAGAACAGCTTATCATTGAGCCCATGTGCCCTCTCTCTGTGAATTCTTGTCTTCACAACACTCACATTAAATTGATAATTTATTATTGAGCATAATGTTAAGAAATTCTTGATGTTATTAATACAATCCAGTTATGTTGTAAACTAGGATTTTAAATCAGTTACGTAGTATTAAAATTTAAGCTTATAATGTGGAGGCGGTAATACACTTAGATCTAGGCAAAAGGAGTCCCTATCCTGGGCCCCAGCTCTAGAGGCCCTCTGGATTTCATAAATGTTCAAAAAAATAAATTTATTAAAAAATATGGAAGCCTCGAGCACTTCAAACACTTGTAACCTTGAATGACTCATAATCTTACAGTTCTATTCTTGAGATTTATAATAACACTCAGGCCCCTCACAAGAATTTTTCATCAATTTTGGCCTGTCATTGAGATGAAGGTGACTGTGCCTAAATGCCACACTGCTCTATGGGTTGTGATGCTGAGGACAGCAGTGAGAGATTATGTTCCAGAAACCAGGGACAATTTGAATGGTGGAAATAGTTAAGTAAGCACAAACACGAATTAGTTTGTCAAATCCTTCCTCTCAAATGGCATTAATGTTTAGTTTTTGTAAAGTGTCTTTTCCCAGTAGTGCTGAGTATCCTGTTCATGTTTCAATAGATGTTGCAGGGGTACTCACATCAATCTTAACATTTGCAACCATTGCACATTCTGCAATACTATTTCACTTCTAAATCTGTACATATACAGGATGTAATATACATGAAACTTGGTACTATTTGTTTACTGTAATAATCTAGATAATGCTTTTAAAAAGGTATATGATAAAATTAAAAACATTTAGAATTTTTTCTGCAGTAATAACTTACCATTTATAATCCATTACAATGTGCACATGTGATATATAAATTCATGCCTAATTTCTGGGTCACAACATGGATTTAAATCTTCTCATTGATAGTTTCAATTACCGCCATCTGAATGAAGTTCCTCCAAATTGATTTTAATTTTTTAACAACTTTATTGAGATATAAATCAAATGCCATACAATTTACTAATTCAAAGTGCACAATTTAATGGTTTTTAGTCTATTCACAGATATATGCAACCATCACCAGTCAATTTTAGAACATTTTCATCACTTCGAAAAGAATCTGTGTACTCTTTAGTTATCACTCCCTATCCTTTCATTCCACGCCCACCCCTAGCCCTAGCCCTCTATTCTCTTTCTCTATAGATTTCCATGTTCTGGGTAATTTATTTAAATAGGAGTATGTAATATGTGGTCTTTTGTGACTGGCTCCTTTCACTTAGTAGAATGTTTCAGACTTCATCCATGTTGCAACATGTAGCACTACTTCATACATTTTTATGGCCAAATAATATTCCAATGTACATACATATCACATTTTGTTTATCCATCCATTACTTGGTGGTCATTTGAGATGCTGCGATAAACATTTGCGTACAATTTTTTGAGCGGACTTATGTTTCCTTTTTTTTTTTGATATATTCCTAGGATAAGATTACTGGGTCATATGGTAACTATGTTTAATTATTTGAGGAACTACCAGAATATTTTCCAAAATGGCTGTACCAGTTCACATTCCCTTCAACAATGTATAAAAGTTCCAATTTCTCCACATCTTTGCCAACGTTTGTTTTTTTATCTTCATTTAAAAAATTTTTTTTAATAGGTTCTATTTTTTTTATCCTAGTGGATGTGAGGTTGTATCTCACTAAAGTTCTGCTTTGCATTTTCCTGAAGGTTAGTGATGCTGAGTATTTTTTCTTATGCATTTCTTCTTTGAAGAAACATCTACTCAAGTCCTTTTTTTTAAATTGGTTATTTGTCTTTTCATGTTTGATTAAAAATGTAATATATGTGGTTTGCAAATATTTTCACTAATTCTATGGATTGTCTTTTTATTTCTCTCATGGTATCCTTTGAAGCACAATGTTTTCAAATTCAATTTATCTATTTTTCATTTTTTGCACGTGCTTTTGGTGCCATATCTAAGAATCCTTTGCCAAACCCAAGGTCAAGATTTGCCCGTATGTTTTCTAAACATTTTACACATTTAGGTCTTTGATTCACTTAGAGTTTTTTTTTTTTAATCTCATTTGAGGTAAGAGTTCTACTTTATACTTTTGCTTGTGGCTATCCATTTGCCCTAGTACCATTTGTCAGAAAGACTAGTCTTGCCCCATTGGATATTGGATGATCTTGGCACCTTTGTTGAGATGAGTTTTATATATATATATGTATACATATATATTTTTTTTTCTCAAGACTCTCAGTTCTAATCTATTTATATGTCTATCTTTGCACCAGTACCACACTATCTTGATTACTGTTGCTTTGTAGTAAGTTCGAAATCAACAAGTGTGAGTTTTCCTACTTTGTTCTTCCTTTTCAAGATTGTTTTGGTTATTCTGTGTCCTTGCAATTCCGTATGAATTTTAGAATCAGTTCATCAATTTGTATAAAGAAAAAATCTGGAATTCTGATAGGGACTGTGTTTAATCTGTAGATCAGCTTGGAAAATATTGCCATCTTAACAATTCATATACATGGTGTATTTTTTCTAATTATTTAGATCTTCTTAAGTTTATTTAAACAATTTTTGTACTTTTCAATATATGCCTTATACTTCTTTGTTTACATTTATTCCTAAGTATTGTATTCTTTTTGATGCTTTTGTAAATGGAATTCTTTTCTTAATTATACTTTTGGTTTATTAATTGCAAGTATGTAGAAATACAATTGATTTTTGCATATTGATCTTCTATCCTGCAACTCTGCTGAGTGTGTTTATTAGTCCAAATAGTGATTTAGTGGATTCTTTGGGATTTTCACTACATCGTCTCTCATATCATCTGCAAATACAGAAAGCTTTACTTTTTCCTTTTCAATTTGGGTACCTATTAATTATTTATTTTCTTCTACTCTTTTATTTATTTGCATAATTCCCCTAGCTAGAACCACCACCACAGGTAGAAGTTTAAAGAATGGACATTCTTTTTTTTTTTTTTCCTGATCCTAGAGGGAGGCACCAGCCCATTAAGTGCAATGTTAGCTGTGACTTTTTCATAGATGTCGTGTATGAGGTGGAGGAAAGGGATGTATATAGAAGTGGTAAAATTATTTTGTTGAAATGCATGGAATTGGCAGTTCAGCAGATCAAAAATTGAAATGCTGGCAATTTCATAGTGTTCATGTCAAAATAAGGAACAGCAAAAAAAATGATAAATACAAACTTCAAGATAGTACTCACCTCTGGGAGATAGGGAGGGCCTCACAGGGGGATTCTAAGATGATCGTAATTATCTACTTTTCAGTTTAGGTGATGGTTATGTGCTTTTATTATACGAAGATTCTAAAAGAACTGCAGGTACATTACACACACTTTCTATGTATGATATATTTCACAAATAAAATTGAAAAAAGTCTTTCATACACCAGATTCTAAATATATTCTAGTATTAAAACTATGGTTCCAGAACATAGAGCTCATCACTATTTCACAAGGGTCTTGTTAACCATACTTTCCCTAGGGACCAATCCCCAGGGTCCAAAATCTTTGGTCCTTGAATGAGGTCCAGGAAGCTGCAGCTTTAACTAAGGCCCAAGATGCTGCAGGAGATTTAAGACCATCATTGGGTGAACCATTGCCCTAGCAAAGGCCTTTGGTGCTAGTCTGGGAGCTGTTCCCAGAAGTGGTGCTGAAATCAATGGAACTCAGTAATGACCAGAACAGAAGGCTCTCTGGGCACTCAGTTCTCCAAGGAGTCATCCATTCTCGCCAGGAATAATCTCCTTAGTTTAAAAGTGATCCCCAATAAAAGCAAACTTTCTACTTGCTTCCCTATAGCACCACATGCAACACCTCCCCTACATGGCAGAGTCCTTCTAAGACTGCAGTGATTCTATTAGCTTTATTAAAACACATTTGATGTGCGGATTTTATCTGAAATGAAAAAGAAGCAATCAAAATGGTAACACAAGAAAGAAATGAAAAAATGAAAGTCGTTGCTAGCAAGTAATCAATGAGAAAGAACGAAAGCAAATCAACTGTCAGGAAAATATAATTCACCTTAGCCTGCAAACCCAATAATTATGTCTTTGTTTATATTACTAGGTTCACCTGAAATGCTGATATATATTTAAATTAAGGTAAGCAAAGCTAAGTGCTAAAAAAAATGTTAAAAAATGTGTGAAAGCAAAAGAATTGAAAGGACCAAGGATAGGGGACTAGACATGGAATACAATGATACTAGCTAAATTTCAATGAGTACTTACTGTGTGCCAGATATTGTGCCTATTGAGTTTCCAACAGTAATTACATTTTAGATCGGTGTCACACGAAGTGTAATACTTGGACTATGCACACAGGCATCACATATGAGCTTGTTAGAAGTGCACATTCATGGGCCCACCTCACATTAACCAAAACCCAAACCAAACCCATTGCTGTTGATGCAATTCCTACTCATAGCGACCCTATAGGACAGAATAGATCTGCCCCCACAGGGTTTACAAGGAGCAGCTGCCGGATTTGTCAAATGCTTATCCACTATGGCACCAGGGTGCCGAAATTGCTGAGGAAGGACACAAGAATCTGTGCATTAACAAGTTCTCCAGTTCTCATACACGTTAAGGATGGAGAACAACTGTTTTAGACGATATGTAAAATCGACTCATAATAATTCCATTACCCTCATCAGAGAATAAAGAAGAGGTCTGTATGTCCCAGTTCAGGCTTATAAGTTGTGAAAGGATGTGTTCTGAGTGACTGACTGGAAAAGTCACCTCAGTATTTAAAAAAAAAAAAAAAGAAGTCATAGCCAGCTTTCTGGGATATAATGCATGCAAGTGATACAGCCAACTGGAGACCTTCAAAAAAACCTGTCCTAGTATGCAATCAATCAAATATCACCAAGCTAGAGAAGAGCAAAATCAGTTTCCATACTTATTTTGCACTGCTGTTAGTCATTATGGTATATAATAATTGCAGAAAAAGAATTGAAAGCAGGAACACAGATACTTGTACACCAATGTTCCTTGCAGCATTATTCACAATAACCATAAGGTGGAAACAGGCTCAATGCCCACCAACAGATGAATGGATAAACAAAATATCATCCATACAATGGAATACTGCTGGACATAAAGATAAATAAAGCCCTGACACATGCTACAGCATAGATAAACCTTGAAAACCTTATGCCAAGTGAAATGTCAGTTAGAAAAGAATTAATTTTTTATGATACCAATTATATGAAATACCTAGAATAGGCAAGTGTATAGAGACCAAACTCTATTAGTGGTTATCAGGGGTGGTGAGGAGGAAAAAAGAAAGGAAGACTCATTGTGTAGGGGATACTAAGCTAAGAGTGATGCAAAAATTTGAAAATGGGTAGTAATGGCAGTTGAATAACATGAAGAATGTAATTAATGTCACTGAATAGTACATGTAAAAAATATGGACATGATAAATGTTTTTTTTTTTTTCTTTTTTTTTTTTTATCAGTATTTTTTTTTTTTTTATAATAACTTTTATTAAGCTTCAAGTGAACGTTTACAAATCCAATCAGTCTGTCACATATAAGTTTACATACATCTCACTCCCTACTCCCACTTACTCTCCCCGTCTTGAGTCAGCCCTTTCAGTCTCTCCTTTCTTGACAATTTTGCCGGCTTCCCTCTCTCTCTATCCTCCCATCCCCCCTCCAGACAAGAGTTGCCAACACAATCTCAAGTGTACACCTGATATAATTAGCTCACTCTTCATCAGCGTCTCTCTCCCACCCGCTGACCAGTCCCTTTCATGTCTGATGAGTTGTCTTCAGGGATGGTTCCTGTCCTGTGTCAACAGAAGGTCTGGAGAGCATGACCGCCGGGATTCCTCCAGTCTCAGTCAGACCATTAAGTTTGGTCTTCTTATGAGAATTTGGGGTCTGCATCCCACTGCTCTCCTGCTCCCTCAGGGGTCCTCTGCTGAGCTCCCTGTCAGGGCAGTCATCGATTGTGGCCGGGCACCAACTAGTTCTTCTGGTCTCAGGATGATGTAGGTCTCTGGTTCATGTGGCCCTTTCTGTCTCTTGGGCTCTTAGTTGTCATGTGGGCTTGGTGTTCTTCATTTTCCTTTGCTCCAGGTGGGTTGAGACCAATTGCTGCATCTTAGATGGCTGCTTGTTAGCATTTAAGACCCCAGACGCCACATTTCAAAGTGGGATGCAGAATGATTTCATAATAGAATTATTTTGCCAATTGACTTAGAAGTCCCCGCAAACCATGTTCCCCAGACCCCCGCGCTTGCTCCGCTGAGCTTTGAAGCATTCATTTTATCCCGGAAACTTCTTTGCTTTTGGTCCAGTCCAATTGAGCTGACCTTCCATGTATTGAGTGTTGTCTTTCCCTTCACCTAAAGCAGTTCTTATCTACTGATTAATCAATAAAAAAACCCTCTCCCACCCTCCCTCCCTCCCCCCCTCGTAACCACAAAAGTATGTGTTCTTCTCAGGTTTACTATTTCTCAAGATCTTATAATAGTGGTCTTATACAGTATTTGTCCTTTTGCCTCTGACTCATTTCGCTCAGCATAATGCCTTCCAGGTTCCTCCATGTTATGAAATGTTTCAGAGATTCGTCACTGTTCTTTATCGATGCGTAGTATTCCATTGTGTGAATATACCACAATTTATTTACCCATTCATCCGTTGATGGACACCTTGGTTGCTTCCAACTTTTTGCTATTGTAAACAGAGCTGCAATAAACATGGGTGTGCATATATCTGTTTGTATGAAGGCTCTTGTATCTCTAGGGTATATTCCGAGGAGTGGGATTTCTGGGTTGTATGGTAGTTCTATTTCTAACTGTTTAAGATAACGCCAGATAGATTTCCAAAGTGGTTGTACCATTTTACATTCCCACCAGCAGTGTATGAGAGTTCCAATCTCTCCGCAGCCTCTCCAACATTTATTATTTTGTGTTTTTTGGATTAATGC
Source organism: Elephas maximus indicus (assembly GCF_024166365.1). NCBI lineage: Eukaryota > Metazoa > Chordata > Mammalia > Proboscidea > Elephantidae > Elephas > Elephas maximus. The sequence goes on from NC_064821.1 coordinate 17,318,084, forward strand.
CAGCCTTGCTGGTGTGAGATGGAATCTCATCGTAGTTTTAATTTGCATTTCTCTAATGGCTAATGATCGAGAGCATTTTCTCATGTATCTGTTGGCTGCCTGAATATCTTCTTTAGAGAAATGTGTGTTCATATCCTTTGCCCACTTCTTGATTGGGTTGTTTGTCTTTTTGTGGTTGAGTTTTGACAGAATCATGTAGATTTTAGAGATCAGGCGCTGGTCGGAGATGTCATAGCTGAAAATTCTTTCCCAATCTGTAGGTGGTCTTTTTACTCTTTTGGTGAAGTCTTTAGATGAGCATAGGTGTTTGATTTTTAGGAGCTCCCAGTTATCGGGTTTCTCTTCATCATTTTTGGTAATGTTTTGTATTCTGTTTATACCTTGTATTAGGGCTCCTAGGGTTGTCCCAATTTTTTCTTCCATGATCTTTATCGTTTTAGTCTTTATGTTTAGGTCTTTGATCCACTTGGAGTTAGTTTTTGTGCATGGTGTGAGGTATGGGTCCTGTTTCATTTTTTTGCAAATGGATATCCAGTTATGCCAGCACCATTTGTTAAAAAGGCTGTCTTTTCCCCAGTTAATTGACACTGGTCCTTTGTCAAATATCAGCTGCTCATACGTGGATGGATCTATGTCTGGGTTCTCAATTCTGTTCCATTGGTCTATGTGTCTGTTGTTGTACCAATACCAGGCTGTTTTGACTACTGTGGCTGTATAATAGGTTCTGAAGTCAGGTAAGGTGAGGCCTCCCACTTTCTTCTTCTTTTTCAGTAGTGCTTTGCTTATCCGGGGCTTTTTTCCCTTCCATATGAAATTGGTGATTTGTTTCTCTATCCCCTTAAAATATGACATTGGAATTTGGATCGGAAGTGCGTTAAATGTATAGATGGCTTTTGGTAGAATAGACATTTTTACTATGTTAAGTCTTCCTATCCATGAGCAAGGTATGTTTTTCCACTTAAGTATGTCCTTTTGAATTTCTTGTAGTAGAGCTTTGTAGTTTTCTTTGTATAGGTCTTTTACATCCTTGGTAAGATTTATTCCTAAGTATCTTATCTTCTTGGGGGCTACCGTGAATGGTATTGATTTGGTTATTTCCTCTTCGGTGTTCTTTTTGTTGATGTAGAGGAATCCAAGTGATTTTTGTATGTTTATTTTATAACCTGAGACTCTGCCAAACTCTTCTATTAGTTTCAGTAGTTTTCTGGAGGATTCCTTAGGGTTTTCTGTGTATATAATCATGTCATCTGCAAATAGTGATAACTTTACTTCTTCCTTGCCAATCCGGATACCTTTTATTTCTTTGTCTAGCCTGATTGCCCTGGCTAAGACTTCCAACACGATGTTGAATAAGAGCGGTGATAAAGGGCATCCTTGTCTGGTTCCCGTTCTCAAGGGAAATGCTTTCAGGTTCTCTCCATTTAGAGTGATATTGGCTGTTGGCTTTGCATAGATGCCCTTTATTATGTTGAGGAATTTTCCTTCAATTCCTATTTTGGTAAGAGTTTTTAGCATAAATGGGTGTTGGACTTTGTCAAATGCCTTTTCTGCATCAATTGATAAGATCATGTGGTTTTTGTCTTTTGTTTTATTTATGTGATGGATTACATTAATGGTTTTTCTGATATTAAACCAGCCTTGCATACCTGGTATAAATCCCACTTGATCAGGGTGAATTATTTTTTTGATGTGTTGTTGGATTCTATTGGCTAGAATTTTGTTGAGGATTTTTGCATCAATGTTCATGAGGGATATAGGTCTATAATTTTCTTTTTTTGTAATGTCTTTACCTGGTTTTGGTATCAGGGAGATGGTGGCTTCATAGAATGAGTTGGGTAGTATTCCGTCATTTTCTATGCTTTGGAATACCTTTAGTAGTAGTGGTGTTAACTCTTCTCTGAAAATTTGGTAGAACTCTGCAGTGAAGCCGTCCGGGCCAGGACTTTTTTTTGTTGGGAGTTTTTTGATTACCGTTTCAATCTCTTTTTTTGTTATGGGTCTATTTAGTTGTTCTGCTTCTGAATGTGTTAGTTTAGGTAGGTAGTGTTTTTCAAGGAATTCATCCATTTCTTCTAGGTTTTCAAATTTGTTAGAGTACAATTTTTCATAATAATCTGAAATGATTCTTTTAATTTCATTTGGTTCTGTTGTGATGTGGTCCTTCTCATTTCTTATTCGGGTTATTTGTTTCCTTTCCTGTATTTCTTTAGTCAGTCTAGCCAATGGTTTATCAATTTTGTTAATTTTTTCAAAGAACCAGCTTTTGGCTTTGTTAATTCTTTCAATTGTTTTTCTGTTCTCTAATTCATTTAGTTCAGCTCTAATTTTTATTATTTGTTTTCTTCTGGTGCCTGATGGATTCTTTTGTTGCTCACTTTCTATTTGTTCAAGTTGTAGGGACAGTTCTCTGATTTTGGCTCTTTCTTCTTTTTGTATGTGTGCATTTATTGATATAAATTGACCTCTGAGCACTGCTTTTACTGTGTCCCAGAGGTTTTGATAGGAAGTATTTTCATTCTCGTTGCTGTCTATGAATTTCCTTATTCCCTCCTTGATGTCTTCTATAACCCAGTCTTTTTTCAGGAGGGTATTGTTCATTTTCCAAGTATTTGATTTCTTTTCCCTCGTTCTTCTGTTATTGATCTCTAGTTTTATTGCCTTGTGGTCTGAGAAGATGCTTTGTAATATTTCGATGTTTTGGACTCTGCAAAGGTTTGTTTTATGACCTAATATGTGGTCTATTCTAGAGAATGTTCCATGTGCGCTAGAAAAAAAAGTATATTTTGCAGCAGTTGGGTGGAGAGTTCTGTATAAGTCAATGAGGTCAAGTTGGTTGATTGTTGTAATTAGATCTTCCGTGTCTCTGTTGAGCTTCTTACTGGATGTCCTGTCCTTCTCCGAAAGGGGTGTGTTGAAGTCTCCTACTATAATTGTGGAGGTATCTATCTCGCTTTTCAGTTCTGTTAAAATTTGATTTATATATCTTGCAGCCCTGTCATTGGGTGCGTAAATATTTAATATGGTTATGTCTTCCTGATCAATTGTCCCTTTTATCATTATATAGTGTCCTTCTTTATCCTTTGTGGTGGATTTAAGTCTAAAGTCTATTTTGTCAGAAATTAATATTGCTACTCCTCTTCTTTTTTGCTTAGTGTTTGCTTGATATACTTTTTTCCATCCTTTGAGTTTTAGTTTGTTTGTGTCTCTAAGTCTAAGGTGTGTCTCTTGTAGGCAGCATATAGATGGATCGTGTTTCTTTATCCAGTCTGTGACTCTCTGTCTCTTTATTGGTGCATTTAGTCCATTTACATTCAGGGTAATTATAGATAAATAAGTTTTTAGTGCTGTCATTTTGATGCCTTTTTATGTGTGTTGTTGACAATTTCATTTTTCCACATACTTTTTTGTGCTGAGGCGTTTTTCTTAGTAAATTGTGAGATCCTCACTTTCATAGTGTTTGACTTTATGTTAGTTGAGTCGTTACGTTTTTCTTGGTTTTTGTCTTGAGTTATAGAGTTGTTATACCTTTTTGTGGTTACCTCATTATATACCCCTATTTTTCTAAGTAAAAACCTAACTTGTATTGTTCTATATCGCCTTGTATCACTCTCCATATGGCAGTTCAATGCCTCCTGTATTTAGTCCCTCTTTTTGATTATTGTGATCTTTTACCTATTGACTTCCATGATTCCCTGTTATGTGTATTTTTTTTTTAATTAATCTTAATTTGTTTGTTTTTGTGATTTCCCTATTTGAGTTGATATCAGGACGTTCTGTTTTGTGACCTTGTGTTGTGCTGATATCTGATATTATTGGTTCTCTGACCAAACAATATCCTTTAGTATTTCTTGTAGCTTTGGTTTGGTTTTTGCAAATTCTCTAAACTTGTGTTTGTCTGTAAATATCTTAATTTCGCCTTCATATTTCAGAGAGAGTTTTGCTGGATATATGATCCTTGGTTGGCAGTTCTTCTCCTTCAGTGTTCTGTATATGTCGTCCCATTCCCTTCTTGCCTGCATGGTTTCTGCTGAGTAGTCAGAACATATTCTTATTGATTCTCCCTTGAAGGAAACCTTTCTTTTCTCCCTGGCTGCTTTTAAAATTTTCTGTTTATCTTTGGTTTTGGTGAGTTTGATGATAATATGTCTTGGTGTTTTTCTTTTTGGATCAATCTTAAATGGGGTTCGATGAGCATCTTGGATAGATATCCTTTCGTCTTTCATGATGTCAGGGAAGTTTTCTGTCAGAAGTTCTTCAACTATTTTCTCTGTGTTTTCTGTCCCCCCTCCCTGTTCTGGGACTCCAATCACCCGCAGGTTATCCTTCTTGATAGAGTCCCACATAATTCTTAGGGTTTCTTCATTTTTTTTAATTCTTTTATCTGATTTTTTTTCAGCTATGTTGGTGTTGATTCCCTGGTCCTCCAGATGTCCCAGTCTGCATTCTAATTGCTCGAGTCTGCTCCTCTGACTTCCTAGTGTGTTGTCTAATTCTGTTATTTTATTGTTAATCTTTTGGATTTCTACATGTTGTCTCTCTATGGATTCTTGCAACTTATTAATTTTTCCAGTATGTTCTTGAATAATCTTTTTGAGTTCTTCAACAGTTTTATCAGTGTGTTCCTTGGCTTTTTCTGCAGATATCCTAATTTCATTTGTGATATCATTAAGCATTCTGTAAATTAGTTTTTTATATTCTGTATCTGATAATTCCAAAATTGTATCTTCATTTGGGAAAGATTTTGATTCTTTTGTTTGGGGAGTTGGAGAAGCTGTCACGGTCTGCTTCTTTAAGTGGTTTGATATGGATTGTTGTCTCCGAGCCATCACTGGGAAACTAGTTTTTCCAGAAAATCCGCTAAAAAAAAACTGCAGTCAGATCCCTATCAGAGTTCTCCCTCTGGCTCAGGCTATTCAGATGTTAATGAAGCCGCCTGGGGAGGGTGGGGGAGGGAACAGATAGATAGGAGAGTAGCACCTCAGAATATAGCCAGAGTTGCTTGTCTTGCTTGGAAAGACTATTATATCTGAGATTCCCGCGGGCGCGTCGCCTATGTGTGCTGTCTGTGTGGAGATTGCCCCCGGGGGGTCTGGCCCGCTGGAGTCACGGTCAGATCCTCCGCTTCCAGCCCCACGCCCAGCGTCAAGGCTCCCCTACTGGGACGGTGCACTCTCGACTCCAAAATCAGTCGCTGCCTCCCGGGGACTTCTCGTCCCTCCAGCCGCGTGGCCGTGCCGCCCCCGTGAACCAGGTGGGCCCCCTCCCGGGGTTAGTTCAGATGGGTGGAGTAGCTCCCCGTGCTTGTGCCGCGACCGAGTGTCCCGGCTGGAACGCTGTTCTCCCCGCTCCAATACCAGTCGCTGCCTCCCGGGGACTTCTCCTACCGGCTGCGTCCCACGCCGCCCGCGCGACCCGGATGGTCACCTTCCCGGGGTTAGTTCAGGGGGTGGAGCAACTCTCCGTGTTTATGGCGTACCTGCGTGCAGTCCATATCCCTGTGGGACGGTTCCCCGGCTCGGGTGCTGCTCTTTCTGCTCCAAGATCAGTCACTGCCTCCCGGGGACTTCTCCTAACGGCTGCGTCCCACGCCGCCCGTGGAACCGGCTAGTCCCCCTCCCGGGGTTAGTTCAGGGGGGTGGAGCAGGTCTCTGTGCTTGTGCCGTACCTGACTGGTATGCTGGCTCCAGGCTCTGGAAACAATCGCTGCTTCCCCGTATTAGTTCGTTCTCCGTCTCTAAATCTGTGTTTGTTGTTCAGGGTTCGTAGATTGTTATGTATGTGATCGATTCACTTGTTTTTCCGTGTCTTTGTTGTAAGAGGGATCCGAGGTAGCGTCTGCCTAGTCCGCCATCTTATGATAAATGTTTTGTTACATACATATTGACCAAATTAGAAATAAAAAAAATAAATGCTTTAACATGTCTTGCTAACAAGGTAAAAATTGTCACAAGACAGAAGCGTGTGTAAGTAAATATACACATAGGTAAAAATGCATATGAATTAATATAAAGGTAAAATGATTTTTATTATCAAAATGTAAAAAAAAAAAAACTTGTTACTAGAAGGGTCTAACATTCTGATTCACCCAGTATTTTTTCACTATGACTCATTCTAGAAGCCCAAGCCTAAAGCAGATAACACAATCATGAAAAACAAAATGTTTTCCATAGGAGTTTCTTCAAGGCTCCCTTCATGTCTCTGTTCCTCAGGCTGTAGATAAATGGGTTCATCATTGGAGGGACAACAGTGTACATCACTGACGCTACTACTATCTTCTTGGAAGAATGAATAACTGCAGAACTAATGAACACCCCAAAAGCAGTCCCATAGAATAAGAAAACCACTGACAGGTAAGACCCACAGGTGGAGAAGGCTTTATACATTCCACCAGCTGATGGTATTCTCAGAATGGAAGAAATAATTTTAATGTAAGAGAAAATAATCCCAAGGAGTGGAACACCACCCAGTATACTAGTTAGTAAATATACCAGGATGTTATTGACGAGAGTATTGGAGCAGGCAAGTTTGATGACCTGAGCAAGATCACAGGAGAAGTGAGGGATCTCCCTCTCTGTGCAGAAGGATAGCCTTAGTATCATCAGACTGTGGAGCAGGGCATCCACCAAACTAATGAACAAGGAGAGGAGAATCAGCAGGCCACAGAGGTGAGAGTTCATGATGACTGTGTACCTCAGTGGTTGGCAGATGGCCACATAGCGGTCATAGGCCATTGCTGCAAGGAGAAAATTTTCCATGCCTGCAAATATCATGACAAAGCAAACCTGGGTGAGGCAGCCTGTGTAACTGACGGATTTGTTCTGTGTCTGGATGTTCATCAGCATCTTGGGGACCGTGGTGGTGCTGAAACAGATGTCAGTGAAGGACAAGTTGGAGAGGAAAAAGTACATGGGGGTGTGGAGGTGGGAGTCTGAGCTGATGGCCAGGATAATGAGTAGGTTCCCCAACACAGTGACGAGGTACATGGTCAGGAATAGTCCGAAGAGGAAGGGCTGCAGTTCTGAATCCTCTGAGAGCCCCAGGAGGAAGAATGCTGCTACACCAGTTTGGTTTTCTGATGTCATGTTGTTGATGAGTCTGATGATGGACGTGATAGGAAAGAGATCTAAAAGCGTTGCTTATTTCAGAGAAACTCTCGCATCTGTATTGTGAAACGAAGTGAATACTACAAATCTTTCTACTCTCTGTCTCCTTCTCCCTCCCCCTCTTTCTATTCCTTCATCTGTCTTTGTCCCATCCTCCCTTCCTCCCTCCTGTTTCCTCTCTTATCCATTACCATATCTCCCCCCAAATTTCCACCTGAATAAAGACCCAAATGGCCTCCTTGATTTTTTTTTCTTGTTCTTGTTCTGTGCCTTGAGTCAAATCAGACTCATAGCAACCCTGTAAGACAAAGTAGAACTGCCCCCTAGGGTTTCCAATGAGCAGCTGGTAGATTTGAACTGCTGGTCTTTTGTTAAGCAGCCAAACTCTTAGACACTATGACACTAGTGCTCCTTGCTCTAAAAGTCTTCAACTCTCTGACCACATAAATTAGTATTTATATGTTTATTGAATATCTATTCTTTATCCACATTGTGCCAAGTAATAGGAATAAAAGAGAAAAAATACATGGCTTTTTCCTTGGGAATTTTCCCAAGCCTTCGAACTAGCAGAAAAACAAACTCTACATCCATGTTTTAGAACAATGGTTCTCAAACTGCTTTTTGTCAGAATCAGTTGAAGGACTTGTTGAACCCCCACGCTCAGACTATTGGCTTCAGAATTTGGGGTCTAAGGCTCTAAAATTGTTCTTTCTAACAAATTTTCAAATGCTATTGCTGATGGCCTGGGACTATACTTTGAGATCCACTCTTCTAGAAAATCAACCATTGTGGTTCATGTACAATCAACTCATCTGCAGGGAGGAAAAGATGTGGTGCACTTCATGAGGAGATGGGGACCTGGCTCACCAGGCTCTGCAGAGGGACTTGGGGAGGAGTTCAAGCCCTCGACTCAATCAAGCTTCTTCATTTTCATTTTTCCCTCAAAATTTGTCCTTTCAATTTTCTATTTCCATTGGAATGTCCCATCATTTAGGTTCTTATTCCTTGTTATAATTGTTCTAATTAATAGTTGTATTATCAGAATTGATAATAATAAATGTTAAAGTTGTCAAAAACTGCTGCCATTACCACTACTAACACTTACTGAGCTCTGGCTATTCCAAGCCATTTTTAGGATTTGCTACAGATTCCATCACTTGCCTCTTGAAAAGTTCCAACTGAATTAAAACCCAGTTGCTTTCCATGGTATTCAAAGTCACCTAAACTTTGACCACGCAGGTAGTGACAGCATCAAAACAAGACCCACAGTCAGGACCTGAGGTCAAGATAGAGTGTGCTACGTTAAATTTCATGCTATTATACGATTATGGCAATGAGACTCTTCTCTTCCAATTATTTGAAGATGGAAACATTATTCCCATAAATAATATATACCCATTGCCATCTAGGTGATTCCAACTCATAGCATCCCTATAGAACAGAGTTACAGTGCTGTATAGAGTTTCCAAGGTTGAAATCTTTGCGAAAACAGACTGCCACATCATTCCCCCTTGGAGAAGCTGGTGGGTTGGACAGCCAACCTTTCATTTAGCAACAGAGCTCTTAATCACTGCGCCACCAGGGCAACAAGCTGATATGTAGCACATCCTTTTTTTCCCAAAACAGAAGAATGGGAGGAAAGAGGAAATGCATGAGTCTTCAAAAACTGGAAAATAAAAAAAGCAACAATTTGTTACTGTGTCCTAAGCAGAATCCTGGCATCTTTGCTTTTTACACTTTAAAGAGGTTTTTGGCAGCAGATTTGCCCAATGCAATGTCACCATATTTCCTGACTGTTGCTTCCACGGGCACTGATTGTGGATACGAGTAAAATGAAATCCCTGATAACTTCAACATTTTCTCCATTCATCATGATGCTTATTGGTCCAGTTGTGAGGATTTTTGTCTTCTCTCTGTTGAGGTCTAAGGCATACTGAAGGCTGTAGTCTTTGATCTCCATCTGTCAGTGCTTCAAGTCCCCTTCACTTCCAGCAAGCAAGGGTGTGTCATCTGCATATTGCAGTTTGTTGATGAGTCTTCCTCCAATCCTGATGCCCCATTCTTCTTCATAAAGTTCTGCTTGTGAGATTATTTCCTCAGAATACAGATTGAATTAGCATGGTGAAAAGATAAAACCCTGATGCACACCTTTCTTGATTTTAAACCATGCTGTATCTCCTTGTTCTGTTTGTACAACTGCCTCTCAGTCTATGTACAAGTTCTGCATGAGCACCCTTAAGTGTGCTGGAATTCCCATTTTTCACAATGTTATCTGTAATTTGTTATGATCCACACAACTGAATGTCTTTGCATAGTAAATAAAACACAGGTAAACATCTTTCTGGTATTTTCTGCTTTTAGCCAGTATCTATCTGACATCAGCAATGCTGCACCTCATTTCAAATCCTCTCCTTTGTTTCACATCCTCTTCTGAATCCTGTTTCAATTTCTGACAGTTCCCTATTGATGAACATGCTACAACCGTTTTTTAATTATCTTCAGCAGAATTTTACTTGTGATATTAGTGAAATTTTTCAATAATTTCTGTATTCCATTGAATCACCTCTCTTTGCAAAGGGCATGAATATGGGTCTATTCCAGTCAGTTGTCCAGGAATTTGTCTTCCAAATTTCTTGGCATAGACAAGCAACCACTTTCAGCATTAAATTTGTTATTTGAAACATCTCAATTGGTATTCTATCAATTTCCAGAGACTTGTTTTTATCTATGACTTCAGTGCAGCCTGGACTTCTTCCTTCAATACAACTGGTTCTTCATCATCTGCTACCTCCTGAAATGGTTGAACATTGATCAATGTTTTTTGGTGTTGTGACTCTGTATTCCTTCCATCTTCTTTTGAGACTTCCTGTGTTGTTCAATATTTTGCCCGTAGAATTCTTCTGAATTGGAACTTTATGTCTGAATTCTTTCCTCAGTTCTTGCAGCCTGAAAAATGCCAAGCATGTTCTTCCACTTTGGTTTTATATTTCCAGGTCTTTGCACATTTCATTATAATACTTTAATTTGTCTTCTTCAGCTGACCTTTGAAATCTTCCATTCAGCTCTTTTACTTCAACTTTTCTCCCATTTGCTTTAGCTACTGAAGTTCAAGAGCAAGATTCAGAGTCTTTTCTTCATCCGTTTTGGTCTTTTCTTTATTTCCTGTCTTTTTAATGACCTTTTTCTTTCTTAATATATGATGTCCTTCATGTCATCCACAACTCATCTGGTCTTCAGTCACTGGTGTTTAAAGTCTTAGAAATCAAAGATGTCACTTTGAGGACAAAGATGTACCTGGTTCAGTCCATGGTATTTTCTATCGTCTCATATCCATGGGAAAGATGGACAATGAATAAGGAAGACTGAAGAAGAATCGATGCATTTGAATTACTTTGTTGGCAAAGAATATTTACAATACCATGGACTTCCAGAAGAATGAACAAATATGTCTTGGAGTGAATACAGCTAGAATTGTCCTTAGAAGTGAGGTAGGTGAAAATTTGTCTCACTTACATTGAACATGTTATCTCCAATCCCTGGAGAAGAACATGATGCTTGGTAATGTAGAGGGTCAGCAAAAACAGGGAAGAACCTCAACCAGATGGGTTGACACAGCAGCTGAAACAATGGGCTCAAGCATAACGAGGATCATGGGGATGGCGCAGTGACTTGTTCTGTTGCACATAGGGTCACTAGGAGTCAGAACTGACTTGTCAGCACTGAACAACAACAAGCAGAGTCAAAAATAAGAAAGACACACTCTACCAACACAAACATCTAGGCTGCTTGCCAGAGGATCCCAATGGTAGTAGAAAAAGAAGAAAGATTGTCAAGATGGCCTTAAAGGAGAAAAAAGACACTGAGCAAAGCATAACTGGACACATCAAATATTTATGTAATTGTAGGACTTAAAAAATTCAATCAATACAAGTTGCTTAGCAAGGAGCCTGACATCTGGTCAGTGTGCAGTACTATTTAAGACTATAGTGATAACTGAATAAGATAATGGAACTTATTTTTAGAAATTCCTTACCTTCCCAAATGCAACAGTGTACGAAATATACACATACACACTCTTTTCTGTTTGACTGCCACTCACATGTAAATCAATGGAAAAAGAAACCATAGAATTTCAAATTTCAAATGGAATAGAATTCATAATTAATCCCTATTAATAGAGTATTACTTTTGGATTTATTTTTTCATTCCTTTCCTCTTTCCAGATAGCCCATTGAATCTGTTCCTCCCTTCCTCTTTCCCTTTTTATGACAGGGTATTCAAATAACCCCTTCCTGTTCAGTAGCTTCATCCATTCTCTCTTCTTTTTATGTTTTGACTCATAGTCTACAATGTATAATTAGAATATGTTAGAAAAAGTAATATGAAAATCAATTGTGATACTTTGAATCTTCTGTCCTTCTGTTTCTGGCTAGGCCGCATCAAAGATGGGTCAGGAAGCATGGGCGCTGGGTCTTCTGGGAATCCTGAGGTTGTGTACCAAGGTCAACTCCAGGACACTTCCATTTTTCCAATATTAAGATGAGACCCCTGAGAATATCTCGATCTCTAAAACAGGTAACAGTTGATCGACTACATCCTTGGTACATTTCCCCTTTATTCTTATAAACCAATGCTGTAGAAAAAGTCTGTGAAAGTGTCTATTTCAGAGGTGAACAACTCATTAGGATCCTTATATTTTTTAGCTTAATGGCACAAGGCAAACAAACTCTGCTCCCCCAACACGAACATCCAGGCTGCTTGAAAAGAGGTTCTGGCCGTAAGCATGAAGTTCCGACAACAAGCAACCTTAATAACCAAAAACCACCAAACCCAGCACCGTCAAGTCAATTCAGACTCATAGTGACCCTATGGGACAGAGTAGAACTGCCCCATAGTTTCCAAGAAGCTCCTGGGGGATTCAAACTGTCGACCCTTTGGTTAGCAGCCATAGCACTTAACCACTACGCCACCAGGGTTTCCAGCAACCTTAATAGCATCAATCAGTTGCTTTAACATTTGATCACAGATGCACCCAACTTTAATCCAGTCTGTAGACCTTGCTTTATCAACAAAGATATTTTTAGAACTCCTTGAGAATCTTCCATCACCTCATTGTATGATAGGAACCATCATAAAACCTTATTACAATTTTGCAAGGATGAAAAATGAATAGGCAAAACCATCAAGCATGGTGTTCAACATATGACATCATCTCAATATTTCCTGTTGTGATTTGTTCTGCATGGGCATAACCTGATGGTTTATTATAAAATAGAGCTGAGTAATTGTTGCACAAAAATCAGGGAAGAGTAGAGAGAGAAAGGACATACCTAGCAAGATAATTACAAATTTTACAGAGGAAAAGATACGCTAAAAGTCCTCTGGGACTCTTCCTCATGTAAAAAAGCAAAGGGAAGAAAGAACCCAATGAATATGAATGATATCAATGTTGATCTCTAATGACATGTTGTAAAACATATAGCAATTAAATTGAATAAATTAGATCTGGGTGTTATCAACACAAATAACAAAAACTCAAAAGAAAAAAGTACCTTGTCTAAAATGACATCTATAGTAAGGGAAAATTTAAATAATACTTAAAATAACATAGATATAAATTTACATTTTTTATCACAAAACATTTCAAGCATACTAAGAAGTATGGAGAAAAATAATAAAATCCTGGTTTTTCACCACTCTACACCATCAAATTAAAATCAATGTCACTGAACAATTTGTATAGAAATTATTGAATGGAAACCTAACCTGCTGTGTAAATATTCATCAAAAATACAATATTATCTAAAAAATATGTTGCCATGTTTCCATTGAGTACTTTTTAAAAGAAAATAATGCATACTTATTTGAAATCCTCCTTTATTTTTCACATTCTCAACATTTTTCCCTCCTCCAGGGGAACAACACAGAACTTATATGCATTAGTCCCCTGTGTTTTCAATACAGCACTGGGTTTTTTTATTATGATGCTATCCATAAACAATGTTTTTGTTTTGCTTTAATACATTTATATACTGTAATTACTCCTTAAAAATAATACATTTACTAATTTATCAGTCTTGGTATACTTTGTTTTGATTCATTAACTCTAGCTACCTTAAGATATTCCACTGGTTGATTACATCACAATTTATGCTTTCTCCAGCTGATGGGCATTTTTACTGGGGTATACACACACACACACACACGCAATTTAAACTGCACTGGAGACCAACCAAATTCAAGCCTGTGGTTGCCTCTTAGAAAGTGAAGAAGGGAAATGGAGGGGACTATAAAGAGTATGTCTTCTTTATGTGCACTATTTTGTTACTTAACAAAAAAAAAAATGGCAAAATGTCAACATTCATTAATTCTGGAAGCATTGGTACATAGGTGTTTATCCTATTACTCTGTGCTGTATTTTCTTTAAAATATTTAATAGAACACTGGTACACTTGGGATGTAGCTTGTGGAGTCAACCTGGTTCTCCAACTCCACTCTGAGTCCTCAGAGCCCAGTAATGGAGCCAAGGCCAAAGATCTCCCCTACAAAAGGGTGTCAAGACTCAAGTACTGAAAGATAAGGAGAAGCTGACCACACGTCCAAGCCCCCTGCAAAGAAATAAAAGAAAATTTTAAAGAATTCTAAAACATTCATAAAAATTGAGTAAGGACAGGTTTCTTTTGAGGTTGGAAAAAAATTCATGGAGCTTGAGGGTCAGAGTAGGTGATTAGCAGAATGAAACCTACTCAAGTATTACTGCAAATGTACAAGGAAATATATCAATAAGGTGATGAACAATAGGCAGGGACCTCACGTATGATTCCACTCTGCTCTTCTTCTACCAGTACACAACTCACTGCTGCCCCAAATACGCTGATAGACAAAGACCTCTCCCTATTTTCAAAGGATAAACTAGGTGTCAAATTACCTTGGTGCCAGCACTAAGGAATGACATTCAGTTCTCCCAGGAAGTTGAAGGATAAAAATGGAAGCTCTGTATTGATGGAGCACAGAAGAGAGGGGATGGACCAGGAAGCCTCCTGTGGAAAGTGACGGTCCCTGGGACAAGGCTCAGATGTGCTACCTACTGACCTGGTCAGGGTTGTTGAGTGGGTGGCAACAGGCAGACTATTTATAGTCTCTGCAACCTTAGAGCGTTCAATATCCAAAGCTCCTTATTAGTCAAATTCTTTTGCAAATCCTTATGGAGTAAGTATCAGAGAAGGAAGAGCTTCACTTTGGCTGACTCCCTCATTCTGAGAGGCCAGGAATATGCACTGGTATGCATTACTTCCTCTTTTCTCTATCTCCTTCTGCTCACATCCATTTCAAGTACCTTACACACATGGACACACCTACCTTCTGTAATTGACTCTAGTCTTCTTTCATTAGGTATGTTGAAAAGAACTGCAGTCCTAACAACATCAGGAAGAATGATACCACATGCAGGCTCAAAAGTACAGTGCATTTATATGGGTGTATGAATTCCCAATACAAATACAAGTGATAATATGGTGAATGTATCCTGAAAAATGCACACTAACGACTATTTCTATACATTGCTCCTTAGAGGCTTATCAGGTTTGTACATATTATATTTAGCCCTTTCTAATACATTCTCTGTAATCAATATGGACTGAGCATGTAACAGATATTTTACACGCTTTTTAAAATTTTTCTACCAAATTTTCTCAATTTCGAATTAGTAGGTTCAATATACATTTGTTTTCCACTATAGTTTGAGATCATGGCTCTTTGTTACCAACATTGTTGAAGTAGATTACAAAGAATCAAATAATCAGTCTACCTCTCATGTAATGTACCTTGGTGGTTATAACTGACTGTTGCTTGGGGTATGTTCCTTAAGACAGCAAACTTATTTTTAGGTGAGAGACATGCTATAATAATAAAGACCTGTGATCCTGATGCAGGAATAGATACAACAGACCACTTGATCTGAAAACAGAGCCCCTCAAAAATATCAACATGAATGGACAGTGTATTTTCTTTTTAATTTTTATCATGCTTTAAGTGAAAGTTTACAAATCAAGTCAGTCTCTGATACAAAAATTTATATACACCTCGCTATATACTGGTAGTTGCTCTCCCCCTAATGAAACAGCATACTACTCCCCTCCACTCTCTATTTTCGTGTCCACTTGGCTACCTTCTGACCCCTCTGCTCTCTCTTCTCCCCTCTGGACAAGAGCTGCCCACATAGTTTCATGTGTCTACTTGACCCAAGAAGCTCACTCCTCACCACTATCATTTCCTATCCCATAATCTAGTACAATCCCTGTCTGAAGAGTTGGCTTTGGGAATGGTTCCTATCTTGGGCCAAGAGAAGGTCTGGGGACCATGACCTCAAGGGTCCTTCTAGGTTCAGTCATATCATTAAGTCCGGTCTTTTTATGAGAATTTGAGGTCACATCCCACTGCTTTCCTGCTACCTCAGGGTTTTTTTGTTGTGTTCCCTGTAAGGGCAGTCATCAGTAGCAGCCGGGCAAGATCTAGTTCTTCTCGTCTCAGGCTGATGCAGCCTCTGGTTTATGTGGCCCTTTCTGTCTTTTGGGCTAGTAATTACCTTGTATCTTTGGTGTTCTTCATTCTCCTTTGGTCCAGGTGGGTTATGATCAATTGATGCATCTTGGATGGCTGCTTGCAAGCATTTAAGACC
Source organism: Elephas maximus indicus (assembly GCF_024166365.1). NCBI lineage: Eukaryota > Metazoa > Chordata > Mammalia > Proboscidea > Elephantidae > Elephas > Elephas maximus. Next base: position 17,333,864 of record NC_064821.1, read on the forward strand.
CCAGATGCCACTCTCCAAAGTGGGATGCAGAATGTTTTCTTAATAGATTTTATTATGCCAATTGACTTAGATGTCCCCTGAAACCATGGTCCCCAAACCCCCACCCCTGATACACTGGAATTTGAAGAGTTCGGTTTATTGAGGAAAGTTCTTTTCTTTTGGTTTAGTCCAGTTGTGCTGACCTCGCCTGCATTATGTGTTACCATTCCCTTCACCTAAAATAGTAAAATAGTTCTTATCTACTATATAATTTTTTTTTTTAGTATATAATTAGTGAAAACTCCTCTCCCTCCCTCCTTCCCCTTTCTCATAACCATCAAAGAATATTTTCTTCTCTATTTAAACTGTTTTTTCAGTTCTTATAATAGTGGTCTCTTACAATATTTGTCCTTTTGCAACTGGCTAATTTCACTCAGCATAATGCCATCCAGATTCCTCCATGTTATGAAAGGTTTCACAGATTCCTCATTTTTCTTTATTGATGCATAGTATTCCATTGTGCAAATATACCATAATTTATTTATCCATTCGTCTGCTGATGGGCACCTTGATTGCTTCCCATCTTTTTCCTATCGTAAACAGTACTGCAATGAACATGGGTGTGCATATATCTGTTCGTGTAAAGGCTCTTTTTTTCTCTAGGATATATTCCAAGGAGTGGGATTGCTGGATCATATGGTAGTTCTATTTCTAGCTATTAAAGGAAGTGCCAAATCAATTTCCAAAGTGGTTGTACCATTTTACATTCCCACTAGCAGTGTAGAAGTGTTTCCAACTCTCCACAACCTCTCCAACATTTATTATTTTGTGTTTTTTGGATTAATGCCAGCCTTGTTGGAGTGAGATGGAATCTCATTGTAATTTTGATTGGCATTTCTGTAATGGCTAATGAAGAAGACCATTTCCTTATGTATCTGTTAGCTACCTGAATGTCTTCTTTAGTGAAGTGTCTGTTCATATCTTTTGTGCATCTTTTAATTGGGTTGTCTTTTTGTAGTTGAGTTTTTGCAGTATCCTGTAGATTTTAGGCATAAGACACTGATGAGAAATGTTTATAGCTAAAAACTTTTTCCCAGTCTGTAGATAATCTTTTTACTCTTTTGGTGAAGTCTTTCGATGACCATGTTGTTGCTGTTAGGTACTGTCGATTTGGTTCCAACTCATAGCGGCCCTATGCAAAACAGAACGAAACACTCCCCAGTCCAGAGCCATCCTTACAATCCTCGTTATGCTTAAACTCATTGTTGCAGCCACTGTGTCAATCCACCTCCAAAGTATGTAAGATGCAGTCTCACCATCCTTGCTTCTAAGGAGCATTCTGGCTGTACTTCTAAGACAGATTTGTTCATTCTTTTGGGAGTCCATGGTATATTCAATATTCTTCCCCAACACCACGATTCAAAGGCATCAATTCTTCTTCGGTCTTCCTTACTCATTGTCCAGCTTTCACATGCATATAATGTGATTGAAAATAACATGGTTTGGGTTAGGCACACCTTGGTCTTCAAGGTGACATCTTTACTCTTCAACACTTTAAAGAGGTCGTTTGCAGCAGATTTACCCAATGCAGTGCGTCTTTTGATTTCTTGACTGCTGCTTGAATGGCTGTTAATTGTGGATCCAAGTAAAATGAAATCCTTGACAACTTCAATCTTTTCTGTTTTTCATGATGTTGCTCGTTGGTCCAGTTGTGAGGATTTTTGTTTTCTTTATGTTGAGGTGAGTAAAGAATGAGCATAGATGTTTGATTTTTAGGAGCTCCCTGTTATCTAGTTTTTCTTCTCCATTTTTAATAATGTTTTGTATACAGTTTAGGCCATGTATTAGGGCTCCTAGCATTGTTACTATTTTTTCTTCCATGATCTCTATTGTTTTAGATTTTATATTTAGGTCTTTGATCCATTTTGAGTTAGTTTTTTCAATGGTGTAAGGTATGTATCTTGTTTCTTTTCTTTTTACAGATTTATACCCAGTTATGCCAGCAGCATTTGTTAAAAACACTGTCTTTTCTGCATTTAACTGACTTTGGGCCTTTGTCAAATACCAGCTGCACATATGTGGTTGGATTTATGTCTGGATTCTCAATTCTGTTCCATTGGTTTATGTATCTGTTGTACCAATACCAGGCTGTTTTTACTACTGTGATGGTATAATATGTTCTAAAATCAGGTAGAGTGAGGCCTCCCACCTTGTCCTTTTTCAGTAATGCTTTACTTATCCAGGGCCTTTTCCCCTTCCATATGGTGATTTGTTTCTCCATCTCATCAAAAAATTGTCATTGGTATTTGGATCAGAATTGCATTGTATCTATAGAAAGGTTTTGGTAGAATAGACAGTTTTACAATGTTATGTCTTCCTATCCATGAGCAAGCTATGTTTCTCCACTTACATAGTTCTCTTTTGGTTTCTTGCAGTAGTGTCTTGTAGTTTTCTATGTATAGGTCATTTACCTCTCTGGTAAGATTTATTCCTAAGTATTTTATCTTCTTGGGGGCTACTGTAAATAGTATTGATTTGGTGATTTCCTCTTCAATGTTCTTTTTGCTGGTGTAGAGGAATCCATCTGATTTTTGTATATTTATCTTGTATCCTGATCCTCTGCTGAACTCTTCTATTAGTTTCAGTAGTGTTCTTGAGGATTCTTTAGGGTTTTCTGTGTATAAGATCATGTCATCTGCAAATAGAGATACTTTTATTTCTTCTTACCAATCTGGATGCACTTTATTTCTTTATTGAGACTCGGGCTAGGAACTCCAGCACGATGTTGAATAGAGTGGTAATAAAGGGCATCCTTGTCTGGTTCCTGATCTCAAGGGGAATGCTTTCAGACTCTCTCCATTTAGGATGATGTCAGCTGTTGCCTGTTGGCTTTGTATAAATTCTCTCTATTCTGTTGAGGAATTCTCCTTCTGTTCCTATTTTGCTGAGAGTTCTTATCATGAATGGGTGTTGAACTTTGTCAAATGCCTTTTCTGTATCAGTTGATAAGATCATGCGGTTCTTGTCTTTTTTTTATTTATATGATGGATTACATTAATTGTTTTTCTAATGTTGAACCATTCCTGCATACTTGGTATGAATCCCACTTGGTCATGGTGAGTTATTATTATTATTTTTGATGTATTAAATTCTATTGACTAGAAGTTTTTTGAGGATTTTTGCATCTAAGTTCATGAGGGATATATTTTTGTAATTTTCTTTTTTTGTGGTGTCTTCACCTGGTTTTGGTATCAGGGATATGCTGACTGCATAGAATAAGTTTGGGAGTATTCCATCCTTTTCTATGCTCTGAAATACCTTTAGCAGAAGTGGCGTGAACTCTTCTCTGAAAGTTTGGTAGAACCCTGCAGTGAAGCTGTCCAGCCTAGGGCTTTTTGTCGTTGTTGTTGGGAGTTTTTTGATTACCTTTTCAATCTCTTCTTTTCTTATGGGTTTATTTAGTTGTTCTACCTCTGTTTGTGTCAGGTTAGGTGGGTAGTGTGTTTCTAGAAATTCATTCATTTCTTCTAGGTTTTCAAATTTGTTAGAGTACAATTTTTTTCTAGTAATCCAATATGATTCTTTTAATTTCAGTTGCATCTGTTGTAATATCGCCATCTCATTTCTTATTTGGGTTATTTGCTTCCTCTCCTGTTTTTCTTTTGTCAGTTTGGCCAATGGTTTATCAATTTTGTTGGCTTTTTCACAAAAACAGCTTTGGTCTTCTTAACTCTTTTGATTGTTTTTCTGTTTTCTATTTCATTTAATTCTGCTCTAATTTTTATTATTTCCTTTCTTCTAGTGCCTGAGGGTTTCTTTTTTTGTTCTTGTTCAAGTTGTAGGGATTCTTCTTTGATTTTGACCCTCTCTTCTTTTTGTATATGTGCATTTGTTGACATAAAGTGACCTCTGGTCACTGCTTTCACTGTGTCCCAAAGGATATCATAGGAAGTGTTTTCATTCTCATTGGATTCTATGAATTTCTTTATTCCATCCTTCATGTCTTCTATGACCCAGCCATTTTTGAGCAGGATATTATTCAGTTTCCAAGTATTTGATTTCTTTTTCCTGCTTTTTCTGTTACTGATTTCTACTTCTATGACCCTATGGTCAGAGAAGGATATTTTGTAATATTTCAATGTTTTGGATTCTGCTAAGGCTTGCTTTATGACTTAATAAGTGGTCTATTCTAGAGAATGTTCTGTGTGCACTAGAAAAGAAAGTATACTTGGCTGCTGTTGGGTGGAGTGTTCTGTATATGTCTATGAAGTCAAGTTTTTTGTTGTGGCATTTAGATCTTCCATGTCTCTAGTGAGCTTCTTTCTGGATGTCCTGTTCTTCACCAAAAGTGGTGTTTTGAAGTCTCCTTCTATAATTGTGGAGCTGCCTATCTCACTTTCCAATTCTGTTAGAGTCTGTTTTATGTATCTTGCAGTCCTGTCATTGGATGCATAAATATTTAATATGGTTATATCCTCCTGGCATATTGTCCCTTTAATCATTATTTAGTGTCCTTCCTTATCCTTTGTTGTGGATTTAACTTTGAATTCTATTTTGTCAGAAATTAATATTGCCACCCCTGCTCTTTTTTGATTGTTGTTTGCTTGATACACTGATATATTCTTTTCCATCCTTTGAACTTTAGTTTGTTTGTGTCACTAAGTCTAAGGTGTGTCTCTTGTACTCAGCATACGGACAGATTTTTTTTAATTCAGTCTGCCACTCTCTGTCTCTTTATTGGTGCATTTAGTCCATTTACATTCAGTGTAATTATGGATAGGTATGAGTTTTGTGCTGTCATTTTGATGTCTTTTTTTATGTGTTGTTGACGGTTTCTATTTTCCACTTATTTTCTTGTGCTGGCTGAGTAGTTTATCTTTACGTATTGTCTTTTCCTCTTATTTGTTGTTGATTTTGTTTCTGCTTAGTCTCTATTTCTTTCTTGCATTTTATTTTGATGAATAGGATAGTTAGTCACCTTTGTGATTACCTTAATATTTACCCCTACTTTTTAAAGTTTAAACCTGACTTTTCTTTCCTTATATCGCCATGTCTTCCTCTCCATGTGAAAGATCTATGAGTGTATTTCTTAGTCCCTCTTTATTGTTGTGTTGTTGGCTCCTTTTACACAATGACATCGCTGTGTCCTTGTTTTGAACATTGTCTTTAATCCTGATTTACTTCTGTCCTTTCCCTGTCGGGATGGACATCTGATTGCTCCGTCCAGTTTCCTAGTCTTGGGTTGAGATCTGATATTATTTTCCAACCAAAGAAGTCCCTTTAGTATTTCTTGTAGTTTCGGTTTGGCTTTTACAAATTCCCTAAACTTCTGTTTATCTGGAAATGTCTTAATTTCACCTTCATATCTGAGAGACAGTTCTGCTGGGTATATGATTTTTGGCTGGCAGTTGTAAGTCATCCCATTGCTTTTCCTGCGTGGTTTCTGCCGAGGAGTCCGATTTTATTCTTACGGACTCTCCTTTGTAGGTGACTGTTTGTTTATCTCCAGCTGCCCTTAAAGTTCTCTCTTTATCTTTGGTTTTGGCAGGATTGGTTATAGTATGCCTTGGTGACCTTCTTTTGAGATCTCCCTTATGTGGTGTTCAGTGAGCATCTTGGACAGAAATCTTTCATGATATTGGGGAAGCTTTCTGCCAAAAAATCTTCAACAATTATCTGTTTTTTCTATTATCCCTTCGTGTTCTGGTACTGCAGTCACTCATAGGTTATGTCTCCTGATAGAGTCCCACATGATTCTCAGGGTTTCTTCATTTGTTAAAAATTCTTTTCTCTGATTTTCCTCCAAATATATTGGTGCCAAGTGCTTTATCTTCAATCTCACCAATTCTGCCTTCCAGTTGCTCAGTTCTGCTCCTCTGACTTTCCACTGAGTTGTCTCATTCTGTAATTTTATTGTTAACCTTCTGAACTTCTGATTGCTGTCTCTCTATGGAGTCTTGCAGCTTATTAAATTTTTCATTATTTTCTTGAATAACCTTTTTAATTTCTTCAAGTGCTTTACCTGTGTATTCCTTGGTTTGTTCTGCATATTGCCTGATCTCCTTCCTGATCTCGTTCCTGATATCTTGAAGAGTTCTGTAGATTAATCTTTTGTATTCTGCATCTTGTAATTCCAGGAAGGCACCCTTCATCCACAAAATCCCTTGATTTTTTGTTTTGAGAGCTTGTTGAAGCAATCACGGTCTGCCTCTTTATGTGATTTGGTATTGACTGTTGTCTCTGAGCCATCTATAAGTTATTGTATTAGTTTCTTTTATGTTTGCTTACTGTCTCCTAGCTTCTTGCTTTCTTTTGTTTTGTTGTGCCCAAATAAGTTGCTTGAGTGAGCTAGCTTGATTATTTTTGCCTTTGAAGCTCTAACGTCCTGTCACCAGATGGCTAGAGCTTTTATCAGGTGTATCAGTCTAGGAGTCCATTCACCCTTGTATGGATTCAGCTCATGTGTCCAGGCAGCTGATTATCAAGTGTGTGGTACAGGCTCTGTCCTACAGTCTTACAGGGGCAGGGGTGGTTAGTGTATTTACCAGTATCTGGTTGCAGCAGGGGGGTCACACTCTGAACAAGGCAGAGGGCTGACAACCATCCCCTGAGGGTCTGTGAGGAAAGTGCATACCTGTTCCCTAAAGCACATATGTGGGTGGGGTCTGCAGAAGGACCATGGGCACCCAGTGCTTTTGTTTGTAAGAACTGGGAGATACCAATTATCTTTGGACCCCTGTCATGGGTGGCTGGATTCCCTGAGTGGAGCCACCAGTCCTTAAGCCTCTGATGTGGGTAAGTGAGGAGGCTGTTTAATAGGCAAAGTGGTGTGAAACATCAAACACCCACCTCTCCACCACACAGCTGAAACAGTTGCAATCTGCCAACAAGGGCCTGTTCTCCTGAAATAGCCCCACACAAGTCCATGCAGGGTGGAAAGGTGTTCAAAGTCCACAGATTGTTTATGCCTGGACAGGAGCTGCTTCTGTCCTGAGCTCCCCAGGTTAGTGGAGCTGGCAGATTATCTTTTTCCCAGTTGGGATTTTATCCCTTTTCCAAGGCTGGGAGAATGGCTCAGGTCACTCAGCAGAGCCTATCTCAGGCCCAGGGAAATTGACAACCACTGAAGCTGGCTTGGGGCCTGGGGGCATGACAAAATATATGCAAGTACTTAGCTTTTGCTGAGAACACCATTATTCTCTGGTTCCGGAGGTGTGAGTAGACTGTGAGGCTGGCTGTTTCTTCCTGAGGAAAATGCTGCTGGAACGCTACCACCAGCCTGGTGCTGTCACTCCTGGGAATGGTGTCTGCAGGTTCCCAGTGATTCAAGTCTGGCAACTCCTCTCTGCTTCCAAACTGTCTCTCCCTCCCCCTGCCACTCAGTCCATTTTCTAACATTGCCTTTGATGTTCAGGACTCCTAGCTTGTCAAAAATGTAATTTTTTCATTTGTTTTTTCAGGTCTTTGATGTCAGAGGATCACCGGGAGGTTCTGACTACTCCACCTTCTTGACCCCCAACTCATGGACAGTGTTATTTATAAATAAGTTGTATGACAGAGAATGGATCCATATTCAATAAAAATAAAGACCTCATTAGAAATACCATAAACATATACTTCCCAAAGAAGGGAAAATAAATGGAATATAGTGTGTGAAGGAGCTCTAATCCTCATAATAAATAGTATTATGTAATAATAATTTATTCCCTCTAAATTGCTATAATAAATGAAAATGTGTTGGTGACGACATGAAGCAACACGGACTTCTAATGGGGGTTTAAACTAGCTCATTGACTTAGGAAAACTCTTGGAAACTACACGGAAAATAGGCTCAATGTTATAGCCAACAAGACCATCCCAGTATAAAAGTCTAGCTCATTTGCACCAGGAACATGTACAATAATACTCAACTTTATTCACAATAGCAAAACATTAGTTACCAAAAGTTTCATTTACATCAGAGAGGAAACTATTTTTTTATATCATCCTACATAATGTCCCAATGCATCTGTTAATTTTGTCATACTGTGATGGCTGAAATGAACTGGTATTGGCCATTTTGAATCAATCATATGGTCTACCATGTCAGGAATGACAAATTGAAGAGGAATGGCATTGCATTCATCATCAAAAGAACATTTCAAGATCTATGTTAAGGTACAATTCTGGCAGTGATAGGATAATATCCATATGTCTACGAGAAATTCCAGTTAATATGACTATTATTAATTTTATCCATCAACCTCTAAGGTCAAACTTGGAGAAATTGAAGATTTTTACCAATTTCCGCAGTCTGAAATTGATCAAACATACAATCAAGCTGCATTGATAATTACTGTTAATGGACTGTGAAAATTGGAAACAAAAAAGAAGGATCCACAGTTGGAAAATATGATCTTTGTGATAGAAATGATGCCAGAGATGGCGTGATAGAATTTTGCAAGACCAATAACTTCTTCATTGCAAATACCTTTTTTCGACAACATAAATGGTGACTATTCACATGGACCTCATCTGATGGAATACACAGGAATCAAATCGACTATGTCTGTAGAAAGACACCATGGAAAAGCTCAATATTACCAGTCAGACCAATGTCAGGGGACTGAGAGCAGAATAGATCATCAATTACTCATATACAAGTTGAAGTTGAAGCTGAGGAAAATTAGAACAGGTCAGTGAGAGACAAATTACGACCTTGAGTATATGTCACCTGAAATTAGAGACAATCTCAGGAATAGATTTGATCCATTGAACACTAACGACTGAAGACCAGATGAGTTGTGGAATGACATCAAGAACATCATACATGAAGAAAGCAAGAGGTCATTAAAAAGACAGGAAAGAAACAAAAGACCAAAATGGGTGTCAGAAGACACTCTGAACTTGCTCTTGAGCGTAGAATAGCTAAAGTGAATGGAAGAAATGATGAAGTAAAAGAGCTGAACAGAAGATTTCAAAGGGTGGCTCAAGAAGACAAAGTAAAGCATTATAAGGAAAAATGCAAAGACCTGGAGTTAGAAAACCAAAAAGAAAGAATACACTCTACATTTCTCAAGCTGAAAGAAGCGAAGAAAAAATCCAAGTCTTGACTTGCAATATTGAAGAATTCTATGGGTAATATAGAAGCAATGATGGGAGACTACGTTTCACATACTTTGGACATGTTATCAGGACAGATCAGTCCCTGGAGAAGGACATCATGCTTTGTAAAGTAGAGGGTCAGTGAAAAAGACAAGATCCTCAACGAGATGGTTTTGAAATAGTGGCTGCAACAATGCGCTCCAGTATAACAATTGCGAGGAAGGTGCAGAACTGGACAGTGTTTTGTTCTGTTGTACATAGGGTCGCCAAGAGTCAGAACTGACTTGACAGCACCTGACAACAACAATGATGGGGAAAATATTAAATGGCTCAGGAAGGATCTAAAGAAGATAGAAGGAATACACAGAGTCAGTGTAACAACAACAACAACAAAAATCGACATTTGAACATTTCAGGAGGAAGCACATGATCAAGGACCAATGGTGTTGAAAGAAGAAGTCCAAGCTGCACTGAGGACATTGGTGAAAAACCAGGTTCCAGAAATTGATGGAATACCAATTAATGTTTCAACAAAGGGGTATAGTGCAAGAGGTGCTCACTCGTCTAAGCCAAGAAATTTGGAAGACGGCTACCTTACCAATGGACTGGAAAAGATGCATGTTTGTGCCCTTTTCCAAGAAGGATGATCCAACAGAATGTGGATATTATCAAACAATATGATTAATATAATACACAAGTAAAATTTTGCTGAAGTTCATTCAAATGCAGTTACAGCAGTACATGGACAGGGTACTGCCAGAAATTCAAGCCAGATTCACAAGAGGATGTGGAACCAGGGATATCATTGCTGATGTCAGTTCAATCCTGGCTGAAAGCAGAGAATACCAGATAGATGTTTACCTGTGTTTTATTGACTATGTTAAGGCATTTGTCTATGTGGATCATAACAAATTATGGATAACATTGCAGAGAATGAGAATTCTGGAACACTTAATTGTGCTCATGAGGAATCTGTACATGGATCAAGAGGCAGTCATTCAAACAGAACAAGGGAATACCGCATGGTTTAAAGTCAGGAAAGGTGTGTGTCAGAGTATCCTTTCATCATACCTATTCAATCTGTATGCTGAGCAAATAATCCCAGAAGCTGGGCTATATGAAGAAGAAGGGGGCATCAGGATCAGAGGAAGACTCATTAACAACCTATGTTATGCAGATAGCACAACCTTGCTTGCTGAAGGTGAAGAGGACTTGAAGCACTTACTGATGAAGGTTGAAGACTACAGCCTTCAGTATGGATTACACCTCAACATAAAGAAAACAAAAATCCTCACTACTGGACCAATAAACAAAATTATGATAAATGCAAAAAAGATTGAGGTTGTCAATGGTTTCATTTTACTTGGATCCGTAATTAACAGTCATGGAAGCAGCAGTCGAGAAATCAAAAGATGCATTGCATTGGGCAAATCAACTGCCAGAGACCTCTTTAAAGTATTGAAAAGCAAAGATGTCACCTCGAGGACTAAGGTGCACCTGGCTCAAGCCATGGTGTTTTCACCTGCCTCATATGCATACGAAAGCTGTACAATGAATATGGAAGACTCAAGAACTGACAGTTTTTTTTTTTATTAACTTTTATTAAGCTTCAAGTGAACGTTTACAAATCCAGTCTGTCATATATCAGTTTACATACATCTTACTCCGTACTCCCACTTGCTCTCCCCCTCTTGAGTCAGCCCTTTCAGTCTCTCCTTTCGTGACAATTTTGCCGGCTTCCCTCTCTCTCTATCCTCCCATCCCCCCTCCAGACAAGAGTTGCCAACACAATCTCAAGTGTCCACCTGATATAATTAGCTCACTCTTCATCAGCGTCTCTCTCCTACCCGCTGACCAGTCCCTTTCATGTCTGATGAGTTGTCTTCGGGGATGGTTCCTGTCTTGTGCCAACAGAAGGTCTGGGGACCATGGCCACCGGGATTCCTCTAGTCTCAGTCAGACCATTAAGTTTGGTCTTTTTATGAGAATTTGGGGTCTGCATCCCACTGATCTCCTGCTCCCTCAGGGGTCCTCTGCTGTGCTCCCTGTCAGGGCAGTCATCGATTGTGGCCGGGCACCAACTAGTTCTTCTGGTCTCAGGGTGATGTAGGTCTCTGGTTCATGTGGCCCTTTCTGTCTCTTGGGCTCTTAGTTGTCGTGTGGCCTTGGTGTTCTTCATTTTCCTTTGCTCCAGGTGGGTTGAGACCAATTGATGCATCTTAGATGGCTGCTTGTTAGCATTTAAGACCCCAGACGCCACATTTCAAAGTGGGATGCAGAATGATTTCATAACAGAATTATTTTGCCAATTAACTTAGAAGTCCCCGCAAACCATGTTCCCCAGACCCCCGCCCCTGCTCCGCTGACCTTTGCAGCATTCATTTTATCCCGGAAACTTCTTTGCTTTTGGTTCAGTCCAATTGAGCTGACCTTCCATGTATTGAGTGTTGTCTTTCCCTTCACCTAAAGCAGTTCTTATCTACTGATTATTCAATAAAAAACCCTCTCCCACCCTCCCTCCCTCCCCACCTCGTAACCACAAAAGTATGTGTTCTTCTCAGGTTTACTATTTCTCAAGATCTTATAATAGTGGTCTTATACAATATTTGTCCTTTTGCCTCTGACTAATTTCACTCAGCATAATGCCTTCCAGGTTCCTCCATGTTATGAAATGTTTCACAGATTCATCACTGTTCTTTATCGATGGGTAGTATTCCATTGTGTGAATATACCACAATTATTTACCCATTCATCCGTTGATGGACACCTTGGTTGCTTCCAACTTTTTGCTATTGTAAACAGAGCTGCAATAAACATGGGTGTGCATATATCTGTTTGCGTGAAGGCTCTTGTATCTCTAGGGTGTATTCCGAGGAGTGGGATTTCTGGGTTGTATGGTAGTTCTATTTCTAACTGTTTAAGATAACGCCAGACAGATTTCCAAAGTGGTTGTACCATTTTACACTCTCACCAGCAGTGTATAAGAGTTCCAATCTCTCCGCAGCCTCTCCAACATTTATTATTTTGTGTTTTTTGGATTAATGCCAGCCTTGTTGGTGTGAGATGGAATCTCATCGTAGTTTTAATTTGCATTTCTCTAATGGCTAATGATCGAGAGCATTTTCTCATGTATCTGTTGGCTGCCTGAATATCTTCTTTAGTGAAATGTGTGTTCATATCCTTTGCCCACTTCTTGATTGGGTTGTTTGTCTTTTTGTGGTTGAGTTTTGACAGAATCATGTAGATTTTAGAGATCAGGCGCTGGTCGGAGATGTCATAGCTGAAAATTCTTTCCCAGTCTGTAGGTGGTCTTTTTACTCTTTTGGTGAAGTCTTTAGATGAGCATAGGTGTTTGATTTTTAGGAGCTCCCAGTTATCGGGTTTCTCTTCATCATTTTTGGTAATGTTTTGTATTCTGTTTATGCCTTGTATTAGGGCTCCTAGGGTTGTCCCTATTTTTTCTTCCATGATCTTTATCGTTTTAGTCTTTATGTTTAGGTCTTTGATCCACTTGGAGCTAGTTTTTGTGCATGGTGTAAGGTATGGGTCCTGTTTTATTTTTTTGCAAATGGATATCCAGTTATGCCAGCACCATTTGTTAAAAAGGCTATCTTTTCCCCAATTAACTGACTCTGGTCCTTTGTCAAATATCAGCTGCTCATACGTGGATGGATCTATATCTGGGTTCTCAATTCTGTTCCATTGGTCTATGTGCTTGTTGTTGTACCAGTTCCAGGCTGTTTTGACTACTGTGCCTGTATAATAGGTTCTGAAATCAGGTAGAGTGAGACCTCCCACTTTCGTCTTCTTCTTCAGTAATGCTTTGCTCATCCGAGGCTTCTTTCACTTCCACATGAAGTTGGTGATTTGTTTCTCCAACACATTAAAAAATGACATTGGTATTTGGATCGGAAGTGCATTGTATATATAGATGGCTTTTGGTAGAATAGACATTTTTACTATGTTAAGTCTTCCTATCCATGAGCAGGGTATGTTTTTCCACTTAAGTATGTCCTTTTGAATTTCTTGTAGTAGAGCTTTGTAGTTTTCTTTGTATAGGTCTTTTACATCCTTGGTAAGATTTCTTCCTAAGTATCTTATCTTCTTGGGGGCTACTGTGAATGGTATTGATTTGGTTATTTCCTCTTCGGTGTTCTTTTTGTTGATGTAGAGGAATCCAAGTGATTTTTGTATGTTTATTTTATAACCTGAGACTCTGCCAAACTCTTCTATTAGTTTCAGTAGTTTTCTGGAGGATTCCTTAGGGTTTTCTGTGTATATAATCATGTCATCTGCAAATAGTGATAACTTTACTTCCTCCTTGCCAATCCGGATACCTTTTATTTCTTTGTCTAGCCTAATTGCCCTGGTTAGGACTTCCAGCACGATGTTGAATAAGAGCGGTGATAAAGGGCATCCTTGTCCGGTTCCCGTTCTCAAGGGAAATGCTTTCAGGTTCTCTCCATTTAGAGTGATATTGGCTGTTGGCTTTGCTTAGATGCCCTTTATTATGTTGAGGAATTTTCCTTCAATTCCTATTTTGGTAAGAGTTTTTATCATAAATGGGTGTTGGACTTTGTCAAATGCCTTTTCTGAATCAATTGATAAGATCATGTGGTTTTTGTCTTTTGTTTTATTTATGTGATGGATTACATTAATGGTTTTTCTGATATTAAACCAGCCTTGCATACCTGGTATAAATCCCACTTGATCAGGGTGAATTATTTTTTTGATGTGTTGTTGAATTCTATTGGCTAGAATTTTGTTGAGGATTTTTGCATCTATGTTCATGAGGGATATAGGTCTAAAATTTTCTTTTTTTGTAGTCTTTACCTGGTTTTGGTATCAGGGAGATGGTGGCTTCATAGAATGAGTTGGGTAGTATTCCGTCATATTCTATGCTTTGGAATACCTTCAGAAGTAGTGGTGTTAACTCTTCTCTGAAAGTTTGGTAGAACTCTGCAGTGAAGCCGTCTGGGCCAGGGCTTTTTTTTGTTGGAAGTTTTTTGATTACCGTTTCAATCTCTTTTTTTGTTATGGGTCTATTTAGTTGTTCTACTTCTGAATGTGTTAGTTTAGGTAGGTAGTGTTTTTCCAGGAATTCACCCATTTCTTCCAGGTTTGGAAATTTGTTAGAGTACAATTTTTCATAATAATCTGAAATGATTCTTTTAATTTCATTTGGTTCTGTTGTGATGTGGTCCTCGTTTCTTATTCGGGTTAAATTTGTTTCCTTTCCTGTATTTCTTTAGTCAGTCTAGCCAATGGTTTATCAATTTTGTTAATTTTTTCAAAGAACCAGCTTTTGGCTTTGTTAATTCTTTCAATTGTTTTTCTGTTCTCTAATTCATTTAGTTCAGCTCTAATTTTTATTATTTGTTTTGTTCTGGTGCCTGATGGATTCTTTTGTTGCTCACTTTCTATTTGTTCAAGTTGTAGGGAGAGTTCTCTGATTTTGGCTTTCTTCTTTGTGTATGTGTGCATTTATCGATATAAATTGGGCTCTGAGCACTGCTTTTGCTGTGTCCCAGAGGTTTTGATAGGAAGTATTTTCATTCTCATTGCTTTCTATGAATTTCCTTATTCCCTCCTTGATGTCTTCTATAACCCAGTCTTTTTTCAGGAGGGTATTGTTCAGTTTCCAAGTATTTGATTTCTTTTCCCTAGTTTTTCTGTTATTGATTTCTAGTTTTATTGCCTTGTGGTCTGAGAAGATGCTTTGTAATATTTTGATGTTTTGGACTCTGCAAAAGTTTATGACCTAATATGTGGTCTATTCTAGAGAATGTTCCATGTGCGCTAGAAAAAAAAAGTATACTTTGCAGCAGTTGGGTAGAGAGTTCTGTATAAGTCAATGAGGTCAAGTTGGTTGATTGTTGTAAGTAGATCTTCCATGTCTCTGTTGAGCTTCTTACTGGATGTCCTGTCCTTCTCCGAAAGTGGTGTGTTGAAGTCTTCTACTATAATTGTGGACGTATCTATCTCACTTTTCAATTCTGTTAAAATTTGATTTATGTATCTTGCAGCCCTGTCATTGGGTGCATAAATATTTAATATGGTTATGTCTTCCTGATCAATTGTCCCTTTTATCATTATATAGTGTCCTTCTTTATCCTTTTTGGTGGATTTAAGTCTAAAGTCTATTTTGTCAGAAATTAATATTGCTACTCCTCTTCTTTTTTGCTTATTGTTTGCTTGATATATTTTTTTCCATCCTTTGAGTTTTAGTTTGTTTGTGTCTCTAAGTCTAAGGTGTGTCTCTTGTAGGCAGCATATAGATGGATGGTGTTTCTTTATCCAGTCTGTGACTCTCTGTCTCTTTATTGGTGCATTTAGTCCATTTACATTCAGGGTAATTATAGATAAATAAGTTTTTAGTGCTGTCATTTTGATGCCTTTTTATGTGTGTTGTTGACAATTTCATTTTTCCACATACTTTTTTGTGCTGAGATGTTTTTCATAGTAAATTGTGAGATCCTCATTTTCATAGTGCTTGACTTTATGTTAGTTGAGTCGTTACGTTTTTCTTGGCTTTTATCTTGAGTTATAGAGGTGTTATACCTTTTTGTGCTTACCTTATTATTTACCCCTATTTTTCTAAGTAAAAACCTAACTTGTATTGTTCTGTATCGCCCTGTATCACTCTCCATATGGCAGTTCAATGCCTCCTGTATTTAGTCCCTCTTTTTGATTATTGTGATCTTTTACCTATTGACTTCCATGATTCCCTGTTATGTGTATTTTTTTTTTAATTAATCTAAATTTGTTTGTTTTTGTGATTTCCCTATTTGAGTTGATATCAGGACGTTCTGTTTTGTGTCCTTGTGTTGTGCTGATATCTGATATTATTGGTTTTCTGACCAAACAATATCCTTTAGTATTTCTTGTAGCTTTGGTTTGGTTTTTGGAAATTCTCTAAACTTGTGTTTATCTGTAAATATCTTAATTTCTCCTTCATATTTCAGAGAGAGTTTTGCTGGATATATGATCCTTGGCTGGCAGTTTTTCTCCTTCAGTGTTCTGTATATGTCGTCCCATTTCCTTCTTGCCTGCATGGTTTCTGCTGAGTAGTCTGAACTTATTCTTATTGATTCTCCCTTGAAGGAAACCTTTCTTTTCTCCCTGGCTGCTTTTAAAATTTTCTGTTTATCTTTGGTTTTGGCAAGTTTGATGATAATATGTCTTGGTGTTTTTCTTTTTGGATCAATCTTAAATGGGGTTCGATGAGCATCTTGGATAGATATCCTTTCGTCTTTCATGATGTCAGGGAAGTTTTGTGTCAGGAGTTCTTCAACTATTTTCTCTGTGTTTTCTGTCCCCCCTCCCTGTTCTGGGACTCCAATCACCCGCAGGTTATCCTTCTTGATAGAGTCCCACATGATTCTTAGGGTTTCTTCATTTTTTTTAATTCTTTTATCTGATTTTTTTTTCAGCTATGTTGGTGTTGATTCCCTGGTCCTCCAGATGTCCCAGTCTGCATTCTAATTGCTCGAGTCTGCTCCTCTGACTTCCTAGTGCGTTGTCTAATTCTGTAATTTTATTGTTAATCTTTTGGATTTCTACATGCTCTCTATGGAGTCTTGCAACTTATTAATTTTTCCACTATGTTCTTGAATAATCTTTTTGAGTTCTTCAACAGTTTTATCAGTGTGTTCCTTGGCTTTTTCTGCAGTTTGCCTTATTTCATTTTTGACGCCTTGAAGCATTCTGTAAATTAGTTTTTTATATTCTGTATCTGATAATTCCAGGAGTGTATCTTCTCTTGGGAAAGATTTTGATTCTTTTGTTTGGGGGGTTGGAGAAGCTGTCATGGTCTGCTTCTTTAAGTGGTTTGATACGGATTGTTGTCTCCGAGCCATCACTGGGAAACTAGTTTTTCCAGAAAATCTGCTAAAAAAAAATGCAGTCAGATCCCTATCAGAGTTCTCCCTCTGGCTTAGGCTATTCGGATGTTAATGAAGCCGCCTGGGGAGCGTGGGGGAGGGAACAGAGAGATAGGAGAGTAGCACCTCAGAATATAGCCAGAGTTGCTTGTCTCTCTTGGAATGACTATTACATCTGAGATTCCTGCGGGGCGCGTCGCCTATGTATGCTGGCTGTGTGGAGATTGCCCCCGGGGGGTCTGGCCCGCTGGAGTCACGGTCAGATCCTCCGCTTCCAGCCCCACGCCCAGCGTCAAGGCTCCCCTGCTGGGACGGTGCACTCTCAACTCCAAAATCAGTCGCTGCCTCCCGGGGACTTCTCATCCCTCCAGCCGTGTCGCTGTGCCGCCCCCGAGAACTGGTTGGGCCCCCTCCTGGGGTTAGTTCAGGTGAGTGGAGCAGCTCCCCGTGCTTGTACCGTGACCGAGTGTCCCGGCTGGGACGCTGTTCTCCCCGCTCCAATACCAGTCGCTGCCTCCCGGGGACTTCTCCTACCGGCTGCGTCCCACGCCGCCCGAGCGAACCGGCTGGTCCCCCTCCCGGGGTTAGTTCAGGGGGGTGAAGCAGCTCTCCGTGTTTATGCCATACCTGTGTCCAGTCCAAATCCCGGCGGGATGGTTCCCCGGCTTGAACGTTGCTCTCCCCGCTACAAGACCTGTCACTGCCTCCCGGGGACTTCTCCCACCGGCTGCGTCGCCACGCTGACCGCACAAACCGGCTGGTCCCCCTCCCGGTGTTAGTTCAGGGGGATGGAGCAGCTCTCTGTGCTTGTGCCGTACCTGACTGGTACGCTGGCTCCAGGCTCTGAAAACAATCGCTGCTTCCCCGTATTAGTTCGTTCTCCGTCTCTAAATCTGTGTTTGTTGTTCAGGGTTCGTAGATTGTTATGTATGTGATCGATTCACTTGTTTTTCCGTGTCTTTGTTGCAAGAGGGACCCGAGGTAGCGTCTGCCTAGTCCGCCATCTTGGCCCCGCCTCCGAATTGACAGTTTTGAATTGTGGTGTTGGAGAAGAATATTGAATATACCACGGACTGCCAAAAGAACAACAACAAAAAAAAAATCTGTCTTGGAAGAAGCACAACCACAGTGCTTCTTAGAAGCAGGGATGATGAGGCTTTCTCTCACATTCTTTGGATATTTTATCAGGAGGGACTGAACCCTGGAGAAGGGCATCATGCTTGATCAAGTAGAGGGCGAGTGAAAAAAAGAAGACCCTTACTGAGATGGATTGACACAGTGGCCGCAACCGTGGGCTCAAGCCTAGCAACAATTGTGAGGATGGCGCAGGGCCAGGCAGTGTTTTGTTCTGTTGTACATAGGGTTGCCATGAGTCAGAACCGACCTGACAGGACCTAAGAACAATGGGGAACAACAGTGATAAAAATATACTATTGAATACTTTGAAAATGCCAGATTATAAGGTGGAAATGACCAACTTTGAAATTCCATAGAATCCAACCTAATAGAAAAACATCAAAGAAAACGATAAATACAGAATTCAGGATAGTAGTTATCACTAGATACAGGAAGGGTGATGTGATTAGCTGTTCTAATGGTATCTACGTGATGGTAATGCTTTCTTTCTTAACCCAGTGATGAGCATATGTGTTTTTACTACATTACTACACTGTAAGAACTACAGATACATTTTGTATACTACATTATATATGATGTTTTTTTAATTAAAATAAATAACAAATCTTACACCATCTCAATAATTTCTGTATGTACAGTTCAGTGACATTGATTACATCTTTCAAGTTGTGCAACCATTCTTTGTATCCTTTTCCAGTTTATTCCACCACCTTTAACATAAACTTAACAGGCCCCTAAGCAAAACTTTCCCCTTCCCCTCCATGTCTGGTATCAACTAATAATTCTTCCTTTTCTGTATATTTGCTTTTTTCACATACATGAGATCACACAGTATTTGTCTTTTTACAACTGACTCATTTCGTTCAACATGATGTTTTCAAGATTCATCCATGTAATGGCATGCGTCAAAGCTTCATTTCTCTTTATGGCTGAGTCATAGTCCACTTTATGGGTATACCACATTTTGTTTATCCATTTGTCTGTTGATGGACATTTCGTTTTTTTCCACCTTTTGGCTATTGTGAAAAGTGCTGAAATGAACCTTGGTGTACAGTTTATATAGATATCATACAAAGTAAAGTTGAGGAAAGTCCTTTTATATTCTATATTATAAATACATTCTCCCATGTTCTTCTAATATTAGCACCTCCCTTCTCAGACCTCAGAGTTCATAAGAATTTCCAGAAGTGTTTATTTCATCATCTCATCCTTCAGGCATCTCCCCAGAAATTCAAAGTCAGTATTTTTTGGATAACGTCCATGACCCTGCAGTATGAACAAGGGTCTCAGGTGATGCATGCCTGAAGGTGCTCTGTGGATGTCAATGGAGGGAGGTCCACACTAGAAGATACCTTGAGTCAGGGTAGGGATTAGTCCTCCAGCTTGCTAAAAACAATCTCCCTCCTTCACCCCAGTGGTGACCAGAATAGAAGGCTCTCAAGGGCTTCTTGATTCTCCTGTGAGACCTTCATTATTCTCCTCCCACACCCTTAGAGATGATTTTCACTGATGGCCCCCCTTTGTGTGTGTGTGTTTGTGGAAAATGTGGTCCCCCTAGCCCTGCCAACTTCCCTTTTCTCCCACCATATTTACAATTCCTTTTCAAAGTAAAGTTCTTCTTCATAGAAAAACTGTTTTCTTCCCAAAGAAACATTAAAAGGTTTTCTTGAGAGACCTAAGACTACAGCCAACCCTCTAAGACATCAGCGATTTCTTATTATTCAACTATGTTTCTGTGTGTGGCTTCCACATGAGTAAGAAACACAGCAAAATGTGGTGACTAAATAGAAAAGCAAAAACTCAGATGTATTCTTATCAATAAATCAGCGAGAAGGAATCAAAGCAAAAAAGTACAAGAGAAAGGTTATCAAGCTTTAAGTACAAGAGAAAGGTTATCAAACTTTGCAATGCCTACCCTACTCACTTGATTATTTTACTCAGATTTTGTTGTTGTTTCTGTTAGGTACCTTCGAGTTGGTTCTGACTCACAGCAACCCTCTGTTCAACGGAACAAAACACTGCCCAGTCCTGAGCCTCAAGATCATTGTTATGCTTGAGGCCATTGTTGCAGCCACTGTGCCAATCCATCTCATTAAGGGTCTTCCTCCCTCTCACTGGCCCTCTACTTTACCAACCATGATGTCCTTGCCAATAAGAGGTACAAAGTATGTGAGATGAAGTCTCACCACCCTCAATTCTAAGGAACATTCTGGCTGTGCTTCTTCCAAGACAGATTTGTTCCTTCTTTTGGCAGTCCATGGTATATTCAGCATTCCTCGCCAACACCATAACTCAAAGGCATTAATTCTTCAGTCTTCCTTATTCAGTGTTCAGCTTTTGCATGCATATGAGGTGATTGAAAACACTATGGCTTGGGTCAGGTGCACCTTAGTCCTTAAAGTGATATCTTTGCTTTTTAACACTTTAAAGAGGTCCTTTGCAGCACATTTGCCCGATGCAAAGTGT
The DNA here is from genome assembly GCF_024166365.1 of Elephas maximus indicus. Classification (NCBI taxonomy): domain Eukaryota; kingdom Metazoa; phylum Chordata; class Mammalia; order Proboscidea; family Elephantidae; genus Elephas; species Elephas maximus. Next base: position 17,354,413 of record NC_064821.1, read on the forward strand.
CTTTTCATTTCTTGACTGCTTCTTCCATGGGTGTTCATTGTGGATTCAAGTAAAATGAAATCCTTGACAACCTCAAACTTTTCTCCGTTTGTCATGATGTTGTTTATTGTTACCTTTGTGAGGATTTTTGTTTTCTTTTTGTTGAGATGTAACCCATGCTGAAGCCTGTAGCCTTTGATCTTTCTCAGTGCTTCAAGTCCTTTTCATTTTAAAAAAACAAGGTTGTGTCACCCCTGCATATCGCAGGCTCTTAAAGAGACTTCCTCCAATCCTGATGCCCAGTTCTTCATATAGTCCAACTTCTTGGACTATTTGCTCAGCATACAGATCGAATAAGTATGATGAAAACATATAACCCTCATGCCCACCTTTCCTGACTTTAGAGCTTGAAGTATCCCCTTGTTACGTTTGAATTACTGCCTCTTGATACATGTACGAGTTCCTCATCAGCACAATTAAGTGTCCTGAAACTCCAGTTCTTCACAATGTAATCAGTAATGTGTGATGATCCACACAAAAGAACGCCTTTACCTAGTCCATAAAACACAGGTAAACCTCCTTAGGATATTCTCTGCTTTCAGCCAGGATCCATTTGATATCAGCAATGACATCCCCAGTTCTATGTCCTCTTCTGCATCCAGCCTGAATTTCTGGCAGTTCCCTGTCAATATACTGGTGTAGCTGCTTTTGAATGATCTTCAGCAAAATTTTCCTTATGTGTGATATTAATGACATTGTTCGATAATTTCCACATTCTGTAGGATCACCTTTCTTGGGAACAGGCATAAATATGGATCTCTTCCAGGCGGTTGGCCAGGTAGCTGTCCTCCAAATTTCTTGGTGTAGACGAGTGAGCACTTTCACCACTGCATCCATGTGTTGAAACATCTCAGCTGGTATTCCGTCAATTCCTGGAGCCTTGATTTTCACCAGTACCTTCAGTGCTGCTTGAACTCTTCCTTCAGTATCATCGATTCTTATTAAGAAACTGTGGTTATTCAGATTAGAGGAATAAAAGCTGCTGAGAATTATTACAATGAGGGTAAACAAATACAACCACTGAGCAAGTGGCAAAAATATGAGAGCCAAATGATTAGAATACTTATGAATATAGACAAGACATGGACTACAATGACCATTTAAAGTTTTATTGAACATTTACCATTGTGCCAGGCATTTTTGGTAGGTACTCCTTTCGGCCATAGGGGTTAACACCCCAGCAGGAATTATACTTCAAATCATCAGCCTAAGGTTCTCACGGTAATTTTTTTTTTCCCCACACCAGGAATTAGATTAAAAAGGGGCCTGTGATTCTACTCTCAGTAATGAGATGGGAAGGAACGTCACTTGATGACTCTATGGAAAATTGTGTTAATATAAGATCCAGGGAAGCACAGTAAGGACTCTCTCTCTGGGTGTCATGTGTGGATATGACACCTGCATCTGTTGTAGTAATCAGGAGACCAGAAGGGGAACAAGTTCTAGGATGAAACCACTTATGGGAGACTAAAGAAAGTGTTTCTGTCCTGTTTTTGTGCGTTCTCTACCTCTGAAGTCTTTTCCTGGTAATTAGAAATAACTTTACAGTTTGAGCATATTAGAGTCAGAGTTTATATTTTCTTATTAGAACTGAAAGCTTCCACACTTAGGAAGCTAAAATATCTCAAAATTATCTCACGCCAATTGAGATAACTAATTAGCCATTTCTGTAGATGTAAGTATTGTGGATACTGATGCTGCTTCGAACAAATATGGCTTACCAGTGATATGTCTCAGTGATTACTAAATTGGGACATGAAAAAAGAGCTCTCTTGCCTCACAGGCAGCCTAAGTCTGAATTTCCAACTGTATTTCTCTATTCATAGCATCAGGCTGAATCTAGTGTCTAGCTATGACCACAACTCTGTTTACATAATTTCCCTACCCTATCCACTTTCTCCTGTTTTCATTCTTTCCTAGACCACTGCCCCAAAAATCGTGTAATAAGAACACCTGCCTCAGGCTCTGCTTTTATGGCACCTGACAAAAAAACTGAGCTTAGAGAGTTTACCAAACAGCACAGAGCTACGTAAAGAGAAAAACCAAGTTTCAACTCCAAGTTGAAATGTGTTGTTGTTACGTGCCATCAAGTCAGTTATGCACAATAAATAAAATACTGCCTGGTCCTGCACCATCATCACAATTATTGCTATGTTTGAGCCCACTCTTGTAGCCACAGTGTAAATCCATCTCATTGAAGGTGTTCCTCTTTTTCACAGACCCTATTGGAAACCCTGGTGGCGTAGAAGGTAAGTGCTATGGCTGCACTTTTTCCAAACAGATTTGTTCATTTCCTGGTAGTCCATGGCGTATTCAATATTCTTCACCATCACCACAATTCAAAGGCATCAATTTTTTTTCAGTCTTCCTTATTTATTGTCCAGCTTTGGCATGCATATGAGGTGACTGAAAATGCTCTAGCTTGGATCAGGTATACCTTAGTCCTCAAAGTGACATCTTTGCTTTTTAACACATTAAAGAAGTCTTTTATAGCAGATTTCCCCAGTGCAATATGTCATTTGATTTCATGACTGCTGCTTCCCATAGGCATTGACTGTGGATCCAAGTAAAATGAAATTATTGACAACTTCAGTATTTTCTCACTCATTATGAGTAAGTTCAAATGTACATAGCCATTATATTATCTAATCATTTTAGAAGAACTTGCTCATGAAACAGTAAGACATCCTTGACCAGCAGTATTCCTTCCACTTTGACCCATCCTAGAGTCCCAAGACCAAAACAGGTGACACAATCACTAATATGATAGTATTCTACTGATGAATGTCCTCAAGGGTCCCCTTGTGTCTCTGTTCCTCAGGCTGTAGATAAAAGGATTCATCATTTGAGGGACCACACTGTACATCACTGAAGCTACTGCTATCTTCCTGGGAGAATGTGTAAATGCAGAACTGATGTACACACCAAAGATTGTTCCATAGAATAAGGACACAACTGAAAGGTGAGACCCGCAGATGGAAAAAGCTTTATATTTTGCACCCACTGATGGCATTCTCAAAACAGAGGAGAAAATCTGAGTGTAAGAGAAAATGATTCCAGAGAGAGGAACACCACCCCATACAGTAGCCACAAAATACACTAGGATGTAATTGATGCAGGTATCAGAACAGGCGAGCTTGAGAATCTGAGCAAGTTCACAGAAGAAATGAGAGATTTCCAGGTCTATGCAGAAGGACAAATGCAGCACCAACAGACTGTGAAGGAGGGCGTTCACAATGCTAGTTAGTAAGGAGAGTAGGGAGAGCAAGCCACAGCAGCGGAGGTTCATGATGATGGTGTACCTCAGTGGGTGGCAGATGGCCACATAGCGGTCAGAGGCCACTGAGGCAAGGAGACAATTTTCCAAACTAGTACAAACCAGGACAAAGCAGACCTGAGTGAGGCAGCCTATGTAAGTGATGCTCTGATTCTGTGCTTGGATGCTCACCAGCATGTTCGGGATCGTGGTTGTGCTGAAACAGATATCAACGAAGGAGAGGTCGGAAAGAAAGAAGTACATGGGGTTGTGGAGGTGGGAGTCAGAGCTGACTGCCAGGACGATGAGTAGGTTTCCCAGGAGGGTGGCCAGGTACATAGATAGAAACGAACTGAATAAGACAGGCTGCAGTTCTGGATCCTCTGTAAGTCCCAGAAGAAGAAATTCTGAAACATCTGTTTGGTTTCTAGGTTCCATATTGTTGGTGAATCTGATGGAAAAGATGGGATGACAGATAATCAAATGTGTGGCTCATGGATGCCAACAAGAGCATCACCTAGGATCTTTTTAGAAATATAAGTTTTTCAAACTCACTCCGGACTTACTGATGATAAACTCTGAGATTAGAATCAGCCATTTGTGTTTCAACAAGACTTCCATGTATTTTGATGTAGGCTAAAGTTTGAAAACCACCCCTGGTACAGTGTTCAGCATACGGGGCCCTCACAATGACATGTCCTATTGTGATTGTGTGTGTGTGTGTGTGTATGTTGTGGATTAAATCATATCCCCCCAAAAATGTGTGTATCAATTTGGCTGGGCCATAATTTCCAGTATTGTGTGATTTTCCTGTATATTGTAAATCCTGCCTCTATGATGTTAATGAAGGCAGGTGGCTGGCACTTGTGTCAGTGAGGCAGGACTCAACCTAAAGACTGGATTGTGTCTTAAGGCAATCTCTTGAGATATAAAAAAGAGAAGCAAGCAGAGAGACAGGAGGACCTCACACCACCAAGAAAGCAGTGCTGGGAGCAGAATGCATCCTTTGGACCCAGGGTACCTGGGCAAAGAAGCTCCTAGTCTGGGGGAATATTGATGAGAAGGTTGACAGAGAGAGAAAGGCTTCCCCGGAGCAGACACCCTGAATTTGAACTTTTAGCCTACTTTAGTGTGAAGAAATAAATTTCTCTTCATTAAAGACAACCACTTGTGGTATTTCTGTTATAGCAGCACTAGATGATGAAGACAGTGTGTGTGCCATGAACAGTAGCACCTGGCATCTTTTACTTCTGGTACAGTGCTCAGCATATGGGGCCTCACAATGACATGTCCTGTTGTGATTGTATGAGTGTGTGTGTGTGTGTCATGAACAATAGTACCAGGTATCTTTTACTCCTAGGACAGAAGTGGTGAACAGTGCAGTTGAGGGAAGACAAAATGAGAGAACATTCCTAGCATAATAAATGCTAACTTCAGGGAAGAATTTATATGGTGAAACTCCCACTGGGAATCTTGCTCATGGAGAGAAGCAGAAGGAAGAAACACCCTAAATGAACATCAGTGATATCAATATTCATTTGGTATGGATGGGATGATGAAATATATAGCAGTGAAAAAGAATAAATTAGGTCTAGAAGAATCAACACACATAATGAAATCCTTGCAGAGGAAAAAAAAAACAATTGTATGACAAGAAGTCTACAACAAGAAATTTTTTTTAATTATTTTTTAAAATCTACTCAAGTGTCACGGATTGAATTGTGTTCCCAAAAAATATGTGTCAACCTCGTTAGGCCATGATTCCCAGTATTTTTTGATTATCTGCCATATTGTCATCTGATGTGATTTCCTTATGTGTTATACATTCTATCACTATGATGTTAATGAAATGAATTAGTGGCAGTTATATTAATGAGATCTAAAAGATTAGATAATGTTTTAAGCCAATCTCTTTTGAGATATAAAAGAGAGAAGGAAGCAGAGAGACAAGGGGACCTCATATCACCAAGAAAGCAGCACCAGGAGCAAAGCGCGTCCTCTGGACCCAGGGTCCCTGAGTCTGAGATGCTCCTCCACCAGGGGAAGATTGATGACAAGGACCTTCCTCCAGAGCTGACAGAGAGAAAGCCTTCCTGTGGAGCTGGTGCCCTGAATTTGGACTTGTAGCCTATTAGACTGTGAAGGAATAAATTTCTCTTTGTTTAAGCCATCCACTTGTTGTATTTGTCATAGCAGCACTAGATGACTGAGACACCTAGTGAGTTTTTTTATTTTTTAGTGGATAATTCAAGCACAATGAAAAATAGAGAGAATAAGAATGAAGGGTTGGGCACCCACCAGTCCACTGGTAATTCCTACACGTCACCAACCATGCTTTAGATATTTTTATTGCAACAAAATAATGCAGGAATATTTGAGGCTCCCCACATCATGTATTTTGCACAGTATTGATTCTTTTCCTTCTCCAGGGCTAAACAGTGCATTAATTTGATCGACCATATTCCTCTGCACTTTTTACAATATGTAGTATAATCTTCCATAGAATTGCACAGTTTGTATTTTTTTAAAGCTTTATATAAACAAAATTGTACTGTATATGTCATTTTACATTTGGCTTTCTTGGTATGTTTTTTTTTTTTATGAATGTTGATACCTTTATTTAAAAAAATTCCTTTAATTGCACTTCATTAATTTTAACTACAATAGAGTATTCCACTATATTATTACATCACAATATATTTCTTCATCCTCTAATTATTTTACTAATTGCTCTCTGTCTATCCATCTACTTACTGCCTTACGTATATATATATATATACACACGTGTCTGTGTGCATGTGTGTGTGTCTATGTGCATGTGTGTGTGTGTATGTACGTACATATACAGAGAGAGAGAAATATACATGTAGCATATAAATCTATGACTGGGGAATACCATTACATCCAAGATGCTGCTGATTCTGGGATGGAAAAGAGAGCAACAGAGAGGATTACAAAGTGGATGTTTTCTATATACCTATTATTTTGTCACTTAAAAAAAATACTTGAAGCTGCTACAGCAGAACATCAACAATGTGAATTCTGGAAGGTGTAACAGGTGTTTTTGTTTGTTTGGTTGGTTGTTTCATTATACTGCCTGTAGTATTCTAATTTCAAATATTTGGTAGTTTTATAAAGAGAAACATATAACCTAGCGAGGCAGCCTGCTAAGTCTGTCTGGGTCTCTGCTTCTTCCCCCAGGGCTCTCAGTGCCTGGCACCAGGGATAACACCAAAACTTTCCTAAAGATGGTACATCAAGTACCAGGGATAGGAAGATAAAGTGAAGCTCAAGAACTCTCCTCACCACTACCAGCACAAGAATACAAGTAAATGTCAGGGGATTTTGTAATACTTTTCAATGTTTGAGAAGGGGTAGGTTTCTGCATGGAAAGAATTTGATCCTTGCCATTGTAGAGACACAGTAAGAGACTAGCTGAGTAAGAGCTGCCTGGTTCGGGGACAAAGACACAAGGAAACATGTCAGGAAGATGGGAGACATTTAGGAGTCCATGATTGACTTGGCTCTAATCATTTCATGCATGTACTGTCTTCACACCTTCCCCTGGATGAAGCTACAGAGAAACGTTTCTCCTCATTTCCGAACATTAAGGGATTTAGGTTACCTGGCTGGCATCACTGAGGAATGATGCTTGACATCTGCCCTGGATGTTGGATGATGTAGCCAGAAGGTCGGTACTCAGGAAAGGCAGAGGTACCAAGGGAGGCACCAGGCTCCTGGGCATGAGAACCATCTCTGAATGGAGTCTCAGGGGCATTGCTTTTTGACTGGAGAAGGGCTTTTGAGTGAAGTGGTCACAGGTAGACTACTTGCAGCCTCTGTGTCTCTGGGGACTCAATATCCAAAGCTCCTCATTAACCAAACACTTTTATTATCATTCTATTCCTAGGGTAGTGAAAATCCTGAAAGACCAAGCCAATGCAAACCAACAGAATCTACTGCTGACAAGTCAATTCCAACTGATAGCAACCCTGTAGGACAGAGTAGAACTCCCCCACAGGGTTTCCAAGGCTATGATCTTTCAGGAAGCAGACCGCCACTTCTTTCTCCTGTGTAGCAGCTGGTTGATATGAATACCAACTTTTCTTTCAGCAGCTAAGCACTTAACCACTGAACCCTCAGGGCTCCCTGACCAAGAAAATGTTGTTGATCTTGTTAGGTGCTGTCGAGTCGGATCCAACTCAGAGTGACCCTATGCACAACAGAACGAAACACTGCCCAGTCCTGAGCCATCCTTACAATCGTTGTTATGCTTGAGCTCATTGTTGCAGCCACTGTGTCAATCCAACTCATTGAGGGTCTTCCTCTTTTCCGCTGACCCTGTACTCTGCCAAGCATGATGTTCTTCTCCAGCGACTGATACCTCCTGACGACATGTCCAAAGTGCGTAAGACGCAGTCTTGCCATCCTTGCTTCTAAGGAGCGTTCTGGCTGTACTTCTTCTGAGACATATTTGTTTGTTCTTTTGGCAGTCCATGGTATGTTCAATATTCCTCACCAACACCACAATTCAAAGGCGTCAATTCTTCTTTGGTCTTCCTTAATCATTGTCGAGCTTTCACATGCATATGATGCAATTGAAAATACCATGCCTTGGGTCAGGCACACCTTAGTCTTCAAGGTGACATCTTTGTTCTTCAACACTTTAAACAAGGTTGCTCATCTGCATATCGTACTTTGTTGATGAGTCTTCCTCCAATTTTGTTGCCCAGTTCTTCTTCATATAGTCCAGTTACTTGGATTATTTGTTCAGCATACAGATTGAATAAATATGGTGAAAGGCTGCAAACATGATGCACAACTTTCCTGACTTTAAAGCACACATTATCCCCTTGTTCTATTCGAATGACTGTCTCTTGATCCATGTACAGGAAAATTAACTCTTCTGAAATGAGAACATTAACCATTCCAGAATTTCCATTCTTCACAATCTTATCCATAACTTGTTATGATTCACACAGTCAAATGCCTTTCCATGGTACATAAAATACAGGTAAACATCTTCCTGGTGTTTTCTGCTTTCAGCCCGGATCCATGTGACTTCAACAATGATATCCCTGCTTCCATGTCCTCTTCTGAATCTGGCTTGAATTTCTGGCAGATCTCTGTTGATATATTGCTGCAACCACTTTAGAAGGATCTTTAGCAAAATATTACTGGAGTGTGATATTAACAATATTTTTGCATAAGTTTTGCATTTTTTTTTGGATCACCTTTCTTTGGAATAGGCATGAATATGGATCTCTTTCAGTCAGTTGGCCAGGTAGCTGTCTTCCAAATTCCTTGGTATAGACAAGTGAACACTTCTAAAACTGTAGCCATTTGACAGACCCCCACATGTCTGACAGTTTGTAGTACTATGGGGCTTGCCTGTTGCTGTGATACTGGAAGTTATGCCACTGGTATTCAAATACCAGCAGGCCACCCATGGTGGACAGGTTTCAGCTGAGCTCCTATCTAAGACAGGCTAGGAAGAAGGACTGAGCAGTCCCCTTCTGAAAATAATTACCTAAGGAAAACCTTTTGAATAGCAGCAGAACAATGTCTGACATAGTGCCAGAAGATGAGCCCCTCAAGCTGGAAGGGTCTCAAAATACAACTGGGGAAAAGCTGACCCTTCAACTAGAGATGACCTTAACAATCTGGATGGAGCCAAGCTTCTGGACCTTCATTTGCTGATGTGGCACAACTCAAAATGAGAACAGCTACAAACATTCATTTATAATAAGAACATGGAATGTACAAAGTATGAAACTAGGAAAATTGGAAATCATCAAAAATGAAATGGAACATATAAACGTAGATATCCTACTTATTAGTGAGCTGAAATGGGCTGGTATAGGCCATTTTGAATTGGATATTCATATGGTTTACTATGCCAGAAATGACATCTTGAAGAGGAAAGGCATTGCATTCCTTGTAAAAAAAAAAAGAACATTTCAAGATCCATCCTGAAATACAATGCTGTCGGTGATAGGATATAGGATAATATCCATATACCTACAAAGAAGATCAGTTACTACTACTATTATTCAAATTTACACACCAACCACTAAGGCCAAAGATGAAGAAATGGAAGATTTTTACCAACTTCTGCAGTCTGAAATTGATCAAACATGCAATCAGGATGCATTGATAATTACTGGCGATTGGAATGCAAAAGTCGAAAACAAAGAAGAAGAATCAGTAGTTGGAAAATATGGCCTTGATGATAGAAACAATGCCAGAGATTGCATGATATAATTTTGCAAGACCAACTTCTTCATCGAAAATAACATTTTCAGCAGCATAAATGGCAACTATACATGTGGACCTCGCCAGATGGAATACACAGGAATCAAACTGACTACATCTGTGGAAAGAGAAGATGTAAATGCTCTATATTATTAGTCAGAACAAGGCCAGGGGCCGACTGCAGAACAGACCACCAATTACTCATATGCAAGCTCAAGTTGAAACTGAAGAAAATTAGAACACGGCCATGAGAGCCAAAGTATGACTTGAGTATACCCCACCTGAATTTAGAGACCACCTCAAGAATACATTTGATGCATTGAACACTAATGACCAAAGACCAGATGAGTTGTAGAATGACATCAAGGACTTCATATACTAAGAAAGCAAAAAGTCATTAACAAGACAAGAAAGAAAGAAAAGACCAAAATGGATGTCAAAAGAGACTCTGAAACTTGATCTTGAATGTCGAGTATCTAGAGCAAAAGGATGAAATGGTGAAGCAGAAGAGCAGAACAGAAGACTTCAAAGGGCAGCTCGAGAAGACAAAGTAAAGTATTATAATGAATGACATGTGCAAAGACCTGGAGATAGAAAACCAAAAGGGAAGAATACACTTGGTGTTTCTCAAGCTGAAAAAACTGGAGAAAAAATTCAAGCCTCCAATTGCAATATTGGTGGTTTCTATGGGAAAAATATTAAATGATGCAGGAAGCATCAAAAGAAGATAGAAAGAATACACAGAGTCACTAATTGTCGGCTAATTGGTAGACTTTCAACCATTTTAGGCGGCAGCATACGATCAAGAACTGATGGTATTGAAGGAAGAAGCCTGAGCTGCACTGAAGGCACTGGTGAAAAACAAGCTAACAGGAATTGATGGAACACCTTTTTTTTTGTTTTTAGTTGAGGGATAACAAGTGGGAAGTTGGATATATAAGTCTGGCATTTGGGGACGTGCTTCTTTCTAAGTATAAATTTAGGATTCATTCGTCTTCAGATGAATTTTAAATCGATGAGTCTGAATGCTGTTGCGAAGGATTGAATGTAGCTGGAGAAGAAGAGGTCTGAGGACTGAAACAGGAGGCCCTCCAGTGTTTAGAGACTGGAAAGATGAGAAGACACATCAAGAGAAATAGTAACTAGTCAGGCAGGAATCAATCAAAATAATATATGGTGCTGAAAGCCAAGTGAAGAAAGTGTGTCAATATGTAATAAACTGAGACAATGTGGTTGAAAAGAGAAGGACAGAGAATTAACTGACCTGGACTGGGTTGGACTTGTTAAGATAGAGAACATTGGCAGCTCTTCAAAAGCACTCCGTAAAGTGTTGGGGCAAGGGCCTGATTGCATAGACCTCAAGACTAAATAGAGAGAAAAGAACTGGGGAGAGTGAGTGGAGATATCTTTTTTGAGGAGTTTTGCTATATGAAGAGGACAGAGAAATGAGTCTAATGGTAGAGCAAAATGAGGGGCTCAGGGAGGGTTATTTTTTTCTTTCTTTTTTGTAAGATTTGAGGAATTCAAATATCTTGCATGCTATTGAAAATGAACAAGTCAAAGGGAGAAACCTGATGATGCAAGAGGGAGATGGGGGAATTACCAGAGTTATGTCCTAACATAGACAGGAGAGATTGAATTCTATGCACAAGTGGAAGTGTTGGTCTTGGTTAAATCCACCTGACTGTAATTCTTTCAAGCAGAAACAGAAAGCAAGTAATCTTGGAAACATTAAAAAAATGAAGTACTCAATAATATAATTTGTGCCAAAACACAAACTGAGATACACAGTTTTACAAGCACATTCTTCAAAGCACTCAAGGGAGTTAATTTAAAGATTAAAGGAAGGTTTCAGAAAATGTTAGGGGCCGGATATTCTTTATCTCCCTTTATAAGGCCAGTACAACCTTAGTGCCCAAAGCAGACCAGGTTAGCACAAGAAAGAAAAATCCCAGGAGAACAAGAACAAGGAGAAACAACATCTACCTTGATGGCAAATAAGAACAATGGGGACTATCTGCCTTACCAGCTATCAAGATATATCATGGATCTATAATGACTAAAACAGGATGGTTCTAGTATAGGATAGAAAGATAGAACTAACAGAATCTTCATCTATGTGAACACTTATCGAAGACAGAAGCATCAGACATTTTATTTATGACAACATGGTATTGCAGAGAAAAGATGGTATCATTCAGGAAATAGTGCTGAGATCATTTTTTACCCATATGGAAAGCAAATGAAATTGGATTCTCCATCACATCATATTCAAAGATAACTCCAATGCCTTTTAAACACAAAAGTAAAAATGATTAAATGTTTATAAGAGAAATAGGCAGACATTTTTATGACATTGGAGGAGTTAATCACTTCTTAAATGAAAATACAACATGCACAGTCCAAAAGGGAAAACACTGATCAATCCAAACAACTTAAAAATAAGCCACTAAAACAAGTCACTTGAGAATGAAAATTTCAAGTTTTTCTTTCAGGATAAGAAAGAGAACACAGCAGGACAAATAAACATCCAATGAAGTATTTCCAAATACGGCATTGCCTACACCACAAGTATCAATTGCTAATATATATTCAAACTAGTAAACGAGGATAATGGCTGAAGTAAGTGCTTAAAATATAGGAAACAGAAGGAATTACAAAAGGAGAAAGAGAGTGCTACACTTGTAAATCAATTGTGCTGACTCACATTCATTAGGTAAATTCATTTAATTCTACGTGGCAGGCATTGGTCTCAACATTTGTAATCATTGTAGCACTTAACCACACTTCACACTTTTCTAATCAGAGCATTCATCTAGTCCTTCCAAGGTAATGAAATTTCTCTTGATAGTAATTATTTTTAGAAGGGGCATATGCCCCAATTCAGGCTGATGATATAGGATGTTCTCTGGATGATTCCTAGGAAAGATTATCTCTTGATTGTCACTCTTGCTGTTAGGGGTCATCAAGTCAATTCAGCAGAATGAAACACTGCCCAGTCCTGTCCAATTTTCACAATCATTGCTATGTGTTGGAGCCCATTGATGCAGCCACTGTCAGTCCATCTCTTTCAGTGGCTACCTATTCCTCCCTGACCCTCTATTTTACCAAGCACGATGTCCTCCAGGGACTGATCTCTCCTAATAACATGTCCGAAGTACATGAGATGCAGTCTCTCCATCCTTGCTTCTAATGAGCATTCTGGCTGTACTTCTTCCAAGACACATTTATTTGTTCTTCTGGCAGCCCATGGTATGTTCAAGGGTCTTTGTCAACACCATAATTCAAAGGCATCAATTCTTCTTCCATCTTCCTCATTTATTGCCCAGCTTTCACATGCATATGAGCCAACTGAAAAATACCTTGGCTTCAGTGAGATTCATCTTAGTCTTCAAAGTGACATCTTTGCTTTTTAACATTTTAAAGAATTTTTTGCAGCAGATTTGCCCAATGCAATATGTCATTTGATTTCCAGACTGCTGCTTCCATGGGTGTTGATTGTGGATCCAAGTAAAATGAAAGTCAAGTTTAATATTTTTCTCCATTTATCATGAATTAACTGAAATATACCTCGCCGTTATGTTACCCAGTTGTTTTAGAAGAATATACTGATTGAACAGTCAGACATCTTGGATCACCAGTTGCCTTAGTTATCTAGTGCTGCTATAACAGAAATACCAAAAGTGGGTGGCTTCAACAAACAAAAGTTTATTGTCTCACAGTATAGTAGGCTAGAAGTCCAAATTCAGGGCATCGGCTGCAGAATAAGCCTTTCTCTCTCCACAAGTTCTGGAGGAAGGTCCTTCTTGTCAATCTTCCCTTGGTCTAAGAGCTTCTCTGCTCAGGAACCCCAAATACAAAGGACATCCTCTGCTCCCAGCACTGCTTTCCTGCTGGTATGGGTACCCCTGCCTCTCTGCCAGCTTCCCTCTTTTAGATTTCAAAAGAGATTTGATCAAGACAAATCTAATCTTGTAAATTGAGTCCTGCTTCATAAGCACAACTGCCTCTAATCCCATCTCATCAACATCATAGACATAGATTTTACAACACATAGGAAAATCACATCAGATGACAAAATGGTGGGCAATTACACAATACTGGGAATCATGGCCTAAGCAAATTCATACACATATTTTTAGGAGATAAAATTCAATCCATGTCAGCAGTATTCCTTCCATGTTCACGCATCCTATCCCAAGCCCAAAACAGACGACACAGTCACTAAAATGATGGTATCCTACTGATGATTTTCCTCAAGGCTCCTGTCATGTCCCTGTTCCTCAGGCTATAGATAAAAGGGTTCATCATTTGAGGGACCACACTGTACATCACTGAGGCTACTGCTGTCTCGCTAGAAGAGTGTGTAAATGCAGAACTGATGTACACACCAAAGCCTGTCTGAAAGAATAAGGAAACAACTGAGAGGTGAGACCCACGAGTGGAAAAAGTTTTATACTTTGCACCCACTGATGGCATTCTCAAAGTAGAGGAGACAACCTGAGTGTAAGAGAAAATGATTCCAGAGGGAGGAACACCACCCCATACAGTAGCCACAAAATACACTAGGATGTAATTGATGATGGTATCAGAACAGGCGAGGTTGACAATCTGAGCAAGCTCACAGAAGAAATGAGAGATTTCCAGGTCTGTGCAGAAGGACGGATGCAACACCATCAGACTGTGAAGTAGGGCATTCACAATGCTGATTAATAAGGATAGTAGGGACAGCAAGCCACAGAGGCAGGTGTTCAGGATGATGGTGTATGTCTGTGGGGGGGCGCAGATGGTCACATAGCGGTCATAGGCCATTGCTGCAAGGAGAAAATTCTCCAAACCAGTAAAAACCAGGACAAAGCAGACCTAGGTGAGGCACCCTGAGTAAACGATGCTATGATTCTGTGCTTGGATGTTCACCAGCATGTTCGGGATCATAGTTGTGCTGAAACAGATGTCAGTGAAGGAGAGACTAGAGACAAAGAAGTACATGGGGGTGTGGAGGTGAGAGTCAGAGCTGACAGCCAGGATGATGAGTAGGTTTCCCAGGAGGGCAACCAGGTATATGGACAGAAATAGGCTAAAGAGGAGGGGCTGCAATTCTGGATCCTCTGTAAGTCCCAGAAGAAGGAATTCTGAAACACCTGTTTGATTTCTGGGTTCCATATTGTTGGTGAATCTGATGGAAAAGATGCGGTGACAGATAATCAAAAGTGTGGTTCCTCGACACCCAACAAGATCATTACCTGAAATCCTGTTAGAAATGTAAGTTCTTGGGACCCACTCTAGACTTACTGATGATAAACTCTGGGATGAGGACTAGCAGTTTATGTTTTAACAAGACTTCGACGTGATTCTGATGTATGCTGAAGTTTGAAAACCACTACTTCAGAAGGAAATGTTCTTGTCTACATTATGAACCTAAGGAAATATTCAAATCTTTCTTTCCACTCACTCCTCTTTCTTCTTCTCCCTTCAATCCTTCTGGAGGTTTAAATTTTATTTGAGCACCCACTCTATTTCAACACATTGTACCAAGTTATGAAGATGAAGTAAAGAATAAGGCATGGCCTTTTCCCTTCAGAATTATTCCATGCCTTCAAACGGATTAAAACAATGAAATCCATTTACAGAGCAATGGTTGTCAAACTTTGGAATCCTTCAGAATCCCCTGAAGAGCTTGTCAATGATGAATTAGTTCATACTGTCACCACCATCAACCTGGGCGTACACTTGGGAAAGGTGGTGTTATGTCATAGACAAAACGTGCAAAGTGAGTGAGTAGCAGTGATTGTGTCTGAGCTCAGATTACCTAACTGCCGAGTTGATTCTCTTGATGTCTCTCTGTTAAAGTCTCCGGATAGTACACAATTAATGCCCCTAGTCACTCAGATTTCATAATTACCCTTAAAAAAATTTTAGTATCTCCTTCGAATAAAGCCTTCAGGGTACTTCCACCTCTGCCTACAATGTTAGTATGTAGCAGATGGGATGGCATCCAACCAGGGCCACACTTTGGATCTGAGGTGAAGATTAGAAAATGTTATCTATAAACCTGAACCTCAAAAGACTTCCTCATGGAAACATACATCATCTGCATTAGTGACTGAATCCAAGAAAAGCTAGGCAACTAAGTAGACGAGATTCTCTGTTCTCCCAATTATATGAAGTGTTAAAAAATTCTTCCCTGGACATGATAGGTGGCATATCATTCTTTTTAAAGCCTGTTTCATCAAAGAGGACATTCAAATGGCAAACAACCTCATGAAAGGATGCTCAAAGTCATCCATTAGGGAGATGCAAATCAAAACCACATTGAGATATCCCTTCACCCCTATTATAATGACAATGATTTTAAAAAAAAAGGAAACAATAAACATTGGAGAGGATGTGGAGAAATTGGAAACCTCATCTCTTCCTGTAGAAATGCAAAATGGTATAGTTGCTGTGGAAGACAGGTTGGCCATTCTTCAAAAGTTTGAACATGGGACAACCACATGACCCAGAAACCCCAATGCTAGACCAATTGCTATCAAGTCAATCCAACTACATTCCCAGAAGAAGTGAAGTTAGAAATGCAAACAGATACCTGTACACTGATGCTCCTTGCAGGACTTTTCACAATAGCCAAAGGTGGAAATTACTGAAATGTTCAACTGATGAATAGATAAACAAAGTATGATATATACACGATTGAATACTTTGTTGGTGTCCAGCCTAATTCCAACTCATAACAACCCTACAAGAAGAAGTAGGACTGCCCCATAGAGTTTCCGAGGCTATAATATTTATAGAAGCAGATTGACACATCTTTCTCCCATAGAGTGGCTGTTGGATTCAAACCACCGATTTTTGAGTTAGCAGTCATTTGCTTAATCACTGTGCCAACAGGGTTCCTTTTGGATCAACCTAGAAAAGATTATGCTGGGGAAATAAGTCAGTCACAAAAGGACAGACACTGTATAAAGTCATTTATATAAAGTAAGCAAATATAGATAAACCAAAGCTTATTAGTGGTTCCCAGGAGTGGAAGGACTGGGACAAGAGAGTTTTTGATTAGAAGGCATTGAATGTATGCTCCTGCTGGTGGGATAATTTGGAAAAAGATACCTAGAATGGTTTGTGCAACTTGAAGGATGTAAACAGTGTCACTGAACTGAATTTCAGTGTCACTGAAATTGCTGATTTCCTGTATGTTTTGTTGTGTATATTTGTACCACGATAAAAAATTGAAAAACAAAAACTTATGGAGATGTTGCAATGATGAGAAATGAGCAGACAAAAGGCAATTGGTACAGGGCTCAGCATATGGGGCCGTCACAAAGGTATGTCCTATTATGATTGTGTGTGTGATGAATATTAGCACCTGGCATCTGTTACTCCTAGGACAGAAGTGATGAACAGGGCAGTTGAGGGAAGACAAAAAGAGAGAACATTCCTGGCATAATAACCACAAACTTCAGGGGAGAATTTATATGGGAAAATGCCTACTGGGAATCTTGCTCATGTAGAGAAGCAGAAGAAGGAAACACCCTAAATGAACATCAATGATATCAATATTCATTTGGCATGGACAGCTGAAGAAATATATAACAATGAAAACAAATACATTAGGTCTAGATGCATCAACACAAATAATGAAAACCTAGCGGAGAAAAAAAAATTGAGAAGAATTCTACTTACAACATGAAAAAACTTTGATTTTTTTTTTTAAACCTAAGAAGGTATTTTTGTATTATGGAAACTTCAAGAAAAATGAAAAGTACAGAGAATAACAATGAAGGGTTGGGTACCCATCAGTCAACACTATCAATTCACATACTTCACCACCCTTGCTTTAGATATTTTTATTGCAAGAAAGTAATGTATGTATATTTGAGATTCCCCACATTATGTATTTTACACAATATTGATTCTTTTCCTTCCTCAGCGTTAAGCACTACATTAACTTGCTTGGCATTGTTCCTCTGCACTTTTTACTACATTTAATACTATTCACCACAAAATTGTATTGTTTCCATTTTTAAAAGCTTCGTATAAACGGAATCATACTGAATATGTCCTTTTACAATTGGTTCTCTTAATGTTTTGTTTTAAATTAATGCTGATACATTTAATTCTGCTTAATTTTTTAAAGTACAATAGAGTAGGTATTTCACTATGCTATTACACCACAATTTGTTTCTTCATTTCCTAACTGATAGTTATTATAGCTATTGCCTCCTAGCTGCCTATCCACTGGGATGCTCCTTAAAAGCAAGGATGGCGAGACTTGGCTCACATCCATGTTATCAGGGGAGATCAGACTCGGAGAAGGACATCAGGCTTTGTAGAGTAGAGGGTCAGCAAAAGAGAGAAAGACCCTCAATGAGATGGACTGACACAGTGGCTCCAACAGTGGGTTCGAGCATAACAATGATCGTGAAGATGGTACAGGACTGGACAGTGTTTTGTTCTGTCATACACAGCCTTGCTATGAGTTGAAACTGACTCAATGGCACCTAACAAAAACATGTATATACATATACACAGATAGACAGATATGTACATTTAGAATATAAAACTATGAACGCTGCTTCTGGAACGGAAAGAGAACAACAGAAACGATTACAAAAGGTATGCTTCCTGTATGCATATTATTTTGCCACTTTAAAAAGAATACTTGAAGTTGCCACAGCAGAACGTCAACAACTGTCAATTCTGGAAATGTGTAAGAGGTGGTCTTTTTTTTTTTCTTACACTGTCTGTACTGTTCTAATTTTAAATATTTGGTAATCTTATAAAGAGAAACAGACAAACTAGTGAGGTACCTAAGTCTGTGTCTCCAATTGCTTCCCTGGAGCCTCAGAGCCTGGCACAAAGTATAATACCAAAACTTTCCCAAAGACGGTATATCAATAACCAGTTATAGGAAGATAAAGTGAAGCTCAAAAACTCTCCTCCCCACCATCAGCACAAGAATACAAGTAAACGTCAAGGAATTTTCTAGCAGTCACATTTGAGAAGGGCAAATTTCCGCTCCAGAAGAAAATGATCCTTGCCATTGTAGAGAGAGAGTAAGAGATTAGCTGAATAAATGCTGCTTGATATTGCTGCAAGGATACGAGGAAATATGTCAGAAAGATGGGAGACGGTTAGGCAGGAGTCCATGGGTGAGTTGGCTCTAATCATTTCATGCATGTACTCTTTTCACAGTTTCCCCTGGAGGAAGCTATAAGGAAACACCTGTCCTAATTTCCAAACATTAACTAAGGGATTTAGGTTACCTGGCTGGCATCACCAGGAATGATGCTTGACATCTGCCCTGGATGTTGGGTGCTGTAGCCAGAAGATCTGTACTTAGGGAAGGCAGAGGGACCAGGGGAGGCACCAGGCTCCTGGGCATGAAGACCATCCGTGGGCGGAATTTCAGGTGCACTGCTCCTTGACTAGAGAAGGACTTTTGAGTGAAGTTGTCACAGGAAGACTATTTGCAACCTCTGTATCCCTGGCGGCTCAATATCCAAAGCTCCGTTAAACACTTTTGTTGTCATTCTGATCCCAGGGCAGTGCAAATTCTGATAGACCAAGACAATCCAAGCCAACCAAATCCACTGCCATCGAGTCAATTCTGACTCCTAGTGACCCTTTAGTACAGAGTAGAACTGCCCTATAAGATTTCCAAAGCTCTAAAAGTTTACGGAAGCAGACTGCCACGTCTTTCTCCTGCAGAGTGGATGATGGGTTTGAACCTCCAGCTTTTTGGTTAGCAGCCGAGTGTTTAATCGCTTTACAACCAGGGCTCCCTGACCGAGACAATAACAAATGGGAATTCAGGAAGGCTGATTTCCTGACCCTTAGAGGCCAGGTGACTGCCATTTACTTTTCTTCACCTGTTCCTGCTCATCTCCAATTCACACACCTTGCACATTTATCTTCCCTTTTTCCATACAACTGAAAGCATGTCTATCTCATCGATGATATTAGGAAGTCTGATTCCAATTTAAGGTGTAAAAATATAGTTTATATAGGTGGAAATATTATATTTATAATAGCTAAAATATGTAAAAATGTAAATACCTAGGAATTTATCTAGTGTCATTGAATGTTTCCTGAACCTTAATCTTCATTCTGCATGTTTCATAAAGCAGATTCTAATCTATTCTTCGTGGTCAATTCTGGCTGCAAACAGTATAGACAAAACTGTTACTTCCTCTTTTGATTTTTGTAACCACCTTGTACAATTTTGTCAAATTGTTTCAATGTGTATCTCTCTTTTCACTCAGGGACTATGAATTGAAAGTGTGGTTCTTCATTTTTAATAGAGTTGTGAGAAATCACAGTGTCACTGGCTAGGACTAGTTTGCAGGTTTATCTGTACGCAGTGCATTTAGGTAAATGACAACCATTATTTTATAGGTGAAGATGGTGCTCCAAGTTAATATTCACTTAAAAACCTTTTGTCTTTTTTTTAAATCTCAAATTGTCTTCTATTTAAATATTGTACGGTTTTGCACTCTATAAATAATGTCCCAGTGCTGTCCCGACATACCTCTTTAGGTTGAGCCTTTACTACTATTTGCCATCAACATGTCAGTCACTTTGGTGTGAGCTACCTGCATTTAGTGGCACACTTTTTTTTTTCTAGTCCTTGCTCATGGGCTGTTGTGCCCCTTTAGTCTCATTCTGTTTTATGGGCCTAATCTTTGGCTGAAGGGTGAAACTCAGGAGTGACTTTATTACTGAGCTAAAAGGTGTCTGGGAGCCATACCCTCCAAGTTTCTCCAATCACTGTCAGGCCAGGAAGTCTGTGAACCTTTCATCTTTAAATGAATTCAATATTTTCATATATTGATCAGTTTATTTTACCACATGTTAACTGTTTCCATATGAACTTTGTTAATCTACGGTATTCTTGACACGCCTTTTTGAAAAAAAAAATGGCATTTTAAAGTCACCCTTTGCCATCCTAACACTATCACTTCAAACACATGAAATAATAGATAAAATACAACAAGGTGTAGTGGGAGCATCTTAGACAAGAGAGAGTGCACACACAGATGGAAAGAGACAGACAGAAAAACAACTACAAAACCCTTATCATCATTCTGCAAATTATGATTTAAACAGCCAGGAATGAAAATCATTATAAAACAAAAACAGGGAGCCAACAAAATCAATGATCAACATATGGAGACCAGCAGGACTATAATAGAATGAATGATGGGGAAAATAGAAACATGAAATCAAAAAGGTAGTGTGAGTATATTATATAAACAGCCTCCTGAAGATGGCAAAGGCAGATGCAAGGAGGCCACGGAAAGTACTTTTGTAAAAATCCTAAAATGATAGTGGCTTCGGTCATGGTGATAACAGTGAAGGTGGTGAGATTTGCCTGAATTCTGGATACATTTTATCGGTATAGATAACTGAGTTTTCTGAAAGGTTGGACACAGGGTATAAGAGGAATAGAAGAATCAAAGAGGGTGCTCAATGAGAGAAAACTACTTAACACCTGAAAGAATAGAGTTGTCATTCACTGTGATAGGTAAGGTCTCTGTGTGGTGCAAAAGGTTACATGCTCAGCTACTAACAAAAAGCTGGGTGGTTCAAATCCACCCAGAGGAATCTTAGATGCATGGCCTGGTGATGTACTTCCAAAAGGTCACTGGTATTGAAAACTCTATGGAAGACAGTTCTGCTTCACACGTGGGGTTGCCCTGAGTTGGAATGAACTTGACAGTAAATGATTCAGCTTTGTTTTTGGTTTTTTTTTTTTGTTTATGTTTTTTTGAGATAGGTAAGCCTGTATGATGAGCAAATAATTAGCAAAGCCAGATTATGTGAAGAAGAATGCAGCATCAGGTTTGGAGGAAGACTCATTAACAATCTGCGATATGCAGATGGTACAACCTTGTTTGCTGAAATCTAAGAGGATTTGAAGAACTTACTGATGAAAATGATAGACGAAGGCCTTCAGTATGGATTATGCCTCAACATAAAGAAAACAAAAATCCTCACAACTGATCAATAAGCAATATTTTCATAAATGGAGATAAGATTGAAGTTGTCAAAGATTTCATTTTATTTGGATCCACAATCAATGCCCATGGAAGCAATAGTCAAGAAATCAAACGAGTTATTGCATTACCACCTTTTCTACAAAACAGATCTTTAAATTGTTTAAAAAAAAAAAAAAAGCAAGATGCCATTTTTAGGACTAAGGTGCATGGGACCCAAGCCATGGTGCTTTCAATTGCCTTATATGCGTGTGAAAGTTGGACAACAAATGAGGAAGACCTAAGAAGATCTGAAACCTTTGAGTTTTGCTGTTGGCAAAGAATACTGAGTATACCGTAGACTGACAGAACAATTGCCAAAAAAACTGTCTTGGAAGAAGTACAGAGAGGATGCTCCTTAGAAGCCAGGATGGCAAGACTTCATCTCACACACTTTGAACATGCTATCAGGAGGGTCAGTTCCCAGAGAAAGACATCCTGCTTGGTAGAGTAGAGGGTCAGTGAAAAAGAAGACCCTCAACAAGACAGATTGACAGCATGGCTGTAAAAATGGGCTCAAACATAGCGATGATTGTGAGGATGGTACAGGACCAGGCAGTGTTTTGTTTTGTTGTACATAGTGTTGCTATGAGTCAGAACCAAAAATACGGCACCTAACAACAATAATAACAAGGCTGGGGGCAAGGTATACTGAGGAATAGCAAGTGGAAATTTGGATATACAAGTCTGGGATTCAAAGGAGAATTCCTCTCTAAATATTAATCTGGGGCTCATTTGTGTTCAGATGACTTTTAAATCAATGAGTCTAGATGCTGTCACAAAAGAGTGAAGTTAGCTAGAGAAGAAGAGGTCTGAGGACTGAAATGGGAGACCCTCCAGTGTTTCAAGATTAAAAAACACATTAAAGGAGACTGAGAAATAGTAGCTAGTGAGGTAGGAGTGAAACCAAAATAATGTGTGGTGTTGAAATCCAAGTGAAGAAAGTGTTTCTGTAGGTAATAAACTAAGTCAATGTGGTTGACAAGTCAAGTAAGAGAAAGACAAAAAATTAACTGACCTGGACTGGACTGGACTTAACAAGGTAGATAACGCTGGTGGATCTTCAAGAGCTCCCTTCACGAATTGTTGGGGAAAAGGCCTGACTGCATTGACCTCAGGAGTAAATGGAAGGAGACAAATTGAAAACAGCGAGTGGAGACATCTCTTTTGAAGAGTTTTATGGTAAAGGAAGCAGATAAATGAAGATACTGCTAGAGCAAGATAAGGGGGTCCATAGAGGTTTTTTGTTTGTTTTTTAAGATTTGAGGAACTCAAATATATTGGATGCTATTGAACATACACAAATCAAAGGGAGAACCTGATGATGCAAGAGACAGATGGCAGAATTACCAGAGTTATGTCCTAACGTCGGCAGGAAAGATTGAGTTCTATGCACAAGTGGAAGTGTTGGTCTTGGTTAAATCTGAGAGGCCACACTTCTCTCAAGAAGAAATAGAAAGCAAGTAACCATGGATGCTTTCAATAAATTAGAATCCTCAATAACATAATTTGTCATGAAACACAACCTGAGATTCACTGTTTTACAGGCAAGTTCTTCCAAGCACTCAATGGAGCTAATTTCAAGATTAAAGGAAGGATTTCAGAAAGTATAAGTGAAGAGATATTCTTTATCTTATTTTATAAGGCCAGCACAAACTTAGTGCCCAAACCAGACCAGGTTAGCAGAAGAAAGAAAAATTCCAGTGTTTAAAAATTATATGCAAGAACAGTGGAGAAACAATATTTACCCTGATGGCAAATGAGAGCAATGGAAAGTATTTGCCTTACTGACTGTCAAGATATATCATGGAGCTATAATATCTAAAATGGTGTGGTTCTAGTATAGAACAGGAAAATAGAACTAAGAGTATCTTCATGTACATGAAAGAATTATTAAGTCAGAGGAGGAATCAGTCACTTTATTTATAAAATGTAGCATTTCAGGGAATAAAAACAAAAAACTGAACCCATTGCCATCATCGATTGTGACTCATAGCAACACTACACAACAGAACAGAACCACCCCATAACGTTTTCAAGAAGCAGCTGGTGGATTTGAACTGCCAACCCTTTGGTTAGCAACTGAGCTCTTAACCACTGCACCACCATGGCTTCATGGATGGTATCATTCAGAAAATTGTGCTGAAATCGTTGTTTGTCCATATGGAAATAAAATGAAATTGGATTCTCCATCTCACCATATTCAAAAATCATTCCAACATCTTTTAAACACAAAAGAAAAAATAATTAAATGTTTATGAACCATATAAGAAAATATCTTTATTAGATTGGAGGAGGTGATCAGTTCTTGAATGAGATGTAGCACACACAGTCCAAAAGGGAAAAAGTAGATCAATCCAACCATTTAAAATTAAGTCACTGAAAAATGAAAATCCAAATTTGTTCTTTCAATGTAACAAAAAGAAGACAGCAGGACATTCAATGAAGTATTTCCAAATGTGGTTTTGCCTACAACATAAGTATTAACTGCTGATAAATATTTAAATTAATAAGCTAGGATAATGACTAACTCAAGTGCCCAAATGTGTAAAAGCAGAAGGAATCGAAAAAGGAGAGAGTGCTACCCTTGGAAATAAATTGTGCTGGCTCACATTCATCTAGTATATTCATTGAGTAACTTATTAGGTGGCAGGCATTGTACTAAACACTTGTAATTGTTGTAGCACTTGATCCCACCTCAGACTTTTCTAATCAGAACATTTGTCTAATCCTTTCAAGGTAATGAAATTCCTCTTACTTGTAATTAGTTTTAGAAGGAGCACATGCCCCAACTCAGGATGATGACATAGAATGTGTTCTGGATGACTCCTTGAAAAGGTTATTTCTCAAATACTGAGACTGAATAAGAAACAGTCAGTTTTCCATCCCTGGTTATTGTATCTTAAATGACCACTGTGCTGCTGCAGCCATTGATGACCACCACAGGAACAGCTTTAGGAAAAAACCAATATACGGAGCTGTGAAATGTAGCCCTGTGGTTCTGGAGGCTCTGGACCTACCCTACCTCTGAAACCTTTGTTTTTATATTTGGTGCTATGTGAGTTTAGACTTTTCCCTCAGTATACCTGAAAGTATCCTCACTCTTAGACTTGAACTATATCAAATCTAAATGGAAAAAAGTGAATGAATATAATTATGCCAAATGTATAGATGAGTAAACTGAGCTTATGGTTGCTGCTAGCTGCTCTCGAGTTGATTCTAACTCATGGCAACCCCATGTGTTGCAGAGTAGAGCCACTCCATAAGGTTTCCTTGGCTTTAAACTTTAAAGAAGCAGATTGCCAGAACTTTTCTTCTATGGTATCTCTGAGTAGATTTGAACCACCGCCTTTAGCACTTGTGTGCAAACCATTTGTGCCACCTAGGGACTTTTAAACTGAACTTAGAAAGCTGAAATAAATATACCAAGTTCACACAGCTATTACAGAGAAGAGGTAGAATTCAAACCCAAATGTTCTGACTCCAAATTTTCACCCTTAACCATTATAATTTCTGAACTCCTACTATTCAAAGAACTTAATCAGGTTCTCTGAATCAGTATTATTTATTTCACTCAAGCATATTCCAACAGCTTAAGCCCAAAGCAGGTGAAACATTAATGAAAAGAAGATATTCTAGAGATGAGTTTCCTCAAAGCGCCCATTATGTCCTTGTTCCTTAGACTGTAGATGAAGGGGTTCAGCATGGGTGTGACCACCGTGTACATCACTGATGCAATTGCACTCTTCCTAGAGGGTAGAGTAGCCGCAGAGCTAAGATACGCCCCAAAACCTGTCCCATAGAACAAGGAAACAACTGAGAGGTGAGATCCACAGGTAGAAAAAGCTTTGTACATTCCACCTGTTGATGGCATTTTCAGGAGGGAGGAGACAATTTGTATGTAGGAGAAAATAATCCCAAGGAAGAGTCCACCACCCAAGATACTAGTCATAACATATAGCAGGATGTTATTAAAGAGGGTATCAGAACAGTCAAGCTTGAGGACCTGAGGAAGTTCACAGAAAAACTGGGGGATTTCCAGGTCTATGAGGAAGGACAAATGCAGCACCATCAGACTGTGAAGCAGGGTGCTCATGATGCTAACGAGCAAGGAGAGTAGAATCAGCAGGCCACACAGGTGGGGGTTCATGATGATTGTATACCTTAGTGGGTGACAAATGGCCACATAACGGTCATAGGCCATTGCTGCAAGGAGACAATTTTCCAAACAAGGAAAAACAATGACAAAGCAGATCTGGGTGAGGCAGCTTGTGTAACTGATGGATTTGCTCTGAGTCTGAATGTTCACCAGTATCTTGGGGACCATAGTGGTGCTGAAACAGATGGCGCTGAAGGACAAGTTGGAGAGGAAGAAGTATATGGGGGTGTGGAGGTGGGAGTCTGAGCTGATGGCCAGGATGATGAGCAGATTACCAGCCACACTGATCAGGTATAAGGTCAGGAACATTCCAAAGAGAAAGGGCTGCAGTTCTGGATTCTCTGAGAGGCCCAGGAGAAGGAATTCTGCTAAGCCTGTTTGGTTTTCTGATTCCATGTTTGTTGATGATTCTGATGGAAAGAACAGAGTTGAGATATACAACAGATGTACAAAGGTCCCTTATTTTACAGAAACACTCTAATCTGTATTGTGAAATAAAATTATCAATTTTTCCTGTGGTTCTCTCTCTCTGTATCTCTCTCTCTCCTCTCCTCCTCTTTCTCCTCTATCCTTTTCTCTCTCCTTCCCTCTCTGTTCTCTTTCTTCCTACACGCTCATTTCTCTCTGTCCTCCTTTCACCTCCTCTATCACATCTTTCCAAATATGTTTAAGTACCTACTTTTTTCCCACATTTGTCAATTAACATGAATATAATATCAAATGGCACATATTTTTTCTTAAGAATTTTCTGAACTCTGCAAATTAGCAGGAAAACCAAAATCATATGGTATTAAATATATATTTTTAGAGCAGTGGTTCTCAAACTTCCTTGCATCAGAGTCAGCTGGATGAACTGCTAAAATGCAGATTGCTGGGCATCGCCCTCAGAGTATCAGATTCAGAAGACTGGGCATTAGGGCTCCAAAATTGTGCCTTTCCAACAAATTCCCAAATGCTGCTGCTGTTCAGCTGGGAACCACACATTCGGGACCAATATTCTGCAGACTAGTACAATTCCTGAAGAAGAAATCATCTGGCTCATCAGTGCGCTACAAAGTGGACTGGGATTTCAAGTCCATGACTCAGCCCATGTTCAGTGGGTCTCCACAATTTGTCTTTTTAACTCTCTACTTTCAACATTCCATTCTTTAGATCCTTACCACAAAACTCTTGCCTAATTGTTCTAACTAATAGCAGTGTTAGCAGAAGTCCTTGCTTGGCACAAGAGGTTAACCAGCTAAGGAAAATGTTGGAGGTTCAAGTCTACCCAGTGGCATCTCAGAAGAAAGGCCTGGTGATCTACTTCTGAAAAATCAGCCATTGACAACCCTATGGAGCACAGTTCTACTGTGACACACGTGGAGTCACACGTGGAGTCATTGGAGTTGACTCAATGGCAACTGATTTGTTTTTCGGTCCAATTAGCAGGTATCATAGTAACAAATACAATAACTATTATGAACTTCTACAACAATAACACTAACACAGAGCTCTGAGTATTGGCATACAGAATTCTCGGTATTTATCTGAATTAATTTTATTCTCCCTACAGATCCATGACTTGGGTGCTTCTATCATCCTTCATTTTACCCATGATCTCAAGTATATAACATGAGGTTAAGTTATGGATACATAATACATGATCTCATAAGAACTGGTGAAAGAATTTGAACTTAGATTGCCAGATCAGTGTGGACCTCTTACCACCGTGTGGCACGACCCCTGAGTAGGACAGGATCAGGCACTGGAAGGGTCAACAGATTCCATCACTTGCCTCTTGAAAAATTCCATGTAAGTCCAACACCAAGTGCTTTCCCTGGTCTTCAAAGTCACCTACTCTCTGACGTCATAGGTAGTATCTAGCAGGTGACATTATCAAAGCAGGACCCACCCTCAGGACTTGAGGTCGGTATTGGAATATGCTCCCTAAATCTCAAGCTGTTATGGCTATTATGGCAATAAGATTCTTTTTTCTCCCAATACCTGAGATTATACGTAGAACATTTTTTTTTTCCTAAAACAGAGGAATGAGAGGAAGAATGAAATGCATGGGGTCTTTAAATCACTGAAGAAAAGAGAAATAATTTGTTGGTGTGTCCTAAGTAAAATTTTAGGATAGGAAAGACACAATCTGACAACACAGGTATCCTGTCAGGCATGTACCTACAGTAGTAGGAAGAGGGGGAGTAGAAATTTGCCAAGTCAGCCTTAAATGGAAAAAGGAACTTAAGCAAAGTACACCTAAAAAAAAAAAAAAACCCACTGCTGTCAAGTAGATTTTGACTCAAAGCGATCCTATAGGACAGAGTAGCACTGCCCCCTAGAGTTTCCAAGGAGTGCCTGGCAGATTAGAACTGCCAACCTTTTGGTTAACAGCCATACCACTTAACCACTATGCCACCAGGGCTCCTGAAGTACACCTACACACCTCAAATGCCTTTATAGCTTTGAGACTTAAACATTTAATCAAAACAAATTGTCTAGTAAGGATCTTCACATCTGGTGAGTGTGTGAGGTACTTATCAGTTAAGGTATGAAGTACTTCTTATTTAAGATGATCATTTCAATTGAACAAGCTAATAAGGCCTTATTTTTAGAAATTCCTTATCTTATACATATCACACAGGGCAAAGTAGGAAGTTCTGTTTAACTACTACTTACGTTTGTGCATGAAAAGCAATAGAAAAAAACACCATACCATTTTAAATTTGAAGAGCCATAACTAATCTTCATTAATAGATTACTTTTCCTTTCCTTAGGTATCTTATTGAAATCTGTCCCTCCCTTCCTTCCTACCTTTTTGTGGCAGATTATGGAAATAATTTATTCTTCTCTACTCAGGAGCTTGATGAATTTCCTATTCCTTTCATAGTTTGACTCATTGTCTCCATTGTACAATTAGCAGATAATGATAGAAAAAGAACTGTTGAGAATCAATCATGAAAAGCCATATCCTCCTTTCTTTTGTTTCCGGTTAAGCCCATCAACGCCTGAGTCTGGCAGCCTTGGGAACTGGCTCCTGTGGGAATCCCAAGGTTGTGTACTGGGATCAACTCCAGAACACTCCCATTTCCTGTGTTAAGATGAGGTCCCCGAGAATATGATCACTGGATTCTCAAACACAGGCAAGAATTGATTGTATAAGTCCTGGGCACATTTACATATTTATCCTTTATTCTCATGAACCAATGATTTAGAAATGGTCTCTAAAGGAATCCCACGAGTGAACAGCTCATTAGGATGTTTATGTTCAGAGTAAATGCCCCTTGACAAATACTGCTTCACCAATAAGGAAACCTGGGGCCCTAAGGATGGGGTCATACGACAAGCAACCCTAACAAAATCAGTCATTTGCTGGAAGGTTTGGAATCAAACAACCCTGAGTTTATTCCCAACTCTAGCACTTGCTTTGTGAATGTAGAAACTTTTATAACTGTTCAGAAACATCAGATTTCTCTTTTGTATAATGGGACCTATCGTGGAACAGTATAGGGATATTGTAAAAATGAGAAATGAATAGAAAAACTCATCAAGCATAGTGTTCAACATATTACACCCTCTTGATATTTCCTGTTGTGATTTGTTCTGCATGGGCACAACTTGGCATTGTTCATTACAGAAGGGAAGTGACAGGCGGAGCCAGATGAAAGAGGATCAATGAAAGTTAAAAGAACCAAAACCAAACCCAGGGCCGTCGAGTCAATTCCGACTCATAGTTAGAACGTTCCTAATGTGAAAACGACAAATTTTAGGGAAGAAAAATGTGCCAAAAGTCTACAAGGAATCTTGCTCATCTAGAGAAGCAGGAGGAGAGAACAAGCCAAATGAACATCACTGATATCAGTGGAAAAGAAGCCCTGGTCTGGTGGCAGTGTTTAAGTGTTTGGCTGCTAATCAAAAGTCGGCTGTTCAAACCTACCAGCCACCCTGCAGGAGAAAGATGAGGAAGTCTGCTTCTGGAAAGATTTCGCCTTGCAAACCCCTTAGGGCAGTTCTGCTCTGTCCTCTAGGGTTGCTATGAGTTGGAATCAACTCGACGGCAACAGGTTAATGAGATATCAATGTTCATT
Organism: Elephas maximus indicus; assembly: GCF_024166365.1. Lineage (NCBI taxonomy): Eukaryota > Metazoa > Chordata > Mammalia > Proboscidea > Elephantidae > Elephas > Elephas maximus. Next base: position 17,384,227 of record NC_064821.1, read on the forward strand.
TGGCGTGGACTTAGGATGAAATATCTAGCAATTTAAATGAATAAATTAGACCTAGATGTACCATGACAAAGAATGAAAACTTAAAAAACAGAAGTTAATTTCTCTAACAAGACATCTATAGTATGGGAAAATTGAAATAAGTTTTAAAACTACGCAGACATAAATTATTCTTCTTTAAATTGAAATATTTCAAGCACACTGAAAAGTACAGAGAAAACAACAAAGGCCTAATTATCCACCACTCAGCACCATCAAACTAAAATGTATCACCATACTTGCATTATGTACTTTTTAAAATTACGATTCTTTCCCTTTTTGTATGAACTTAAATCCTTTATTCTATGAGTTATTTTTAATTATTTTATGATGTATTCAGTATTTTTTAAGAAAAAAATACATATTTATTTCAATACCTCCCCCTTTATTTTTTCACACATCTGTCTTTTTCTCTCCACCTGAACCACAACAATGAACTTGGTATGTATTATTCTCCTGTCTTTTCATTACTTTGAGTCTAATTCAATCAATAAACAATGCTATTGTTTTACATTTTAATACTTTATGTACTGTGGGTGCCATTTTACAACTGGTCTCTTAAAATAATGCATTTAACCTTATCAGTCTTATTACACCTCAGTCTGGTTCATTAACTTTAACTACTTTAAGGTATTTCACTCTGTTATTACATCAGAACTTATTTATCCCCTCTCCAGGTGATGGGCATTTTCATTGCGCGCGCGCGCACACACACACGTAAAGGATGGGAATGGAGTGGAATAAAAAGGGCTTATCATCTTTGTGTTTACTATTTTGTTACTTTAAGAATAGAACTGTTATGGCAAAATGTCAACATTTATTAATTCTGAAAGCATTGATATATGACTATTTGTCCTGCTACCCTGAGCTAATCTGTCTTAAAATATTTCCTAGGTTAATAAAGAGACACTGATAGATACAGGTATGTAGCCTGTGGAGTCAGACTGGTTCTCCACTTCCTCACTGCTAGTGCTCATAGCCAGGTCAAAGATCTCCCTTAAAAAGGTGTATCAAGAACCAGGTAAGGAGAAGCTGAATGAACACAAAAGCCCCTTGCCAAAGAAATACAAAAATTGTTTTAAAGAATTCTAGAAAATTGAGCAAGGGCATATTTGTATTTAAGATGGAAAAATTCCCTGGAAATTTAGATTCAGAGTAGGAGATTAGCAGAATGAGAGAAGCTCAAGTATTCGTGCAAAAGTACAAGGAAACATGTCAAGAAGATTATGGACAATTGGCAGGCATCACACAAGTAACTCCATTCTGCTCATCTTCTGCATGTACTCACCTCACAGCTGCCCCAGATGGACTTGAAGACAAAGACATCTCCCTATTTGCAAAAGATAAACTAGGGGACTTCAGATTACCTGAGTGTCAGCATTAAGAAATGACATTCGATTCTCCCCTGAAGGCTGAATGATAAAAATGGAGGCTCTGGACTCATGGAGCACAGAAAACAAAGAAGGACCAGGATCCTATGGGAAGTGATGGAGACAAGGCTCAGGTGTGCTGCCTCCTGACCTGGGCAAGGTTATTGAGTGGGTGGTCACAGGCAGACTCTTTGATGTCTCCGTGCCCCTTGGGGTTTCAATACCCAAAGCTCCTCATTAGTCAAACTCTTTTGCTCTCATTCTGTTCCCGTAAGCAGCAAGCCTAAGAGAAGGAAAAATTTATATTGAATGATTCCATTATCCTAAGAGCCCAGGCATATGCCATCTTCTTTGCCTCATCTCATTCTGCTCATACTCATTTCAAGTGCCTTGTACACATGGACATACCACCCTTCTGTAATTGTATTAGTCTTCTCTCTTTATATTCAAAGGTGCCCATAATCTAAAAACAAGATTAGGAAAATTGACACCATGTTTAAGCTAAAAATATATACTTTATTGTGTGAGGATGTGTATTCTATACAAATAAGAGCAATAATATAACAGATGAACCCTAAAAAGGGAGATTCTGAGAGCTAATTCTTTGATGGCACATGGATCCTTTTCCTGCATCTAATATCCAGCAGTTTCTAATCTAGCCTCTGTAATCAAACATAATTGAGCATATAACAGGCATCTAACCTCGTGTTTAATATTTCAATATCAACGTTTCCAAATTTTATGGAAGTTAACTTCAATATCCACCCCTCATCTGTCAGTTTGTCACAGTGTGGTGGCTTGTATGTTATTGTGATGCTGGAAGCTATGCCACCAGTATTTCAAATACCAGCAGGGTCATCAATAGTGGACAGGTTTCAGCAGAGCTTCGAGACTAAGGCAGAATAAGAGGAACAACTTGGGGTCTACTTCTAAAAAAACTGACCACTAAAACGCATATGAATAGCAGTGGGAGATTGATATAGTGCTGGAAGATGAGCCTCTCAAATGGGAAGACTCTTGTGGTCATTAAGATTGTCTGTCAACTTGGCTGGGCTATAATTCTCATTGGTTTCGCAGTTATAATGTAGTCTGGCAGTTCTATAATGATGTGATCATCTCCATGATGAGATTTGATATAATGTGACCACCTCCAAGATAAGATCTGCTGTGAGTAGCCAATCAGTTGAAGGGGAAGTTTTCTTGGGAGTGTGGCCTGCATCCAATATATGTGGACTTTTTGGCAAGGCTCGTGGGCTTTTCCTTGTTTTGGATTCTGCAGCTGGTGCCTGTTCCTCCGACCTTCGGCCCTTAGAACTTGAGCTAGAGTCTTATGTGTTGTCTTGCCTGCTGATCTTGGGATTCATCAGCCTGGGAGCCAGAGCCCTACTGCCTGACTTGCTGATTGTGGATTCACCATCCCCTGAAGCTATGTGAATCAGAAGAAGCCTCCAACCTGACTCACCGCTTGGGACAATGTTCCAGCTTCTACAACCACGTGAGCCATTTCCTTAATATAAACATCTCTCTATGTATATATTTATACACTTACTGGTCTTGCTTCTCTAGAGAACCTAGCCTAAGACATTTGGTACCCAGAGTGGTTCTAGAGAAACAAAACTGTAAGGATGAGTTTTCCTAATTGGTTTTCAAGCCTGATTAGTATTAAAGACGTTAATGACTGCTTCCAGTAATGAAGTGGGCACTGCCAATCCATGGTTGTTTTAGGCTGGGTTCTCTAGAGAAGCAAAACCAGTAATGTGTATAAATATAGACCGAGAGATTTATATTAAGGGAACAGCTCATACAATTGCAGGGGTTAGAACTTCCCAAGTCCATGGATCAGGATAGAGTCCTTTCCCAATTCATGGAGCCGTGGAAGCTGGTGAGCCCAAGATGAGCAGGTTGGAGGGCATGGATCCTGCTCACAAGTTGTGACGGTCAAGGAATCCCCAAGGTCAGCAGACAAGACCATAAGTGTCTCCTGAGTCAGCAGCAGGGGCTGGAGAAACCAAGAGAAGCAGGTCAGGGAGCAGGACTCTTGCTCGCAGGCCATGATGATGGACAAATCCTAGGATGGGCAGGTAAGCTGCTAGCTCAAGTCCCAAGAACAAGAATTCAGACAAGAAACAGCTGTTGGGTCTAGAACAAGTCAACAACTTTTGCAAGGTGAGCAGGAAAAAGGAAGTAGCCAGCAGAAGGTAGAGAGATGAAGGCTGAGGAGGCGGTGAGCTACCACAGGCCCCACCTCCACTGCTACCACTCAACAGATTCTATCATGGGGGTAATCATATACCAAATTTCAACAGGAAAGTGATCACATTACACAGCTGCCAAAACACTGAGAATCATGGCCCACCCAAGTTGACACACTATCTTAACCATCACAGTGGTGTAAGGTGGCAAAGGAAATATTTTGATCACCTATTGGTAAAGGTGAGGCTCTGGGTGATCACTTTTGACACTTTTCTAAGTTTTGTAATAATGGGAAGTATAAGGAAGCAGGTTGCGTGGTCCTACATTCCCTAGACAAAGTGATGAAGGAAAGAGATGAGCTCAGGGCTTCAGAGTCACAACTCAAGTGCCACATAAACAACATAAATATTTCCACTTGTGCCTTGAAAGAAAGCCTGACTTCTTGTAGTAACAGACCTGATGTTGCAAAAAAACAAACCCAGAGTGGCTGAATTACAGTGCCAACTGAATTCCCAATCTTCAGTGGTGTCTGCAGTTCAAGTGAGGGCATTGATTGGGAAGAAATGGGATCATGAAACTTGGGATGGGGACATGTTTCTAGGTGCCATCAAGTCGATCCCAACTCATAGTGACCCTATGTACAACAGACCAAGACACTGCCTGGTCCTGCACCACTCTCACAATCGTTATGCTTGAGCCCATTGTTGCAGCCATTGTGCCAGTCCATCTCATTGAGGGTCCTCCTCTTTTTCATCGACCCTCTACTTTACCAAGCATGATGTCCTTCTCCAGGGATCGATCCCTCTTGATAACATGTCCACAGTATGTGAAACGTACTTTGCCCTCCTTGCTTCCAAGGAGCATTCTGGTTGCACTTCTTCCAAGACAAATTTGTTGTATACGGAAACATATAGGCAGCTAATCAGGAAGCTGGGGACACCAAAACCCTAAATTCCATTAAGCCACTCCTACCAACAGAACCATGCCCTCTCATTCCCATCTGAAGAGATTATTCCATTTTTATTTTTTTAAGCCACACTCCTCGGTAGAACCCACTTCCACTCCACCTGATGAGATTAAAGCAGCTGTGCCTGAAAAGCCTTTGTCTGAGTCACTGTGCCTGGTGCATTGCCTGAGGCAGATGTCTTACAAGGCAATGCTGAATGTTCTCAAACACACAACCCCACCACCTATTTTGGCTTCTAGGTCTGGCTGACATCCCAGTTAGCACCAAACAGTGAAGTACAAAGTGTGACATCAGCAGACAATTTTTAACAATCAAGTGGATAGGACGATGCAGTCTGTGGAAACCAGTCATCCTCTTTTCCAGCTACGCCTGCCATTGCTCAATGCGCTTATGAACAAAGTGGTCACGATAGCAAGAATGGAGATTATGCATGGGTTCAGAAACACTCATAAGGCCAACTTGGCTACAGCCAAAGCTGAGTGCCCAGTCTGCTAGCAGTAGGGACCAACCCTGAATTTCCAATATGGCACCACTCCTCAAGGTGATCAGCCAGCAACATGGTGGCAGGCTGATTACATTGGGCCTCTTCCATCATGGAAAGTGTGGCATTTTGTTCCTACAGGAATAGACACTCTGAATAGGAATATGTTTCCCTGAACACAATGCTTCTGCCAATACTACCATCCATGGACTTACAGAATGCCTGATTCACAGTTGTGGTATCCCATACAACCTTACCTCAGATTAAGGGACTCACTTCACAGCAATTGAAGTGCTGCAGTGGGCCCATGCTCATGGAATTCACTGGTTTTAGCATGTTCCCATCATCCTGAAGCAGCTGGTTTGATAGAATGATGGTATGGCCTTCTAAAGACACAATTATGGTTGCAGCTAGGTAGCAGTACCTCCCAGGACTGGGGCAATGTTCTCCAGGAGACTTTATAGGCTCTAAATTAGCATCCAATATATGGCACTGTTTCTCCCATAGCCAAGATACCTGGGCCCAGGAATCAAGGGGTGGAAATGGGAGCAGCATCATTCACTAGAGCTGGAGATAGAAAACCAAAGGGAAGAATGTGCTTGGTATTTCTAAAGCTGAAAGAACTGAAGAAAAAATTCAAGCCTTGAGTTGTAAGAGTGAAGGATTCTGTGTGGAAAATATTAAACGACCCAGGAAGCATCAAAAGAAGACAGAAGGAATACACAGAATCATTACACCAAAAAAAAAAAATGAGTCATCATTCAAACATTTCAAGAGATAGCATATGATCAGGAACCAATGGCACTGAAGGAAGAAGCCCAAGCTGCACTGAAGGCACTGGTGAAAAACAAGGCTCCAGGAATTGATGGAATATCAGCTGAGATGATGCAACGTACAGATGTAGCACTGGAAATGCTCACTCATCTATGCCAAGAAATTTGGAAGAGAGCTACTGGGCCAAACGACTGGAAGAAATTCATATTTATGCTTATTCCCAAGAAAGGTGATCCCAACTGAATGTGGAAATTATAGAATGATATTGTTGATATCATATGAAAGCAAAATTTTGCTGATGATCATTCAACAGTGGCTGCAGCAGTATGTCTCAGGGAACTGCCAGAAATCCATGCCAGATTCAGCAGAAGACATGGATCGAGGGATATCATTGCTGATGCCAGATGGATTCTGGCTGAAAGCAGAGAATACCAGAAGCATGCTTACCTATGTTTTATTGACTATGCAAATGTATTCGACTGTGTGGATCATAACAAATTATGGAGAACATTAGGAAGAATGGAAATTCCAGAACACTTAATTGTACTCATGAGGAACCTGTACATAGATCAAGAGGCAGTTGTTGGGACATAACAAGGGGATGCTGAGTGGTTTAAAGTCGGGAAAGGTGTGTCGGGGTTGTGTCATTTCAACATACCTATTCAATTTGTGTACTGAGCAAATAATACTAGAAGCTGGACTACTCGTAGAAGAATGGAGCATCAGGATTGGAGGAAGACTCATTAACAACCTGTGTTATGGAGATGACGCAACCTTGCTTGCTGAAGGTGAAGAGGACATGAAGCACTTACTAATGAACATCAAAGACGGCAGCCTTCGGTGTGGATTACACCTCAACATAAAGAAAACAAAAATCCTCACAACTGGGCCAATAAGCAACATCATGATAAACGAAGAAAAGATTGAAGTGGTCAAGAATTTCATTGTACTTGGATACACAATCAACACCCATGGAAGCAGCAGTCAAGAAATCAAAAGATGCATTGCATTGGGCAAATCTGCTGCAAAGGACCTCTTTAAAGTGTTGAAAAGCAAAGATGTCACCTTGGAGATTAAGGTGTGCCTGACCCAAGCCATGGTATTTTCAATTGCATCATATGCATGTGAAAGCTGGAAAATGAATAAAGAAGACCGAGGAAGAAATGATGCCTTTCAATTGTGGTGTTGAAAAAGAGTATTGAATATACCATGGACTGCCAAAAGAACAAACAGATTTGTCTTGGAAGAAGTACAACCAGAATGCTCCTTAGAAGCAAGGATGGTGAGACTGCGTCTTAAATACTTTGGACATGTTGTCAGGAAGGATCAGTCCCTGGAGAAGGACATTATGTTTGGTAAAGTATAAGGTCAGTGGAAAAGTGGAAGACCCTAGAAGAGATGAATTGACACAGTGGCTGCAACAATGGACTCAAGCATAACAACTATTACAAGCCTGGCTCAGGACCGGGCAGTGTTTTGTTCTGTGGTACGTAGGGTCGCTATGTGCCAGAGTCAACGTGACAGCACCTAATAACAACAACAACAACCATTCACTGTTACCCCTTGTGACCCACTCGCAAAATTTTTGCTTCCTGTCCCCTCAACCCTGTGCTCTTCAGGTCTAGAGCTCTCAGTTTCAAAGGGACTGGAGACGCATTACTGATTCAGTTGAGATAGAAGTTAAGAATGCCACCTGGACACTTTGGGCTCCTTATTCCTCTGGATCAACAGGCAAAGAAGGGAGTTATCGTACTGCCTGGTGTGGTTGATCCTGATTACCAAAAGGAAACTGAATTGATATTACATGATGGAGGTAAAGAAGAGAATGCCTGGAATGCAGGAGATTCTTTGGGGTATTTCTTAGTACTACCATGCCTTGTGATTAAACTCAATGGAAAACCACAGCAACCCAGTTCTGACATGGCCCACCAGGAATGAAGGTTTGAGTCATCACATCAGGCAAAGAACTACAATTAGCTGAGGTGCATGCTAAGGGCAAAAGTAATATGGAATGGATTGTGAAAGGAGGTATTCTAAACACCAGTTACAACCACATGACCAATTGTAGAAACATGGACTGTAATTGTTCTGAGTATTTATGTCTTGTATGTGTGCATCGAATATTTTTGTTTTCTTCACTTATAAAACATAAGACATAAAGAGGGCTAATGCATTTTTGGTTATATGTGTGCTACTTGTACACGTTGGACACAAATATGACTTTATAATTATTTTTATTCAGAGATTACATATGGTTGAAGGAGATATATATAGGCGTCAAGTTGATAAGGCACAGACTGTGATCATTAAGATTGCATGGTAACATGGATGGGCCAATATTCTCATTCGTTTGGCAGTTATGATGTAGTTTGACAGTTGCATAGTGATGTGATCATCTCCATGATGAGATTTGATATAATGTGATCACCACCATGATGGGATCTGCTGTGAGTAGACAATCAGTTGAAGGGGGAGTTTCCTTGATGGTGTTGCCTGCATCCAATATAGATGGACTTTATGGCAAAGCTTCTGTGCTTTTGCTCGAACTGGCTCCTGCAGCTGGCACCTGTTCATCTAATCCTTGCTTCTTGGGATATGAGCTAGCAGTATGCCAGCTCTCTTGCCTGCCAATCTTGGGATTCATCCGTCTTCATTGCCTGTGAGCCAGAGCCCAGCTGACTTGCCATTCTTGGATTCTCTAGCTCCTGCAGCTATGTAACTCAGGAGAAGCCTCCAGCCTGACCCACAGAGTTGAGATGTTCCAGCCCCTACAACCACGTGAGCCGTTTCTTTCATACAAATCTATCTCTACAGATATATTTATACACTTTACTGGTTTTGCTTCTCTAGAGAACTCAGCCTAAGATAACACTCAAAATATGACTCGGGAAACCTTTCTCTTCAAAGTAGAGTTGACCTTAATGAAATGGGTGGAGTAAAGCTTTTGGGACTGTCATTGGCTGGTGTGGCATGACTCAAAATGAAAACAAACAGCTGCAAATATTCATTAATAATTGGAATATGGTATGCAGGAAATATGAATCTAAGAAATTGGAAGTTGTCAAAAATGAATCGGAATACATGAAGATTGGTATCTGAGGCATTACTGAGCTGAAATGGACTGGCATGGACCATTTAAAATTGGACAATTATGGGCTCTACTATGCCAGGAATGAAAAATAGAAGAAGAATGGCAAAAAGAACATTTCAAGATTGATCCTGAAGTACAATGCTGTCAGTGATAGGAAAATATCCATTCACCAACAAGGAAGACCAGTTAATACAACTATTGAAATTTATGCACCAACCACTATTGTCAAGGAAAAAATTGAAGATTTTTTACCAATTGCAGCAGTCTGAAATTGATCAAACATCAAATCAAGATTCACAGATAATTACTGGTGATTGGAATATGAAAGACAGAAACAAAGAAGAAGAATTAGTAGTTGAAATATATGGCCTTTGTAATAGAAACCATGTTGAAAATCCCATGGAGAATTTTGCAAGTCTGGAACGACTTATTCATTGCAAACACATTTTTCAACAACATAAATGGCTACTATAAATGTGGATCTCACGGGGTAGAACACACAGAAATCAAATCGACTACATCTGTGGAAAGAGTTGATGGAGCTCAATATCCTCAGTCGGAACAAGGCCAAGGGCTGACAGCAGAAAAGACCATCTACTACTCATATGCAAGTTCAAGTCAAAGCTGGAGAAAATTTATAAAGTTTACGAGAGCCAAAGTATAACCTTGAGTATACACCAACTGATTTTACAGCAATCTCAAGAAGAGATTTGACACCTTTGAAAGTTAACAAATGAACACTAGACCAGTTGTGAGATGACATCAAGAGAATCATACATGAAGAAAGCAAAAGGTCATTTAAAAGACAGGAAAGAAAGAAAAGACCAAAATGGATGTCAGAAGGGACTCTGAAACTTGCCCTTGAATCTCAAGTAGCTAAAGCAAATGGAAGAAATGATGAAGTAAAAGAACTGAACAAGAGATTTTGAAGGTTGGCTTGAGAAGACAAAGTATGATAATGAAATGTGCGAAGACCTGGAGTTAGAAAATCAACAGGGCAAAACACGCTTGACATTTCTAAAGCTGAAACAACTGAAGAAAAAATTCAAGCCTCGAGTTGCAATATTTCAAGATCGTATGGGCAAAATATTGAATGACTCTGAGAGCATCAAATGAAAATAGAAGGAATATGCAGTCATTGTGCCAAAAAGAATTGATTGCTGTTCAATCATTTCAGAAGGTAGCATATGGTCAAGAAACAACGGTATTGAAGGAAGACATCCAAGCTGCACTGAAGGCACTGGAGAAAAACAAGGCTCCAGGAATTGACAAAACACCAATTGAGATGTTTCAACAAGTGGATGCAGCACTGGAAGCACTCACTCTTCTATGGCAAGAAATTTGGAAGACAGCTTCCTCACCACCGACTGGAAGAGAGATCTGTACTTGCGCCCATTCCAAAGAAAGGTGATCCAACAGAATGTGGAAATTATCAAACAATATCATTAATATCGCACACAAGTAAAATTTTGCTGACGGTAATTCCAAAATGGTTCCAGCAGTAAATGGACAGGGAGCTGCCAGAAATTTAGGAAGGATTCAGAAGAGGCCATGGCATGAGGATTACCACTGCTGATGTCAGATGGATCTTGGCTGAAAACAGAGAATACCAGAAAGATGTTTACCTGTGCTTTGTTGACTATGCAAATGCATTTGATTGTGTAGATGGCAACAAGTATTTATGGTAACATTTTGAAAAATGGGAATTCCAGAACACTAATTCATGCTCATAAGGAACCTGTATATAAACCAAGAGGTAGTCAAACAGAACGAGGGGATACTGTGTGGTTTAAAATAAGGAAATTTGTTCATCAGGGGTGTATCATTTCACCACACTTATTCAATCTGTATGCTGAGCACATAATCCAAGAAGCTTAGCTATCTGAAGAAAAGTGTGGTATCAGGATTGGAGGAAGACTCATAAACAAGCTGTGATATGCAGATGACACAACCTTGCTTGCTGAAAGCAAAAATGACTTAAGCACTTATTGATGAAGATCAAAGACCACAGCCTTCAGTATCGATTACATCTCAACATAAAGAAAATACAAAAATCGTCACAACTGGACCAATAAGATCTCATGATCAATGGAGAAAATATAGAAGTTGTCATGGATTTCATTTTACTTGGGTCCACAATCAATGCCCATGGAAACAGCAGTCAAGAAATCAAACAGCATATTGCATTGGGAAAACCTGCTGCAAAAGGCCCCTCTTAAGTGCTAAAAAGCAAAGATGTCACTTTGAGGACTAAGGTGGGCTTGGCCCCAGCCAGAGTATTTTCAATTGCCTCATATGCATGCAAAGGTTTGACAATGAATAAAGAATATTGAAGAAGATTTGATGCCTTTGAATTATGGTATTGGCAAAGAATATTGAATATACCATGGACTGCCAGAAGAACTAAAATCTATCTTGGTAGAAGTACAGCCAGAATGCTCCTTAGAATTGAAGATCGTAAGACCTCGTCTCACTTACTTTGACCATATTATCTGGAGGAACCTCTAGCTGGAGAATGGCATTACCCTTGGTAAAGTAGAGGGTCAGTGAAAAAGAGTAAGGCCCTCAATGAGATGGACTGACACAGTTGCCACAACAGTAGGCTTAGGACCGGGCAGTGTTTCATTCTGTTGTATACAGGGTTGCTATGAATACGAACTGACTTGGCCACACCTACCAAGAACAAGAACTTCAATATACACTTTTTCACATTATAATCCATGGGTTGAAATTACTGCTCTTAGTCATCAACATTGTTGAGAAAATTGCAAATGATCAAATCAACAGCCAACCTGTGATACAATATATCTTTTTGGTTATAATCAGCTATGGATTTGGGCTTGTTCATTAGAACAACAAACTTATTTTGAGCAGAAAAAGACCAACACATAAATGTGTAGTTTATTTAATGCAGAACTGGTACTACAATGAATGAATGGGTTTATTAACAAAAGTCACTGGGACATAAAATGAATTTGGATGCTTGCTCACATCGATGGCAAAAATAGACTCCAAGCAGATAAATGGCAAAAATGTAAAACACAAACTATAAATCCCTTAGATTGAGGTAGGTAGGGTTTGCATAAACAAGATCTTTTGAGGTGATCCAAAGGAATGCGGAAATTATTCAACAATATCATTAATACCACATGCAAGCAAATTTTTGCTGAAGATCATTCAAAAGTGACTTCAGCAGCCTATCAACAGGGAACTGCCAGAAATTCAGGCTGGAGTCAGAAGAGGACGTGAAACCAGGGATATCATTGCTCATGTCAGATGGATCCTGGCTGAAAGCAGTGAATACCAGAAGGATGTTTACCTGTGTTTTTACAGACTACGTTAAAGCATTCAACTGTGTGCGTCATAAAAAATTATGGTTAACATTGCAGGGAATGGGAATTCCAGAACACTTAATTGTGCTCATGAAGAATTCGTACTTGGATCAAGAGGCAGTTGTTCGAACAGAACAAGGGGACACTACATGCTTTAAAGTCAGGAAGGGTGTGCATCAGGCTTGTATCCTTTCACCATACCTATTCAATCTGTATGCTGAGCAAATAATCATAGAAGACAGGCATTATCAAGAAGAACTGGGCACTGGGATGGAAGGAAGACTCGTTAACAACTTCCGTTATGCAAATGACACAACCTTGCTTGCTGAAAGTGAAGGGGACTTGGAGCACTTACTAATGAACATCAAAGACAGCCTTCAGGATGGATTGCACCTCAAAATAAAGAAAGCAAAAACCCTCACAACTGGACCAATAAGTCACATCATAAACACAGAAAAGATCGAGGTTGTCAAGGGCTTCATTTTACTTGGATCCACAATCAACACGCATGGAAGCAGCAGTCAAGAAATCAAAAGACTCATTGCATTGGGCAAATGGGCTGTGAGAGATCTCCTTAAAGAGTTATAAAACAAAGATGTCATCTTGAGGACTAAGGTGTGCCTCACCCAAGCCAAGGTGTTTTCAATTGCCTCATATGAACAAAGAATAAGGAAGACGAAGAGAATTAACACCTTTAAATTGTGGTATTGGCAAAGAATATTGAATGTATACCATGGACTTCCTTAGGCCAGGATTCCCAGTATTCTGTGGTTGTCTTCCATTTTGTGATTGTAATTTTAAGTTAAAGAGGATTAGGGTGGGATTTTAACACCACCCTTACCCAGGTCACATGCCTGGTCTAAAATAAAGGAAGTTTCCCTTGGGTGTGACCTGCACCACCTTTTATCTCTCAAAAGATAAAAGGAAAGGGAGGTAAGTAAAGAGTTGGGGACCTCATACCACCAAGACAGCAGCACCAGAAGCAGAGCATGTCCTTTGGACATGGGGCCCCTGCACCTGAGAAGCTCCTCCACCAGGGGATGATTAAGGACAGGGCCCTTCCTCCAGAGCTGACAGAGAGAGAAGGCCTTCCCCTGGAGCCAACACCCTGAATTTGGACTCGTTACCTGCTAGACTGTGAGAAAACAAATTTCTCTTTGTCAAAGCCATCCACTTGTGGTATTTCTGTTATGGCAGCACTAGATGACCAAGACAGAATTTTGTACCGAGTGGGGTGCGGCTGAAACAGACACCTATGATGTGGGAACAGTTTTGAAACTGTGAATGGATAGAATTGCGACAGCAGCAGAGGACCAGCACAGCAGAGAACCTGCAGCAGCAAAGAAGCGGCAAGAGCAGAGAAGCAGCAGCAGAAGCAGAAGACCAGCACGAGGTGGCACTGTAGCCCACCCACCAGAGAGCTGAGTGCCAGCTCGAGACTAAGCCCTGCATAGATTCTTACCTTCTTCTTACCAAGAATGACCAGAAGAGGCTCAGAGATTCTACACAAAGGTTCAATTAGGGACAGAGCAAAAGGCTCATGAGGGAGAGAGGTAGAGGGTTTCCACCTACACTAGCCTCCAGTCTCTCACTGAACAAAGGATTTCACAGGGCTTATAAAAGTTCTTAGGTGGGAAAAAGGCATTGTTTTTATTCATTAGATGGGTGGAGATTTCTAGGCGAAGGGGAGGGATTATGAAAATCAAATGCTCACACAGTTAGAATTCAACATGGACTTCCTTGCAGAGGTTGCTGGAACCAAGATGGAGTCTGTCACAAAGGCTGCTGGGATGTCGATAAGGACTTATTCTGGGACGTTGTGTATGCATGATGCCTCTGGACCTTGGTTCAAGCCCAGCGAGGAGACTCTATTCATGTTAGTCTCACGTGGAATGTCATTCATAGTCCACGCTGATCTTGACTGTTCATGCCATGCACCTGGTGAGGCCTTAGAAAAACAACTCAGAAGGATTAGCAGTAATTTATAGCTGGTCAACCACACAGGGCCTTGAAATGTAGCCCCTTATCTTGTCTAAGCACCTAGTTTGTTAATCACAAGTACTTTTCCTGTGCCAGCAGCAAAAGTTCTGTGGTGATCTGCACTTAGTTTTACATCCAGAGGCTATTTAATTATAGCTAATTAAGCACAGAGGGCCTTGAAATGTAGCCCTTCTTTAATTCAGCCAGCCTGATCTCTTCCCTGTCTCAGTAATAGCAGAACACTAGTTATCAAAACGTCCATCAACATCAGAAAGGATGACATTTAAAAGTATATGGCATTGAAAATAAACAAAAGAATACATCCAACAACAAGACTGAATCTGAAAAGCACACTGGGGAGAAAAGCTATCAAGGCACAAATTCACACATTAATAGTAAAAGTTTAACAAGTTCAAAAAGGGACATTTAAGAAACTGTGTAAAAAAAAAAAAAACCCATTGCTGTCGAGTTCACTCCAGCTCATGGTGACCCTGTAGGACACAGCAGAACTGCCCCATACGGTTTTCAAGGAGTGCCTGGTGGATTCGAACCGCCAACCTTTTGGTTAGTAGCTGTAGCTCTTAACCACTACGCAACAATGGTTTCCGATAAACTGTGTAGGGATACATAAACTTGTGATAAAAAGATGTATTTAAATCTCATGAAAACACCAGTTTTGCAGAGCAAAAATTATCAAATAATGGCAACTTCATAGGATTCAACATAATAGAAGGATATCAAAGAAAATGATAAATACAGAATTCAGGATCAATACAGAATTCAACAAAATGAGAAACAACCCAATCAAAAAACCGGCAAAAAACTTGAATAGATACTTCACCAAAAAGGATATACAAATGGCTAACAAACTCATGAAAAGATGCTCACAACATTAACCATTGTTGTTGTTGTTGTTGTTAGGTGCCATCTAGTCTGTTCTTTTTTGTTTGTTTTTTAACCATAGCTATCCTAGTGGGGTTAAGGTGGTATCTCATTGTGGTTTTGATTTTCATCTCCCTAAATTGGTTAATGTGGCATCAAATCTCCCTATCAATAATGATCCAAGCAACCAACTGAGGTTTGCAGAACTTTGGAACTGAATCAAGGTGGGATTTACCTCAATGGTATAACTTTCATCTAGACAGATTCTGTCTCTGAGATCCTATAAACGGGATATTATTGCTGATGTCAGATGGGTCCTCCCTGAAAGCACAGAATACCAGAAAGACTTCTACCTGTGTTTCATAGACTGCACAAAGGCATTCAACTGTGTGGACCATAACAAATTATGGCTAATATTTGGAAGAATGGGAATTCCAGAACACTTAACTGCTTATGAAGAGCCTGAATTAGATCAAGAGGCAGTCATTCAAACAGGACAAGGGGATACTTCATGGTTTAAAGTCAGGAAAGGTGTGTGACAGGGTTGTATCCTTTCACCACACCTATTCAATCTGTATGCTGAGCAAATAATACCAGAAGCTGGACTATAGGAAGAAGAATAGAGCATTAGGATTGGAGGAAGTCTCATTAACAACCTGCATAATCCAGATGACACAACCTTGCTTGCTGAAAGTGAACAGGACTTGAAACCCTTACTGATGAAGATCAAAGACCACAGCCTTCAATATGGATTACACCTCAACGGAAAGAAAACAAAATCCTCACAGCTGGACCAATAAACAACCTCATGGTAAATGGAGAAAAGTTTGAGGTTGTCAAGGATTTCATTTTACTTGGATCCACAATCAACACCCACGGAAGCAGCAGTCAAGAAATCAAGACTCATTGCATTGGGAAAATGGGCTGCAAAAGACCTCTTTAAAGTGTTAAAAGCAAAGATACCACTTTAGGGACTTAGGCGTGCCTGAACCAAGCCATGGTGTTTTCAGTTTCCTCATATGCATGCAACAGGTGGACGATGAATAAGGACGGCTGAGGAAGAACTGATACCTCTGAATTGTGGCCTTGGCAAAGAATACTAAATATATATACCATGGACTGCCAAAAGAAGGAACAAATCTGTCTCAGAAGAACTACAGCCAGAATGCTCCTTAGAAGCAAGGATGGCGAGAGTACATCTCACATACTTTGGCCATATTATCATGAGGTACCAGTCCCTAGAGAAGGACAGCATGCTTGGTAAAGTAGAGGGGAAGCAAAAAAAAAAAAAGAGGAAGCCCAAGAAAGAAGTGGATTGACAGAGTGGCTGCAACAATGGGCCCAAGCATAGCAAGGACTTGGCAGTGTTTCATTCTGTTTTCCATATGGTCGTTTTGGGTGGCAACATACTCGATGGCACCTAAGAACAACAACATAAGTGGGAGGTGCATCAACGCATGGAAAAATGTAAGATGTTCCCTCCTAGGGACCCAAGTAAGCAGTGCACACTCATCTTTAGAAACCATTTTGGAAAGGTGTGTGTGTATCACAAAACATGATCTAGTTTTTATGGGAGCTGGAAGTCAAATACTAAGCACGTCCTTTTTTTTTTTTTCCCCTAAACCCTTGTTGTTGTTGTTGTTTTTGTTAGGTGCCCTCAAGTTGGTCCCGATTAATAGTGACTTTATGCACAACAGAACAAAAAACTGCCCAGTCCTGCAGCACCCTTACAAATGCTGTTATGCTTGAGCTCATTGTTGCAGCCACTGTGTCAATCCACCTTATTGAGGGTCTTCCTCTTTTCCGCTGACCCTGTACTTTACCAACCATGATGTCCTTCTCCAAGGACTGATACCTCCTGACAACATGTCCAAAGTATGTAAGATGCACTCTTGAAATCCTTGCTTCTAGGGAGCATTCTGGTTGTACTTCTTCCAAGACAGATTTGTTCATTCTTTTGGCAGTCCATGGTATATTTACTATTCTTTGCCAACACCACAATTCAAAGGTGTTAATCTTATTCAGTCTTCCTTATTCATTGTACAGCTTTCACAAGCATATGATGCGATTGAAAATACCATGGCTTGGGTCAGGCACACCCCAGTTTTTAAGGTGACATCTTTGTTCTTCAAAACTTTCAAGAGGTCCTTGACATCAGATTTACCCAATGCAATGCGTCTTTTGATTTCTTGACTGCTGCTTCCATGGCTGTTGATTGTGAAGCCAAGTAAAATGAAATCCTTGACAACTTCAAGCTTTTCTCCGTTTATCATGGTGTTGCTCATTGGTCCAGTTGTGAGGATTTTTGTTTTCTTTATGTTGAGGTGTAATCCATACTGAAGGCTGTGGTCTCTGATCTTCATTAGTAAGTGCTTCAAGTCCTTTTCACTTCTGGCAAGCAAGGTTGTGTCATCTGCATAACATAGGTTGTTAATGAGTCTTCCTCCAATCCTGATGTCCTGTTCTTCTTCATATAGTCTAGCTTCTCAGACTATGTGCTCAGCATACAGACTGAATAGGTATGGTGAAAGAATACAACCCTGACACACACCTTTCCTGCCTTTAAACCAATCAGTAACCCCTTGTTCTGTCTGAACAACTGCCTCTTGATCTATGTAAAGTTTCTTCATGAGCACATTCAAGTGTTCTGGGATTCCCATTCTTCTCAATGTTGTCCATAATTTGTTATGATCCACACAGTCTAATGCCTTTGCATAGTCAATAAAACAGGTAAACATCCTTCTGGTATTCTCTGCTTTCAGCCAGGATCCATCTGACATCAGCAGTGATATCCCTAGTTCCACGTCCTCTTCTGAAACCAGCCTGAATTTCTGGCAGTTCCCTGTCGATATACTGCTGCAGCCGTTTTTGAATGAGATTCAGCAAAATTTTACTCGCGTGTGATATTAATGATATTGTTGTATAATTTCCACATTCAGTTGGATCACCTTTTTTGGGAACAGGCATAAATATGGATCTCTTCCAGTCAGTTGGCCAGGAAGCTGTCTTCCATATTCCTTGGCATAGACGAGTGAGCGCCGCCAGCACTCCATCCATTTGTTGAAACATCTCAATTGATGTTGCACCAATTCCTGGAGCCTTGTTTTTCACCAATGCCTTCAGAGCAGCTTGGACTTCTCCCTTCAGTACCATCGGTTCCTAATCATAGGCTACCTCTCGGAATGGTTGAACATTGACTAATTCTTTTTGGTATAATGACTCTCTGTATTTCTTCCATCATCTTTTGATGCTTCCTGCATCATGTAGTATTTTCCCCATGGAATCCTTCACTATTGCAACTCGAGTCTTCAATTTTTTCTTGAGTTCTTTCGGCTTGAGAAATGCTGAGTGTGTTCCTCCCTTTTGGTTTGCCATCTCCAGCTCTTTGCACATGTCATTATAATACTTTACTTTGTCTTCTTGAGACGACCTTTGAAATCTTCTGTTCAGTTCTTTTACTTCATCAATTCTTCCTTTTGATTTAGCTCCTTGACATCTGAGAGCAAGTTTCAGAGCCTCCTCTGAGTTCCATCTTGGTCTTTTCTTTCTTTCCTGTCTTTCCAATGACCTCTTGCTTTTTTCATGGATGATGTCCTTGATATCATTCCACAACTTGTCTGGTCTTTGGTCACCAGTGCTCAAGGCATCAAATCTATCCTTCAGATGGTCTCTAAATTCAGGTGAGATATACTCAAGGGCATGTTTTGGCTCTCAGGGATTTGCTCAGATTTTCTTCAGTTTCAGCTTGAACTTGCAGATGAGCAGTTGATGGTCTGTTCCACAGTCGGCCCCTGGCCTTGTTCTGACTGATGATATTGAGCTCTTCCGACATCTCTTTCCATAGATGTAGTCAATTTGATTTCTGTGTGTTCTATCTGGTGAGGTCCACGTGTATAGTCGCTGTTTATATTGGTGAAAGAAGGTATTTGCAATGAAGAAGTCATTGGTCTTGAAAATTCTATCATTCGATCTCTGGCACTGTTTCTATCACCAAGGCCATATTATCCAACTACTGATCCTTCTTCTTTGTTTCCAACTTTTGCATTCCAATCACCAGTAATTATCAATGCATCTTGATTACATGTTCGATCAATTTCAGACTGCAGCAGCTGACAAAAATCTTCTATAAAGTGCTAAAAAGCAAAGATGCCAGTTTAAGGACTAAGGTGCACCTTACCGAGTCATGCTGTTTTTAGTCACCTCATATGCATGTGAGAGCTGGAAAACACATAAGACTGAAGAACTGATGCCTTTGAATTATGGGATTGGCAAATAATATTGAATGCACCATGATTTTCAGTGGAATGAACAATTCTGTCTTGGAAGAAGTGCAGCCAGAATGCTCATTAGAAGAGATAATGCCAAGACTTTGTATTGGTACTTTTGACATGTTATCAGGAGGGATCAGTCCCTGGTGAAGGAAGTCATGCTTGGAAAACTAGAAGGTTTTCAAAAAAGAGGAAGTTGCTCAATAAAAGGGATTGACACAGTGGATGCAACAATGGGATCCAGCATAGCAATGCCTGTGGGGATTATACAGCACTGGGCAGTGTTTTCTTCTGTTGTACATCAGATTGCCATGAGTCAGAGCTGACTCAATGACACCTAACAACAACAACAACAAAGATTAGGATTTCTGACATGTCAAACTTGATATATCTATTAACCTTTCATGTGGAGAATCTATGAATTTGGAGTGATCTTGTTTGGAGATATGCATTCTGGAAACTCCAGGCTAGACATATAATTTTAAATCCTTGAGACAATATGACATCACCTAAGATTTAAGCTAATTTAAATTTATTCATTCAACAAAAATTTCTTTCACTTTTCTTCTGTTTCAGAGATTTTTTTAGGCAGAGGAGATATTAAGATTTAAGAAGACAGGGCAGCAGCCTCCATGGTATTTTCTCTTTAGGTCTTTTGGAAAAGTACAATTTATTGTTTGATTTACCATCAAGAATTGATATCTTTGAACTGAGGTGTTGGTGAAGTACATTGAATATACCATGGATTGCTAAAACAATGAACAAAGCTGTCTTGGAAGAAGTACAACCAGAATGCTCCTTAGAAACAAGGATGGTGAGACAACGTGTCACATACTTTGGACATGTATCAGCTGGGATCAGTCCCAGGAGAAGGACATCATGCTCAGTAAAGTAGAAGGTCAGCAAAAAAGAGGAAGACCTCAGTGACATAGATTGACACAGTGGCTACAACAACGGGCTCAAGCATAACAATGATTGTGAGGATAGTGCAGGATCCGGCATCGATTTCTTCAGTTGTACATAGGGTCGCTGTGAGTCAGAACCAACCTGATGGCACCTAACAACAACAAAAACATACAGAAAAAAAAGTACAAACTCTAATCTCATATAGTAATTGTGAGAATGCAGTATTGTATGGAATTTCATGTTATTGTTGATGTTGTTAGGTGGCATCGAGACTATTCTGACTCACAGTGACTTTATGTACAACAGAACAAAACACTGCCCAGTTACTACTATAGAATTTCACCTTGCTAGTTTTGGAAACCCTGGTCGCATAGTGGTTAAGACCTATGGCTGGTAAGCAAAAGGTCGGCAGCTTGAATCCACCAAGTGTTCCTTGGAAATTCTATGGGGCAGTTCTACTCTGAATTGGAATCAACTAGACAGCAATGGGTAGTATAGAATTTCATGTTACTACTATAGAATTTTGGTGGTGTCCCGAGATGCCTGACAAAGTAAGTTTAGAATACAAGAGATGAGAATTCTTTAATTCAAAGATTTGGAAACATTTTCTAGTCAAGGCCCAGGTGGTAAATATGTCATGCTCTGCAGGACAGGTGTTCTCTGTGACAATGACACAGCTCTGCTTTTCCAGCAGGAAAGCAGCCATGGATAACACATACACCAATGTGCATGGCTGAGTTCCAATAAAACTTTATTTACCAAAACAGGTAAAGGGCCAGGTTAGGTGCTCCAACTATAATGTGCATTTTGAAGGTAGTACTGATGAAAGAGTGTCTTTAAAAAATGGTCAAAATCAACAAATGGTAATATGGGAGTTAGAGCTGATGGCCAGGATGATGAGCAGATTCCCAGTGAAGGTAACCGGGCATGAGGACAGAAACAGCCCAAAGAGAATGAGCTGAATCTCTAACTTGGCTAAAAATCTGAAAAGAATAAATTCTAAACACATGTTTGATTTACTGATTCCATGTGGATGAAACACCTACCAGGACAGAAGCAAGGAACCATTCAATTTTCAGCAAACCAACAACACAGAAATGTTGTCTTTCATTGGAAGTGGAGGAATTAATAAAGTACTACCTTTGTCTACTTCAATTCAGTTGGGGAGTGAGTTCTACACAGTAACATTGTATCATTTGCTGCCTCTTCTATCTGCAAACCTAAACACAGACTCAAAATGTACCCTCTCAAGGACAAGCAGGATCAGTATCACCTGGGAACTTGTCAAGAATGCTGTACCCCAGACCCACCCAGACTTGCAGAATCAGGAACTGCATTTTTTTTTCTTTTTTTTTATTAACTTTTTTTTTTTGAGCTTCAAGTGAACATTTACAAATCAAGTCAGTCTGTCACATGTAAGTTTATATACATCTTACTCCTCACTCCCACTTGCTCTCCCCCTAATGAGTCAGCCTTCCAGTCTCTCCTTTCATGACTATTTTGCCAGCTTCCAACTCTCTCTATCCTCACATCCCCCCTCCAGACAGGAGATGCCAACACAGTCTCAAGTGTCCACCTGATATAAATTAGCTCACTCTTCTTCAGCATCTCTCTCCTACCCACTGTCCAGTCCCTTTCATGTCTGATGAGTTGTCTTCGGGAATGGTTCCTGTCCTGCGCCAACAGAAGGTCTGGGGACCATGCCCGCTGGGATTCCTCCAGTCACAGTCAGACCATTAAGTATGGTATTTTTATGAGAATTTGGGGTCTGCATCCCACTGATCTCCTGCTCCCTCAGGGGTTCTCTGTTGTGCTCGCTGTCACGGCAGTCATCGATTGTGGCCGGGCACCAACTAGTTCTTCTGGTCTCAGGATAATATAGGTCTCTGGTTCATGTGGCCCTTTCTGTCTCTTGGGCTCTTAGTTGTCGTGTGACCTTGGTGTTCTTCATTCTCCTTTGATCCAGGTGGGTTGAGATCAATTGATGCATCTTAGATGGCCGCTTGTTAGCATTTAAGACCCCAGATGCCACATTTCAAAGTGGGATGCAGAATGTTTTCATAATAGAATTATTTTGCCAATTGACTTAGAAGTTCCCTTAGAGCATGGTTCCCAAACCCCCGCCCTTGCTCCGCTGACCTCTGAAGCATTCATTTTATCCCGGAAACTTCTTTGCTTTTGGTCCAGTCCAATTGAGCTGACCTTCCATGTATTGAGTGTTGTCCTTCCCTTCACCTAAAGCAGTTCTTATCAACTAATTAATCAGTAAAAAACCCTCTCTCTCCCTCCCTCGTAACCACAAAAGTATGTGTTCTTCTCAGTTTATACTATTTCTCAAGATCTTATAATAGTGGTCTTATACAATATTTGTCCTTTTGCCTCTGACTCATTTCGCTCAGCATAATGCCTTCCAGGTTCCTCCATGTTATGAAATGTTTCACAGATTCGTCACTGAATCTTTATCGATGCGTAGTATTCCATTGTGTGAATATACCACAGTTTATTTACCCATTCATCCGTTGATTGACACCTTGGTTGCTTCCAGGTTTTTGCTATTGTAAACAGTGCTGCAATAAACATGGGTGTGCATATATCTGTTACTGTGAAGGCTCTTGTTTCTCTACGGTATATTCCGAGGAGTGGGTTTTCTGGGTTCTATGGTAGTTGTATTTCTAACTGTTTAAGATAACGCCAGATAGATTTCCAAAGTGGTTGTACCATTTGACATTCCCACCAGCAGTGTATAAGAGTTCCAATCTCTCCGCAGCCTCTCCAACATTTATTATTTTGTGTTTTTTGGATTAACGCCAGCCTTGATGTGAGATGGAATCTCATCGTAGTTTTTATTTGCATTTCTCTAATGGCTAATGATCGAGAACATTTTCTCATGTGTCTGTTAGCTGCGTGAATATCTTCTTTAGTGAAGTGTGTGTTCATTTCCTTTGCCCACTTCTTGATTGGGTTGTTTGTCTTTTTGTGGTTGAGTTTTGACAGAATCATATAGATTTTAGAGATAAGACGCTGCTCGGAGATGTCATAGCTGAAAATTCTTTCCCAGTCTGTAGGTGGTCTTTCTACTCTTTTGGTGAAGTCTTTAGATGAGCATAGGTGTTTGATTTTTAGGAGCTCCCGGTTATCTGGTTTTTCTTCGTCATTTTTGGTAATGTTTTGTATTCTGTTTATGCCTTGTATTAGGGCTCCTAACGTTGTCCCTATTTTTTCTTCCATGATCTTTATCATTTTAGTCTTTATGTTTAGGCCTTTGATCCACTTGGAGTTAGTTTTTGTGCTTGGTGTGAGGTATGGGTCCTGTTTCATTTTTTTGCAAATGGATATCCAGTTATGCCAACACCATTTGTTACAAAGACTATCTTTTCCCCAATTAACTGACACTGGGCCTTTGTCAAATATCAGGTGCTCATATGTGGTTGGATTTATATCTGGGTTCTCAATTCTGTTCCACTGGTCTATGTGCCTGTTTTTGTACCAATACCAGGCTGTTTTGACTACTGTGGCTGTATAATAGGTTCTGAAATCAGGTAGAGTGAGGCCTCCCACTTTCTTCTTCTTTTTCAGTAATGCTTTGCTTATCCGAGGCTTGTTTCCCTTCCATATGAAGTTGGTGATTTGTTTCTCTATCACCTTAAAAAATGACATTGGAATTTGGATCGGAAGTGCATTGTATGTATAGATGGCTTTGGGTAGAATAGACATTTTTACTATGTTAAGTCTTCCTATCCATGAGCAAGGTATGTTTTTCCACTTGAGTACGTCCTTTTTAATTTCTTGTAGTTGAGCTTTGTAGTTTTCTTTGTATAGGTCTTTTACATCCTTGGTAAGATTTATTCCTAAGTATTTTATTTTCTTGGGGGCTACTGTGAATGGTATTGATTTGGTTATTTCCTCTTTGATGTTCTTTTTGTTGATGTAGAGGAATCCAAATGATTTTTGTATGTTTATCTTATAACCTGAGACTCTGCCAAACTCTTCTATTAGTTTCAGTAGTTTTCTGGAGGATTCCTTAGGGTTTTCTGTGTATAAGATCATGTCATCTGCAAATAGAGATAATTTTACTTCCTCCTTGCCAATCCAGATGCCCTTTATTTCTTTGTCTAGCCTAATTGCTCTGGCTAGGACTTCTAGCACAATGTTGAATAAGAGCGGTGATAAAGGGCATCCTTGTCTGGTTCCCGTTCTCAAGGGAAATGCTTTCAGGCTCTCTCCATTTAGAGTGATGTTGGCTGTTGGCTTTGCATAAAAATTGCATAGATGCCCTTTATTATGTTGAGGAATTTTCGTTCAATTCCTATTTTGCTGAGAGTTTTTATCATAAATGGGTGTTGGACTTTGTCAAATGCCTTTTCTGCATCAATTGATAAGATCATGTGGTTTTTGTCTTTTGTTTTATTTATGTGGTGGATTACATTAATGGTTTTTCTGATATTAAACCAGCCTTGCATACCTGGTATAAATCCCACTTGATCGTGGTGAATTATTTTTTGATATGTTGTTGAATTCTATTGGCTAGAATTTTGTTGAGGATTTTTGCATCTATATTCATGAGGGATATAGGTCTGCAATTTTCATTTTTTGTAATGTCTTTACCTGGTTTTGGTTTCAGGGAGATGGTGGCTTCATAGAATGAGTTGGGTAGTATTCCGTCATTTTCTATGGTTTGAAATACCCTTAGTAGTAGTGGTGTTAATTCTTCTCTGAAAGTTTGGTAGAACTCTGCAGTGAAGCCGTCCGGGCCAGGGCTTTTTTTTGTTGGGAGTTTTTTGATTACTGTTTCAATCTCTTTTTTTTTTTTATGGGTCTATTTAGTTGTTCTACTTCTGAATGTGTTAGTTTAGGTAGGTAGTGTTTTTCCAGGAATTCATCCATTTCTTCTAGGTTTGCAAATTTGTTAGAGTACAATTTTTCGTAATAATCTGATATGATTCTTTTAATTTCAGGTGGGTCTGTTGTGATGTGGCCCTTCTCGTTTCTTATTTGGGTTATTTGTTTCCTTTCCTGTATTTCTTTAGTCAGTCTAGCCAATGGTTTATCAATTTGGTTAATTTTTTCAAAGAACCAGGTTTTGGCTTTGTTAATTCTTTCAATTGTTTTTCTGTTCTCTAATTCATTTAGTTCAGCTCTCATTTTTATTATTTGTTTTCTTCTGGTGCCTGATGGATTCTTTTGTTGCTCACTTTCTATTTGTTCAACTTGTAGGGACAGTTCTCTGATTTTGGCTCTTTCTTCTTTTTGTATGTGTGCATTTATTGATATAAATTGGCCTCTGAGCACTGCTTTTGCTGTGTCCCAGAGGTTTTGATAGGAAGTAATTCATTCTCGTTGCATACTATGAATTTCCTTATTCCCTCCTTGATGTCTTCTATAACCCAGTCTTTTTTCAGGAGGGTATTGTTCAGTTTCCAAGTATTTGATTTCTTTTCCCTAGTTTATCTGTTATTGATCTCTAGTTTTATTGCCTTGTGGTCTGAGAAGATGCTTTGTAATATTTCAATGTTTTGGATTCTGCAAAGGTTTGTTTTATGACCTAGTATGTGGTCTATTCTAGAGAATGTTCCATGTGCGCTAGAAAAAAAAGTATACTTTGCAGCAGTTGGGTGGAGAGTTCTGTATAAGTCAATGAGGTCAAGTTGGTTGATTGTTGTAATTAGGTCTTCCGTGTCTCTATTGAGCTTCTTACTGGATGTCCTGTCCTTCTCCAAAAGTGGTGTGTTGAAGTCTCCTACTATAATTGTGGAGGTGTCTATCTCACTTTTCAATTCTGTTAAAATTTGATTTATGTATCTTGCAGCCCTGTCATTGGGTGCATAAGTATTTAATATGGTTATGTCTTCCTGATCAATTGTCCCTTTTATCATTATGTAGTGTCCTTCTTTATCCTTTTTGGTGGATTTAAGTCTAAAGTCTATTTTGTCAGAAATTAATATTGCTACTCCTCTTCTTTTTTGCTTGTTGTTTGCTTGATATATTTTTTTTCATCCTTTGAGTTTTAGTTTGTTTGTGTCTCTAAGTCTAAAGTGTGTCTCTTGTAGGTAGCACATAGACGGATCGTGTTTCTTTATCCAGTCCGAGACTCTCTGTCTCTTTATTGGTGCATTTAGTCCATTTACATTCAGCGTAATTATAGATAAATAAGTGTTCAGTGTTGTCATTTTGATGCCTTTTTATGTGTGTTGTTGACAATTTCATTTTTCCACATGCTTTTCTGTGCCGAGACGTTTTTCTTAGTAAATTGTGAGATCCTCATTTTCATAGTGTTTGACTTTGTTTATTGAGTTGTGACGTTTTTCTTGGCTTTTATCTTGAGTTATGGTGTTGTTATACCTCTTTGTGGTTACCTTAATATTTACCCCTATTTTTCTAAGTAAAAACCTAACTTGTAATGTTCTATATTGCCTTGTATCACTCTCCATATGGCAGTTCTATGCCACCTGTATTTAGTCTCTCTTTTTGATTATTGTGATCTCTTACATTTTGACTTCAGTGATTCCCTGTTATGAGCATTTTTTTTTAATTAATCTTAATTTGTTTTTGTGATTTCCCTATTTGAGTTGATATCAGGATGTTCTGTTTTGTGACCTCGTGTTGTGCTGGTATCTGATATTATTGGTTTTCTGACCCAACAATATCCTTTAGTATTTCTTTTAGCTTTGGTTTGGTTTTTGCAAATTCTCTAAACTTGTGTTTATCTGTAAATATCTTAATTTCTCCTTCATATTTCAGAGAGAGTTTTGCTGGATATATGATCCTTGGCTGGCAGTTTTTCTCCTTCAGTGCTCTGTATATGTCATCCCATTTCCTTCTTGCCTGCATGGTTTCTGCTGAGTAGTCTGTACTTATTCTTATTGATTCTCCCTTGAAGGTGACCTTTCTTTTCTCCCTGGCTGCTTTTAAAATTTTCTGTTTATCTTTGGTTTTGGCAAGTTTGATGATAATATGTCTTGGTGTTTTTCTTTTTGGATCAACCTTAAATGGGGTTCGATGAGCATCTTGGATAGATATCCTTTCGTCTTTCATGATGTCAGGGAAGTTTTGTGTCAGGAGATCTTCAACTATTTTCTCTGTGTTTTCTGTCCTCCCTCCCTGTTCTGGGACTCCAATCACATGCAAGTTATCCTTCTTGATAGAGTCCCACATGATTCTTAGGGTTTCCTCATTTTTTAAAATTCTTTTATCTGTTTTCTTTTCAGCTATGTTGGTGTTAATTCCCTGGTCCTCCAGATGTCCCAGTCTGCATTCTAATTGGTCGAGTCTGCTCCTCTGACTTCCTATTGCGTTGTCTAATTCTGTAATTTTATTGTTAATGTTTTGGATTTCTACATGCTCTCTATGGATTCTTGCAACTTATTAATTTTTCCACTATGTTCTTGAATAATCTTTTTGAGCTCTTCAACTGTTTTATCAGTGTGTTCCTTGGGTTTTTCTGCAGTTTGCCTTATTTCGTTTCTGATGTCTTGAAGCATTCTGTAAATTAGTTTTTTATATTCTGTATCTGATAATTCCAGGATTGTATCTTCATTTGGGAAAGATTTTGATTCTTTTGTTTGGGGGGTTGTAGAAGCTGTCATGGTCTGCTTCTTTATGTGGTTTGATATCGACTGCTGTCTCCGAGCCATCACTGGGAAACTTGTTTTTCCAGAAATTCCGCTAAAAAAAAAATGCAGTCAGATCCCTATCAGAACTGCCTTTGGATTATAACTGCCACCTTGTTCCCTGTAAGGATGAAAGTCTGAGATTTGTATCATATATGCTTGGCTGTAGCTGGTTCTGTGTTTTTAGTCCAATTAGGGATGGATTTTTGGTCCCTGGGTTTTCTGTGGTTCCTTCTCTCAGGCCGGAAGAGTGGGTTAGGAAAAGACCAAAAGAAAAAAAAAGGGGAGGGGGAGCAAAGCCGCCGCGGATCCGGAGCTGTTCTCCCTCTGGCTCAGGAAATTCCAATGTTAATGAAGCCGACTGGGGAGGGTGGGGGAGGGATCAGAGAGAGAGGAGAGTAGCACGTCGGAATATAGCCAGCATTGCTTGTCTTGCTTGGAATGACTATTTTATCTGAGACTCCTGAGGGGCGTGTCGCCTATGTGTGTTGGCTGTGTGGAGATTGCCCCCGGGGGTCTGGCCCGCTGAAGCCACAGTCAGATCCTCCACTGCCAGTCCAAATCCTAGCGTCAAGGTTCCCCTGCTGGGATGCTTTACTCCCGGCTCCGAAATCAGTCGCTGCCTCCCGGGGACTTCTCGTCCCTCCAGCCGCATCGCCGCGCCGCCCCCGCAGACCGGCTGGGCCCCCTCCCGGGGTCAGTTCAGGGGAGTAGGGCTAGCCCCGTGCTTGTGCCGTGACAAATAAACTAACAGCGCCCAGTCAAATACCCGGCGCGAGGGTTCCCCGGCTGGGACGCAGCACTCCTGGCTTCAAAACCAGTCACTGCCTCCCAGGGAGTTCTCCCACCAGCCGCATCGCCACGCTGCTCACGCAGACCGGCTGGGCCCCCTCCCGGGTTCAGTTCAGGGGGGTAGGGCTGCGCCCCTTGTTTGCGCCATCACAAGATTTATGAGTTCAGCTCCCCTGGGCCCAGATGCCCGGCGCCAAGGTTACCTGACTGGGACGCTGGCTCCAGGCTCCGAAAACAGTCGCTGCTGCCCCGTATTTGTTCGTTTTCCATCTCTAAATCTGTGCTTGTTGTTCAGGGTTCGTAGATTGTTATGTATGTGATCGATTCACTTGTTTTTCCGAGTCTTTGTTGCAAGAGGGATCCAGGGTAGCGTCTACCTAGTCCGCCATCTTGGCCCCCTATCGGAACTGCGTTTTTAACAAGCTTTTGGGATCTTCATTTGCTGATGCAGCAGGACTCAAAATGAGAAGAAACAGCTGAAAATACCCATTAATAATCTGAAAGTGGAATGTATGAAGTATGAATCTAGGAAAATTGGAAGTTGTCAAAAAGGAAATGGAACTCATAAATATCAATATCCTAGAATATAGTGAGCTGAAGTGGATTGGTATTGGCCATTTTGAATCAGATAATCATATGGTCTACGATGCCGAAAATGACAAATTGAAGAAGAATGGTGTAGCGTTCATCATCAAAAAGAATATCTCAGGAACTATCTTGAAGTACAATGCTGCCAGTGATAGGATATTTTCCATATGCCTACAAGAAAGGCTAGCTAATACACAACTATTATGCAGATTTACACACCAACCACAAAGGCCAAAGATGAAGAAATTGAAGATTTTTACCAACTTCTGAGTTTGAAACTGATTGAACATGCAATCAAAATGCATTGATAGAGAAGTTGGAAACAAAGAAGGATGGGTAGTTGGAAAATATGGCTTGGTGATAAAAATGATTCCAGAGTTCAAACGATAGGATTTTGAAAGACCAAGGAATTATTCATTGCAAGTACCTTTCCTCAACCACATAAATGGTGGCTACACACGTGGACCTCACTGGATGGAATACACAGGAATCAAATTGACTACATCTGTGGAAAGAACTCAAAACCCAGTGCAACAGAAAAACTCAGTATCCTCAGTCAGAACAAGGTCAGGGACCTACTCTGCAACAATCAATTGCTCAGATACAAGTTGAAGTTGAAGAAAATTTCAACAAGTCCATAAGAGCTAAAGTACAACCTTGATATCTCGCCTAAATTTAGAGATCAACTTAAGAATAGATTTGATGCATTGAACACTAATGACCAGAAAAAAAAAAATTTTTTTTTTTCTAGATGAATTCTGGAATGACTTCAAAAACATCATACATGAAGAAAGCAAGAGATCATTAAATAGACAGGAAAGAAAAGACCAAAGTGAATGCCAGAAGAGACTCTAAAAGTTGCTCTTGAATGTAGAGTAGCTAAAGCAAAAGACAGAAATGATTAAGTAAAAGAGTTGAAGAGAATATTTCAGACAGCAGCTTGAGAAGACACAGTAAAATATTATAACAAAATGTGCAAAAACCTGCATTTAGAAAATCAAAACAGAAGAACATGCTTGCCATTTCTCAAGCTGAAAGAACTGAAGAAAAAAGTCAAGCCTCAAGTTGCAATATTGAAGGATTTGAAGGAGAAAATATTGAGCAATGCACGAAGCATCAAAAGAAGACAGAGGGAATACACAGTCACTGTACCAAAAAGAATTGGTCGACCTTCAACCATTCAGGAGGTAGCATGTGATCAAGAACCCATGGTACTGAAAGAAGAGGTTCGAACCACACTGAAGGCATTGACCAAAAAGGCTTCAGAGATTTATGCAATACCAATTGAGATATTTCAACAAATGGAATGTACCACTGGAAGTGCTCGCTCATCTATGCAAAGGAATTTGGAAGGCAGCAACCTGACCAACCTATGGGAAGAGGTCCATATTTGCACCCATTCCAAAGAAAGGAGGCCGGATAAAATGCAGAAATTATCCAACAATATTATAAATATGACACACAGGTAAAATTTTCCTGTAGATTATTCAAAAGTGGTTACAACAGTACATTAACAATAGGCTCAAATATAGCAATGATTGTGAGGATGGCGAAGGATCAGTGTTTCCTTCGGTTGTACACAGGGTCGGTATGAGCTGAAATCGACTAAAGGCATCTAACAACAACAACAATCTTTCGGTAGGTATCACACTGCACTTCGCTGCTACACAAAATTTTGGCTGTTTGCTGTGCAGCAGAAAAATATAGCAGTCTAGTCCTCTAAAGGTTACAGCTTTGGAAACCCTATGGGGAAGTTCTACTCTGACCTATACTGTCAAGTATGAGTCAGAATCCACTCGATGACAATGGGTTTGGTTGTTTGTTTTATATCAATTTTTAGACAAACTTTAAGTAATTCTACTGAAGTTAATTATGAGAAAATATTTCAAGAAATTCAACTGAAAAATATACCTATTGCTGTCAAATTGAATTGGACTCATACTGACCCTGCTGTAGAGTGTAGAACCCTCCTATAGGGTTTTCAAGGTTGTAAATCTTTATAGAAGCAGATTTCTGCATCTTTCTCCCATGGAGTGGCTGGTTGGTCCAAATTGCCAACCTTTTGATTAACAGTCAAGCACTTTAACCACTGCACCACCAGGACTTCCTATCTTGTTTTAGGGTATTTTGTTTAAGATCTGAATTTTTGTACAGGCACATAAACACAAACTTTAAAACATAACTAAAAACTAGTTAGAAAAAGTACAATGAAATATATGAAAATAAACTTCCAAAATCAGGAAATAGTAAATAATAAAGATAAAAGGATAAAACAAGAAAGCTATAGATTTGATAACTCCAAGAGGCATTCTTTGGCAAAAGCAAACTTCGGACGAGTGTAATCTAAAAACTAATATGAGAAATCAGAATGCAGGGAATTAGTTTTGAGATAGTGGCTGTGATTATGCACGTGGAGAACATGTAATCATGTCTGTCTTGATGGGAAAAATTCTGAAAACCTCAAGATAGTTCTTTTCTTTTAGGGAAATATAACTAACCACAGTTGACTTAAAGAAAAGTAGAGCACATCCATAGTCTAGGAAATAACTGACTAATCAACAAAGACTTACCTCCAAACAAGGTCCTTGCTGGGAGTCTCTGTGGCACATGACATAGAAATTCCCACTAAAATTGTAAAGAATATAAGGATGCATGATATGGCCACTATCCAGTACAGTAGTCTGGAGTTTCATACTATGCAATAACACAAGAAAAATAAATTAGAGTCTTAATGTTGGAAAGGCAAAATGATCTCTTGCAGATGATGATTTATACCTGAAAGATGGTGGATATCAACTGAAAAGTTATTTAAAGTAATGACTAATTTTTTAGTTGTGTGTTTGGATAGCAATTAAATGAACTAAAATCATTAGATTTCATATGTGCTGCACTGATCAGGTAGGAAAGGACATTTGAATCAGAATACTAAAAAAATAGAAACAGGGTCTGGCATATTAGGGATACTCAGTATCTGACAACTCTATTCTACTCATTGAGAGCTATGTTCCTGGTATGAAAGACATTGCATCTTTTCATGCATTATGTCATTTCATCTTCCCCACAAACCTATGAAATAGGAAGTTTTATTATACTTCATGTACAGATAGTATTTGCTCACAGTGAATATTTGTTGAATTAAGAAATGGACTCATAAATGAAGTCATGAACACACGAGATCGCACTTATGAAAAATGAGGGAATAAAATAAAGAGGAGAAGCTAGCTCTTGCTAACAAAATTAAAAAAAAAAAAAAAACACTGTGGTTCCAGCTGATCAGGACACAAAGCCCTTCACTGAAATTGTGGATGAGAAAAACACAGAATAGGAGTTGAGAAAACATGAAATGCATGAATGGAACAACTCCACCCTAAAAGAATGGGCTTTCTTCTCTCTTTGCATTCTTCTTGTCTTCTGAGAGTTAAACCAAAGCCCTCTGCCATGAGCCGATTCTCACTCATGGCGACCCTAAGTGTTTCTTATAGAGTAGAATTCCTCCATAGAGTTTTCTATTATGAAAGCAGATCACCAGGCCTTTCTTCCATGGTGTGCTAGGAGGGTTCAAACCATCAAACTTTAGGTTAGTTGTTATCGTTGTTACGTGCCATCAAGTTGGATTCAACTCATAGTGACCCTATGCGTAAGAGAACGAAACAGTGCCCGACCCTGTGCTATCCTCAAAATAGTTACTACGCTTGAGCTCATTGTTGCAGCCACCGTGTCACTCCATCTCGTTGAGGGTCTTCCTCTTTTTTGTTGACCTTCTGCTCTACCAAGCATGATGTCCTTCTCCAGACACTGATCCCGCCTGATGACAAGTCCAAAGTATATGAGATGTGGTCTCGGCATCCTTGCTTCCAAAGAGCATTCTGGTTGTAATTCTTCCAAGACAGATTTGTTCATTCTTTCAGCAGTCCATGGTATATTCAATATTCTTCACCAAAACCACAATTCGAAGGCCTCAATTCTTCTGTCTTCCTTATTCCTTGTCCAGCTTTCCCATGCACATGAGGCAATTGAAAACAACATGGCTTGGGTCAGGCGCACGTTAGCCCTCAAGGTGACATCTTCATTTTTCAACACTTTAAAGACATGTTTTGCAGATTTTCCAGTGCAATGTGTCTCTTGATTTCTTCACTGCTGCTTCCATGGGTGTTGATTATTCACCCAAGTGAAATCCTTCAGAAACTCAGTCTTTTCTCCATTTGGTATGATGTTGCTCATTGCTTCAGTTTTGAGGATTTTTGTTTTTTTATGTTGACGTGTAATCCCACTGAAGGCTGTGGTCTTTGATCTTCATTAATAAGTGCTTCAAGTCCTCTTCACTTTTAGCAAGCAAGGTTGTGTCATCCGTATAATGCAGATTGTTAATGAGTCCTCCTCCAATCCTGATGCCCCATTCCTCTTCATCGAGTCCAGTTTTTCAGATTATATGCTCAGCACACATATTCTATAGGTATAGTGAAGGGATACAACCCTGACGCACACCTTTCCTGACTTTAAACCATTCAGTATCCCCTTATTCTGTTCAAACAACTGCCTCCCTTTCCATGTATAGATTCCTCATGAGCACAATTAAGTGTTCCGGAATTCCTATTCTCTGCAAAGTCATCCATAATTTATTATGATCCACACAGTCGAATGCCTTAGCATAGTCAATAAAACACAAGTAAACATCTCTCTGGTATTCTATGGTTTCAGCCAGGATCCATTGGATGTAGTCGAGTGCAAACCTTTTGTACCACCCAAGGACCTTTTTGGGAGTTACTGCTCAACAAATACCTCCCTCCATACTTTTGGTCCAGCATTTCACAAATTTTCTTTCAGTCTTGCCCCCTAATGAGCCTTTAGAGGCATTTTCCCTCTTAATCACCAACCTACAAACTCTTGCAATTTTAATTCCACAAATATAGTGTATGCCTGTTTAGGTACTGTGGCCCTTTAGAAGGCCACAAACCATTGTAATGTCTCATATGTTTTCACACTCCCAAGAACCTATTTCTATCAACTAGGTGGTGGTATCACCCCCCTTGAGAATACATGGTCTAGGCACAGCAGTTATTTGTCTCTTTAAGCTTTTCTGGATTGCATCCTACAAGGTTACTTTCCTCCCTGGCTGCTTTTGGTGAGAACAGATGGGTATGAGGTGGACCAGGCATGGTTACCTGGACTAGAGTGATGTCGATGGGAGGCACAAGTGAGTTCATTTCCAGCCTGGGAGTGGCGAGCTGCAGACAAAGGGAACAGGCTAGTATCTGCTGTTTCTAGGGCTTCAGCACTTGAAATACTATTCCTGCTCATCAAATAGTATTTTTCTAGTGTTCCTAACGTCTCAGACGGATTTAGCTTACAGGGAGCAAAAGAACCTAAACAGATAGGAATTTTGCTTGTCATTTAGTTCCCATGGTATAAATCTGGGCCAACATTTGAATCCACAACCACAGGGAGTCTTTACCTTAGAAAGAACATTTCTTTAAGTTTGGACCTCTACTCTGCAGAATGCCCCTGAGAAACGCTGCCTGAACCTCTTAGCTGGAGTTTCTCCACACTCAAAGGGAAGGAGGCATGCATTGGTTCAAGACTCATTGAAATCCTGTTGCCTTCACTCAGAGACATGGAGGTTCCACCCGAGCATATCCAGGCTCCCCTGGGACATCCCATGAGCATCCCTACGACGTCTCTTCTAGCCACTGAGGGTAGATCCAAGAAACAGGGGAATCACTGCAGGTGGAGAGACAAACAGAAAGCTAACTGATGGGTTTCACTGCAGATCTCTTGGGGCATCTCCCACTTCCACATGTGGCCACCCATCAATGATCTGTTGTCATTATAAAAGTGGGGGATAGAGATTACTTTTTTCTTATCCAATTCATATAAGACTAGTACATAAAATATTCAAAACTCCCCAGGAAATACAGAGTACTGGCCATTGCAGTCATTTGGTTTGGAGATCAAAGGATTCATAACAACTGGTTAATTAAAGCCATGAAACTCAGAGTAATAACAGAGTGACTGCAGGGCATCTCTCAGTCTGCACTCCTAGGGAGTCAGGATATTCTTGCCCGTCATCTGGATATTGCTGTTTAGCCCCGTCAAGGTTACTGCTTCAGAACACGTGAATACCTGGGCCAGGATATAATGTCCCTGTCTCCTCCCTTTTTCCCTAGAGTGACACTTGCTGTGTGTGATGCCTTTAGCCTCCACTAGGAATCATTTCAAGAATATTCAAATTTATGATTGGATTACTTGTAGGGAATTGGCTGAAGACATTTCTCATTATATTATATTATACAGTGTAATGTTTCTATGAGAATCAGGGACACATTTTTTTTTTTTTTAGGAGGCAGGGTCATGCTTCCATTACAGAATTAGTATGTTTTAATGTTATGGATACTGTGAATCTTATAACTGATGGTTGTAGCATAGATTGCCTACCCAACATACATATTCTCTTTTTTACTAACAGAAACCCAATTTTATAGGGAGTTGGTTAGATATGCCTTGGGTGGTACAAACAGTTGAGACCTAGGCTACTAAACAAAAAGTTGGCGGTTTGAATCCACTCGGATTCTCTTCAGAAGAAAGGCTGTCCATCTACATCTGAAAGGTCACAGCCATTGAAAACCGTACAGAGCAAAGATAATTGAACAGGTGACAACTAGTTACATATGCCCTGCTGAAGTCCCACACTTCCACTTGTAATTATGGGTAGTCAGTGGTATAGAAGGGAAGGTTTGGGATGGGAATATTGGAATGCTCTTTAGAAACATTTCCCCTTTTCCGTCTTCTTCTTACCCCCAGTTTGTACATGACAACTGGAATCTAGAAGCCATCATATCTACAAAAACCACACATTGTGAATGGCAGAGCAGAAATATAGACTAGCGCTTACTCTCATGTTAACCTGGAGCTATTATGTTGGACCCTTCTTTTATGGAAGAGAAAATAAACTCCTATTGTGTTTAAAGTACTTTTAATTGAGTTTTTCCATTTATATAGCCAAATCTTATGCTAACACTACAAACACAGTCTTTTGTCTTCACTGGAATATACACAGCCAAATCAGGCACCTAATGTTGGCACCTGTGTGAGATATTATGATATGAATTTTGTTTACTTTGTCATTTCTCCCTTCATTTTATGTTTCCTTTCTTTTCTTTTGACCCAATGTTTCTCTTCTTCTATACGTTTAAAACATTTTCCTTTGTCTTATGTAATTGTGTAGACTTTCTAAAAATTCTTGTTGGAACGTATCATGTGAATGATAAATAAATGGTGTTTTTCAAATGACACTAGACAATAGATTCTAGACATTGACACATTGTATCTGTCATACCACGAGCTTCCTCTGAGGTCCTTGTACTCACTGTTGTGCTGATGAAGAAGCAGGTTCCTAGTATGTAAAGAATATTTATACAGTCCATCAGCTACTATGTGGAAAGGGCTGAATTAGAACTCACCCTTGTCTGATTCCAAGTCAGGGCCTTCCTCACTCAGCAGCGCTGCCTCCTGTAGTCAGTGCTTGACAAATAAGAGGAGGTGCTAAGGTTGAACCAGAGCAGAATCCTGAGAGCTGAACAGCCTGAGGGGAGAGTAAATATTTCTGCTCAAAGAGCAGATTGTTCTCTGAGATGGACGCAAGAAGGAAAGGGAACCAGAGAGAATGGGCTGTGAGAAGCCCCTTCAGAGTAGGGACCTGGACGGTATAGAATTTGAATCAATACCATTTCACTATGTCATCACCCTGACTGTTCCCCAGAAGACATGGTTCATAAAAGCTTTCCTTCCCCTGAAATCCATTCCCACAGAACCCATGCCCACAGAACTCCCTGGAGTTCTCTGGCTTCTCCATGGCATCACCCCACAGACCGGGCTACACTGGCCCTTTCTCCTTTGAACAACGGGTACAGGCTAGGAAGGGAGGTGGTTTCCAGTGCTGGGTCTCAGGAGTGGATGGACCTTTCAGCGGAAGACTACAAATGAGGGGGATCTTAGCCTGTGGCCGGTGTGTTGCAGTTGAGCAGCAGAGGGAGAATTTAAAGCTTTGGGGGCTCAGAGGCAGATTTCTCAGAAGTTCTCAAAAAATACATTGTTTAATTGTTACGCCATTCTCCAGGACTCCACTCCTTGGAGGCCATGGGACCATAAAGAAAGAAAACTTTACTGCCAGTTCGGTCCCATGGGTTCAGCTTTGGCACCAGATGCAGATTCCCTCACTGCCAATGGACCCAGCTGTCCTGAAAGAGAATTTCCCTACCCAAGAATATGACATCTCATGTACGGCACATCATAAGGACCACTGATGAAAACCTAAAAACAGATTTTTCCTTAGAACCTCCAGAAAGGAAGGCAGACGTCTTGATTTCTAGCTCAGTGGGACTCATTTTGGACATCTGTCTTCCAGAACTTAAAGATAATAAATTTATGTTGGTTTAGGTCACTAGTTTATGGTAATTTTTTATAGCAGCAATAGGAAACTAATAGGCATGGCAACCCCTAGACTGAGGTTTTTAGCTGGGTATACTGCAATCCCAAACTAAACCAGTGTTCTACTATTAAAAAAAAAAAAAGTTGAGAATAGATATTGGAAAGGCAACTTAGCCATGTTTGCCACAAGAATAATTGGGCAAGATAATCCTATAGGGTCGCTATGAGTTGGAATCGACTCGAGGGCACTGGGTTTTTTTTTTTTTTTTTTTTTACAAACGAGAATGAAGAGAAAAGGTTTGGTCTCCTCTTTATTACATGCACCATGAAGCTTTGCTTAGGCAGTGTGAAACTGGCTCAATCTAAATAGATATATCCATGCAGCAGAATGATCACAAGCAAATCCAGTACAGTCAGATGCTATTATATTCATTCTGTCCTACAGAGGGTCAGTATGAGTCTGAATGGACTCGTGGGCACCTAACAACAACAATAATAATTATATTGTAAAAGCAGCATCAAAATCAGTGAGAAAAGAAAAGATTTGGATATAAATGAGACTTACTAAGTTAATTGCTGGAAGCAAAAAAAAAAAAATTTCTGTCTTAAAGTGATAAAGTTGGAAGAAATATTTCAAATAGCATAAGATTTCTAGAAGAAACTATAGATTAATGCCCAAAGTGGAAGAACATTCCATATGAAGAGCAGAACTTCTTAAAATATTTTTTCTTACCTTTAGCCTTCTCGAAATCCTCATGTACCAAAGCTGCTACCAGAAGCTTCCATCTTATCTTGACTTCCAACTCCAAATAGTCTCTTCCAAACCCAGATTCATTCTCTCTCTCTTCTCTGACTCTTTTATACTCTCTCTTAATTATTCTTCCCATTTTCCATATAATATAGGCTTCCCTGCTGATTGCTCAGCATCTCCACCATCTGTACAAAAAAGCACAGAAGTATAGGATTTGGCTGGGAAGAAATGCAGCCACTGTGAGAATGATTGCACGAGGGAAAGGGAGTGTGGATATAGATTCCTTTTTTACTTTTTCTGTTACATAACTTATTGAAACCCCAGCTTCATGGCAAAGTTTGATATCACTTCTATGGATTATTCATTTCTGAATTCTCATTTTTTTCAGTACGTTCCCTCCATTTCCACACACAATGCTACTACAATTAAAAATAAGTCTGTACTCTAGAGTTACTGTAGCAATAAAATACATGTGACAATGGAATTATACAAAACTTCAAACATCATTTTTTTTACCAGTACTTAGAACCCTTAATACTAAAAAGAAATACCATCAAAAAAATTTTAACATGCAAAAAAAATGATAAATAGACTTGCAGGGGGCTTACAAATGTAAATATTCTACTCAGAGGTTGACTTCTACTTTGTCTCACAGTCAACGTCAGATTAATTGACCTGAGAATTAATGAGACATAAGAAACAAAGAGAGGAAGATCCTCAATGAGATGGACTGATACAGTGCCTGCAAACGTGGGCTCAAGCATGCAAGGATTCTGAGGGTGATGCAGGACAGGGCAGTGTTTCATTATTGTGCGAATCTGCGTTGTAGCCTTTCATCATACTCAATCAATCTATATAACCCGAGAAGCTGAACTATATGAAGAAAAATATGGTATCAGCATCGGAGGAAGACTCCTGAACAACCTGCATTACACAGATGACACAGCCTTGCTTGCCGAAAGTGAAGAGGACTTGAAGCACTTACTGATAAAGATCAAAGACCACAGCCTTCGGTATGGATTGCACTTCAACATGAAAAAAACGCAACTCCTCACAACTGGACCAATATGCAATATCATCACAAATGGAGAAAATAACGAAGTTGTCAAGGATTTCATTTTATTTGGATCCTCAATAAACACCCATGGAAGCAGCAGTTAGGAAATCAAAGAACATATTGCATTGGGGAAATCTGCTGCAAAAGTATTCTTGAAACTGTTAAAAAGCAAAGATGTCACTTTGAAAACTGAAGTGCGTCTGACCGAAGCCATGGTATTTTCAATAGACGCACCTGCCTGTGAAAGCTGGACAAGGAATAAAGAAGATCAAAGAAGAATTGATGCCTTTGAATTACGGTGTTGGTGAAGAGCGCTGACTATATACCATGGCCTTCCAGAAGAATGAACAAGTCTGTCTTGGAAGAAATACAATCAGAAAGCTCCTAGGATGCCGGGACGGCAAAATTTCATCTCACATACTTTGGAGGGATCAGATTCTGGAAAAGGATATCATGCTTGGTAGAGTTCTTGTTGTTGTTGTTAGGTGCCACTGAGTCATAAGGACTCTATGTACAACAGCATGAGATACTGCCCTGTCCCTCGCCATTCTCATAATCATTGTTATGCTCAAGCCCGTTGTTGCAGCCAATGTGTCAATCCATCTTGTTGAGAGTCTTCCTCTTTTTCACTGACCCTCTACCTTAGTCTTCAAGGTGACATCTTTGCTTTTTAACACTTTAAAGAGGTCTCCTGCAGCAAGCTTGCCCAGGGCAATGCATCATTTGTTTTCCAGACTACTGTTTCCATTGGTGTTAATTGTGGATCCAAGTAAAATGAAACTTTTGATTACTTGAACCTGGTAAAATAGAGGGTCAGTGAAAAAGAGGAAGACACTCGATGAAGCGGATTGACACTGTGGCAGCAACAACGGTCTCAAACACAACATTTGTGAGGACAAGGCAGGACCAGGCAGTGTTTCATACAGTTGTACATAGCGTTGCTATAAGTAGGTCCTGACTGGATGGTGCCTAACAACATTTTCCTGAGGTTGCGAGATCTGTACGGGGAACTTTTTCTCAAATCTCTATTAAAGCACTTGCCACACTGAATTGGCTACCTGTCTCTACCACTAGCCACAAGCCTTCCGAGGGCATGACTGAATCTTGGGAATCTTTGTATCTCCATGCCTGGTACGTAATACATACTTCATCAAATTTGGTTGAAGGAAAGAATTAAGGAGTTTATTAGTAAATGAACAATGCTATCACCTAATAAGTACCATCCTACCCCTATTTTGTACCCTGCGGTTCACTTTCCTCACTAATTTATCTTTGTAAAACACTAGTTTTCAAACTTTTGGCCATTCCTTTGTAGATAGAAAAAAATAATGAGGATACACAAGCATGAAGTACAATCAAGTGAAGTA
This sequence comes from Elephas maximus indicus, assembly GCF_024166365.1. Classification (NCBI taxonomy): domain Eukaryota; kingdom Metazoa; phylum Chordata; class Mammalia; order Proboscidea; family Elephantidae; genus Elephas; species Elephas maximus. The sequence goes on from NC_064821.1 coordinate 17,425,093, forward strand.
AAGCAGAAGCAGGTGGAGTGGAGTGGAGTAGAAAATAATGTTGCACACATGATAAGGCAAAGTCTTGTTTATCTTAAGTTTCAGTTGTGTGTGTATGTGTGCATCAGTACTGTATACTGGGTTTCGGCATAGGATGTATTCTTACTGTGGCTTCTGACCAAAATGATATGAAAGGCACCGTACTAAACCTTAGCTTTGTGCACTTCATGCCCTGTTAGGCAAGTCAGAATTAGATGTGATTCTGTTACTAGTTCTTGCAATTTTTTCTAACTCCCTTCAGTAATGTTCGATGTCTCTTCCTACAAGATTAATGCCTTAGCTTCACATTCAAGACCTTACATAATCTGCCCCCAACCTATTGCATATTGCTTTCTTCCCACAACCAGCGCCATTACAAAACATCAAGCCTGTACAAATGCTCTGCTCCTTGCCTTTCCCACCCTGCTAAATGTACAAGACATAGTCTTTGCTTCGTAACTTTTGCTTACCCTCTCTCACTTTCACTCCACCACCCCTGCCACTCCTAGTGGGCTCTGTCTTCGATGATTTAGCTACAGGTGTGTTCCTGACGGTCTTCAGCTAGAAGGTATTGACACTTGGCTCATGGTAAGTACATATAATGTTTGCTCTAAAAATAGCACTGAGATTCTTGTACTACCACATAATTCCTTTTTACCTTTTATCTGAATTTTGTGATGAGTGTTGTTTACAATGCACAAAGTGAGAAGTTGGTTCAAACACAGTCTTAAGTCACACGTGATTGATTCACAGGAAGGCTATGAGACCAACAGCAACATAAAAATTATTTTAATTGTCTGTGGTTTTGTCTCACATTCATATTAATGACATCTTTCTCAAAATGCTAGCCCCAGTGCTCAACAACCAATGCCAATAAGCCACAGAAAAGACAAACAATTAAATGTTTTTTTTCAAAAACCAGTTCACAGACTTTTGGAGAAAGAAGCGGTATATAAATACGTGTCAAAATAAATAATGCTATATATTTACGGCACATCATATTTGTCAAAGCCTCTGAAATCAATTATTTTCTGGTAATGACCACCCTAGCATTCATGACAAAGTGGGTTACTTAGTGTGATTATTAAGACTGTGTGTCAACTTGGCTGGGCCATGATTCTCAGTGGATTATCAGTTATGGTGTAATTTGGCAGTTGTATAATGATGAAATCATCTTCATGATGAGACCTGCTATAATGTGATCACCTCCATGATGGGATCTGGTATGAGTAGCCAATCAGCTGAAAGGAAATTTCCTTGGGGTTGTGCCTGCATCCAATATAGGTGGGCTTTCTAGTAAGGCTCACTAGTTCGCTTGCTCTGGATATTGCAGCTGGCTTCTGTTCATCTGACCTCCAGTTCTTTCTTGGGACTTGAGCTAGCAGCTTGCCTGCTGTCTTAGTTATTCAGTACTGCTCTAACAAAAATATCACAAGTGCATGGCTTTAAGGAAATTTATTCTCTCACAGTTTAGTAGGCTACAAGTCCAAATTTAGGGCGTCAGCTCCAGGCAAAGGCTTTCTCTGTCAGTCAGCTCTGGAGGGAGGTCCTTGTCATTAATCTTCCCTTGGTCTAGGAGTTTCTCTGTACAGGAACCTCAGGTCCAAAGGATAGGCTCTGCTCTCGGCACTGCTTTCTTGGTAGTGTGAGGTCCCCTTGTCTCTCTGCTGGCTTTTCTTTTTTATGTCTCAAAATAGATTGGCTTAAGACACAATCTCATCTTCTAGATTGAGTTTACATAAAGGCTGTTAATTCCATCTCCTCAGCATCAGAGAGATAGGATTGCCAACACATAGGGATATCACATCAGATGACCAAATGGTGGAAAATCGTACAATACTGGGAATCATGACCTAGCCAAGTTGACAGATATTTTGGAGGGATACAATTCAATCCATGACACTTGCTGACCTTGAGTGCATCAGTCTCTGTGGTCTGGATCTTGGATTTGCCAACTCTGTGAGTCAGAAGAAGCCTTCAGCCTTACTTGGGAGTTTCCAGCCTCTACAACGCGTGAGCCATTTCCTTCATATAAACCTCTCTCTCTCTCTAGCTATATATATTTAGACACTCCACTGGTTTTGCTTCTCTAGAGAACCCAGCCTAAGACACTTAGCATTTATGTTCATTGCTAAAAGAATACTTATAAAACCAGAAGACAAATGTTTTATACAGATTAAGTAAGTGTAGTGAAAGGATACAACCCTGACGCACACCTTAACTAATTTTAAACCACGCAATACCCCCTCTAATGTGAGTTTCTTGTAAAGAGCATCCAGCTGGATCAAGACGTTTTTAAAGATTCAGTAATATGTGTTTTTGTTATAGAGTTTATTCAAATTATATTTTAAATAATTTACTGATAAGAAAGGACTTATCAGTCATCTTATTATCTATTTTCTACGTCTTAAATCTTTTTTGTTCCTCAGTTCCTCCAGTACTGCTTTCAGTTCTGTTTCATCATTTTTTCCCCAGTGTACCAATTTGATTCCCATCTCATTTCTTATTCTGTATATATCTTAGTTTTCCCTTAGTCATTAACCTAGGAATTTCAATTAACATATTAACTTTATAGAAATCAAGTTTGAATTAATACTGACTTAATTTCAATAGCGTAAAAAAAACTCCACTCCTTTTCAGTGCCATACTGCCCCCCATTATGCTGTTATAGTCACAAACTAGGTCTTTTTACATTGTGTGCCTATGAACTTACCTTTACAATTATTGACTTATGCATTTGTTCTTTATATTATATATGGAAAAAAAATCTAAGAAAAAAGTACTTAAAAATCAAATATGCAATAATACCTTTAATATTTACCTATGTAGCTACTTTCACATTTTTCTTTATTTCTTCAAATGGCTTCTAGTTACTGTCTAATGTCTTTTCAGTTTATCTTGGGAGACCCCCTTTAGCATTTCTTGTAGGTTAGTTGTACTGGTGATTAACTCCCTCAGTTTCCATTAATCTGAAAATTTCTTAACTTCTTCATTTTTAAAGAAATAGTTTTTCTTATCTCACTTCTTTTTTTTTTACTTTCAATACTTTATGGACTCTATCCCACTCACTTTTGCCCTCCACAGTTTCGAATGAGAAAGTGACTGTTATCTGATTGAGAAGAGCATCTATGTGATGACACCCTCCTCTCTTGTTGTTTTCAAAATTCCGTTTCTTTTTCTTTCAACAGATTTGTCTGTAACATGTCTCTACGTGGATCTCTTTGAGTTTATCCTGCTTACAGTTCATTGAGCTTCTTGGATGTATATTTATGTCTTTCATTAAATCATTTTTCAGCTTTCACATGCAATTCTTCTTCAAAGAAGAACTGATGCCTTTGAATTGTGGTGTTGGCGAAGAATATTGAATATACCATGGACTGCCACAAGAACGAAAAAATCTGTCTTGGACAAAGTACAGCCAGAATGCTCCTTGGAAGCAAGGATGGTGAGACTGCGTCTTACATACTTTGGACATGTTGTCAAGAGGGATCAGTCTCTGGGGAAGGACGTCATGCTTGGCAAAGTACAGGGTCAGCGGAAAAGAGGAAGACCCTCAACGAGGTGGATTGACACACTGGCTGCAACAATGGGCTCAAGCACAACAACGATTGTAAGGCTGGCACAGGACCAGGCAGCGCATAGGGTCGCTATGAGTCGGAACAGACTTGACGGCACCTAACAACAACAACATCCAATCTGGAAACTTTTCAACCATTATTCCTTCAAATATTCTTCTGGCCCCTTTCTCTCCTTTCCCTCTGGTACTCCCATTATGTGTATATTGGTACACTTGATGTTATCCCACAGGTCTTTTAGGCTGTTTTTTTTTTTTTTGGTTTTGTTCTTTGATTTTTTCCCCCCATTCTTTTCATCTTCTGCTTCTCTGACTGGATAATCTCAATTGACCTTTCTTTAAGTTTGTTGATTCTTTCTTCTGCCCTCTCAAATATACTATCAAACCCCTGGAATGACTTTTGACTGCCTTCAAACTTGGGGGGCTCATCTTCCAGCACTGTATCAGACAAGGTTTCACTGCTATTCATAAGGTTTTCACTGGGGAGGTCTTTTCAGAAGTAGACCGCCTGGTCCTTCTTCCTAGTCTGTCTTAGCCTGGAAGATCAGCTGAAACCTATCCACTATGGGTGACACTGCTCACATCCAAATACCAGTGGCATAGCTTCCAGAATCACAGCAACACACAAGCCCCCACAATACAACAAACTGACAGACACATGGGGCTGCAAATATCCATTAATAACCAGAATGTGAAATGTACCACGTATGAATCCAGGAAAACTGGAAATGGTAAAAAATGAAAAGGAAAGGGCGAAGATGGCTAACTAGTCACAAGTTTCCACTGAACTCTCTTGCAACAAAGACCTGAAAAACCAGGTGAATCCATTACATATGTGACAATCTACAAACCCTGAGCATCAAACACGGAACTAAGGAATCGACCTGAGTCACAGTGGAGCTAGAGGCCATGCAGAAGCAGCGACAAGTTGCTGAGCCCGCTCAGCACCTCAGCTCCGATTCCTTGGTGCTGTTCTTTGGTGCGAAGGCAGTGGGGCTGATGGTAGCTTCCTGAGACGTGGCAAAATCACCAAACGAAGGCAAACAAAAGAGGCGCATTCCTGACCCTGTGGTGTGCCTTCAGCGGACCTACCTGTGGAGTTTAGGAAGTGGCTACTTCAGTGGAAAAAAAGGCAAAGGGCCAGCACCCCAAGCCCCTTGTGTGACGGCCACAGATCTGGTGGTGGGGTTTGGGACAAAGCTGCTTCACAGAAAGAAGGCAAACACAGGACGCAGCCCTAACCCCCAGGGTAATCTCGGCAGAGACCCAGCCAATGCACACAGGCTCCACACGCCTCTGGAATCTGAGATAAAACAGAGCTCTAACACTAGATATGTGATTTTGTTTAATTTACCACATGGATCTAATAGCTCCTTCTTCTGAAAGTTCTCTATCCTATCTATCTGTTCCCTCATCCCCCTGCCCCAGCCAGCTTCAATAACATTTGAATTCCCTGGGCCTGAGACAGAACTTGCAGCACACTCTCTCTGACCCATTCTTCTGGCCTGGGAGAAGGAGCAAATGAACAAACAGGGGAAAAATACTTACCTGACTCCCCTAAACTGGAAGCCCAGAGCAGAAGTGGCTCCAGTCCAGGCATAAGCGATCCATAGACTTTGGCTTTCACCCCTGCATGGAACCAGGTGGCTATTATAATGCAAAGGCCAATCTGTTGGAGGTCTCACTGTAATTGTTTCAGCAACACAGTGGAGAGGCAGGTTTTGGAGGTCTGACACCACTCTACCTATTAAACAGAGCCCTAACCTACCCATGGCAGGAACCTGAGGGCTAAGGTTCTACCCACGCCACCTAGCCACCCGTGAAAGGGCTCTGAGGATAGTGGTGCCTACGAGTCTTTACAGGTATAAGCACTGGGTGCCTAAGGTACACCTGCAGAGCCCATGCACCACAGCACTCTAGAGAACAGAGAGGCTCCTTGTTAAATGACACTTGGGGGAAGGCTGTCACCACCCTGCCCACCTCAGAGTGTGACCCCTGCCGCTACCAGAAGCCAGTGCATACAACCATCACCACTACTCCTCTAAGATAGTAGGTGAGAGCCTATACCACACAGTAGGTGACCGACTATCAGGACACCTGAACTGATTCTATCCAAGAATAGCGAATGGATTCATAGGCTCTTATACCTGGTAACAGCTCTAACCATCTGGTAACAGGACATTAGTGCTTTAAAGGCTCCAATAATCAAGTTGGCACACTCTAGTAGCCTACCTGGGTATATTAAAACAAAACAAAAAAAAGATAGGACACAGTGAGCAAACATAATATCAATTATTACAGTAACTTATAGATGGCTTGTGACAGCAGTTGATATCAGATCACATAAAGAAGCAGACCATGATTACTTCTACAGCTCCCAAAACACACAATAAAGGTCTCTCCTAGAAGAAGATGTATTTCTGGAATTGCAAGATATAGAATACAAAAGATTAATAAACTGAACACTTCAAGACATCAGGAATGACATCTGGAATGAAATCAGGCAATGTACAGAAAAAGCAAAGAAACACACAGATAAAGCAGTTGAAGAAATTAAAAAGATTCTTCAAGAACATAATGAAAAATCTAATAAGCTGCAAGAATCCACAGAGAGACACCATTCAGAAATCCAAAAGATTAACAATAAAATTACAGAATTAGACAACTCAATAGGAAGTCAGACCAGCAGAATTGAGGAACTGGAAGGCAGAATTGTGGAGATGGATGATAAGTCACTGGGCACCAAGATATTTGAAGAAAAATCAGATAAAAGAATTTAAAAAAATGAAGAAACCCTAAGAATCATGTGGGACTGTATCAAGAAGAATAACTTGCTAGTGATTGGAATACCAGAACAGGGATGGATAACTGAATATACACATAGAATAGCTGAAGATTTGTTGGTAGAAAATGTCACTGACATCATGAAAGGAGAAAGGATATCTATTCAAGATATTCATCAAACCCCATACAATGTAGACCTCAAAAGAAAGTCACCAAGACATATTATCCTCAAACTTGCCAAACCAAAGATAAAGAGAAAATTTTAAGAGCAGCCAGGGATATGCAAAAAGTCACCTACAAAGGAGAATCAGTAAGTTCAGATTACTTGGCAGAAACCATGAAGGCAAGAAGGCAATGGGATGACATATATTGAGCATTGAAGGAAATAAACTGCCAGTTAAGAATCACATATCCAGCAAAACTGACTCTGAAATAGGAAGGCAAAATTAAGTCATTTACAGATAAACACAAGCTTAGGGAATTTGCAAAAACCAAACCAAAACTACAAGAAATACTAAAGGGAATTCTCTGCTTAGAAAATCAATAATATCAGAAATCAACACAACACTAGGACACAGAACAGAGAATTGCAATATCAACTCAGATAGGGAAATCACAAAAATAAGATTAAAAAAAAGCTCAAAACAAGGAATCGCTGATGTCATTACATGAAAGATGACAATAATCAATAAAGAGAGACTAAAAATAGGCACAGATCTCCTAAATGGAAAGGAAATCAAGGCAATACATGGAGATATGAGTTAGGTTTATACTTAGAAAAACAGGGGTAAATATTAAGGTAACCACAAAGAAGACTAACAATCCCATATTTCAAAATAAAAACCAAGATAAAGATAAAGACTCAGCAAAAACAAAATCAACTACACTGAAAAACAGAATACACAATTTACAAAGAAAAACTTCTCAGCACAAAAAAGAAAGTGGATATATGAAACTGTTAACAACACACAAAAAAAGGCATCAAAATGACAACACTAAACTCACACCTATCTATAATTACACTGAATGTAAATGGACTAAATGCACCAATAAAGAGACAAAGAGTTGCAAATTTGATTCAAAAAAACATAATGCAGCTATGTGCTGCCTACAAGAGACACACCTTAGACTTAGAGACACAAGCTCAAGCTCAAAGGATGGAAAAAAATATATCAAGTGAAAAACAAGCAAAAATGAGAAGGAGTGGCAATACTAATTTCTGACAAAATAGACTTTAAAGTTAAATTCACCACAAAGGATAAAGAAAGACACTATATAATGATTAAAGGGACAATATACCAGGAAGATATAAACATATTAAATATTTATGCACCCAATGACAGGGCTGCAAGATACATAAAAAAAAGCCCTAACAGTATTGAAAAGTGAGATAGACAGCTCCACAATTGTAGTACGAGACTTCAACACACCATTTTCGGTGATGGACAGGACATCCAGTAAGAAGCTCAATAAAGACAATAAATGCCACAAACAACCAACTCAACCTCATAGACATATACAGAACACTCTACCCATGAGCAACCAAGTATACTTTTTTTCCTAGTGCACATGGAACATTTTCTAGAAGAGACCACATATTAGGTCATAAAGCAAGCCTTTGCAGAATCCAAAACATCAAAATATTACAAAACATCTTCTCTAACCATAAGACCAAAAAAGTAGAAATCAGTAACAGAAAAACCAGGATAAAAAAAATCAAATACTTGGAAACTGAACAATACCAGGCTCAAAAAAGACTGGGTTATAGGAGACATTAAGGAGGCAATAAAGAAATTCATAGAATCCAATCACAGTGAAAATACTTCCTATCAGAACTGTTGGGACACAGGGCAACCAGTACTCAGAGGTCAATTTATATCAAGAAATGCATGTATCCAAACAGAAGAAACAGCCAAAATCAAAGAATTATTCCTACAACTTGAACAAATAGAAAGAAGCAAACCCTCAGGCACCAGAAGAAAGCAAATAATAAAAATTAGAGCAAAATTAAATGAATTAGAGAACAGAAAAACAATTGAAAGAGCTAACAAGACCAAAAGCTGGTTCTCTGAAAAAAATTTAAAAAATTGATAAATCATTGGCCAGACTGACGAAAGGAAACAAATAACCCAAGTAAGAAATGAGATGGGCGATATCATAACAGACCCAAGTGAAATTAAAGGAATCATATCAGATTACTATGAAAAACTGTACTCTAACAAATTTGAAAACCTAGAGGAAATCTGGGAATTTCTAGAAACACACTACCTACCTAAACTACCACAAACAGAACTAGAACAACTAAATAGACTCATAACAAAAGAAGATACTGAAAAGGAAATCAAAATCCCAACAAAAAAAAAAAACCTGACCTTGACGGCTTCACTACAGAGTTCTACCAGATTTTCAGAGAAGGAGTAACACCACTACTACTGAAGGTATTTCAGAGCATAGAAAAAGAAAGAATACTCCCAAACTCAGTCTATGAAGCCAACATATCCCTGACACCAAAACCAGGTAAAGACACCACAAGAAAAGAAAATTACAGACTTATATCCCTCATGAACTTAGATGCAAAAATCCTCAACAAAATTCTCGCCAACAGAATTCAACAACACATACCAAAAAAATAATTCACCATGACCAAGTGGGATTCATAACACTTACGCAGGGATGGTTCAACATTAGAAAAACAATTAATATAATTCCTCATATAAATAAAACAAAATAAATGAACTACATGATTTTATCAATTGATGCAGAAAAGGCATTTGACAAAGTTCAACACTCATTCATAATAAAATCACTCAGCAAAATAGGAATAGAAGGAAAATTCCTCAAAACAATAAAGGGCACTTATACAAAGCCAATAGCCAACATCATCCTAAACAGAGAGATTCTGAAACCATTCCCCTTGAGAAAGGGAACCAGACAAGGATGCCCCTTATCACCACTCCTATTCAACATTGTGCTGGAGGTCCTAGCCAGAGCAGTTAGGCTAGATAAAAAAATAAAGTGCATCCAGGTTGGTAAAGAAGTAAAAGTACCTCTATTTGCAGATGAAATGACCTTATATACAGAAAAAGCTAAAGAATCCTCAAAAAAACTACTGAAACTAATAGAAGAGTTCAGCAGAGTATCAAGACACAAGATAAAGATACAAAAATCAGTTGGAATCCTCTACACCAAAAAAAAAAAGAACACTGAAGATGAAATCACCAAATCAATACCATTTACATCAGCCCCCATGAAGATAAAATAACTTAGGAATAAATCTTACCAGAATGCAAAAACCTATATAAAGAAAACTACAAGACACTACTGCAAGAAACCAAAAGACACCTACATAAGTGGAAAAACATACCTTGCTCACAGATAGGAAGACTTAACATTGTGAAAATGTCTACTCTACCAAAAGTCATCTATAGATACAATGCAATTCCGATCCAAATTCCAATGATATTTTTTAATGAGATGGAGAAACAAATCACCAACTTCTTAAGGAAGGGAAAGAGACCCCAGATAAGTAAGGCATTACTGAAAAACAAGAACAAAGTGGGAGACCTCACTCTACCTGATTTTAGAACCTATTATACCGCCACAGTAGTCAAAACAGCCTGGTACTGGTACAAAAACACATACATAGACAAGCAGAACAGAATTGAGAATCTAGACATAAATCCATCCACATATGAGCACCTGATATTTGACGAAGGCCCAAAGTCAGTTCAATGGGAAAAGACAATCTTTTTAACACACGGTGCTGGCATAACTGGATAGCCATCTGCAAAGCAATGAAACAAGGCCCATGCCTCACACCATGCATAAAAACAAGCTCAAAATGGACCAAAGAACTAAATATAAAATCTAAAATGATAAAGATCATGGAAGAAAAAACAGGGACAACATTAGGAGCCCTAATACATAGCATAAACAGTATACTAAACATTACTAACAATGCAGGAGAAAAACTAGATTGGTGGAAGCTCTTAAAAAACAAAAACCTATGCTCATCCAAAGACTTCACGAAAGAGTAAAAAGATTACCTACAGACTGGGAAAAAGTTTTTACCTATGGCATTTCCAGTCAGCGCCTCATCTGTAAAATCTACATGATACTACAAAAACTCAACTACAAAAAGACAAATAATCCAATTAAAAATGGGCAAAGGATATGAACAGACACTTCACTAAAGAAGGCATTCAGGTAGCTAACAGACACATGAGGAAATACTCATGATCATTAGCCATTAGAGAAATGCAAATCAAAACTACAACGCGATTCCATCTCACTCCAGCAAGGCAAGCTTTAATCCAAAAAACACATAGGAATAAATATTGGAGAGGTTGTGGAATGAATGGAACACCTATACACTGCTGGTGGGAATGTAAAATGGTACAACCACTTTGGAAATTGATTTCGTGCTTCCTTAAAAAACTAGAAATCGAACTACCATACGATCCAGCAATCCCACTCCTTGGAATACATCCTTGAGAAATAAGAGCCTTTACACGACATATATATGCACACCCATGTTCACTGCAGCTCTCTTTACAACAGCAAAAAGTTGGACGCAACCAAGGTGGCCATCAAAGGGTAAATGGATAAATAAATTATGGTATATTTGCGCAATGGAACACAACACATCAATAAAGAACAATGATGAATCCATGAAACTTTTTATAACATGGAAAAATCTGAAAGACATTATGCTGAGTGAAATTAGATGCAAAAGTACAAATATTGTGTAAGACCACTAGTATAAGAGCTGGAGAAATAGTTTAAACAGAGGAGAAAATATTCTTTGATGGTTATAAGAGGGTGGATGGAGGGCGGGAGGGAAAGGGGTTTTCACTAATTAGATAGTAGATAAGTTTTTTTTTTTTTTTGGTGAAGGGAAAGACAACACACAATACAGGAAAGGTCAACACAACTGGACTAATCCAAAAGCAAATTAGTTTCCTGATTAAACTGAATGCTTCAAAGGCCAGTGTAGCACGGGCAGGGGTTTGGACACAATGGTTTCAGGAGACATCGAAGTCAATTGCCATAATAAACCTATTAAGAAAGCATTCTGCATCCCACTTTGGAGAGTGGCCTCTGGGGTCTTAAACGCTGGCAAGTAGCCATCTAAGATGCATCAACTGGTCTCAATCCACCTGGAGCAAGGAAGAATGAAGAACACCAAAGACACAAGGTAACTATGAGCCTAAGAGACAGAAAAGACCACACAAACCAGAGACTACACCAGCCTGAGACCAGAAGAACTAGATGGTGCCTGCCCACAACCGATGACTCCTCTGACAGGGAACACAACAAAGAAGCCCTGAGAGATCAGGAGAGCAGTGGGATGCAGACCCCTAATTCTCATAAAAAGACCAGACTTAATTGTCAGAATGGGACTAGAAGGGCCCCAGAGGCTACAGTCCCCAGACCTTCTATTAGCCCAAAACAGGAACCATTCTCAAAGCCAACTCTTCAGACAGGGATTAGACTGGAATATGGGATGGAAAATGATACTGGTGAAGAAGCTTCTCGGATCAAGAGGACACATGAGACTATGTTGGCATCTCCTGTATGCAGGGGAGATGGGAGGGCAGAGGGGGTCAGAAGCTGGCTGAATGGACACGAAAAGAGAGAATGGAGGGAAGGAGTGTGTTGTTTTATTAGTAGGAGAGCAATTAGGAGTATATAGCAAAGTATGTATAAATTTTTGTATGAGACACTGACTTGATTTCTAAACTTTCACTTAAAGCACAAAAAAAAATTAAAAAAAAATCAGATGACGTATTGCATCGGGCAAACCTACTGCAAAAGACCTCTTTAAAGTGCTAAAAGGCAAAGCTATCACTTTAACAACTAAGGTGCACCTTACCAAGCCATGCTGTTTTCAAGTACCTCACATGCATGAGAGAGCTGGACAATGCCTACGGAAGACCAAAGAATTGATAACTTTGAATTACAGTATCAGCAAAGAATATTGAATATGCCATGATTACTGGTGGAACAAACAAATCTGTCTTGGAACAAGTACAGCCAGAATGCTCATTCCAAGAAATAATGTCCAGGTTTGGTCTCACTTTCTTTTGACATGTTATCATGAGGGATCAGTCCCTGGAGAAAGATATCAACCTTGGTCAACAAGAGGGTCATCGAAAAAGTGGAAGACCCCCAACGAGATGGATTGACGCAGTGGCTGCAACAATGGGCTCCGGCATAACAATGATTGTGAGGATGGTGCAGGACCAGGCAGTGTTTCACTCTGTTGTACACAGGATCGCTATGAGTCACAATTGACTCAATGAGATCTAACAATAAAAACAAGGATTAGGATTTTGAACATGCCAAACTTGATGTATCTATTAAACTTCCATGTGGAGAATCTAACAATCTGGAGTGATCCTGTCTAGAGATATGCATTTGGAGTCCTCAGGGAGGGTGGAGGCTACAACTGTCGAGAGACCATGTGACAAGATAAGAATGGCCATGTGAGAACTTGGGTGGGCAGGTAGCTAGGAGGGATTAATGAATGCTGAGGCAACAAGCTGTGTAGATCACAAACGGGCCTATGACAATGCATCTGTAGACACGTTAGCCCTATACACCACTGAAAACCTCTATATTGTTGCACAAATAATTGACATGTGAGAAGGAGTATAAAGAGAATCCCAGATGCCGTGAGGAAGAACAGTAATGGCCCCGAAGTATACTTTCTGAAGAAGTTACATTTGATCAGAGACCTGAAAGATTGGTAAAATCTAGTTAGCAGTCGGGGCTGGAGAGGGAGAATTTAGGATGAATGGAACAGTAGAGATGACAGGGTATTTGCAGTTTCCTTATGATTGCAGTCCAGAGAGTGAAACAGGGAAAGTAATAACTGAAGTTTTAGGCGCCAGATAATGGAAGACTGAATAGGCTGCATTCAGAATTTGGAACTTCTCCTAAAACTAATGAGAATTCATGAAAGGATTGGAAACACGGGAGTCATTTGATTTATTTTTGCAAGGATATTCTGGTTAGAGTGTGAAGAAGTGAACACACAGAGAGGTCAAGATGGATGTGGCAAGATGCAGGCCAATGTCAGACTTCCTGCAGGAGGAGAAGAGAACGTGAATATTCATTCACTGTTTCTTTTTCTGTCTTATGACTCAAACCCCAGTTCATGACAGTGTTTGCGATCTCATGCTTTGGATTACCCATTTCTAAATTCTCTGTTCTCTTAATTCTTCCCCCAAATACTACACATAAAGCTAGTACGATAAAAAATATTTTGAGTCTCAGAATTGCTGTGGTAATAAAATATACATGCCAATGGAATTACAGCAAATTTCCAAGATTAACATTTTTATTTGTGTTTAAAAATTTAGCAAAAAAATTTAATAGCACCGCAACTTTTTAACAAGGATAGATGATAAATACAGCAACAGGAGACCTGTAGCTGTGTAAATATTCTACTCAAAGAAGGTTGGCTTTGAATTCTGCCATAGATATCTAGCACTGCTACAACAAAAATGCCACAAGAAAATGTCTTTAACAAAAAGAAATTTATTCTCTCACAGTTTAGGAGGCTAGAAGGCTAAATTCAGGCACAAGCTCCAAGGGAAGGCTCTCCAGGAAAGTTCTTGTCATCAGTCTTACCCTGGGTCCAGGAGCTTCTCAGTGCAGGGACCCTGTGTCCAAAGTAGGCACTCCTCTTCTGTCTCTTCTTGCTTGGTGGTAATGAGATCCCTTCAGGCTGAAATGACCTGAGGCTGGAGAGTTGATACACCACCGAGGCAGAAGAGTAAAGGTGTACTGCTGGCCTTGCCAGCTGAAGGCTTATGGCTTCTGGAGGTCCTTCGAAACAGGTATGGAGAAAAAGGCATTACACACATCAACAGGTCCATAGGAGGTACCAGGAGATATATTAATTTGCTAAGGCAATGAAACCACATCTGGAACAGCAGCTGCAATTGCAGTCTCCACCTGGTTAAGTTTTCAATAATCCACTGTCATTCTCTAAGATCCATTTGTTTTTTCACGAGACAAACAGGCCAGTTCAATACGGATGTGGTGGGAATCAATACCCATGCATTCTTCAAATCCTTGATGGTGGCAGTAATCTCTCCAATCCCTCCAGGAATGCAGCATTGCTTTTGGTTTCCTATTTTCCTAGGTAGGGGCAGTTCTAATGGCTTCTACTTAGACTTTCCTACCATAATATCCCTCGCTCCACATGTCAGGGAGCCAGCATGTGGCTTCTGCCAGTTGCTGAGCATGACTATTCCAATTACGCATTCTGGATCTGGGGAAATCACTACAGTATGGGTTCGGGGACCCACTACACCCACTGTGAGACAGGCATGAGCTAATACTCCATTAATAAATTGAACTCCACATGCCCTCACTCTAGTAGTTGTGCCTCCACGCCTGCAGAATCTAATTTCAGGTCAGACTCCAGATCCTCACCCAAATCCAAACTCGACACAGTCTTGGGTTCCTTTCCCACACATTGCTTTGGCAGGGGTGGCTTGGCTTTGGACTTCCATTTGGACTGGCCAAAATCTGAGCTTGCTTCATCTCTTACTCTCACCTTAATCTCACAGAGTAAAAGTCTTTACCCATAGCTATCAATTCCAACTCATAGTGACATTACAGACAGAAAACTGCCCCCACAGGGTTTCTGAGGCTTTCATCTTTATGGAAACACACTGCCACGTCTTTATTCCACGGAGGGGCTGGTGGGTTCAAACCACTGACTTTTTCCTTAGCAGCTGAGTGCTTAACTACTGCACCACCAGGGATCGTTAGAGTCTTTACAGACACCTAAATGATAGTGTTGGCAAAGAATATTGAATAATATACCATCGACTGCTGAAATAAACAAATAGATCTTACAAGAAGTATGGCCAGAATGCTCCTTAGACGGTGGATGGGAAAATTTCGCCTCACGTACTTTGGACGGGTTACCAAGAGGGACCAATCCTCCTGGATATTATGTTTGCTAAAGGACAAGGTCAGCAAAACAGAGGAAGAGCCTCAACAAGATGGATTGACACAGTGGCATCAACAATGGCCTCAAACATAGGCTACACTGAAGACATTGGTGAAAAACACGGCTCTAGGAATTAAGCACCAGTTGAGATGTTTCAACAAATGCATGCAGCAATGGAGGTACTCACGCATCTATGGCAAGAAATTTGGATGTTGGCTAACTGGCCAACAAACTGGAAGAGATATATGTGCCCATTCTAAAGAATGGTGATCCAACAGAATGTGGAATTTATCCAACAGTGTCACTAACATCACATGAAAGTAATATTTTGCTAAAGGATTGGGCCAGATTCACTGACCAAAGCTGAGGGGGCAGGGCTGCCATGCTCAAAGGGCAGAAGAATGGGGTCTGCTAAGGCCGAGTGGATAGAGTCGCCACTCAGATGGACTAGGAGAATGGGGCTGCCCAAAGCTGATGGAACAGAGTTGCCGTTCCCGTGGGCCTGGGAGGTAGAGCTGAAGTTCAAGTCCTAGGGGACTCCAGCCAGAATTCAGAGATTGTAGCCAACACTTCGTATCTGGAGGGCAGGGCCATTACCCAGATGGTCTCTGAGAACAGAGGGTTATTTTCGACCCTTGAGAGGTAATGTAAATTGTTGGTGATGACCCCATCTCCTCGTTCCCTCCAATTTCTACCATTTCTAATAGAAAGGTTTACCCTGTGCCTGTTCCATTATTCTACTTTGAAAGCAAAAAAACTTCTAGATTTCACAGATGAAGAGAAATTATGCGACAGGAAAGAATTTGGACTTGGAGTTAAGGCTTTTGGGATGATATAAGGGGGTGAAAGTGTTTTACATGTGGCAAGGACATGAATTTTGGGGGTCTACAGCTGGAACCCCCACGTGTCTGGCAGTTTGTCATACTGTAGGGGCTTTTGTGTTGTTGTGATGCTGGAAGCTATGCCACTGGTACTCAGATACCAGCAGGGTTGCCCATGGAGGACAGGTTTCAGCTGAGCTTCCAGACTAAGACAGACTAGGAACAAGGACCCGGCAGTCTGCTTCTGAAAAGCATTAGCCAGTGAAAACCTTAGGAATAGCACTGGAACACTGTCTGATATACTGCCTGAAAATGAGCCCCTCAGGTTGGAAGGCACTCAAAAGATCACTGGGGAAGAGCTGCCTCCTCAAAGTACAGTCGACCTTAATGACGTGGATGGAATAAAGCTTTTGGGACCTTCATCTGCTGATGTGGCACGACTCAAAATGAGAAGAAACACCTGCAAACATCCATTAATAATTGGAACCTGGAATGTATGAAGTATGAATCTAGGAAAATTGGAAATTGGCAAAAATGAAATGGAACGCATAAACATCGATATCCTAGGCATTAGTGAGCTGAAATGCACTGGTATTGGCCATTTTGAATCGGACAATCATATAGTCTACTATGTTGGGAATGACAACTCGAAGAGAAATGGTGTTGCATTCATCAACAAAAAGAATATTTCAAGATTTATCCTGAAGCACAATGCTGTCAGTGATAGGATAATATCCATACGCCTACAAGGAAGACCAGTTAATACGACTATTATTCAAATTTACGCACCAAACACTAGGGCCAAAGATGAAGAAAGAGAAGATTTTTATCAGCTGCTACAGTCTGAAATTGATCGAACATGCAATCAAGATGCATTGAAAATTACTGCTGGTTGGAATGCGAAAGCTGGAAACAAAGAAGAAGGATCAGTAGTTGGAAAATATGGCCTTGGTGATAGAAACAGTGCTGGAGATCAAATGACAGAATTTTGCAAGACCAATGACTTCTTCATTACAAATACCTTCTTTCACCAACATATACAGTGACTACACACATGGACCTCACCAGATGGAACACACAGAAATCAAACTGACTACATCTGTGGAAAGAGACGATGGAAAAGCTCAATATCATCAGCCAGAACAAGGCCAGGGGCCGACTGGGGAACAGACCATCCATTGCTCATATGCAAGTTCAAGCTGAAACTGAAGAAAATCAGAGCAAGTCCACAAGACCCAAAATATGACTTTGAATATACCCCACCTGAATTTAGAGACCATCTCAAGAATAGGTTTGATGCATTGAACACTACTGACCGCAGACCAGATGAGTTGTGGAATGACATCAAGGACATCATCCATGAAGAAAGCAAGACGTCATTGAAAAGACAGGAAACAAAGACCAAGATGGATGTCAGAGGAGACTCTGAACCTTGCTCTTGAGCGTCGAACAGCTAAAGCAAAAGGAAGAATTGATGAAGTAAAAGAACTGAACAGAAGATTTCAAAGGACAGCTGAGAAGACAAAGTATTATAATGACATGTACAAGGAGCTGCAGATGGAAAACCAAAAGGGAAGAACACGCTCGGCATTTCTCAAGCTGAAAGGATTGAAGAAAAAATTCAAACCTCGAGTTGCAATAGTGAAGGATTCCATGGGGAAAATATTAAACGATGCAGGAAGCATCAAAAGAAGATGGAAGGAATACACAGAGTCATTATACCAAAAAGAGTTAGTTGATATTCAACCATTTCAAGAGGTGGCATATGATCAGGAACCGATGGTACTGAAGGAAGAAGTCCAAGCCGCTCTGAAAGCACTGGCGAAAAACGAGGCTCCAGGAATTGATGGAATATCAATTGAGATGTTTCAACAAACAGATGTAGCGCTGGACGTGCTCACTCGTCTATGCCAAGAAATATGGAAGACAGCTTCCTGGCCAACTGACTGGAAGAGATCCATATTTATGCCTATTCCAAAGAAAGGTGATCCAACCGAATGTGGAAGTTATAGAATATCGTTAATATCACATACAAGGAAAATTTTCCTGAAGATCATTCAAAAACGGCTACAGCAGTATGTCGACAGGGAACTGCCAGAAATTCAGGCAGGTTTCAGAAGAGGATGTGGAATCAGGGATATCATTGCTGCTGTCAGAGGGATCCTGGCTGAAAGCAGAGAATACCTGAAGGATGTGTACCTGTGTTTTATTGACTATGCAAAGGCATTCGACTGTGTGGATCATAACAAACTATGGATAACACTGCAAAGAATGGGAATTCCAGAACGCTTAATTGTGCTCTTGAGGAACCTTTACATAGATCAACAGGCAGTTCTTTGGACAGAACAAGGGGATACTAATTGGTTTAAAGTAAAGAAAGGTGTGCATCAGGGTTGTATTCTTTCACCATACCTATTCAATCTGCATGCTGAGCAAATAATACGAGAAGCTGGACTATATGAAGAAGAATGGGGCATCAGGATTGGAGAAAGACTCATTAACAACTAGCGTTATGCAGATGACACAACCTTGCTTGCTGAAAGTGAAGAGGACTTGAAGCACTTACAGATGAAGATCAAAGACCACAGCCTTCAGTATGGATTACACCTCAACATAAAAAAAACAAAAATCCTCACAACTGGACTGATGAGCACCATCATGATAAACGAAGAAAAGAGTGAAGTTGTCAAGGATTTCATTTTACTTGGATCCACAATCAACACCCGTGGAAGCAGCAGTCAAGAAATCATAAGACGCGTTGCATTGGGCAAATCTGCTGCAAAGGACCTCTTCAAAGTGTTAAAGAGCAAAGATGTCACCCTGAAGACTAAGATGTCCCTGACCCAAGCCATGGTATTTTCAATCACATCATACGCGTGTGAAAGCTGGACAATGAATAAGGAAGACCAAAGTAGAACTGACACCTTTGAATTGCGGTGTTGGCGAAGAATACTGAATATACCATGGACCTCCAAAAGAACGAACAAATCTGTCTTGGAAGAAGTGCAGCAGAATGCTCCTTAGAGGCAAGGATGGTGAGACTGCATCTTACATACTTTGGACACATTGTCAGGAGCAATCAGTCCCTGCAGAAGGACATCATGCTTGGCAGAGTACAGGGTCACCGGAAAAGAGGAAGACCCTCAATGAGGTGGATTGACACAGTGGCTGCAACAATAAGCTCCAGTATAACTACGATTGTAAGGATAGCGCAGGACTGGGCAGTGTTTCGCTCTGTTGTGCATAGGGTCACTATGAGTCAGAACCGACTCGATGGCACCTAGCAACAACAACAACAAGGTGGAATGTCATGGATTGAATAGAAAGGGATGAAATGCGTTTACGAAAGTCACAGCCCAGATCCGATGGAAGGGGAGGTTCCCTGGGGTGTGACCTCTATCACCTTTTATCTTCCAAGAGATAAAAGGAGAGAAATGTAATCAGAGAGATATAAGTACCTCATGCCACCAAGAAAGATGTGCCAGGAGCAGAGCACATTCTTTGGACCTACGGTCATTGTGCTGAGAAGCTCCTAGGCCAGGAGAAAATGATTGATGACAAGGACCTTCTCCCAGAAACAACAAAGATAGAAAGAATTCCCTGGGAGTTGGCACCCTGAGTTTGGACTTGTAGCCTTGTAGACTGGGAGAGAATAAATTTCTCTTTGTTAAAGCCATCCACTTGTGGTATTGCTGTTATAGCAGCACTAGGTAACTAAGACACTTAGTGAAGTAGAGGGTTAGGGAGAAAGAGGAAGACCTTGACAAGACAGACTGACACAGTGGCTGCAACAATGGGCTCAAACACAGCAACAATTCTGATGATGGGGCAGGACCCAGAAGTGTTTTGTTGTGTTGTACCTAGGGTCGCTATGAGTCAGAATCAACTCGACAGCATCTAATAACAACAACAGCCACTATGCAAGGCAGGAACGCAAGCGGAAATCTATATACAACTGTTCACTGCAGCACTTTTCACAAGAAGCAAAAGATGAACACAGCCAAAATGTCCATCAGCAGGTGAATGGATACACAAACTTTGGTACGTACACACAATGGAGTAGAACTGCTCCACAAGGTTTTCAAGGCTGTGACCTTTCAGAAGCAGATCACCGGGCCTGTCTTCTGAGAAGTTTCTGGGTGGGTTTGAACCCCCAAACTAGTAGATGAGCCATTAACTGTTGGTGCAAGCCAGGGACTTCCAATGGAATATTACACACACTCCCAAAAATGAAGTCTTGATGCATACGACAACATGGATGAAGCCTGAAAACACCAAGCTGAGAAAAGTCAGTCAGTCAGAAAAGGAGAGATGCATTCTGATCTCACTTATAGGACATAAGCAAATATACACAAAGCAAAGCTTATTAGTGGTTACCAGGGGTGACAGGGAGGGGGAAGGAAGAGTTTTTGATTAGGATCATTGAGTTTATGTGAAAGGTAGTGGAATGATTTGGAACATAAACCGTAAAATGCTTGCACAGCTTGAATATAAGCAATGTAACAAATGCACATGTAGAAATTGTTGAAATGGCGTGTTTTATTATGTATATTTGGAACACAATAAAAAAATAACATGAAGATCAATAAAAAGGAAAGAAAAGCTCTGTGGAATTCTCGCTCTACACACACACACACACACACACATTTTTCTTCTAAAAAAAATGAGTAAAGAATCCCTGAGAGCAAAAAGCACAGTCAATTACCCCCCGTTTTTATTGGTCCATTTCTTGTGGTGACCTCATAAGGAGCCAATTCTTTGGAACTCCAAGCCCCTATATAAGTCCCTGGAAACCTAGGTTTGTGGTCTTTCTGGCTCAGGAAGCTCTTTCAGTGACCTGAGACATCGTGACCAAACTTGGCTTGTTTTCTCTTTAAATTGTGGTTTTTCTATTTCCTCGCCAGCTATTCTTATTTTCTCTTTGTTTTTCCTCATTTGCATTCATTCGTTTTTCATTTTATTCTTCCTTTACATCCTCAATTTTTCTTTTTTTCTATGTACTTGTTAATTTTTTTATCATCTTACTATTATTGTTTTATTTTGTATTTTTTCTTATCCTCATGTTATTTATTCCTTTTTTGAATCTTTCTCATTGATTTCTTGTTTTGTTTATGTATACAATTTATCTTATTTTTATCAGTTTTTAAAATTTTACTTCCTCTTTTCTCATTTTACCTTTTTGATTATATTTTAACTTTTTCTCATTTTTTCCATATTTCATTAAGTTTTTAGTCACCACTTTTTAGGGTTTTGGGTTTTTAAGTTTTTAATCCTACCACCAGGGCACCTCTTATCCCAAAGCCCGCTACGCCTTCGCACCATAGCCAACATGCTGCAGAGCCACTTAGCCTTCTCTGCTGTGGAGGAAACTCATGTGGGACACTACCACCTCCTCAGAACCATCGGCAAGGGGGCATCTGCCAAGGTCAAGCTGGCCCAGCACGTCATCACCGGTCAAGAGGTAGCCATTAAAATAATTGACAAGATCCAGCACACGTCCTCCGACCTCCACAGACTATACAGAGAGATAGAAATTATGAAGGATCTCCATCATCCAAATATTGTAAAGCTGTTTGAAGTCATAGAGAATGAGCACGCCCTCTATATAGTGATGGAGTATGCAAGTGGAAGGGACCTCTTTTACCACCTAGTGAATCATGGCTTCATGAGCGAAAAAGAGGCCCAAACGAAATTCCAACAAATAGTGTCAGCGGTGAAGTACTGCCACAACAAGGGCATTGTTCATAGGGATCTGAAAACAGAAAACTTACTATTGGACAAGCGAATGAACATCAAACTTGCAGACTTTGGTTTAGGAACTGAATTCACCACAGGGAGCAAGGTGGATACCTTCTGTGGCACTCCCCCTTATTCTGCCCCAGAACTCCTTCAGGGAGAAAAGTATGACGGACCCCCAGTGGATGTGTGGAGCCTGGGAGTCATCCTATACTTCATGGTAACTGGATCTCTGCCTTTTCGTGGGAAGACCTTGACGAAGCTGCGAGAGCAGGTGCTGCAGGGACAATATCACGTTCCCTTCCACATGTCTAGCCAGTGTCAACACCTGCTCAGTAAAATTTTCATTCGTGACCCAAGAAAGAGAGCCACATTAGAGGACATCCTAGCACATCTATGGATGAAGGTGAGCCATGAAGAAAAACAAAAGCTCTATGTGCAGCCACTCCCAGACTACGATAACCACTGGCACACTGAGGTGACGGTGAACACAGGTTACGTGCAGGAAGACATTCATGACTCACTGTTGAACCACAATTACAATGATGCGAACGCCACCTATCTGATCCTGCGTCACGACACATATGAGATTGACAGCCACACCAGCACCCTGGAACCCCAGGCTGAAGCCCATTGCACCGATAGCCACACTCCTTCCTCATCCCATGAAGTGCCTCCTACCGTCTGTCCTAAACCCAAACAGCGTAGTTACACCGAGCCCACCATTCCCACCTTTGGTTACTACATCCGCGATGCTTTGAACACTCTCTCTGAGGGAGGGATGGGGACCTCCATGGTGTCTACTTCTCCATCATTCTCCCTGGCCCTGGCCCACCTGCGGCAGCAATCTACCACAGCCTGGGCACAGCCCAACCAGGACTCTGACCTGTATGCCAAGGTGAGAAACAGTGAGGTGCCACAGCCCATCACACCACCCCAGTGTGTTTCTGTGCCTTCCTCCTCAGCCTACACCATCAACGAGAGTGCCGGGGCCCCGGAGAAAACCAGTTTTACCCAGGGAATGTCAAATCAAAGCTCCGTAAATGAGGAGCAGGTGCATGAGTTACCTGACCAGCCGAGTTTGGCCCAGACTGTGAGTCTAGCCTCTTCCTCTGAGGAGCAGGTGCATGAGTTACCTGACCAGCCGAGTTTGCCCCAGACTGTGAGTCCAGCCTCTTCCTCTGTCAGCAGCCAGGGCTGGAAGCAGGCCACTGGGAGGTTCTTTAAGCTCATGAGAAGATGCCTTTGTTTTACATATGACAAAAAGGACCACAAAGCATCGGACAGCAAAGCTGCACAAATGATCAAACCTCAACAGGCCAAACCACGCTCTCTCAAATTTACCTGGAGGATGAAGATCACCAGTTCCTTGGAGCCCGACGAGATGCTGCAGGAGATCTGTCAAGTGTTGGATGCCAATGGCTGTGACTGGGATCTCACCCACAAATACACACTGCTGTGTATGAATGGCACACCAGGACAACAGGACTTCATTCAGTGGAGGATGGAGGTGTGCACCCTGCCTCGGAGGACTCTCAATGGGGTAAAAGTGAAGAGAATTTCAGGGACCTCTGAGGCCTTCAATAACATTGTCTCAAAAATCACCAGGGACCTTGCACTTTAAAATGGGGGCAGCAGAGCTGCCTGAGAGAAAACAGGAGTTCCAAGGTTTAAGCTCCTTTGTAATTTTGAAGGCGATGTTCGGAAAACCCACCTAAAAAAGGTGCCCGAAGTTCACTTCACTTGAACCCTGTTGAGCAATCATCAAGGCAGTGTGCATACCTTCATCCTCCACTGCACAAAGTCCTCTTGGCCTGCACGTCACGTGTGCACAGCAACACATATGCCCGGGAGACAACCCACTAGCAGCTGTTGGCATCGCACACTTGGCAGATCTTCCACATCATCTCGTTGGGCTCCATGGAGCTGGTTCCTCCACGTAAACTTCAGCGACAACAGCTTGGCCTCTCCAGGTTTAAGCACTTCCACCTCGTCTTTGCTCTCAGATTCCTACAGATCCGCTGCAGCAAACATGAAGCAAAGAATTCATGAAAACAAAACAAACACTCCCAAATTCATCCGTTCAGACAGACAAAGGAAAGCTTGTAATAGGGAAAGCCACTTGATTCACTAACACGGCCATCGAGATCTCTCTGGAGTCCCTTGGGATGCACTGAACAGCAAAGCAGAAAGTTGTCGGTTTAACTCCACACACAGATGACTTGAAAGAAAGGCCTCCAGTCTATTTCTGAAACATCTTGAAGCTGAAGAAAATCAGACCAAGTCCACAAGAGCCAAAGTATGACCTTGAGCTTGTCCCACCTGAATTTAGAGACGATCTCAAGAATACATTCACTGACTGAACACTAATGACCGAAGACCAGGCGAGTTGTGGAATGACATCATATGTTCTTCCTTGTGAAAAAATCTGGAGTTTAGCCATCAAATTAGATCCTGGGCCATGCGAAACTCAACATGGAAGACTTTCAAGTGGGCCTAAGTATTTCAAGAATAGGCATCAATTCTACTATACACTGGATCCTTTTCTGAACCTGTTTATTGTTTTCAGAGGGAGACCACCTGCCCTATCGTCTCCACCCTAGGAGAAATTTTTCTAGCACACCCATTTATAGAACTTTAGTAGCCTTGGAGGTGGCATGCCAATAAATTTTGCCCAAATTGACCTTGCTTCTCAGCTTTTCATGCTTGGCTCTGTCTCCTGTACAGTGACATGTCTATATTTTTTAACACTGGGTATCAGTTTCCAACAAATATTTCCGTATTAATGGTTTTGGTAGGCCTAGCACACACTGGAAGCAGGTACTTGTCAATTTGGTTAGACTCTCCCACGTGAAGAGTGCTTAGATAGCTCCATGGGATTAAATCCATTTTCCATAAGAAATTGCTTTGCTATAACCCCCCAGCAGCCATGCCTGATTACTGGGGGCACAGCCACAATTACAATTCCTATAGGACATACAAAATACTGAATGTTATTTAAAAAAAAAAAAAAGAAACTTGTGTTTTGACAGTGTGAGAAGATTACATTAGGGAAGAACTTCCAAGCTAGTTATAGTTCCTGATTTTTTGAGACATGCTTTGGTCCACCTAATTTATACCATATACTTTATCTTCCTTGCATGTACTGATTAGTGACCACTGCCCTTGATCACTTAGTTAGTGGGATTCATTTCTGCCTCAGGAAAAGGGCTTGTACTGGTGGGGGAGAGAGAGCATTATAATTAGTAGGAAAATAGGTCAATACTTCTAAGGGCCTATGGTTGACAGGATTTACATTGTGAAAAATATGTAGTGCAGCTTAAGAAAGAGCAAGAGCTTGCCAAAGTGATGCGGGGGCGTTCCAAATACTGAGTTCCAATCACTTAAGCCTGTCCAGAGTCATTTCTCAATTTATTGTC
Organism: Elephas maximus indicus; assembly: GCF_024166365.1. NCBI lineage: Eukaryota > Metazoa > Chordata > Mammalia > Proboscidea > Elephantidae > Elephas > Elephas maximus. The sequence goes on from NC_064821.1 coordinate 17,450,419, forward strand.
CTGCTAAATGGATGGACCCCCATTACCAAATTCTTCATCATTCCCAATATCTCCTCCTTTTCCTTCTTACTACTTGTAGTGAGTTAGAAATATGTGGGGCTGAGCTGGCAAACCAAGACATGTAATCCTGCAAATAACACTGAATAAATCTCAGTGGCCCCCTGCCATCCCTGGCTGCTGACACAGGGAGAGGCTGGGCTCACAATCTGAGGCAAACTCGGCTGGTCAGGAATCTCTTGCAGCTTCTCAGCATGCAAAGAGCTTAGTTTTCACTCTCCCTGGAGGAAACCAGTTCCTTCTGAGCTCCACCACTGCTGCTCATGGTGTGGGATGAGGAGGAAGCCTCACTTTAGCTGGGTTATGATTCCCTGTATCTTGTGATTGTCCTCCATTCTGAGATTGTAATTTTATGTTAAAGAGGATTAGGATGGGATGGTAATGCCATCCTTACCCAGGTCACACCCCTCATCCAATGTAAAAGCAGTTACCCTGGGGTGTGGTCTGTACCACCCCTTATGTCTCAAGAGATAAAAAGGAAAGGGAAGCAAGCAGAGAGTTGGGGACCTCATACCCCTAATAAAGCAGCAACAGGAGCGAAGCTCATGCTTTGGACCTAGTGTCCCTGCACCTGAGATGCTCCTCTATCAGGGGAAAATTGATGAGAAGACCGACAGAGAAAGAAAGCCTTCCCCTGGAGCTGACACCCTGAATTTGGACTTTCAGCCTACTATATCATGAAGAAATTGATTTCTCTTTGTTAAAGCCATCCACTTGTGGTATTTCTATTACAGCAGCGCTAGAAGACTAAGAGAGCTGGAATGGCAGCCTCGCTCTACCTCCTCTGCTTGGGTTAGCACAAGAGGGTACACTGTACACCATGGGATGAAGATCCACTGCAGGCTGCTATGGCCCTCTGTCTCAGGTGTTTTACGACCAGGAGCAAATAGATGACTATCACAACACTGTACTTTGGCATCATCAATAAGCACTGAATCTCTCACCATGTGTAACACATCACCTCAATCCACTGACGGTCACTGTAATCTGGGTGTGGCTCCACATACAGCTTTTGTTCTTCATGACCCACCATCATTCACGGATGTGTCAGAATTGCCTCTGAAATACCTCTCTCACTAGGGTCATGAATGAAAATTTTGCTCAGCAGGTATTCATACTGCATAGTCATATGGAAGGGAAAGTCCCTTCACTACCTCCTGCCATAGTATCATGAAGGTATTTCCAACAAAAGGCAGGGATCCACCTACCAACAAATACAAAATGACTCCCAGGCTCAACACATCCACTAGGGGGGGGTCTGTCATACTTTTCTCCCTGAAGAGTTCTAGGGCAGAATAAAGGAAGGGAAACTGCCACAGGAGGTATACAGCTTGTTGCCCAGGCTGAATTCATTTCCAAGGTCAAGACCTGAAAGTTTGCTGCTCATTTTCTTATCTAATAGTAGGTTTTCTCTTTTCAGGCCCCTCTGAACCATACACTTGTTATGACAATCCTGCACTGCAGACACTATCTGGCAGAATTTGGTGGCTTGAGCCCCTTTGTCCCTCATCCTGCCATGAGCCCTTGCATGATGAAACACCTCCCCTCCACTTACTTATTCCATCACTATGTGGAGTGTGTTCTCATTCTTGATGACTTCAAACAATTTCACAGTAAACACTCCCACAGCTCCATGGAGGCATTTCCACCAAAAGGCAGGGATTCACTCACCAACAAATACAAGATGACTCCCAGGCTCCACACATCCACTGGGAAGTCCGTCGTACTCTTCTCCCTGGAAGAGTTCTAGGGCAGAATAAAGAAAAGGTATGAATGAAAGCCTTCATAATTTTAACCTCTCAGGATAGTCTGTGGATGCTGCAGGAGGTTGCTGGGTCTCCCTAATGATCTTACCTTATTCCCAGTGAGGAGAGCTTTAGCCAACTTCACGTTGGTGAAGGTACCTTTGCAGAGGTTTTCGAGCATTTGGTAGTCTTACACATGGGTCTCCTCCTCAGAAGAAATGGCCGAGAGGCCTCTGCATCATCTCAGACTTGGGTCAAGTCTTACTTAGCTTAGGGCCAATGGGTCCCAACACAGGATTCAAAGTGGTAAAAACTGATGACTAAATAAAAACTAGGCCCCTGGGTGGCACAAATTGTTAAGCCCTGGATGACAAGCCAAAAGGTTAGTAGTTCAAACCCACCCAGTGGCATCTCCAAAGTAAGGCCTCGTAACTGACTCTGAAAGGTCACAACCTTCAAAACCCTGTGAAACAGTTCTACTTTGCACGTTTGGTGTTGCTGCCAACTGTTATCTACTCAACAGCAACTAGTAACATGCAAATAAAAACATAATTAAAGGAGAAAAAGATGAGAAAAAGCATATAAAAACTAGAAAAAAAATACAAAATAAGAAAATGAAAAAGTGACAAAAATCAGTTTTATTTTGGGGGTTAGTCTGTGGAGGTTGGAAGAGCTCTGCTGGATCTTGTCAGTGATCCTGGCTCTGAAAGTGGCCACGTTTGGATTCTGGCCTACTGAGTTCCAGTCTCTCATTCAGAGCCCTACCAAAGGGCAATGTTAAAATCAATCAAGTGGGTAAGTTCAGCAAGACGCTGAGATAGGTTATATGAAGCTCTCACCCCACCAAAGGGGGAAAAGAAACCTAGAAGGTGTTGCTACCCTGTGAGTATCCTGAAAAGAGTCAACAGTTGACATCAACACAGCAAATGCTGAATCAAGGAAAAGATGGCTTCAAAAAGGTAAGGCAACTTTGTGGTGTCTTTTCTTGCCCTTGCCCCATCTCCTCCCCAACTCAGTGGTCATCTTATAGCAGCAGCACTTGCTTCTGATCCCAGGGTGGGACCCTGTTCCTGGCTCCAGTTAGAGTACAGAAAATCATTGTGTGTGTCTCTTCTAATCTTTCTGGGGGATGCCTGAAGGACTAATGCAAGGACCTTGTCTCTTTGACCTAACTTACAACCCAGGCTGCTAAGGTGGCAGGCATTTATAAGGAAAGATTGCAAGAGGAACTAATAGCCCATAGAGGGCTCAGGCTAAACAGTATGCTCAAAACATACGATAGATAGCCTAAGGCCTAAAAGCCAAAAATGGGAAGTACTTCTTTGGAAAATCAGGATATTCAAAAGCAACTGTGTGTTTGGGGAAATTTAGCAGGCTACAAATACCTAGAGCAAAATTTCTGTTCAGAAACTACCCGAGAAAGACCTACACTTTTTCTCACTCTATAAGTGTTTCAGGAGTGCCCCAGCACAGAGCCAATCTGCACAGACTAGGAGAAGTATTTGTGGGTTTTGTTTTGATTTTTTGTTTCTTTCTTTTTTCTATGTATTTTTAGCTCCTCTCATTTCAAAATCACTCTAAAAACACTAGATGGGAATTTCCATTTTCCATTCCACTATAAAAGGAACTTGGATGTCCCTTGCATGCTCACAATAAGAAAAACCTGAAAAGAAACAACTCTTCTTAGCTCTGTCACAGATCTGAACTCACAGAGCAATCTGCTATCCCAGAAGCTGGAGATACACATGCACTACTACAAAGAATCCCTGCTTACTGGGAACAGAGAATGCCACCACCGTTACTTCCACCTCCTGACCTAGAATCATATGTTATTAGGTGCCGATGAGTTGATTCCAACTCATAGCAGTGCAATGTGACAGAGTAGAACACCCCCATAGGATTCTCTAGGCTGGAAACGTTATGGAAGCAAACAGCCAAGTATTTTCTTCTATGGAGTTGCTGGCTGGTTTTAATCAACACCCTGTTGGTTAGCAGCCATGTGCTTAACTATTATGCCACTAGGGCTCCTTACTTCATTGCTAATTGACTAATCCCTGGAAACTGAGAGATAGAAATTTCACAGGGCCTAGCCTTATGGTACCTTCACACTTCGGTGAATTTCTCATAAAGGAGACTCACTAGGTTTTCACTGTCAAACTGTAAGAAAAAGTCTCTCATAATTCCAGTTGGAAAAAAAAAGTAACCAACTGCAAACACTACTGTGTTCTTGACAACCGTCTACCCTTGAAGGAAATGGTTCTACCACCCTTTCAACCAACCTAACCAACTTCCAATTTTTAGAGCCTAATAGACTTGAGGAAGGGGAAATACCAAACACCATCTAACATGCCACATAGGGGGAAAACTGCCTACCTTCAGTCCTCATCGAACATACACACACACAAAAAAAAAAGAAAACCCAGTGCCGTCGAGTTGATTCCGACACATAGTACCCTATAGGACAGAGCAGAACTGCCCAATAGAGATTTCAAGGAGCGCTTGGCGGATTCGAATAGCCAACCCATTAGTTAGCACCCGTAGCACTTAACCACTACGCCACCAGGAAGTCCTCATCAAGCATAGGCTTGACAAAAACGTGGAAACACACACAGACTGAACAGACTGGGTAAACAACAGGACAAGGCTCAGATATGGCACCTTTGTTAGAAATATTAGACCAGGAAATTAAAATAGCTATGATAATATGATAAGGGCTCTGGGTAAAAAGTGGACAACATGCAACAATAAAAGGGTAATGAAAATGAACAGACTGAAACTCAAAGAAATACTCAAAAAAATATCAGAAATGAAAAACACAGTAACACAAATGAAAAACGGCACCGATTGGCTTATCAGTAGGTTGCACATGTTTAAGCAAAGAATCAGTAAGGTTGAACATTTGTCAGTGGAAACTTGTCAAATTGAAAAGAAAAAAGAGTGAAAGAGAATAAGAAATGGGGGACAATCCCAAAAAGTCTAACAGATGCAGAGAGGGAATACCAGAAGCAGAAGAGAAAAAGGAACACAGGAAATATTTAAAGTTTTAATGGCACAGTATTATCTAAAACTGTTGCCAGACACCAAATCACAGATCGAGGAGCCCATAGAACACTAAGCAGGATAAATACCAAAACATCTAAATCTGGGAATAGGATATTGAAAGTGCAGATAATTACACAAAGAGGAAAAACTTACATAAACAAGAGGAAACAAAAACACTATACCTATAAAGGAACGAGGATTAGAATTCATCAGACCTCCCCAGAAACCACGCAAGCAAGAAGAGTGTGCAGTGATAAACGTAAAGTGTGAAAAGAAAACTCTAGCTGAACACAAGCTAAACAACACATGTTTCAGTGACCACCTATAAACAAGAATACATTCATTCCAAAAAGTCACTAAACAAATACAGTAAAATAACCTTCAAGAATTTAATTTAAAAACATTAAAAGGGAAAGGTGCATAATCTGATTTCCAGGTTACCACTTTATAATATTCAAATGTCCACTTAAAAAAAAAATATTACAAGGCATACAAGAAAAAGAAAATTTGTTCCATTGAAAGGAACAAAATAAACTGACAGAAAACATTCCAGTCCACACATCAGACTTACTAGACAAAGACTTCAAAACGACTGTCTTAAATATGCCTAAAGAGCCAAAACCAAACATGGAGAAATATCTAAAGGAAATCAGGAAAACTATGAAAGAAAATGAGGCTATTAATAAAGAAAGAAAGCCATTAATAAAGAGATAATATAAAAAGAAACCAACAAAAATTCAGCAGCTCAATAGTGCAACCACTGAAATAAAAATTTACTAGAGAATGCAAACATTTCAGAAAGAAGAAGAAACTATCAATAAATTTGAAAAAAGGGATATTGAAATTACTGAGTCTCAAGAGCAAAAAAATAAATAAAAACAAGTAAACAAAGCCTATGAGATCTGCTAGACACAATCCACATGACCAGCATTGCTACCCCCAAAGGAGAAGAGGGGGAAAAAGTGACAAAAATCATACCTGAAGAAAGGATAACTGAAAAGTTTCAAAACTTCATGATAGATGTGTATCTACAAAACTAAGAAACAAATTTCAAGGGAAATACACTCAAAAAAACAAAACAATCGTATTAAAACGGAAATCTAGAACATCACTCTTTTTCCAATAGCATCTAAAAAAGAAAATACTGAGGAATAAATTGAACTTAGCAGTCAAAAGCTTATACACTGAAAACTACAAAATACTGCTGAAAGAAATTCAAGAAGACCTAAATAAATGGAAAGGAATACCGGTTTCATGCAATGGAGGACTTAATATTGTCAAAATGGCAATTCTACCAAATCTATCTGCAGAGTCCGTGTAATCCCGATGAAAATTCTAAAACCCATTTTTACACCAATGGAAAAGCCAAACCTCAAGTTCACCTTGAATTGCTAGAGGCCCTGCATCCAAAATAATCTTCAAACACACGGATCAAAGTCACATGACTCACACTTCTCAACTTCAAAACAATTGCAAAGCTGCAGTAATCCAAACTGTGTGCTATCGGCATGTGAATAGACATACAGACCAACAGAATGGAATTCAAACTCTACGAATAAACCCAAGCATATCTGGTCAATTCATTTTCAACAAGGACGCCAAATCCATTCAATGAGAAAAGAGTCTCTTCAACAAATGGCACAAAGAAAACTGGATTTCCACATGCAAGAAAAGGAAGCTCAACTTCTACCTCACATCATACAAATAACTCAAAATGATCAGTCAACTAACTAAAGATAACAACTAAAGTCATAAGATTCTTAAATAGAAGAAATTAGAGGGATTTGGCAATGGGTATTTACATATGACAGAAAAAGCATAAACAACAAGATAAAAATTGGATTACGTGCAAGTTACAAATTTTGTCCATCACTGTTTAGGAAGCATTGAGTTTGTGTTTATAGGATAGAAAATTTTGCAAGGGATATTAGTGACAGTTGCACAACATGATTGATATAACTGGTGTTACTGAACTGTGTACGTGAAGATGCTGAATTGCAAATGGTTTGTATAATTTCACAACAATAAAACAGGTAAAAATAATCTTTAAGAAGTAAACACGTTCTAAGGCAAAAACAGACATTATCCAGAAATTAAAAAGAAACCTTAGGGGGTGGAGCTAAGAGGGCAGACTAGGAAGATGCTTCTATCCAGCCCTCTTTACAACAAAGACCTGAAAAACAAGTGAAACCAGTATATTTGCCACAAGCTCCGAGCCCTGAGCATAAAAGGCAACCTTAGACAGGAACTGAGGGGCAGGGGAAGGAAGAGACCGTTCAGAAGCGGACAGGAGTTACCGGACCTGAATCGCAGGGAGCCCTCAGGCACCATTCCTGGAGCAGAGCGGCTAGGCAGTGGCAGCTCCGCTTCCGGAGCAAGTCCTGGGGCACACTCACCTCCTCCTGAGAAGCTGCCTAAATGTGTCCCGGGGGGAGGGGCCATGGAGGCCGAAGGGGATGGGGTGGGGCGGGGCACAGTGGGCGGAGCCGAAGGGTGGGCCAGGAGAAGAGCAGTGACTCCTGGGGCCAGGGTCACAGCACCTTAGGTGCCTCTGGGAGGAGGCAAGGGAATTGAAATGGGAGGATCTGGGAACAAGAGCTCTCTGCCCATTTTTAAATTGGGTTGTTTGTCCTTTTTGTTGGAGACTGTCATGAGCTGTACAGATATTATACGTATTTTGGATATTGTACCCTTATTTCCCAGGTAGTTTCCAAAATTTTCTTCCATTCTGTAGGTTTTCACTTTCTTGATCATGCTCTTTGATGCACAAACGGTTTTCATTTTGTTGAATTCCAACTGACCTATATTTTCTTTTGTTGCTCACATTTTGGTGTCATATCTAAGAATCTCCCTAAGAATCAGCCATTGAAAACCCTCCGGAACACAGTTGTACTCTGACACACTTAGGGTTGCCATGGTCTGAATACCCTGGATGGCAACTGGTTTTTCTCTAGGCTCTTTCTAGTGCCTGTGTTTTCTATCTCCCTCTACAGGTGACTTTCTGTAGCTTACCACAATTCCAGGTGGTCTTAGCAAAAAAAAAAAAAAAAAAGAAAATTTTTTTTTTTTTTTGTAGGAGCACATTAATCTTATAGCCAAAAAAAGCTGGGAATTCTCTGCCGTGTTTTCAGTACCTGGGTCAACAGATAGGTCATGGGTTCAGCCCATCATTGTGCACATATTAATGTGAGACTAGCCTCTGGATATTGCTAATAGATGTCAGTGGTTAAGGAACTAGGGTCACATGTGTGGTTTCAGGAAAAGGTCAGCCAGAGAGGGCAGTTATGGACTCTGTACTAAAATTAGGTTAGCACAGCAAGCTAAACAGAGTTAGACTGATCATCTTGTGCAGTGCTCTGGCTAACGTCATAGGCAAATTTGGGCTGATTAAAAAAAAAAAAATATATATATATATATATATATATATATATTCTTCCTTGTGAAAAAATCTGTAGTTTAGCCATCAAATTAGATCCTGGACCATGTGAAACTCAACACGGAATACTTTCAAGCGGGCCTAAGTATTTCAAGAATAGGCATCAATTCTACTATACATTGGATCCTTTTCTGTACCTGTTTAATGTTTTCAGTGGGAGACCACCTGCCCTATCGTCTCCACCCTAGGAGAAATTTTTCTAGCACACTCATTTATATAACTTTAGTAGCCTTGGAGGTAGCATGCCAATAAATTTTGCCCAAGTTGACTCTGCTTCTCAGATTTTCATGGTTGACTCTGTCTCCTGTACGTTGGGGTATCTATATTTTTTAAGAATTCCCCAGGAGAGTAACATCCGGCATCAATTTCCAACAAATATTTCTGTATTAATGGATTTTGTAGGCTTAGCACACACTGGATGCAGGCAGTTGTCAATTTGGTTACAATCTCGCATATGAAGAGTGCTTAGATAGCTCCATGGGATTAAATCCATTTTCCATATGAAATTTCTTTGCTATAACCCCCCAGCAGCCATGACTGACTACTGTGGGCACGGCCAGATTTACAATTGCTATACAACATACAAATATTGACTATTATCAAAAATAAAAAAAACCTTGTGTTCTGACAGTATGAGAAGATTAGATTAGGGAAGAACTTCAAAGCTAGTTGCAGTTCCTGATTTTTTCAGACATGCTTTGGGCCACCTAATGTATACCATGTACATTGTCTTCCTTGTATACACTGATTAGTGAACACTGCCCTTGATCACTTAGTGGGATTCATTTTTGCCTCAGTAAAAGGGCTTGTACTGGTGGGGGAGAGAGAGCATTATAATTAGTAGGAAAATAGGCCAATACTTCTAAGGGCAGACATTGCTGACAGGATTTATATTGTGAAAAATATATAGTGCAGCTTAAGAAAGAGCAAGAGCTTGCCAAAGTGATGCGGGGGCGTTTCATATATTGAGTTCCAATCACTTAAGGCTGTCCAAAGTCATTTTCCCAATTTATTCTCCAGCTGAATCGATGGACCCCCATTATCAATTTCTACATCATTCCCAATACCTCTTCCTTTTCCTTCTAGCCACTTACAGTGAGTTAGAAAATGTGAGGCTGAGCTGGCAAAACAAGACATGTATTTCTGCAAATAAAACTGAATAAATCTCAGTGGAACCCTGCCATCCCTGGCTGCTGACACAGGGAGAGGCTGGGCTCACAATCTGAGGCAAACTCGGCTGGTCAACAATCTCTTGCAGCTTGTCCACATGCAAGGAGCTTAGTTTTGACACTCCCTGGAGGAAACCAGTTCCCTCTGGGCTCCACCGCTGCTGATGATGGTGTGGGATGAAGAGGAAGCCTCAAAGACACACTGGGAAGATGTTCTAAACCGCACCACGTCACTTTTGCTCACCCTGGAGCACACTCCAGAGTCCTGGTTGGGCTGCACCGAGTCTATCCTGGATTCGTGTTGCAGGTAGGACTGGGCTAGGGAGACTGAGGTACAAGCAGATGCCATGGAGGCCCCTGAAACTGAGTCAGATAGACTATCCAAAGCATTGTGGATGTTGCCCTGGCCAAGGCTGGTCTTCACTAAAGGTGTCGAATTCCCACTTTCCTGTTTGTTGGTGGAGACGTTGCTGTCCACACAGGGCACAGGACTGGACTTCTTTCTCTCCAGGAGGGGTAGAGAGCTGACAGGTGTGTTGTTGTGCTACTCCTCTTCTGCCCTGACTCCTGGTCCTCCTCAGGCCACTTATTTTTTGGCATAATTGCAGGAGGAATCTTAGGTAGGCCTCATGGAATAAATTATATCCTCCCCCCAAAATGTGTGTATCGCATTAGCTGGGTCATGATTCCCCGTATCCTGTGCTCCTCCTCTATTCTGGGATTGTAATTTTATGTTAAACAAGATTAGGATAGGATGGTAACGCCACCCTTACCCAGGTCACGTCCCAGATCCAATGTAAAAGAAGTTACCCTGGGGTGTGGTCTGCACCACCTCTTATGTCTCAAGAGATAAAAAGGAAAGGGAAGCAAGCAGAGAGTTGGGGACCTCACGCCACCAATAAAGCAGCAACAGGAGCGAAGCGCATCCTTTGGACCCAGTGTCCCTGCACCTGAGATGCTCCTCTATCAGGGGAAAATTGATGAGATGACTGACAGAGAAAGAAAGCCTTCTCCTGGAGCTGACACCCTGAATTTGGACTTTTAGTCTACTATACCATGAAAAAAAAAATTTCTCTTTGTTAAAGCCATCCACTTCTGGAAATTATATTATAGCAGCACTAGATGGCTAAGACAGTTGGAATGGTAGGCTCGCTGTACCTCCTCTGCTTGGGTTAACACAAGAGGGTACACTGTACACCATGGGATGAAGATCCACTGCAGGCTGCTATGGCCCTCTGTCTCAGGTGTCTTATGACCCAGGAGCAGATAGGTGACTATCACAACACTGTACTTTGGCAACATCCATAAGCACTGAATCTCTTGCCATGTGTAGCAAATAACCTCAATCCACTGGGCGTCACTGAAATCTGGGAGTGGTTCCACATACAGCTTTTGTTCTTCATGACCGACCATCACCCACGGATGTGTCAGAATTGCCTCTAAAGTACCTCTCTCACTGGGGTCATGAATGAAAATTTTGCTCAGCAGGTGTTCATACTACAGAGATATATGTGGGGGAAAGTCCCTTCACTACATCCTGCCATAGCATCATGAAGGTATTTCCAACAAGAGGCAAAGATCCACCTACCCACAAATACAAGATGACTCCCAGGCTCAACACATCCACTGGGGGGTCTGTCATACTTTTCTCCCTGAAGAGTTCTAGGGCAGAATAAAGGAAGGGAGACTGCCAGAGGATGTTTACAGCTTGTTGCCCAGGCTGAATTCATTTCCAAGATCAAGACCTCAAAGTTTGCTGTTCATTTTCTTATCCAATACCAGGTTTCCTGTTTTCAGGTCCCTCTGAACCATACACTTGTTATGACAGTCCTACACCACGGACACTATCTGGCAGAATTTGGTGGCTTGAGCCCCTTTTTCCCTCATCCTGCCATGAGCCCTTGCGTGATGAGAAACCTCCCTTCCACTTACTTATTCCATCAGTATATGGAGTGTGTTCTCATTCTTGATGACTTCAAACAATTTCACAGAAAACACTCCCACAGCTCCGTGAAGGTATTTCCAACAAAAGGCAGCGATCCACTCACCAACAAATACAACATGACTCCCAGGCTCCACATATCCACTTGGACGTCCGTCGTACTCTTCTCCCTGGAACAGTTCTAGGGCAGAATAAAGAAAAGGTATCATTGAAAGACTTCATAATTTTTACCTCTCAGGATAGTCTGTGGATGCTGCAGGAGGTTGCGGGGGCTCCCTAATGATCTTACCTTACTCCCAGTGAGGATAGGTTTGGCCAACTTCACCTTGGTGAAGGTACCTTTGCAGATGTTTTTGAGCATTTGGTAGTCTCACACATGGGCCTCCTCCTCAGAAGAAATGGCCGAGAGGCCTCTGCATCATCTTGGACGTGGGTCATGTCTTACTTAGCTTAGGGCCAATGGGTCCCAACACAGGATTCAAAGTGGTAAAAACTGATGACTAAATAAAAACTAGGCCCCTGGGTGGCACAAATTGTTAAGCCATGAAAGACTAGCCAAAAGGTTAGTAGTTCAAACGCACCTAGTGGCATCTCCAAAGTAAGTCCTCGTAACTGCTTCTGAAAGGTCACAACCTTGAAAACCCTGTGAAGCAGTTCTACTTTGCACTTTTGGGGTTCCTGTGAGTTGTTATCTACTCAACGGCAACTAGAAACACGCAAATAAAAACTTAATTAAAGGAGAAAAAGCATATATAAACTAGAAAAAATAAATAGGGAAAAAAGAAAACGATAAAGTAACAAAAATCATTTTTATTTTGGGGGCTACTGTGAGGACGTTGGATGAGCTCTGCTGGGTCTTCTCAGTGATCCTGGCTGTGAAGATGGGAATGTTTGGATTCTGCTCTGCTGAGTTCCAGTCTCCCATTCAGAGCCGTATCAAAGGGCAAGGTTAAAATGTATCAAGTGGGAAAGTTCAGCAAGAGGGTGAGATAGGCTATATGACGCTCTTATCCCACCAAAGGGGGGAAGAAAAACCTAGAAGCTGTTGTTACCCTGTGAATATCTTGAAAACAGTCAGCAGTTGACATCAACACAGCAAATGCTGAATCAGGGAAAAGGTAACTTCACAAAGGTAAGGCAACTTTGTGGTCTCTTTTCTTGCCCTTTGCCCCATCTCCTCCCCAACTCAGTGGTCATCTTACAGCAGCAGCACTTGCTTCTGATCCCAGGGTGGGACCCTGTTCCTGGCTCCAGTTAGAGTACACAAAATCATTGTGTGTGTCTCTTCTAATCTTTCTGGGGGATGCCTGAAGGACTAATGAAAGGAGATTGTCTCTTTTACCTAACTTATGACCCAGGCTGGTACGGTGGCAGGCATTTGTAAGAAAGATTGCAAGAGGAACTAACAGTCCATAGAGGGCTGAGGCTAAACATTATGCTCAAAACATACAAAAGATTGCCTAAGGGTTGGGAGCCAAAATAGGGAAGTACTTCTTTGGAAAATCAGGACATTCAAAAGCAACTGTGTGTTTGGGGACATTTAGCAAGCTATACATACCTAGAACAAAATTTATGTTCACAAACTACCTGAGAAAGACCTATACTTTTTTCTCACTCGTTCAGTGTTTCAGGAGTGCCCCAGCACACAGCCAATCTGCACAGGCTGGGAGAGGTATCTGTGGGTTTTGCTTTGATTTATGTTGTTTCTTTGTTTTTTCATTAGCTCCTCTCATTTCAAAATCACTGTGAAAACACTAGACGGGAATTTGCATTTTCCATTCCAGTATAGAAGGAAATCGGATGTCCCTTGCACGCTCACAATAAAAAAAAAACCTGAAGAGAAACAACTCTTCTTAGCTCTATCAGCGATCTGAACTCAAAGAGCAACGTGCTATCCCAGAAGCTGGAGATACACATGCACTACTACAAAGAATCACTGCTTACTGGGAACAGAGAATTCCACCACCATTCCTTCCACCTCCTGACCTAGAATCATATGTTATTAGGTGCCGATGAGTTGATTCCAGCTCATAGCAGTGCAATGTGACAAAGTACAACACCCCCATAGGATTCTCTAGGCTGGAAACATTAAGGAAGCAAACAGCCAAGTATTTTCTTCTACGGAGTCGCTGGCTGGGTTTTAATCCCCAACCTGTTGGTTAGCAGCCAAGCGCTTAACTATTATGCCACTAGGGTTCCTTGCTTCAATGCTAATTGACTAATCCCTGGAGACTGAGATAGAAATTTCACAGGGCCTAGCCTTAAGGTACCTTCACACTTCGGTGAATTTCTCATAAAGGAGACCTACCAGGTTTTCACTGTCAAACTGTAAGTAAAAGTCTCTGATAATTCCAGTTGGAAAAAAAAAAGTAACCTACTAGAAGCACTACTCTGTTCTTGACAACGGTCTACCCTCAAGGGAAACGGTTCTACTAACCTTTTTTTTTTTTGGTCTCAATTTTCTTTCTTTTTTTTTTTTTTAATTTTTAATTAATTTTTATTAAGCTTCAAGTGAACATTTACCATTCCAATCAGTCTGTCACATGTAGGTTTACATACATCTTACTCCCTTCTCCCACTTGCTCTCCCCCTATTGAGTCAGCCCTTTCAGTCTCTCCTTTCGTGCCAATTTTGCCATCTTCCCTCTCTCTCTATCTTCCCATCCCCCCTCCAGTCAAGAGTTGCCTACACACTCTCCAGTGTCCACCTGATTTAATTAGCTCACTCTTCATCAGCATCTCTCTCCCCCCCACTGACCAGTCCTTTTCATGCCTGATGAGTTGTCTTCGGGGATGGTTCCTGTCCTGTGCCATCAGAAGTTCTGGGGAGCATTGTCTCTGGGATTCCTCTAGTCGCAGTCATACCATTAAATTAGCTATGGTCTTTTTACGAGAATTTGGGGTCTGTATCCCATTGGTCTCCTGCTCCCTCAGGAGTTGTCTGTTGTGCTCCCTGACAGGGCAGACATCGATTGTGGCCGGGTACCAACTAGTTCTTCTGGTCTCAGGATAATGTAGGTCTCTGGTTCATGTGGCCCTTTCTGTCTCTTGAGTTCTTAGTTGTCGTGTGACCTTGGTGTTTTTCCTTTGCCTTTGCTCCAGGTGGGTTGAGACTTAGATGGCCGCTTGTTGGCATTTAGGACCCCAGGCGCCACAATTCAAAGTGGGATGCAGAATGTTTTCATAATAGAATTATTTTGCCCATTGACTTAGAAGTCCCCTCAAACCAAGTTCCCCAGACCCCAGCCCCTGCTCCGCTGACCTTTGAAGCTTTCATTTTATCCCAGAAACCTCTTTGCTTTTAGTCCAGTCCAATTAGGCTGACCTTCCTTGTATTGAGTGTTGTCTTTCCCTTCACCCAAAGCAGTTCTTATCTACTGATTGATCAATAAAAAGCCCTCTCCCTCCCTCCCTCCCTCCCCCCCTTTGTAACCACAAAAGTATGTGTTCTCTGTTTTTTCTATTTCTCAAGATCTTATAATAGTGGTCTTATATAATATTTGTCCTTTTGCCTCTGACTCATTTCGCTCAGCATAATGCCTTCCAGATTCCTCCATGTTATGTAGTGTTTCAGAGATTCGTCACTGTTCTTTATCGATGCGTAGTATTCCATTGCGTGAATATACCACAATTTATTTACCCATTCATCTGTTGACGGACATCTTGGTTGCTTCCAGCTTTTTGCTATTGTAAACAGAACTGCAATAAACATGGGTGTGCATGTATCTGTTTGTGTGAAGGCTCTTGTATCTCTAGGGTATATTCCGAGGAGTGGGATTTCTGGGTTGTATGGTAGTTCTATTTCTAACTGTTTAAGATAACGCCAGATGGATTTCCAAAGTGGTTGTACCATTTTACAATCCCACCAGCAGTGTATGAGAGTTCCAATCTCTCCGCAGCCTCTCCAACATTTATTATTATTTTGTGTTTTTTGGATTAATGCCAGTCTAGT
Source organism: Elephas maximus indicus (assembly GCF_024166365.1). NCBI lineage: Eukaryota > Metazoa > Chordata > Mammalia > Proboscidea > Elephantidae > Elephas > Elephas maximus. The sequence goes on from NC_064821.1 coordinate 17,465,761, forward strand.
TGGTGTGAGATGGAATCTCATCGCAGTTTTAATTTGCATTTCTCTAATGGCTGATGATCGGGAGCATTTTCTCATGTATCTGTTGGCTGCCTGAATATCTTCTTTAGTGAAATGTGTGTTCATATCCTTTGCCCACTTCTTGATTGGGTTGTTTGTCTTTTTGTGGTTGAGTTTTGACAGAATCATGTAGATTTTAGAGATCAGGCGCTGGTCGGAGATGTCATAGCTGAATATTCTTTCCCAATCTGTAGGTGGTCTTTTTACTCTTTTGGTGAAGTCTTTAGATGAGCATAGGTGTTTGATTTTTAGGAGCTCCCAGTTATCGGGTTTCTCTTCATCATTTTTGGTAATGTTTTGTATTCTGTTTATGCCCTGTATTAGGGCTCCTAGGGTTGTCCCTATTTTTTCTTCCATGATCTTTATCGTTTTAGTCTTTATGTTTAGGTCTTTGATCCACCTGGAGTTAGTTTTTGTGCATGGTGTGAAGTATGGGTCCTGTTTCATTCTTTTGCAAATGGATATCCAGTTATGCCAGCACCATTTGTTAAAAAGACTATCATTTCCCCAATTGACTGACACTGGTCCTTTGTCAAATATCAGCTGCTCATACGTGGATGGATTTATATCTGGGTTCTCAATTCTGTTCCATTGGTCTATGTGCCTGCTGTTGTACCAGTACCAGGCTGTTTTGACTACTGTAGCTGTATAATAGGTTCTGAAATCAGGTAGAGTGAGGCCTCCCACTTTCTTCTTCTTTTTCAGTAATGCTTTGCTTATCTGGGGGTTCTTTCCCTTCCATATGAAATTAGTGATTTGTTTCTCTATCCCCTTAAAATATGACATTGGTATTTGGATTGGAAGTGCGTTATATGTATAGATGGCTTTTGGTAGAATAGACATTTTTACTATGTTAAGTCTTCCTATCCATGAGCAGGGTATGTTCTTCCAATTAAGTATGTCATTTTGAATTTCTTGTAGCAGAGTTTTATAGTTTTCTTTGTATAGGTCTTTTACATCCTTGGTAAGATTTATTCCTAAGTATTTTATCTTCTTGGGGGCTAGTGTGAATGGTATTGATTTGGTTATTTCCTCTTCGGTGTTCTTTTTGTTGATGTAGAGGAATCCAAGTGATTTTTGTATGTTTATTTTATAACCTGAGACTCTGCCAAACTCTTCTATTAGTTTCAGTACTTTTCTGGAGGATTCCTTAGGGTTTTCCATGTATACGATCATGTCATCTGCAAATAGTGATAGCTTTACTTCCTCCTTGCCAATCTGGATACCCTTTATTTCTTTGTCTAGCCTAATTGCCCTGGCTAGGACTTCAAGTACGATGGTGAATAAGAGTGGTGATAAAGGGCATCCTTGTCTGGTTCCTGTTCTCAGGGGAAATGCTTTCAGGTTCTCTCCATTTAGAGTGATATTGGCTGTTGGCTTTGCATAGATGCCCTTTATTATGTTGAGGAATTTTCCTTCAATTCCTATTTTGGTAAGAGTTTTTATCATAAATGGGTGTTCAACTTTGTCAAATGCCTTTTCTGCATCTATTGATAAGATCATGTGGTTTTTACCTTTTGTTTTATTTATGTGATGGATTACATTAATGGTTTTTCTGATATTAAACCAGCCTTGCATACCTGGTATAAATCCCACTTGATCAGGGTGAATTATTTTTTTGATGTGTTGTTGGATTCTATTGGCTAGAATTTTGTTGAGGATTTTTGCATCAATGTTCATGAGGGATATAGGTCTAAAATTTTCTTTTTTTGTAATGTCTTTACCTGGTTTTGGTATCAGGGAGATGGTAGCTTCATAGAATGAGTTGGGTAGTATTTCATCTTTTTCTATGCTTTGAAATACCTTCAGTAGTAATGGTGTTAAGTCTTCTCTGAAGGTTTGGTAGAACTCTGCAGTGAAGCCGTCTGGGCCAGGACTTTTTTTTGTTGGAAGTTTTTTGATTACCGTTTCAATCTCTTTTTTTGTTATGGGTCTATTTAGTTGTTCTACTTCTGAATGTGTTAGTTTAGGTAGGTAGTATTTTTCCAAGAATTTATCCATTTCTTCTAGGTTTTCAAATTTGTTAGAATACAATTTTACGTAGTAATCTGAAATGATTCTTTTAATTTCATTTGCCTCTGTTGTGATGTGGTCCTTCTCGTTTCTTATTTGGGTTATTTGTTTCCTTTCCTGTTTTTCTTTAGTCAGTCTAGCCAACGGTTTATCAATTTTGTTAATTTTTTCAAAGAACCAGCTTTTGGCTTTGTTAATTCTTTCAATTGTTTTTCTGTTCCTAATTCATTTAGTTCAGCTCTAATTTTTATTATTTGTTTTCTTCTGGTGCCTGATGGATTCTTTTGTTGCTTACTTTCTATTTGTTCAAGTTGTAGGGACAGTTCTCTGATTTTGGCTCTTTCTTCTTTTTGCATGTGTGCATTTATCAATATAAATTGGCCTCTGACCACTGCTTTTGCTGTGTCCCAGAGGTTTTGATAGGAAGTATTTTCATTCTCGTTGCTTCCTAAGAATTTCCTTATTCCCTCCTTGATGTCCTCTATAACCCAGTCTTTTCTCAGGAGGGTATTGTTCATTTTCCAAGTATTTGATTTCTTTTCCCTAGTTTTTCTGTTATTGATTTCTAGCTTCATTGCCTTGTGGTCTGAGAAGATGCTTTGTAATATTTCGATGTTTTGGAATTTGCAGAGTTTTGTTTTATGACCTAATATGTGGTCTATTCTAGAGAATGTTCCATGTGCGCTAGAAAAAAAAGTATACTTTGCTGCAGTTGGGTGGAGAGTTCTGTATAAGTCAATGAGGTCAAGTTGGTTGATTGTTGTAGGTAGGTCTTCCGTGTCTCTATTGAGCTTCTTACTGGATGTCCTGTCCTTCTCCAAAAGTGGTGTGTTGAAGTCTCCTACTATAATTGTGGAGGTGTCTATCTCACATTTCAATTCTGTTAAAATTTCATTAATGTATCTTGCAGCCCTGTCACTGGGTGCATAAATATTTAATATGGTTATGTCTTCCTGATCAATTGTCCCTTTTATCATTATATAGTGCCCTTCTTTATGCTTTGTGGTGGATTTAAGTCTAAAGTCTATTTTGTCAGAAATTAATATTGCTACCCCTTTTTTGCTTATTGTTTGCTTGATATATTTTTTTCCACCCTTTGAGTTTTAGTTTGTTTGTGTCTCTAAGTCTAAGGTGTGTCTCTTGTAGGCAGCATATAGATGGATCGTGTTTCTTTATCCAGTCCGTGACTCTCTGTATCTTTATTGGTGCATTTAGTCCATTTACATTCAGCGTAATTATAGATAAATAAGTTTTTAGTGCTGTCATTTTGATGCCTTTTCATGTGTGTTGTTGGCCATTTCATTTTTCCACCTGCTTTTTTGTGCTGAGACGTTTTTCTTAGTAGCTTGTGAGGTCCTCATTTTCATAATGTTTAACTTTATGTTTGTTGAGTCGTTACGTTTTTCTTGGCTTTTTTCTTGAGTTATGAAATTGAGATTCCTTTTTGTGGTTACCTTATTATTTACCCGTTTCTCTAAGTAAAAACCTAACTTGTATCGTTCTATATCGCCTTTTATCACTCTCCATATGGCAGTTCAATGCCTCCTATATTTAGTCCCTCTTTTTGATTATTGTGATCGTTTATCTATTGATTTCCATGATTTCCTGTTATGTGAATTATTTTGTTTATTTATTTATTTTTTAGAATTAATCTTTGTTTGTTTTTGTGCTTTCCCTATTTGAGTTGCGTTCATATCAGGACGGTCTGTTTTGTGACCTTGTATTGTGCTGGTACCTGATATTATTGGTCATCAGGCCAAACAATCTCCTTTAGCATTTCTTGCAGTCTTGGTTTAGTTTTTGCAAATTCTCTAAACTTGTGTTTATCTGTAAATATCTTAATTTCTCCTTCATATTTCAGAGAGAGTTTTGCTGGATATATGATCCTTGGTTGGCAGTTTTTCTCCTTCAGTGCTCTGTATACATCGTCCCATTCCCTTCTTGCCTGCATGGTTTCTGCTGAGTAGTCTGAACTTATTCTTATTGATTCTCCCTTGAAGGAAACCTTTCTTTTCTCCCTGGCTGCTTTTAAAATTTTCTGTTTGTCTTTGGTTTTGGCAAGTTTGATGATAATATGTCTTGGTGTTTTTCTTTTTGGATCAGTCTTAAATGGGGTTCGATGAGCATCTTGGATAGATATCCTTTCGTCTTTCATGATGTCAGGGAAGTTTTGTGTCAGGAGTTCTTCAACTATTTTCTCTGTGTTTTCTGTCCCCCCTCCCTGTTCTGGGACTCCAATCACTCACAAGTTATCCTTCTTGATAGAGTCCCACATGATTCTTAGGGTTTCTTCATTTTTTTAATTCTTTTCTCTGATTTTTTTTCAGCTATGTTGGTGTTGATTCCCTGGTCCTCCAGAAGTCCCAGTCTACATTCTAATTGCTCGAGTCTGCTCCTCTGACTTTCTATTGCGTTGTCTAATTCTGTAATTTTATTGTTAATCTTTTGGATTTCTACATGCTGTCTCTCTATGGATTCTTGCAACTTATTAATTTTTCCACTATGTTCTTGAATAATCTTTTTGAGTTCTTCAGCAGTTTTATCAGTGTGTTCCTTGGGTTTTTCTGCAGTTATCCTAATTTCATTTGTGATATCTTTAAGCATTCTGTAAATTAGTTTTTTATATTCTGTATCTGATAATTCCAGGATTGTATCTTCATTTGGGAAAGATTTTGATTCTTTTGTTTGGGGGGTTGGAGAAGCTGTCATGGTCTGTTTCTTTATGTGGTTTGATATGGACTGCTGTCTCCGAGCCATCTCTGGGGAACTAGATTTTCCAGGTAATCAGCTAAAAAAAAAATGCAGTCAGATCCCTATCTGAATTTGCCCTCTGGCTCAGGGTATTCGGATGTTAATGGATCCACCTGGGGAGGGTGGGGGAGGGATCAGAGAGCTAGGAGTGTAGCACCACAGAACATAGAGCTGATCCCCGCGTTCACGCTCCGCCCCCGTCCGCCAAAATCCCGGCGGGACGGCTCCCCGGCTGGGATGCTACTCTCCCCGCTCCGAGACCAGTCACTTCCTCCCGGGGACTTCTCCCTCCAGTGCGCCGCACCGCTCGCGCGAACTGGGTGGGCGTCTCCCGCACGAACGGGTGGGCCCGCCCCCGGGGTCTATTCAGGGGAATATAATTGGACCCCGCGCTCACACCCCGCCCGTGCATGCCCAAATCCCAGCGGGACGGCTCCCCGGCTGGGACGCTGCTCTCCCTGCTCCAAGATCCGTCACTGCCTCCGGGGTGCTTCTCCCAACGACTGCGCCGCTACGCCACCCGGGCCAACCAGCTAGACTTCCTCCCGGGATGGGTTCGGGGGGGTAGGGCTGTGCCCCTTGTTTGTGCCGTCTGCCCCCCTGGGCTCTGCCCCAGATCGGGCTCCGAAGGTCACCTGCCTGGTATGCTGGCTCCTATTTCTGAAAACGGTCGCTGTCTGCCCGTATTTGTTCGTTTTCCGTCTCTAAGTCTGTGTTTGTTGTTCAGAGTTCGTAGATTGTTATGTATGTGATCGATTCACTTGTTTTTCCGAGTCTTTGTTGCAAGAGGGATCCGCGGTAGCGTCCACCTAGTCGGCCAACTTGGCCCCGCCTCTCTACTACCCTTTTAACCAACCTAATCAACTTCCAGTTTTCACAGACTAATAGACTTGAGGAAGGGGAAATACCAAACACCATCTAACCTGCCACATAGAGGGAAAATTGCCTCACTTCAGTCCTCATCAAACATACCAAAAAAAAAAAAAAAAAAACCCAGTGCTGTCAAGTCGATTCCGACACACAGTACCCTATAGGACAGAGCAGAACTGCCCCATAGAGTTTCCAAGGCGTGCCTGGCAGATTCGAACTGCCGACCCATTAGTTAGCACCCGTAACACTTAACCACTACGACACCACGGTTTCCTCATCAACCACAGGCTTGACAAAAACGTAGAAACACACACAGACTGAAAAGACTGGGTAAACAACAGGAGAAGGCTCAGATATGGCACTCATGTTCGAATTATTAGACCAGGAAATTAAAATAGCTATGATAATATGATAAGGGCTCTGGGTAAAAAGTGGACAACATGCAACAGTAAAACGGTAATGATAGTCAACAGACTGAAACTCTAGGAAATATTCTAAAAAATATGAGAAATGAAAAACAGTAACAGAAAGGAAAAATGGCACTGACTCGCTTATTAGTAGGTTGCACATGTTCAAGGAAAGAATCAGTAAGGTTGAAGATTTGTCAGTGGAAACTTGTCAAATTGAAAAGAAAAAAGAGTGAAAGAGAATAGGAACCTGGGACAATTACAAAAGGTCTAATATATGCATAGAGGGAATACCAGAAGGAGAAGAGAGAAAGGAACAGAGGAAATATGTGAAGTTTTCATGGCAGAGTATTATCCAAAACTGTTGCCAGACACCAAATCGCAGACCGAGGAACACAAACAACACCAAGCAGGATAAATACCAAAACATCTAAACGTAGGAATATCACATTGAAAGTGCAGATAATTACACAAAGAGGAAAAACTTACATCAACAAGAGGAAACAAAAACACTATACTTGTAAAGGAACAAGGATTAGAATTCATCAGACCTTCCCAGAAACCATGCAAGCAAGAAGAGTGTGCAGTGATAAACGTAAAGTGTGAAAAGAAAACTCTAGCTGAACACAAGCTAAACAACAGATATTTCAGTGACCACATGTAAACAAGAATACGTTCTTTCCAAAAAGTCACTAAACAAATAATATAACCTTCAAGAATTTAATATAAAAAAAAAATTAAAAGGAAGGGTGCATAATCTGATTTCCAGGTTACCACTTTATAATATTAAAATGTCCACTTTAAAAAAAAATAATCACAACACATACAAGAAAAAGAAAATTTGTTCCATTCAAAGGAACAAAATAAACTGACAGAAAATGTTCCAGTCCACACGTCAGACTTACTAGAAGAAGACTTCAAAATGACTGTCTTAAACATGCCTAAAGAGACAAAGGAAAACATGGAGAAATAACTAAAGGAAATCAGGAAATTTATGAAAGAAAATGAGACTACAAATAAATAGATAGAAAGCATAAAAAGAAACCAACAAAAATTCAGCAGCTCAGTAGTGCAACTACTGAAATAAAAATTTACAAGAGAATGCAAACATTTCAGTGGGAAGAAGAAACTATCAACAAATTTGGAAAAAGGGAAACCGAAATTACTGATTCTCAAGAGCACCAAAAAAAATGACAGAAAGTAAACAAAGCCTATGAGATCAGCTAGACACAATCAAGATGACCAGCTCTGGTACTCCTGAAGGAGAAGAGGGGGAGAAAGTGACAAAAATCATACTTGAAAAAATGATAACTGAAAAGTTTAAAAGTTTGATGAAAGATGTGAATCTACAAAACCAAAAAAAAATTTTTTTCAAGGAAAATACACTTAAAAAAAGCAGAACACTCCTATTAAAAGGAAATCTAGAACATCACTCTTTTTCCAAAAAAAGAAAATATTTAGGAATAAATTGAACTTAGGAGGCAAAAGCTTATACACTGAAAACTACAAAATACTGCTGAAAGAAATTCAAGAAGACCTAAATAAATGGAAAGGAATACCGTTTTCATGCAATGGAGGACTTAATATTGTCAAAATGGCAATTTTACCAAATCAATCTACAGATTCTGTGTAATTCCAATGAAAATTCTAAAAGCCATTTTTAACAGAAATGAAAAAACCAAACCTCAAGTTCATCTTGAATTCCTAGGTGCCCTGAATGGCTAAAATAATCTTCAAACACACGGATCAAAGTCACATGACTCACACTTCTCAACTTCAAAACAATTGCAAAGCTGCAGTAATCCAAACTGTGTGCTATTGCCCTGTGAATAGACATACAGACCAACAGAATGGAATTCAAACTCTACAAATAAACCCAATCATATCTGGTCAATTCATTTTCAACACAGATGCCAAATCCATTCAATGGGAAAAGAAGAGTCCTTTCAACAAATGGCACAAAGAAAACTGGAATTCCACATGTAAGAGAATGAAGCTCAACTTCTACCTCACACCATACAAATAACTGAAAATGATCAGTCAACTAACTAAAGATAACAACTAAAGTCATAACATTCTTAAATATGGGAAATTATAGAGATTTGACAAACGATATTTACATATGACACAAAAAGCATAAACAACAAGATAAAAAACTGGATTACATGGAAATTACAAATTTTGTCCATCACTGTTTAGGAAGCATTGAGTTTCTGTTTAAAGGACAGAAAATTCAGCAATGGATATTGGTGACAGTTGCTCAACATTATTGATTTAATTGGTGTCACTGAACTGTGTTCTTGAAGATGCTGAATTGGCAAATGGTTTCTTTGTACAGTTTTTCAACAATAAAAAAGGTAAAAATAGTCTTTAAGAACTAAACACGTTCTAAGGGAAAAACAGACATTATCAAGAAATTAAAAACAAACACTAGGGGGTGGAGCCAAGATGGCAGAATATAGAGCTGCTTCTGTCCAGCCCTCTTTACAACAAAGACCTGAAAAAACAAGCGAAACCAGTATATTTGTGAGAAGCTCGGAGCCCTGAGCATCAAAGGCAACCTTAGACAATGAACTGTGGTGCAGGGGAAGGAAGAGACAGTTAAGAAGCGTAGAGGAATTAGCGGACGTGAATCGCGGGGAGCCCTCAGGCACCATTCCCAGAGCGACTGCGGTGGTGGCAGTGGCGGTGGACAGCTGGACCTAGCTTTCACCTGCAGTTTCCGCAGAGAGAAGCAGCGGGCCACACAGCCTGCTCACACCTCCGGAACCTGAGGAGAAGGGCGCTCTCGGCAAAAGCTAAGTACTTGAGTATATTTTACCACCTCCCCCACCCCCAACCCAGCTTCAGCGGCCAAATCCCTGGGCCTGAGATAGACCCTAGCGAGCACCTGGACTCGTCCTCCTGGCCTTATGGAAGGAAAAAATTTGTAACTGCGGGGAATAGATAATTTGCTACCTCCATTAACTGGGGGAGGTCAGGACAGAAGTTGCTCCTGTCCAGGCATAAACCGTCCGTGGACCCTGAGCACCTTTCCCTTCTGCATGGACCTGTATGGGCCTATTTCGGAAGAATGGGCCCTTGTTGGCAAACTACAACAATTTTAGCGGTGTGGTGGACAGGTGGGTATTTGACGTTTGACATTGCTTTGTCTATTAAACAAGGTCCTCACCTACCTAAAACAGGCTCCTAAGGACTGGTGGCTCCATTTGGGTTGCCCAGCCATGTGCGAAAGTGGTCCAGGGAAAACTGCTACCTACTAGTCCTTACAACAAAAATTTTGGGTGCCCATGGACCCTTTGCAGAGCTCACCCACCACCAAGATCTAGGGAACAGAGAAGCATTATCCTCAGAGATACTGGGGGATCAGTTCTCAGCCCCCTGCCTTGTTCAGAGCTTGACCCCTTGCTGCGATCAGATACCGGTATATACGGCAATCACCCCTGCCCCTCTAAGACTGTAGGACAGAGCCTGTACCACACACTTCGTATCAGTTAACTGGAAAACTGAGCTCAATTTATACAAGAAAACTGAATGGACTCCTAGACTGATATACCTGATAACACCTCTACTCAGCTAAGGACAGGACACCAGAGTTGCAAAGGCAAAAATAATCAAGCTAGCTCATTCAAGCAATCCATAGGGGTATACCAAAACAAAAAAAGGCAAGCACCTATAACACAGTAAGCAAGCATAAACTAATACAATAACTGATAGATGGCTTGGACACAACAGTCAATATCAAATCACATAAAGAAACAGGCCATGATCACCTCAACATGCTCTCAAAACAAAGAATCCAGGGATCTTTTAGATGAAAGTGCATTCCTGGAATTACCAGATGCAGAATACAAAAGGTTAATATACAGAACGCTTCAAGACATCAGGAAGGAAATGATGCAATATGCAGAACAAGCCAAGGAACACATAGAAAAAGGAACTGAAGAAATCAGAAAGATTATTCAGGAACATAAAGAAAAGTTTAATAAGCTGGAAAAATCCATAGACAGACAGCAATCAGAAATTCAGAAGATTAACAATAAAATTACAGAATTAGATAACTCAATCGAAAGACACAGGAGCACAAGTGAGCAAGTAGAAGCTAGAATTTCTGAACTCGAAGATAAATCACTTGGCACTAATATATTTGAAGAAAAATCAGATAAAAGAATTTTTAAAAATGAAGAAACCTTAAGAATCATGGGGGACTCTATCAAGAGAAATGGCCTACGACTGGTTGGAGTGCCAGAACAAGGAGGGATAACAGAAAATACAGAGAAAATTGTTGAGGATTTCTTGCCAGAAAACTTCCCTGATACTGTGAAAGATGAGAAGATATCTATCCAAGATGCTCATTGAACTCCACATAAAAAAAAAAGGTAGATCTTAAAAGAAAGTCACCAAGACATATTATAATCCAGCTTGCCAAAACCAAAGATAAAGAGACAAGAATAAGAGCAGCGAGGGATAAAAGAAAAGTCACCTACAAGGGAGAGCCAATAAGAATAAGCTCGGACCTCACGGCACAAACCATGCAGACAAGAAGGCAATGGGATTACATATTTAAAGAATTCCAGGAAAAAAAATTACCTACAAAGAATCATATATCCATCAAAACTGTCTCTTAAATATGAAAGTGAAATTAAGACATTTCCAGATAAACACAACTTGAGGGAATTCATAAAAACCAAAAGTACACTGAACAGCAAACCAGAAAGTTGCTGGTTTAACTCCACAGAGATGACTTGAAAGAAAGGTCTGCCGTCTAGTTCTGAAACATCTTGAAGCTGAAAAAATCAGAATAAGTCCACAAGAGCCAAAGCATGATCTTGAGATTGTCCCACCTGAATTTACCGACCATATCAAGAATAGATTCACTGATTGAACACTAATGACTGAAGACCAGATGCATTGTGGAATGACATCAAGGACATCGTACATGAAGAAAGGAAGAACGCATTAAAAAGACAGGAAAAAAAGGCAAAAATGGATGACTCTGAAGCTTGCTCTTGAAAGCTGAGTAGCTAAGGTGAAAGGAAGAAATGATGAAGTAAAAGAACTGAACAGAAGATTTGAAGAGTGTCCTGAGAAGACAAAGTAAAGTATTACAATAAAATGTCCAAAGACCTGGAGATGGAAAACCAAACAGTAGAATGCGCTCGGCATTTCTCAAGCTCAAAGAACTGACGAAAAATTCAAGCATCGAGTGGCAATATTGAAGGATTTTATGGGAATATGCTAAATGATGCCGGAAGCATCAAAAGAAGATGGAAGGAATACAGAGTCACTGTACCAAAAAGAACAGAACGACGTTCAACCATTTCAGGTGGAAGCATATCCTCAGGAAACAATGGCCCTGAAGGAAGAGGTCTAAGCTGCACTGAAAGCACTGGCAAAACACGAGGCACCAAGAACTGACGGACTACCAATTGAGATGTTTCAATAAATGGATGCAGTGCTGGAAGCCCTCACTCGCCTATACCAAGAAATCTGGAAAACAGCTAGCTGGCCAGCCAACTCGAAGAGACCCTTACTTGTAGCCATTCCAAAGAAAGGTGATCCAACAAAATGCAGAGATTATCAAAAAAAGATCATTAATACCACACACGAGTAAAATTCTGCTGAAGATCACTGCAGTGCAATTAATTTTATGTGAGGTCTTGCTAGCCATGGTCTTGTAGCTCCACCCAGGTAACTGAGCAGGACTGTGTGATAGGGTAGTTGTGGCCTATTGAGGGGACTGGTCAGTTTTTCCTTAAAAGAGAGCCATTTCCAGACCAGAGAGGATCCTACCACCACCAAGGAAGAACAGCCATGAGCAGACAGCATTTACTTTGTATCCAGGATTCCCATGCTGAGAAACTCCGGGAGACAGGAGACAGAGAGAGAGCAAGCTCTAACCCTGAAGATGGTGAGAAGTGATGGCAGGAGAGAGCTGGAAGCAGGAGACAGCACAGTGGCCTCCCCGGCCCATAAAGAGAGAAAGCTGATTATCTTTGGGCAGAGACTGAGGGTCAGGGAGAGGCATGCCTGTGAGCACAGCTGCGAAAAGGCTACCCAGATGGAAGAACTGTATCCAGAGTGTTCTTGAGCCGGAACTATAACTGTTACTTCCCTGCTAACCTCAAAATTGGGAGCATGGTCTCTGAGTTCTGTGTGCCCATTACATGAACTATCGAACCCAGCGGACAGTGCTATGGGACGTACGGTTGGTGTCAGAATTAGTAAAGAGGGCAGACAGAGGAGGCATGTCTGACTCCTGCCTCATAGGAATCAGCTGATCTTGATTCTCCTTCCCCTTGTTAAGTTGTGGAGGTCAGAAACAGCTCCCACGCCACTTTCACAATCGTTCAAAAAAGTGGCTGCAGCAGTACATCGATGGGGAACTGCCAGAAATTCAAGTCAGATTCAGAAGAGGATGTGGAACAAAGGATACCATTGCGGATGTTACATGGATCCTGGCTGAAAGCAGAGAATGACAGAAACATGTTTACCTGTGTTTTATTGACAATGCAAAGGCATTCAACTGTGTGGATCATAACAAATCATGGATAACACCATGAAGAATGGGAATTCCAGAATACTTAATTGTGCTCCTGAGGAACCTGTAAATAGACCTAGAGGCAGTCATTCAAACACAACAAGGAGATACTGCTGGTTTAAAGCCAAGAAAGGTGTGTGTCAGGATTGTATCATTTCACTATACTTATTTAATCTGTATGCTGAGAAAATAATCCAAGAAGCTGGACAATATGATGAAGAACACAGCATCAGGATTAGAGGAAGGCTCATTGTCATGGATTAAATTATGTCCCCCCAAAAATGTGTATATCAACTTGGTTAGGTCATGATTCCCAGTATGCTATGATTGTCCTCCATTTTGTGATTGTAATTTTATGTCGAGAGGATTAGGGTGGGATTGTAACACCACCCTCACTCAGGTCACCTCCCTGATCCAAGGTAAAGGGAGTCTCCCTGGGATGTAGCCTGCACCACATTTTCTCTCTTAAGAGATGAAAGGAAAGGGAAGTTAGCAGAAAGTTCGGGACCTCATACCACCAAGAAAGCAGCACCAGGAGCAGAGTGCGTCCTTTGGACATGGGGTCCCTGCACCTGAGAAGCTCCCCCGACCAGGGAACATTGAGGACAAAGACCTTCCTCCAGAGCCCACAAGAGAAAAAGCCTTCCGCTGGAGCTGAAGCCCTGAATTTGGACTTGTAACCTACTAGACTGGGAGAAAATAAATTTCTCTTTGTTAAAGCCATCCACTTGTGATATTTCTGTTAAAGCAGCACTAGATGACTAAGACACTCGTTAACAACGTGTGATATGCAAATGATACACCCTTGCTTGCTGAGAGTGAAGAAGACTTGAAGCACTTACAGATGAAGATCAAAGATTACAGCCTTCAGTATGGATCACACCTCAACATAAAGACAACAAAATCCCTTCCAACTGGACTAATTAGAAAATTATGATAAATGGAGAAAATATTGAAGTTATGAAGAATTTCATTTTACTTGGATCCACAATCAACGCCCACAGAAGCAGCAGTCAAGAAACCAAAGGACGCACTGCCTTGAGTAAATCTGCGGCAAAAGACCTCTTTAAAGTGTTAAAAGCACAGATGTCACCTTAAGTACTAAGGTGTGCCTGACCCAAGACATGGTGTTTCCAGTCACCAGATATTCATGTGAAAACTGGACAATAAATAGGGAAGACCGAAGGAGAACTGATGACTTTGAATTTTGGGCTTGGCCACGATTATTGAATTTTGAATATTCTTGGACTAGCAGAAGAATGAAAAAATCTGTCTTGGTAGCAGTACAGCCAGAATGCTCATTACAAGAAAGGTGGCAAGACTTCATCTCACCACATACTTTGGTAATGTAATCAGACGAGACTACTCTCTGAAGTAGGACATCATCCTTGGTATGGTAGAGGGTCACGGAAAAAGAGGAACCACCTCAGTGAGATGGATTGACACAGTGGCTGCAAATATGGGCTCTGGTATAAAATTTTTGTATAACAATTATGGGAATGGCAAAGGACTGGGTGCAGGACTGTTCCGCTGTTCATACCGTCACTATGATTCAGAACCCACTCAATGGCACCTAACAAAAACAACAAATTTTGATGTCGAGCATGGCTCTTTAAAAGTGACTTTTAAGGAAGACCTATCTGGTCATGTGTGCAGGGAGCTCAAATATGTCTTCAAAAATACCTTCCACTGTACTGTCTTTCCTGCTCAAAAAGACCATTTGGGAGTGTCCATGCAGAGTGGCCGCTTGTTCTCATATTGCAATGGGCGTATTGAGTTACATGTTTTCATTTCCCGGTTTACACTAGGGAAAGTATTCAGTCTTTCATCATTAAGTAGAAAGGCAGACATAGGGTATGTGGATATGCAAATTCAAATCCAACCAAACCTGTTGCTGTCGATTCCGACGCATAGGGACTCGATAGGACAGAGTAGACCTGAACCGTAGGGTTTCCAAAGATCAGTTGTTGGATTCGAACTGCCAAAAGCAGTGGAGCTCTTAACCGCTTCTGCACCAGGGGCCTATATGCAAACCAACCTTGAGAAAAATAAAATTCTTTCAAAATTTGGTATACTGCTGCAGTAATGAAGGAAGTGTTGTATTGATTTAAGGACAATCAAGTAGATCAAGGAATGAAACCGAGTCCAGAATTTGGCCCACATTAACTTTGCTGTTCTTACGTGCCTTAGAGTCGATTCTGCTCAAAATGACCTTCCACATACAACACAAGGAAGCACTGCCAAGTCCCCTGTGACAACCTCACAATTTTTGCTATGTTTGAGCCCAGTGTTAAAGCCCCTGTGTCAATAATTCTCGTGGAGGGTCCTTACTTTTCTCAGAGACTCTCTACCTCACCAAGCATGATGTACTTCTCCAAGGACTGGTCCCTCTTGATACCATGTCCTAACTACATGAGACAAGTTGACACCACTCCGCCCAACAGAACCACACCCAGGCCAGCCTCTGCGGTCCTGACTTGGCTGCCAGGGAAAAAAACTGTGGGAGGAGAAAGGGACTTGAGAGGTTGTAGTCACCTGCTTCCCAAGCCTAAGGATTCCCGCTGACCGCTCAGCAAAGCCCAGGGTCTGGGGCTTTGAGGAGCCCGCCTGTCCCGAAGGCCTCCAGCTCCTGTGAACTAGGGGTAGGGCGGCCAAAACCTCTAAGGTCACTGGGAGGGTCAGGAGTGAAAGGCAGGGTCCTGAGCTGGGGAGGTGGAGATGAAACGCGACAGGGAGTCCAGGCGGCACATGCCTGCCAGGCATGGACGGTCCGACTCAGGGCCGGTGGGAAGGGCTAGAGCCACGACTGGAACCATGGCCGCTGACCACCCGCTGCCAGTACTTCATGCACTTCCGCTTCTGGAGCAAGTCTCGGGGCACACTCACCTCCTCCTGAGAAGCCGCCTAAGTGTGTCCTGGGAAGAGGGGCCACGGAGGCTGAAGGGGATGGGGTGGGGCGGGGCACAGTGGACGGGGCCGAAGGGTGGGCGAGAAGAAGAACAGTGACTCCTGGGGCCAGGGTCACAGCACCTTAGGTGCCTCTGGGAGGAGGCAAGGGAATTGAAATGGGAGGATCTGGGAACAAGAGCTCTCTGCCCATTTTTAAATTGGGTTGTTTGTCCTTTTTGTTGGTGACTGTCATGAGCTGTTTAGATATTATACATATTTTGGATATTGAACCCTTATTTCCCAGATAGTTTCCAAAATTTTCTTCCATTCTGTAGGTTTTCACTTTCTTGATCATGCTCTTTGATGCACAAACGGTTTTCATTTTGTTGAATTCCAATTGACCTCTATTTTGTTGCTCACATTTTGGTGTCCTATCTAAGAATCTCCCTAAGAATCAGCCATTGAAAACCCTCCGGAATACACTTGTACTCTGACATACTTAGGGTCGGCAGGGTCTGAATGCCCTGGATGCCAACTGGTTTTTCTCTAGGCTCTTTCTACTGCCTGTGTTTTCTGTCTCCCTCTACAGGTGACTTTCTATAGCTTACCACAATTCCAGGTGGTGGTAGTAGGAGCACATAGTCTTATAGCCAAAAAAGCTGGGAATTCTCTGCCCTGTTTTCAGTACCTGGGTCAACAGATAGGTCATGGGTTCAGCCCATCATTGTGCACATATTAATGTGAGACTAGCCTCTGGATATTGCTAATAGATGTCAGTGGTTAAGGAACTAGGGTCACATGTGAGGTTTCAGGAAAAGGCCAGCCAGGAGAGGGCAGTTATGGACTTTCTACTAAAATTAGGTTACCACAGCAAGCTAAACAGAGTTAGACTGCTTATCTTGTGCAGTGCTCTAGCTAACGTCATAGACAAATGCTGGCTAACGTCATAGACAAATGCTGGCTAACGTCATAGACAAATTTGGGCTGATTAGCAACCATATATTCTTCCTTGTGAAAAAATCTGTAGTTCAGCCAACAAATTAGATCCTGGACCATGTGAAACTCAACATGGAATACTTTCAAGTGGGCCTAAGTATTTCAAGAATAGGCACCAATTCTATTATACATTTGATTCTTTTCTGTACCTGTTTATTGTTTTCCGTGGGAGAGCACCTGCCCTATCATCTCCACCCTAGAAGAAATTTTTCTAGCACACCCATTTATATAACGTTAGTAGCCTTGGAGGTAGCATGCCAATAAATTTTGCCCAAGTTGACTCTGCTTCTCAGATTTTCATGTTTGGCTCTGTCTCCTGTACAGTGGGATATCCATATTTTTTAAGAATTCCCCAGGAGAGTAACATCAGGCATCAATTTCCAACAAATATTTCTATATTAATGGATTTCATAGGCCTAGCACACACTGGATGCAGGCAGTTGTCAATTTGGTTACAATCTCCCATATGAAGAGTGCTTAGATAGCTCCATGGGATTAAATCCATTGTCCATAAGAAATTTCTTTGCTATAACCCCCCAGCAGCCATGACTGATTACTGTGGGTGCGGCCAGAATTACAGTTGCTATAGAACATACAAATATTGACTGTTATAAAAAAAAAAAACTTCTGTTTTGACAGTATGACAAGATTAAACTAGGGAAGAACTTCCAAGCTAGTTGCAGTTCTTGATTTTTTGAGAGATGCTTTGCTCTACCTAATTTATACCACATACACTGTCTTCCTTGCATACACTGATTAGTGAACACTGCCCTTGATCACTTGGTTAGTGGGATTCATTTCTGCCTCAGGAAAAGGGCTTGTAGTGGTGGGGGAGAGAGAGCATTATAATTAGTAGGAAAATAGGCCAATACTTCTAAGGGCAGACATTGTTGACAGGATTTACATTGTGAAAAATATATAGTGCAGCTTAAGAAAGAGCAAGAGCTTGCCAAAGTGATGCGGGGGCGTTTCAAATATTGAGTTCCAATCACTTAAGGCTGTCCAGAGTCATTCTCCGAATTTATTCTCCAGCTGAATCAATGGACCCCCATTATCAATTTCTACATCATTCCCAATACCTCCTCCTTTTCCTACTAGCCACTTGTACTGATATACAAAATGTGACGCTGAGCTGGCAAAACAAGACATGTATTTCTGCAAATAAAACTGAATAAATCTCAGTGGCCCCCTGCCATTCCTGGCTGCTGACAGAGGGAGAGGCTGGGGTCCCAATCTGAGGCAAACTCGGCTGGTCAGCAATCTCTTGCAGCTTCTCCACATTCAAGAAGCTTAGTTTTGACACTCCCTGGAGGAAACCAGTTCCCTCTGGGCTCCACCACTGCTGCTGATGGTGTGGGATGAGGAAGAAGCCTCACAGACACACTGGAGAAATGTTCTAAACTGCAGCACGTCACTGTTGCTCACCCTGGAGCACAGTTCAGAGTCCTGGTTGGGCTGCACCGAGTCTATCCTGGATTCGTGTTGCAGGTAGGACTGGGCTAGGGAGACTGAGGTACAAGCAGATGCCATGGAGGCCCCTGATCCTGAATCAGAGAGACTATCCAAAGCATTGTGGATGTTGCCCTGGCCAAGTCTAGTCTTCACTAAAGGTGTGGAATTGCCACTTCCCTGTTTGCTGGTGAAGACGTTGCTATTCACACAGGGGACAGGAGTAGTCTTCTTTCTCTCCAGGATGGGTAGAGAGCTGACAGGTGTGCTGTTGTGCTGCTCCTCTTCTGCCCTGATTCCTGGTCCTCCTCAGGCCACTTATTTTTTGGCATAATTGCAGGAGGAATCTTAGGTAGGCCTCATGGGCTAAATTATGTCCCCCACAAAATGCATCTTATCACCTTAGCTGGGTCATGATTCCCTCTATTCTGTGATTGTCCTCCATTCCGGGATTGTAATTTTATGTTAAAGAGGATTAGGATGGGATGGTACCACCACTCTTACCCAGGTCACATCCCTGATCCAATGTAAAAGCAGTTACCCTGGGGTGTGGTCTGTACCACCTCTACTGTCTCAAGAGATAAAAAGGGAAGGGAAGGGAAGCAAGCAGAGAGTTGGGGACCTGATACCACCAATAAGGCAGCACCAGGAGCGAAATGCATCCTTTGGACCCGGTGTCCCTGCACCTGAGATGCTCCTCTATCAGGGGAAAATTGATGAGAAGACCGACAGAGAAAGAAAGTCTTCCCCTGGAGCTGACACCCTGAATTTGGACGTTTCTCCTACTGTACTGTGAAAAAATAAATTTCTCTTTGTTAAAGCCATCCACTTGTGGTATTTCTATTACAGCAGTGCTAGATGACTAAGACAGTCGGAATGGCAGGCTCGCTCTACCTCCTCTGCTTGGGTTAGCACAAGAGGGTACACTGTACACCATGGGATGAAGATCCACTGCAGGCTGGTATGGCCCTCTGTCTCAGGTGTTTTATGACCCAGGAACAGATAGGTGACTATCACAACACTGTACTTTGGCATCATCAATAAGCACTGAATCTCTTGCCATGTGTAACACATCACCTCAACCCACTGGGGGTACTATAATCTGGGAGTGCTCCACATACAGCTTTTGTTCTTCATGACCCACCATCATCCACGGATGTGTCAGAATTGCCTCTGAAGTACCTCTCTCACTAGGGTCATGAATGAAAATTTTGCTCAGCAGGTGTTCATACTGCAGAGACATATGCAAGGGAAAGACCCTTCACTACCTCCTGCCATAGCATCATGAAGGCATTTCCAACAAGAGGCAGGGATCCACCTACCAACAAATACAAGATGACTCCCAGGCTCAACACGTCCACTGGGGGGTCTGTCATACTTTTCTCCCTGAAGAGTTCTAGGGCAGAATAAAGGAAGGGAGACTGCCACAGGAGGTATACAGCTTGTTGCCCAGGTTGAATTCATTTCCAAGGTCAAGACCTGAAAGTTTGCTGTTCCTTTTCTTATCCAATAGTAGGTTGTCTGTTTTCAGGCCCCTCTGAACCATACCCTTTTTATGACAATCCTGCACCGCTGACACTATCTGGCAGAATTTGGTGGCTTGAGCCCCTTTTTCCCTCATCCTGCCATGAGCCCTTGCATGATGAAACACCTCCCCTACGCTCACTTAATCCATCACTATGTGGAGTGTGTTCTCATTCTTGATGACTTCAAACAATTTCACAGTAAACACTCCCACAGCTCCATGAAGGCATTTCCACCAAAAGGCAGGGATCCACTCACCAACAAATACAAGATGACTCCCAGGCTCCACATATCCACTGGGAAGTCCATCGTACTCTTCTCCCTTGAAGAGTTCTACGGCAGAATAAAGAAAAGGTATAATTGAAAGCCTTCATAATATTTACCTCTCAGCATAGTCTGTGGATGCTGCAAGAGCTTGCTGGGTCTCCCTTAATGATCATACCTTATTCCCAGTGAGGATAGGTTTGGCCAACTTCACCTTGGTGAAGGTACCTTTGCAGAGGTTTTTGAGCATCTGGTAGTCTCACACATGGATGTCCACCTCATAAGAAATGGCTGAGAGGGCCCTGCATCATCTTGGACTTGGGGCAAGTCTTACTTAAAATTTTTTTTTTTTTTTTAAATCTTACTTAGCTTAGGGCAATCAGGTCCCAACATAGGATTCAAAGTGGTAAAAAAGGATGACTAAATAAAAACTGGGCCCCTGGGTGGCACAAATTGTTAAGCCCTGTATTAGTAGATAAAAGGTTGGTAGTTCAAACCCACCCAGTGGCATCTCCAAAGTAAGGCCCTGTAACCACGTCTGAAAGGTCACAACCTTGAAAACCCGTTTGGGGTTGCTGCAAGTTGTTATCTACTCAACAGGAAGTAGTAAAATGCAAATAAAAACATACTTAAAGAAGAAAAAGTTGAGAAAAAACATATATAAACAAGAAAAAATTAATACAAAAAAAAGAAAATGAAAAAGTGATAAAAATCACTTTTATTTTGGCGGTTAGTCTGTGGCCGTTGGATGAGCTCTGCTGGGCCTTGTCAGTGATCCTGCCTGTGAAGGTGGCCATGTTTGGATTCTGGTCTACTGAGTTGCAGTCTCTCATTCAGAGCCCTATCAAAGGGCAAAGATAAAATGAATCAAGTGGGAAAGTTCAGCAAGATGGTAAGATAGTTATATGAAGCTCTTATCCCAGCAAAGGGGGGAAAAAACCTAGAAGGTGTTGCTACCCTGTGAGTATCCTGAAAAGAGTCAACAGTTGACATCAACACAGCAAATGCTGAATCAAGGAAAAGATGGCTTCAAAAAGGTAAGGAATCTTTGTGGTCTCCTTTCTTGCCTTTGCCCCATCTCCTCCCCAACTCAGTGGTCATCTTACAGCAGCAGCACTTGCTTCTGATCCCAGGGTGGGACCCTGTTCCTGGCTCCAGTTAGAGTACAGAAAATCATTGTGTGTGTCGGTTCTAATCTTTGTGGGGGATGCCTGAAGGACAAATGCAAGGAGCTCGTCTCTTTTACCTAACTTATGACAAAGGCTGGTAGGATGGCAGGCATTTATAAGGAAAGATTGCAAGAGGAACTAACAGCCCATAGAGAGCTGAGGCTAAAAATTATGCTCAAAACATACGATAGATTGCCTACGGCCTGGCAGCCAAAACTGGGAAGTATTTCTTTGGAAAATCAGGACATTCAAAAGCAACTGTGTGTTTGGGGAAATTTAGCAGGCTACACATACCTAGAGCAAAATTTATATTCAGAAACTACCTGAGAAAGATCTACACTTCTTTCCCACTCTTTCAGTATTTCAGGAGTGCCCCAGCACACAGCCAATCTGCACAGACTGGGAGAGGTATCTGTGGGGTTTGTTTTGATTTATTTTCTTTGTTTGCTTTTTCTATGTATTTTCAGCTGCTCTCATTTAAAATTCGCTGTAAAAACACTAGATGGGAATTTGCATTTTCCATTCCACTATAAAACGAGCTCAGATGTCCCCTGCACGCTCACAATAAGAAAAACCTGAAAAGCAACAACTCTTATTAGCTCTCTCAGAGATCTGAACTTACACAACAAACTGCTATCCCAGAAGCTGGAGATACAGATGGACTACTACAAAGAATCACTGCTTACTGGGAACGGAGAATGTCACCACAATTCCTTCCACCTCCTGACCTAGAATCATATGTTATTACCTGAAGATGTGTTGATTCCAACTGATAGCAGTGCAATGTGATAGAGAAGAACATCCCCATAGGATTTTCTAGCCTGTATATTTTACGGAGGCAAATAGGCAACTGTTTTCTTCTACGGAGTCGCCGGCTGGATTTAAATCACCAACCTGTGGGTTAGCAGCCAAGCGCTTAACTATTATGCCACTAGGGCTCCTTACTTCAATGCTAATTGACTAATCCCTGGAGACCGAGAGAGAGAAATTTCACAGGGCCTAGACTTATGGTACCTTCACACTTCGGTGAATTTCTCATAAAGGAGACCCACTAGGTTTTCACTGTCAAGCTGTAAGTAAAAGTCTCTCTTAATTCCAGGTGTTAAAAAAAAAAAAAGTAAACAACTGGAAACAGTACTGTGTTCTTGACAATGGTCTACCCTCAAGGGAAACGGTTCTACTACCCTTTTAACCAACTTAATCAACTTCCAGGTTTTAGAGCCTAATAGACTTGAGGAAGGGGAAATAACAAACACCATCTAACCTGCCACATAGGGGGAAAACTGCCTAACCTCACTCCTCATCGAACATACCAAAAAAAAAAAAAAAAAAAAAAACCCAGTGCTGTCCAGTCGATTCTGACACATTGTACCCTATAAGACATAGTAGAACTGCCCCGTAGAGTTTCCAAGGAGCGCCTGGCAGATTCGAACTGCTGACCCATTAGTTAGCACCCGTAGCACTTAACCACTACACCACCAGGGATTCCTCATCAAGCATAGGCTTGACAAAAATGTGGAAACACACACAGATGGAAGAGACTGGGTAAACAACAGGAGAAGGGTCAGATATGGCACCCATGTTAGAATTATTAGACCAGGAAATTAAAATCACAACATCATAAGGGCTGTGTATAAAAAGTGGACAACATGCAAGAATAGAATGGTAAACAAAGTGAACAGACTGAAACTCTAAGAAATATTCAAAAAATATGAGAAATGAAAAACAGTAACAGAAATGAAAAAATGGCACTGATTGACTTATTAGTAGGTTGCACATGTTCAAGGAAAGAATCAGTAAGCTTGAAGATTTATCAGTGGAAACTTGTCAAATTGAAAAGAAAAAAGAGTGAAAGAGAATAAGAAACCTGGGACAATTGCAAAAGGTCTAATATATGCACAGAGGGAATACCAGAAGGAGAAGAGAGAAAGGAACAGAGGAAATATTTGAAGTTTTCATGGCAGAGTATTATCCAAAATTGTTGCCAGACACCAAATCACAGATCGAGGTACCCAGAGAACGCCAAGCAGGATAAGTACCAAAACACCTCAACCTAGGAATAGCATATTTAAAGTGCACATAATTACACAAAGAGGAAAAACTTACATCAACAAGAGGAAACAAAAACACTACACCTGTAAAGGAACAAGGATTAGAATTCATCAGACCTTCCCAGAAACCATGGAAGCAAGAAGAGTGTGCAGTGATAAACGTAAAGTGTGAAAAGAAAACTCTAGCTGAATACAAGCTAAACAACAGATATTTCAGTGACTACATATAAACAAGAATACATTCTTTCCAAAAAGTCACTAAACAAATACAATAATATAACCTTCAAGAATTTAATTAAAAAAAAAATTAAAAGGGAAAGGTGCATAATCTGATTTCCAGGTTACCACTTTATAATTTTAAAATGTCCACTTTCAAAAAAAAAAATCACAACACATACAACAAAAAGAAAATTTGTTCCATTCAAAGAAACAAAAAAAACTGGCAGAAAAGGTTCCAGTCCACACATCACACTTACTAGACAAAGACTTCAAAATGACTGTCTTAAACATGCCTAAAGAGACAAAGGAAAACATGGAGAAATAACTAAAGGAAATCAGGAAAACTATGAAAGAAAATGAGACTATTAATAAAGAGATAGAAAGTATAAAAAGAAACAAAAAAAAATTCGGCAGCTCAATAGTGCAACCACTGAAATAAAAATTTACAAAAGAATGCAAACATTTCAGCGGGAAGAAGAAACTCTCAACAAATTTGAAAAAAGGCAAATCGAAATTACTGAGTTTCAAGAGGAAAAAAAAATGAAAACAAGTAAACAAAGCCTATGAGATCAGCTAGACACAATCAAGATGACCAGCACTGCTACCCCCAAAGGAGAGGAGGGGGAGAAAGTGACAAAAATCATACTTGAAGAAATGATAACTAAAAAGTTCCAATATTTGATGATAGATGTGAATCTACAAAACCAAAAAAAAAAAATTTTTTAAAGAAAATGCACTCAAAAAAAAACAAAACACTCATATTAAAAGCGAAATCTAGAACATCACTCTTTTTCAAATAGCATCTGGAAAAGAAAATACTTAGGAATAAATTGAACTTAGGAGGCAAAAGCTTATACACTGAAAACTACAAAATACTGCTGAAAGAAATTCAAGAAGACCTAAATAAATGGAAAGGAATACCGTTTTCATGCAGTGCAAGACTTAATATTGTCAAAATGGCAATTCTACCAAATTCATCTACAGATTCAGTGTAATCCTGACGAAAATTCTAAAAGCCATTTTTGTACATTAACGGAAAAGCCAAACCTCAAGTTCACCTTGAATTGCTAGGGGCCCTGAATAGCTAAAATAATCTTCAAACACACGGATCAAAGTCAGATGACTCACACTTCTCAACTTCAAAACAATTGCAAAGCTTCAGTAATCCAAACTGTGTGCTTTGGCACATGAATGGACATACAGACCAACAGAATGGAACTGAAACTCTACAAATAAACCCAATCATATCTGGTCAATTCATTTTCAACAAGGATGCCAAATCCATTCAATGGGAAAAGAAGAGTCTCTTCAACAAATGGTACAAAGAAAACTGGATTTCCACATGCAAGAGAATGAAGCTCAACTTTTACCTCACACCAGACAAATAACTCAAAATGATCAGCGAACTAACTAAAGATAATAAATAGAAGAAATTATGGGG
This sequence comes from Elephas maximus indicus, assembly GCF_024166365.1. Classification (NCBI taxonomy): domain Eukaryota; kingdom Metazoa; phylum Chordata; class Mammalia; order Proboscidea; family Elephantidae; genus Elephas; species Elephas maximus. Next base: position 17,490,402 of record NC_064821.1, read on the forward strand.
ATTTGGCAATGGGTATTTACATATGACACAAAAAGCATAAACGACAAGATAACAAATTGGATTACGTAGAAATTACAAATCTTGTCCATCACTGTTTAGGAAGCATTGAGTTTCTGTTTATAGGACAGAAAATTTGGCAATGGATATTGGTGACAGTTGCACAACATGATTGATGTAATTGGTGTCACTGAACTGTGTACGTGAAGATGCTGAACTGGCAAATGCTTTCTTTATATAGTTTTACAACAATAAAAAAGGTAAAAATAATCTTTAAGAAGTAAACACGTTCTAAGGGAAAAAAAGACATTATCAAGAAATTAAAAAGAAACACTGGGGGTGGAGTGAAGATGGCAGAATAGACAGACACTTCTGTTGAGCCCTCTTTACAACAAAGACCCGAAAAAACAAGTGAAACGAATATATGTGTGACAAGCTGGGAGCCCTGAGCGTCAAAGGCAAGCTTAGACAATGAACAGGGGTAGGGGAAGGAAGAGACCATTCAGAAGCACAGAGGAGTTACCGGACGTGAATCACAGGGAGCCCTCAGGCAACATTCCCAGAGTGGCTACGGCGGTGGCAGCGGCGGTGGACGGCTGGACCCAGCATTCAGATGCAGTTTCTTCAGAGAGAAGCAGCGGGCCACACAGCCTGCTCACACCTCCGGAACCTGCGGAGAAGGGCACTCTCGGCAAAAGGTAACTACTTGAGTATATTTTACCACCCCACCCCCACCCCCAACCCAGCTTCAGCAGCCAAATTCCGGGGCCTGAGATAGACCCTGGTGAGCACCTGGAGTCGTCCTCCTGGCCTTATGGAAGGAAAAAATTTGTATCTGGGGGGAAAAGATAATTTGCTACCTCCATTAACTGGGGAAGTTCAGGACAGAAGCGGCTCCTGTCCAGGTATAAACCATCCGTGGACCCTGAGCACCTTTCCCTTCTGCATGGACCTGTTTGGGCTTATTTCAGGAGAAAAGGCCCTTGTAGGCAAACTCCAACCATTTCAGCGGTGCGGTGGACAGCTGGGTATTTGACGTTTGATATTGCTTTGCCTATGAAACAAAGTCCTCACCTACCCAGAACAGGGTCCTGATGACTGCTGGCTCCACTTGGGTTGCCCAGCCACGCGGGACACTCGTCCAGGGAAAACTGCTACCTACCAGTCCTTACTCCAAAAACTTCGGGTGCCCGTGGTCCCTCTGCAGAGCCCATCCACCACCGCGCTCTAGGGAACACAGACGCATTTTCCTCAGGGACACTTGGGGGTCAGTTTTCAGCCCCCTGCCTTGTTCAGAGCATGACCCTCTGCTACAATCAGATACCGGTATATACGCCAATCACCCCTGCCCCTCTCAGACTGTAGGACAGAGCCTGTACCACACACTTGATATCAGCTACCTGGAAACCTGAGCTGAATTCATACAAGAAAACTGAATGGACTACTAGACTGATATACCTGATAACACCTCTACCCAGCTAAGGACAGGAAACCAGAGCTGCAAAGGAGAAAATAATCCAGCTACTCACTCAGGCAACCCATAGGGGTATACCAAAACAAAACAAAACAAAGCAAGCAGCTACGACACAGTAAGCAACCATAAACTAATACAATAACTTATACATAGCTCGAAGACAACAGTCAATATCAAGTCACATAAAGAAACAGGCCATGATCACCTCAACAGGCTCTCAAAACAAAGAATCCAGGGATCTTTTAGATGAAAGCGCATCCCTGGAATTACCAGATGCAGAACACAGAAGAACCTTTCAAGGCATCAGGAAGGAAACGAGGCAATATGCAGAACAAGCCAAGGAACACACAAAAAAAGCAACAGAAGAAATCAGAAAGATTATTCAGGAATATAATGAAAAGTTTAATAAGCTGGAAAAATCCGTAGACAGACAGCAATCAGAAATTCAGAAGATTAACAATAAAATTACAGAATTAGATAACTCAATCGAAAGTCACAGGAGCACAAGTGAGCAAGTAGAAGCTAGAATTTCTGAACTTGAAGATAAATCACTTGGCACTAATATATTTGAAGAAAAATCAGATAAAAGAATTTTTAAAAATGAAGAAACCTTAAGAATCATGGGGGACTCTATCAAGAGAAATGACCTACGACTGATTGGAGTGCCAGAACAGGGAGGGAGAACAGAAAATGCAGAGAAAATTGTTGAGAATTTGTTGCCAGAAAACTTCCCCGATAGTGTGAAAGATGAGAAGATATCTATCCGAGATTCTCATGAAACTCCACATAAGGTAGATCTTAAAAGAAAGTCGCCTAGCTTGCCAAAAACAAAGATAAAGAGACAATTATAAGAGCAGCAAGGGATAAAAGAAAAGTCACCTACAAGGGAGAGCCAATAGGAAAATTCTCAGACTACTCGGCAGAAACCATGCAGGCAAGAAGGCAATGGAATGACATATTTAAAAAACTGAAGGAAAAAAATTGCCTGCCGAAAATCATATACCCATCAAAACTGCCTCTTAAATGAAGGTGAAATTAAGACATTTCCAGATAAACACAACTTGAGGGAATTCATAAAAACCAAACCAAAACTATAATAAATACTAAAGGGAGTTCTTTGGTTAGAAAATCAATAACATCAGGTATCGACCCAAGACTAGAACACGGGGCAGAGCGACCAGAAGTCAACCCAGACAGGGAAATCCAAAAAAAAAAAAAAGCAAGATTCAAAAAAAAAAAAGCCCAACACAGGGTAACGGCGATGTTATTATATAAAAGAAGACAACATTAAAATAATAAAGAGGGAGTTAAGAAATGTAACCATACACCTTCCATATGGAGAAGAAGATACGGCGATACAAAGAAATAAAAGTTAGGTTTAAATTGAGAAAAACAGGGGTAAATAATGAGGTAACAATAAAGGAGACAAACTATCCCACTCATCAAAATAAAATACAAGGGAAAAATACAGGCTCAGCAGAAACAAAATCAGCAACAACAAATATGAGGAAAGGACAATATACAAAGAAAATCTACTCAGCACATGAAATCAAGTGGGAAAAAAAAGCTGTCAAAACACAAAAAAAGACATCAAAATGATAGCACTGAAGTCATACCTATCCATAATTACCCTGAAACTAAATGGACTAAATGCACCAATAAAGAGACAGAGAGTGGCAGAATGGATTAAAAAACAAGATCCGTCTATCTGCTGCCTACAAGAGACACACCTTAGACTTAGAGACACAAACAAACCAAAACTCAAAGGATGGAAGAAAATAGATCAAGCAAACAACAATCAAAAAAGAGCAGGAGTGGCAAAATTAATTTCTGACAAAATAGACTTTAAAGTTAAATCCATCAGAAAGAAGGAAGGACGCTATATAACGATTAAAGGGACAATACACCAAGAAGATATAACCATAATAAATATTTATGCACCCAATGACAGGGCTTCAAGATACATAAAACAAACTCTATCAGCATTGAAAAGTGAGATAGCTCCACAATAATACTAGAAGACTTCAAGACACCACTTTCGGTGAAGGACAGGACATCCAGAAAGCAGCTCAGTAAAGACATGGAAGATCTAAATGCCACAACCAACCAACTTGACCTGGTAGACATATGCAGAACACTCCACACCACGCCAACCAACTATACTTTCTTTTCTAGTGCACATGGAATATTCTGTACAATAGACCACATATTAGGTCATAAAGCAAGCCTTAGCAAAATCCAAATCACTGAAATATTACAAAGCATCTTCTCTGACCATAAGGCCATAAAAGTAGAAATCAAGACCAGGAAAAGCAGGGAAAAGAAATCAAACACTTGCAAACTGAACAATACCCTGCTCAGAAAAGACTGGATTTTAGAAGACATTCAGGGTGGAATAAAGAAATTCTGACAATCCAATGAGAATGAAAACACTTCCTATCAGAACCTTTGGGACACAGCAAAAGTGGTGCTCGGAGGCCAATTTATATCAATAAACGCACACATCCAAAAAGAAGAAAGAGCCAAAATCAAAGAACTATCCCTACAACTTGAACAAAGAGAAAGACAGCAACAAAAGAAACCCACAGGCAACAGAAGAAAACAAAAAATAAAAATTAGAGCTGAACTAAATGAAATAGAAAACAGAAAACCAATTGAAAGAATTAACAAGACCAAAGGCTGGTTCCTTGAAAAAAATCAACAAAAGTGATAAACCATTGGCCAAACTGACAAAAGAAAAACAGGAGAGGAAGCAAAATAACCCGATTAAGAAATGAGATGGGCAATATTACAACAGACACAACAGAAATTAAAAAAAATCATATCAGATTACTATGAAAAACTAAAACAAATTTGAAAACCTAGAAGAAATGGATGAATTCCCAGAAACATACTACCTACCTAAACCAACACAGAGGTAGAACAACTAAATAGACCCATAACGAAAGAAGAGATTGAAAAGGTAATCAAAAAAACCCCAACAAAAAAAAAAGCCCTGGTCCGAACAGCTTCACTACAGAGTTCTACCAAACTTTCAGAGAAGAGTTAACACCACAACTACTAAAGGTATTTCAGAGCATAGAAAAGGATGGAATACTACCAAACTCATTCTGTGAAGCCACCATATCCCTGATACCAAAGCCAGGTAAAGACACCACAAGAAAAGAAAATTATAGACCTATATCCCTCATGAATGTAGATGCAAAAATCCTCAACAAAATTCTAGCCAATAGAATTCAACAACATATCAAAAAAATAATTCACCATGACCAAGTGGGATTCATACCACGGACGGTTCAACATTAGAAAAACAATTAATGTAATCCACCACATAAACAAAAGACAACAATCACATGATTTTACCAACTGATGCAGAAAAGGCACTTGAAAAAGTTCAACACTCATTCATGATAAAAACTCTCAGCAAAATAGGAATAGAAGGAAAATTTCTCAACATAATAAAGGGCATTTATACAAAGCCAACATCCAACATCACCCTAAATGGAAAGAGCCTGAAAACATTCCCATTGAGATCGGGAACAAGACAAGGATGCCCTTTATCACCACTCTTATTCAACATTGTGTTGGAAGTCCTAGGCAGAGCAATTAGGTTAGAAAAAGAAATAAAGGGCATCCAGATTGGCAAGGAAGAAATTAAAGTATCTCTATTTGCAGATGACATGATCTCATACACAGAAAACCCTAAGGAATCCTCCAGAAAACTACTGAAACGAATACAAGAGTTCAGCAGAGTATCGGGACACACGATAAACATACAAAACTCAGTTGGACTCCTCTACACCAACAAAAAGAATATCAAAGAGGAAATCACCAAATCAATGCCATTTACGGTAGCCCCCAAAAGATAAAATAATAAATCTTACCGGAAATGTAAAAGGCTTACACAAAGAAAACTACAGTACGCTTCTGCAAGAAACCAAAAGAGACTTACATAAGTGGAAGAACATACCTTGCTCATGGATAGGAAGGCTTAACATATAAAAATGTCTATTCTACCAAAAGGGATCTATACATTTAATGCAATTCTGATCCAAATCCCACGGACATTCTTTAATGGCATGGAGAAACAAATAAGGCATTACTGAAAAAGAAGAACAAAGTGGGAGGCCTTACTTGACCTGATTTTAGAACCTACTATACCACCACAGTAGTCAAAACAGCCTGGTATTGTTACAACAACAGATACATGGACCAAAGAAACAGAATTGAGAATCCAGACATAAATCCATCCACATATAAGCAGTTGATATTTGACAAAGGCCCCAAAACGGTTAAATGGGGAAAAGACAATCTTTTTAACAAATGGTGCTGGCAGAACTGGATATCCATCTGCAAAAAAATGAAACCACACCCATACCTCACTCCATGCACAAAAACTAACTCAAAATGGATCAAAGAACTAAACATAAAATATAAAACGGTAAAGATCATGGAAGAAAAAATAGGGACAACATTAGGAGCCCTAATACATGGCATAAACAGTATACAAAACATTACTAACACTGCACGAGAAAAACTAGATAACTGGGAGCTCCTAAAAACCAAACACCTACACTCATCCAAAGACTTCACCAAAAGAGTAAAAAGATTACCTACGGAATGGGAAAAAGTTTTTAGCTATGACATTTCCGATCAGCGCCTGATCTGTAAAATCTATGTGATATTCCAAAAACTCAACAACAAAAAGACAAATAACCCAATTAAAAAATGGGCAAAGGATATGAAGAAGCACATCACTAAAGAAGACATTCAGGTAGCTAACAGATACATGAGAAAATGCTCATCATCTTTAGCCACTAGAGAAACGCAAATCAAACCAACAATGGGATTCCATCTCACTCCAACAAGGCTGGCTTTAATCCAAAAACACATAATAATAAATGTTGGAGAGCTTGTGGAATGACTGGAACACTTACACACTGCTGGTGAGAATGTAAAATGGTACAACCACTTTGGAAATCGATTTGGCGATTCCTAAAAAAACTAGAAATCGAACTACCATACGATCCAGCAATCCCACTCCTTGCAATATATCCTCGAGAAATAAGAGACTTTACACGAACAGATATATGCACACCCATGTTCACCGCAGCTCTCTTTACAATAGCAAAAACTTGGATGCAACCAATGTGGCCATCAACGGATAAATGGATAAATCAATTATGATATACTCACACAATGGAATACTACACATCAATAAAGAACAATGATGAATCCATGAAACTTCTTATAACACGGAGAAATCTGGAAGACATTATGCTGACTGAAATTAGTCAGATGCAAAAGTACAAATATTGTGTAAGGCCACTATTATAAGACCTGGAGAAATAGTTTAAACAGAGAAGAAAATGTTCTTTGATAGTTCTAAGACGGTGGAGGGAGGGAGGGAGGGAGAGGGGTTTTCACTAATTAGATAGTAGATAAGTTTTTCTTTTAGGTGAAGGGAAAGACAACACACAATACAGGAGAGGTCAACACAACTGCACTAAACCAAGAGCAAAGAAGTTTCCTGATTAAACTGAATGACTAGAAGGCCAGCGTAGCACGGGCGGGAGTTTGGACACCATGGTTTCAGGAGACATCTAAGTCAACTGGCATAATAAATCTATTAAGAAAACATTCTGCATCCCGCTTTGGAGAGTGGCCTCTGGGGTCTTAAACGCTAGCAAATAGCCATCTAAGATGCATCAACTGGTCTCAATTCACCTGGAGCAAGGAAGAACGAAGAACACCAAAGACACAAGGTAATTATGAGCCTAAGAGACAGAAAGGACCACACAAACCAGAGACTACACCAACCTGAGACCAGAAGAGCTAGACAGTGCCTGGCCACAACTGATGTCTCCCTTGACAGGGAACACAACAGAGAAGCTCTGAGAGATCAGGAGAGCAGTGGGATGCAGACCCCTAATTCTCATAATAAGACCAGACTTAATTGTCAGAATGGGACTAGAAAGACCCCAGAGGCTACAGTCCCCAGACCTTCTGTTAGCCCAAAATAGGAACCATTCCCAAAGCCAACTCTTCAGACAGGGATTAGACTGGAATATGGGATGGAAAATGATACTGGTGAAGAAGGAACTTCTTGGATCGAGGGGACACATGAGACTATGTTGGCATCTCCTGTATGAAGGGGAGATGAGAGGGCAGAGGGGGTCAGAAGCTGGCCGAATGGACACGAAAAGAGAGAATGGAGGGAAGGAGTGTGTTTTTTCATTAGGAGGAGAGCAATTAGGAGTTTTTAGCAATGTATGTATAAATTTTTGTATAAGACACTGACTTGCTTTCTAAACTTTCACTTGAAACACAAAAAATATTAAAAAAAAAAAAAAAAAAGAAATCAAATGATGTATTGCACCGGGCAAACCTGCTGCAAAAGACCTCTTTAAAGTGCTAAAAGGCAAAGCTATCACTTTAACGACTAAGGTGCACCTTACCAAGCCATGCTGTTTTCAGGCACCTCATACGCATGAGAGAGCTGGACAACGCACACGGAAGACTGACGAACTGATAACTTTGAATTATGGTATTGGAAAAGAATATTGAATATACTGATTGCTGGTGGAACAAACAAATCTGTCTTGGAAGAAGTACAGCCAGAATGCTCATTCCAAGAAATAATGTCCAGGTTTGGTCTCATGTTCTTTTGACATGTTATCATGAGGGATCAGTCCCTGGAGAAGGATATCAAGCTTGGTCAACAAGAGGGTCATCGAAAAAGTGGAAGACCCCCAACGAGATGGATTGACGCAGTGGCTGCAACAATGGGCTCCGGCATAACAATGATTGTGAGGATGGTGCAGGACCAGGCAGTGTTTCACACTGTTGTACACAGGATCGCTATGAGTCACAATTGACTCAATGAGATCTAACAATAAAGAAAAGGATTAGGATTTTGAACATGCCAAACTTGATGTATCTATTAAACTTCCATGTGGAGAATCTAACAATCTGGAGTGATCCTGTCTAGAGATATGCATTTTGGAGTCCTCAGGGAGGGTGGACACTACAACTGTCGACAGACCAAGTGACAAGATAGGAATGGCCATGTGAGGAGCTGGGCGGGAGGGTAGCTAGAAGGGATTAATGAATGCTGAGGCAACAAGCTGCGTAGATCACAAACGGGCCTATGACAATGCATCTGTAGGCGCGGTAGCGCTATACACCACAGGAAACCTCTACATCGTTGCACAAATAATTATATGACATGAGATACGGAGTATAAAGAGAATCCCAGATGCCGTGAGGAAGAACAGTAATGGCCCCGAAGTATACTTTCTGAAGAAGTTACATTTGATTAGAGACCTGAAAGATTGGTAAAATCTAGTTAGCAGTCGGGGCTGGAGAGGGAGAATTTAGGATGAATGGAACAGTAGAGATGACAGGGTATTTGCAGTTTCCTTATGATTGCAGCCCAGAGAGTGAAACAGGGAAAGTAATAACTGAAGTTTTAGGCGCCAGATAATGGAAGACTGAATAGGCTGCATTCAGAATTTGGAACTTCTCCTAAAACTAATGAGAATTCATGAAAGGATTGGAAACACGGGAGTCATTTGATTTATTTTTGCAAGGATATTCTGGTTAGAGTGTGAAGAACTGAACACACAGAGAGGTCAAGATGGATGTGGCAAGATGCAGGCCAATGTCAGACTTCCTGCAGGAGGAGAAGAGAACGTGAATATTCATTCACTGTTTCTTTTTCTGTCTTATGACTCAAACCCCAGTTCATGACAGTGTTTGCGATCTCATGCTTTGGATTACCCATTTCGAAGTTCTCAGTTCTCTTAATTCTTCCCCCAAATACTACACATAAAGCTAGTACGATAAAAAATATTTTGAGTCTCAGAATTGCTGTGGTAATAAAATATACATGCCAATGGAATTACAGCAAATTTCCAAGATTAACATTTTTATTTGTGTTTAAAAATTTAGCAAAAAAATTTAATAGCACCGCAACTTTTTAACAAGGATAGATGATAAATACAGCAACAGGAGACCTGTAGCTGTGTAAATATTCTACTCAAAGAAGGTTGGCTTTTGAATTCTGCCATAGATCTAGCACTGCTACTACAAAAATACCACAAGAAGATGTCTCTAACAAAAAGAAATTTATTCTCTCACAGTTGAAAAGGCTAGAAGGCTAAATTCAGGGACTAGCTCCAAGGGAAGGGTCTACGGGAAAGTCCTTGTCATCAATCTTACCCTGGGTCCAGGAGCTTCTCAGTGGAGGGACCCTGGGTCCAAAGTAGGCGCTCCTCTTCTGTTTCTTCTTCCTTGGTGGTAAAGAGATCCCTTCAGACTAAATTATGACATAAGGCTGGACAGTTGATACACCCCCGAGGTAGAAGAGTAAAGATGTACTGCTGACCTTGCCAGCTTAAGGCAAATGGCTTCTGGAGGTCCTTTGAAACAGGTATGGAGAAAAAGGCATTACACACATCAACAGGTCCATACGAGGTACCAGGAGATATATTTAATTTGCTAAAGCAATGAAACCACATCTGGAACAGCAGCTGCAATAGCAGTCACCACCTGGTTAAGTTTTCAATAATCCACTGTCATTCTCCAAGATCCACCCGTTTTTTCATGGGCCACGTACGCAAGTTGAATACAGATGTGGTGGGAATCAACACCCCTGGATCCTTCAAGTCCATGATGGTGGCAATAATCTCTCCAATCCCTCCAGGAATGCAGCATTGCTTTTGGTTTCCTATTTTCCTAGGTAGGGGCAGTTCTAATGCCTTCTGCTTAGCCTTTCCTACCATAATATCCTTTGCTCCACATGTCAGGGAGCCAACGTGTGGGTTCTGCCACTTGCTGAGTATGACTACTCCAATTACACATTCTGGATCTGGGGAAATCACTACAGTACGGGTTTGGGGACCCACTAGACCCACTGTGAGACGGGCATGAGCTAACACTCCATTAATAAATTGACCTCTATATGCCCTCACTCTAACTAGTCCTTGTGCCTCCACACCTGCAGAATCTAATTGCAGGTCAGACTCCACATCCTCGCCCAAATCCAAACCCGACACAGTCTTGGGTTCCTTTCCCACACGCTGCTTTGGCAGGGGTGGCTTGGCTTTGGACTCCAGTTTGGACTGGCTGAAATCTGAGCTTGGCTCATCTCTTACTCTCACCTTAATCTCACAGAGTAAAAGTCTTTACCCATAGCTATCAATTCCAACTCATAGTGACATTACAGGACAGAAAACTGCCCCACAGGGTTTCTGAGGCTTTCATCTTTATGAAAGCAAACTGCCACGTCTTTATTCCATGGAGGGGCTGGTGGGTTCAAACCACCGACCTTTTCCGTAGCAGCTCAGTGCTTCACTACTGCATCACCAGGGATCCTTAGAGTCTTTCCAAACACCTAAATGATAGTGTTGGCAAAGAATATTGAATAATATACCACAGACTGCCGAAATAAACCAATAGGTCTTACAAGAAGTATGGCCAGAATGCTCCTTGGAGGGCGGATGGGAAAACTTCACCTCACTTACTTTAGACATGTTACCAAGAGAGACCAATCCTCCTGGACATTACGTTTGGTAAAGGACAAGGTCAGCAAAACAGAGGAAGAGCCTCAACAAGATGGACTGACACAGTGGCATCAACAATGGCCTCAAACATAGGCTACACTGAAGACATTGGTGAAAAACAAGGCTCTAGGAATTAAACACTAGTTGAGATGTTTCAACAAATGCATGCAGCAATGGAGGTACTCATGCATCTATGGCAAGAAATTTGGATGTAAGCTAACTGCCCAACCAACTGGAAGAGATATATGCGCCCATCCCAAAGAATGGTGATCCAACAGAATGTGGAAATTATCAAACAGTGTCATTAACATCACATGACAGTAATATTTTGCTAAAGGATTGGGCCACATACACTGACCAAAGCTGAGGGGGCAGGGCTGCCACACTCAACAGGCAGAAGAATGGGCCCTGCTAAGGCCGAATGGATAGAGTCTCCACTCAGATGGACTAGGAGAATGGGGCTGCCCGAAGCTGATGGAACAGAGTTGCTGTTCCAGTGGGCCTGGGAGGAAGAACTGAAGTTCCAGTCCTAAGGGCCTTCAGCCAGAATCCAGAGATTGTAGCCAGCACTTAGCATCTGGAGGGCAGGGCCATTGCCCCGATGGTCTCTCAGAACAGAGGGCTATTTTCAACCCTTGAGAGGTAATGTAAATTGCTGGTGATGACCCCTATCCCCTCATTCCCTCCAATTTCTACCATTTCTAATGGAAAGGTCTACCTTGTGCCTGTTCGATTCTTGTACTTTGGAAGCAAAAAACTTCTAGATTTCACAGATGAAGAGAAATTCTGCCCCAGGAAAGAATCTGGACGTGGAGTTAAGACTTTTGGGATGATATAATGGGGTGAAAGTGTTTTACATGTGGCAAAGACATGAATTTTGGGGGTCTACAAGTTTTTTTTTTTTTTTTTACAAGTGGAACCCCCCGTGTCTCTCAGTTTGTCGTACTGTGGGTGCTTGTGTGTTGCTGTGATGCTGGAAGCTATGCCACCGGGATTCAGATACCAGCAGGGTTGCCCATGGAGGACAGGTTTCAGCTGAGCTACCAGACTAAGACAGACTAGGAACAAGGACCCCGGAGTCTACTTCTGAAAAGCATGAGCCAGTGAAAACCTTAGGAATAGCACTGGAACACTGTCTGATATACTGCCTGAAAATGAGCCCCTCAGGTTGGAAGGCACTCAAAAGATGACTGGGGAAGAGCTGCCTCCTCAAAGTACAGTCGACCTTAACGATGTGGATGGAGTAAAGCTTTCGGGACCTTCATTTGCTGATGTGGCACAACTCAAAATGAGAAGAAACACCTGCAAACATCCATGAATAATCGGAACCTGGAATGTATGACCTATGAATCTAGGACAATTGGAAATCATCAAAAAAGAAATGGAACGCATAAACATCAACATCCTAGGCATTAGTGAGCTGAAATAGACTAGCAGTGGCCATTTTGAATCGGACAATCATATACTCTACTATGCTGGGAATGACAACTCGAAGAGGAATGGTGTTGCATTCATTATCAAAAAGAACGTTTCAACACCTATCCTGAAGTACAACACTGTCACTGATAGGATAATGTTCATACGTCCACAAGCAAGATCAGTTAATATGACTATTATTCAAATGTACGCACCAACCACTAGGGCCAAAGATGAAGAAAGAGAAGTTTTTATCAGCTGCTACAGTATGAAATTGATCGAAAATGCAGTCAAGATGCATTGAGAATTACTGGCAATTGGAATGCGAAAGTTGGAAACAAAGAAGAAGGATCAGCAGTTGGAAAATATGGCCTTGGTGATAGAAACAATGCCAGAGATCGAATGATAGAATTTTGCAAGACCAATGACTTCTTCATTGCAAATACCTTCTTTCACCAACATAAACGGCAACTATACACACGGACCTCACCAGATGGAAAACACAGAAATCAAATTCACTACATCTGTGAAAAGACACGATGGAAAAGCTCTATCTCATCAGTCGGAACAAGGCCAGGGGCCAAGTGTGGAATAGACCATCAATTGCTCATATGCAAGTTTATGCTAAAACTGAAGAAACTCAGAGCAAGTCCACGAGAGCCAAAATATGACCTTGACTATATCCTACCTGAATTTAGAGACCATCTCAAAAATAGATTTGACGCATTGAACACTGCTAACTGCAGACCAGACGAATTGTGGAATGACATCAAGGACATCATCCATGAAGAAAGCAAGAGGTCATTGAAAAGACAGGAAAGAAAGAAAAGACCAAGATGGATGTCAGAGACTCTGAAACTTGCTCTTGAACTTCGAGCAGCTAAAGCAAAAGGAAGAATTGATGAAGTAAAAGAACTGAACAGAAGATTTCAAAGCGCCTCTCCAGAAGACAAAGTATTATAATGACACGTGCAAAGAGCTGCAGATGGAAAACCAAAAGGGAAGAACATACTCGGCGTTTCTCAAGGTGAAAGAACTGAAGAAAAATTTCAAACCTCGAGTTGCAATAGTGAAGGATTCCATGGGGAAAATATTAAACGATGCAGGAAGCATCGAAAGAAGATGGAAGGAATACACAGAGTCATTATACCAAAAAGAATTAGTTGATATTCAACCATTTCAAGAGGTCGCATATGATCAGGAACCGACGGTGCTGAAGGAAGAAGTCCAAGCTGCTCTGAAGGCATTGGCGAAAAACGAGGCTCCAGGAATTGATGGAATATCAATTGAGATGTTTCAACAAACAGATGCAGCGCTGGACGTGCTCACTCGTTTATGCCAGGAAATAGGGAAGACAGCTTCCTGGCCAACTGACTGGAAAAACAAAAAAAAGAGAGATCCATATTTATGCCTATTCCCAAAAAAGGTGATCCAACTGAATGTGGAAATTATAGAACAGTATCGATATCACAAGGAAGCTAAATTTTGCCAAAGATCATTCAAAAACGGCTGCAGCAGTATATCGACAGGGAACTGCCAGAAATTCAGGCCGGTTTCAGAAGAGGACATGGAACCAGGAATATCATTGCTGATGTCAGATGGATCCTGGCTGAAAGCAGAGAACACCAGAAGGATGTTTACCTGTGTTTTATAGACTATGCAAAGGCATTCGACTGTGTGGATCATAACAAACTATGGATAACACTGCAAAGAATGGGAATTCCAGAACGCTTAATTGTGCTCTTGAGGAACCTTTACATAGATCAAGAAGCAGTTGTTAAGATGGAACAAGGGGATACTGATTGGTTTAAAGTCAAGAAAGGTGTGCGTCAGGGTTCTATTCTTTCACCATACCTATTCAATCTCTATGTTGAGCAAATAATACAAGAAGCTGGACTATATGAACAAAAACAGGGCACCAGGATTGGAGGAAGGCTCATTAACAACCTGCGTGATGCAGATGACACAACCTTGCTTGCTGAAAGTGAAGAGGACTTGAAGCACTTACTGATGAAGATCAAAGACCACAGCCTTCAGTATGGATTACACCTCAATATAAAGAAAACAAAAATCCTCACAACTGGACCAATGAGCAACATCGTGATAAACGGAGAAAAGATTGAAGTTGTCAAGGATTTCATTTTACTTGGATCCGCAATTAACAGCCATTCAAGCAGCAGTCAAGAAATCAAAAGACACATTGCATTGGGCAAATCTGCTGCTAAGGACCCCTTCGAAGTGCTGAAGATGAAGATGTCACCCTGAAGACTAAGGTGCACCTGGCTCAAACCGTGGTATTTTCAATGACATTATACGGGTGTGAAAGCTGGACAATGAATAAGGAAGACCAAAGAAGAATTGACGCCTTTGAATTCTGGTGTTGGCGAAGAATATTGAATATACCAGGGACTGCCAAAAGAATGAACAAATCTGTCCTGGAAGAAGTGTGGACAGAATGCTCCTTTGAGGCAAGGATGGCGAGAATGCGTCTTACATAATTTGGACACATTGTCAGGGAGGATCAGTCCCTGGAGAGGGATATCATGCTTGGCAGAGTACAGGGTCACCGGAAAAGAGGAAGACCCTCAAGGAGCTGGACTGACACAGTGGCTGCAACAATGAGCTCCAGCATAACAACGATTCTAAGGATGGCGCAGGGCCGGGAAGTGTTTCGTTCTGTTGTGCGTAGGGTCGCTATGCGTCACAACCGACTCGACAGCACCTAACAACAACAACAACAAGGTGGAATGTCATGGATTGAATAGAAAGGGATGAAACGCGATTACGAAAGTCACAGCCCAGATCCGATGGAAGGGGAGGTTCCCTGGGGTGTGACCTCTATCACCTTTTATCTTCCAAGAGATAAAAGGAGAGAAATGAAATTAGAGAGATATAGGGACCTCATGACACCACGAAAGAACTGCCAGGAGCAGAGCACGTTCTTTGGACCCAGGGTCACTGTGCTGAGAAGCTCCTAGGCCAGGAGAAAATAATTGATGACAAGGACCTTCTCCCAGAAACAACAAAGATAGAAAGCATTGCCTGGGAGTTGGCACCCTGAATTCAGACTTCTAGCCTCGTAGACTGGGAGAGAATAAATTTCTTTGTTAAAGCCATCCACTTGTGGTATTGCACTTATAGCAACACTAGATAACTAAGACACTTAGTGAAGTAGAGGGTTAGGGAGAAAGAGGAAGACCTTGACAAGACAGACTGACACAGTGGCTGCAACAATGGGCTCAAACACAGCAACAATTCTGATGATGGGGCAGAACCAGGAAGTGTTTTGTTGTGTTGTACCTAGGGTCACTATGAGTCAGAATCAACTCGACAGCATCTAATAACAACAACAGCCACTATGCAAGGCAGGAACGCAAGCGGAAATCTATATACAACTTTTCACTGCAGCACTTTTCACAAGAAGCAAAAGATGAACACAGCCAATATGTCCATCAGCAGGTGAATGGATACACAAACTTTGGTACGCACACACAACTCCACAGGGTTTTCAAGGCTCTGACCTTTCAGAAGGAGATCACCGGAATGTCTTCTGAGAAGTCTCTGGGTGGGTTTGAACCCCCAAACTAGTAGATGAGCAATTAACTGTTGGTGCAAGCCAGGGACTTCCAATGGAATATTACACACACTCCCAAAAATGAAGTCTTGATGCATACGACAACATGGATGAAGCCTGAAAACACCAAGCTGAGAAAAGTCAGTCAGTTAGAAAAGGAGAGATGCATTCTGATCTCACTTATAGGGCAGAAGAAAATATACACAAAGCAAAGCTTATTAGTGGTTACCAGGGGTGACAGGGAGGGGGAAGGAAGAGTTTTTAATTAGGATCATTGAGTTTATGTGAAAGGTAGTGGAATGATTTGGAACATAAACCGTGAAATGCTTGCACAGCTTGAATATAAGCAATGTAACAAATGCACATGTAGAAATTGTTGAAATGGCGTGTTTTATTATGTATATTTGGAACACAATAAAAAAAATAACATGAAGATCAATAAAAAGGAAAGAAAAGCTCTGTGGAATTCTCGCTCTACACACACACACACACACACACACACACACATTTTTCTTCTAAAAAAAATGAGTAAAGAATCCCTGAGAACAAAAAGCACAGTCAATTACCCCCCGTTTTTATTGGTCCATTTCTTGTGGTGACCTCATAAGGAGCCAATTCTTTGGAACTCCAAGCCCCTATATAAGTCCCTGGAAGCCTAGGTTTGTGGTCTTTCTGGCTCAGGAAGCTCTTTCAGTGACCTGAGACATCGTGACCAAACTTGGCTTGTTTTCTCTTTAAATTGTGGTTTTTCTATTTCCTCGCCAGCTATTCTTATTTTCTCTTTGTTTTTCCTCATTTGCATTCATTCGTTTTTCATTTTATTCTTCCTTTACATCCTCAATTTTTCTTTTTTTCTATGTACTTGTTAATTTTTTTATCATCTTACTATTATTGTTTTATTTTGTATTTTTTCTTATCCTCATGTTATTTATTCCTTTTTTGAATCTTTCTCATTGATTTCTTGTTTTGTTTATATATACAATTTATCTTATTTTTATCAGTTTTTAAAATTTTACTTCCTCTTTTCTCATTTTACCTTTTTGATTATATTTTAACTTTTTCTCATTTTTTCCATATTTCATTAAGTTTTTAGTCACCACTTTTTAGGGTTTTGGGTTTTTAAGTTTTTAATCCTACCACAAGGGCACCTCTTATCCCAAAGCCTGCTACGCCTTCACACCATAGCCAACATGCTGCAGGGCCACTTAGCCTTCTCTGCTCTGGAGGAAACTCATGTGGGACACTACCACCTCCTCAGAACCATCGGCAAGGGGGCATCTGCCAGGGTCAAGCTGGCCCAGCACATCATCACCGGCCAAGAGGTGGCCATTAAAATAATTGACAAGATCCAGCACACGTCCTCCGACCTCCACAGACTATACAGAGAGATAGAAATTATGAAGGATCTCCATCATCCAAATATTGTAAAGCTGTTTGAAGTCATAGAGAATGAGCACGCCCTCTATATAGTGATGGAGTATGCAAGTGGAAGGGACCTCTTTTACCACCTAGTGAATCATGGCTTCATGAGCGAAAAAGAGGCCCAAACGAAATTCCAACAAATAGTGTCAGCGGTGAAGTACTGCCACAACAAGGGTATTGTTCATAGGGATCTGAAAACAGAAAACCTACTACTGGACAAGCGAATGAACATCAAACTTGCAGACTTTGGTTTAGGAACTCAATTCACCACAGGGAGCAAGCTGGATACCTTCTGTGGCACTCCCCCTTATTCTGCCCCAGAACTCCTTCAGGGAGAAAAGTATGACGGACCCCCAGTGGATGTGTGGAGCCTGGGAGTCATCCTATACTTCATGGTAACTGGATCTCTGCCTTTTCGTGGGAAGACCTTGACGAAGCTGCGAGAGCAGGTGCTGCAGGGACAATATCACGTTCCCTTCCACATGTCTAGCCAGTGTCAACACCTGCTCAGTAAAATTTTCATTCGTGACCCAAGAAAGAGAGCCACATTAGAGGACATCCTAGCACATCTATGGATGAAGGTGAGCCATGAAGAAAAACAAAAGCTCTATGTGCAGCCACTCCCAGACTACGATAACCACTGGCACACTGAGGTGACGGTGAACACGGGTTATGTGCAGGAAGACACTCATGACTCACTGTTGAACCACAATTACAATGATGCGAACGCCACCTATCTGATCCTGCGTCACGACACATATGAGATTGACAGCCACACCAGCACCCTGGAACCCCAGGCTGAAGCCCATTGCACCGATAGCCACACTCCTTCCTCATCCCATGAAGTGCCTCCTACCGTCTGTCCTAAACCCAAACAGCGTAGTTACACCGAGCCCACCATTCCCACCTTTGGTTACTACATCCGCGATGCTTTGAACACTCTCTCTGAGGGAGGGATGGGGACCTCCATGGTGTCTACTTCTCCATCATTCTCCCTGGCCCTGGCCCACCTGCGGCAGCAATCTACCACAGCCTGGGCACAGCCCAACCAGGACTCTGACCTGTATGCCAAGGTGAGAAACAGTGAGGTGCCACAGCCCATCACACCACCCCAGTGTGTTTCTGTGCCTTCCTCCTCAGCCTACACCATCAACGAGAGTGCCGGGGCCCCGGAGAAAACCAGTTTTACCCAGGGAATGTCAAAACTAAGCTCCGTAAATGAGGAGCAGGTGCATGAGTTACCTGACCAGCCGAGTTTGCCCCAGACTGTGAGTCTAGCCTCTTCCTCTGAGGAGCAAGTGCATGAGTTACCTGACCAGCCGAGTTTGCCCCAGACTGTGAGTCCAGCCTCTTCCTCTGTCAGCAGCCAGGGCTGGAAGCAGGCCACTGGGAGGTTCTTTAAGCTCATGAGAAGATGCCTTTGTTTTACATATGACAAAAAGGACCACAAAGCATCGGACAGCAAAGCTGCACAAATGATCAAACCTCAACAGGCCAAACCACGCTCTCTCAAATTTACCTGGAGGATGAAGATCACCAGTTCCTTGGAGCCCGACGAGATGCTGCAGGAGATCTGTCAAGTGTTGGATGCCAATGGCTGTGACTGGGATCTCACCCACAAATACACACTGCTGTGTATGAATGGCACACCAGGACAACAGGACTTCACTCAGTGGAGGATGGAGGTGTGCACCCTGCCTCGGAGGACTCTCAATGGGGTAAAAGTGAAGAGAATTTCAGGGACCTCTGAGGCCTTCAACAGCATTGTCTCAAAAATCACCAGGGACCTTGCACTTTAAAATGGGGGCAGCAGAGCTGCCTGAGAGAAAACAGGAGTTCCAAGGTTTAAGCTCCTTTGTAATTTTGAAGGCGATGTTCGGAAAACCCACCTAAAAAAGGTGCCCGAAATTCACTTCACTTGAACCCTGTTGAGCAATCATCAAGGCAGTGTGCATACCTTCATCCTCCACTGCACAAAGTCCTCTTGGCCTGCACGTCACGTGTGCACAGCAACACATATGCCCGGGAGACATCCCACTCGCAGCTGTTGGCATCGCACACTTGGCAGATCTTCCACATCATCTCGTTGGGCTCCATGGAGCTGGTTCCTCCACGTAAACTTCAGCGGCAACAGCTTGGCCTCTCCAGGTTTAAGCACTTCCACCTCGTCTTTGCTCTCAGATTCCTACAGATCCGCTGCAGCAAACATGAAGCAAAGAATTCATGAAAACAAAACAAACACTCCCAAATTCATCCGTTCAGACAGACAAAGGAAAGCTTGTAATAGGGAAAGCCACTTGATTCACTAACACGGCCATCGAGATCTCTCTGGAGTCCCTTGGGATGCACTGAACAGCAAACCAGAAAGTTGTCGGTTTAACTCCACACACAGATGACTTGAAAGAAAGGCCTCCAGTCTATTTCTGAAACATCTTGAAGCTGAAGAAAATCAGACCAAGTCCACAAGAGCCAAAGTATGACCTTGAGCTTGTCCCACCTGAATTTAGAGACCATCTCAAGAATACATTCACTGACTGAACACTAATGACCGAAGACCAGGCGAGTTGTGGAATGACATCATATGTTCTTCCTTGTGAAAAATCTGGAGTTTAGCCATCAAATTAGATCCTGGGCCATGCGAAACTCAACATGGAAGACTTTCAAGTGGGCCTAAGTATTTCAAGAATAGGCATCAATTCTATTATACATTGGATCCTTTTCTGAACCTGTTTATTGTTTTCAGAGGGAGACCACCGGCCCTATCGTCTCCACCCTAGGAGAAATTTTTCTAGCACACCCATTTATAGAACTTTAGTAGCCTTGGAGGTGGCATGCCAATAAATTTTGCCCAAATTGACCTTGCTTCTCAGCTTTTCATGCTTGGCTCTGTCTCCTGTACAGTGACATGTCTATATTTTTTAACACTGGGTATCAGTTTCCAACAAATATTTCCGTATTAATGGTTTTGGTAGGCCTAGCACACACTGGAAGCAGGTACTTGTCAATTTGGTTAGACTCTCCCACGTGAAGAGTGCTTAGATAGCTCCATGGGATTAAATCCATTTTCCATAAGAAATTGCTTTGCTATAACCCCCCAGCAGCCATGCCTGATTACTGGGGGCACAGCCACAATTACAATTCCTACAGGACATACAAAATACTGAGTGTTATTTAAAAAAAAAAAAAAGAAACTTGTGTTTTGACAGTGTGAGAAGGTTACATTAGGGAAGAACTTCCAAGCTAGTTGTAGTTCCTGATTTTTTGAGACATGCTTTGGTCCACCTAATTTATACCATATACTTTACCTTCCTTGCATGTACTGATTAGTGACCACTGCCCTTGATCACTTAGTTAGTGGGATTCATTTCTGCCTCAGGAAAAGGGCTCGTACTGGTGGGGGAGAGAGAGCATTCTAATTAGTAGGAAAATAGGTCAATACTTCTAAGGGCCTATGGTTGACAGGATTTACATTGTGAAAAATATGTAGTGCAGCTTAAGAAAGAGCAAGAGCTTGCCAAAGTGATGCGGGGGCGCTCCAAATACTGAGTTCCAATCACTTAAGCCTGTCCAGAGTCATTTCTCAATTTATTGTCCTGCTAAATGGATGGACCCCCATTACCAAATTCTACATCATTCCCAATATCTCCTCCTTTTCCTTCTTACTATTTGTACTGAGTTAGAAATATGTGGGGCTGAGCTGGCAAACCAAGACATGTAATCCTGCAAATAACACTGAACAAATCTCAGTGGCCCCCTGCCATCCCCCGCTGCTGACAGAGGGAGAGGCTGGGCTCACAATCTGAGGCAAACTCGGCTGGTCAGGAATCTCTTGCAGCTTCTCAGCATGCAAAGAGCTTAGTTTTCACACTCCCTGGAGGAAACCAGTTCCTTCTGAGCTCCACCACTGCTGCTCATGGTGTGGGATGAGGAGGAAGCCTCACAGACACACTGGGAAGATGTTCTAAACTGCAGCACGTCACTGTTGCTCACCCTGGAGCACACTCCAGAGTCCTGATTGGGCTGCACCGAGTCTGTCCTGGATTCGTGGTATATGTAGAACTGGGGTGGAGAGACTGAGGTACAGGTAGATGCCATGGAGACCCCTCATCCTGAATCAGATAGACTGTCCAAAGCATTGTGGATGTTGCCCTGGCCAAGGTGGTCTTCCCTTAATTTCTGGAATGGTCAATTCCATGTTTGTTTGTGAAAACATTGCTGTTCACAGAGGGCACAGGACTGGCCTTCTTTCTCTCCAGGATGGGTTGTTCTTATGCTTCTGCTCTTCTGCCCTGACCCCTGGTCCTCCTCAGGCCGCACATTTTTTGGCATAATTGCAAGAGGAATTTTAGGTACGCCTCATGGACTAAATTATGTCCCCCCCAAAAAGTGTGCATCACTTTAGCTGGGTTATGATTCCCTGTATCTTGTGATTGTCCTCCATTCTGAGATTGTAATTTTATGTTAAAGAGGATTAGGATGGGATGGTAATGCCATCCTTACCCAGGTCACACCCCTCATCCAATGTAAAAGCAGTTACCCTGGGGTGTGGTCTGTACCACCTCTTATGTCTCAAGAGATAAAAAGGAAAGGGAAGCAAGCAGAGAGTTGGGGACCTCATACCCCTAATAAAGCAGCAACAGGAGCGAAGCTCATGCTTTGGACCTAGTGTCCCTGCACCTGAGATGCTCCTCTATCAGGGGAAAATTGATGAGAAGACCGACAGAGAAAGAAAGCCTTCCCCTGGAGCTGACACCCTGAATTTGGACTTTCAGCCTACTATATTGTGAAGAAATTAATTTCTCTTTGTTAAAGCCATCCACTTGTGGTATTTCTATTACAGCAGCGCTAGAAGACTAAGAGAGCTGGAATGGCAGCCTCGCTCTACCTCCTCTGCTTGGGTTAGCACAAGAGGGTACACTGTACACCAGGGGATGAAGATCCACTGCAGGCTGCTATGGCCCTCTGTCTCAGGTGTTTTACGACCAGGAGCAAATAGATGACTATCACAACACTGTACTTTGGCATCATCAATAAGCACTGAATCTCTCACCATGTGTAACACATCACCTCAATCCACTGACGGTCACTGTAATCTGGGTGTGGCTCCACATACAGCTTTTGTTCTTCATGACCCACCATCATTCACGGATGTGTCAGAATTGCCTCTGAAATACCTCTCTCACTAGGGTCATGAATGAAAATTTTGCTCAGCAGGTATTCATACTGCATAGTCATATGGAAGGGAAAGTCCCTTCACTACCTCCTGCCATAGTATCACGAAGGTATTTCCAACAAAAGGCAGGGATCCACCTACCAACAAATACAAAATGACTCCCAGGCTCAACACATCCACTAGGGGGAGTCTGTCATACTTTACTCCCTGAAGAGTTCTAGGGCAGAATAAAGGAAGGGAGACTGCCACAGGAGGTATACAGCTTGTTGCCCAGGCTGAATTCATTTCCAAGGTCAAGACCTGAAAGTTTGCTGCTCCTTTTCTTATCTAATAGTAGGTTTTCTCTTTTCAGGCCCCTCTGAACCATACAATTGTTATGACAATCCTGCACTGCAGACACTATCTGGCAGAATTTGGTGGCTTGAGCCCCTTTTTCCCTCATCCTGCCATTAGCCCTTGCATGATGAAACACCTCCCCTCCACTTACTTATTCCATCACTATGTGGAGTGTGTTCTCATTCTTGATGACTTCAAACAATTTCACAGTAAACACTCCCACAGCTCCATGAAGGCATTTCCACCAAAAGGCAGGGATTCACTCACCAACAAATACAAGATGACTCCCAGGCTCCACACATCCACTGGGAAGTCTGTCGTACTCTTCTACCTGGAAGAGTTCTAGGGCAGAATAAAGAAAAGGTATGAATGAAAGCCTTCATAATTTTAACCTCTCAGGATAGTCTGTGGATGCTGCAGGAGGTTGCTGGGTCTCCCTAACGATCTCACCTTATTCCCAGTGAGGAGAGCTTTAGCCAACTTCACCTTGGTGAAGGTACCTTTGCAGAGGTTTTCGAGCATTTGGTAGTCTTACACATGGGTCTCCTCCTCAGAAGAAATGGCCGAGAGGCCTCTGCATCATCTCGGACTTGGGTCAAGTCTTACTTAGCTTAGGGCCAATGGGTCCCAACACAGGATTCAAAGTGGTAAAAACTGATGACTAAATAAAAACTAGGCCCCTGGGTGGCACAAATTGTTAAGCCCTGGATGACAAGCCAAAAGGTTAGTAGTTCAAACCCACCCAGTGGCATCTCCAAAGTAAGGCCTCGTAACTGACTCTGAAAGGTCACAACCTTCAAAACCCTGTGAAACAGTTCTACTTTGCACGTTTGGTGTTGCTGTGAACTGTTATCTACTCAACAGCAACTAGTAACATGCAAATAAAAACTTAATAAAAGGAGAAAAAGATGAGAAAAAGCATATAAAAACTAGAAAAAAAATACAAAATAAGAAAATGAAAAAGTGACAAAAATCAGTTTTATTTTGGGGGTTAGTCTGTGGAGGTTGGAAGAGCTCTGCTGGATCTTGTCAGTGATCCTGGCTCTGAAAGTGGCCACGTTTGGATTCTGGCCTACTGAGTTCCAGTCTCTCATTCAGAGCCCTACCAAAGGGCAATGTTAAAATCAATCAAGTGGGTAAGTTCAGCAAGACACTGAGATATGTTATATAAAGCTCTCACCCCACCAAAGGGGGAAAAGAAACCTAGAAGGTGTTGCTACCCTGCGAGTATCCTGAAAAGAGTCAACAGTTGACAAAAACACAGCAAATACTGAATCAAGGAAAAGATGGCTTTAAAAAGGTAAGGCAACTTTGTGGTCTCTTTTCTTGCCCTTGCCCCATCTCCTCCCCAACTCAGTGGTCATCTTATAGTAGCAGCACTTGCTTCTGATCCCAGGGTGGGACCCTGTTCCTGGCTCCAGTTAGAGTACAGAAAATCATTCTGTGTGTCTCTTCTAATCTTTCTGGGGGATGCCTGAAGGACTAATGCAAGGACCTTGTCTCTTTGACCTAACTTACGACCCAGGCTGCTAAGGTGGCAGGCATTTATAAGGAAAGATTGCAAGGGGAACTAACAGCCCATAGAGGGCTGAGGCTAAACAGTATGCTCAAAACATACGATAGATAGCCTAAGGCCTAAAAGCAAAAACTGGGAAGTACTTCTTTGGAAAATCAGGATATTCAAAAGCAACTGTGTGTTTAGGGAAATTTAGCAGGCTACAAATACCTAGAGCAAAATTTCTGTTCAGAAACTACCTGAGAAAGACCTACACTTTTTCTCACTCTATAAGTGTTTCAGGAGCGCCCCAGCACACAGCCAATCTGCACAGACTAGGAGAAGTATTTGTGGGTTTTGTTTTGATTTTTTGTTTCTTTCTTTTTTCTATGTATTTTTAGCTCCTCTCATTTCAAAATCACTCTAAAAACACTAGATGGGAATTTCCATTTTCCATTCCACTATAAAAGGAACTTGGATGTCCCTTGCATGCTCACAATAAGAAAAACCTGAAAAGAAACAACTCTTCTTAGCTCTGTCACAGATCTGAACTCACAGAGCAATCTGCTATCCCAGAAGCTGGAGATACACATGCACTACTACAAAGAATCACTGCTTACTGGGAACAGAGAATGCCACCACCGTTACTTCCACCTCCTGACCTAGAATCATATGTTATTAGGTGCCGATGAGTTGATTCCAACTCATAGCAGCACAATGTGACGGAGTAGAACACCGCCATAGGATTCTCTAGGCTGGAAACGTTATGGAAGCAAACAGCCAAGTATTTTCTTCTATGGAGTTGCTGGCTGGTTTTAATCAACACCCTGTTGGTTAGCAGCCATGTGCTTAACTATTATGCCACTAGGGCTCCTTACTTCAATGCTAATTGACTAATCCCTGGAAACTGAGAGAGAGAAATTTCACAGGGCCTACCCTTATGGTTCCTTCACACTTCGGTGAATTTCTCATAAAGGAGACTCACTAGGTTTTCACTGTCAAACTGTAAGAAAAAGTCTCTCATAATTCCAGTTGGAAAAAAAAAGTAACCAACTGCAAACACTACTTTGTTCTTGACAACGGTCTACCCTTAAGGGAAGCGGTTCTACCACCCTTTCAACCAACCTAACCAACTTCCAATTTTTAGAGCCTAATAGACTTGAGGAAGGGGAAATACCAAACACCATCTAACATGCCACGTAGGGGGAAAACTGCCTAACTTCAGTCCTCATCAAACATACCAAAAAAAAAAAAACAAAACCCAGTGCCGTCGAGTCGATTCCGACACATAGTACCCTATGGGACAGAGTAGATCTGCCCAATAGCGATTTCAAGGAGCGCTTAGCGGATTCGAATAGCCAACCAATTAGTTAGCACCCGTAGCACTTAACCACTACACCACCAGGAAGTCCTCATCAAGCATAGCCTTGACAAAAACGTGGAAACACACACAGACTGAACAGACTGGGTAAACAACAGGACAAGGCTCAGATATGGCACCTTTGTTAGAAATATTAGACCAGGAAATTAAAATAGCTATGATAATATGATAAGGGCTCTGGGTAAAAAGTGGACAACATGCAACAATAAAAGGGTAATGAAAATGAACAGACTGAAACTCAAAGAAATACTCAAAAAAATATCAGAAATGAAAAACACAGTAACACAAATGAAAAACGGCACCGATTGGCTTATCAGTAGGTTGCACGTGTTTAAGCAAAGAATCAGTAAGGTTGAACATTTGTCAGTGGAAACTTGTCAAATTGAAAAGAAAAAAGAGTGAAAGAGAATAAGAAATGTGGGACAATCCCAAAAAGTCTAACATATGCATAGAGAGAATACCAGAAGCAGAAGAGAAAAAGGAACACAGGAAATATTTGAAGTTTTAATGGCACAGTATTATCTAAAATTGTTGCCAGACACCAAATCACAGATCGAGGAGCCCATAGAACACCAAGCAGGATAAATACTAAAACATCTAAATCTGGGAATAGGATATTGAAAGTGCAGATAATTACACAAAGAGGAAAAACTTACATAAACAAGAGGAAACAAAAACAGTATACCTATAAAGGAACAAGGATTAGAATTCATCAGACCTCCCCAGAAACCACGCAAGCAAGAAGAGTGTGCAGTGATTAACGTAAAGTGTGAAAAGAAAACTCTAGCTGAACACAAGCTAAACAACAGATGTTTCAGTGACCACCTATAAACAAGAACACATTCATTCCAAAAAGTCACTAAACAAATACAGTAAAATAACCTTCAAGAATTTAATTTAAAAACATTAAAAGGGAAAGGTGCATAATCTGATTTCCAGGTTACCACTTTATAATATTAAAATGTCCACTTTAAAAAAAATATCACAACGCATACAAGAAAAAGAAAATTTGTTCCATTCAAAGGAACAAAATAAACTGACAGAAAACATTCCAGTCCACACATCAGACTTACTAGACAAAGACTTCAAAACGACTGTCTTAAATATGCCTAAAGAGCCAAAACCAAACATGGAGAAATATCTAAAGGAAATCAGGAAAACTATAAAAGAAAACGAGGCTATTAATAAAGAGATAGAAAGTATACAAAGAAACCAACAAAAATTCAGCAGCTCAATAGTGCAACCACTGAAATAAAAATTTACTAGAGAATGCAAACATTTCAGAAAGAAGAAGAAACTATCAACAAATTTGAAAAAAAGGGGTATTGAAATTACTGAGTCTCAAGAGCAAAAAAAACTAAAAACAAGTAAACAAAGCCTATGGGATCTGCTAGACACAATCCACATGACCAGCACTGCTACCCGCAAAGGAGAAGAGGGGGAGAAAGTGACAAAAATCATACCTGAAGAAATGATAACTGAAAAGTTTCAACATTTGATGATAGATGTGAATCTACAAAACTAAGGAACAAATTTCAAGGAAAATACACTCAAAAAAACAAAACAATCATATTAAAACGGAAATCTAGAACATCACTCTTTTTCCAATAGCATCTAAAAAAGAAAATACTTAGGAATAAATTGAACTTAGCAGGCAAAAGCTTATACACTGAAAACTACAAACTACTGCTGAAAGAAATTCAAGAAGACCTAAATAAACGGAAAGGAATACCGTTTTCATGCAATGGAGGACTTAATATTGTCAAAATGGCAATTCTACCAAATCCATCTACACATTCAGTGTAAGCCCGATGAAAATTCTAAAAGCATTTTTTTACATTAACGGAAAAGCCAAACCTCAAGTTCACCTTGAATTGCTAGAGGCCCTGAATAGCCAAAATAATCTTCAAACACACGGATCAAAGTCACATGACTCACACTTCTCAACTTCAAAACAATTGTAAAGCTGCAGTAATCCAATCTGTGTGCTATCGGCATGTGAATAGACATACAGACCAACAGAATGGAATTCAAACTCTACAAATAAACCCAATCATATCTGGTCAATTCATTTTCAACAAGGACGCCAAATACATTCAACGGGAAAAGAAGACACTCTTCAACAAATGGCACAAAGAAAACTGGAATTCCACATGCAAGAGAAGGAAGCTCAACTTCTACCTCACGTCATACAAATAACTCAAAATGATCACTGAACTAACTAAAGATAACAACTAAAGTCATAACATTCTTAAATAGAAGAGATTACAGGGATTTGGCAATGGGTATTGACATATGACAGAAAAAGCATAAACAACAAGATAAAAATTGGATTATGTGCAAGTTACAAATTTTGTCCATCACTGTTTAGGAAGCATTGAGTTTGTGTTTATAGGACAGAAAATTTGGCAATGGATATTGGTGACAGTTGCACAACATGATTGATGTAATTGGTGTCACTGAACTGTGTACGTGAAGATGCTGAATTGCAAATGGTTTGTATAATTTCACAACAATAAAAAAGGTAAAAATAATCTTTAAGAAGTAAACACGTTCTAAGGGAAAAACAGACATTATCAAGAAATTAAAAAGAAACCTTAGGGGGTGGAGCCAAGATGGCAGAATAGGAAGATGCTTCTATCCAGCCCTCTTTACAACAAAGACCTGAAAAACAATGAAACCAGTATATTTGTGACAAGCTCCGAGCCCTGAGCATAAAAGGCAACCTTAGACAGGAACTGAAGGGCAGGGGAAGGAAGAGACCGTTCAGAAGCGGACTGGAGTTACCGGACCTGAATCACGGGGAGCCCTCAGGCACCATTCCTGGAGCAGAGCGGCTAGGCAGTGGCAGCTCCGCTTCCAGAGCAAGTCCTGGGGCACACTCACCTCCTCCTGAGAAGCTGCCTAAGTGTTTCCCGGAGGGAGGGGCCACGGAGGCCGAAGGGGATGGGGTGGGGCGGGGCACAGTGGGCGGGGCCGAAGGGTGGGCAAGGAGAAGAGCAGTGACTCCTGGGGCTAGGGTCACAGCACCTTAGGTGCCTCTGGGAGGAGGCAAGGAAATTGAAATGGGAGGATCTGGGAACAAGAGCTCTGCCCATTTTTAAATTGGGTTGTTTGTCCTTTTTGTTGGTGACTGTCATGAGCTGTATAGATATTATACATATTTTGGATATTGTACCCTTATTTCCCAGATAGTTTCCAAAATTTTCTTCCATTCTGTAGGTTTTCACTTTCTTGATAATACTCTTTGATGCACAAACGGTTTTCATTTTGTTGAATTCCAACGGACCTATATTTTCTTTTGTTGCTCACATTTTGGTGTCACATCTAAGAATCTCCCTGAGAATCAGCCATTGAAAACCCTCCGGAACACATTTGTACTCCGACACACGTAGGGTTGCCATGGTCTGAATACCCTGGATGGCAACTGGTTTTTCTCTAGGCTCTTTCTACTGCCTGTGTTTTCTATCTCCCTCTACAGGTGACTTTCTGTAACTTACCACAATTCCAGGGGTCCTAGTTTTTTTTTTTTTTTTTTTAGTAGGAGCACAGGAGCCCATTAGGCTTATCGCCAAAAAAGCTGGGAATTCTCTGCCTTGTTTTCAGTACCTGGGTCAACAGATAGGTCATGGGTTCAGCCCATCATTGTGCACATATTAATGTGAGACTAGCTTCTGGATATTGCTAATAGATGTCAGTGGTTAAGGAACTAGAGTCACATGTGAAGTTTCAGGAAAAGGCCAGCCAGGAGAGGGCAGTTATGGACTCTGTACTAAAATTAGGTTACCACAGCAAGCTAAACAGAGTTAGACTGATCATCTTATGCAGTGCTCTGGCTAACGTCATAGGCAAACTTGGGCTGATTAAAAAAAAAAAAAATTTTTTTTTTTTTTGTAGCAACCATATATTCTTCCTTGTGAAAAAATCTGTAGTTTAGCCATGAAATTAGATCCCGGACCATGTGAAACTCAACATGGAATACTTTCAACCGGGCCTAACTATTTCAAGAATAGGCATCAATTCTATTATACATTGGATCCTTTTCTGTACCTGTTTATTGTTTTCAGTGGAAGACCACCTGCCCTGTCATCTCCACCCTAGGAGAGATTTTTCTAGCACACCCATTTATATAACTTTAGTAGCCTTGGAGGTAGCATGCCAATAAATTTTGCCCAAGTTGACTCTGCTTCTCAGATTCTTATGGTTAGCTCTGTCTCCTCTACAGTGGGATATCTATATTTTTTAAGAATTCCCCAGGAGAGTAACATCAGGCATCACATTTCCAACAAATATTTCTGTATTAATGGATTTCGTAGGCCTAGCACACACTGGATGCAGGCAGTTGTCAATTTGGTTACAATCTCCCATATGAAGAGTGCTTAGATAGCTCCATGGGATTAAATCCATTTTCCATAAGAAATTTCTTTGCTATAACCCCCCAGCAGCCATGACTGACTACTGTGGGCACGGCCAGAATTACATACAAATATTGACTGCTATCAAAAAAAAAAAAAAAACCTTGCGTTTTGACAGTATGAGAAGATTAGATTAGGGAAGAGCTTTCAAGCTAGTTGTAGTTCCTGATTTTTTGAGAGATGCTTTGGTCTACCTAATTTATACCACATACATTGTCTTCCTTGCATACACTGATTAGTGAACACTGCCCTTGATCACTCAGTTAGTGGGATTCATTTTTGCCTCAGTAAAAGGGCTTGTACTGGTGGGGGAGAGAGAGCATTATAATTAGTAGGAAAACAGGCCAGTACTTCTAAGGGCAGACATTGTTGACAAGATTTACATTGTGAAAAATATATAGTGCAGCTTAAGAAAGAGCAAGAGCTTGACAAAGTGATGGGGGGGCGTTTCAAATATTGAGTTCCAATCACTTAAGGCTGTCCAGAGTCATTTTCCCAATTTATTCTCCAGCTGAATCAATGGACTCCCATTATCAATTTCTACATCATTCCCAATACCTCCTCCTTTTCCTTCTAGCCACTTATACTCATGTAGAAAATGTGAGGCTGAGCTGGCAAACCAGGACATATATTTCTGCAAATAAAACTGAATAAATCTCAGTGGCCCCCTGCCATCCCTGGCTGCTGACAGAGGGAGAGGCTGGGTTCACAATCTGAGGCAAACTCGGCTGGTCAGCAATCTCTTGCAGCTTCTCCACATGCAAGGAGCTTAGTTTTGACACTCCCTGGAAGAAACCAGTTCCCTCTGGGCTCCACTGCTGCTGCTGATGGTGTGGGATGAGGAGGAAGCCTCACAGACACACTGGGAAGATGTTCTAAACTGCAGCACATCACTGTTGCTCACCCTGGAGCACACTCCACAGTCCTGGTTGGGCTGCACCGAGTCTGTCCTGGATTCCTGTTGCAGGTAGGACTGGGCTAGGGAGACTGAGGTACAAGCAGATGCCATGGAGGCCCCTGATCCTGAATCAGAGAGACTATCCAATGCATTGTGGATGTTGCCCTGGCCAAGGCTGGTCTTCACTGAAGGTGTGGAATTGCCACTTTCCTGCTTGCTGGTGAAGACGTTCCTGTTCACACAGGGCACAGGAGTGGTCTTCTTTCTCTCCAGGATGGATACAGAGCTGACAGGTGTGTTGTTGTGCCACTCCTCTTCTGCCCTGACTCCTGGTCCTACTCAGGCCACTTATTTTTTGGCATAATAGCATGAGGAATCTTAGGTAGGCCTCATGGACTAAATTATATAAAAAAAAAATCCCCCCCAAAATGTGTGTATCACTTTAGCTGGGTTATGATTTCCTGTATCCTGTGATCGTCCTCCATTCTGGGATCGTAATATTCTGGTAAAGAGGATTAGGATGGGATGGTAACGCCACCCATACCCAGGTCACATCCCTGATCCAGTGTAAAAGCAGTTACCCTGGGGTGTGGTCTGTACCACCTCTTATGTGTCAAGAGATAAAAAGGACAGGGAAGCAAGCAGAGAGTTGGGGACCTCACACCATCAATAAAGCAGCAACAGGAGCAAAGTGCATCCTTTGGACCCGGTGATCCTGCACCTGAGATGCTCCTCTATCAGGGGAAAATTGATGAGAAGACCGACAGAGAAAGAAAGCCTTCCCCTGGAGCTGACACCCTGAATTTGGACTTTCAGCCTACTATATTGTGAAGAAATTAATTTCTCTTTGTTAAAGCCATCCACTTGTGGTATTTCTATAACAGCAGCGCTAGATGACTAAGAGAGTTGGAATGGCAGGCTCGCTCTACCTCCTCTGCTTGGGTTAGCACAAGAGGGTACACTGTACACCATGGGATGAAGATCCACTGCAGGCTGCTATGGCCCTCTGTCTCAGGTGTTTTATGACCCAGGAGCAGAGAGGTGACTATCACAACACTATACTTTGGCATCATCAATAAGCACTGAATCTCTCGCCATGTGTCACACATCACCTCAACCCACTGGGGGTCACTGAAATCTGGGGGTGGCTCCACATAAAGCTTTTGTTCTTCATGACCCACCATCACCCACGGATGTGTCAGAATTGCCTCTGAAGTACCTCTCTCATTGGGGTCATGAATGAAAATTTTGCTCAACAGGTGTTCATACTGCATAGACATATGGAAGGGAAAGTCCCTTCACTACCTCCTGCCATTGCATCATGAAGGTATTTCCAACAAAAGGCAAAGATCCACCTACCAACAAATACAAGATGACTCCCAGGCTCAACACATCCAGTGCGGGGTCTGTCATGCTTTTCTCCCTGAAAAGTTCAAGGGCAGAATAAAGGAAGGGAGACTGCCACAGAAGGTATACAGCTTTTTGCCCAGGCTGAATTCATTTCCAAGATCAAGACCTGAAAGTTTGCTGCTCATTTTCTTATCCAATACCAGGTTTCCTGTTTTCAGGTCCCTCTGAACCATACGCTTGTTATGACAGTCCTACACCACTGACACTATCTGGCAGAATTTGGTGGCTTCAGCCCCTTTTTCCCTCATCCTGCCATGAGCCCTTGCATGATGAAACACCTCCCCTCCACTGACTTATTCCATCACTATGTTGAGTGTGTTCTCATTCTTGATGACTTCAAGCAATTTCACAGAAAACACTCCCACAGCTCCATGAAAGTATTTCCACCAAAAGGCAGGGATCCACTCACCAACAAATACAAGATGACTCCTAGGCTCCACACATCCACTGGGAAGTCCATCATACTCTTCTCCCTGGAAGAGTTCTAGGGCAGAATAAAGAAAAGGTATAATTCAAAGCCTTCATAATTTTTACCTCTC
Organism: Elephas maximus indicus; assembly: GCF_024166365.1. Lineage (NCBI taxonomy): Eukaryota > Metazoa > Chordata > Mammalia > Proboscidea > Elephantidae > Elephas > Elephas maximus. Next base: position 17,523,498 of record NC_064821.1, read on the forward strand.
AGGATAGTCCATGAATGCTGGAGGAGGTTGCAGGATCTCCCTAATGATCTTACCTTATTCCCAGTGAGGATAGGTTTGGCCAACTTCACCTTGGTGAAGGTACCTTTGCAGAGGTATTCAGGCATTTCGTAGTCTCACACATGGGTCCGGTCCTCAGAAGAAATGGCCAAGAGGTCCCTGCACCATCTTGGACTTGGGTCAAGTCTTACGTAGCTTAGGGCCAATGGGTCCAAACACAGGATTCAAAGTGGTAAAAACTGATGATTAAAAAAAAAACTAGGCCCCTGGGTGACACAAATTGTTAAGCCATGAAAGATTAGCCAAAATGTTAGTAGTTCAAACGTACCTAGTGGCATCTCCAAAGTAAGTCCTCGTAACTGCTTCTGAAAGGTCACAACATTGAAAACCCGTTTGGGGTTGCTGCAAGTTGTTATCTACTCAACAGCAACTAGTAACATGCAAATAAAAACGGAATTAAAGGAGAAAAAGATGAGAAAAAACATATACTAACTAGAAAAAAATAAATACAAAAAAAGAAAATGAAAAAGTGACAAAAGTCACTTTTATCTTGGGGGTTAGTCTGTGGAGGTTGGATGAGCTCTGCTGGGTCTTCTCAGTGATCCTGGCTGTGAAGGTGGGAATGTTTGGATTCTGATCTGCTGAGTTCCAGTCTCTCATTCAGAGCCCTATCAAAGGGCAAAGTTAAAATGAATCAAGTGGGAAAGTTCAGAAAGACGGTGAGATAGGTATATGACGCTCTTATCCCTCCAAAGGGGGGAAGAAAAACCTAGAAAGTATTGCTACCCTGTGAATATCTTGAAAACAGTCAGCAGTTGACATCAACACAGCAAATGCTGAATCAAGGAAAAGATGACTTCAAAAAGGTAAAGAATCTTTGCAGTCTCTTTGCTTGCCCTTGCCCCATCTCCTCCCCGACTCAGTGGTCATCTTATAGCAGCAGCACTTGCTTCTAATCCCAGGGTGGGACCCTGTTCCTGGCTCCAGTTAGAGTACAGGAAATCATTGTGTGTGTCTGTTCTAATCTCTTTGGGGGATGCCTGAAGGACTAATGCAAGGAGCTTGTCTCTTTTACCTAACTTATGACCCAGGCCAGTAGGGTGCCAGGCACTTATAAGGAAAGATTGCAAGAGCAACTAACAGCTCATAGAGGGTTGAGGCTAAACATTATTCTCAAAAACATACAATAGATTGCCTACGGCCTGGGAGCCAAAACTGGGAAGTACTTCCTTGGAAAACAAGGACATTAAAAACCAACAGCCTGTTTGGGGAAAGTTACCAGACTACACATACCTAGAGCAAAATTTATCTTCAGAACCTACCTGAGAAAGACCTGCACTGTTTTCCCACTCTTTCAGTGTTTCAGGAGTGACCCAGCACACAGCCAATCTACACAGGCTGGGAGAAGTATTTGTGGGTTTTGTTTTGATTTATTTTGTTTGTTTCTTTTTTCTATGTATTTTTAGCTCCTCTCATTTCAAAATCACTGTAAAAACACCAGATGGGAATTTCCAGTTTCCATTCTAGTATAAATGGAGCTTGGATGTCCCTTCTATGCTCAGAACAAGAAAAACCTGAAAAGCAGCAACTCTTCTTAGCTCTATCAGAGATCTGAAGTCACAGAGCAAACTGCTGACCCAGAAGCTGGAGATACAGATGGACTACTACAAAGAATCACTGCTTACTGGGAACAGAGAATGCCACCACCATTCCTTCCACCTCCTGACCTAGAATCATGTTATTGGGCGCTGATGAGTTGATTCTAACTCATAGCAGGGCAATATGACAGAGTAGAACAACCCCATAGGATTTTTCAGGCTCTAAACTTCATGGAAGCAAATAGCCACGTATTTCTTCTACGGAGTAACTGGGTGGTTTTTAATCCCGAACCTGTGGGTTCGCAGCCAAGCGCTTAACTATTATGCCCCTAGGGCTCCTTACTTCAATGCTAATGGACTAATCCCTGGAGACTGAGAGATATATATTTCACAGGGCCTAGCCTTATGGTACCTTCACACTTCGGGGAATTTCTCATAAAGGAGACCCACTGGGTTTTCACTGTCAAACTATAAGTAAAAGTCTCTCATAATTCCAGTTGGAAAAAAAAAAAAGTAACCAACTGGAAACACTACTGTGTTCTTGACAACGGTCTACCCTCAAGGGAAATGGTTCTACTACCCTTTTAACCAACCTAATCAACTTCCAGTTTTTAGAGCCTAATAGACTTGAGGAAGGGGAACTACCAAACACCATCTAACCCGCCACATAGGGGGAAAACTGCCTACCTTCAGTCTTCATCAAACATACCACAAAAAAAAACAAAACCCAGTGCTATCGAGTCGATTCCGACACATAGTGCCCTATAGGACAGAGTAGAACTGCCCCATAGAGTTTCCAAGAAGCACCTGGCGGATTTGAACTGCCGACCCATTAGTTAGCACCCGTAGCACTTAACCACTACACCACCAGGGTTTCCTCATCAAGCATAGGCTTGACAAAAACGTGGAAACACACACAGACTGAAGAGACTGGGTAAACAACAGGAGAAGGCTCAGATATGGCACCCATGTTCGAATTATTGGACCAGGAAATTAAAATAGCTATTGTATGATAATATGATAAGGGCTCTGGGTAAAAAGTGGACAACACGCAACAATAAAATGGTAATGAAAGTGAACAGACTGAAAATCTAAGAAATATTCAAAAAAATATGAGAAATGAAAAACACAGTAACAGAAATGAAAAATGGCACTGACTGGCTTATTAGGAGGTTACACATGTTCAAGGAAAGAATCAGTAAGGTTGAACATTTGTCAGTGGAAACTTGTCAAATTGAAACGAAAAAAGAGTGAAAGAGAATAAGAAAGGTGGGACAATTGCAAAAGGTCTAACATATGCGTAGAGGGAATACCCTTCTTCTCTCCTGAGGATACGTATGACCTATATGCTGGGGCATCATCAAGCAATCAAGGGAATGAGTCAAGAACAGAAAGCTCAAAATCAATATTCTGGGCCTTATCCAGATCGTTTCTCCTACACCATTTTGTAAATCTCCCTTCTTGCTTGAGTATGATTTTTTTTTTCCTTTTTGTCCTTGTCACTCTCACCTGTACAAGTCCTGATATTTCTACTTGTGACACAAGGTCCCCTGTCTTTATCTAAGTCCTAAATCAGGCCATTCTTCTGTGCTATTTTACCAGCCATTTGGTGAACCCATTCACCACTTTGTTTTCATAGCTCCTTTAGAGCCTAAATATTAAATGGTGAAATTATCAGTTGCCCTATCCTTAGTGATTCACACCCATACCCCAGATGTTTTCATTCAACCCAAGTGCTCATGGTCAAGAATAATTCAGAAAACTTAACTCAAGACAAATTTCTGAGTTACAGCTTTCTTAACCCACACCATAGATACCTGTTCCTCAAGATCAAAGTTAAAGCAGCCTGTGATATCCTTGGCTTAATTTCTTCCTTCTTCTCCCAATTTCTATCCATACTGGATACCATGGTCCATGAACTCAATCAATTCCTTGGAATAGCCCCAAATTCCTTATCTTTTGTCATATCTGCCTTATAAAACCTCAAACCTGGAAGATTCCAGTTATCTGCCATGCCATGGTTACTGCTGGTCTTACGATAACTACTGAAGAAAAAGCACACAACATAATATTTTGGTACTACCATAAACAAAAGGGGAGGGTCATCAAAAAAGAGGAAGACCCTCAACGAGACAGATTGACACAGTGCCTGCAACAACGAGTCCAAGAATAATGATTGTGAGGATGGAGCAGGACTGGGCAGTGTTCCCTTCTGTTGTACATAGTGTCACTAGGAGTTGGAACCGATTCAAGGGCACTTAACAACAACAACATAAGCACAAAATCATCCGCATCAACTGGGAACCATTTATGATGCTCGGAAATTTTACTTTCACTTTATTTGTTGGCGTATTTATTTGCGAGACTAAATGAACAAATGGACAATGGCCAGACCATATAAAAACAGAACTCTGACCTACTATCTGCTCAACCAGCCTAGGATGTCAAGCCACTATCTGCAGCTATCAGTCCAGGAAGCCAAACAACAATCCCTGTAACAATGGGGCCAAAATGGCCAGAGCTTGATGAGTAATTTTCAGCTACCTTAATTTTGGACCCTGCTTCCAACTTGGAACCAATCAGAGAAAGCCAAATGTACCCTCCTAAACAATCAATATAAAATGCACTGGGGGGGGCGGAGCCAAGATTGCGGACTAGGCAGACGCTACCTCGGATCCCTCTTACAACAAAGACATGGAAAAACAAGTGAATCGATCACATACATAACAATCTACGAACCCTGAACAACAAACACAGATTTAGAGATGGAGAACGAACTAATACGGGGAAGCAGCGATTGTTTCCAGAGCCTGGAGCCAGCGTACCAGTCAGGTACGGCACAAGCACAGAGAGCTGCTCCACCCCCCTGAACTAACCCCGGGAGGGGGACCAGCCGGTTCCACGGGCGGTGTGGGACGCAGCCGGTAGGAGAAGTCCCCGGGAGGCAGTGACTGGTCTTGGAGCAGAAAGAGCAGCGTCCGAGCCGGGGAACCGTCCCGCAGGGATTTGGACTGGACGCAGGTACGGCATAAACACGGAGAGTTGTTCCACCCCCCTGAACTAACCCCGGGAAGGGGCCCAGCCGGGTCGCGCGGGCGGCATGGGACGCAGCCGGTAGGAGAAGTGCCTGAGAGGCAGCGACTGGTATTGGAGCGGGGAGAACAGCGTCCCAGCCAGGACACTCGGTCACGGCACAAGCACGGGGACCTGCTCCACCCATCTTAACTAACCCCGGGAGGAGGCCCAACTGGTTCTCGGAGGCGGCACGGCCACGCGGCTGGAGGGACGAGAAGTCCCCGGGAGGTAGCGACTGATTTTGGAGTCGAGAGTGCACCGTCCCAGTAGGGGAGACTTGACGCTGGGCGTGGGGCTGGAAGCGGAGGATCTGACCATGACTCCAGCGGGCCAGACCCCCCGGGGGCAATCTCCACACAGCCAGCACACATAGGCAACGCGCCCGCGGGAATCTCAGATATAATGGTCATTCCAAACAAGACAAGCAACTCTGGCTATATTCTGAGGTGCTACTCTCCTATCTCTCTGTTCCCTCCCCCACCCTCCCCAGGCGGCTTCATTAACATCTGAATAGCCTGAGCCAGAGGGAGAACTCTGATAGGGATCTGACTGCATTTTTTTTTTAGCAGATTTTCTGGAAAAACTAGTTTCCCAGTGATGGCTCGGAGACAACAATCCATATCAAACCACTTAAAGAAGCAGACCATGACAGCTTCTCCAACCCCCCAAACAAAAGAATCAAAATCTTTCCCAAATGAAGATACAATCTTGGAATTATCAGATACAGAATATAAAAAACTAATTTACAGAATGCTTAATGATATCACAAATGAAATTAGGATAACTGCAGAAAAAGCCAAGGAACACACTGATAAAACTGTTGAAGAACTCAAAAAGATTATTCAAGAACATAGTGGAAAAATTAATAAGTTGCAGGAATCCATAGAGAGACAACATGTAGAAATCCAAAAGATTAACAATAAAATAACAGAATTAGACAACACACTAGGAAGTCAGAGGAGCAGACTCGAGCAATTAGAATGCAGACTGGGACATCTAGAAGACCAGGGAATCGACACCAACATAGCTGAAAAAAAATCAGATAAAAGAATTAAAAAAAATGAAGAAACCCTAAGAATTATGTGGGACTCTATCAAGAAGGATAACCTGCGGGTGATTGGAGTCCCAGAACAGGGAGGGGGGACAGAAAACACAGAGAAAATAGTTGAAGAACTCCTGACACAAAACTTCCCTGACATCATGAAAGACGAAAGCATATCTATCCAAGACGCTCATCGAACCCCATTTAAGATTGATCCAAAAAGAAAAACACCAAGACATATTATCATCAAACTCACCAAAACCAAAGATAAACAGAAAATTTTAAAAGCAGCCAGGGAGAAAAGAAAGGTTTCCTTCAAGGGAGACTCAATAAGAATATGTTCTGACTACTCAGCAGAAACCATGCAGGCAAGAAGGGAATGGGACGACATATACAGAACACTGAAGGAGAAAAACTGCCAGCCAAGGATCATATATCCAGCAAAACTCTCTCTGAAATATGAAGGCGAAATTAAGATATTTACAGACAAACACAAGTTTAGAGAATTTGCAAAAACCAAACCAAAGCTACAAGAAATACTAAAGGATATTGTTTGGTCAGAGAACCAATAATATCAGATATCAGCACAACACAAGGTCACAAAACAGAACGTCCTGATATCAACTCAAATACGGAAATCACAAAAACAAACAAATTAAGATTAATTAAAAAAAAAATACACATAACAGGGAATCATGGAAGTCAATAGGTAAAAGATCACAATAATCAAAAAGAGGGACTAAATACAGGAGGCATTGAACTGCCATATGGAGAGTGATACAAGGCGATATAGAACAATACAAGTTAGGTTTTTACTTAGAAAAATAGGGGTAAATAATAAGATAACCACAAAAAGGTATAACAACTCTATAACTCAAGATAAAAACCAAGAAAAACGTAACGACTCAACTAACATAAAGTCAAGCACTATGAAAATGAGGATCTCACAATTTACTAAGAAAAACGCCTCAGCACAAAAAAGTATGTGGAAAAATGAAATTGTCAACAACACACATAAAAAGGCATCAAAATGACAGCACTAAAAACTTATTTATCTATAATTACCCTGAATGTAAGTGGACTAAATGCACCAATAAAGAGACAGAGAGTCACAGACTGGATAAAGAAACACGATCCATCTATATGCTGCCTACAAGAGACACACCTTAGACTTAGAGACACAAACAAACTAAAACTCAAAGGATGGAAAAAAGTATATCAAGCAAACAATAAGCAAAAAAGAAGAGGAGTAGCAATATTAATTTCTGACAAAATAGACTTTAGACTTAAATCCACCACAAAGGATAAAGAAGGACACTATATAATGATAAAAGGGACAATTGATCAGGAAGACATAACCATATTAAATATTTATGCACCCAGTGACAGGGCTGCAAGATACATAAATCAAATTTTAACAGAATTGAAAAGCGAGATAGATACCTCCACAATTATAGTAGGAGACTTCAACACACCACTTTCGGAGAAGGACAGGACATCCAGTAAGAAGCTCAATAGAGACACGGAAGAGCTAATTACAACAATCAACCAACTGGACCTCATTGACTTATACAGAACTCTCCACCCAACTGCTGCAAAATATACTTTTTTTTCTAGCGCACATGGAACATTCTCTAGAATAGACCGCATATTAGGTCATAAAACAAACCTTTGCAGAGTCCAAAACATCAAAATATTACAAAGCATCTTCTCAGACCACAAGGCAATAAAACTAGAGATCAATAACAGAAAAACTAGGGAAAAGAAATCAAATACTTGGAAAATGAACAACACCCTTCTGAAAAAAGACTGGGTTATAGAAGACATCAAGGAGGGAATAAGGAAATTCATAGAAAGCAACGAGAATGAAAATACTTCCTATCAAAAGCTCTGGGACACAGCAAAAGCAGTGCTCAGAGGCCAATTTATATCAATAAATGCACACATACAAAAAGAAGAAAGAGCCAAAAGCAGAGAACTGTCCCGACAACCTGAACAAATAGAAAGTGAGCAACAAAAGAACCCATCAGCCACCAGAAGAAAACAAATAATAAAAATTAGAGCTGAACTAAATGAATTAGAGAACAGAAAAACAATTGAAAGAATTAACAAAGCCAAAAGCTGGTTCTTTGAAAAAATTCACAAAATTGATAAACCATTGGCTAGACTGACTAAAGAAATACAGGAAAGGAAACAAATAACCCGAAAAAGAAATGAGAAGGACCACATCACAACAGAACCAAATGAAATTAAAAGAATCATTTCAGATTATTATGAAAAATTGTACTCTAACAAATTTGCAAACCTAGAAGAAATGGATGAATTCCTGGAAAAACACTACCTACCTAAACTAACACATTCAGAAGTAGAACAACTAAATAGACCCATAACAAAAAAAGAGATTGAAACGGTAATCAAAAAACTCCCAACAAAAAAATGCCCTGGCCCGGACGGCTTCACTGCAGAGTTCTACCAAACTTTCAGAGAAGAGTTAACACCACTACTACTAAAGGTATTCCAAAGCATAGAAAATGACGGAATATTACCCAACTCATTCTATGAAGCCACCATCTCCCTGATACCAAAACCAGGTAAAGACATTACCAAAAAAGAAAATTATAGACCTATATCCCTCATGAACATTGATGCAAAAATCCTCAACAAAATTCTAGCCAATAGAATCCAACAACACATCAAAAAAATAATTCACCCTGATCAAGTGGGATTTATACCAGGTATGCAAGGCTGGTTTAATATCAGAAAAACCATTAATGTAATCCATCACATAAATAAAACAAAAGATAAAAACCACATGATCTTATCAATTGATGCAGAAAAGGCATTTGACAAAGTCCAACACCCATTCATGATAAAAACTCTTACCAAAATAGGAATTGAAGGAAAATTCCTCAACATAATAAAGGGCATCTATGCAAAGCCAACAGCCAATATCACTCTAAATAGAGAGAACCTGAAAGCATTTCCCTTGAGAACGGGAACCGGACAAGGATGCCCTTTATCACCACTCTTATTCAACATCGTGTTGGAAGTCTTAGCCAGGGCAATTAGGCTAGACAAAGAAATAAAAGGTATCCAGATTGGCAAGGAAGAAGTAAAGTTATCACTATTTGCAGATGACATGATTATATACACAGAAAACCCTAAGGAATCCTCCAGAAAACTACTGAAACTAATAGAAGAGTTTGGCAGAGTCTCAGGTTATAAAATAAACATACAAAAATCACTTGGATTCCTCTGCATCAACAAAAAGAACACCGAAGAGGAAATAACCAAATCAATACCATTCACAGTAGCCCCCAAGAAGATAAGATACTTAGGAAGAAATCTTACCAAGGATGTAAAAGACCTATACAAAGAAAACTACAAAGCTCTACTACAAGAAATTCAAAAGGACATACTTAAGTGGAAAAACATACCCTGCTCATGGATAGGAAGACTTAACATAGTAAAAATGTCTATTCTACCAAAAGCCATCTATACATTTAACGCACTTCCGATCCAAATTCCAGTGTCATATTTTAAGGGGATAGAGAAACAAATCACCAATTTCATATGGAAGGGAAAGAAGACCCAGATAAGCAAAGCACTACTGAAAAAGAAGAAGAAAGTGGGAGGCCTCACCTTACCTGACTTCAGAACCTATTATACAGCCACAGTAGTCAAAACAGCCTGGTATTGGTACAACAACAGACACATAGACCAATGGAACAGAATTTAGAACCCAGACATAGATCCATCCACGTATGAGCAGCTGATATTTGACAAAGGACCAGTGTCAATTAACTGGGGAAAAGATAGCCTTTTTAACAAATGGTGCTCGCATAACTGGATATCCATTTGCAAAAAAATGAGACAGGACCCATACCTCACACCATGCACAAAAACTAACTCCAAGTGGATCAAAGACCTAAACATAAAGACTAAAACGATAAAGATCATGGAAGAAAAAATTGGGACAACCCTAGGAGCCCTAATACAAGGTATAAACAGAATACAAAACATTACCAAAAATGATGAAGAGAAACGCGATAACTGGGAGCTCCTAAAAATCAAACACCTATGCTCATGTAAAGACTTCACCAAAAGAGTAAAACGACCACCTACAGACTGGGAAAGAATTTTCAGCTATGACATCTCCGACCAGCGCCTGATCTGAATTGGCTACCTATTTCTACCACTGGCCATGACCACTTCAAGGCCACGACTGGGTTTCAGATATCTTTGAATCTCCATGCCTGGTACATAGTAGATATTTCATAAAAGTGAGTGAATGAATGAATGAATTTCTTTGTAAATGAACTACTGCTATCACCTATTAACTCCCATCCCATTTCCCTCTGTGATTCCATGCTCCATCTCCTAAACACAGTATATTTTGAACTTCAGGCCACTCCTTTGTAGGTAGAAAAATTAATTTAGTGAATAAAGCTAGCATGAAATAGAATCAAGTGAAATAGGTTAGAGGGATGTGGAGTGAAGTGTAATGGAAACTAAAGTGCTGCACATAGTAAGGCTAAGTCCTGTTCATCTCAAGTTTCAGTTGTGTGTGTGTATGGGTGTGTGCATCTATATGTGTGTATTGGATTTCAGCATAGAATGCATTTTTACTGTGGGTTCTGGTCAAAACAGTATATGAAAGCCACGTGTCTGTCAGTTTGTCATATTGTGGGGGCTTGCGTGTTGCTCTGATGCTGGAAACTATGCCACTGGTATTCAGATACCAGCAGGGTCACCCATGGAGGACAGGTTTCAGCTGAGCTTCCAGACTAAAATAGACTAGGAAGAAAGACCTGGCAGTCTACTTCTGAAAAGCATTAGCCAGTGAAAACCTTATGAATAGCAGTGGAACACTGTCTGATATAGTGCTGGAAGATGAGCCCCCCAAGTTGGAAGGCACTCAAAAGATGACTGGGGAAGAGCTGCCTCCTCAAAGTAGAGTCGATCTTAACGACATGGATGGAGTAAAGCTTTCAGGACCTTCATTTACTGATGTGGCACGACTCAAAATGAGAAGAAACAGCTGCAAACATCCATTAATAATCGGAACCTGGAATGTACGAAGTACGAATCTAGGAAAATTAGAAATCATCAAAAATGAAATGGAATACATAAACATCAATATCCTAGGCATTAGTGAGCTGAAATGGACTGGTATTGGCCATTTTGAAGCAGACAACCATATAGTCTACTATGCTGGAAATGACAACTCGAAGAGGAATGGTGTTGCATTCATCATCAAAGAGAACATTTCAAGATCTATCCTGAAGTACAATGCTGTCAGTGATAGGATAATATCCATACGACTACAAGGAAGACCAGTTAATATGACTATTATTCAATTTTATACACCAACCACTAGGGCCAAAGATGAAGAAATAGAAGATTTTTATCAGCTGCTACAGTCTGAAATTGATTGAACATGCAATCAAGATGCATTGATAATTACTGGCGATTGGAAGATGAAAGTTGGAAACAAAGAAGAAGGATCAGTAGTTGGAAGTATGACCTTGGTGACAGAAAAAATGCCAGAGACTGAATGATAGAATTTTGCAAGACCAACGACTTCCTTATTGCAAGTACGTTCTTTCACCAACATAAACGGCTACTATACACATGGACCTCGCCAGATGGAACACACAGAAATCAAATTGACTACATCGGTGGAAAAAGACGACGGAAAAGCTCAGTATCACCAGTCAGAACAAGGCCAAGGGCTGACTATGGAACAGACCATCAATTGCTCATATGCTAACTAAAGCTGAAACTGAAGATAATCAGAGCAAGTCCACAAAAGCCAAAATATGACCTTAAGTATATCCCACCTGAATTTAGAGACCATGTCAAGAATAGATTTGATGCACTGAACACTAGTGACCGAAGACCAGACAAGTTGTGGAATGACATCAAGGACATCATCCATGAAGAAAGCAAGAGGTCATTGAAAAGACAGGAAAGAAAGAAAAGACCAAGATGGATGTCAAAGGAGACTCTGAAACTTGCTCTTGAACTTCAAGCAGCTAAAGCAAAAGGAAGAATTGATGAAGTAAAAGAACTGAACAGAAGATTTCAAAGCGCCTCTCCAGAAGACAAAGTATTATAATGACATGTGCAAAGAGCTGCAGATGGAAAACCAAAAGGGAAGAACACACTCGGCGTTTCTCAAGCTGAAAGAACTGAAGAAAAAACTCAAGCCTCGAGTTGCAATAGTGAAGGATCCCACGGGGAAAACATTAAATGACGCAGGAAGCATCAAAAGAAGATGGAAGGAATACACAGAGTCATTATACCAAAAAGAACTGGCCGATGTTCAACCATTTCAGGAGGTGGCATATGATCAGGAACCGATGGTACTGAAGGAAGAAGTCCAAGCCGCTCTGAAGGCACTGGCAAAAAAACAAGGCTCCAGGAATTGATGGAATATCAGTTGAGATGTTTCAACAAACAGATGCAGCACTGGAGGTGCTCACTTGCCTATGGCCAGCTTCCTGGCCAACTGACTTGAAGAGATTCATATTTATGCCTACTCCCAAGAAAGGTGATCCAACCGAATGTGGAAATTATACAACAATATCACTAATATCACACGCAAGCAAAATTTTGCTGAAGATCATTCAAAAACAGCTGCAGCAGTATATTAAAAGGGAACTGCCAGAAATTCAGGCCAGTTTCAGAAGAGGATGTGGAACCAGGGATATCATTGCTGATGTCAGATGGATCCTGGCTGAAAACAGAGAATACCAGAAGGATGTTTACCTGTTTTTTATTGACTATGGAAAGGCATTCAACTGTGTGGATCGTAACAAACTATGGATAACATTGCGAAGAATGGGAATTCCAGAACACTTAACTATGCTCATGAGGAACATGTACACAGATCAAAAAGCGGTTGTTCAGACAGAACAAGGGGATACTGCGTAGTTTAAAGTCAGAAAAGGTGTGTGTCAGGGTTGTATTCTTTCACCATACCTATTCAATCTGTATAATGAGCAAATAATCCGAGAAGCTGGACTATATGAAGAAGAACGGGGCATGGGGACTGGAGGAAGATTCATTAACAACCTGCATTATGTAGATGACACAACCCTGCTTTCTGAATGTGAAGAGGACTTGAAGCACTTACTAATGAAGATCAAAGACCACAGCCTTCAGTATGGATTACACCTCAACATAAAGAAAACAAAATCCTCAGAACTGGACCAATGAGCAACATCATCATAAACGGAGAAAAGATTGAAGTTTCAAGGATTTCATTTTACTTGGATCCACAATCAACAGCCATGGAAGCAGCAGTCAAGAAATCAAAAGATGCATTGCATTGGGCAAATCTGCTGCAAAGGACCTCTTCAAACTGTTGAAGAGCAAAGATGTCACCCTGAAGACTAAGGTGCGCCTGACCCAAGCCATGGTATTTTAAAATCGCATCACATGCATATGAAAGCTGGACAATGAATAAGGAAGACCAAAGAAGAGTTGACCATATATAGATGGTTCTTTAAAGAACACAATGCAAACATTTTTTACTAGTTAAGCTCAACTATTCTTTTGTTTTAAAGATGACTTCAGGAGATCATTTCAGGTTAAAGTTTAAAGATGACCTCAGGGCAATGGTTTTAGGGAGGTCATCCAGGCTCAACAGTTTGGATTCCATAAGAGTTTCATATTCTGTTGCATATTTCCTCACTTTTGATCAGGATTCTTCTATACAGTCTTTGATCAAAATGTTCAATAATGGTAGCCAGGTACCATCCAGTTCTGGTCTAGTGGCAAAGGAGGCAGTTGTTCACAGTCTTTAGCCTTAAGCCCCTGTTTTCATTCCACCTAGAGCTATTGTTGCTTGTGAAAGCTGAACAGTGAATAAAGAAGACCAAAGAAGAATTGATGCATTTCAGTTATGGTGTTGGCAAAGAATACTGAATATACCATGGACTGCCAGAAGAACAAATACATCTGTCTTGGAAAAAGTACAGCCAGAATGTTCCTTAGAAGCAAGGATGGAAAGACTTCATCTCACATAGTTTGGACATGTTATCAGGAGGGACCAGTCCCTGGAGAAAGACATCATGCTTGGCAAAGTAGAGGGTCAGCGAAAAGAAGGAAGACCCTCAGTGCGACGGATTGACACGGTGGTTGCAACAATGGGCTCAAGCATAACAACAGTTGTGAGCATGGCACAGGACTGGGCATTGTTTCCTTCTGTTGTACATAGGGTGGCTATGAGTTGGAAGTGACTTGACAGCACCTGACAACAATAGAGCTGTTGTGCAGAGAATTTGTTCATACCATCAATCCAGCTTCTATCCCATAGCGTTTGAAAGTAGTGACTTGTGTGGACTTAGGCAGTCTTATTGGTTCCCATTTGGCATGTCCAATCAATATGGGCAGAAAGACGGAATTACATACTTTCTCTTTTCCAATACTAGATAGGGGAAGTGTTCCCCAGTCAGACACAATATCCATCCCCATAATATGTTCAGGTAAAGGAGACAACCACTTTCCATAAAGGCTGTTCAAGCATTCCAATTTATCATCCAAACGTTCTTTATCCCATTACCCGTTCCATTTCTATATCCTTCCAATCTGCCTGTACTCACTCTTAGGATACAGCCAACAGGCTTTTGGTTTTTCTTGTTGTTGAGAATATACACAGCAAAACATATACCAGCCATTTCTACATGTATAAGCCAGTGACACTGATTACATTTTGAGTTGTGCAACCATTCTCATGTTCCTTTTTTGATTTGTTCCTCCCTAATTAATATAAACTGCTTCTTAAGGTTCCTATCAAATCTTTGGAGTTGCTGTTTTCCCTGTGTGGTTCCATAGAGATAATTCCTTAAAAGAGCATAATGCTCAAAAAGAAAAAAAAACAAAAAACCCAGCGCCTGGGCAGATATTTATTAGTTAAGCTAAACTGTTGCTTGGTTTTAGGAAGACTTCAGGGGTTATTTTTGCTTTAGGTATTAAAGATATCTCCGGACAGTAGTTTCAGGGGTTCGTCCAGCACTCTTGGCTCCAGAAAGTCTGGAGTCCATGAAAATCTCAAATTCTGTTCTGCATTTTTCCCTTTTTGATCAGGATTCTTCTACAGGATCCTTGATCAAAATGTTCAGGAGGTAGCTAGACACCATCCAGTTCTTCTGGTCTCATGGCAAAGAAAGCAGTTTTTCATGGAGGCAATTAACCACACATTGCATATCCCCCTCCTCTTCCTAACTCTCTTCTTTTATTGTTCCAGCCCAATAGAGACCAATTTTGGTTCCATGGCTAGGTGCTTGCAAGTTTTTAAGACCCCAGGCATTGCACTACTAACTAGGAGGTAGCACAGAAACGTTAAACACATTAGTAGACCAGTTAACTGGGATGTCCCATGAAATCGTGACCCTTAACCTTCAAACCAAGGAACCAAATCCCATAAGGTTTTTGGTTGTGCTTAAGCAGGGTCAGCAATTACCCTTTATTTCTTGTTGTTGTAAATATATTTGTTACACATTGAATTATGTCCCCCCAGTATATGTGTTGTACATCCTAACCTCTATGCCTGTGGTTATAATCCCATTTGTGAAGGGACTGTCTTTGTTATGTTAATGAGGCAGGATTAGTGTAGGGTGTGTTTTGAGCCAATCTCTTTGAGATGTAAAAGAGATTAAACAACCAAACAAGGAAGCAGAGATGGGGGAAGAGATCTCCCAGAGCAGAAGCTCAAAGACACAAGGACCTTCCACCAGAGCCTACATAAGAAGAAAGCCTTCCCCTAGAGCCAGCATCCAGAATTCAGCCTCCTAATCTGTAAGAAAATAAGTTTGTTTGTTAAAGCTATGCGTTTGCGATATTTCTGTTACAGCAGCAAGAGATACTAAGACATTATCACACAACTTTTGCCAGTTCAACTTTTTATAGGTGTATAACTTACTGACAGCAGTTACAATAATACGCTGTGTAACTCTAGCCTTAATTCAATTTTCCATCACCGTTAACCACCCTTTCTTCCTCCTCCCTACTGCCCCTCCCAGTGCCGTCGAGTCGATTCCGACTCATAGCGACCCTATAGGACGGAATAGAACTGCCCCATAGAGTTTCTGCCCCTAGTAACCACTAAAAGACTTTGGTTTCTACACATTTGCCTTTTCTTGTTTTTTTTCAAGTGAGCTTATACAATATCTGTCCTTCTGTGATTAACTAATTTCACTCAGCATAATGTCTTCAAACTCCATCAAGTTTTGATTTTGCAATGGTAGGGAGAGAGGAAATTTTCCCCAGTCAGACATACATTCCCCAATAGACATCATTTCCAATCCCATAATACATTCAAGTAAAAGGAATTTAATCACGTCCAATAAACCCTGTTCATCCAAACTTCCACCTTAATGGTCTCAAATATTGTATCCTCCCTATCTAACTGTAGCTCCCATTAAGATTCACCAACGAATTTTGGAAGCAGTGCCTAGAGCTCCTGTCTCAAGGAGTTCAGAAGGTCTACTGGTCATTTTGCCCACTCATGTTCATATGACCTTGAGTCTCCAGCCAAGGCTTGGACCAAGAACATCAGACCTTCTCAAAGATCCTTATCCTGATTAGATTCTGCACCACTGACCCTGGCAGTTGTAGGTCAGGCTTCTCATTCTCACCTTTGTCTTGCAGGGTTCTCAATTCCTCTAAATGAGGGTCAACAAAATAGATTTATCTAGGGATCTTCAGTATTGGATTACTAGCAGGTCTCCTGTCAGTCCACCCAGCTTCAGAGTGTGCCTTCATATTTTTTTTTTAACCCCATCAGTGTTTGTTTTAGTCCTCAATTTCTTAATAACCTATTGAAGTTCTCCACCCTGCTGAATAGAATCCCTTGACTCCTCCCTTTCCCTTTCCCCTCTGTTGTTCCAGTTCTAAACTTCTTTGCTATCTTCAGCATAAATCTTTCTTTTGGAAATGGCTCTGATGCTAGTGGCTATAGCTTGGTCTTCCATAATGCAAGCTTGACCCAGTGTCAGGATCCTTTCTGAAACTTGCTTTTTCTCTCATTTTAAACTCTCCTTTGATAGGATTATTAGGATAGCGGCTGTAGCTCAGACCGGACAGAATCCAAGCTTGGTCCAATGTCAGGATCTGCCCCAACACTTTCTTTTCCTTTTTTTTTTTTGTAAATTAAAAATGTATTCTTTTTTAATATTATACGATATATCTAATTTTCCATTTTAATCAGTTTTAAGTGAACTATTCAGTGGCATTAAATAGATTCAATGTTGTAGAAGCATTACCACTTATTGTTGGCAAAATTTTTTTATCACCCAAATTAGAAACTCTGTACTCATTCAGAATAACTTCCCCTTATTCTTTTCCCCAGTACTGGTATCCTGTAATCCATTTTCTGTCTCTATGAATTGGCCTATTCTAGTTTGTGGGTTTAGATACTTCACATACGCTTACTTTACTTGCTATGTTTTCAGAATCTATCAATATTATGGATCAGAATTTCATACCTTTTTTGGCTGAATAACACGCCATTGTATGTATATCCCACATTTTGTGTACCCATTCATCTGTTAATGGACACTTGAGTTTATACCTTTTGGCTATTGTGAATAATGAATATTGGTTTACAAGTTACTCTTGAGTTGCTGTTTTCAATTCCTTTGGTATATACACATAGGAGTAGAAGCGGTGGGTCTCGTGATAATTGTTTACCTTTCTGATTAAGCACCAGTGTGTTTTCCATAGCAGCTGCACCGTTTTACATTTCCCCCAGCAATGTACGAGTGTTCAAACTTAGCTACATTCTCCACATTATTTTTCATTTTTGAAAATGATTGTTATATCCAGCCTATTAGGTATGAAGTAGTATCTCATTTTGGTTTTGATTTGTATTTTGCTAAGGACTAATCATGTTTATCACCATGTCTTACGATTCTTGGTTATTTGTATACCTTCTTTAGAGAAATATCTATTCAAGTCCTTTGCTCATTTTTAAATTGGTGGTTGGTCTTCTTGTTCTTGAGTTTTTAGAATTCTTTACATATTCAGGATCTTATATCCGTATGAGTTATATGACTTGCAAATATTTTCTCCTATTTTATAAAAAAATTTTATAGGTTGTGTTTTTATGATTTCTTGATGTCTTTTTTTTTCTTTCTTTCTTTTAAAACAACTTTTTTTAACCTTTTTGTTTGTAAAAATATACAGAACAAATCATTTGTCAAGTCAGCATCTTCACACATACAATTCATTGATACCAATTACATCAATCATATTGTGCAACTGTCACCAGTATCTACTGCCAAATTTTCTATCACCATAAACAGAAACTTAGTGCTTCCTAAACAATGATGGACAAAATTTGTAATTTCAATGTGATCCAATTTTTCAATTTTTTATTTTGTTGTTTATATTTTTTGTGTCACATGTAAATACATATTGCCAAATCCTTATAGTTTCTTCTAAGAATGTTATGACATTAGCTGTCATATTTCGTTCATGAATCACTTTGAGTTATTTTTGGATAGTGGGAAGAACAAGTCAAACTTCATTCTCTTCCATGTGGAATTCCAGTTATCTTTGTACCATTCGTTAAAGAGACTCTTCTTCCCACCACTGAATGGATTTGGCATCCTTACTGAAAATGAATTGACCTGACCATATATGAATGGGTTTATTTGTAGAGTTTCCATTCCATTCAGTTGTTCTATATGTCTATTCATATGCCAATATCGCACACTTTGATTACTGCAGCTTTGCAGTTGTTTTGAAATTGGGTAGTATGACTTTGATCCCTGTGTTTGAAGATTATTTTGGCTATTCAGGATCCCTAGCAATTCAAGATGAGCGCAAGTTGTGGCTTTTCAATTTCTATAAAAATGGCTTTTGGAATTTTCATTGGGATTACACTGAATTTGTAGATTAATTTAGTAGGATTGTCGTTTTGA
Source organism: Elephas maximus indicus (assembly GCF_024166365.1). Lineage (NCBI taxonomy): Eukaryota > Metazoa > Chordata > Mammalia > Proboscidea > Elephantidae > Elephas > Elephas maximus. The sequence continues at coordinate 17,542,166 of NC_064821.1, forward strand.
GAATATTAAGTCTTCCATTCCATAAACATGGTCTTTCCATTTATTTAGGTCTTCTTGAATTTGTTTCAGCAATATTTTGTAGTTTTGCCTCCTAAGTTAAATTTAGTCTTAAGGATTCCCTTTTTTAGATGTTATGGGAAAAAGAATGTTTCTTTTTTGATTGTTGTGTGTGCTTGAGTTTATTTTCTTTGAAATTTGTTTAGCTTCTTACATTTGTAGATTTACATCTATAATCAAATTTTGGAACTTTTCAGTCCTTATTTCTTCAAGTATGATTTTTGTCACTTTCTCTCCCTTTTCTCCTTCTGGGGTACCAGTACTGGTCATCTTGAGTGTGTCTAGCAGGTCTCATAGGCTTTGTTTACTTTTCTTCTTTTTTCATTTTGCTCTTGAGACTCAGCAGTTTCAACTGCCCTTTTTTCAACTTTGCTGATTGTTTCTTCTGAAAGAGGATGAAATCTTTGCATCCTCTAGTGAGTTTTTATTTCAGTGTCTGTATTTTTGAGCTCCTGAATTTTTGTTTGGTTTCTTTTTATACTTTCTCTTGATTAATATTCTCATTTTCTTTCATACATTACTTTCCATATGTCCTTTGTTTATTTCGCCATGTTTTCCTTTGGCTCTATAGGCATATTTAAGACAGTTTTTTCGAAGTCTTTCTCTAGTAAGTCTGATGTGTGGACTTGAACATTTTGTCAATTTATTTTGTTCCTTAGAATAGAACAAATTTTGTTTTTCTCGTATGTGTTATGATTTTTTTTTTAAACTGGACATTTTAATATATAAAGTGGCATTTTCTGTTCCCGGTAAGCGATAATTCTTTGTAGTAGTCCATCTGTATCTCCAACATCTGGGGCAGCAGTTTGCTCTGTAAGCTCAGTTCTCTGGTAGATTTAAGAACTGTTGTTGCTTTTCAGCTTTTCTCTTGTTTTGAAGCTGCAAGAGACACCCAAGCTGATCTTATAGTAGAATGGAAGCTGGAAATCTCCAACTAGTGTTTTTACAGTGATTTTATTAAATGCCAGGAGCTAAAAAATACACAGAAAATACAAACAAATCAAAATAAAACCCACATCCACCTCTCCCAATCTGTGCAGATTGACTCTATGCTGGGGCACTCCTTAAACACTTAAAGAGTGAGGTGAAAGCATAGGTCTGTCTCAGGTCGTTTCTGAATATAACTTTTGCTCTAGATGTGTGTAGCCTGCTAAATTTTCCCAAACACATAGTTGCTTTTGAATTCCTGATTTTCCAAAGAAATACTTCCCAGTTTTGGATTCCAGGCCTTAGGCAATCTACTGTATGTTTTGACCGTAACATTTAGCTGCAGCCATCTATGGGTTGTTAGTTTCTCTTGCCATCCTTCTTTACAAATGCCTGCCACCCTACCAGCCTGAGTTGTGAGTTAGGTAAAACAGAGACAAAGTCCTTGCACCAGTACTTCAGGTATCCTCCAGAAAGATTAGAACAGACATACACAATAATCTTCTCTACTCCAACTGGAGCCAGGAACCAGGGTCCCACGCTGGAATCACAAGCAACTGCTGCTGCTGCTATAAGACGACCGCTTAGCTGGGGAGGGAATGGGGCAAGGGCAAGTAAAGATGCCACAAAGATTTCTTACCTTTCTGAAGTCATCTTTTCCTTGATTCAGCATTTGCTGGGTTGATGCAAACTGGTGCTGTTTTCCAAGGTTCTCACAAGGCAGTAACAGTTTCTAGGTTTTTTTTTTCTATGATGGGACAAGAGCTTGAAACAGTCTATCTCACCACCTTACTGAACTTTCCCACTTGATGCATTTTAACTTTGTCCTTTGATAGGGCTCTGAATGAGAGATGGGAACTCAGCAGACCAGAATCCAAACATGCCCACCTTCACAGCTAGGATCACTGACAAGACCCAGCAGAGCATATCCAACCTCCACAGACTATCCCCCAAACTAAAAATCATTTATGTTTTTGTCACTTTGTCATTTCTTTTTCTTTTTTTTGGTACTTATTTTTTCTAGTTTATATATTCTTATTCTCATTTAATTTTTTATTTGCTTGTTGCTAGTTGCTGTTGAGTAGATCACAACTCACAGCAATCCCAATGTGCAAAGTAGAACTGCTCCATAGGGTTTTCAAGGTTGTGACCTTTTAGAAGCAGCAACCAGGCCTTACTTTCGAGATGTCACTGGGTGAGTCTGAACTGCTAACCTTTCAGCTAGTAGTCCAGGGCTTAACAATTTGTGCCACCCAGGGACCTAGTTTTTATTTAGTCATAGTTTTTACCACTTGGAATCCTGTCCTGGGACTAGTTGACCCTAAGCTTAGCAAGACTTAACCCAAGTCCAAGATGATGCAAGGCCGTCTCAGCCTTCTCTTCTGAGGAGGAGACCCATGTGGGAGGCTACCAGATCCTCAAAACCCTCTGTAAGGTTACCCTCACCATGGTGAAATTGGCTAGGCCCATCCTCACTGAGGATAAGGTAGTGGTAAGGTCATTAGGAAGATCCAGGAACCTCCTCCAGCATTCACAGACGATCCCAAGAGGTAAAAATTATGAAGGCTTTCAATCATGCCTTCTCTTCCTTTATTCTGCCCTAGAACTCTTCCAGTGAAAAACTACGACGAATCCCCAATTGGATGGGTGGAGCCTGGAAGTCATCTTGTATTTGTTGGTAAGTGGATCCCAGCCTTTCGGTGGAAACAACCTTCATGGAGCTGTGAGAGTGTGTACTGTAAAATTGTTTGAAATCATCAGGAATGAGAGAACACTCTATATAGTGATGGAGTATGCGTGTGCAGGGGAGGTGTTTCATTACACGACAGCTCCTGGCAGGATGAGGGAAAAAGAGGCTCAAGCCATCAAATTCCACCAGATAGTATCAGCAGTGTAGTAGTGTCACAACAGCGGTATGGTTTAGAGAGACCTGAAAAGAGAAAACCTGCTATTGGATATGGAAATGAACAGCAAACTTGCAGACTTTCATTTTGGAAATGAATTCATCCTGGCCAACGAGCTGTAGACCTTCTGTGGCAATCTACCTTCCTTTATTCTGCCCTAGAACTCTTCCAGGGAGAAAAGTATGACGGACCTCCAGTGGATGTGTGGAGCCTGGGAGTCATCTTGTATTTGGTGGTGAGTGGATCCCTGCCTTTTGGTAGAAACGCCTTCAGGTATGTTTGTGCAATGTGAGCATCTGGTGAACAAAATTTTCATTCATGACCCCAGCAAGAAAGGCACATTAGAGGAGATTCTGAGACATCCATGGGTGATGGTGGGCCATGAAGATTAAAAATAAATGCTGTACATGGAGCCACTCCCAGATTACAGTGACCCCCAGCGGATTAAGGTGATGGTCCACATGTATTACACATGGGAAGAAATTCAATACTCATTGCTGATCCCAAAGTACACTGATGTGATGGCCACCTATCTGCTCCTGGATCACAAAACATCTGAGACAGAGGGCATACCAGCACTCTGGGACATCAGCCTTCAGTTGATCTTCAACCCATGAGGTACAGTGTACCCTCAGTGCTAACCCAAGCAGAGGAGTTACAACAAGCCTGCCATTCCCACCTGTGATTCCTCCTGCAATTATGCCAAAAATAAGTGGTCTGAGGAGGACCAGGAGTCAGGGCAGAAGAGAAGCAGCACAACAACACATCTGTCAGCTCTCTACCCATGCTGGAGAGGAAGACCACCACCCCTCTTGCCCTCTGTGAACAGCAACGTCTTCACCAGCAAACAGGAAAGTGGCAATTCCACAGCTTTAGTGAAGACTACCCTTACCCAGGGCAATATCCACAATGCTTTGGATGGTCTATCTGATTCAGGATCAGGGGTCTCCATGGCATCTGCTTCTACCTCAGTCTCCCCACCCCAGTCCCATATGCACCACGAATCCAGGACAGACTCGGTGCAGCCCAACCAGGACTCTGGAATGTGCTCCAAGGTAAGCAACAGTGACGTGCTGCAGTTCCCAGGACGTCTCTCAGACTTCCTCCTCATCCCACACCATCAGCAGCAGTGATGGAGCCCACAGGAAACCAGCTTCCTCCAGGGAATGTCAAAACTATGCTCCTTGCATGCAGAGAAGCTGCAAGAGATGCCTGACCAGCCGAGTTTGCCTCAGATTGGGACCCCAGCCTCTCCCTCTGTCAGCAGCCAGGGATGGCAGGGGGCCACTGAGATGTTCTTCAACTTTACTTACAGAAATACACGTTTTGGTTTGCCACTTCAGCCCCAAATGTTTCTAACTCACTACAAGTGGCAAGAAGGAAAAGGGGGAGATTTGGGGAGCGATCAGGAACTCGATATGGGGGCCCACGCATTCAGTAGGACAGTCGATTGGGAAAATGACTCTGGACAGCCTTAAGTGACTAGAACTCAATATTTAGAATGCCTCTGCATCACTCTCGAAAGTCCTTGCTCTTTGTTGATCTGCAGCCTATATTTTTCACAATGTAAATCCTGCCAACAATGTATGCCTTACAACTACTGGCCTATTTTTCTACTAATTATAATGATCTCTCTCCCCCTCCAGTACAAGCCCCTTTTATTGAGGCGCAGATAAATCTCACTAACCAAGTGGCCAAGGGTAATGTTCACTAATCAACACAGTCAAGGAAGGCAATGAATACAGCATAATATTAGGTGGGCCAAAAGCATGTCTAAAAAACAGGAACTACAACTAGCTTGGAAGTTCTTCCCTAACCTAACTTCACACTGTCAAAACACAAGATTTTTTTTTTTTTAATAACACTCAATATTTGCAGCTTCTATAAATTGTTATTCTGGCTATGCCCACAGTAATTAATTATGGCTCCTGGGGGTTACAGCAAAGAAGCTTCTCATGAAAAATATACTTAATCTCTGGAGTTACTCAAGCACTGTTGTACAGAAGAGTCTAACCAAAATTGACAAATGCTTGCTTACAATATTTGTTGGGCCCACCAAAACCACTAATAAGGAAATGGAGATATTTGTTGGAAATTGATACCCAATGTTACTCTTCTGGGGAATCCTTAAAAAATATAGATACCACACCATACAGGAGCTAGAGCCAACCATGAAAAGCTGAGAACCAAAGTCAACTTGGGCATGCCACCTCCAAGGCTGTTAAAGTTAAATCAATGGCTGTGCTAGAAAAATTTCTCCAAGGATGGAGATGATAGAGCAGGTGGTCCCCACTGAAAACAATAAGCAGGGACAGAAAAGGATCAAACGTATAATGCAATTGCTGTCTATTCTCAAAATACCCAGGTCCATCTGAAATGATCCCATGCTGAGTTCCCCCTAGTCCAGGATCTAATTTGAGGACTAAACTAGCACAGGTTTTCACAAACCACACAGAACACCTGAAAATCCTATGGAAACACATCAATTCCATTTAATATTGACAACTGGCAAGAAACTCAGCCACCAGTGCACACCAATCAGAACAGGGAGGAACATACAATCACTAACCAGCCCAAATTTGCCTATGACATTAGCCACAGCGCTGCATGAGATGATCAATCTCTGTTTAGCTTGCTCTGGCAATGTAATTTTAGTACAGACTATAACTTCCCTCTCCTGGCCAGCCTCCTCCATAAATCTCACATATGACCGTAGTTCCTTAACCATTTACATCTTTCAAGAGGCTAGTCTCACATTAATAAATGCACAATGATGGGCTGAACCCATGACCAATTCGTTGACCCAGATACCGAAAACAAGGCTGAGAATTCACAGCTTTTTTGGCTATAACATTATATACTCCTACTACCACCACCTGGAATTGTAGTAAGCCACACAAACTTACCTTTATAGGGAGACAGAAAACACAGGCAGTAGAGTCAGCCTAGAAAATACCAGTTGCCATCCAGGGTATTCTGACCATGGCGATCCTACGTGTGTTGGAGTACAACTGTGCTCCGGGGAGGTTTCAACGGCTGATTCTTAAGCAGAGTCTTTGATGACACCAAAGGATGAGCAACAAAAGAAAGGTAAAGGTAAGTTGGACTTTGACAAAATGAAAAACGCTTGTGCATCAAAGAACATTATCAAGAAAGTGAAAAGACAACAGACAGAACGGGAGAAAGTATTTGGCAACTATTTGGGGGATAAGGGTTCAATATCCAAAATACATAAAATATCTAAAGAGCTCCTCAAAGTGACCAACAAAAAGGACAATTTCAAAATGGGCAGAGAGCTCTGGTTCCCAGATCCTCCCACTTCAGACCCCTCTCCTCCTCCCACACCCACCTGACTTGCTGTGATCCTGGCCCCAGGAGTCACTGCTCCTCTCCCCGCCCGCCCACAGGCCCCGCCCCCTCCCCCAACGGCCCCCGCAGACCCTCCCCCGCCACGAAACCCTGAGGTGGGCGCGGGCGCGGGCGCGGGGGCGGGCGCGGGGAGGGGGGCGGTGGGTCTGCGTTGCAATTGGTCCGGGAAGCGAGCGGAGGGCGGGGAACAGGCGCTGTGCGTCGGGCCTCTCTGGCCCTGGCTCTAGCCTTTCCCGGCTGCCCTGAGCAGGGAGGAGAGGCCCGCGTCCGGAGGGCGGGCGTGGCCTGGACTCCAGGACCTCCTCTCAGCCTCCGGGCTCGCGACCCGGCCTTTTGACTCAGGACCCTCCAGCTGACCTTGGAGGTTTTGGCGGCCCCACCCATAGTTCACTGGAGCTGGAGGCCTGCGGGGCTGGCGGGCTCCTCAAAGCACCAGACTCCAGGCTTTGCTGAGTGGTCAGCGGGAATCCCTTAGGCCTGGGAAGAGGGTGACTACAGACGCTCGCGCCCCTTTCTCCTCCCTCTGCTTTTGCCCTGGCACCCAAGTCAGGACCTCAAAGCTGGCCCGGGTGAGGTTCTGCTGGATTAAGTGATGTCAGACTTGGAAAGCAGGATGGCGAGAGTTCCTCACATGTACTTTGGACATGTTACCAGAAGGGACCAGTCATTGGAGAAGGACGTCATGCTTGGGTAGGTAGAGAGTCAGCGAAAAAGGGAAAGACACACCATGAGATGGATTGACAGGGGCTGCAACAGTGGGCTCAAACATAACAAGGATTGTGAGGATGGCGCAGGACTGGGAAGTGTGCTTCATTCTGTTACATATAGAGTCACTATGAGCCAGAATGGATTCTAAGGCACCCAACAACAACGTTAGTGTCCATCAATTTCTGGACTCTTGTTCATTCCTTGATCTACTTGATTATCCTTACATCGATACAACACTTTCTTCATTACTGCAGCATTACAGAAAATTTTCAAAAATTTTTGTTTTTCCCAAGGTTGGTTTGCATATAGTGCCCTGGTGCCAAAGTGGTTAAGAGCTCTGCAGGTAATCACCCGCTGATCTTTGGAAACCCTACAGGGCAGTTCTACTTTGTCCTATAGGGTCCCGGTGAGTAGAAATTGAGTCAATGGCAACAGGTTTAGTTGGGTTTGGGTTTGCATATCCACAAAGCCTACATCTACCTTCATACTTAATGATGAAAGACTAAATACTTTGCCCAGTGTAAAGGGGGAAATGAAAACATGCAACTCAGTAAGCCAGGTGCAATGTGAGAACAGTAGCCACTATGCCTGGACACTCCTGAGTGGTCTGTTGGAGCAAGAAAGACCAATGCAGTGGAAAGTATTTTAGAAGACAATGTTCAGCCCCCTGAATACACAACCGGGTAGGGAGACCTTCCTTAAAAGTCACTTGCATAAAAGTCACGTTCAGCATCGAAATTTGTTATTGCTGTTGTTAGGTGCCATCAGGTCAGTTTCCAGTAATACGGACCCTGTGTTCAACAGAATGAAACACTGTTTGGTCCTGTGCCAACCTCGTAATGGTTGTTATGCTTGAGCCCATTTTTGTAGCCACTGTGTCAGTGTATCTCACTGAGGGCCTTCCTCTTTTTCGCTGACCCTCTACCAAGCATAATGCCCTTTTTCAAGGATGGTCCCTTCTGATAACATGTCCAAAGTATGTGAGAGAAGTCTCGCCATCTTTGCTTCTAAGGAGCATTTTGGTTGTACTTCTTCCAAGAATGATTTGTTTGTTCTTCTGGCAGTCCATGGTATATTCAATATTCTTGGCCAACGTCGTAATTCTAAGGCATGAATTACTCTTCGGTCTTCCTTATTCATTGTCCAGCTCTCACATGCATATGAGGCGATTGAAAACACAGCGGCTTGGGTAAGGCACACCTTAGTCCTCAAAGTGACATCTTTGCTTTTTTTTTTTAACACTTTAAAGAGGTCTTTTGCCGTAGATTTGCCCAATGCAATGCACATTTGTTTCCTTGACTGCTGCTTCCATGGGCATTGATTGTGGATTCAGTAAAATGAAATCCTTGACAACTTCATTATTTTCTCCATTTATCATAATGTCGCTTATTGATCCATTTGTGAAGATTTTTGTTTTCTTTATGTTGAGGTATAATCCATACTGAAGGCTGTAGTGTTTGATCTTCGTCAGCAAGTGCTTCAAGTCCTCTTCACTTTCAGCAAGTAGGGTTGTGTCATCCGCATATCACAGGTTGTTAATGAGCCTTTCACCAGTCCTGATGCACTGTTCTTCATATAGTCCAGCTTCTTGGATTATTTCCTTAGCATACAGATTGAATAAGTATGGTGAAAGAATACAACTCTGACACACACCTTTCGTGACTTTAAACCATGCAGTATCCCCTTGTCCTGTTCCAATGACTGCCTCTTGATCTATGTATAGATTCCTTATGAGCACAATCAAGTATTCTGGAATTCCCAGTCTTTGAAATGTTATCCATAATTTGTTGTGATGCACAGAGTCGAATGCCTTTGCATAGTAAATAAAACACAGGTAAACATCTTTATTATATTCTCTGCTTTCAGCCAAGATCCGTACAACATCAGCAGTGATATCCCTTGTTCCATGTCCTTTTCTGAATCTGGCTTGAATTTCTGGCAGCTCTTTGTCAATGTACTGCTGCAACCGCTTCTGAATGACCTTCAGCAGAATTTTACTTGTGTGTGATATTAATGATTATTGTTCAATAATTTCTGCATTCTGTTGGATCACCTTTTTTTGGAATGGGCATAAATAAGGATCTCTTCCAGTCAGTTGGCCAGGTAGCTGTCTTCCAGATTTTTTGGTATAGATGAGAGAGTGCTTCCAGTGCTGCATCCATTTGTTGAAACATCTCAACGGGTATTCCATCAGTTCCTGGAGCCTTGTTTTTTGCCAGTGCCTTTACTGTACCTTGGACCTCTTGGGAACCATCAGTTCTTGATCATATGCTACCTCCTGAAATGGTTGAACGTCAAGGAATTCTTTTTGGTACAGTGACTCTGTTTTCCTTCCATCTTCTTTTGATGCTTCCTGCATTGTTTTAATATTTTCCCCCTATAATCCTTCAATATTGCAACTTGAGGCTCGAATTTTTTTCTTCAGTTCTTTCAACTTGAGAAATGCTGAGCATGTTCTTCCCTTTTGGTTTTCTATCTCCAGTTCTTCTCACATTTCATGATAATACTTTGTCTTCTGGAGGTGCCCTATGAAATCTTCTGTTCAGCTCTTTGACTTCATCATTTCTTCCTTTTGCTTTAGCTACTCAACATTCAAGAACAAGTTTAATGGTTTCTTCTGACATCCATTTTGGTCTTTTCGTTCTTTCCTGTCTTTTTAATGACCTTTTGCTTTCTTCCTGTATAATGTCCTTGATGTCATCCCACAGCTCGTCTGGTCTTCGGTCATTAGTGTTCAATGCATCAAATCTATTCCTGAAATGGTCTCTAAATTCAGGTGGGATATACTCAAGGTCGTACTTTGGCTCTTGTGGACTTGTTCTAATTTTCTTCAGCTTCGAGATGTTTCAGAAATAGACTACAAGCCTTTCTTTTAAGGCATCTGTGGGTGGAGTTGAACCAGCAACTTTTTGGTTTGCTGTTGAGCTCATTGACCATTTGCATGCCAAGGGACACCAGAAGGAGCTTGATGGCCCTGTTAGTGAATCAAATTGCTTCCCCTATCACAAGCTTCCCCTCCTCTGACCCTGAACAGATAAAGTTGGGAGTGTCTGTTTTGTTTTGAAGAAATGTTTGCTTCACATGTGCTAGAGGGGACCTGAGTGAACCTGAGAGCAGAGATGTGGTAGAGATGCTAAAACCCTGAGAGGCCAAGCCCTGCTCAGTGACATTTCAGTGGGGGAACGAGCTTCATGGAGCCTGACGAGGATGTTGTAGAAGATCTGCTAAGTAGGATCTCACCCAGATATACATGTTGCGGTGCACACATGGCATGCAGGCCAAGAGGACTGTCTGGGTTGATAACTGGTAGAACTATTCTGTGTTCTAGTCTTGGACTCTCTTTAATATTTCTTACAATTTTGATTTGGTTTTTACAAATTCCCTTAAGTTCTGTTTATCTGGAAATGACCTAATTTGCCATCGTATTTGAAAGACAGATTTGCTCTATATGTAATTCTTGGCTGGCAGTGTTCTTCCTTCAAGGCTTTATATATGTCACCCCATTGCCTTGTTGCCTGCATGGTTTCTGCTGAGTAGTCAGAGTTTATTCTTACTGGTTCTCATTTGTAGGTGACTTTTGGTTTATCCGTACCCACTCTCCACATTCTTTGTCTTTGGTTTTGGCAAGTTTGATTATGATATGTGTTGGTGACTTTCTTTTGGGGTCTACTCTATATGGGGTTCATTGAGCTTCTTGGATAGATATTTTCTCATCTTTTATGATATCAGGGAAGTTGTCTGCCAGCAAATCTTGAACAATTCTGTATTTTCTGTTATCCCCCATTCTGGTACTATGATCACTTGTAAGTTTTTCCTCTTGATAGTGCCCCACATAATTCTTAGGCTGTCTTCATTTTTTTTTAATTCTTTTTTTCTGATTTTTCCTTAAATAAATTGATATCAAGATAAATTTATCTTCAGTCTCACTAATTCTGACTTTCATTGTCTCAATTCTGTTCCTATGATGTTCTGTTGAGTTGTCTAATTCTGAAATTTTATTGTTAATCTTTTGGATTTCTAGTTGCTGTCTCTGTGATTTCTATCATCCTATTAATTTTGTTCTCCTATTCTTGTATCGTTTTCCTGAATGCCTCTGTTGCTTTGTCTGTGTGCTCCTTGGCTTGATCTGAGTTTTGGTTGATCTCATTCTCTTGGAGAGCTCTGTATATTAGCCTTTTTAATTCTTTCTCAGGTGATTTCATTTCCTTATGTTCCTCCAGAAGGTTTCCTGGTTCTTTATTTTGGACGCTTGCTGGAGCCATCTTGACCTACTTCTTTTTGTGATTGTTATTAAGTTATTATATTTATTTATTGTGTGTTTGTTTACCATGTCCTTTTTGTTTTGTTTTGATTTTCCCAAGTAGGCTGGGTGTGTGAGCTGCTTTAATTGTTGGCATCTTTGAAGCTCTCACATCGTCTGCAGGTGGTCAGAGCAGCTACTAGGTATGTAAGCCCAGGAGTCTGTTTACTTTTCTTGTGGGAGTGGGCATAGGTGTCCAGGCTGTTGTTCATCAAGTCTGTGGTGCAGACTTTCACCTACAGTCCTAGATGGTCAGGACTGCATAGGGGTGTTGGGAGCAGGCACAGGTTTCTGACTGCAGGAGGGGGCTATGTGCAGAGCAAGACAGGGTGCTGATGGCTCCTCTTGGGTGCCTAGGTGGAGGGCATGTCCCTGTCCCCTAGAGTGCATAGTGTGGAGGGGAGGGTATTGCAGCTCGTCCTTGGGTACCCGGGGCTGTTGGCTGGAGGGACTGGGAGGCACCTCTTATTCTCAGACCCCTGTTGTGGGAAGTTAGATAGAGTGGTGGTACCACCAGCCCTGGTGTGGGTGGCTGAGGCACCTGCTTAGGGGGTAGGGTGGTATGAAATGTCACAAATTTGCAGCTCCACCTTGGCTGCCATTGTTGAAAATGTGCTTCAGGTGTATGCCCTGCTGTTTTATGGTAATGAGGGCATGTGGTGTTGAACCGGCCAACATAGTTATGGGCAAGTGTGAAGGGTGCTGTAAATCCGTGGACCCCCTATGCCAGTGGCTGGGCGAAGTGGCTGTGAGACTGGTGTGGGAGCAGAGAGCCCTAAGTTCCCAGCATAGGGGGTGTGGCATTTTTTAGTATTGTGGGATTGGTGTCAGGGAGGAGTGGGGTTGGGGGTGAATGAGGGGAAGGAATCACTTCTTCTCTGTGAAACTCTGGGAGGGGGAGGGGTTATTTTCCCCCAGTGCACTAGGTTAGAAGCTTGCACTTAACTGTTATAGGTCTGGTGTCATTCCTACTTGGCTCTAGAGGCATTTGCAGATTAGCTGCTGCTTGGCTACACCTGATGTGATGACGCTTGTCTTTAAATGTTCTTCCTTGTCTCAGCCTGTGTGAGCTACACTGACTTAGCTAACAGGGCACTGGCAATCTTGCTATTGGTACTTCTCTGCTGCTTTTGGATTGTCTAACCTTCCCCCTGCTGCTCAGTTCGATTCTTCAGCTTTGTCTTTGATGATTAGGGTTCCTAGATTGTCGTATATAATTGATTCACTTGTTTTTTCGGGTCTTTGTTCTAAGAGGAACAACAGGCAGTGTCTGACTGTTCCATCATCTTGGCTGCACTCCCCTGGGAGTGTCTGTTGTGGTTTGAAGGAATGTTTTCTTCACGTGTGGTAGAAGGGACCTGCATGAACCTGAGAGAAAAGATGTGGTGGAGATGCTCAAACCTGGAAAGGCCAAGCCATTCTCAGTGAAGTTTACAGGGAAGAACTAGCTCCATGAACCCGGATGAGATGATGTGGATGATCTGCCAAGTGCGGGATGCCAGTAGCTGCGAGTGGAATCTCACCCAGACATACGTGCTGCTGTGTACACATGGCACACAGGCCAAGAGGACTTTGTGCAGTGGAGGTTGAAGGTGTGCACAAGAGTGGTGGAGCCACTGGTTGGTGATTTTTCAACAAGATTCGAGTGAAGAGAATTTCAGGCACCTCTGTGGCCTTTAAGAACTTTGCCTCCCAAAATTACCAAGGAGCTTAACCTATGAACTTCTCTGTTCTCCTAGGCAGCTGCTGGCACCATGTTAAAGTACAAGTTTCCTGAAAAATTTTGAGGCAATGCTTTCGAAGGCTTCAGACATGCCTGAAATTCTCCTCAGTTTCACCCCATTGAGAGTCTGCCGAGGCAGTGTGCACACCTCCATCCTCCACTGAATGAAGTCTTCCTGTCCTGGTGTGCCATTCAAACATAGCAGCGTGTATTTGTGGGTGAGATCCCACTCACAGCCATTGGCATCCAGCACTCGGCAGATCTCCTGCCTCATCTCCTTGGGCTCCATGGAGCTGATGATCTTCATCTTCCAGGTAAACTTGAGAGAGTGAGGTTTGGCCTCTCAGGGTTTGAGCATCATCTCTACAGCTTTGCTCTCAGATACCTTTGGGTCCTTTTTGACACACATAAAACAAAGATACCTTCTCCTGATCTTAAAGAACCTCCCAGTGGCCCCCTGCTGGCCCTGGCTGCTTACGAAGGGAGAGGCTGGGGTCACAGCCTGGGGCATATTTGGCTGGTCAGGTACTTCCTGCACCCGCTCATCATTTAATGAGCTTAATTTTAACACTCCCTGGGAGAAACTGGTTCCCTCTGGGGCTCCACTACTCTTGTCGATGGTGTGGGCTGAGGAGGAGCCACAGAAAGACATTGGGGGGCTGTACTGGGCTGTGGCACCTCACTGTTTCTCACCTTGGCACACAGTCCAGAGGTCTGGTTGGGTTGTGCTTAGGCTGTCCTGGATTCCTGGTACAGGTGGGACATGGCCATTAGATAGACTGTTCAAAGAATTGTGGATGTAGTAATCATAGGTGGGAATGGCAGGCTTGGTGGAACTACACTGTCTGGGTTTAGCACAGGTGGTAGGATGCACCTCATGGGGTGAGGAAGAAGTGTGGCTATTGGTGCAATGGGCTGCAGCTTGGGGTTCCAGGGTGCTGCTGTGGCTCTCCATCTCAGATGTGTTGTGACCCAGAAGCAGATAGGTGGCCATCACGTCAGTGTACTTTTGGTTCAACAGGGAGTCATGAATCTCTTCCTGTGCGTAACCCATGTTCACCATCACCTCAATGCACCAGGGGTCATCGTAGTCTGGGAGTGGCTGGACATATAGCCTGTTTTTCTTTATGGCCCACCTTCATCCATAGATATCCTGGGATCTCCTCTAATGTGGCTCTCTTTCTTGGGTCACGAATGAAAATTTTGCTCAGCAGTTATTAACACTGTGTAGACAGGTGGAAAGGAATATCATATTGTCCCTCCAGTACCTGCTCTCACAGCTTCAATAAGGTCTTTCCACCAAAAGGCAGAGATGCACTTACCATGAAGTACAGGATGACTCCCAGGCTCCACACATCCACTGGGGGTCTGTCATACTTTTCTCCCTGAAAGAGTATAAGGGGAACTTATACTCTTATAAGGGAATAAGGGGGACTGCCACAGAAGATATCCAGCTTGTTTCCCATGGTGAATTCAGTTCCAAAGCCAAAGTCTGCAAGTTTGATGTTCATTTCCTCATCCAATAGCAGGCTTGCTGTTCTCAGATCCCTATGAACAATACCATTGTTGTGACAATACTACATCACCAACACTATTTAGTGAAATTTTCTTTGGGCCTCTTTTTCACTCATCAAACCATGAATCACTAGGTGATAAAACATGTCCCCTCCACTTGCATATTCCATCACTATATTGAGAGTGTTTTCATTCTCTATCACTTGAAACAGCTTTACAATATTTGGATGATGGAGAGCCTTCATAATTTTTATTTTTTGGTATAGTCTCTGGAGGTTGGAGGACGTCTGTTGGATCTTGTCAGCTGTTTTAATCAGTACCTCTTTGCCAGTGTTGATGTTCTGGGCCAACTTGGCCCTGGCAAATGTCCCATTGCCAATGGTTCTGAGGAGGTGGTAATGTCCCACATGGGTTTCCTTCTCAGCAGAGAAGGCTAAGTGGCTCCATAGCATGTCGGATGTGCAGTCAAGGCCTAGTGGGCTTTGGGATAAGAGATGCCCTTGTGGTAGTATTAAAACTGGAATTAAAAATGGAAAAGTGATGACTAAAAACCTAATGAAATATGGAAAAAATGAGAAAAATAAGTTAAAATGTAATAAAAAAGATAAAAGGAGAAAAAATTAAAACTTTAAAAGAAAAAACTTGTGAAAGCTAAAAACATAACTAGAAAAAATCAAATAGATCGAATGAAAGTGACCAAAATAAAAGAATAAAAATAAAATGAAAACTCAGTAATCAGAAAAATAATAATCTACAAGTTTGAAGTGATGTAAAACAAAAGAGGTAAGGAAAATTAATAAAATGGGTAATTTAAAAATATATTGAAAAGATAAAATTAGAAAAACAAAAGAACTGAATGAAAAAGGATATACAAGAGAAACATATAGAAGTGAAAAGAATAAATTAAAAAGGAATAATATGACAAAATTAAAAAATAAAGACAAAGATTAAATGTGAATATCAAAGAATACAGAAATGAGAAAAAATGGTAAATGGAAAATAAAGCAATAAAGAAAAGGATAAAGAAAAAAGATGAAAACATAAGATATATATGAATTAGGTAAATGAGAACAGCAAAAGGAGGAAATGGAAAATTAAGATTAAAATGGCAAAAGGTAAAAAATTAGAAGCAAGATAAATGCTATATATAAACACAAAACAATAAATAAAGGGTCAAGAAAAAGGCAATAAACAATTAAAAAAGGATAAGAGCAGATATAAAATGACAATAGTAAAATGATAAAGAAAAAATAAGTACATAGAAAAAGCAAAATGAAAAATTGAGGAAATAAAGGGAAAGGAAAATAAATGAAAAAATAACAAAGGAATGAAGGAAAACGAGGAAAAGTGAAAAGAGTAAGGACAAAATAAGAAAAGCTAATAATGAAATAGACACAAACCCCACAATTTGAAGAGAAAGAAGCTAAGTTCGATCACAGTCTCTCAGGTCGCTGAAACAGCTTCCTGAGCTAGAAGGACCACAAATTTAGGTTTCCAGGGACTTATCCATGGGCTTGGAGCTCCAAACAATTGACTCTTTATGAGGTTGCCGCAAGAAATGGACCAGTCAAGACTGGGGATAATTCACTGTGCCTTCACTTTTTGGTCTCAAAAATACCCATTTTTTCAAAAAGAAAAATGTGTGTGTGTATTGCATATAGGGAGAGAATTCCACAGAGCTTTTCGTTCTCTTTTTTATTGATTTTCATATTTTTTTATTGTGTTGAAAATATACATAACAAAACATGCCATTTCAACAATTTCTACATGTACATTTCAGTTACATTGATTATATTCTTCAAGTTGTGCAAGCATTCTCGCTGTTATTTTCCAAATCATTCCACTACCTTTAACAGAAACTCAGTGCCCCTAATCAAAAACTCTTCCTTTTCCCCTCCTTGTCGCCCCTGGTAACCACTAATAACCTTTGTCTTGTGTATATTTGCTCATGTCCTGAATTATTTTGCTCAGGTTGGTATTTTCAGGCTTCATGTTTTTGTATGCATCAGGACTTCATTTTTTGCGGGGCGAGGGGAGTGGTCTGTGATATTCTATTGGGAGTCCCTGGCTTGCAGCAACAGTTAAGTGCTCATCTACTAGGTTTCAGGTTCAAACCCACCCAGAGGCTTCTCACAAGACAGGCCCAGCGATCTGCTTCTGAAACGTCACAGCCTCGAAAACCCTATGGAGCAGTTCTACTCCATTGTGTGTATGTAGAAGATTTTGTGTGTTCATTTCTTGGTGGACATTTTGGTTTCCATCTTTTGCCTATTGTGAACAGTGCTACAGTGAAGATTGTTGTACAGATTTCTGTTTGCCTCCCTACCCTGACTTCTTCTGGAATTGGGATTGCTGGGTTGTATGGTAGTTCTAAGTTCAGTCTTTTGAGGAAATGCCAAACTGTTATCCATAGTTGCTGTTGTGTTGTTAGGTGCTGTCGAGTTGATTCTAACTCATAGTGACCCTAGGTACAACAGAACGAAACACTGGCCAGTCCTGTGCCATCCTTATAATCGTCGCCATGTTTGAGCCTGTTGTCGTAGCCACTGTGTCCATCTATCTTGTTGAGGGTCTTCTTCTTTTTCACTGACCCTCTACTTTACCAAGTGTCTTAGTTATCTAGTGCTTCTATAACAAATATTACAAGTAGATGGCTTTACCAAACAAATTTATTCTCTCACAGTCTAGAAGACTAGAAATCCAAATTCAGGGCACCAGCTCCCTAGAAATGCCTTCGTTCTCTGTTGCTTCTGGGGAAGGCCCTTGTCATCAATCTTCTCCTGGTCTAGGAGCTTCTCAGCACAGTGTCCCTGGGTCCAAAGGTTGTGCTCTGCTCCTGGCACCTCTTTCCTGATGGTATGAGGTCCCTGTATCTCTCTGATTGCTTCTCTCTCCGTTTATGTCTTGGGATATAAAAGGTGATGCAGGCCACATCCCAGGGAAACCCCCTTACATAGGATCAGAGTTGTGACCTGAGTAAAGGTGTTGCATCCTTTACAATTCAATCCATGACATTCCAGCCTCTGGCCCTCAAAAATCATGTCCTCACAACATGTAAAACACTTTCACCCCACCATATCATCCCAAAAGTCTTAAATCAAGTCCAAATTCTATCCTGGGGAAAAATTTTTCTTCATCTGTGAAATCTAGAATACAAGTTATCTGCTTCCAAGTAGAATGGTGGAAGAGGTGCAAGGTAGATATTTCCATTACAAATGGTAGGAACTGGAGAGAATGAGGGGATAACGGGCATCAAGAACAATTCACGTTAGCTCTCAAGGCTTGAAAATAACCCTCTGTTTTCTCAGACCACCTGGACAATGGCCCTGTCCGCCAGACTCCGAGTGGTGGCCACACTTTCTGGATTCTGGACAGAGGCTCCTCAGCCCTAGATTTCAGCTCTACCTTCCAGGCCTACTGGGACGGCAATTCTGCTCCATCAGCTTTGGGCTGCCCCATTCTCCTAGTCCATCTGAGTGGCAGCTTCACCTGCTGTCCTTGACAGGCCCCATTCTTCTGCCCTTTGGGCGCAGCAGCCCTGCCCCCTCACCTTTGGGCTGTGGATCCATCCCCACCCTTCAGCAAAATTTTACTTGCATGTGATATGAATGACGTAGTTTGATAATTTCCACATTCTGTTGGATCACCATTCTTTGGAATGGGCACAAATATGGATCTCTTCCAGTCAGTGGGCCAGGTAGCTGTCTTTCAAATTTCTTGGCAGAGGAGTGAGTACCTCCAGTGCTGCATCCATTTTGTTGAAACATCTCGGTTGGTATTCTGTCAATTTGTAGAGCCTTGTTTTTCACCAAGGTCTTCAGTACAACCTGTGTTTCAGCCCATTCTTGATACCACTGTGTCAATCCCTCTTGCTGAGGGTCTTCCTCTTTTTCGCTGACCTTCTACTTTACCAAACATGATGTCCTTCTCCAAGGATTGGTCCTTCCTGGTAACCTGTCCAAAGTAAGTGAGGCAAAGTCTTTCTATCCTCCCCTTTAAGGAGCATTCGGGCTGTACGACATATTTGTCCATTCTGGCAGTCCATGGTATATTCAATATTCTTCACCATAATTGAGGCCTCTGTAAAGACTTTAAGGATCCCTGGTGGTGCAGTAGTTAAGCATTCAGCTGCTAACCAAAATGTTCACAGTTTGAATCCATCAGCCCCTCCATTGTGATAAGATGTGGTAGTTTGCTTTCACAAAGATTAAAGCCTTGGATACTGTGTGGGGCAGTTCTCCTCTGTTTTGTGGCATCCTTATAAGTTGGAATCGACTAGACAGCAATGGGTAAAGGCTTTTAATCTGTGAGATTAAAATAAGAGTAAGAGAAACTAAGCACAGATTCTGGCCCGTCCAAATTGGAAACTGAAGCCAAGCCACCCCTACTGAAGCAATGTGTGGGAGAGGAAACCAAGGCCTGGTTGAGTTTGAATTCGGGTGTGGATCTGGAGGCTAACCTGAAATTAGATTCAGTGGGTGTGGAGGCACAGCCACCAGCCAGAGTGGGGGCATATGGAAGTCAGTTTATTAATGGAATGTTAGCATATGTCCATCTCACAGTGGGTCCAGTGGGCCCCCAAACTCATTCTGTAGTGATTTCCCCAGTTCCAGAATGTGTAATTGGAATAGACATAGTCAACATCTGGCAGAACCCACACACTAGATCCCTGACATGTGGAGTAAGGACTATTATGGTGGGAAAGGCTAAGTGGGAGCCATTAGAACTGCCCCTACCTAGGAAAACAGTAAACCAAAAGCAATACTGCATTCCTGGAAGGATTGTGATTACTGCCACCATCAAGGACTTGAAGGATGCAGGAGTGTTGATTCCCACCACATCCCCATTCGACTTGCCTATTTGGCCTGTGCAAAAAACAGATGGATCTTGGAGAATGCTAGTGGATTATCAAAAACTTAAGTAGGAAGTGACTCCAGTTGCAGCTGCTGTTCAAGATGTGGTTTCATAGCTGGAGCAAATTAATGTCTCCTGGTACCTGGAATGCAGCTATTGATCTGGCTAATGCCTTTTTCTCCATATTTGTTTCAAAGGACCCTTGGAAGAAGTTTGCCTTCAGCTGGCAAGGCCAGCAATATACACTCACTCTCCTACCTCTTTTTTTTTATTTCTCCTACCTCAGAGGTATATGAACTCTCCAGTTTATGTCATAATTTAGTCCACAGGAATGTCATTACCACCAAGCAATAAGAGATAGGAGCAGAGTGCCCCCTTTCCACCAGAGTCACTGTGCTGAGAGGCTCCTGGTCCCAGGGGAAGATTGATGATAAGGACCTTCCCTAGAGCCAACAGAGAGAGAAAGCCTTCCCTTGGAGCTGGCACCCTGAATTCAGACTTCTGGCCTCCTAAACTGTGAGAGAACACATTTCTGTCAGTTAAAACCATCTACTTGTGGCATTTCTGTTATAGCAGCACTAGATGACTAAGACAGAATTCAAAAGCCAACCTTCTCTGAATAGAATATTTACACAATTACAGGTCTCCTGTTGCTATATCTATCATTTTTGCATGTTAAAAAAAACTGCAGTGGTATTAAATTTTATTGCTAAATTTCTAAACACAAGTAAATATGGTAATGTTGGAAATTTATTATAATTCCATTGGCTTATATATTTTATTACCACAGAAATTCTAAGACTCAAAAATAATTTTTTATTTTACTAGTTTTATGTGTAGTATTTGGGGGAGGAATTAAGAGAAATGAGAGTTCAGAAATGAAGAATCTAAAGCATGAGATCTCAAACTGTGTCATGAACCTGGGGCTTGAGTCATAAGACAGAAAAACAAACAGTGAATGAATATTCACATTCTCTTCCCTTCCTCCAGGAATCCTGACATTGGCCTGCATCTTGCCACTCCATCTTGACCTTTCTCTCCATTCAATTCATCACACTCTAACCAGAATATCCTTGCAAAAATGAATCAAATCACTCCCTTGTTTCCAATCCTTTCATGAATTCTCACTAGTTTTAGGAGAAATTCAAAATTCTGAATGCAGCTTATTGAGTCTTATGTTATCTGGCCCCTAAAACTTCAGTGCACTTGTTACTACTTTCCCCCCTCACTCTCTCAACTGCAATCAAGTGAAGCTGCAAATATCCTGTCGTCTCTACTGTTCCACTCATCCTAAATCCTCTCGCCCCAATCCCCACTGCTAACTACATTTTACCAATCTTTCAGGTCTCTGATCAAATGTAACTTCCTCAGAAATTATACTCAGGGGCCATTACTATACTTCCTCATGACATCTGGGATTCTCTCTGTACCCCTTATCACATGTCAAATAATTATTTGTGCAACCATGTAGAGGTTTCCAATGGCGTATAGGGCTAATGTGCCTACAGATGCATTGTCATAGGCCCGTTTGTGATCTACGCAGCTTGTTGCCTCAGCATCCATTAATCCCTCCTAGCTGCCCTCCCACCCACTCTCTGACATGGTCATTCCTATCTTGTCATGCCCTGTGTGGCTCTGCATGCAGATGTGCTGTTGTCTCCTCTCTGACCTGTGAGCACTAAATTCTATATTTGTTCTCTGGCCTTCCTGCGTGAGGTTCACTTCCTTGTGCGTATCTGACAGACCGTCTATGACACCCACAGACCTCTTCTGGATAAAAATTATAAGACAATTAGTGACGAGGATGGGATGGCCCACAGGACTGCTACTGGACTACTCCTGGCTCACTAACTGGCTCCCCCAGGCTGACAACACTAGCTGGGTAGCTCTCCGTCTTCCTGGCATTTGTCTGAGCTCCTGGCAGCTGCTTTTTGTGCTCTCTTCTGGGTGCTGCCGAGGCTTCCCTCCCCAAAGTGTGGATCCCACAAATCTGAGTCCTCCCTGGACTGCACTGACCAGCCCTAACCTGGCACAGGGAGGAAAGAAAGAAAAAAATTCCCCCAGTGCTCCCCAGGAGGAACATACTGGCTCTGAGTGCGATTGGCTGGATCAATAACAAAGGGTCCCTGCAAACTAGTTTAAATTAATTCCTATGAATGGGGTCAGGTGGTCGACAAGCCCTACCAGCGGACAGCTGCTCGGTCTAGGTGTGCTGTGACCCCAGTGATGGAGTAGAGTGGGAGTCTCTTCCCTGACATTGTCCCTTGAGTCCAGGGGTGGTGTCGGGACTGGGAGCCAGTGCGTAAGACTCCTTTCCCCTTAATTTATCCTCTGGCATCCTAATCAGTGAGAGGACATCCCCACCCCTGGGAAGTAAGTGTGCCTCCTAAGAGTCAATACTGCAGGGGTGTACAACCCCTCTGTTGCTGCATACCTTGCTTCTGTCGCTTTTTGTCTCCTGACCCCATTGTGGGTCTAACGGTTGGCATTTGGTGGAAAGGGACCTCGTGAGTCAATTTAAGGGCCAAGAACACTTTGTGCAGGCTCCTCTGGAAACTCCTGAGGAAATCAGTAAACTGCGAAAGAAATGCGGAGCTCCTATATGATGAACTGAGGCCAATCAACATGCCAAAGAGCTGGTTTTCTGCTCTTGCAGACTAGAGGCCCTTGCCCCAAAGATAACCTTGCCGCCATATTGTTAGTGGAGTCCGAACTCAGCCCCAATGACGCAAATTGGAGGGAAAAAACAAACAGCTGCCTATGATCAGAGCCATGAGGGACCACCAGAAATTTACTCGGAAAACACCTACAGGGAAGAAGGTTGGGGACAAGCAAGAGATTGAAAAGCTTGAGAGTTAAATATTAAGATTTTACTGGGCTAAAAATACAACCTATTAAAAGATTTTGTTCAAAAAGATTAATGAAAAGGGAGCCTCCTGTTCCAGCAGGCTATCCTGGAAAAGAAAATCCCACTCTAGAGAAGGGGCAGAGCCTAAATGAAAACCTGAAAAGAGAAAAAAAGGTTAAAAGGTAAGAGGCAGCAGCTACTAATGACAGGTAGTTTGAATTTAGAGTAGAATATTTACACAGTTACAGGCCTCCTGTTGCTATATTTATCATTTTTTGTGTGTTTAAAAAATTTCAGTAGTATTACATTTTATTGCTAAAATTTCTAAGCACAAGTAAAAATACTAATGTTCAAAGTTTGTTATAATTCCATTGGCGTATATATCTTATTGCTATAAGTGTTGTAAGACACAAAAATATTTTTAATTGTGTTAGTATCATGTGTAGAAATACAGGAAGTAATTTAAGAGAAGTAAGAGTCCAGAAACGAATCATCCATAGCAAGAGAACCTGTCATGAACTTGGGGTTTGAGTTATACGACAGAAAAACAATCACTGCATTCTCTTCCCCTCTTCCAACTATTTCAGTTTTGGCCTGCGTTTTAGCCACATCAATCTTGACCTCGCTCTCCATTTAATTCCCCACGCTCTCACCAGGATATCCTTGCAAAAATACATAAAAGATCAAATCACTCCCTTGTTTACAATCCTTTCGCGAATTTAGTTTTAGGAGAAGCTCAAGATTCTCAACGTGGAGCCTTATCAAAACCCAAACCAGAGAGGAAAGAAAGTTAAAAGCCAAGCAGCAGCAGGGACTGATGAAAGACAGTTTGGATTTGGAGTGACCACTCTTCCACCCCTGCCACTCTGCTAGTTGTGGCTCTGCTACAAGAAAAGCCTACTCCTCAGGGTTCTAGGGAAAACACCCATGCCACCCTGTGGCCCAGCAGAGGAAGGAATTCAACTCAACCCAAGCCCAGGGTTCTTAAACCATGAACCATTGCCATGGGGGAGATCCATAAGCCCGACTATACTGATGAGAAGCTCTCTAGAAGAAAAAAGAATATTATAAATATGGCAGGAGAAAGAGAAAGAGCCCCTCCCATAGCATATCTAGTGACAGACAATAAAAGAGAAAAAAATCTGAATACAAGGGGAGGAAATCTGACATATGTATATATATACATGATGTAAATTAAAACAAAAGTTCATGATTTGATCCACTCAGATAGCCAAAATTGATGAAAATATTTTTATTATTATATTATTATTGTTAAAATAATTTATACAGCAAAAGAAAAAAAGGTACTGATTGGCTCTTGTGCCTCTACGATGTAACTTCTAAATTAACTTCAGTATCTGCCAAAAAAAACACCATTTGAAAACCATCTTGAATTAATACTGGGACAGAAATTACAGTTATTCCTGGGAATCCTGCTAAGTTTAAACATGGTATCCTCTATAATCTAGAGGAGTTACTGAATATAAAATGAAGAAGAAACAAATATGCCTCATCTTAATCATCAAAATTGTTGCCTTGCCTAAACTTCCTGGAGTCATAGCACTTGTTGCCCTAAAATATCCCATAGTTGGCATGGACACTCAGATGCAATAAGTAATAAATGACATGAAATTAAGTCTCTTGACATGTACAAATTGTCTTGACAAAATGGGACCCCACAGACCCTCGGTTGTAATAATATGGCCAATATGTGTTAAAACATGGCCTTCAAGGATTAAAACTTATCATATGATCTAATTAGTAAAGGGGTGATTATCCTCACTGCCTAGCAACCCAATTTTGCCCGTTCATAAACCTAGAAAGAAGTAACTGGCCCCTCACAGTGGGTTACTGAAATCTTAATGCTGTGGTCCCTATTCCTAATACCTGATATTATTAACATTTTTTCTCCATCCAATCAGCAACCAGTAAATATTTCTCTTTTATGATTTTAACTAATATATTCTATCCAGTGCCTATTTCAACAGCTTCTCGGCCTTCACCTCTGAAAGGACACAAGACACCTTTGCCACACCATACACAGGGCACCTTAGCAGCCTTGCCATGGCACAGTCTTTGCAGACAAGATTTTAACTGCACCCGCTTTCTCTAGGAGCGCAGGTGTGACATTGTATTAACGATAGCCTCCCCTGAGGAGATGCGTTTAACACACTAATTAAGAACATGTAAATCCAATATCTTTTTGTCCTTTTTTGAGTTCTGAAGGCAACATATTGCTCGTTTACAATGTTGACTTGAACTCACAGATGCTGCTATTTACAAAGCAGCCCACCTTGAATGGGGCTCCTCCAACAGAAGGCTCTAAACCCTGTCCAAATTAAAACCCACAGATACTCGAGCTAGTGCCCACAGATAATCCATCTCTGTAGAGCTTTAACAACTTCCTTTCATGCCTCTTGGAGTCTCTGGACCACCTATCATGGCCATAAGTCGCCCATGAGTTCCTGATTCAAGAAACTGTCCTGGATCCCATGCCACGTACCATTAGAGCAACAACTGCTGACTGCATTCTGGGCTTTCTTGGAAACAGAGGTTCTCACACAACCTGAGGCTGTGGCTCTGCATGCTCATCTGACCATTATGCCTGAGATCATGGTAACAGCACCCCACAAGCTTGGCATGGCGGCCAAGACTTCCTTGAAACAGGATGGAGCCAAACCTGGGCTCTCTGGCACATTCAACCTGCAGGATATGGAGGCCTCCCCTGACCTCAGTCCCTTGCCAGATGCCATGTTACTGGAGGAGGCCTCCCCTCCCCCAGATGCCTTGACTACCTGGGGGGCCCCTTGGGATTAACTGACTGAACAGCAATGGGAGTTCACAGACGGTATAGATGGTACAATTCCCACACACGTGATATACAGCTTG
This sequence comes from Elephas maximus indicus, assembly GCF_024166365.1. NCBI lineage: Eukaryota > Metazoa > Chordata > Mammalia > Proboscidea > Elephantidae > Elephas > Elephas maximus. The sequence continues at coordinate 17,567,260 of NC_064821.1, forward strand.
ATGGAATGGTGCTGTTTTCCATTCCTTAATCAGGATGTTCCTGATCAAGAACGAGACCCAGGGGTCAGCACAATTGGCCAAACTTTAGGAAATCATCTTAGCACTGGATGCCCTGGCCAACAGATGGCCCCATGTACATATTTTCTAGAAATCCTTTAGGTCACAGCCTGGGAGTTGTTGTCTTCAGGTTAAAAATCTCTGGGGATGTCTTGCCTCACAGATACCTGAAATATAAATCAAGGTCACACATATCTATATAAACGAAGACCACAATACAAAGACTGATCAGGACACTCTTGCCCTTCAGAGTGCCAGACTGATAGTAACCAAGGCACACATATCACTTCTCAAAATATACAGGGCTGAGCTCTTGAAAGGGGCATGCCGTGGGTCTTTGATCTCCCTGATCAGTCCCAGACAGGCAGTGTATTACGAGACAAAATGGTGTCCTCTTACAACTCCTGTGTAATTTACAAAATGACAAATGGATCTCTAAAAGGGTCTCCTTTCTGCCCTAGGTTTTAATTTCTTAATTCAAGGCCCTTTGGCTGACTCACACCTCACAAAAACTTTAAAAAACCTTTCTATAGCCTCTTCTTGTATTTCAGTGGGGGCGTATCTCACCTCTAAAGGTACAAACTCACCATACGTGAGGCCAGGTTATTGATTTCAGATCTTTGTTTTTTTTTTGTTTTTTTTAACATAGGTATTTTATTGCTATAAATTCCCCTCAATTACTGCCTTGGCTGTATCCCATAGATTTTGGTATGTTGCTTTTCATTCTCCTCTGACTCCAAGTATTTTTCTGTTTCTCTCTTGGCTTCATCTTTGATCCATTGATCATTTGTTGTTGTTAGGTGCCCGTCAAGTTGGTTCTGACTCATAGTGGTCCTATGTACAACAGAACGAAACACTGCCTGGTCCTGCACCATCCACACAACAGTTGCTATATTTGAGCCAAATCGATGCAGCCACTGTGTCAATCCATCTCATCAAGGGTCTTCATTTTTTTCACTGACCTTACCAAGCATGACATCCCTCTCCAGAGACTGATCCCTCCTGATAAAATGTCCAAAGTACAAGAGACAGTCTCACCATCCTTGCTTCCAAGGAGCACTCTGGCTGCACTTCTTCCAGGGCAGACTTATTCATTCTCCTGGCAGTTCATGGTATATTTAGTATTCTTTGCCAACATCATAATTCAAAGGCATCAATTCTTCTTTGGTCTTCTTTATTCATAATACGGCTTTCACACTGTGTATGAGACAACTGAAAATATGGTGCTTGGGTAAGGCACACCTTCGTCCTCAAAGTGACATCTTTGCTTTTTAACACTTTGAAGAGGTCTTTTGCAGCAGATTTGCCCAATGCAATGCATCCTTTGATTTTTTGACTGCTGCTTCCACGGTTGTTGATTGTGGATCCAAGTAAAATGAAGTCCTTGACAACTTCGATCTTTTCTCCATTTCTCATTATCTTGTTTATCGGTCCACTTGTGAGGATTTTTGTTTTCCTTATGTTGAAGTGCAATCCATACTGAAGGCTGTGGTCTTTGATCTTCATCAGTAAGTGTTTCAAGTCCTCTTCACTTTCAGCAAGCAAGGTTGTGTCACCTGCATAATGCAGGTTGTTAATGAGTCTTCCTCCAATCCTGATGCCACATTCTTCTTCATATAGTCCAGCATCTCGGATTATTTGCTCAGCAAACACACTGAATAAATATGGTGAAAGGATACAACCTTGGCACATACCTTTCCAGATTTAAAACCATTCAGTATCCCCTGCAACCGTTTTTGAATGATTTCAGGAAAATTTTACTTGCATGTGATATGAATGACGTAGTTTGATAATTTCCACATTCTGTTGGATCACTTTTCTCTGAGATCGGCACAAATATGGATCTCTTCCAGTCAGTTGGCCAGGTAACTGTCTTCCAGATTTCCTGGCATAGACAAGTGAACATCTGCAGTGCTGCATCCATTTGTTGAAACATCTCAGTTGGTAGTCCGTCAATTCCTGGAGCCTTGTTCTTCACCAAAGCTTTTAGTGCACCTTGGACTTCTTCCTTCAGTACCATTCGTTCTTTATCATATGCTACCTCCTGAAATGGTTGAATATCAACTAATTCTTTTGGGTACAGTGACTCTCTATATTCCTTCCATCTTCTTTTGATGCTTCCTGTATCCTTCAATATTTTGCCCATGGAGTCCTTCAAAATTGCACCTTGAGGCTTGACTTTTTTCCTCAGTTCTTTGAGTTTGAGAAATGCTGAGCGTGTTCTTCTCTTTTAGTTTTCTAACTCCAGGTGTTTGCACATTTCATTGTAATACTTTACTTTGTCTTCTCAAAAGACAAAGTTCAGCTTCTATTCACGCTAGCTGCTCTACATTTAAGAGCAAGTTTCAGAGTCTCTTCTGACATCCATTTTGGTCCTTTCTTTCTTTCCTGTCTTTTTAATGACTTTTTGCTTTCTTCATGTATGATGTCATTCCACAGCTCGTCTGGCCTTTGGTCATTAGTGTTCAGTTCATCAAATCTATTTTAGATGGTCTCTAAATTCAGGTGGGCTATTCTCAAGGTTGTAATTTGGCTGCCATAGACTTGTTCTAATTTTCTTTAGCTTCAGCTTAAACTTGCATATGAGCAATTGACAGTCTGTTCTTCAGTCAGCCTCTGGCCTTGTTCTTACTGATGACATTGAGCTTTTCCATCAACTCTTTTTCTATAGATGTAGTCGATTTGATTCCTGTGTATTATATTCAGTGAAGTTCATGAGCATAGTTGCTTTTGTGTTGCTGGAAAAAAGGTATTTGCAATGAATAAGTCATTGGTCTTGCAAAATTCTATCATGCAAATCTGGCAATATTTCTGCCACCAAGGCCATATTTTCCAACTACAGATCTTTTTTCTTTGTTTCCAACTTTTGCATTCCAGTCACCTATAATTATCAATGCATCTTGATTGCATGTTAGATCAATTTCAGACTGCAGAAGTTGGTAAAAATCTTCAATTTTCTCATCTTTGGCATTAGTGGTTGGTGCGTAAATTTGAATAACAGTGGTATTAACTGGACTTCCTTGTAGGGGTATGAATATTATCCTATCACCGACAGCATTGTACTACAGGATAGATCTTGAAATATTCTTTTTGATGACGAACATGACATCATTCCTCTTCAATTTGTCATTCCTGACATAGTAGATCATATGATTGATTCAAAATGGCCAATACAGTCCATTTCAGCTCACTAATACCTAGGATATTGATATTTATGCATTCCATTTCATTTTGATGATTTCCAGTTTTCCTAGATTCATACTTCATACATTCCACATTCCGATTATGAATGGATGACTACAACTGTTTCTTCTCATTTTGAGTCATGCCACATCAGCAAATGAAGGTCCTGAAAGCTATACTCCATCCATGTCATTAAGGTCAACTCTACTTTGAGGAGGCAGCTCTTCCCAAGTGTTATTTTGAGCACCTTCTAACCTGAGGAGCTCATCTTCCCGCACAATATCAGACAACGTTCAGCTGCTATTCACAAGGCTTTTCTTGGCAAATTTTTTTTCAGAAGTAGACTACCAGGTCCTTCTTCCTAGCCTGTCTTAGTCTGAAAGCCCCACTGAAACCTGTTCACCATGGGTGACCTTGCTGGTCACCCATGGCATAACTTCCACGGTGGCATATCTTCCAGTATTATAGGGATATGCAAGCCTCTACAGTACAACAGACATGCAGTGATAATTTTGAATAGCAGTGGTGAAAACAGGTGTCATTTTCTTGTTCTTGATTATATGGAGAAAGCTTTCATTCTTTCACCGTTGAATATGATGTGAGCTGTGGGATTTTCACGAATGCTTATTAAGTTAACAAGTTTCCCTTTGATTCTAGTACGCTGAGTGTTCTAATTATAAAACTGTGTTGGATTTTGTGAAATACTTTTGCTTTATCTGTTGAGATGATCATGTTTTTTTTGTTTGTTTTTTCTTCGTGTTATTGGTTTGGTGTATTACATTGATTTTCTAATATTTATCCACTCTTGCATTCTGGGATAAACCCCCCTTGATTATGGTGTGTAATTCTTTTAATATGCTGTTGGATTGGGTTTTCTAATATGTCTTCTGTTGAGTATTTTTGTGTCTGTATTCATTAATATCACACGCAAGTAAAATTTTGCTGAAGATCATTCAAAAGTAGCTGCGACAGTATTTCTACAGGGAACTGCCAGAACTTCAAGCCAGATTCAGAAGAGGACGTAGTACCAGGGATATCATTGCTCATGTCAGATGGATCCTGGCTGAAATCAGAGAATACCAGAAAGACGTTTATCTGTGTTTTATTGACTATGCAAGGGCATTCGACTGTGTGGATCATAGCAATTTATGGATAACATTTTGAAGGGGAATTCCAGAACACTTAATTTTGCTCATGAGGAACCTATACATAGATCAAAAGGCAGTTCTTCAGACTGAACAAGGGGATAATATGTGGTTTAAAGTCAGGAAAGGTATGTGCCAGGGTTGTATCCTTTCACCACACTTACTCAATCTGTATGCTGAGCAAATAATCCGAGAAGCTGGACTATATGAAGAAGAACAGGGGATCAGTGTTGGAGGAAGACTCATTAACAATCTGCATTTTGCAGATGACACAACCTTGCTGGCTGAAAGTGAAGAGGACTTGAAGCACTCACTAATGAAGATCAAAGACCACAGCCTTCAGTATGGATTACACCTCAAGAGAAAGACAACAAAAATCCTCACAACTGGACCACTAAGCAACATCGTGATAAATGGAGAAAATATTGAATTTGTCAAGAATTTTTTTTTTTCCCAACACCCACGGAAGCAGCAGTCAAGAAATCAAAAGACACATTGCATGGGCAAATCAGCTACAAAAGACCTCTTTAAAGTGTTGAAAAGCAAAGATGTCACCTTGGAGACTAAGGCGTGCCTGACTGAAGCCATGGTGTTTTCAGTTGCCTCATACACATGAGAAAGCTGGACGATGAATAGGGGAGATCGAAGAAGAAGTGATGCCTTAAAATTGTGGTGTTGGCGAAGAATATTGAATATACCATGGACTGCCAAAAGAACAAACAAATCTGTCTTGAAATGCTCCTTAGAAACAAGGATGGCAAGACCACGTCTCACGTACTTCAGACACTTTATCAGGAGGGACCAATTCCTGGAGGAGGACATCATGCTTGGTAAAGTAGAGGGTCAACAAAAAAGAGGAAGACTCTCAACAAGATGAATTGATGCAGTGGCTGCAACAATGGGCTCAAGTATAACAACGATTGTGAGGATGCTGCACGGCCCAGCAGTGTTTCCTTCTGTTGTAGATAGGGTCGCTGTGAGTCCAAACTGACTCAACAGCACCTAACAACAACATTTTGTGGGACGTTAGTTTATATTTACCATCTTTGCATTCAGGGATAAACTCCACTTGGTTACGGTGTATAATTCTTTTACTATGCTATTGAATTTTGTTGGGTATTTTTGTGTCGCTTTTCATGGGGGACACATTGGTCTGTTTTTTCTTTTTTTCCTGTCATATCTGTACTGGCTTTGGTATCAGAGTAATAACTTGTTTCATAGGATGAGTTAGGAAGTGTTCCCGCCTTTTTTATTTTTAAAGGAGTTTGAGAGGGATTGATGTGAATTCTTCTTTAAATGCTTGGTAGAATTCGGCAGTGAAGCCATCAGGTCCTGGTGTTTTCATGGTTGGGATGATGTTGATTCAATCTCTTCGTTATTGTTCTGTAGAAATTTTCTGTTTCTTTCTATTTAATTTAGGTAATTTGTATATTTTTGAGAATATGCCATTTTATCTAGATTATTTAGTTGGCATACAATTCTTCATCCTGTTCTCTTATAGTTTTTATTTCTATATGATCGATCGTAGTGTCTCCATAATCATTTCTGATTTCAGTTATTTGCCTCTTCTTTGGTCAGTCTAGCTAAAGGTTTACCAATTTTACTGATCTTTAAAAAAAAACAATTCTTGCATGTTTGCTTCTCTCAATTATTTCTCTATTCCATTTTTCTCCACTCTAGTCTTTATTTCTGTCCTATTGATGCCATTGATCTTAGTTTATGATTTTTCTATTTCTTTAAGTGTAATGTTAGTTTATTGATTTGAAATCTCTCTCTCGTAATTTAGGCATTTACTACTATAAATTTCCCTCTGAGGCCTGCCTTCACTCCATCCCCTAAATTTTGGAAAGTTTTGTGATGGTATAGTGGTTAAGTGCTACAGCTGCTAACCTATAGGTTGGCAGTTCAAATCCACCAGATGCTCCTTGGAAACTGTGTGGGGCAGTTCTACCCTGTCCTATAGGGTCGCTACGAGTCAGAGTTGACTTGATGGCAACGGTTTTTTTTTTTTTTTTTTTTGGTTTAAGTATTTATAATTTCCCTTGTGTTTCTTTTTATCGCCTATCAGTTATTTAATAATGTGTCATTTCGTTTCTATGTATTTAAGGAATTCCTCATTTTCTTTCTGTTACGGATTTTTTAGTTTCATTGTATTATGGTCAAAGAAGATGTAGTTTATAATTTCAGTCTTTTAGAATATATTGTGGCTTTTTTGTGAATTATTATATGGTCTATCTTGTCAAATGATCCATATGCACAAGAGAAGAATGTTTATGATGCTTTTGCGTGAACTGTTCGATACATGTCTGTGGGGTTCGTTGTTTTATACTGTTGTTCAGATCTTCACTTTTTCTTACTGAACTTTTATCGAGATACTCTGTCCATTATTTAAAATGGAATATTAAAATTTCCGCTGTGATTGTAGAACTATTTCTCCCTTCAATTCTGTCATTGTGTACTTTCCCTTCTCATTTCTTTTTGCGTATATTTTTTAGATGTTTTCTTTTTGGTTACCATGGGGATCATATTTAACATCCTGGATTTATAACAATTGAAATTAAGTTATTCCCTACTTCAGTATTATACAAAAACTTTGGTTCTATGTAGCTCTTTCTCTCTGCCTTAAATTTTGTTCTCACAAATTACGTCTTTATCCATTGTGTCTCCAGTAACAAAAATTACAAATATTTGTATGACATAAAAAGTAGAGGTACAAACCTAAATTACAACAATGTTAGCTTTTGTATTTGCACCTTTAGTTGCCTATACTGAAGATCTTTATTTCTTTATACAGCTTCACATTACTATCAAGTGTTCTTTCATGTTAGCCTGAAGGACTGCCTTCAGCAATTCTTATAAGGGAAGTCTGGTCTAGTGGTAACCAACTCACTATGCTTTTGTTTACCTGGGTATATTAATTTCACCCTCGCTTGTGAAGGACAGTTTTGGAAGTTATAGAATTCTTGGTTGACATTTTTTTTTTCTTTCTGCACCTTACATATGTCATCCCACTGCTTTTAGGTCTCCATGATTTCAATTAATTTTCTTGAGGATCCATTGTGTGTGATGAGTCATTTCCCTTGCTGTTTTCAAGGTTCTCTCTTTCCTTTGGTTTTCAACAGTTTGATTATAATATCTCTCAGTGTGGATCATCAGCAAATGAAGGTCCTGAAAACTTGACTCCATCCATGTCATTAAAGCTGACTCTGCTTTGAGGAGGCAGCTCTCCCCTAGTTGTATTTTTAGTGCCTTCCAACCTGATTTGCTCATCTCCTGGCACTATATCAAATAATGTTCTGCTGCTATTCATAAGGTTTTCAGTGGCTAAATCTTTTCAGACATAGACTTCCAGGTCCTCCTTCCTAGTCTGATTAGTCTGGAAGCTCAGCTGAAACCTGTCTGCCGTGGGTAATCCTGCTGGTATGTGAATATCTGTGGGATAGCTTCCAGAACCACGGAATAACTTCAGCCCCCAAGTACAACAAACTGACAGAGAGGTGGGGACACTAGCAGTTAGAGAAATTCAAATCAAAACCACAATGAGATACCACCTCACCCCGAAATTACTGGCATGAATCAAAAAACAGAAAATAAATGTTGGAGAGGTTGCAGGGAGATTGGAACTCTTATGCACTGCTGGTGGAAATGCAAAATTGTACAACCATTTTGGTAAAGGATATGGCACTTCCTTAGAAACCTAGAAATAAAAATACCATATGATCCAGCAATGCTATTCCTAGGAATATATGCTAGCGAAATAGGAGTAGTCACACAAATAGACATATGAATAGCCATGTTCATTGCAACACTGTTCACAATAGCAAAAAGATGGAAACAACCTCAATGCCCATCAAGAGATGAATGGATAAACAAACTATGTTATATAATATGCAATGATAAAGAACAATGATGAATCTGCAAATCATCTCACAACATGGATGAATCTGGAAGGCATCATGCCGAGTAAAATAAGTCAATCACAAATGGTCAAATATTTGTGTGAAGCCACTACTATAAAAATTCATGAAAAGGTGTACACACACACACAAAGACAATCTTTGATAATTATGAGGGAAAGGATGGGTGGGGATGGAAAAACACTAAATGGACAATAGATAAGTGATAACTTTGGTGAAGGGTAAGACAGTACACAATACTGGGGTAGCCAGCACAGCTTGTACAAGGCAAGGTCATGGAAACAAGCTTCAGAGACACATCCAAACTCCCTGAGGGACCAAATTGCTGAGCTGAGGGCTGTGGGGACCATGGTTTCAGGAAACGTCTAGCTCAATTGACATAACAGTTTATAAAGACAATGTTCTACATTCTACTTTAGTGAGTAGTGTCTGGAATCTTAGAAGCCTGTGAGTTGCCATCTAAGATACTCCACTGGTCTCACCCCTATGGGAAAAAGGGAGAATGAAGAAAACTAAAGAAACGAGGGAAAGATTAGTCCAAAAGACTGATGGATCACAACTACCACAGCTTTCACCAGACTGAATCCAGTACAACTAGGTGATGCCTGGCTACCACCACTGACTGCTCTGACAGGAATCACAATAGAGGGTCCTGGACAGAGCTAGAGAAAAATGGAGAGCAAAATTCCAACTCACACACACACACACAAAAGACCAAGCTTACTGGCCTGACAGAGACTGGAGAAACCTCGAGAGTATGGCCTCGGGACACCCTTTTAGCTTAGTTATGAAGTCACTCCTGAAGTTCACCCTTCATCCAAAGATTAGACAGGCCCATAAAACAAAATGAGACTGAAGGGGCACAGCAGCCCAGGGGTAAGGACTAGAAGGCAGGAGGGGACAGGACAGCTGGTAATACGGAACCCAAGGTCAAGAAAAGAGAATGTTGACTTGTCATGGTTTTGTTAACCAACATCAAAAACAATAAGTGTACTAACTAATGAGAAGCTAGTTTGTTCTGTTAGCCTTCATTTAAGGAAGAAACAAAAAAAGAAAAATTAAAGTCAGGCTTCTCAGACTTCACCATGCCTCAAAACCTCACAAAGTGTTTTTTAGAATGCATTTCTTTTGAGGAAACCCTGGTGGAGTAGTGGTTAAGTGCTATGGCTGCTAACCAAAAGGTCAGCAGTTTGAACCCACCAGGCAGTCCTGGAAAACTCTATGGGGCAGTTCTACCCCATCCTGTAGGGTCCCTATGAGTCAGAATCGACTCAATGACAATGGCTTTGGGTTTTTGTTGTTGTTGTTGTTGTTATCTTTTGGATATCTCCCCAGAGATCGAAGTCACTAGTTCTGAGGTGAGTTATGGAAACAAACCACCAGTATGAATAAAGGCCTTAGGTGAGTTATCTTTACAGGTGCTCTGGGGACATAAATGGAGGCTGTTCTGCACGAGAAGACAGCTGGTGTGCTATGTTAGAGGCCACCTTCCCAGTGTGATGCTGAACACAATCGGTAGCACCACCATTAGTGATGACCAGGACAGAAGGCTTTCCAGAAACTCTACTGATGGTCCTACAAGACCTACACGGTTGTCACCCCCACACCACGGAGATGATTTTGACTGCATGTCCTGCTTTTGTTTTTACTTGTGGAAAGATGACCTCCCTAGTCCTGCCAACTTTGCTTTTCTCCCATCGTGTTTTATACTGAACACATCTTCCTCAAAATAAAGTCCATTTCCACAGATAAATTTTTACCCTAATGGATCACATTAAAAATTATATATGAGAATTGTTACAGTGCAGCCTTCCCCTTAAAACCTCACTGACTCAATTCACTTTACTTAATTGTATTTCTCTGTGTGAATACGACCAGAAATTACAAAGAAAAAAATGTAAGATAAATTGAATAAGGGGAAAAGTAAACAAACAAACAAAAAACCCATATACCCTCTGTTATGAATTGAATCATGTCCCCCACAAATATGTCTTGAAAATCCTAACCTCCATGCCTGTGGTTGGAGCCCTGGTGGCACAGTGGTTAGGAGCTCTGCTGCTAACCGAAGGATCAGCATTTCATATCCACCAGCTGTTCTTCGCAAACCCTATGGAGCAGTTCTACCCTGTCCTATGGCATCTCTATTAGTCAGAATTGACTCAAAGGCATTGGGTTATGATTGTGGTTATAGTCCCTTTTGGGAATGGATTGCCTTTGTTATGCTAATGAGGCAGGATTAGCGTAGGGAATATTTTGAGTCAATCTCTTGAAATATGAAGGAGATTAAACAAGTAAGTAGAGCAGAGATTGGGAAAGATTGATGCCAATCCACATGGAGATCTCTAAGGAACCAGGAAACAAGTGGAAAAGACAAGGATGTTGATACAGAGCTGACAGAGAGAAAGCTTTCCCTTACAGCCAGCACCTGAATTCAGACTTCTAGCCTCCTAAATTTTGAGAAAATAATTTGTTTGTGAAAACCATCCACTTGTGGTATTTCTGTTATAGCAGCACTAGATAACTAAGACAAACTTTTTTTTTTTTCCAATCAATTTAGTGTACACAGCAAATAGTTTTCCTTCCAACAATTTACACACAAATTGTTCTGTGACCCTGGTTGCTAACCCCACAGTGTGACAGCATTCCTCTTATTTCTACCATGCTTTCCCGTTTCCATTGCTCCAGTTTCCCTGCCCTCCTTGCCTTTTTATCTTTGCTTTTGGGCAAATGTTGCCCATTTGGCCTCTTATACTTGATTGTTCCAAGAAGCACTTTCCTCATGAATGTTATTGTTCATTTTATAGGCCAATCTATTGTTTGACTTAAAGGTGACCTCTGGGAGTGACTTCAGTTGCAGATTAAAAGGATGACTTAGGGCAATTATCACAAGGGTTCCTCCAGTCTCTATCAGTCCAGTAAGTCTGATCTTTTTTTGACAAATTTGAGTTTTGTTCTATATTTTTCTCCCATTCTATCTGGGAAGTTCTATTGTGTCCAGACAGACACCTTCTTATCAGTAAATCAGTGAAAAGGAATCAGACAAATAAGGTGACTGAAAGATTACCAGCCTTGCCTATTGATTATTTCACTAAGACTAGTAAAAGCTGGTGATACATATTATGACAAATGTAAACCAATAAAACTGCTGAAACAAGTGGTAGAAATACAGGAAAGCAAAGAATTACAAGTTTTACAAATGATGACAAGATATAGAACACAATGACCCTAGTTAAATTTTATTGTATATTACGCACCAAACATTGTATTCAGCAGTTGTAGTGGTTAGCAGGATTGACTTCTCCACAGAAAATATACTCTAAGTAGTCAGTCTAAGGCTCTCATAGTAATTATTTTTCACAATACCAGAAATTTCACTAGGAAGGAATATATGAACCTATTATTTGTGATGGGATGGGATGAGTATTTTTGGTATGACTCCATAGAAAGAATATATTAATTAAAAAATTCTGTTGCCATCAAATCAATTCTGACTCATAAAAAAAATAGTGACCCTCTATTAGCAAAAGACACCACTCATCTGTCAGTTTGTCATACTGTGGTTGGTTTCTGTGTTCCTTTGATGCTGGAAGCTATGCCATTCCTATTTCAAATAGCAGTGGGGTCACTCATGGTGAACAAGTTTAGGGGAGCTTCCAGTCAAAAACAGACTAGGAAAAAGGACCTGGTTATCTACTTCTGAAAAAATTGGCAAGTGAAAACCTTATGAATAGCAATGGAACATTGTCTGATATAGTGCCGGAAGCTGAACCCCTCAGGTTCGGAGACACTTGAAATATGACTAGGGAAGAGTTGCTTCCTCAAATTAGAGTCAATCTTAATGGACTCAAATTTTCAGGACCTTCATTTGCTCATGTGGCACAACGCAAAATGAAAAGAAACATCTGCAAACATCCATTAATAATCAGAACTTGGAATACGTGATGTATGAACATAGGAAAATGGGAAGTCATCAAAAAAGAAATGCATAAAGATCTATATCCTAGGTATTATTGTTGTTATTAGGTGCCCTCGAGTTGGTTCTGGCTCATAGTAACCCCATGTACAACAGTAAGAAACACTGACTGGTCCTGCACCATCCCCACAATCATTGTTATGCTGGAGCCCGTTGCTTAGCCACTGTGTCAATCCATCAGGTTGCTGACCCTATACTTCACCAAGCATGATGTACTTATCCACGGATTGATCACTCCTGATAACACATCCAAAGTATGTGAGACTTTGTCTTTGCATCCCTGCTTCTAAGGGGCATTCTGGCTGTACTTCTTCCAAAACAGACTTGTTTGTTCTTTTGGCAGTCCATTGTATATTCAATATTCTTCACCAACACCATAGTTCAATGTCATCAGTTCTTGTCTCCTTCATTCATTGTCCAGCTTTCAAACGAATATGAGGTGAATGAAAATACCATGGCTTGGGTCAGGTACTCCTTAGTCTTCAAGGTGACATCTTTGCTTTTCAATACTTCAAAGAGGTATTTAGCAGCCAATTTGCCTAATGCGATGCATCTTTTGATTTCTGGACTGCTGCTTCCATGGGTGTTGACTTTGGATCCAAGTAAAATGAAATCCTTGACAACTTCAATCTTTTCTCCCTTTATCATAATGTTCCTTATTGATCCAGTAGTGAGGATTTTTGTTTTCTTTATATTGAGGTGTAATCCATACTGAAAGCTGTGGTCACTAGCTCACTAGGTATTAGTGAGCTAAAATGGACTGATATTGGCCATTTTGAATAGGACTTTCATATGATACACCATACTGGGAATGACAAAATGACGAAGAATAGTGTCGCATTCTTCAGAAAAAAGAAAAATTTCAAGAACTATTCTGAAGTACGATGCTGTCAGTGACAGGATAATATCCATAAATGTACAAGGAAGATCAGTTAATACAACTCTTATTCATGTTTACACACCAACCATTAATCCCAAAGATGAAGAAATTGAAGATCTTTACCAACTTCTGCATCTAAAATTGATCAAACATGCAATGAAGATGCATTGATCATTAGTGGTGATTGGAATGCAAAAGTTGGAAACAAAGAGGAAAGATTGGTAGTTGGAAAATATGGCTTGGTGATAGAAACAATGCCAGAGATCATATGATAGAATTTTGCAAGACCAATGACTTATTCACTGCAAATGCCTTTTTTCAACAACATAAATGGCTACCATACACGTGGACGTCACCAGATGAAATACACAGGAATCAAATCGACTACATCTGTGGAAAGAGAAGATGGAAAAGCTCAACATCATCAGTCAGAACAAGGCCAGGGGATGACTGTGGAATAGACCATCAGTTGTTCATAACAAGATCAAGTTGAAGGTGTAGAAAATTAGAGCAAGTCCATGAGAGGCAAAAAACAGTCCTCAGTATATCCCACCTGAATTTAGAAACCATCTCAAGAATAGATTTGACACATTGAACACTTATGACCAAAGACCAGGCAAATTGTGGAATGTCATCAAGGATATCACACATGAAGAAAACAAAAGGACATTAAAAAGACAAGAAAAAAAAGAAAAGACCAAAATGGATGTCAGAAGAGACTCTGAAACTTGTTTCTGAAGTTAGAGCAGCTAAACGAAATGGAAGAAATGATGAAGTAAAAGAGCTGAACAGAAGATTTCAAAGGTGGGGGGGTTGAGAAGATAAAGCAAACTACTATAATGAAATGTGTAAAGATGTGGAGTTAGAAAACCGAAAACAATTTCTCAGCATATCTCGGGATTTCTCAAGCTGAAAAAACTGAAGAAAAAATTCAATTTTAAGGATTCTATAGTCAAAATATTGAAGGTCCCAGGAAGCATTAAAAGAAGATAGAAAGGATACACGCAGTCAGTGTACCAAAAAGAATTGCTTGACATTCATACATTTCAGGAGGTACCATATCCTAAAGAACAATTGGCCTTGAAGGGAAAAGTCCAAGGTACACCGAAGGCATTGGAGACAAACAAGGCTCCAGGAGTTGACAGAATACCAGTTGAGATGTTTCAACAAAGGGACGCAGTGGTGAAGGTGTTCACTTGTCTATGCCAAGAAATTTGGAAGACAGCTACCTGACCAACTGACTGGAAGAGCTCCATATTTGTGCCCATTCCAAAGAAAGATGATCCAACAGAATGTGGAAATTACCAAACAATATCATTAATATCACCCCCTAGTAAAATTTTGCTGAAGATAATTCAAAAGCAGTTGCAGTAGTACCTCCACAGGGAACTCTCAGTAATTCAAGCCCCATTCAGAAGAGGTCATGCAACAAGGGATCTTGTTGCTGATGTCAGATGGATCTTGGCTGAAAGTATAGAATGCCAGGAAGATGTTTACCTTTGTTTTATTGACTATGCAAAGGAATTCAATTGTGTGGATCATAACAAATTATGGATAACATTGAGAAGAATGGGATTTCCAGAACACTTAATGGTGCTCATGTGGACAGAATCTGTACATAAACCAAAAGGCAGTCATTCAAACAGAACAATGGCATGTTGTTTGGCTGAAAGTCAGGAAAGATGTGGATCAAGGCTGTACTCTTTCACCATACTTATTCAATCTGTATGCTGAGCAAATAATCCAAGAAGCTGGACTATATTAAGAAGAATGTGACATCAGGAGTGGAGGAAAACTCATGAGCAACCTGTAGCATATAGATGATACAACCTTGCTTGCTGAAAGCAAAAAGAACTTGAAGCACTTACTGATGAAGATCAAAGACCACAGCCTTCAGTATGGATTGCAAGTCAACATAAAGAAAAACTCCTCACAACTGGACCAATAAGAAACATCATGATAAACAGAGGAAGGATGGAATTTGCCGAGGATTTCATTTTAGTTGGATCCACAATCAATGCCTATGGAAGCAGCGATCAGGAAATCTCCTGCAAAAGACCTCTTTAAAGTGTTAAAAAACCAAGGATGTCACTTTGTGGGTTTAAGTGCACCAGACCTAAGGCACGGCATTTTCAATCTCCTCATATGCATGCAAAAGCTGGAAAATGAATAAGGAAGACCAAGGAAGAGTTGATGCCTTTGATTTATGGTGCTGAGGAAGAATAGTGGATATACCATGGACTGCCAGGAGAAGAAACAAATCTGTGTTGGAAGAAGCACACTCAGAATGCTCCCTATAAGGAAGTATGGAGAGACTTTGTCTGACGTACTTTGGACATGTTATCAGGAGTAACCAGTCACTGGAGAAGGACATCATGCTTGGTCAAGTAGGCAGTGAGTAAAAGAGAGGAAGACCCTCAATAAGTTGGATTGACACAGTAGGTTTAAAGATGGCTGAACAATAGCAAAGATTGTGAGAAAGGTGCAAGACTGGACAGTGTTTCATTCTGTTGTATATAGGATTGGTTTGAGTTAGAACCTACTCGAAAGCACCTAAAAATGACAATTAACAACAGGTTCAGGAAGAAATAGTGACCTTGTGTGATTGATCATTATAACTGGATATGATGCCTAAGTCTGTGGCAGCCATTCCTGGCCACGAGGTAACCATTCCTAGGATGAAGGTACATTGTTGAAGTCACCTTATGGAAGAATAAAAAAATTCTTTTTTTTTTTGCATTCTTTATCTCTGAAGTTCTTGTAATGAAAGTTAACTCTATTGTTTATGTATCTTAGAGTCAAGATTTATATTTTCTTATTAGAAGCAAAGCCTTCTAATAAGATTCAATTATCGAGGCGGGGCCAAGATGGCTGACTGGGTAGAAGCTACCTTGGATCCCTCTTGCAGCAAAGACTCGGAAAAACAAGTGAATCGGTCACATACGACAATGTACGAATGCTGACCATCAAACACAGATCTAAAGAGTTGACCTGAGTGACAGAGACTGAGAATGAACAACCACGGAGAAGCAACGACTGCTTTTGGAGCCTGGAGCCAGCGTCCCACTCAGAAAACCTTGGCGCCATGCTTTGGACTGGACACAGGGAAGCTGAGCACAGCATCCTGAGACGGCACAAACATCAGACGCAGGCCTAGCCCCCAGAATTGACCTCTGGGGAAGCCCAGCCAGTGCACGCAGGCAGCACAGCGATGCGGCTGACAGGAGGAGAAGTCACCGGGAGGCAGCGACTGGTTTTGGAGCCTGGAGTGAGGCGTCCCAGCCGGGGAACCTTGGTGCTGGGCTTTGGACTGGGAGCAGAGGAACTGACCATGGCTTCTGAGACAGCACAAGCACAGTACGTGGGCCTGGCCCTCACAGGCAATCTCGACCCAGCCAACGCATACAGGCTACACATCCTTCAGGAATCTCAGATAAAAGAGTCATCACCAAACAAGATAAGAAACTTTGTCTATATTCTGGGGTGCTACTCTCTCCTATTTGTCTGATCCCTCCCCTCCCCTTCCCAGGAGCTTCATTAACATTGGAATTTCCTGAGCCAGAGAGTGAAGTACTCTGCAGTTTTTTTTTTTTTTTTTTTTTTTGGTCTTTTCCTAACCCATTCTCCTGGCCTGAGAGAAGCAACTACAAAAAACCCAGGGACCAAAAATCCTTCCCTGACTTCCCAAAATTGGACTAAAAATACAGAAATAGCTCCAGCCAAGCAGATGAGATCCACAGTCTTGGGCTTTCATCCCTACAGGGAACAAGGTGGGTAATATAATGCAAAAGCAATTCTGATAGGGATCTGACTGTAATTGTTTTAGCGGATTACTGGAAAGACAAGTTTCCCAGGTCTGATATCTGCGTATTCAACAGAGCCCTCACTGACCCACAACAGGGAACTGAGGGCTGAAGCTCCCCCCTGACACCTAACCTCCTGCCTTAGGGGTCTAAGGAGGGTGACACCTACCAATCTCTAGAGGTACTTGCATTGGGGCCCTAAGGTACAGCTGCAGAGCCCACCCACCAAAGTGCTTTAGGAATAGAGACACACCTACCTCACTGACACTTGGGGGAAGCCTGTCAGCATCCTGACCCCCCCTGGAGTGTGAACCTCAGCTGCTACTAGAATCTGGTGCACACAACTATCACCACTACTCTTCTAGGTGGATAGGTGACAGTCTGCACCACACACTTGATGACCCAAAATCAGATTCTACTCAAGAATAGTGAATGGACTCAGGCTTATATATCTGGTAACAGCCCAAACCAGCTGGTAATAGGACATAAGTGATTCAAGGGCTACAACACTCAAGACAGCACAATCTAGTAGCCCATCTACGTATATTGAAAGAAAACAAAACAAGATAAGACTCAGTGAGCAAATATAGAATAAATCACTACAATATCTTAGTGATGGCTTGGAGACAGCAGTTGATATCAAACCACATGAAGAAGCAGACCATGACTGCTTCTACAACTCCCCAAACTAAAGAATCAAAATCTTTCCCTGAGACCAGAAGAACTAGATGGTGCCCAGCTACAACCAATGACTGCCCTGACAGGGAACTCAACAGAGAACCCCTGATGGAGCAGGAGAGCAGTGGAATGCAGATCTCAAATTCTCATAAGACCAGACTTAATGGTCTGACTGAGACTAGAAGGACCCCGGTGGTCATGGACCCCAGACCTTCTTTTGGCTCAGGACAGGAACCATTCCCAAAGTCAACTCTTCAGACAGAGATTAGACTGGACAATGTGTTGGAGAGGGATGCTAGTGAGGAGTGAGCTTCTTGGATCAGGTGGACACTACGTTGGCATCTCCTGCCTGGAGGGGAGATGAGGGGGTAGAAGGAGTTAGAAGTTGGGAAAATGGACACGAAAAAAGAGAGTGGAGGGAGGGAGCAGACTGTCTCATTTGCAGGAGAGCAATTGGGAGTATGTAGCAAGGCGTATACAAGTTTTTGTGTGAGACTGACTTGATTTGTAAACTTTCACTTAAAGCACAATAAAAATTAAAAAAAAAAAAAAGAAAAAAAATCAATGAATAAGGATCAAAGCAAATATGGCTCCAAAAAAGATTGCCAGCTCTACCCTGCCTACTCGGTAATTATTCCTTTGATTTTCAAACCTATTAATAGATATTACAATACTGGTAAACTAATAAAACTGCTGAAGAAAGTAGTGAAAATATGTGAGAGCAAGGAATATATAAGCCTTGTAAATTTGAAGTCTTGGTGGCACAGTTGTTAAGATCTTGGCTACGAACCAAAAGGCCGACAGTTCATATCCACCAGCTGCTCCTTGGAAACCCTTTGGGGCAATTCTACTCTGTTCTGTAGGGTCACTATGAGTCAGAATTGGCTCTGTAGCAACTGGTTTGTTTTTTTATTTTTTATTAATTGTGGCAACATATAGAAGACAATGGTCCCAGTTAATTTTTTTTTGAGTATTATGTGCCAGGCATTGTATTAAGTGCTTGTAGTACGTATAGGAATTAACTTCCCAACAGAAAATATACTCTACATGGTCAGTCTAAGGCTCTCAGAGCAATTATTTTCCCCCAAACAGAACTTTAATATCACATCACTAGTGTTCAACACATCAAATCTATTCTTGAGATGGTGTCTAAAATCAGGTGGGATATACTCAAGGTTATATTTTGGCTCTTGTAGACTTGCTCTGATTTTCTTCAGTTTCAGCTTGAACTTACATATGAGCAATTGACAGTCTGTTCCACAGTCGGCCCCCTGGCTTTGTTTTGACCGATGATACTGAGTTTTTCCATTGTCTCTTTCCACAGATGTAGTCGATTTGATTCCTGTGTGTTCCATCTGGCGAGGTCCATGTGTATAGCAGCCGTTTATGTTGGTGAAAGAAGGTATTTGCAATGCAGAAGTCATTGGTCTCGTAAAATTCTATCCTTCGATCTCCGGCATTTTTCTATCAGCAAGTCCATATTTTCCAGCTACCAATCCTTTTTCTTTGTTTCCAACTTTCGTGTTCGAATCACCAGTAATTATCATCCTGATTGCATGTTTGATCAATTTCAGACAGCAGCAGCTGACAAAAATCTTCAATTTCTTCCTGTTTGGCCTTAGTGGTTGGACTGTAGATTTGAATAATAGTCACATTAACTGGTCTTCCTTGTAGGTGCATGGATATTTTCCTAACACTGACAGCGTTGTACTTCAGGGTAGATCTTGTAATTTTCTTTTTCATGATGAATGCAACACCATCCCTCTTTAAGTTGTCATTCCCAGCATAGTGGACTATATGATTGTCCAATTCAAAACGGCCGATACCAGTCCATTTCAGCTCACTAACGCCTAGGATATCAATGTTTATGCATTCCATTTCATTTTTGAAGATTTCAAATTTTCCTAGATTCATACTTCATACATTCCAGGCCCCAATTTTTAATGGGTGTTTGCAGCTGTTTCTTCTCATTTTGAGTTGTGCCACATCAGCAAATGAAGGTCCCGAAAACTTAACTCCATCCACATCATTAAGGTCGACTCTACTTTCAGGAGGCAGCTCTTCCCTAGTCTCCCTTTGAGTGTCTTCAGCCTGGGGGGCTCATCTTCCAGCAACATATCAGACAATGTTCCGCTGCTATTCTTAAGGTTTTCACTGGCTAATTCTTTTCAGAAGTAGACTGCTGGACCCTTCTTCCTAGTCTGTCTTAGTCTGGAAGCTCAGCTCAAACCTGTCTTCTATGGGTGATTCTGCTGGAACCTGAATACTAGCGGCGTAGCTTCCAGCATCACAGCAGCATGCAAGGCCCTACAGTGTGACAAACTGACAGATCTTCAGCATATCCCACCTGAATTTAGAGAACACCTCAAGAATAGATTTGACACGTTGAACACTAGTAACCGGAGACCAGATGAGTTGTAGCATGACATCAAGGACATCATACATGAAGAAAGTTAGAGGTCATTGAAAAGACAGGAAAGAAAGAAAAGACCAAGATGGATGTCAGAGGAGGCTCTGAAACTTGCTCATGAACGTCGAGCAGCTAAAGCAAAAGGAAGAAGTGATGAAGTAAAAGAACTGAACAGAAGATTTCAAAGGGCAGCTCGAGAAGACAAAGTATTATAATGATGTGTGCAAAGAGTTGGAGATAGAAAACCAAACGGGAAGAACATCCCCGGCATTTCTCAAGCTGAAAGAACTGAAGAAAAAAATTCAAGCCTTGTATTGCAATAGTGAAGGATTCTATGCGGAAAATATTAAATGACAGGGGAAGCATCAAAAGAAGATGGAAAGAATACACAGAGTCATTATACCAAAAAGAATAAGTCAACTTGCAACCATTTCAAGAGGTAGCATATGATCAGGAACCGATGGTACTGAAAGAAGAAGTCCAAGCTGCTTTGAAGGCATTGGTGAAAAACAAGGCTCCAGGAATTGATGGAATATCAATTGATTTGTTTCAACAAACAGATGCAGCACTGGAGGTGCTCACTTATCTATGCCAAGAAATATGGAAGACAGCTTCCTGGCCAACTGACTGGAAGAGATCCATATTTATGCCTATAAAGGTGATCCAACTGAATGTGGAAATTATAGAGCCATATCATTAATATCACATCCAAGCAAAATTTTGCTGAAGATCATTCAAAAATAGCTGCAGCAGTATATCGACAAGGAACTGCCAGAAATTCAGGCCAGTTTCAGAAGAGGATGTGGAAACAGGGATGTCATTGCTGATGTCAGATGGATCTGGCTGAAAGCAGAGAATACCAGAAAGGATGTTTACCTGTGTTTTATTGACTATGCAAAGACATTGGACTGTGTGGATCATAACAAATTATGCATAACATCACGAAGAATGGGAATTCCAGAAGACTTAATTGTGCTCATGAGGGACTTTTACATAGATCAAGAGGCAGTTGTTTGGACAGAACAAGGGGTATTGATTTGTTTAAAGTCAAGAAATTTGTGAGTCAGGCTTCTATTCCTTCACCATACCTATTCAATCTGTATGCTGAGCAAATAATCCGAGAAGCTGGACTATATGAAGAAGAACAGGGCATCAGGATTGGAGGAAGACTCATTAACAACCTGCATTATGCAGATGACACAACCTTCCTTGCTGAAAGTGAAAAGGACTTGAAGCACTTACTAATGAAGATCAAAGACCACAGCCTTCAGTATGGATTCCACCTAAACGTAAAGAAAACAAAAATCCTCACACCTGGACCAGCGAGCAACATTATGATAAACAGAGAAAAGATTGAAGTTGTCAAGGATTTCATTTTACTTGGATCCACAATCAACAGCCATGGAAGCAGCAGCCAAGAAATCAAAAGACACATTGCATTGGGCAAATCTGCTGCAAAGGGCCTTTTCAAAATGTTGAAAAGTAAAGATATCACCTTGAAGACTAAGGAGTGCCTGACCCAAGCCGTGGTATTTTCAATCGCATCATATGCATGTGAAAGCTGGACAATGAATAAGGAAGACCGAAGAAGAATTTACACCTTTGAATTATGGCGTTGGTGAAGAATATTGAATATATTATGGACCGCCAAAAGAATGAAGAAATCTGTCTTGGAAGAATTAGAGCCAGGATGCTCCTTAGATGCAAGGATAGTGAGACTGCATCTTAAATACTTCGGAAATGTTGTCAGGAGGGATCAGTCCCTGGAGACGGATGTCATACTTGGCAAAATACAGGGTCAGCAGAAAAGAGGAAGACCTTCAATGAGGTGGATTGACCCAATGGCTGCAACAATGAGCTTAAGCGTTACAAAGATTGTAAGGATGGCTCAAGACCAGGCAGTGTTTCATTCTGTAGTGTGTAGGATAGCTATGGGTCAGAACCGACGGAACGGCACCTAAGAACAACAACAGCAAATGGAAGTTTGATTAGAAAGGGATATATGATGCTATTCTCAGCAGTCAGATGGGAGGAGATGTCTTTTGTATGATTCTATGGAAAGGTGTATTAACAATAGGTTCTTTATTCACAATAGGTCCATGAAGAGTCAGCTTTGTATCTCAGCATGATGTCTGGCTATGACACGTGACTCTGTCGCAGCCATCTGTGACCATGAGGGGGACCATTCCTAGGATGAAGGCACCTCGTGGGGAAATGAATGAAGTCCTACTGTCCTGTTTCTATGCATTTCCAATCCCTGATGTCCTTGTAATGAAAGATAACTCTCTTTATTGTTTGAGTATTTACAGTTAGGGTTGTTGTTTTCTTCATAAAACCAAAGCCTTCCTCGGTGATAAGTTTCAATTATCTCACAATCACCTGAAGCCACAGCAATAATCTAATCAGCCAATTTTATACAGGATCAAGCTGAATGTGGTGAATGTTGATGACACCAGGGGCACATGCAGCTTACCAGTGACAGTCGTAATAATTTCTAAATTGGGGCATGAAAGGTCAGATGCCTTGTCACTCAGTGAGACTAACCCTGGGGTGCCATTCACATGAATCTATCAATGGATAAAGCTGAAGTTATGGCTTGCTTACATCCTTCACCAGCCCAATCCACTTTCTCATTCGTTCTTCTGAGAATGTTTCCCCAAAATCACTATAACAAAACCTACCTCAGGCTCTGCTTCTGTGGAACCTGACTAATGAAATTGATTTTAGAGAGTTGAAATAATTTGTCAAACAGCACAGAGCTACACAAAGAGTGAAGTCAGATTTCAGCCCCAAGTTTAATTACACTTAGCCATTATGTTATCTCTTCATTTTAGAAGAATATGGTAATGGAAAAGTCAGGCATTCTGGCTCAAGAGTACTTTGTCACTTTGACGCAATCTAGAAATCCAAAACCAAAGCAGATAATATAATCACTGAAAAGCAATTGTGGACCTGATAAGGTTCCTCGTGGCTCCTTTCACGTCCCTGTTTCTCAGGCTGTAGATGAAGGGGTTCATCATGGGAGTTACCATGGTATATATCACTGAAGCTACTGCAGTCTTCCAAGAAGAGTGTGTGAATGTCGTACTTATACATGCACCAAAAGCTGTCCCGTAGAATAAGGAAACAACTGAGAGGTGAGACCCACAGGTAGAAAAAGCTTTATACTTTCCCCCTGCTGATGGCATTCTCAAAATGGAGGAGACAATTTGAGTATATGAGAAAATGATTCCAGAGAAAGGAAGAACACCCAGTATGCTAGCTGCAAAATATAAGATGATGTTATTGATGAGGATTTCCGAACGGGCAACTTTGATGACCTGAAAAACTTCACAAAATACGTAAAGCGTTTCCAGGTCTGTGCAGAAGGACAGTCTCAACAACATCAGACTGTGGAGCAGGGCATCCACGATGCTAACGAGCAAGGAGACTAGAATCAGCAGGCCACAGAAGCGGGTGTTCATGATGACCATGTATCTCAGTGGGTGACAAATGGCCACATAGCAGTCATAAGCCATTACTGAAAGGAGAAAACTTTCCAAACTAGCAAAAATCAGGACAAAGCAGACCTGGATGAGGCATCCTGCATAAGTGATGCTCTGACTCTGTGCTTGAAGGTTCACCAGCATCATTGGGATTGTGGTGGTGCTGAAACAGATGTCAGTAAAGGAGAGATTGGAAAGAAAGAAGTACATGGGGGTGTGGAGGTGGGGGTCCGAGCTGACGGCCAGGATGATGAGCAGGTTTCCCAGGACAGTGACCAGATATATGGACAGGAACAGGCTGAAGAGGAAAGGCTGCACTTTGGGATCCTCTGTCAGTGCCAGGAGAAGGAATTCTGAAACACCTGTTTGGTTTCTAGGTTCCATATTGTCGATGAATCTAATGGAAAAGATGAGGTGACTTACAATCAAATGTCAGCAAACACCATCTTGGGATGAGAATGAGAAGAATGGAGGGGAATACAAAGGTAGAGCCATATGTGTGCATGTTATTTAGTTTAAAAAAAAAGAAGCTGATATAGCAGAGTGTCAATATTTATTTATTTTGGAAAAGGATGAAGGGGTGGTCTTTTTTTATTACACTATTTTTGTTCATTTTAAATATTTGGTAATTTGGAAAAAACAGACTGGGAGGCAGGTGATGAGTCTGTCTTGGACACGACCTCTTTTCCAAGAGGTCAGAACTGGGCAACAGAAATAAATGTATCCCCAGCTTTTCGAAAGTTCACTTTATCCCACTTCACTTTTATGAAAGATCCACATTAGTACTTGTTTTCTCCATTAACTAAAAGGTATCCGAAGAGACTTTTCACGTTTATAAAAAAAGGGGAAGAAGGCAACTAGCGTTTAGTGTTCGTTCTACAGAAAGCCATCTAAGAAGCAGCTAACACCCTGAGAAGCCAGAGTCTTTTGGACAAGTCCCTTCCCTGGGACCTACACTCAGCATCTCAACATAAAATGACATAATTTTGAACTGTCTGTTAACGCTGTACATTAGTGTCATTTTAGGTTTATAGATGTTACTTAGTATGATTTGGTGAGTTATTTTTTGGGTCTGGGAATGCTCACAAAATTTTCGCATATAAATTAATGATAATTTTCTTCGCTTTACACCATTTCGGCTTATGAAATGTTTCATAGGAATGCTCTACTTTCGAGTAGTGGGAGAAACTTGTAATGTAAATGTATGTTGAAAGCCAGGAATGGGAAGATAAGGTGATATTAATGAGCCCTGTTTCATCAGCACAAGAATGTTGAAATTACAGAGAATTTGAAAGCAGTCATCATGCTAGAGAAGGGGCTGTTCAGGAGGAAAATGGTCCTTGCCATTGTGGAGAGGGAGGAGGACACTAGTAGAATGACAGCTCCTTGACATCAGTGCAAAGATAGAAGGAAACATGTCGGAAAGATGGGAGATAGTTAGGCAGGAGTTCAGGGGTGACTTGATTCCAGTCATTTCATGCACATACTATTTTCACATGCGTCATTCCCTTGGATGAAACTATTAAAACACCTGTCTCCATTTCCAAACTTTAACTAAGGGATTTAGGTTACCTGGCTGGCATCAGTGAGGAATGATGCTTGACATCTGCCCTGGATGTTGGATGATGCAGATGGGAGAGCTTTGCTCAGGAAATGCAGAAGGACCAAGTGAGGCATCAGGCCCCTGAGCAAGAGGCTCATCTGTGGGAGGATTCCCAGGTGTGCTGTTTCCTGGCTGGGGGAGGAATATTGAGGGAGGTGGTCACAGGTAGACTATTTGTACTGTAGGTCCCTGGGGGCTCAATATCCAAAGCTTCTCATTAACCAAACACTTTTCTTGTCATTCTGATGACAGGACAGTGAATATCTTTAAGGGCCAGGACAATAGAAGGTAGAATTCAGGAAAGCTGATTCCCAGCCCCTGGGGGACCAGCTGTATGCCATTTACTTCCCTCTACCTGTTTCTCTTACCTTCACGTCACATACCTTGCACACGTGGGTACACCATCCTTCTCTAATTGCATTGCTGCCTTTTTAAGTACAACCAAAAGCATATCCATCTCACCAAAGGTATTAAAAAGTCTGATTCCAATTTTAGGTGTGAAAATATAACTTATATATGATGGTAGAAATAATATTTTGAGAAATATAGCTAAGCTATGGTAAAATGTAAATCTGTAGCATTGTTACTTTCTAAGAGTCATTTGAATATCCCCTGATTCTCACTCTTCATTCTGTATATTTATACAGAGCATATTTTAAGCTATTCTCTGTGAGCAATTCTGGCTGTGATCACTATAGATAGACCTGTTACTCCCTTTTTACGGTTTCATATTCAGCTTTTTTTTGTTGTGTCCCAGTAATTTTGATACACATTTCTCTTCACAGTTGAATATGGGTTGATATTTTGGCTTTTGATTTTTAATGGAGCTGTGAGAAATCACAAGGTCACTGGCTAGGCATTAGTATGTAGGTTTATCCATACTCAGTAGATTTAGTTAGATGACAAAAATTATTTAATAGATGAAGATGGTGTCCCATGTGAATATTCACTTAAAAACCTTCATCTTTAATGAATACAATGTTTTCATATGTTTATCCATTGATTTTACTACATGTAGTTTCCATATGAATTTTATTTGCTAATCTACAGTATTCTCAATATATGTTTTATGAAAACCAATTGGAGACAAGATGGCATTATAATGTCATTCTTCACCATCCTAACCTCATTCACTTCAAACTTATGACATAATTAAAAATAAGAAGGCACAGTGGGTTCAAAAAGAAGAATGTAAACTTCTACTGAAACCTTCTATTCAAATAGAATTGGCCAGTCATATTTTTTTTTATTGTGCTTTAAGTTAAAGTTTACAGTTTAAGCTAGTTTCTCATACAAATATCTACACACACATTGTTATGTGACCCTAGTTCTCTCCCTATAATGTGAAAGCACACTCCTCCTTTCCACCCTGGAGTTCCCGTGTCCATTCAACCACCTCCTGTTCCTTCTGTGATGTTTGTTTGATAGATTTTTTTCCATCTTTTCAGTTTTAGTTTGTTTGTGTCTTTAAGGTGTGTCTCTTGTAGGCAGCATATAGATGGATCGTGTTTTTTATCCATTCTGCCACTCTGTCTCTTCATTGGTGCATTTAGTCCATTTACATCCAGAGTAAGTATTGATAGGTGTGAGTTTAGTGCTGTCATTTGATGTCTTTTTTGGTGCGTTGTTTGTTGGTAGTTTCTTTGTTTCACTTAATTTTCTGTGCTGAGTTGTTTTTATGCATTTTCTTTTCACCTTTTTCATTGTTGTTGATTTTTTATTTGCTGAGTCTATGTTTTTCTCGTTTTTTAATAGGATCGTTAGTTTCTTTTGTGGTTACCTTAATATTTACCCCTATTTTTCTAAGTTTAAACCAATCTTTGATTTCTTTATATTGCCTTCCCTTCCTCTTCAAATGAAAGATCAATGACCACATTTTTAAGTCCCTCGTTTCTGTTTTAGTGTTGTTGTCTTTTACATATTGACGCCTCTGTTTCCCTATTTTCTGTGTTTTAGCTTTGATTTATTTTGTGACTTCCGTATCTGGGTTGATATCCGGTTGCTCCATCCTGTGTTCTAGTCTTGAGTTGTTATATGATATTATTGATTTTCTAACTGGAGGACTCCCTTTAGTATTTCTTGTAATTTGGTTTGGTTTTTGCAAATTCCCTAAACTTCTATTTATCTGAGAATGTCCTAATTTTGCCATCATATTTGAGAGACAGTTTTGCTGGATATATAAATCTTGGCTGGCAATTTTTTTTTTTCCTTCAAGGCTTTGTATGTATCATTCCGTTGCCTTCTTGCCTGCATGGTTTCTGCTGAGTAGTCTGAGCTTAGTCTTATGGATTCTTCTGTGTAACTTCTTGTTTATCTTTAGCCACTTTTAAAATTCTTTCTTTATCTTTGGTTTTGGCAAGTTTGATTGTAATATGTCTTGGTGACTTTTTTTGGTTTGGTGAGTTTCTTTTAGAATCTATCTTTTATGGGGTTTGGTGAGCTCCTTGGATAGATATCTTCTCATCTTTCATGATTTCAGTGACGTTTTCTACCAACAAATCTTCAAAAATTCTCTCTGTATTCTTTGTTATTCATCCCTGTTCTGGTACTCCAACCACTCGTAGGTTTTCCTCTTGATAGAGTCTCACATAATCCTTAGGGTATCTTCATTAAAAAAAAAAATTCTTTAATCAGATTTTTCCTCAAATAAGTTGGTGTCAAGTGCTTTGTCTTCAATCTCACTAATTCTGACTTCCATTGCCTCAATTCTGCTCCTATGGCTTTCTATTGAGTTGTCTAATTCTGAAATTTTATTGTTAATCTTTTGGATTTCTGTTTGACGTCTCTCTATGGATTCTTGCAGCCTGTTATATTTGTCATTATGCTCTTGTATAAGCTTCTTAAGTTCCTCTATGGCTTTGTCTCTGTGTTTCTTGGCTTGTTCTGCATTTTGCTTGATCTCCTTCCTGATCTCTTGAAGATTTCAGCATATTAGTCTTTTGAATTCTACTTCTGGTAATTCCAAGAAATTTTTTTTGTCTGGAAGGTTTCTTGATTCCTTGTTTTGGTGGCTTGCTGAAGTCATCGTGGTCTGCCTCTTTATGTGATTTTTATATTGACTGTTATCTCTGAGCCATCAATAAGTTACTATATTTATTTCTTTTATGTTTGTTTACTGCATCCTAGCTTCTTGTTTTGTTTTCATATACCCACATAGGCTGTTCATGTGAGCTAGTTTGATTATTGGCACCCTTGAAACTCTCATATCCTGTCTCCAGGTGGCTGGTGCTATTACTGGATATGTAAGCCCAGGAGTCCATTTACTTTTCTTGTGTGGATTCAGCTAGGTTTCTTGTCGTTGGTCATCAAGTGTGTAGTGCAGATTCTCACCTACAGTCCTAGACGGGCAGGAGAGATTGGATCAGGCATAGGTATCTGGCTGTAGTAAAGGGTCATATGCTCATCAAGGCAGGGGGCTGATTGCTGCCCCGATTGCGTGGAAGGTGTGTTCCTGTTCCCTAGAGTATGTAGGTAGGTGGGTTTTGCAGCCAGACTATGGGCACTCAAGACTACTGGCTGTAAGAGCTAGGAGTCACCACTTATTCTTGCATCCCTGTCATGAGTGGTTCAGTGGAGTAGGTGGAGCCACCAGTACTCAGGCCTCTGATGTGGGGAGGTGAGGACTGTGCTTAAAGGGCAGGGTGGTGTCAAATGTCAGGAACCTAGCACTCCCCCTTATGGCAGATACAGATGAAAGTAGACTTCAGGAATATACCCTGTTATACTGTGCTTATGAGGGCCTATGCTGTTGAAATGGGCCCACACAGCTCTATGCAGTGGTGAAAGGCATTCAAAGTCTTTGGACCCCTTATGCCTGTGCCTAGGTAAGGGGCTGTGTCTGCCCCAAGTTCCCAGCTTAGGGGAGCTGGTAGATTAATTTTTCCTGTTTGTTAGTTTGTTCCCTCTCCAAAGCCAGGAGAATGGCTGGGGTGAGTAACGAGTCCTGCTTCTGGCCCAAGGAGTGCAGCGATAGCTGAAGCTGGCTGGGGATCCACAGCAGAGTGGAGAAGTGGCAGATAAATGGGAAAGAGGTACTTCCCAAAAAGGTTTTTTTTAAATCGTCCAGTAGGTTAGACCCTTGTACTTATCTTTTGCCAACTGATCACATTTTCTTGCTGATTCTGGAGGTTTGAGCACTCTCTTCTGATGTGGAAAACACGTCCCAAGTGTCACTGCTTGCCTCTCCACTTGCGCCTGTTGACCCAGCCTGCAGCGTGCCATTTCCAGCCAGGTCAGGTCTGGCAACTCATAGCTACTTCTGAACTGTCTGTCCCCCTCCTGCTCATTCCAGTTTCTCAACTTTGTCTTTGATGTTCAGGACTCTTAGATTTTCATATATATTCAGTTTACTTTGTGTATGTGTGTGTGTGATTTGTTGAAGAGGGACCACACGAAGCATCTGACTACTCCATCATCTTGGCTTCACCTCCTCCAGTCATGCTTTTCTTAGTGTATCAGGTTAGGTTTCCTGGGAAGAAGATTAGGATGCCAAAGATTTCTTAGGGAGTACTCCTTGGATCAGCATGTGTGAAAGAGAAAGGAAGGGAGAAGGATTGGGCAGAGGAAGAAATTGAGTTGGGATGCAGTCTGAAGATTAGCCTCTGCTGACCCTGCAGGGAGCTCTGGAACTGAAATGGCCCTTTTGAGTTATCCTAGTTGGAGGAAGAGGGTCAGGCCTTTAAAAGGTGTGTTGATGAGTCATTGGTTGCAACCTAGGAGGAGGCTTGGCATTGGGTACAGAAGTGCTCTTCTTCTGAGGCACTTCCAAATGGGGTTAACAGTTAAAGGTGCTCTGCTAGGCTAAGTGCTGAGGCAAGTGCTTCTAATATGTGAAAGTAGCAGGAGAGAAAAGAAAGGAGCAGAATGAGAAAGCCAGACCTGGAATAAAGTTGTGTTGGCTCACATTCATTGAGCACATTGAATACTTCTTAGGTGGCAGGCATTGTATTTGTTGCGGTTAGTTGCTACTGAGTCAGTACCAACTAATTGGACACCATGTATAACCAAATGAAATCCTCCTTGATCTTGTGCCACCTTCACAATTTTTGGTATGTTTGTGTTCATTGTAGTGGCTGTTGTCAATCCATCTCCTTGAAGGTTTCCCTGGCCTTTGCTGTTCCTCAGCTTTATAAAACATGACGTCTTTCTAATGATTGGTCCCTTCTGATGATGCATTCAAAGTAAGTCTTTTGAAGGTCCAGAACCATATTCTGTTCTCCATCATGTTTTCATCGGCTGATTTTTAGAAGTAGCTTGCTAGGCCTTTCTTCCCAGTCTGCCTTAGTCTGGAAGTTCTACTGAAACCTGTCCACAATAGGTGACCCTGCTGATGTTTGAAATACTGGTGGTATAGCTTCCAGCATTACAACAACATACAAGCCACCACAGTAATACGAATTGACATTAAAGTATGCATTTGTAGTCACTATGGTGCTTGACTCCACATCAGACTTTCCTAATAAAAGAATTAGTCTAAGCCTCTCAAGGTAATGAAATTTCTCTTAAAAGTAATTAGATTTGGGCAGGGCATATGTACCATACCAGGCTGATAATATGCGCCGTCTTCTAAATGATTCATTGGGAAGACTATCTCTCCATCACAAAGAGACCAAATAGAGGCAGTCAGGTTTCTGTTCCTATTGTTGTTTCTGAAATGATCTTTGTACTGCTGCAGCCTTTGGTGACCATAAGGAAAACAACCTTAGGGAGGAACCAACATATGAAGAGTGAAAATGCAACATTATAGCTGCGTACCTGGACTTCCCTATCTCTGAAACCTTTGTTAGGAGTGATAATTGTTTTTAATATTTGACCCTGTTTGTATCATTTATAAAGTTGAGGCATCTCCAACGTTACCCAACACATGAACTAATAATATACTTATGCCAACTTTATAGATGTTGAAACTGAGCTTGAAGCAAATTGTCAAAGGTCAGACAG
Source organism: Elephas maximus indicus (assembly GCF_024166365.1). Taxonomy (NCBI): domain Eukaryota; kingdom Metazoa; phylum Chordata; class Mammalia; order Proboscidea; family Elephantidae; genus Elephas; species Elephas maximus. The sequence continues at coordinate 17,598,334 of NC_064821.1, forward strand.
CTACTACAGAGCAGAGGTAGGATTCAACTTGAAGCCCAGGATGAAGATCAGGTTCCTGAGATCATTGACTAGGTACATGGATGGGAACAGCCTAAAGAGGAGGGGCTACGGTGCTGGATTCTCTGAGAGTATGAGAGGGAGGAATCCTGCTTATTTTTCACGTTTTGTTTTCTGATTCCATGTTGTTGATGAGTCTGATGGAAAAAATAGATGTGATGAGACACATAATAGATATACAAGGATCCGTCATTTTAGAGGAAGCCTCACATCTATAATGTGAAACAAAATAGATATTACAAATCCTTCTCTTTGCTCACTCTATTTCCTTTTTCCTCCTCTTCCTTTTTTCCTTCCTCTTTCACTCTTTTTCTCTCAGTCCTCCTCTCTCCTCCACTACCTCCTTCTTCAAATTTTAGTGATTGAATACCCTAATGCCTAGAGGCTTACCAAATTCAAGACTATAGTTGCCTCTGAGAAACAAAGGAAGGAAATGGACAGGAATAAAAAGAGTATGTCATCTTTATGCATATTATTGTGTTATTTTAAGAAGATAGTTGTTATGGCAAAATATCACAATTTATTAATTCTAGTACCATAAATACATGGGTATTTCTCCTGTTCTTCTGTGCTGTTGTGCCTGTTAGAATACTTCATTGATCAATGAAAGGAAACAGGTAAATGGCTGATTTAGCCTTTGGGTTCTGTCTAATTTTCCACCTCCTCCCTCAGAATTCTTATAAACAGATAACAGAATGAAGACCAATGATCTTCCCTGCAAAGCAGTATTAAGAATCATATATAGAAATGTAAGAACAGATCACCATACACCCCTCCTCTCTCAAAACAATATTAAATTTTTTTTGGAAAAATCTAGAACATTCGTCAAAATTGAGCAAGGACAAGTTTGTCTTGAGATGGGAAAAGTCCCTGGAATTTTAGAGTCAGAGTAGGATATTAGCAGAATGACAGTTGTTCAAGTATTGGTGTAAAGGTACAAGGAAATATGTCAAAAGAATCGACAATTAGGCAGGAATCTCACGCATGACTCCATTCTGCTCACCTTCTGCAAGTACCTACTTCACAGCTGCCCCTAGATGGACTGTTAGAAAAAGATCTCTCCCTATTTGCAAAACATAATTTGGGGAACTTTAAATTACCTAGGTGCTATCACTAAGAAGTGACATTCAGTTCTTGGACACTGAATTATAAAAATGAAAGTGCTGTACTCAGGGAGTTGTGCTGCTTACTGACCTGGGCAAGGCTGTTGAGTGTGTGGTTGTAGACAGACTATTTGTAGTCTCCATGGCCCTTGAGGTTTCGATATCCAAAGCTCCTTATTAGTCAAACTCTTTTGTTGTCATTCTGATCTCAGGGCAGAGAAAATTGTTAAGAAGCAAGGCTCAAAGAAAGAGTTTAGCACTGGCTGATTCCTACCCCAAGGATATGTCATCCACTTTCCTCCAAGTCTTTCTGCTCACATCCATTGTAAGTACCATGCACACGTGGACACAGAACACTTATGTAATTTAATTGTATATTCAAAGACATCCCTCTTCTCACAAAAGTACCAGGTTGTTTGTGAGTCTTCCACCAATCCTGATGCCCAGTTCTTCTTCATACAGTCCAGCTTCTAGGATTATTTGCTCGGCATACAGATTGAATAGGTACGGTGAAAGGATGCAACCCTGATGCGCACCTTTCTTGTCTATAAAGCACAAAGCATCCCCTTGTTCTGTTCGAATGATTGCCTCTTGATCTAAGTACAGGTTTCTCATGAGCATAATTAAGTGGTCCAAAATTCTCAGTCTTCCCAATGTTCTCCATAATTTGTTATGATCTACTCAGTCAAATGCCTTTGCATAGTCAACAGAAGAATGGATAAACAAAATTTTGTATATTCATACAATGGAATATTATGTAGTCATAAAGAGAAATGAAGTCTTGATACATACTGAAACATAGATGAAGCTTGAAATTTTTATGCTGAATGAAATAAGTCAGGCACAAAGGGATAAATATTTTATGATCCACCACAAAAAGAAAATCAAACCCCTTACGGTCAAGTGAATTCCAACTCATAGTGATCCTTCCTATAGGGCAGAGTATAACCACCCCATAGAGTTTCAAGGATCACCTGGTGGGATTCAAACTGCTGAACTATTCCTTAGCAGCTGTAGCTCTTAATCACTAAGCCACCAGGGTTTCTTATGATCTGCTAGGGCTCCTTATATCCCACTTATGTAAAACACCTAGTCATACAAATGCCTAGGAAGCAAAGTCTATTAGTGGTTACCAGTAGATGGGAGAAAATGGAGCTGAGAGTTATTGCTGAAGGTGTACTGAGTTTCTCTTTTGGGTAATGCAAATCTTTTGGAAATGATTAATGATGTTAGCACAATATAATGCATGTAATTAATGTCATGAATTTTACAACTTAAGATTAAATGGAATACTTCTGTTATATATATTTTACCACAATAAAAAAAAATTAAAAACAACAAACAGATACCACTTCATTCCCACTAGGATAGTACACAATACATACATACATATGTACATACATACATGTATGTATGTACATATATATGTATGCGTATAAATACTTCAGGTCCTCTTCAGTTTCAGCAAGCAAGGTTGTGTCATCTGCATAGCACAGGCTGTTAATGAGTCTTCCTCCAGTGCTGAGGTCATCTTTTTCTTCCTATAGTCCAGCTTCTTGGATTATTTGCTCAGCATACAGATTGAATAAGTATGGTGAAAGACACAACCCTGACACACAACTTTCCTGACTTTATATCACTCAGTATCCCCTTGTTCTGTTCAAACATACTCCAGTGTGACCTAATCTTAACAAATAACATCTTCAAAGGTATTATTTCCAAATGAAGTCACACTTAAAGGAGTTAGGACTTCAACCTATCTTTTTAGGAGGCTTTTTTTTTTAAATTAAATCCATAACAATAAGATTCAACAAAACAGAACTTAAGAGAAAAAGATAAATATAGAATTCAGGATAGTTTTTGCCACTGGAAGGGTACAGGGAGAGTATTCATTGGATTATATGGTGATGCCATTACTTTATTTATAACCTGGGACATAGGTATATGAGTTCTCATTGTATTACTATTCTTTAAGAACGACTGACACATTTCATACAGTACTTTGCATGTGATATTTTAATAAGTAAAATTGAAAAGATTTCACTTTCCAGATTCTTTCATATTCTAGATTCTAAATCCATTCTTTCATCTTCTAATATTAAAGTCATTCTTCTCAAACTTCAGCATGCATCAAAATCTCAAAGAAGTAATTATTTAGAATGTTCATCCTTCAGATGTCTCCCCAGATATCAAAGTCAGTAGGTCTTGGGTGAGGTATGGAAAACAGCACTACAAACAAGGTCTCAGGTGACTCATCTCTGCACGTGCTTTATGAACGTACATGTAGACAGCTTTGCACTACAATACGCCTGGTGAGGAGCTGACCTTCTGGTTTAGTGCTGAACACAATCCCACAGCCACCATTAATGATGACCAGAACTGAAGGATCTCCAGACACTGCATTAATTCTTCTACAAGATCTGTCCTGTTGTCACCCTGACACCACAGAGATGATTCTGACTGATGGCCCTGCTTCTTTGTGATTGTGGGGAAACTAATCTTCTTAAGTTTGCCAACTAGCCTTTGGTCCCATTTCATTTTACACTCTACATTTCTTCCTTGAAATAAAGTCCATGTCTGTAGAAAAATTGTTTTCTTCATAAGAAAACATTACAAAGTTTTGCATGAGATCCCTAAGAGTGCAGACAACCCACTAAGACTTTAATGATTAAGTTAATTTTAACCAGCCTCTGTGTGGACTCACCAGAGTTGAGAAAGAAAAACTGCAACATAAGGTGACGAATGAGAAAAGGAAAATCTCATGTACACTCTCATCAGTATTTTTTGTTTTTGGTTTTTTAAGGATCAAACCAAATTGGTTCCAAAAAAGACTGCCAAATCTACCCTGCCTACTCAACAATTATTCATTCATTTGATGTAATTACTAAGATGAATAAAACGTGGAAATAGATATTAGAATAATGGTAAACCAATAAAACTGCTGAAGAAAGTGTAAAATACATGAGAACAAGGAAAAATACGCCGTATAAATTACAGCAACATACGGAACACAATGATCCTACCTAAATTTGATTGAGTATCCTGTGCCAGGCATTGGATTAAGTGCTTTTAGTGGTTATAGGAATTAACTTCCCAACAGAAAATATTCTTTACATTGTCAGTCTAAAACTCTCATAGCAATTCTTTTCCCCAAACAAAACTTTCATTAGAAAGGGATATGTGATGTTATTCTCAGTGATAAAATGGGAGGAGATGTCTTCTGTATGATTCTATGGAGAGATCTATTAACAACATGTCCTCGGACAAACAGTCAGTTTTGTGTCTCCAAGCACGATGTCCAGATATGATAGCTGAGTGTGTTGTAGCCATCTGTGACTCTATCACTTTGAGTCAATCTAGAAATCCAACCCAAAGCAGACAATACAATCACTGAAAAGCAGGTGTGCACCTCATAATGTTCCCCAAGGCTCCCTTCATGTCCCTGTTTCTCAGGCTGTAGATGAAGGGGTTCATCATGGGAGTAACTACAGTGTACAGCATTGAAGCTACTGCAGTCTTTCTAGAAGAGTGTGTAAATGTTGCGCCAAAAGCTGACACGTAGAATAAGGAAACAACTGAAACGTGAGACCCACAGGTAGAAAAAGCTTTATACTTTCCACCTGCTGAAGGTATTCTCAAAATGGAGGAGACAATTTGAGTATAAGAGAAAATGATTCCAGAGAAAGGAAGAGCACCCAGTATGCTAGCTGCAAAATATAAGATGATGTTATTGATGAGGGCTTCAAAACAGGCAACTTTGATGACCTGAACAAATTCACAGAAGAAGTAAGGAATTTCCAGGTCTGTGCAGAAGGACAGTCGCAACAACATCAGACTGAGGAACAGGACATCCGAAATGCTAATGAGCAAGGAGACTAGAGTCAGCAGGCCACAGAGGCGGGGATTCATGATAGCTGTGTATCTCAGTGGGTGACAAATGGCCACATAGTGGTCATAGGCCATTTCTGAAAGGAGAAAACTTTCCAAACTAGCAAAAACCAGCACAAAGCAGACCTGGGTGAGGCATCCTGGGTAAGTGATGCTCTGATTCTGTCCTTGGAGGTTCACCAGCATCTTTGGGATCGTGGTGGTGCTGAAACAGATGTCAGCAAAGGAGAGATTGGAAAGAAAAAAGTACATGGGGGTGTGAAGGTGAGAGTCAGAGCTGACAGCCAGGATGATGAGCAGGTTTCCCAGGACTGTGAGCAGATATGTGGACAGAAACAGGATAAAGAGGAGGGACGGCAGTTCCGGATCCTCTGTCAGTGCCAGGAGAACAAACTCTGAAACACCTGTTTGGTTTCTAGGTCCCATATTGCTGATGAATCTGAAGGAAAAGATGAGGTAATTGCATTCAAAGGTCAGGAAGCAGCATCTTGGGATGAGAATGAGCGGAATGGGAGGGGATAACACAAAGGTGGTACCGTCTGCATGCATTTTATTTGGTTATTTTTAAAAAATGCAGAAGCTAATAGAGCAGAGCATCAACATTTATTTATTTTGGAAAGGGTGAGAGGGTGGTCTTTTTTTTTTTTTTTTTTTGATTACATTCCTTGTGCTCTTTTTGTCATTTTACATACTTGGTAATTTTGTTGAGAAAAATAGACTCTGGAGGCAGCCTGGTGAGACTGTCTCGGATTCCAGTGCTTTCCTCAGAAATTAGAACGGGGCAACAGAAATGCAGGCATCCCCTGCTTTTGAAAAGTTCACTTTTTTGCACTTTGCTTTTACAAAATACTCACATCAGTAATGGTTTTCTTCGCTAGCCGAAAGACATTTAAGTTGGATTTCACTTTTGCAGAAAAACGTGAAAATCGAAACTAGCGTTCCGCGTTTTGCAGTGAGCCTTTAAGGAGGCATTGCACAGCTCCTAGTGACGAGAGTCTGTCCCAAAGCTCCTTCTTTGAAAAGCACACTTGGCATTAAACTACAATAGCTTTGAACTGTGCATATCAACACTATATGTTAGCATTATTTCAGGTTATACGTGTTATTTGGTATGACTTAGTGGGTTATGTTTTGAGTCTTGGAACCTTCCAAAATTTTTTCCGTATAAATTAATGGTAATTGCTTCTTCACTTTGCGCCATTTCGGCTTATGAAAGGATTCATAGGAATACTCTACTTCCGGACAGCAGGGAAAACCTGTAATACAAATGTGTGTTAAAAAGCAGGAATGGGAAGATAAGGTGATGTTGATAAACCCTCTTCACCACCACAAGAATGTTATAAATGTCAGAATTTTAGAACAGTCATCCTGCTTGAGAAGGGGCAGGCTTCTATTCAGGAAGAAAACGATCCTTGCCATTGTGGAGAGAGAGGACACTAGCAGAATGACAACTCCTTGCTATCGGTTCAAAGATAAAAGGAAACATGTCAGGGAAATGGGAGACAGGCAGAAGTTCAAGGGTGACTTGATTCCAATCATTTCATGCTCATACTATCTTCACATGCATCATTCCCCTGGATGAACCTGTATTAAAACACCTGTCCTCATTTCCAAGCATTAACTAAGGGATTTAGGTAACCTGGCTGGCATCACTAAGGAATGATGCTTGACATCTGTCCTGGATGTTGGATGATGTAGATGGAAGAGCTTTCCTTAGGAAAGGCAGAGGGACCAAATGAGACACCAGGCTCCCCGGCAAGAGGATCATCTGTGGGTGGAGTACTGCTTTTTGATGGGAGAGGAATACAAAATGGTCATGTCTGCATGCATATTATTTGGCTATCGAAGTGAGTGAGGTGGTTACAGGTAGACTATTTGTAACCTCTGTGTCCCTGGGGGCTCAATATCCAAAGTTCCTCATTAACCAAATACTTCTATTGTCATTCTGATCCCAGGACATTGCAAATCTTTAAAGACCAAAAAATAGAAGGTAGAATTCAGGATAGCTGATTCCCAGCCCCTAGGAGACCAGCTGCAAGGCATTTACCTCTCTCTACCTGTTTCTCTCACCTCCAAGTCACACACCTTGCAGACATGGATATACCATACTTCTCTAATTGCATTGCAGTCTTTTTTGAGTACACCCGAAAGCATCTCTATCTTACCAATGACGTTAGAAAGTCTGATTCAATTTGCATTATAGTAAAATGCAAAAATGTAACCTTGTTACTTCCTGACTGGCATTGAATATCCCCTGATCCTTAATCTTTATTCTATATATTTTCATGGAGCATATTTTAAGCTATTCTCTGTGATAACCTCTGACCGTGATCACTGTAGACAGAGTAGTTACTCCCTTTTTAGGATTTCATAATCAGCTTTTTTCTTGTTGTGTCCCTATAATTTTGATACACATTTTTCTTCACATTTGCGGAATGTGGGTTGATATTTTGGCTCTTGATTTTTAATGGAGTTGTGAGAAATCACAATATCACTGGCTAGGCAATAGTATGCAGGTTTATCTATACTCTCAGTAGATTTAGCTAGATGACAACCATTATTTAATAGACGAAGATGGTGTTCCATGTGAATATTCACTTAAAAGGCTTTAATGAATTCAATATTTTCATGTGTTTGTGAATTTATGTTACCACATGTTGTTTCCATATGAATTCTGGTTGCTAATCTACTGTGTTCTCAATATATTATATGAAAAACAATTTGAGATAAGATGGTGTTATGTCACTCTTCACCATCTTAAACTCATTTACTTCAAACATATGACATAATAAAAAAAAATAAGAAGTCATAGTGGCTTCAAAAAGAAGAATGTAAACTTCTACTGAAAGCTTCCATTCAAATAGAATCTGCCAGTCATAGTCCCCCTCCCTTTTTTTTTTTTTATTGTGCTTCAAGTAAAAGTTTACAGTTCAAGTTAGTTTCTCATACAAATATTTATACACACATTGTCATGTAACGCTAGCTGCTCTCCCTGTAATGTGACAGCACACTCCTCCTTTCCACCCTGGATTTCCCGTATCCATTCAACCAGCTCTTGTCCCTTTTTGTCTTGTCATCTCCTTCTCTCGACAGGAGCTGCCCATTTAGTATCATGTATCTACTTGAGCTAAGAAGTACTCTCTTCACGAGTAGTATTTTATGTCTTATAGTCCAATGTAATCTTTATCTGCAGAGTTGGCTTTGGAATCGTTTCAGTTCTGGGTTAACAGAGTTGGGGGCCATGTCTTCTGGGGTCTCTCCAGTCTCAATCAGACTATTAAGTCTGGTTTTGTTTGTTTGTTTGTTTGTTTACTAGAATTTCAGCTCTGCATTCCATTTTTCTCCTGCTCCTTCAGGGACTCTCTGTTGTATTCCTTGTCAGACCAGTCATTGGAGGTAGCCAGGCACCATCTAGTTCTTCTGGTCTCAGGCTGATGGAGTTTCTGGTTTATGTGGCCCTTTCTGTCTGTTGGGCTCATATTTCTCTGTGTCTTTGATGTTCTTCATTCTCCTTTGCTCCAGGTAGGCTGGGAACAATTGATGCATTTTAGGTGGCTGCCCACTAGCTTTTAAAACCCCAGAGGCCACTCACCAAAGTAGTATGCAGAATGTTTTCTTAGTACACTTTGTTATGCCAATGGACCTAGATGTCCCCTGAAACCATGGTCCCCAGACCCCTGTCCCTATTATTCTGTCCTTCAAAGTGTTTGGCTGTATTCAAAAAACTTCTCAGCTTTGGGTTTAGTCCAGTTGTGCTGACTTCCCCTGTATTGTGTATTGTCCTTCCCTTCACTGAAAATAATTCTTGTGCACTATCTAGTTTTTTTTTTTTTGATCTAGTTTGTGAATATCCCTCTCCCTCCCTCCCCACCCTCATAACCATCAAAGAATGTTTTCTTTTGTGTTTAAACCTTTATTCGAGTTCTTATAATAGTGGTCTTCTGCAATATTTGTCTTTATGTGACTGACTAACTTCACTCAGCATAATGCCTTCCAGATTCATCCATGAGATATTTCACAGATTTATTATTGTTCTTTGTCTTGCATAGTACCCCATTGTATGAATATACCATAATTTGTTTATCCATTCATCCATTTTTGGGCAGCTTAGTTGTTTTCATCTTTTTGATATTGTGAACAGTGCTGCAATGAACATGGGAGTGCATATATCTATTTGTGTGAGGACTTTTATTTCTCCAGGATACATTCCAAGGAATGGGATTGCTGGATCGTATGGTACTTCTATTTGTATCTTTTTAAGGAAGTGCCAAATTGATTTCCAAAGTAGTTGCACCATTTTACATTCCCACCAGCAGTGCATAAGTGTTCCAATCTCTCTATAACCTCTCCAATATTCATTATGTTGTGTTTTTTGGACTAATGCTAGCCTCGCTAGAGTGAGATGGTTTCTCATTGTAGTTTTGATTTGTATTTCTCTAATGGCTAATGATTGTGAGCATTTCTTCATGTATCTGTTAGCTACTTGAATGTCTCCCTTGGTGAAGTGCCTGTTCATATCCTTTGCCCATGTTTTTTTTAATTAATTTTTATTGTGCTTTAAGTGAAAGTTTACAAATCAGGTCAGTCTCTCATACAAAAATTTACACACACCTTGCTAAAACCAAAAACCAAACCCGTTGCTATCGAGTCGATTCTGACTCATAGCGACCCCAAAGGACAGAGTAGAACTGCCCCATAAGGTTTCCAAGGAGCACCTGGTGGATTTGAACTGCCGATCTTTTGATTAGCAGCTGTAGCTCTTAACCGCTATGGTACCAGGGTTTCCTACACCTTGCTATACACTCCTAATTGCTCTCCCTCTGATGAGATAGCAGAGTGCTTCCCTCCCCTCTCTCTCCTTGTGAACAGTCTGGTAACTTCTGGCTACCTCTGCCTCTCATCTCCCCTCCAGACAGGAGACGCCAACATAGTCTCATGTTTCTACTTGATCCAAGAAGCTTGTTCTTCACCATTCTCATTTTCTATCCCCTATTCCAGTCCAATCCCTGTCTGAAGAGTTGGCTTTGGGAATGGTTCCTGCCCTGGGGTAACAGAAGACCTGGGGTCCCTAGCCTCCGGAGTTCCACCAGTGCCAGTCTGACTATTAAGTCTGGTCTTTTTACAAAATTTGGGGTCTGCATCCCACTGCTCTCCTGCTTCCTCAGGATTCCTCTGTTGAGTTCCCTGTTAGGGCAGTCATCGGTTGTGGCTAGGTAACATCTAGCTGTTCAAGTGTAGGGCTGATGTAGTCTCTGGTTTATGTGGTCCTTTTTGTCTCTTAGGCTCATAATTATTTTGTGCCTTTGGTGTTTTTCATTCTTCCGTGTTCCAGGTGGGTTGAGACCCATTCATGCATCTTAGATGACCGCTTGTTAGTGTTTAGGACTGCAGACACCACTCTCCAAAGTGGGATGCAGAATGTTTTCTTAATAGATTTTATTATGTCAATTGACTTAGATGTCCCCTGAAACCCTGGTCCTCAAACTCCCTCCCCTGCTATGCTGGCCATTGAAGTGTTCAGTTTTTTAAGGAAACTTCTTTGTTTTTGGTTTAGTCCATTTGTGTTGACCTCTACTTTATTGTGTATCATCTTTCCCTTCACCTAAAATGAAACTTACCTACTATCTAATTAGTGAATGCCCCTCTGTCTCCTTCCCACCCTCCCCCGTCTCGTAAACATCAAAGGGTATTTTTTTCTTTGCTTAAACTCTTTCTCCATTTCTTATAATAGTGGTCTTATATAATATTTGTCCTTTTGCAGTTGACTGATTTCACGCAGCATAATGCCTTCCAGATTTCTCCATGTTATGAAATGTTTCATGGATTCAACATTTTTCGTTATCAATCCTTTGCCCATTTTTTAATTGGGTTATTTGTCTTTTTGTTGCTGAGGTTTTGCAGTATCTTGTAAATTTTGGAGATTAGATGCTGATCAGATTGCCAGTGTGTAGGTTGTCTTTTTACTCTTTTGGTGAAGTCTTTGGATGAGCAGAAGTATTTGATTTTTAGGAGCTCCCAGTTATCTAGTTTGTACATTGTTAGTAATGTTTTGTATACTGTTTAGGCCATGTATTAGGGCTTTTAGTGTTGACCCTATCTTTTCTTCCATGATTTTTATCGTTTTAAACTTTATATTTAGGTCTTTGATCCATTTTGACTTAGGTTGGCGCATCGTGTGAGGTATGGGTCTTGTTTCATTTTTTTTTTGCAGATGGATATGAAGTTACGCCAACACCATTTGTTAAAGAGACTGTCTTTTCCCCATTTAACTTACTCTGGGCCTTTGTCAAATACCAGCTGCTCATGTGTGGATTTAAGTATGGATTCTCAATTCTGTTCCATTGGTCTATGTATGTGTTGTTATACCAGTACCAGGCTGTTTTCACTATTGTGTCAGTATGTTAGGTCCTAAAATCAGATAGAGTGAGGCATTCCACTTTGTTCTTCTTTTTCAGCAATGCCTTACTTCCCCAGGGCCTCTTTCCCTTCCATATGAAGTTGGTGATTTGTTTCTCCATTGCTTTAAAAAATGTTTTTGGAATTTGAATTGAGATTGCATGGTATCTGTAGATCACTTTGGGTAAAATTGACATTTTCACAATGTTAAGCCTTCCTATCCACAAGCAAGGTATATTTTTTCACTGATATAAGTCTCGTTTGGTTTCTTGCAGTAGTGTCTTGTAGTTTTTGTTGTGCCGGCATTTGATGCCTCTGGTTAGATTTATTCCTAAATATTTTATGTACTTGTAGGCTATTGTAAATGGTATTGATTTGTTAATTTCTTCTTTGAAGTTGTCTTTATTGGTGTAGAGGAATCCAACTGATTTTTCTATGTTCATCTTTTGTCCTGATACTTTACTGAAATCTATTAGTTCTAGTAGTTTTCTTGTGGATTCTTTGGGTTTTCTGTGTGTAAGGGCATATCATCCACAAATAAAGATACTTTTAGTTCTTCCTTACCATTTTGGATGCCTTTATTTCTTTTCCTTGCCTTATTGCTCTGGCTAGGACTTCCAACACAACGTTGAATAAATGTGGTGATAAAGAGCATCCTTGTCTGATTCCCATTCTCAAGAGGAAAGCTTTCAGACTCTCTCCACTTAGGATGATGTTGGCCGTTGGCTTTGTATAAATGCCCTTTATTATGAGGAATTTTGCTTCTATTCCTATTTTGTTGAGAATTTTTATCATGAATTGATGTTGGGTTTTTCAAATGCCTTTTCTGCATCAAATAATAAGATCGTATGGTTCTTGTCTTTTGTCTTATTTATGTGATGGATTACCTGATTGTTTTTCCAATGTTGAAACAACCCTACATACATGGTATGACTCCTACTTGGTCATGGTGAATTAGTTTTTTGATATGTTGTTGAATTCTATTGGCTAGAATTTTGTTGAGGATTTTTACATCTATGTAAATGAGGGATATTGATCTGTAATTTTCTTTGTGGTGTCTTTACCTGGTTTTGGTATCAGGGATATGCTGGCTACATAGAATGAGTTTGGGAGTATTCCATCCTTTTCTATGCTCCAAAATGTCTTTAACAGGAATGGTGCTAACTCTTCTTTGAAAGTTCAATAGAATTCTCCAGTGAAACAATCAGGGCCAGGGCTTTTTTTGGTTGGGAGGTTTTTTTAATAACCATTTCAATCTCTTCTTTTGTTATGAGTATGTTCAGATTTTCACATTATTTTGTGTTAATTTGGGTAGGTAGTATGTTTCTAGAAATTTGTTCATTTCCTGTAGGTTTTTGTATTTATTGGAGTACAATTTTTCATAGTATTCTAATTCTTTTAATTTCAGTTGGCTATGTTGCATTTTTTATGTTCTTATTCGGGTTATTTCCTTCCTTTCCTGTTTTTCTCTTTTCACTTTGGCTAATGGTTTATCAATTTTTTTAATCTTTTCAACGAACTAACTTTTGTCATGTTAACTCTTTCAATTGTTTTTCTATTCTCTATTTCATTTAATTCTGCTCTAATTTTTATTATTTGCATTCTTCTGGTACCCTGGGGCTTCTTTTGCTGCTCCCTTTCTACTTGTTAGAGTTGAAGGGTTAACGTTTTGATTTTTGGCCCTTTCTTCTTTGTGGATGTGCATTTACTGTTATAAATTGACCTCTGAACATTCCTTTTGCTGTGTCCCAAAGTTCGGGTACGATGTGTTTTCATTCTCATTTAATTCTGTGAATTTCTTTATTTCATCCTTAATTTCTTCTATAACCCAGTAGTTTCTGAGCAAGGTGTTGTTCAGTTTTAATATGTTTGATTTTTTTTTTCTTTTATTGATTTCCACATTTTTGACTTTATGGTCAGAAAAGATGCTTTGAATTATTTCAATGTTTTGAATTCTCTTAAGGCTTGCTTTGTGTCCAAATATGTAGTCTATTCTGGAGAATGTTCCATGTGTGTTTGAAAAGAAAGTATACTTGGCTGCTGTTGGATGGAGTGTTCTGTATATGTCCATGGGATCAAGTTGGTTGGTTGTGGTATTTGGATGTTCTGTGTCTTTTTTGAGGGTCTTTCTGGATGTTCTGTCCTTTACTGAAAAAGGTATGTTGAAGACAGCTCTCACTATTACTGTGGAGCTATTTCTATTTTCAATGCTGTTAGAGTTTATGTATTTTGGAGCCCTTTCATTGGGTGCATACATATTTATTATGGTTATGTCCTCCTGGTATACTGACCCTTTAATTATTATACAGTATTCTTACTTATCCTTTGTGGTGGATTTTGCCTTAAAGTGTACTTTGTCAGAGATTAATATTGCCACTCCTCCTCTTTTTTTTATTGTTGTTTGCTTGTTATATTTTTTCCCATCCTTTGAGTTTTAGGTTGTTTGTGTCTTTAAGTCTAAGGTGTGTCTTGTAGGCAGCATATAGATGGGTTGTGTTTTTTTATCCATTCTGCCACTCTCTGTCTCTTTATTGGTGTATTTAGTCCATTTATAGTCAGCGTAAGCTTTGATAGGTATGAATTCCGTGCTGTCATTTTGATGATTTGTGTGTGTGTGTGTGTGTGTGTGTGTGTTTGGGTGGTGTTGCTGACAGTTTATTTGTTCCACTTAATTTTCCGTGTTGAGTCATTTTTCTTTATGTATTTTCTTTTCATTTTCATTTTTGTTCATTTTATATTTGCGGAGTCTTTATGTTTTTCTTGTTCTTTTTCATTTCTTTTATTTTGTTGTGTAGGGTTGTTAGTCTCCTTGGTGTTTACCTTAATGTTTACCCCTATTTTTCTAAGTTTAAACCAATCTTTTATTTCTTTATATCACCTTGACTTTCTCTCTGTATGAAAGATCTATGACTACATTGTTTAGTCCCTCTTTTTTGTTTGAATGTTGTCATCTTTTACATACTGAGATCTCTGTTTCCCTATTTTTAGTGTTTTGCTTTGATTTATTTTTATGACTTCCCTATCTGAGTTGATAACTGGTTGTTCTTTCCTATGTTCTAATATTGAGTTGTTATCTGATGTTATTGATTTTCTAATTGGAGGACTCCCTTCAGTATTTCTTGTAATTTGGTTTGGCTTTTGCAAATTTCCTAAACTTTTCTTTATCTGGAAATGCCCTAATTTCACCATCATATTTGAGACACAGTTTTACTGGGTATGTAAGTCTTTGGTAGCAATTTTTTTTTTCCTTCAAGGCTTTATCTATGTCATCTCATTGCCTTCTTGCCTGCATGGTTTCTGCCACATAGTCAGAGGCTAGTTTTATGGAATTTCCTTTGTAGGTTACTTTTCGCTTTTTCCTAGCCACTTTTAAAATTTTCTTTTTATCTTTGGTTTTGGCAAATTTGATTATAATATGTGTTTATGACTTTCTTTTAGAATCTACCTATTGTGGGGTTCAGTGAGGTTTTTGTATAGGTATTTTCTCATCTTTCATGATATCAGAGAAGCTCTCTGCCAACAAACCTTAAAACAATTTTGTCTGTATTCTGTGTTATCTTTCTCTGTTCTGCTACTCCAATCACTTGGAGTTTATTTCTCTTGATATGTTGTTGTTAGGTGCCATCGAGTTGGTTCCGACTCATAGCGACCCTATGCACAACAGAACAAAACACTGCCCGGTCCTGAGCCATCCTTACAATCATTGTTATGCTTGAGCTCAGTGTTGCAGCCACCGTGTGAATCCACCTCGTTGAGGGTCTTCCTCTTTTCCACTGACCCTGTACTCTGCCAAGCACGATATCATTCTCCAGAAACTAATTCCTCCTGACAACACGTCGAAAGTATGTAAGACGCGGTCTCACCATCCTTGCTTCTAACAAGCATTCTGGCTGTACTTCTTCCAAGACAGATTTGTTTGTTCTTTTGGCAGTCCATGGTATATTCAGTATTCCTTGCCAACACCACAATTCAAAGGCCGCAGTTCCTCAGTCTTCCTTATTCATTGTCCAGCTTTCACATGCATATGGATAGGAACATTTAACATTGTAAAAATATCTAGTCTACAAACGCAAACTGTACATACAATGCAATTCCAACCCAAATACCAATGACATTTTTTAATGAGGTGGAGAAACAAATCACCAACTTCATATGGAAGGGAAAGAGGCCCCAGAGAAATAAAACATTGGTGAAAAAGAAGAAGAAAGTAGGAGACCTCACTCTGTCTGATTTTAGAACCTATTATACTGCCACAATAGTGAAAACAGTTTGGTACTAGTATAAAAACAGATACATAGACCAATGGAACAGAACTGAGAATCTAGGCTTAAATCCATCCACACATGAGCAGCTCATATTTGACAAAGAGTCAGTTAAATCGGGGAAAAGACAGTCTCTTTAAGAAATGGTGCTGGCATAACTGGATATCCATCTGCAAAAAAAATGACACAAGACCCATACCTCATACCATACACAAAAATGAGCTCAAAATGCATCAAAGACTTAAATGTAAAATCTAAAATGATAAAGACCATGGAAGAAAAAATAGGGACAATGTTAGGAGCTGTAATACATGGCACAAATAGTATACAAAACATTACTAACAATGCAGAAGGAAACTAGATAACTGGAAGCTCCTAAAAATCAAACACCTATGCTCATCCAAAGACTTCACCAAACGAGTAAAAAGATTACCCACAGATTGGGAAAAAGTTTTTAGCTATGACATTTCTGACCAGCAAGTGATCTTTCAAATCTACATGATACTGCAAAAACTCACCTGCAAAAAGACAAATAACCCAATTAAAATATGGGCAAAAGATATGAACAGACACTTCACTAAAGAAGACATTCAATGGCTAACAGATACATGAGGAAATGCTCACGATCATTAGCCGTTAGAGAAATGCCAATCAAAACTACAATGAGATTCCATCTCACTCCAACAAGGCTGGCAATAATCCAAAAAACACAAAATAATAAATGTTGGAGAGGCTGTGGAGAGATCGGAACACTTATACACTGCTGGTGGGAATGTAAAATGATACAGCCACCTTGGAAATTGATTTGGCACTTCCTTAAAAAAGTATAAATAGAAGTACCATAGGATCCAGCAATCCCACTCTTTGGAATACATTCTAGAGAAAAAAGAGCCTTTACAGGAACAGATATATGCACACCCATGTTCATTGCAGCACTGTTTACAATAGTAGAAAGATGGAAACAACCAGTGTGCCCATGAACTGATGAGTGGATAAATAAATTATGGTATATTCACACAATGGAATACTACGCATCAATAAAGAACAATGATAAATCCGTCAAACATTTCATAACATGGAGGAATCTGGAACGCCTTATGCTGAGTGAAATTAGTCAGTTGCAAAAGGACAAATTTGTATAAGACCACCATTATAACATCTTGAGAAATAGTTTAAACAGAGAATAAAATATTCTTTGATGGTTATGAGAGGGTGGAGGGAGGGAAAGAGGGAGAGGGGTTTCTACTAATTATTTTAGGTGAAGGGAAAGACAACATACAATACAGTTGAGGTCAGCACACCTGGGCTAAACCAAATGCAAAGAAATTTCCTGAATAAACTCAGTGCTTCAAAGCCGAGTATAGTCGGGGCGGGGTTTAGGGGCCATGGCTTCAGGGGACATCTAAGTCAATCAGCATAATGAGATCTATTAAGGAAACATTCTGCATTCCACTTTGTAGAGTGGCTTCTGGGGTCTTAAATGCTAGCAAGTGGCCATCTAAGATGCATCAATGGGCCTCAGCCTACCTGGAGCAAAGGAGAGTGAAGAACACTAAGCAATAAGATAATTATGAGCCCAAGAGACAGAAAGGACCACATAAACCAGAGACTACATCAGCCTGAGACCAGGAGAACTAGATGGTGCCCAGCTACAACCGATGATTGCCCTGACAGCGAATACAACAGAGAACCCCTGAGGGAACAGGAGAGCAGTGGGATGCAGACCCCAAATTCTCATAAAAAGACTGGACTTAATTGTCTGACTGAGACTAGAATGACTCCGGAGGTCATGGTCCTGATACCTTCTGTTAACCCAAGACAGGATCCATTACCAAAGCCAAGTCTTCAGACAAGGTTGGACTGGACTACGGGATAGAAAATGATTCTGGTGAAGAATGAACTTCTCGGATCAGGTTGACACATGAGACTATGTTGGCATCTCCTGTCTGGAGGGGAGATGAGAGAGCAGAAGTCAGAAGGTGTCCTAATGGACAAAAAAGAGAGAGTGGAGGGAAGGAGTGTGCTGTCTCATTAGGGGGAGAACAATTAGGAGTATATAGCAAGATGTGTATATATTTTTGTATGAGAGACTGACTGATTTGTAAACTTTCACTTAAAGCAAAATAAAATTTTAAAAAAGCCTTTTGCAGCAGATTTGATCAATGCAGTGCATCGTTTGATATCTTGAGTGCTGCTTCTGTGGGTGTTTATCTAAGTCCAAGTAAAATGAAATCCTTGACAACTTCAGTCTTTTCTCCATTTCTCATGATGTTCCTTATTGGTCCATTTGTGAGGATTTTTATTTTCGTTATGTTGAGGTGTAGTTCATAGTGAAGGCTGTAGTCATTGATCTTCATCAGTATGTACTTCAAGTCCTCTTCACTTTCAGCAAGGAAGGTTGTGTTATCTGCATAGCACAGGCTGTTAATGAGTCTTTCTCCAATTCTGATGTCATCTTCTTTATATAGTCCAGCTTCTTGGATTATTTCCTCAGCATACAGATTGAATAAGTATGGTGAAAGATACCACCCTAACACACACCTTTCCTGACTTTAAGTCACACAGTATCCCCTTGTTCTGTTTGAAAGACTGGCTCTTGATATCAGTACAAGTTCCTGATAAGCTTAATGAAGTATTCTGGAATTCCATTTTTCACAAGGTTATCCATAACTTGTTATGATCCACACAGCAGAATGCTTTTGCATAGTCAATAAAACACAGGTAAACATCCTTCCAGTAGACTCTGCTTTCAACCATGATCCATCTGACCTCAGCAATGATATTCCTTGTTCAACGTCCTCTTCTGAATCTAGTTTGAATTTCTGGCAGTTCCCTGTTGATGTACTGCTGCAAGCACTTTTGAGTCATCTTCAGCAAAATTTTACTTGAGTATATTAATGATATTGTTTGATAATTTGCACAATACAAAATATGAATCTCTTCCAGTAGGTTGGCCAGATAGCTGTCTTTCAAATTTATCTGCATAGATGAGTGAGCACTTCCAGTGCTGCATCCATTTGTTGACACATCTCAGTTTGTATTCTGTCAATTCTTGGAGCCTGGCTTTTTGCCAGTACTCTTGGTACAGCTTGGACCTCTTCCTTCAGACCATTGGTTCTCAATCATATGCTACCTCTTAAAATGGTTGAACATAGACCAATTCTTTTTTTGGTACAGTGACTCTGTGTATACCTTCCATCTTCTTTTGATGCTTCCTGCATCATTTACTATAGAATCCTTCTATGTATATACAGATAATAACAAGTGTTGGAAAGATACAGAGAAATTGGAACCCTCATAGACAGATGGTGGGAATGTAAAGTCATTCAGCCACTTTGTAAAACAGTTTGGCAATTCCTCAAAGTATAAAATACAGTGTTACTTTATAGCTCAGGAATTCCCACACCCAGGTACATACTCAATGTAATTGCAAATCTATGCCTACACAAGAACTTGTACTCAAATGTTTATATCAGCCTTAGTCACCATAGGAATATATATAAAAAAAAGACTCAAATGTCTATCGGCCCATGAATTAATAACCAAAATGTGGTATAGCTTTAAAATGGAATATTATTCAGCCAAAAAAGGAATGAAGTTATGATACTTTCTCCAACATGGATGAACCTTGAAAACGTTACACTAAATGAAAGAAACCAGGCCAAATAAAGCCATATATTTTATGATTTTATTTATATGGAATACCCAGAATTGTGAAAGCCATAGAGAGAAATAGGATTAGTGGTTTCTAGGGGATGAGTGACCAGACCAATGTGCAGGTACTGCTAACGGGTATGGGGTTTCATTTTGGGGGGTGATGAGAATGTCTGGAATTACATAATGATGACTGATGAAAAACTTTGTGAATCACTGTAAAAATCACTGAATTGTACATTTGAAAAGGATGGGCTTTGTGTTTTAATAAAAGTGGTATTAAAAGTAAAAATAAATTTAAAGCTTTTGTAATTCAAAGCACCTTATCAAGGAAAGGAAGGGACAACCTACAAAATGGGAGAAAATATTTGGGAATCATGTATCTGATAAGGGATTCATGTCCAGAAAACTGAAAAAATTCCTACAACTCAATGAGAAAAAGACAAAAAACCAAATTTGAAAATGAGCTGAAACTTGAATAGACATTTCTCCAAAGAACATATACAAATGGCCAGCAGGCACATAGAAAGATGCTGAACATCAAGAGTCTGAAGGGAGATATAAATCAAAACTACAATCAGATTCCCCCTCACATCTACCAGGATGGGTATCATCAGAAATTTCGAAATTAACAAGTATTGATGAGAATGTGGAGAAATTGGAATGCTCATTAATTGCTGGTGGCAATGTAAAATGGTGCAGCATTTTGGAAAACACTTTAGTGTTTCTTCAAAAAGTTAAACCTAGAATTACCAATTCTACTCCCACATATATATCCAAAAGTCCTGCAGGCAGAGACTCATGTTGCTTTACAACAGCATTGATTGCAGTATTTTTCACAACAGCCAAAATGTGTAAACAACCCAAGCGCCAATCAACAAACGAATGCGTAAACAATAAGTGGTTTCTATTTGTGGTGATGAAAACCACTAAGAAATGGATACTGGTGATAGTTGTACAACTAGACACATGCACTTATTGTAACTGAACAAGGGGATACTGTGTGATTTAAAGTCAGGAGAGGTGTGTGCCAGGATTGTATCCTTTCACCATACTTATTCAATCTGTATGCTGAGCAAATAACCCAAGAAGCTGGACTATAAGAAGAAAATGGGGCATCAGAATTGGAGGAAGACTCATTAACAAAGTGCATTATGAAGATGGCACAACCTTGGTTGCTGAAAGTGAAGAGGACTTGAAGCACTTACTGATGAAGATCAAAGACCACAGCCTTCAGTGTGGATCACATCTCAACATACAGAAAACAAAAATCCTCACAACTGGACTGATAAGCAACATCGTGATAAACAGAGAAAAGATTGAAGTTGTCAAGGATTTCATTTTACTTAGATTCACAATCAACGCCCATGGAAACAGCAGTCAAGAAATGAAAGGCTCATAACATTAGGCAAATCTGCTGCAAAAGACCTCTTTGAAGTGTCAAAAAGCAAAGATGTCATCTTGAAGAGCACGGTGAGCTTGACCCAAGGTATGGTGTTTTCAGTTGCCTCATATGCATGGGAAAGCTGGACAATGAATAAGGAAAGCCAAAGAAAAATAGACACCTTTGAATTGTGGTGTTGGTGATGAATACTGAATATACCATGGACTGGGAACAAATCTGTCTTGGAAGAAGCACAACCAGAATGCTCCTTAGAAGTAGATATGGCGAGATTACGTCTCATAGACTTTGGACATGTTATAAGGAGGGATCAGTACCTGGAGAAGGACATCATGCTTGGTGAAGTAGAGGGTCACCAAAAAAGAGGAAGACCCTCAACCAGATGGATTGACAGAGTTGCTGAAATAATGGGCTCAAACATAGCAACAATTGTGAGTATGGCTCAGCACTGGGCAGTGTTTCATTCTGTTGTGGAAAGTGTCAGTATGAGTTGGAACAAATTTGACAGCACCTAACAACAACAACGACATTCTTAAAAATGGTTTAAATGGCAAATATTTTATTATATATATTTTACCATGGTAAAATTAAAAAAAAAAACTTCATTATGGGGTTTTACAAGGATGAGATATGTGCAGAAGGAATGGTCCCTGGGCTCAGGTGTACAGTCCATGGACCTAGAAAGGGCTGTTGAATGTGTTGTCAAAGGTGTACTCTTTGCAGTCTTTATGGCCCTTGAGCATTCCAAAGCCATGGGTCCTCATTGGTAAATGTTTTTTGCTATCATTCTGATCTTCCAAAACCAAAGCAAACCCATTGCCACCTAGTCCATTCCGACTCATAGCAACCCTATAGGACAAAGTAGAATGGCCCTATAGGGTTCCCAAGGAGTGACTGGTGGATTCAAACTGCGGACTTTTTGGTTAGCAGACATAGCTCTTACCCACTGTGCAACCAGGGCTCCATTCTGATCTTAGAGCATTGCATATCCTTGAGGAACAAGGCTCAAAGAAGGAAACATTTTACATTGGATAATTCCCATACCCACACCAGGAATATGCCATCCTCTCCCCCCAATTCTTCCTGCTCACACCCTTTTCGGGCCTTTGCACACATGGACACCCCTCCCTTCTGTAAATGAATTCTAGTCTTCTTTCTTTAGGTGCATTTGAAGGCATCCCTAACCTAATAATATCAAGAAAACTGACACCATCTAACTGGATGATGCTGGAAATTGTTATGACGACAAATGTATTCTTAGCTGAATGTTATGTTAAAATAACTAAGACCCGCAATTGGAGTATATGGATAGATAAAAGGACTTATTGATCAAGAGACAGTCCATACAAAGACCAGGATATAAAGGGACACTATTTATTGCAGCAGTGCCATTACAGTGAATGGATGGATTATTTAATAAAGGATTCAGCAACATAAAAATGAACTTGAATTCCTGTATCATATGAAAGGGAAAAGTAAATTACAGGTGGGTCCAGGCTTCAAATGTAAAAGAAAAACTATAAATTCTTTAGTTTGAGGTAATTAGTGGTTTCAAAAACAAGATCTGTTGAGCACAATCCATTACGGAAAGTTGTGAGAAATAAAACTGTATTAAAACTAAGCACCTGTGTTCATCTGAGAACACTATAAAATATATGCAAAAAAGAGTCATGCATCTAAAGAAGAAATAGCTGTGCATATAACTGACAAAGGATTACATCCTGGTTGTATAAAGAATTGGTATGAATTAGTAAGAAAAGGATAAACAGCTCAATAGAAACACAAGAGAGGAAATTCCCACAAGAGGAAAAATAAATGGCTCATAAATATGTGAGAAGGTGCTTGGCTTCATCGATAATAAAAGAAATGTCATGAAATAATCTAGATGAAATAATTTCCACACCCACGAAATAGAATAAGTGAAAATGTATCAGCAATGACATGGATCATCAGGAACTTCTTACGGATGTTTAAATTGGTTCATCCACTGAAGAAAACCCTTTGGAAGTTCTCAAAGCAGAGTAGGGGCTTCCCTACACCCCAAAATTCCACCCCAGTATGAAATTCATTCTCATTTCCACCAAGAAACATACATGGGTATATTTAAACAGATTTATTCATAATAGAAAATTAGCTACCAAAATTTCCATCAATATCAGCAGGGATACATATTTTGTAATGTCACCACACATAACGTAAAAATATACAGCATTGAGAATAAATGAATTATGATTACACAAAGTAACATGATTGAATTTCAAAAGCGGAATCAGCATGCAGAATTCATTCATGAAAATTTCACTATTAGTAAGTTTAAAAATAGTCAAATTTATAAATTGTGTAGGAATACACCCAGGAGTGATAAAAGGACTATCTTGAATCATATTACCAGTTTTGTAGAGCAAGTACAATCAAATGCTGGCAATTTCACAGGTGTAGCAAAGGAGCCCTGGTGGCTCAATGATTAAACCCTTGGCTGCTAGCCAAAAGGGTGATGGTTCGAAACCGCCCAAAAGCCCCGTGAGAGAAAGACCTGGTGATTTGCTTCCATAAAGATTACAGCTTGTAAAACCCTATGGGGCAGCTGTACTCTGTCACATAGGGTCACTACGATTTGGAATCACTCAGAACAACAATATTAATTATACAGGGCTGCAATATCAAACCACCACAAAGTGAGTGCCTTAAAATGAGAAAAAAAATTCTGTCAAAATTCTGGAGGTTAAAATCCAAATTCAGGTTGTCAACAGGACTATGTACTTTCTGAACCTCTGAGGGAAGATCCTTTCTTGTCTCTCTCAATTTCTGATATCCCTTTTTTTTTTTTAATTCTTTAGCTTGTAGCTGCAGCGTAAATCCATCTCTTCCTTTGTCTCCCCATGGCATCCTCCTTCTTTGACTGTCTGTCTCAATATCTTCTCTTTTATAATGACACCACTCACATTGGTTTAGGACACTCCCTAATTCAGCATGACGTTATGTTAACAGGTAACATCTTCAAATATTTTATTTCCAAAGTCACATTTATAGGAGTTAAGACTTCAACCTACCTTTTTAGGAGGCATAATTAAATCCATAACAATAAGATTCAACAAAACAGAAGAACTTCAGAAAAAATGATAAATATAGATTTCAAGGTAGTGTTTGCCAACGGGAGGGTGCAGAGCAAAAGACTGAGAGAGTATTCATTGAATTATATGGTGATGTCATTATTTTCTAACCCAGGTCATGGGTATGTGAGTTTTCATTATATTACTATTCTTTAAGAACTATTGATACATTTCATACGGTACTTTGCACATGATATTTTAATAATAAGTAAAATTGAAAAGATTCCACTTTCCAGATTCTTTCATATTCTAGATTCTAAATCCATTCTCTTATCGTCTAATATTAAAGTCGTGCTTCTGAAACTTCAGCCTGCATCAAAATCTCAAAGAAGTAATTATTTAGAATGTTCATCCTTCAGATGACTCCGCAAATATCAAAGTCAGTAGGTCTTGGGTGAGGTGTGGAAAACAGCAGTATGAACAAGGCCTCAGGTGACTCATCTCTGCAAGTGTTTAATGAATGCAAAGGGAGAAAACTTTGTACTACAGTACACCTGTGTGTCTGGGGAGGAGCTGACCTCCTGATTTAGTGCTGAACACAATCCCACTGCCACTATCAATGGTGATCAGAAGTCTCTCCAGCCACGTCATTAATTCTCCTATGAGATCTGTTTTGTTGTCACCCCAGCACCCAGAGACGGTTCTGACTGATGGCTCTGCTTCTTTGTGGTTGCGGAAAAGTGATCTCCCTAAGTCTGCCAACTTCCCCTTTGTCCCATTCTATTTTACACTGTATACATCTTCCTCAAAATAAAGTTCATGTCCACAGAAAAATTATTTTCCTCATAAAAATACATTACAAACTTTTGTATGAGATCCCTAAGAGTACAACCAATCCCCTAAAACTTCAATGATTCAGTTAATTTTACTCAGCCTCTGTGTGGACTCACCAGAGATGAGAAAGAAAAACAGTAAAATAAGGTGACTAAAGAGAAAAGTGACATCTCTTATACATTCTGATGAATATTTTTGTTTTTTTTTAATAAAGGTCCAAGCAAATGTGGTTCCAAAACAGACTCCCAACCCTTCTCTGCCTGCTCAACAATTACTCATCTGATCTAATTACTAAGATGAGTAAAATGTGCTAATGTCGTTGTTGTTCGGTGCCGTCGGGTCAGTTCCGACTCACAGCGACCCTGGAAACAACAGAACGGAACACCGCCCGGTCCTGCGCCATCCTTACAATCGTTGTTTGCTTGGACTCATTGTTCCAGCCACTGTGTCAATCCACCTCGTTGAGGGTCTTCGTCTTTTCCGCTGACCCTGTACTCTGCCAAGCATGGTGTCCTTCTCCAGGGACCGAGCCCTCCTGACAACATGTCCAAAGTGTATGAGATGCAGTCTCACCATCCTTGCCTCTAAGGAGCATTCTGGCCACACTTCTTCCAACACAGATTTGTTCCTTCTTTTCGCGGTCCATGGTATACCCGATATTTTTCACCAACACCGTAATTCAAAGGCGTCAACTCCTCTTCCGTCTTCCTTATTCATTGTCCAGCTTTCACATGCATACGATGTGACTGAAAATACCATGGCTTGGGTCAGGCACACCTTAGTCTTCAGGGTGACATCTTTGCTCTTCAACACTTTGAAGAGGTCCTTTGCAGCAGATTTGCCCAATGCAATGTGTCTTTGATTTCTTGACTGCTGCTTCCATGGCTGTTGATTGTGAAGCCAAGTAAAATGAAATCCTTGACAACTTCAATCTTTTCTCCGTTTATCATAATGTTGCTCATTGGTCCAGTTGTGAGGATTTTTGTTTTCTTTATGTTGAGGTGCAATCCATACTGAAGGCTGTGGTCTTTGATCTTCATCAGTAAGTGCTTCAAGTTCTCTTCACTTTCAGCAAGCAAGGTTGTGTCATCTGCATAACCCAGGTTGTTAATGAGTCTTCGTCCAATTCTGATGCCCCGTTCTTCTTCATATAGTCCAGCTTCTCGGATTATTTGTTCAGCATACAGATTAAATAGATACGGTGAAAGAATACAATCCTGACACACACCTTTCCTGACTTTAAACCGATCAGTATCCGCTTGTTCTGTCCAAACAACTGCCTCTTGTCTATGTAAAGGTTCCTCATGAGCACAATTCAGTGTTCTCGAATTCCCATTCTTCACAGTGTTTCCCATAGTTTGTTATGATCCACACAGGAGAATGCCTTTGCATAGTCGATAAAACACGGGTACACATCTTTCTAGTATTCTCTGCTTTCAGCCAGGATCTATCTGACATCAGCAGTGATATCCCTGGTTCCATGTCCTGTTCTGAAACTGGTCTGAATTTCTGGCAGTTCCCTGTCAATATACTGCTCCAGCCATTTTTGAAGGATCTTAAGCTTACTTGTGATATTAATGACATTGTTTTGTAGTTTCCACAATCGGTTTGATCACCTTTCTTGGGAATAGGCATAAATACGGATCTCTTCCAGTCAGTTGGCCAGGAAGCTGTCTTCCATATTTCTTGGCATAGACAAATGAGCATCTCCAGACCTGCATCTGTTTGTTGAAACATCTCAATTGATATTCCATCAATTCCTGGAGCCTTGTTTTTCGCCAATGCCTTCAGAGCAGCTTGGACTTCTTCCTTCGGTACCATCGGTTCCTGATCATATGCTGCCTCTTGAAATGCCTAAATATCGACTAATTCTTTTTGGTATAATGACTCTGTGTATTCTTTCCATCTTCTTTTGATGCTTCCTGCATCATGTAATATTTTTCCCATGGAATCCTTCACTATTGCAAATCGAGACTTGAATTTTTTCTTCAGTTCTTTCAGCTTGAGAAATGCCGAGTGTGTTCTTCCCTTTTGGTTTTCCATCTCCAGCTCTTTGCACATGTCATTACAATACTTTACTTTGTGTTCTCGAGAGGCCCTTTGAAATCTTCTGTTCAGTGCTTTTACTTCATCAATTCTTCCTCTTGCTTTAGCTGCTCGACACTCAAGAGCAAGTTTCAGAGTCTCCATTGACATCCACCTTGGTCTTTTCTTTCTTTCCTGTCTTTTCAGTGACCTCTTGCTTTCTTCATGGATGATGTCCTTGATGTCATTCCACAACTCATCTGGTCTTTGGTCACTAGTGTTCAATATGTCAAATTTATTCTTGAGATGGTCTCTAAATTCAGGCGGGATATACTCAAGGTCATATTTTGGCTTTCGTGGACTTGCTCTGATTTTCTTCAGCTTCAGCTTGAATTTGCATATGAGTAATTGATGGTCTGTTCCACAGTTGGCCCCTGGCCTTGTTCTGACTGATGATATTGAGCTTTTCCATCGTCTCTTTCCACAGATGTAGTCGATTTGGTTTCTGTGTTCCATCTGGTGAGGTCCATGTGTATAAAAATATATATATATATATATATATATAGTCGCCATTTATGTTGGTAAAAGAAGGTATTTGCAATGAAGAAGTCATTGATCTTGCAAAATTCCATCATTCTATCTACAGCATTGTTTCTATCACCAAGGGCATATTTTCCAAACTACTGATCCTTCTTTGTTTCCAGCTTTTGTATTCCAATCGCCAGTAATTATCAATGCATCTTGATTGCATGTTTGATTAATTTCAGACTGCAGCAGCTGATAAAAATCTTCTATTTCTTCATCTTTGACCTTAGTGGTTGGTGCATAAATTTGAATAATAGTCATATTAACTGGTCTTCCTTGTAGGTGTATGGATATTATTGTATCACGGACAGCGTTATACTTCAGGATAGATCTTGAAACGTTCTTTTCGAAAATGAATGCAACACCATTCCTCTTCGAGTTGTCATTCCCAGCATAGTAGACTATATGATTGTCCAATTCAAAATGGCCAATACCAGTCCATTTCAGCTCACTAAGGCCTGGGATATTGATGTTTATGTGTTCCATTTCACTTTTGACAATTTCCAATTTTTCTAGATTCATACTTCTTACATTCCAGGTTCCGATTATTAATGGATGTTTGCAGCTGTTTCTTCTCATTTTGACTCGTACCACCTGTCTGTCAGTTTGTCATACTGTGGGGGCTTGTGTGTTGCTGTGATGCTGGAAGTTTTGCCACTGGTATTCAGATACCAGCAGGGTCACTCATGGAGGACAGGTTTCAGCTGAGCTTCCAGACTAAGACAGACTAGGAAGAGGGACCTGGCAGTCTACTTCTGAAAAGCGTTAGCCAATGAAAACCTTATGAATAGCAGCTGAACATTGTCTGATATAGTGCTGGAAGATGAGCGCCCCAGGTTGGAAGGCACTCAAAAGATGACTGGGGAAGAGCTATCTCCTCAAAGTAGAGATGACCTTAAAATGTACAATAATGGTAAACCAATAAAAATCCTGAGGCAAGTGGAAAATACGTGAGAACAAGAAATAATAAGCCTTATATATTATGGCAACATATAGAACACAGTGGTCCTAGTTAAATTTTATTGAGTATTAGGTGCCAGGCATTGTATTAAGTGCTTGTGGTGGTTATACGAATTAACTTCTCAAGAGAAAACATACTCTACATTGTTAGTATAAAGCTCTCATAGCAATTATTTTCTCCCAGACAGAACTGTGATTAGAAAGGGATATATGATGCTATTCTCGGTGATCATATGGGAGGAGATATCCTCTGTATGATTCTATGGGAAGGTCTATTAATACTAAGTCCTCCATTAACAATAGGTCCAAGGACAGTCTATTTTGTGTCTCTGAGCTTGATGTCTGGATATGACAGCTGAGTCTGTTGCAGCCATCTGTGACTCTGTCACTTTGATGCAATCTAGAAATCCAAACCCAAAGGAGATAATATAATCACTGAAAAGCAGGTGTGCATCTGATAATGCTCCTAAAGGCTCCCTTCATGTCCCTGTTTCTCAGGCTGTAGATAAAGGGATTCATCATGGGAGTAACTACAGTGTACAGCATTGAAGCTACTGCAGTCTTCCTGGAAGAGTGTGTAAATGTTGTACTCATATACGCACCTAAAGTTGTCCCATAGAATAAGGAAACAACTGAAAGGTGAGAACCACAGGTAGAAAAAGCTTTATACTTTCCATCTGCTGAAGGTATTCTCAAAGTGGAAGAGACAATTTGAGTACAAGAGAAAATGATTCCAGAGAAAGGAAGAGCACCCAGTATGCTAGCCGTAAAACATAAGATGATGTTATTGATGAGGGTTTCAGAACAGGCAACTCTGATCACCTGAACAACTTCACAGAAGAAGTAAGGAATTTCCAGGTCTGTGCAGAAGGACAGTTGCAACAACATCAGACTGTGGAGCAGGGCATCCACAATACTAACGAGCAAGGAGACTAGACTCAGCAGGCCACAGAGGCGGGGATTTATGATAGCTGTGTATCTCAGTGGGTGACAAATGGCCACATAGTGGTCATAGGCCATTACTGAAAGGAGAAAACTTTCCAAACTAGCAAAAACCAGGACAAAGCAGGCCTGGGTGAGGCATCCTGCGTAAGTGATGCTCTGATTCTGTGCTTGGAGGTTCACCAGCATCTTTGGAATCGTGGTGGTGCTGAAACAGATGTCAGTAAATGAGAGATTGGAAAGAAAGAAGTACATGGGGGTGTGGAGGTGGGGGTCAGAGCTGACGGCCAGGATGATGCGCAGGTTTCCCAGGACAGTGACCAGATACATGGACAAAAACAGGCTAAAAAGGAGAGGCTGCACTTTGGGATCCTCTGTCAGTGCCAGGAGAAGGAATTCTGAAACTCCTGTTTGGTTTGTAGGTTCCATATTGTTGATGGATCTGATAGAGATGATGAGGTGACTTACAATCAAATGTCAGCAAACACCATCTTGGGATGGGAATGGGAGGAATGGAGGGGAATGCAGGAATACAATGGTGATACTGTCAGTGTGCACATTATTTGGCAAAACAAAAACCAAAAAAGACCAGGAGCTGATATAGCAGAGTGTAAATATTTATTTAGTTTGGAAAGGGGTGAAAGGGTAGTCATTTTTTTTTTTTTTTATGGGAACAAGAGGAGTGGAGGTGAATACAGAAGCGCTACCATCTGCATGCATATTATTTGGTTATTTAAAAAAGATGCAGAAGCTGATATAGCAGAGTGTGAACATTTATTTATTTTGGAAAGGGTGAGAGGGTGGTCTTTTTTTTATTACTCCCTTTGTGCTATTATCATTTTAAATATTCGGTAATTTTGTAGAGAAAATTAGATACACTCTGGAGGCAGCCTCATGAGTCTGTGTCAGATTCCACTGCTTTCCTCAGAAATCAGAATTGGGCAACAGAAATACAGGTATCCCCTGTTTTTGAAAGTTCACTTTATGCCACTTTGCTTTTTCAAAAGACCCACATCGGTGCTTGTTTGCTTTGCTAACTAAAAGAAATTTGACTTGGATTTTCACTTTTACAAAAAAAGGAGAAACTCGAAACCAGCGTTCAGTGTTTTGCAGTGGGCCTTTGAATAGGCATTAAGAGACTCTCCCAGAGCTCCTTCTCTTAAAACTACGCTCAGCATTAAACTGCCATAGCTTTGAAATGTGTGTATCAACACTATATGTTAGCATTATTTTAGGTTATATATGTTATTTGGTATGAAATAGTGGGTTATGTTTTGAGTCTGGCAACTCTCAAAAATTTTTTTCAAATAAATTTATGGTAATTGCTTCTTCATTTTACACCATTTCGACTTATGAAAGGATTCATAGGAATACTCTACTTTCAGATAGCGGGGGAAACCTGTAATACAAATGTGTGTTAAAAACCAGGAAAGGGAAGATAAGGTGATGTTGATAAACCCTCTTCACCACTACAAGAGTGTTAGTAAATGTCAGAATCTTAAAACAGTCATCCGGCTTGAGATGGGGCAGGCTTCTGGTCGGGAGGAAAACGGTCCTTGCCGTTGTGGAGAGAGAGGAGGACACTAGCAGAATCACAACTCCTTGCCATCAGTGCAAAGATTCAAGGAAACATGTCAGGAAGTTGGGAGACAGGCAGGAGGTTAGGGGTGACTTGATTCCAATCATTTCATGCTCATACTATCTTCACATGCATCATTCTGCTGGATGAACCTGTGTTAAAACACCTGTCCTCATTTCAAAACATTAACTATGGGATTCAGGTTACCTGACTGGCATCAGTGAGGAATAACGTTTGGCATCTGCCCTGGATGTTGGATGGTGTAGATGGAAGAGCTTTCCTTAGGAAAGGCAGAGGGACCAAGTTGAGGCACCAGGCTCCCCGGCAAGAGGGTCATCTGTGGGTGGGGTATCAGGTGTGCTGCTTCTTGATGGGAGAGGAATACAAAAGTGGTACCGTCTGCATGCATCTTCGGGTATTAAAGTGAGTGAGTGAGGTGGTTACACGTAGATTATTTGCAGTCTCTATGTCCCTGGGGGCTCAATATCCAAAGCTCCTCATTAACCAAACACTTTTACTGACATTCTGATCCCACTGCAAATCTTAAAAGACCAAAACAATATAAGGTAGAGTTCAGGATGGCTGATTCCCAGCCCCTAGGAGACCAGCTCCAAGCCATTTACCTCTTTCTACCTGTTTTTCTCACCTCCAAGTCACATACCTTGTACAGGTGGATATACCATGCTTCTCTAATTGGATTGCAGTCGTTTTTGAGTACAACTGAAAGCATCTCTATCTTACCAATGATGTTAGAAAGCCTGATTCCAATTTTAGCTGTGAGGTTTTAATATATGTATGAGGGTACAAATATTATATTTAGAAATATAGCTAAGTTATAGTAAAATGCAAATATGGAGCATTGTTTCTTTCTAAGTGTCATTGAATATCCCTGATCCTTAATCTTTATACATTTGCGTAGAGCATATTTCAAGCCATTCTCTGTGATCACTTCTGACTGTGATCACTACACATAGACCTGTTACTCCCTTCTTAGGGTTTCATAATCAGCTTTTTTTTGCTGTATCCCAATAATTTTGATACACATTTTTCTTCACATTAGTGGAATGTGGTTTGATATTTTGGCTCTTGATTTTTAATGGAGTTATGAGAATTCACAATATCACTGGCTGGCACTAGTATGGAGGTTTATCCTTACTCTCAGTGGATTTAGTTTGATGACAAAAAGTATTTAATATACGAAGATGGTGTTCCATGTGAATATTCACTTAAAAATCTTCATCTTTAATGGATTCAATATTTTCATGTGTTTATCAATTTATTTTACTACATGTTAACTGTTTCTGTATGAATTTTGCTTTCTAATCTGTAGTATTCTTGGTATATTATTTGAAAAACAATTTGAGATAAGATGGCTTTATGTCTCTCTTCATCATCTTAACCTCATTCACTTCAAACATACGACATAATAAAAAATAAGCTTCAAAAAGAATGTAAACTACTGAACTCTTCCATTCAGATAGAATCTGCCCATCATAGTTTTTTTCCACTGTTTTTTTTTCTTGTGCTTTAAGTGAAATTTTACAGTTCAAGTTAGTTTCTCATACAAATATTTATACACATTGTCATGTGATGCTAGTTGCTCTCCCTGTAATGTGACAGCACACTCCTCCTTTTCACCCTGGATTTCCTGTGTCCATTCAACCAGCTCTTGTCCCTTTTTGCTTTCTCATCTCTTCCTCTGGACAAGAGCTGCCCATTTAGTATCACGTACCTACTTGTTATTATTACCTACTTGAGCTAAGAAGCACTGTCTTCATGAGTATTATTTTATGTCTTATAGTCAAGTCTCATCATTGTCCACACAGTTGGTTTCAAGAATGGTTTCAGTTCTGGGTTAACAGAGAGTTGGGGGGCCATGTCTTCTGGGGTCCCTCCAGTCTCAATCAGACCATTAAGTCTGGCCTTTTTACTAGAATTTGAGTTCTGCATCCCATTTTTCTCCTGCTTCATCAGGGACTGTCTGTTTTGTTCCCTAGGGGTCAGGGCAGTCATTGGTGGTAGCTGGACACTAACTAGTTCTTCTGGTCTCAGGCTGATGGAGTCTCTGGTTTCTGTGGCCCTTTCTGTCTCTTGGGCTCATATTTCCCTTGTGTCTTTGGTGTTCTTCATTCTCCTTTGCTCCAGGTGGGTTGGGAACAATTGATGCATTGTAGATGGCTGCTTGCTAGCTTTTAAAACCCTAGACATGACTCATCAAATTGAGATGCAGAACATTTTCTTGATAAATGTTGTTATGCCAATTGACCTAGATGTCCCCTTAAATCATGGTCCCTAGACCCCCGTCTCTGCTACTCTGTCCTTTGAAGTGTTTGGTTGTATTCAGGAAACTTCTTACCTTTTGGTTTAGTCCAGTTGTGCTGACTTCCCCTGTATTGTATGTTGTTTTTCCCTTCACCTAAAATAATTCTTGTCTACTGTCTAGTTAGTGAATGTTTAAACATTTTCTTCAGTTCTTATAATAGTGGTCTCATACAATATTTGTCCTTTTGTGACTGACTAATTTCACTCAGCATAATGCCTTCCAGATTCATCCATGTTATGAGATGTCTTGCAGATTCATCATTGTTCTTTATCATTGCATAGTATTCCATTGTGAGAATATACCATAATTTGTTCATCCATTTCTCTGTTCATGGTACCTACATTTTTTAAATTTTTTGCTATTGTGAACAGTGCTGCAATGAACATGGGTGTGCATGTATCTATTCATGTGACAGCTCTTCTTTCTCTACGATATAATCCAAGGAGTAGGGTTGCTGGATTGTACAGTACTTCTCTTTTTTTTTAATTGTGTTTTAAGAGGACATTTACAATTCAACTCATTTTCTCATACAAAAACGAACGTACATATTGTTATGTGACCCTAATTTCTCTCCCTATAATGTGACAGCACACTCCTCCTCTCCACCCTGTATTTCCCATGCCCATTCAACCAGCTCCTGTCCCCCTCTGCCTTTTCATCTTGCCTCCTGACAGAAGCTGCCCACATAGTCTCATGTGTCTACTTGAGCTAAGAAGCACACTACTCACCAGTATCATTTTATGGCTTATAGTCCAGTGTAATCTTTGTCTGAAGAGTTGGCTTCAGGAATGGTTTTAGTTTTGGGCTAACAAAGAGTCTGGGGGCCATGTCCTCTGGGGTCCCTCCAGTCTCAGTGAGACCATTAATTCTGGTCTTCATACTAGAATTTGAGATCTCCAATCACACTTTTCTCCTGCTCCATCAGGGATTCTCTGTTGTGTTTCCTGTCAGGGCCCTTACTGGTGGTAGCCGGATACCATCTAGTTCTTCCAGTCTCAGGCCGATGGAGTCTCTGGTTTTTGTGGCCCTTCCCGTCTCTTGGGGTCATATTTTCCTGTTGTCTTTGGTGGTCTTCATTATCCTTTGCTCCAGGTGGTTTGAGACCAATTAATGAATCTTAGATGCCTGCTTGCTAGAATTTAAACCCTAGACACCACTCGCCGCAGTGGGATGAAGAACATTTTCTTAATACATTTTGTTATGCCAATTGACCTAGATGTCCCCTGAAACCATAGTCCCCAGACCCTGCTACTCTGACCCTCGAAGTGTTTGGTTGTATTCAGGAAACTTCTTAGCTTTGGATGCAGTCCAGTTGTGCTGACTTCCCTTGTATTGTGTGTTGTCCTTCCCTTCACCAAAAAGAATTCTTGTCTACTATCTAGTTAGTGAATATCCCTCTCCTTCCCTCTCACCCTCATAACCATCAAAGAATGTTTTCTCCTGTGTTTAAACATTTTCTTGAGTTCTTATAATAGTGGTCTCCTATAATATTTGTCCTTTTGTGACTGACTAATTTCACTTAGCATAATTCTTCCAGCTTCATCCATGTTATGAGATGTTTCACAGATTTATCCTTGTTCTTTATCTATTCCTTTGTGTGAATATAGCATAATTTGTTTATCCATTCATCTATTGATGGGCACCTTGGTTGTTGCCATCTTTTTGCTATTGTAAACAGTGCTGCAATGTACATGGGTGTCCATATGTCCATTTGTGTGAGGGCTCTTATTTCTCTAGGATACATTCCAAGGAGTGGGATTGCTGGATTGTATGGTACTTCTATTCGTAGCTTTTTAAGGAAGCGCCAAAACGATTTCCAAAGTAGTTGTACCATTTGACGTTCCCACCAGCAGTGTATAAGTGTTCCAGTCTCTCCACGACCTCTCCAACATTCATTATTTTGTGTTTTTTGGATTAATGCTAGCCTTGCTGGAGTGAGATGGTATATCATTGTAGTTTTGATTTGCATTTCTCTAATGGCTAATGATCCTGAGCATTTCCTCTTGTACCTGTTAGCCACCTGAATGTCTTCCTTGGTGAAGTGCTGTTCATATCCTTTGCCCATGTTTTAATTGGGTTGTCTTTTTGTTGCTGAGGTTTTGCAGTATCTTGTAAATTTTAGAGACTAGACTCTGATTGCATTGCCAAAAATCTTTTCCCAGTGCATAGGTTGTCTTTTTACTCTTTGGGTGACTTTTTTGGATGAGCATAAGTGTTTGATTTTTAAGAGCTCCCAGTAAACTAGTTTCTCTTCTGGTGTTTGTGCATTGTTAGAAATGTTTGTATTCTCTATGCCATGTATTAGGGTTCCTAGCATTGTCCCTATTTTTTTTTTCCATGATCCTTTTCATTTTAGAGTTTATATTTAGGTCTTTGCTCCATTTTGAATTAGTTTTTGTGCTTGGTTTGAGGTATGGGTCTTGTTTCATTTTTTTTTTTTTTGCAGATGGATATCCAGTTATGCCAGCACCATTTGTTAAAAAGAGACTCTCTTTTTCCCACTTAACGGACTTTGGGCCTTTGTCAAATACCAGCTGCTCATAAGTGGATGAATTTACGTCTGGACTCCCAATTCTGTTCCATTGACCTATATATCTGTTGTTGTACCAGTACCATGCTGTTTTGACTATTGTGGCAGTATAATATGTTCTAAAATTAGGTAGTGTGAGGCCACCCACTTTGTTCTTCTTCTTCACTAATGCTTTACTTATCTAGGGCCTCTACCCTTTCCATATGAAGTTGGTGATTTGTTTCTCCATCTCATTTAAAAATGTTGGAATTTGGATTAGGATCACGTTGTATCTGTAGATCACAATGGGTAAAATTGACATTTTCTCAGTGTTGAGTCTTCCTATCCATAAGCAGTGTACGTTTTTTCCCTTAGGTAAGTCTCATTTGGTTTCTTGTGGTACTGTCTTGTAGTTTTCTTTGCATAGTTGTTTTACATCTCTGGTTAGACTTATTCCTAAGTATTTTACACTTTTGGGTGCTATTGTAAATGGTATTGACTTGGTGATTTCCTCTATGTGATGTCCTATGTTCATGAGGGATATTGGTCTGTAATTTTGTGATTTTTTACCTGGTTTTGGTATCAGGGTTATGCTAGCTACTTAGAATGAGTTTGAGAGTATTCCGTCCTTTTCTATTGTCTGAAATATCTTTAGTAGTAGTGGTGTTAACTCTTCTCTGAAAGTTTGGTAAAATTCTCCAGTGAAGTCGTCAAGGCCAGGGTTTTTTTTTTTTTTTTTTTTTGAGAGTTTTTTAATAACTTCTCCAATCTCTTCTCTTGTTATGGTTCTGTACAGATTTTCAACATTACTTTGTGTAAGTTTGAGTAGGTAGTGTGTTACTAGAAATTTGTGCATTTCCTCTAGATTTTTGAGTTTGTTGGAACATAATTTTTCATAGTATTCTGCTATAATTATTTTATTTTCAGTTGGGTCTGTCGTGATATTACCCATCTCATTGCTTATTTGGGTTATTTGCTTTCTCTCCTGTTTTTCTTTTGTCAGTTTGGCTAATGGTTTGTTGTAATTTTTTTTTTTTATCTTTCCCAAGAATCAACTTTGTTAAATCTTTCAATTGTTTTTCTATTCTCTATTTCATTTAATTCTGCTCTAGTTTTTTGTTATTTGCTTTCTTCTGGTGCCCAAGGACTTCTTTTGCTGTTCCCTTTCTACTTGTTCAAGTTCTGGGTTACTGTTTTGATTTTGGCCCTCTCTTCTTTTTGCATGTGTGCCTTTTTTGTTGTAAACTGACCTCAGAGCACTGCTTTTGCTGTATCCCAAAGGTTCTGGTACAATGTGTTTTCATTCTCATTTGATTCTGTGAATTTTTTTTATTCCAACCTCAATTTATTCTATAACCCAGTAGTTTTTGAGAAAGCCGTTGTTCCCTTTTCATGTGTTTGTTTGTTTTTCCTTTTATTGATTTCCACTTTTTTGGCTTTATGGCCAGAAAAGATGCTGTGTAATATTTTGATGTTTTGGATTCTGTTAAGGCTTGCTTTGTGGCCTAATATGTAGTCTATTCTGGAGAATGTTCCATGCGTGTTTGAAAAGAAAGTATACTTGGCTGCTGTTGGGTGGAGTGTCCTGTATAAGTGTATGAGATCCAGTTGGTTGATTGTGGCATTTAGATCTTCTTTTTTTCTTTACTGAGGTTCTTTCTGGATGTTCTGTTCTTCACTCGAAGTGGAATCTTGAAGTCTTCTACTATTATTGTGGAGCTGTCTGTTTCTCTTTTCAATGCTGTTAGAGTTTATGTATTTTGGAGCCCTTTCATTGGGTGTATAAATACTTATTATGGTTATGTCCTTCTGGTATATTGACCCTTTAATCATTATATAGTGTCCTTCCTTAACCTTTGTGGTGGATCTTGCTTTAAAGTCTGTTTTGTCAGACATTAATATTGCCACTCCTACTCTTTTTTATTGTTGTTTGCTTGATATATATTCTTTTCCCCATCCTTTGAATTTTAGTTTGTATCTTTAAGTCTAAGGTGTGTCTTCTGTAGGCAGCATATAGAAAGATCATGTTTTTTAATCCATTCTGCTACTCTCTGTCTCTTTATTGGTGCATTCAGTCCACTTACATTCAGCATAAGTATTGATAGGTATGAGTTTAGTGCTGTCATTTTGATGTTTTTTGTGTGTGTGTGTGGGTTTATTTGTTCCACTTAATTTTCTGTGCTCATTCTTTTTTTGTATGTATTTTTTTTCATCTTTTTCATTTTTGTTCATTTTGTATTTGCTTGGTCTTTATATTTTCCTTTTTTAATTTTGATGTGTAGGATTGTTAGTTTCCTTTGTGGTTACCTTAATATTTACCTCTATTTTTCTAAGTTTAAACTAATCTTCTATTTCTTTATATCACCTAGACTTTTTCTCCATATGAAAGACCTATGACTACATTGTTTAGTCCCTCTTTTTTGTTTTAATATTGTCATCTTTTAGGTATTGACTTCTCTCTTTCCCTATTTTTAGTGTTTTAGCTTGGATTTATTTTTATGACTACCGTATCTTAATTGATAATCGACTGTTTTGTCCTGTGTTCTAGTCTTGAGTTGTTATCTGATGTTATTGATTTCGTAATTAGAGGGCTCCCTTTACTGTTTCTTGTAATCTTCATTTGGTTTTTGCAAATTCCCTAAACTTCTGCTCATCTGGGAATGCCCTAATTTCACTACCATATTTGAGAGATGGTTTTGGTGGATACATAATACTTGGCTGGCATTTTTTTTTTTCTTTTTCCCTTCAAGGCTTTATATATGTCATCCAATTGCCTTCTTGCCTGCATAGTTTCTGCTGAGAAGTCAGAGGGTACTCTTATGGACTCTCCTTTGTCATTTACTTTTCACTTTTCCCTAGACACTTTTAAAATTTTTCCTTTACCTTTGGTTTTGGCAAGTTTGTTTATATTATGTCTTTATGCTTTTCTTTTGGAATCTACTTCACGTGGGTTCAGTGATCTTTTTGTATAGATATTTTCTCATCTTTCGGGATGTCAGAGTTTTCAGCCAATAAATCTTCAAAAATTCTCTCTGTATTCTGTGTTATCTTCCCCTGCTCTTGTACTCCAATCACTTGTAGTTTATTCCTCTTTAATTCACAGCATTTCTACATTTTCTAAAATTCTTTACCTGATTTTTCCACAGATAAGTTGGTGTTAAGTGCTTTACTTCAATATCACTAATTTTGACTTCCATTGCCTCAATTCTGCTCCTATGACTATCTATTAAGTTGTCTAATTCTGAAATTTTACCGTTAATCATTTGGATTTCTGTTTGATATCTCTGTATAGATTCTTGCAGCCTGTAAAATTTGTCATTAGGCTGCTGTATAACCTTCTTAGGTTCCTCTATTGCTTTGTCTGTGTGTTCCTTGGCTTCTCCTGCCTTTTGCCTGGTCTTCCTGATCTCTTGAAGAGTTCTGTGTATGAGGCTTTTGAATTCTACCTCTGATAATTCCAAGAAGTTCTCTTCCTTCTAAAGATTTCTTGATTCATTGTTTTGGTGGCTTGCTGAAGTCATCATGGTCTGCCTCTTTATGTGATTTGATATTGACTGTTGTCCCTGAGCCATCAATAAGTTATTGTATTTATTTATTTTAT
Organism: Elephas maximus indicus; assembly: GCF_024166365.1. Classification (NCBI taxonomy): domain Eukaryota; kingdom Metazoa; phylum Chordata; class Mammalia; order Proboscidea; family Elephantidae; genus Elephas; species Elephas maximus. The sequence goes on from NC_064821.1 coordinate 17,637,504, forward strand.
GTTTGTTTAGACTGTCTTAGTTTCTTCTTTTGTTTTGTTTTGATATGCCCAAA